>NW_028327175.1:131464605-132714605 GCF_987537825.1 Furipterus horrens
TCATTAGTTTTTCAAAGAGGTTTTCTATCCCTTGCTCTTCTTCTTCTCCTTCTGGAATTCCATTGATACGGATATTGTTACGTTTCATGTTGTCCTGCAGCTGTCTTAGAACCTCTTCAGTCTTGTTCAGTCTTTTTTCATTTTGTTGCATTGTCTGGGAGTTTTTGTGTACGTTGTCCTCCAGCTCGCTGATCCGATCTTCTGCTTCCTCTAGCCTGCTTTTAATTCCTTCTACTGTGTTCTTCAATTCAGAGATCGTATTCTTCATTTCCTCCTGGCTCTTATTGATAGCTTCCATGTCCTTTTTGATGCTGGTATAATTCTCAGTAAGTTCCTTATAGTTCTTCTGGAGTTCACTGTAGTTTTTCTGGAGTTCTTTGTAGTTTCCGCTGAGCTCATTTAGCTTCTCCATAATCCATGTTTTAAATTCCATATCTGATAGTTTGCTCCCCTCTATTTCATTTAGCACTCTTTCTGGGGATTCTACCTTTCCTTTTGATGGGGGGTTGTTTCTCTGTCTCCCCATTTTTGTGATTTCTTTTGTGTGTTGTTGCTTCTTAGAATGATCAGTTCTTCCTGGATCTGCCTCTGGTAGCATCAGATCATGTACCAGACTGGCCCTAGGCAGCCTGTTGGAGATTTCCAGGTATCTACTGCCTTTGTCTCTCTTCTTTAGTTGTTACTATACTCAATCTGTGATCAGCCATCAGGCTTAAGGACCGTGGGTGTGGCAACTTAATTCCTGTAGGCAGGGCTTTTATTTCCCCTTAGTATGACACCACTTGGAGGGGGATGGTCTGTCTGCTGTACTGGGGCTGAGTCAGCACTGGCTGGTCCTGGGAGGGGGTTAGTGTAGCTTCCACTTACTCCTCCGCCCTCCTGCATCTCCGTCTGTGTTGTCCTTGATGATATTTCTTTAATCTGTCTGGTTGTATTTCAGCTACTTTTTGGTGGATCTTTTTCTCTGGTTAGTTGATTGAGAGTCACTCTGCCCACCTTGTCTTGAGATCTTTTGTGAAGGTGCTTCTAAAACATAATTACACAACCCAGGCAAGAAACCCACACCCTCCAATGTCTCCCACAAATACAATCCCACTATAGGCTGCAAATGAGCCCGTGTTAATATACTTGTGGAGATACTGGGACTCTTATTTCGTAGGAGAAACAGAAAGGAGTTGTTTTAAATGAAGGAAGGGTAATTTTTGAGCTGGAAGTTGATAGAGTATTAATATTAGCAATTGGGATCAAGGTTATGTAAGAGAGCAATTAACACTTACACTGTCTGTTTGAAAAGGAGGGGAGGGTTACAGTGTGGAGAGAGAAAGTGGAAGTGTATAGTATTAGGATTATATAATCGGTATATACTATATGATTAGCGTGGGAGGTAGGGTAGACACAACAGACATCCAGGTAGACAGACAGCCAGAAATTGAAAGAGAGGGCTGGGGAGGTTAGAAGGTAGGAAATAGATTGAGAGAGAATTTTTTAAGGATAAAAATACAGAGTAGAAAATAGCAAGACAGGAAGGGAGAGAGGAAAGAGAGAGAGAAAGTAGAGAAGAGAAGGGTAGGAGAGAGAACAAAAGAAGAAGGGGAGGTAGAAGAGAGGGGACTGGATTAAAATTCTTTTTTAAATTATATGTTATAAAAAAGATTAGGAGATTAAAACATGATATAAAGTTGCAAGATAGAGAGAAAAGGTGAATATAGAGAGAGAGGAATAGGAGATAGGAAAGCAAGAGGATTTGGGAGGAAAAGAGCTCAGAGGAGGGAAGGAAATCAGGAGGAAGAGGAGATATTAGGGAGGGGAGGATTGAAATTGAAGAGTTGGCAAAAGATAGGATGAAGGAGAGAAATACAAGAGGTAGGGAAAGAAGTGGGGGGGTGGAGTAGAAAAAGAGAAGGGGTAAGAATAGGAGAGTAAAGGGAGAGGGGGATAGATTAGAATTATAATTTGAATATTAAGAGATTAGAATATAAAGTGTAATAGGGAGAGAGAGAGATTATGTATAGGGAGAGAAGGAAAATAAGGACAAGAGATGAAAGAAAAATGAATGTAGACTGAAGGGGGACAAAATAAAGAAAGAAATTTAATAAAGTTGAGGGTGAGTAGCGCAGAGAAAGGAGAGGGTGAGAAAGGGAGAGAACTTAAAATTATAAAATTAACTGAGAATAGGATGCAGGGGAGAATGCTAAGGGGAGAGAAGGGGGGGAAGGGGAGGGGAGAAAAGGAGCGAGAATAAGAAGGGACTGACGGTAGGGGTAGTTAGAGAGAGAGTGAGAGATAAAAGAATGAGGATTTTAACTCAATTCAACTTTTATGCACAGTCTCTGGGTACTTTTGGTTTGTTTGTTTTTTGGTTTTTCCTTGCTTCCTTCCTGAGTCTGCTCCTATTCAAAATTCCATGAGTTTCAAATCTTTTCTGGTTGGTTGTCTGGCTGTGGGAGGGTTCTGCTTGATTCTGGGGTTGCTAGTCTTTTTTTCGTGGGCCTACCACCGCTCTGCTGTGAGCTGCCTTTAGTTGTCCCTTCCTGAGGCAGCCTCAGCCCTCCTCAGACTTGTCCAGCTACTCCTTCCCTCTGTTGGTCCAGCCTGTGCCTGCCAGCAATCCCCGCCCTGCCTCCAGTCCTGTCTCTATTCCCAGGCCACAGCTTCTGCTCTCTTTCCTGTCTATGTGCCTGCGCACCCCACCTCTCTCCCTGTCTCAAGATCGTCCTTTTGTTCTGCAGTTCTGCAGGACTCTGGCACAGTCGGTCAAAGTGCCGGGCCCAGTGGCCCTTTCCTGCCCAGGGCCTCTCCCCTAGTCTGGAGCTTTGCAGTGGCTTTCCTGCCTGTGCTCTTCTCCTTGCCCCAAAACTTTCTCTATTCCGAGCTACCGCTTCCGCTGGCTTCCCTGTTTATCGGCCTGCGCGCTCTATCTTTCTTCCCGCCATAGCACCGTCCCTTTGTTCTGTGGGACTCTAGTGTGGTCGGTCAGCGCAGCACTCTCCTTCACCGGAGCTCTCTGCCGGTCCGGAGCTTCACAGCAGCCCCTCCCCGCGGGCCCTTCTCCTTGCCCTAAAACCGTCTCCCCTCCAGAACCTCCGCCTCCGCCCTCTTCCCTACTTACACACCCTGCCCGTCCTATTTCTCTCTTAGCCCCAAACCTGCCTTTTGTTCTGTGGGATTCTAGCGCGACTAAAGAGCAAACACTGATTTCAAGAACACAGTTCTCCCCCGGTCCGGAGTTCCGAAACAGCTTTTCTGTGCGGCCCGTCTCCTAGCCCCAAAACTGCTCCTTTGTTCTGTAGGGCCCTAGCGCAAGTGCTGGGTGCGCCCGGGATGCCGAGCTTTCCGTCGGAGGTTGCAGCTGAGGATGTTTCTCTCTAGACTCAGGTCACACAGTTTCTCCCAGTCCTGGTTGTTCACTGTTCTCTCACTCCTCTGGCTTTTTCGGCCAAATCCTCTCCCTAACTCCCTACAAGAATTCACTCCTGGCTAGTGAGCTCTCCGGCTTGATACTGCAAACGCACGGAGTCTCAGAATGACTCAGCCTGCAGTTTGTGATAAATCCCTCCACCCCCCTCCATGCTGCTCCCACGATCTCTTCCCCGTTCACGTTATCAGATATTCCCACTCAGTCATTCCTCCCCGAGTTTGTTCCTCCTGGATTGTCTCCTTAACAGGAGCGAGCTGAGAACACTGTTCCTACTCCGCGGCCATCTTGGTCCCCCTCCGTATATTCGCTTTGTTTTTCTTTATGTACTGAGGCAACCTGGGAATTTTGTCTAGTTAGTATTTATCTACTGTATGTTGACCCTGGCTGGTTTGGCTCAGTGGATTGAGCGTCGTCCTGTGAGCTAAGTGTCGCTGGTTCGATCTTCCAGTCAGGGCACATCAGAGAAGGAAAACTCTGACTCCAAAAAACCTCCGCTGCCTTGCGGCATACCTCTTCAGGGAAAAGGCTAAGGGAGTAAACCCGACAGAAAATCCGGAGCTGGAGTCCCTAAGGCGGTTTGACGTTGTAGTCAACACCGGCAACTCCTGCGGCGCACCTGAAGCCAAGCTGTATTGACTCCGTCTTTCCCTTGGATCCTTCAGCTGCGAAGAGAGGGGGGGTCTGCTGCATGGGCAACAGCAGACCCTCCATATCACCCTGCCCAGGCTCTGTAGCTTCAGCTCCACTGGAGAGGACACTCCAGCATCATCGCAAGATGTCGATTCAACACGGGAGGAAACAGATACCGTGTCACTCCCGAGTCGGACTGCACAACCATTCTCGGCGGTGCAGATAGACTCTTAAGAAGCTACACCATCGTCTCTCGAGACGGACGGCTGCCGACCACTGTATGTTGAAAGAGATATGGGCTAAAAATTAGGTAACCTTTAACTAAAGCTTTAAGGAGAGCTGTCTTAACATTATTTAAAACTGAGAATTTGGATGCCTGGTAATATAAAAGTCCTACCAATTCCCATTACAACGCATATTGCAACATGCCTCTCTTCTCATAAATGCCTTTTCATGGTCATTCCAGCTCTCTCTGATCCCTCTCTCCCTTGGCTTTTTACCAATGCTTAGCTGTGAACCAGTAGAGCTGTCTGCTGTCTCCTTGCTCACTTGCAGCTAAGGCCTAGTTAAGGACATGGCAGAGTTATACTAGTGCTCAATGACCAGGGTGTGGTATTTACCCTCTGCTACACACAGGCTTCTGCCTGGTAATCTGTTCTTTTTCACAGAATGGTCATTCCACACACACCCCCTTACTCCTAGTGCCTGCTCTCACCTCCTCCTTTATGTTAGATGAGGGTCTTTCAGCATCCTGCCCCCAAATTCACAAATGCCTGTCCCCCTCCCTGCTGTTATTCGTAATCTCAGGATTCTGAAGCACAAATGCAACCTCTCATTCAGTATAATTCCTTCATCTGGATTTTGATTCCTCACCTCCTTTCTTTTAGATACTTTGTTTCTTTCTGTATTTAATTCCTGCTTTCCCAAATCCTCAAATTTTCCTTCTTTGAATTCTTTACCACAGAGTATGAAAATGAATGTTTAAAATATCATTGGCGGTGGAGGTGGGAAGATGGCAGAGGAGTGAGGGGAGGCTGTGCTTTCAGGCTCCTGAGACCCATCTGCAGTTTGGGCTAATTGCAGACAAAACATCTCAGTGAGCAGCTGGACACTGGCAGGAGTCGAGCCATGGCACTGCTGGATTAGAGAAAAACCATCTGGGAACAACCTGTTTAGTGAGGATAGCGGAGGAAAGGGGGATGAAACGGGATTCCTGATTGGGGTGGCTGCCTGAGCTGCAGTTGGTAGGCCGTTCTTGAGGAGCACAGGCGCAGAGACGTGCTCATCCACTCCCCAACCCTACCCTTGGGTCCCGGGGGCGCGCATAGGGAAGTGCCCTTATTCACTGGCCCAGGTGCACAGGGCCGTGAGTCCAGGTGACCCTCGGACACTCCCCAACAGACATAAGATCAGTGCCCCAATGGGCACAGGGAGGGCCCACTGAACACGCAGAAGACCGTGCACAGACACCCCTAGCCAGCTCCAGTGGGCGCCATGCCCCAGGCCGGAATGCAGACCACTTGCTCAGGCTCTGCTCGTGCCCTCCCAGATGGGTGAGGGAAGGCAGGCGGCTGTTGCATGGAAACAGCGGGCGGGAGTGACTCACAAACGCTCACTTCCACTGTGCACAAGTGTCCGGGGCCCCGCCCTAAGAGGAGAGAAACCAACTCCCAGAGCTCGGCTCAGCAGGACTAAGGGCACGAGCACGCGAGCGCAAAAACACCTCGGCTGGCTACAATAGGCGCCAATCGCAGGGCAAGCTCTCGGGCCGCCCTGCGCGTGCAGGGGCGCGAGCGCAAGGAAACCTCAGTTGGCTCCAGCGGGTGGCAAGGGAGTGCGCTGTGTCAGCCATCGCGGGCACACAACATTGCTGCAAGGAACAAGAACCTCTGAACCACCACATTAGACCAGCTTGGGAACGCAGAAAAAGAAGACGACACACCAAGGCTGAACTGAGTAAAAAAATTCCTTTTTTTCCCCCCTTCCTTAAAAAAAGGAAAAGGGAGGAGAGAAGAGGAGGGGAGGGAGAAGAAAGGAAGGGAGAAAAAAAAGAAACCCCACTATATCTCTAATGTGTTCAATATAATCTCTCCTTTTCATCCTTCCTTTTAAATCGTTGTTTATTTGTGTGTCTAGTTTAGCCCCCCTTTCACTCTAAGTAAGTAGAATATAATTACTATATAAATCCAATACAATACAATCCTACTTTCTTACTACATTCTTCATTCTTCCATCCTTTTCTTTATTTTTATTAACATATAATGTAAATAATACCTACTGGTTTGCATAGTCTCAACTATTAATAATCTATCATCCCCTCTATCAAAAATCATATTTTTCCTCCCTAAAAACAACTCTTATCTATTTTTCTTATAGTATAAAAGCTCTAATCTCTTTATATTTATATTAATACTGGCTCATTGGCTGACGATAACAAGATAGAAGGTAGGGGATATTTTTGAGGGTGCGAGTCTCCTGCCTGGGCTGTGTGTTTATGTTTTTAACAGCATCTCTACAAGAGAACTCGAGACAAAGTGGATAGAGTGACACTCAATCAACTAGCCAGAAGGAAGATCCTACCAAAGAACATTTGAAATATAACCAGACAGCATAAACAAATGACATAAAGGGTAAACCAAGAACACTAGGCTCAGGAGATCAAAGAGACTGCACCACTGAAACCCCCAGATCTACCATAAAAAATCTCACACCACAAAGGTGGGAAGTCAAAACAGACAATCCCCCCCCCCAAATAAGAACAAACAAGAAGAATCCAACATGGCAAGATGCAAAAATAACCCCTCAATGAAAAGAAAAGAGGAATCATCAGAAAGAGAGGTAGATGAAATAGACATAGCCCAAATGTCAGACATGGAATTCAAAACAATGGTGGTGAAGAAGCTCAATATACTTGACAACCTTAAAAACAACTATGACAGCCTCCAAGGAAGTTACCAACAGCTCCAAGAACATTACAGGGAACTTGCAGAGAACTACACCAGCATAAAAAAAGACATAGAAACTATTAACAAGAACCAGGAAGAAATGAAGAATTCAACCTCTGAACTGAAAAACACAGTAGAATCAGTCAAAAGCAGACTAAACGAAGCAGAGGATTGGATTAGTGAGTTAGAAGATAATGTAGAGAAAAACTCCCAGACAATACAGCAAAATGAAAAAAGATAGAAAAAATATGAACAAGATGTAAGGGAATTACAGGATAGCATGAGAAGAAATAATATCAGGATCATCGGAATTAGAGAGGGAGAAGAAAAGGAGCATGGAATTGAAAAACTGATAGGAGAAATAGTGACAGAAAATATTCCGAACCTGATAAGAGAAAAAGTTATACAAGTTCAGGAAGCACAGAGAGTTCCAATGAAGAGGAACCCCCCAAAACCCACTCCAAGGCACATCATAATTAAAATGGCAACATTCCAAGACAAAGAGAGAATCCTAAAAGCAGCAAGAGAAAAACAGCAAATAACATACAAGTGAGCTCCGATAAGGCTATCAACTGATTTCTCAACAGAAACATTACAAGCCAGAAGGGAATGGTCAAAAATATTTCAAGCAATGAAAAACAAAGGCCTACAACCAAGAATACTCTACCCAGCAAGGCTCTCATTCAAAATGGAAGGTGAAATAAGGAGTTTCTCAGACAAAGTAAGACTAAAAGAATACATCTCCAGCAAACCAGCATTGCAAGAGATGCTAAAGGGAGTGTTCTAAGAAGAAATAAGAGAAAAAAAACCAAAACAAACAAACAAACAAACAAAAAAAAAAAAACAAAGAGGAAAGGAACAGTGGTACAAAGGGAAATGAATAAATACACGTCAATAACAACCTTAAGTGTAAATGGATTAAATGCTCCAATTAAAAGACATAGAGTAACGGAATGGATAAGAAAACAGGACCCACATATTTGCTGTGTACAAGAAACACACCTCAAAACAAAAGATTTACACAGACTGAAAGTACAGGGATATAAAAAAATATTTTAAGCAAACGAACCTGAAAAAAAAAGTCACGGTAGCAGTCCTCATATCAGACAAAACGGATTTCAAAGCAAGGGCAATAAAAAGAGACAAAGAAGGACATTTCATAATACTTAAAGGAACAATTCATCAAGAAGATATAACATAGATAAACATATAGGCACCCAACATAGGAGCACCCAAATACATAAAGAAAATACTAGAAGACCACAAGAAGGATATCAACAACAGCACACTCATAGTAGGGGACTTCAACATTCCATTATCAACAATAGAAAGATCATACAAGGAAAGAAACACCAAGGATATACAGGCATTGAACAATACACTAAACCACATGGACTTAACTGATATATATAGAACTTTCCACCCCAAAGAAGCAAAATATACATTCTTTTCAAATGCACATGGGATATTTTCAAAGATAGACCACATGACAGGACACAAAACAAGCCTCAACAAATTCAAGAAAATTGAAATCATATCAAGCATTTTTTCAGACCACAATGTTTTGAAACTAAAAATCAACCTCAGAGAAAAAAAACAAAGACACCCAAACTCATGGAGAAAGAATAATATGCTATGAAATAATGAATGGGTTAACAATGACATCAAAGAAGAAATCAAGAAATTTCTAGAAAATAATGATAATGAGCAAACACCAGCCCAAAACCTATGGGACACAGCAAAAGCAGTCCTGAGAGGGAAGTTCATAGCAATACCGGCATATCTGAAAAGGAGAGAAGAATCTCAAATAAAATATCTAATCCTAAAGCTACAAAAACTAGAACAACAACAACAAACAAAGCCTAGGGCAAGAAGAAGGAACGAAATCATCAAGATCAGAGCAGAACCAAATGACATAGAGACTAAACAAACAATCCAAAAAATCAACAAAACTAGGATCTGGTTCTTCAAAAAAATAAACAAAATTGACAAGCCTTTAGCCAGTCTAATCAAGAAAAAAAGAGAGAAGATCCAAATAAACAAAATCAGAAATGAAAGAGGAGAAATCACGACTGATACCACAGAAATACAAATGATAGAAATTACTACAGACAACTGTATGGCAAGAAATTTGACAATCTAGAAGAAATGGACAAATTTTTAGAAACATACAACCTTCCAAAACTGAATCAAGAAGAAGTGGAAAGTCTCAACAGACCAATGACAAAGAAGGAAATTGAAACAGTAATCAAAAATCTCCCAGCACACAAAAGCCCTGGACTGGATGGCTTCACAGACGAATTCTACAAAACATTTATGGAAGAACTAACTCCTATCCTCCTCAAACTATTCCAAAAAATCCAAGAAGAGGGGAAAATCCCAAACTCTTTCTATGAAGCCAGTATTATCCTAATCCCAAAACCAGGTCAAGACACAACAAAGGAAGAAAACTACAGGCCAATATCACTGATGAACATAGATGCTAAAATCCTCAATAAAATATTGGCAAACAGGATCCAGCAATACATCAAAAAGATCATACATCACGAACAAGTGGGATTCATCCTAGGGATCCAAGGATCGTTTAATATTCGCAAATCAATAAAGATAACAGATCACCTAAACAAAATGAAAGAGAAAAATCACATGATCATATCAAAAGATGCAGAAAAAGCATTTGATAAAGTACAACACCCATTTATGATGAAAATACTCAGCAAAATGGGAATAGAAGGAGCATACCTTAACATAATCAAGGCTATATATGAGAAGCCTGAGGCCAACGTCATACTCAATGGACAAAAACTAAAAGCATTCCCCCTGAATTCAGGAACTAGACAAGGTTGTCCACTCTCTCCACTCCTTTTCAACATAGTGTTGGAAGTCCTAGCCACAGCAATCAGACAAGACAAAGAAATAAAAGGCATCCAAATTGGGAAAGAAGAAGCAAAAGTATCATTAAATGTAGATGATGTGATAGTATACATAGAAAACCCTATAAACTCCACTAAAAGACTACTCGATATAATAAGTGAATTTGGAAAAATAGCAAGGTACAAAATAAATATACAGAAATCTAAGGCATTTCTGTACACCAACAATAAAATATCAGAGACAGAGACAAAAAAGAAAATATCATTTACTATAGCAACAAGAAAAATAAAGTACCTAGGAATAAACTTAACCAAAGAGATAAAAGACCTGTACTCTGAAAATTACATAACATTGAAGAAAGAAATTAAGGAAGATACAAATAAATGGAAGCAAATACCATGTTCTTGGATGGGAAGAATCAACATCATCAAAATGGCCATACTACCCAAAGCAATTTACAGATTCAATGCAATCCCTATTAAAATACCAATGACATATTTCACAGACCTAGAACAAATACTCCATAAATTCATATGGAACCAAAAAAGATCCTGAATAGCAAAAGCAATCTTGAGGCAGAAGAACACAGCAGGAGTAATCACAACACTAGATATCAAACAATACTACAAAGCCACTGTGATCAAAACAGTCTGGTACTGGCATAAGAACAGACATATAGATCAGTGGAACAGAATAGAGAGTCCAGAAATAAAGCCAGGCCTCTATGGTCAACTAATATTTGATAAAGGAGGAAGGAACATAAAATGGAGTGAGAAGAGCCTCTTTAACAAATGGTGCTGGGAGAACTGGACAGGGACATGCAAAAAAATGAAACTAGACCACCATCTTACACCACACACGAGAATAAACTCAAGATGGATCAAAGACTTAAATGTATGCCATGACACCATAGAAGTCCTACAGGAAAACATAGGCAAGAAAATTTCAGATATCTCATGTAACAATTTCTTCACAGATACATCTCCTAAAGCAAGAGAAATAAAGGAAAAAATAAACAAATGGGATTATATCAAACTAAAGAGTTTCTGCTCAGCAAAAGAAAACATCAGCAAGATGAAAAGGAAACCAACCATATGGGAAAACACATTTGCCAATGACATTACAGACAGGGGACTGATTTCCAAAATATATAGAGTTATACCACTCAAGATCAAGAAAACAAACAACCCAATTAAAAAATGGGCAAAGGACCTGAACAAAACTTCTCTGAAGAGGACATACAGAAGGTCCATAGACGCATGAAAAAATGCTCAACATCATTAGCCATGAGGGAGATGCAAATAAAAACCACAAGGAGATACCATTTTACACCAGTCAGAATGGCCATCATCAAATCAACAAACAACAAGTGCTGGCGAGGATGCGGAGAAACGGGAACCCTACTGCACTGTTGGTGGGAATGCAGACTGGTACAGCCACTATGGAAAACAGTATGGAATTACCTCAAAAGATTAAAAATGGAACTGCCTTTTGAAACAGCGATTCCACTACTAGGATTATACCCTAAAAATCTTGAAACACCAATTCAAAAGAACTTATGCACACCTATGTTCATTGCAGCACTGTTTATAATAGCTAAGTTCTGGATACAACCTAAGTGCCCATCTGTAGATGAGTGGATCAAAAAACTGTGGTACATTTACACAATGGAATACTATGCATCAGAAAGAAAGAAGGAACTCTTGCCATTTGCAACAACATGGATTGCACTAGAGAGAATTATGCTTAGTGAAATAAGCCAGGCAAAGAAAGAAAAATACCATATGATATCACGTAATACAGGAAACTAAAGAACAACACAAACAAAAAACTAAACAAAGAGCAGAATAGCAGTCAATAGGGGGGAGGGGGGCAGGAGAGAAGGGGGATAAGTAAGGGAAGGGTTTAGTCAAAGAACGTGTATAAATGACTCATGGATATGGACAACGGTGAGTGGTATGATTGCGGGAGATGGGGTGGGCTGGTTGGGGGAGAGAAATGGGGGAAAAATGGGACAACTGTAATTGAAAAACCAAAAATATATATATATATATATATATATATATATATATATATATATATATCATCGGCAGCAAAAAAGGGGAAAAACACAAGTGCTCTTGCTCACAAGTCTGCAAAAATAGTATCGTCTTTGCAGTCAAGGTTCTGGCAAGAAAACCTGGCCTACGTTGCTCCTTTTCTGACCTCTCCTTTAGTCAGTCCACCTCCTACTTATCAAGCTCCATGGGAACAAATGAAGTGGGCAATCACACCCTAACTGTTCAAGGAGATGAGAAATTTTGTCTGTCTTTTTCTTACCTGCTCTCTTTCCAGAATTTGAAAGTTTGACCTTTGCATTCTTCTGCAACAATCCTGGTGCTGCCTGGCATTGTGGAAAGGATGTATTTTCCAGTACATTTGAATCACAGCTCTGCCAGGTAACAGCTGTGTGATTGTGGACTTACCAGCTCTGAGACTCATTTTTCTCATCTATAAAATAGGGAAGGAGCAATGATTGACAATCTTTGGGGAGACCTATGAAGCAGTGGACATCAAGTGACACACAGAAAGTGCCCACTGTAATGTCTACTAGTCCACTCTTCACCTTCTTTCCAGATCTGGGGATATCTGTTCTGCAACCTTTCTCCAGGCACATCTTCCTCTGCATACACTGTACATATTTTCATTCTTCAAACTCCATAGAAAATATGTGCTCCACATAGCTCTGCTCTCTGCTAGTTTATCAGAACTCAGACTATTGTTTGTTTGTTTTTTTTCCTATCATTGATCCCATCCCCTGATAACTAGAGAAGCAAAGCTAGAGATCTACATTGGACTGTCCCACAGGCATGATCAATATCAATTCCTTCCTGGAAATCTGTTTCTTCCTATTCCCAGTTCCAGTCAGAGACACTGCCTTTTGGCTCCTGCTCCTCAACGCTCACATGGGCTCATCTTTTTAAAAATTTTTTACGGCTAATTTTTTTTTGTATATTTTATTGATTATGCTGTTACAGTCATCCCAATTTCTTTTTATTTTGCTCCCCTCTGCCCAGCACCCCTCTTCCCTCCAGGAATCCCACCCTGCTCAGTTCATGTCCATGGGTCATGCATATAAGTTCTTTGACTTTACCCTTTCCTGTACTTTTCTTAACATCCCCCTGTCTATTCTGCACTTTTCTACTATGCTTCTTAATCCCTGCACCATTACCCACCTCCCCTTTCCCCTTCCCAACTTACATGCCTCTGCTTGCTTCCCATACCTATGATTCTGTTTTCACTCTGGTTGTCTGCTTAGTTTGTTTTTGTTTTTATTTTTTAGATTCGGTTGTTAATAGTTGTGATTTTGTTGTCATTTTAATGCTCATAGTTTTGATCTTCTTTTTCTTAAATAAGTCCCTTTAACATTTTATATAATAATGATTTGGTGATGATATACTCCTTTAGCTTTACCTTGTCTGGGAGCACTTTATCTGACGTCCCATTCTAAATGACAGCTTTGCTGGATAGAGTAATCTAGGTTGTAGGCCCTTACTTTCCCTCACTTTGAATATTGCCAGTTCATTTTTGCCTGCAAAATTTCTTTTGAGAAATTAGCTGATAGTCTTAAAGATACTCTTTTGTAGGTAACTTTCTTCTCTTGCTGCTTTTAAGATTCTCTCTTTATTTTTAACCTTTGGCATTTTAATTATGATGTGTCTCGGTGTGGTCCTCTTTGGGTCTAATTTGTTTGGGACTCTCTGTGCTTCCTGGACTTATATGTCTATTTTCTTCCCCAAATTAGGGAAGTTTTCCTTCATTATTTTTTCAAATAATTTTCAATTTCTTGCTCTTCCTCTTCTGCTTCAGGCACCCCTATGATTTGAATGTTGACACTTTTAAAGTCTCAGAGGTTCCTAAGACTCTCTTCACTTTTTTGAATTCTTGTTTCCTCCTTCTGTACTAGTTGACTGTTTATTTCTTCCTTATATTCCAATTTGTTTATTCGGACCCAGGTTTCCTTCCCTTTACTAGTAGTTTTGTGTGGATTTCCCTTCATTTCACTTAGTATTGCCTTTGTTTCTTCCCTGTCGTACCTAATCTTGTCTATCAAGTCTGTGAGCCTCATTATCACTAGTGTTTTGAACTGCTTATCTGTTAGGTTGGCTATCTCCTTGTCACTCAGTTCTCCCACTGGAACCTTGATCTGCCCCCCATTTTGGGCCATATTTCTCTGTCTCCTCATCTTGACAGCTTCCTGTGTTTGCCTCAGTGTCTTAGGTAGAGGTGTTGCACCTATTATGTTGGAAGGGGTGGGGCCTTAGGTATTCATCAATGCTGATGACCTGTTTCACCACATTGTGGTGCTGTATGTGGGGGAGGGGTCTGAGAGGGAACAATGCTGCTTGCCTTGTACTTGCCCCCTTTCCAGGCACTTCTCCCACTTTCCATATTAAACTAGCTGACTCTGTTGAAAGACTGGCAGTTTCTTCCTCCACCCCAACTCCCACTAATTTTCACAATCAGAGGTAATGTGGCTCTGTTTTCCTCAGCACTGAAACTGTGAACTGAGCACTCTGGTCTGGGGCTAGAATAACTTCCCAGGTTTAAAATGTATGACTGCACATTTTGCCGCAGCTACAGCCCCTGTACTGCTGCCACCACTGCCAGCCATGCCAGCAGCTGCCTCCACGAACCGCTGCAGCTGCCATGCCTGCACTGTGTTCTCCCCCCATCCCCAGCTCTGCTCCTCCTACTGAGTATTTCTTCTTTATTTATTTGTTTGTTGAACTTCTATGTAGTTCAATTTTCTGGATCCTCTGTTTTTTTTTTTTTAGTTTTGAAGTGATTGTAAATTTCTTCTTAGTTGTGAGGGAGACACAGCCTGTCTACCTATGCCTCCATCTTGGCTGGAAGTCGGGCTCAGCTCCTTAACTCCCATTATGAAAGGTCTTTCGGATTCACTCTCCTTTAATAAGTTCTCAATTTATAATGTTACTTCCTTATTCTAATTCTTCAAGATTTTGGCCTTTGCATGAGGCATTTCTTCTCTCTGAACTGCTTTTTTCTTTTCCTCTGCCCAGCAAAACCTTATTTTCCTCGAGCTCTGTCCTTCTTCTTGACCTCACTGCTTATCCTCCGTACTTGTTGCCTCTACTTCTGTGTCACACCTCGGTTATGTTAGCCTGTCCCCAAGCAGCAGGAGCAAAGATATTCCAGTCTCCAATAACCTCTGTTCCCTGTATACCTGTGGCATTCACAAGAGTTCATGGAATGAATTAATCTCTTGGAAAATGTGCCTCTGACTAGTGTGTTTATCTCAAAAAATATTCAGTAAAATTAAAATTAGATTCAATAAGATAATGGCAATCACCATGGTCTTTGACCTGGGATGTTAACAGACATAACATCTGTCGAAGCTGAAATGGAAACTCGTTTTGATAAGCCTCTGGGTCTGCTAGTGAATAGACTGAACAAATGACACTTACAACCAAAGCACAGTTCTTTCCACTAGGGGAGAATCCTGTGCATCCAAGGGCCCCTCTGGCAGGGACATGCACAGGGCATGATGAAGCTGTGATTTGGCACCATGCTCTGGTAAAGAAGTAAGTATCTGGCCACTTAGAGAATGAAGTATAAACTCCAGGGCTTTCTTCAAGGTTTGTTAAGAACAGTTTTAATCCTGGATCTTCTTCCCATTGTGCACATTCTCAGGCCAACCTGCCCCTTCCACTGGATCCCCAACCCCAGTCTACTCCAGGCTTCATGCCCCTGAGAACCCCCTCTTCTTTTCTCCAGCATGCTTTCACCCTGTAGGATTTTTTTTGGCTAGCTGACTGGTTAATGAGAGTGATGGTTTTGGAAAAGTCAGCCCTCTGGTGACAAGCAGGGACTGAAAATGAGAGAGCCACATGCATGGCTGACTCTGACCTGGGACCAACACTCCTTGGTACTTAAGACTAGCCATCTGTTCTCTGCCTTCTTCTCTCATTAGTTCCTTTCCCTCAACCACACTCTGGTTTACTCTTGGTGCCAATGGCTTCTCATTAGCTATTTTAAACAGCAAGAAAGCACTGACAGGAGGATTATTGTAAAAAAAAAAAATGGTGTAATCAAGACCCTTGACTATGCTCCCACTGAACTACCTCATTCCTCAAAGGAAATAATTTGATCAGAACATGAGGACCTGGTCACCACTAACTGAAAGTGGAATTCCGGGGGAACCAGTGTAGCAATAAGTTTGTGTATGAAGAAATCCCAATGATTAAAATTCCAGCAAGAAACAATGAAAAAAATTAGCAAAAGTTTTACTGTTAATAAAGGCAAGGTCCTGGCAAAGCAGAACCACCCAGTCTTCTATTTGAAAAAATAGTTAATACCAGAATAGGTCTTGGGTTTTTCAAACACATGCATACACTTAGGATAGGTCAGACATGCATTCTGGGAATGCTCAACATTCTCTTTTCCTCACTTGGGGCTTCATGGTCTTTCTCCCTAGATTTAATGGTTCTTCAGCTGAGAATTTGCAGGCAATAAAGGATAATAACAGTGCCCTACCACATTTTTTTATGCTGGTAGAACTTTTGCATCAGGATGAGTTCTTCTTCTTTTTCTCTACAACTAGTTTTTTTGGAGATACTGAGGCTCTTCCTCTGCCTTTTTGTTTCTGTAAATGGCATTGTCTGGGAAGAGTTTTTTACTTTTCTATGCACTCACACTGCCAATTTGAGAGAAACCCTGGTCTTGTCCATTGGCCTCACATTTGCAGCTTAATGGCTTCAACCACATCCTTGAATGTCTCTGGACTCACTCAATTCAGTCCACTTCCCACATCACCACTAGACTGTCCTCAGTAAGACATGTATCTGAGAGTGTCACTCTCCTGCTCTCATCCTTCACTGATTTGCCTGTGCCTATGACATGGCTTTCAGACGTCTGAATGTGGAGTTTGAGGATACATCACCATTTGGTTATAAACTACACTTCAGTCTGTGCCTCTGGGAATGTTCTTGTTTTTTTTTTTTTTTTTTTACCAAATTATATAATTTCTTCTCAACTCACTTCCTCTATAAAACATTCTGACCTTTTCATCCTGGTCTGTTTTAGAATTACCTATGGATGTGCTCTATCAATTCCAGCAGAGGGAAGCCTCAACAACAGATACTGCTGTTATTAATTTCTAATTTCCCAATGGCAGCTAGCATGGAACAGTGTGTGTGAATGTGGGTGTGAGTGTGTGTGACTACAAGTGTATGTGAGTTTCAGTGTGTGAGTTTGTGTGTGAGTGTATGAGTGTGTTTTTGAGTATGTGAGGATATGAGTGTAGGTGTGGATGTGTGAGTGTGAGAGTGTGAGTGTGAGTGTGCAGGCATTGATTCTCTAGGCTCAGTCTTTAAAGTTCTGAACAAAATTAATTTTGCCTTATCAGATTATCCCAGATAAATTGAAAGGATCTCAACATGCTTTTCTACAATCCAGCAACTATTTTCAAAATAAAAATGAAATTATTCATACTTGCTCTTTATAATAGATGAATGGTATCCTACATAGTTTAATGATAAATGATAATTGATTTGAAGAAAACAATCTATTGTACTGATAAAATTACATTAAGCTGAGGAAATTTTGTTTTGACTTATGTTGATTTCAAACACCTAGATACAAAGTTGTACAAAAAATTTCATGCTCATTCTGCATTATGGGGTGAATATCTTCCACAATTTTATTGAGCTATTATTATTCAGTTAAAAACATCTTTTAGGATGTAAATCTTAAGTTTCATATTCCAAGATGGAAAGAGATAAATGTTCCTGCACAAATCCCACAGACCAAGTGGGAGGCTTCCATTGCCTCCACAGAGGCCTGAGATCCCCATCTCTGGAGGTATGGTGGCTGCAGTGTGACCCAGCTGACATGACCAGCCAACTGAAGGGACTGACATTGTATTCTATTTCAGGGTTCCCAGGAACCAGCTCCACTTTCAGCATCTGCCCTTTTGCCTTCATGGTATTGATTTCTCTCGTGAGAAGAACTTCTTCAATAGTTGAAAATCCCCAATTTTACCTCCAGCACACATTGCTGCTGCTATCTGAGAGGTTTTAGTGTTCTTGTAAAATGTGATAGTAATATCTGAGTTACACAGAGACAGTCTTAGGCTTGACTTTATCTGTGTTAATCAGTGCTCAATTCTAGCTAGCCACCTTTAGGACTCCAGCAAACTCAAACATCTCCTCCCCTCCTCCAGGCTCATGTCTCTGCTTCCCTCTCTGTGATTATTCCCTCCCTGAAGTGGGGACAAGAGAGAAAGGCTGCAGATTACCAGGATTATATCACTATCATCCATGCTAGCAAATCTAGAGAAAGAGAAAGTGTCTCTTACCTAGTCCCAACACAAACCCCAGGGCAGGACCTGATTGGCCAGGCTGTGCCTGCTGCTTACCGAGAATGGAGGGGTTTTTGGCAGGAAGAGAGTAGGGCTGTGTGTATGGGGGACTGGGGAAAAGAGAGAGAGGAAGAGAGAGAGAGAGAGAAGAAGAGAGTGAGAGAACAAATGCACATCTACAGCTACATCCTACAAAATGTACTTATTTCTCAAAGTCACAATATTCAATTTTTAAAATGACCATTTTGTAGAATTATTGACTTTAAAATTGGGGAGGGACACTGGAAGGTACCAAACAATGTCTCTTTTCTCCACTTGAGCAGGGTTGGGCTATCTCTGGTTTACTTTAAATATCTTCATGACAGGTGCTTCTTAGAAAAAAAATCAGGATGTGCCCCTCCTCAGAAACCCTTAGATAGTGTTTGGAACCAGTGTTCTTCAGAGCAGAGTGGGAAGGAGAGGAGGAAAACCACCAGGCCTCATTTCCATTGGCACTCACCAGCTCCCTAGGTATTATTATTTCACTATTTCAGGCTAGAGGATTATATAAAAGACTCCTCAACCCAGAAAGGTCTGCATGACATTTTGTTGAGACTTTGACCCTCCTCCCCACCCTATATCACTTAGAGAGACCTGCAAGACTGTAGCCCCTGAGATTAACACTGAAGTCCATGGAAAAGCATATTTACTTCCAAGTGTGTGGACATGTATTATTTATGTGATGTATCCATGTGTGCAACAATGTGTGTTTTGTGTGTCTCATGTGTTGATATGTGATAGTATACATATGTCTGCATGTGTTTTTGTGGGTGCATTTTTGTGTATGTGTCTGTGGGGCTTGTGTGTATGTATAAGAATGAAAGTGTGAGCTGAATTACTGTTGATGTTTAGATTGTGTTGTGGGTGTATCTGAATAGCTGAAGGAACAACATTACTTTACTTACATTTACTAATTTTGTTTCTACTGTTTTTAATTTGTGAAGCTGCCAGCTGTCGTCCTTCCCAACCTCTCCCCTGCCCCTGCCCTAGCTGAGTAGAAGGCCATTTGGCCCAGCTGTGCTGCTGGAATGCATTCTGCTGTTCTTGACCATACATTATTATTATTACTTTTAAAGCTTTTGGAAGGCCTTGTGAGAGAGGTGCCAGGAATTCATTGCAGATTATTTTTAATACAGAATTCTAGAGGGAGTTGGAGAGCTGTGTTTTATTGGCAAGCTGTCCTTTCCAGCTTTAAAGTAAACAAGACTTCACTTTCTACATTATTTAACTTGTCATCCTACCCTCTCTCTTTTTAAATCACCCTCCAAATAGCCTCATTAGGTCCAAAATTACAGGCATGGAGTCCTCTCTGTGTGCACCATGCACAGGCCCACACAGGGCAGGGCAGAGCCCCTGAGCATCTGAGTCTGCCGTGACTCAGGTCCTTGTGCATCTGCTTAGAAGAGTGACTCTGCAGAACCCCTGGCCCCTGGCCTGTGTTGTTGATGTGTAAAATTTGAAAAGAATCAGAACATGTTGTTCTGCTAGGCTCTGGTGGCAGCATCCTGTTCCAAACTGCCATCTGTCATTTCAACTCAGCTCAGCTCAGTTTGAGCCTAATAAACACACAGAGCCTCTGCTTGGTCTCAGGCAAGTGCTGAGCATGTGTGTGTGTGTAAATAAATGAAAACTAAGACCCCTACTGAACCTTGAGAATGTTGATATGTTGATGTAATTGGCCCAAGCCCCAAATCCTCAGACTGTTGTAAAGGCCCTGCCACATATATGAGCCCTGCGGCTCCCTACAGCTATAGCCCTGTATCTGGAACTGCTTTGCTGTTTTGCCATGGGCATGAGCAGGGAAGCCCACTTGACCCTAGTTTCTGCAGGTCCACATAGAGCAAGCATCTTGTGATTTCTTTGCCCTTGTAGTGAGGGTGTGGAGCCACTGGCCTGGATTCCTGTACCTCAACCTTGTTCAATCTTGTTTGTTCCTCCTTTCTGCCCTTTCTCTCATACCTATCGCTGCAGAGCTAGATTTTTTTGTCTATGTAAGATGGTCCCTCCTAATTTTGGACCACCTCCCCCCCTAGACACTCAGCTTTACTCTTCATGGGCTCAATAAGAAGTTTTTTGTTAAATAAATAGGAATTTTGAGCAACACATTGTTCTGCCTAATTATACACAAGCTCACATCCAGGGAGGAGTTTGTTTTCACACTATTTTTGTAGAATATGCTAGTCTGAAGAGAAAGATTTCTGTCAAAACTTTCTGGAAACTGTTCACTCAATAAATATTTTCAGGATTCCAGCAGCTGCCATTCAACATATATATTTCTCCAAAGCCTCTCTTCTCATCCCTCCCTTCCTCTTCTTTCCTTCTTTTCTCTTCTCTTCTTAACAAAAGAATGTTAAAACATGTTCCACATGCCATGAAAAATTTACGAGACCAAATCACACAATTGAAGAGCTTGCAAATCACTTGTGCTTCAGTCATCCTCAAAACTGTTAGTGTCCAGATGCCAGAAACAGTGCAAGGTGCTGAAACTCTCCTGCTGCCCTTATGGGACTCTTGGTCTCCCAGGAGGAAACAAGGTGCATACAGATGACCATAAGGAAAGTATGGAATGTGCCAGGAAACCAGAGTTTGGAGGAGGTTCCTCCTGGTCTTTAGAAAAGATGAAGTTTAAGCTGCCCTTTAAGGCTGAATGGGATTTTGACAGAAGCCTGGGATTTTGACAGAAGCCTGGGAAAAGGAAGGGTGGCTGATGGTGGTGCCCTGAGTCAAGCAGTTTTAATATAGATCACACTTTAGGTTACTTGAACTGGAGGGACCAGCAAGAGATAGATGAGAAAAATGGAATGAGCCACATCCAGGAGGATGGGAGGGCAAGAAGCAGGGTTTTGGACATGGTCATTGAAATATCTTGAGCAGGCAAGGATGCAGGATGAACTTTCTGCTAATGAGAAAGAATAACACACTGAGTTAGGCAGTAATTGGCAGGTGGCAGGGAGATGATCATTAACATAGCACTGGAGCATTGCTGCTAATGTGCAAAGCCAGGCCTCTGGCCTAGGTGTATGCTCAGTTCAGTGGCTTACTTCACATCAGAGTGAACATTTTCAGGGCATTACCTAGTCCTCTATCATTTTCCCACTATATTCATACTTCATCCTTCTTTCCCCTATTTATTTCTATAACAAAAATATTTTTAATAATTGGGACAAGTTCATGGATTTTAAAAGATAAAGTGAAAGGCTTTTTTCATTCTTTTAGTATGGATTTGAACTTGTCTTGGAGCTTTTGCAGCACTTTACATTGTAGAAAGTTTTGATGTTTCTCTAATGTAGATGTGTTACCAGCATGAGATGGGCAGTGAGGAAAAGGGGAACAGAAGGCACAGTGTGTATCTGCAGGCAAACCTATCTTTTCCTCACCACCACCCATGTCTTCACCTTTTATTATCTTTTTTTTCGAGAGGCCACATGGGAAGCTGGGGATTTTCAGGGCTCCCAGAAGTTTCTTTTGCCACTTCAGGCATGATATTTAATTTCCTTTTAATGTGTATGTGGAATGCACTGTAGAATAACTAGTTGCAGTTGGAAATGCCCCAAGAAAAAAGTTATTTCTCTATGAAAGCAGTATCTTTCCATCCTGACTGTTACAAGAGTGAGATGGGGCTGGTTTGGGAACTCTCTGACACTGTCCCTTGTGCGCAGGGGTCTGGGATAGCTGGTGGCCATCAGCATGTGGCATGCTTGCTCATACCTCTCCAGGAGTAGAATGTGTGGGGGCAGTTTTTCTGCCAAGGTCTCATTCTCCAGGGCAGAGGAAGCAGGTGGGATAGGGGTGACTGCACTGTGTGGGACAGTTTTGGGAGTGGTAGGTGATTCCAAAGTGCTTTGGTGGCAGTCTTGCTTTTTCACTGTTCCTCAGATTTCCTTTCTTGTTTCCCCTAATGACCCAATTCTAGCCCTTCTCTGGCCTTGCTGCTCTCAGCCCTGCTGTGCAGGGAAGGTTCAACTCTGCTGCCTTTCCCTGGTACCGCTGCTCCAGGCCCAGCCCTGGTTCTCATGCATTCTTCACTTACTCAGTAAATATATAGGGGCCGACCCTTGACATCTAGAGCCACATCTTGTATGGACACGGGGCCCAAAGAAGGGGAATCTTAATGTCCATATGACCTGTCTTGCAGTGGAAGGAGCAGTCTTAACAGAAGAACAAGTATCAGCTGCTGGTGGAAGCAAGGCTCCTGATCAGCTGAGAACTGGAGTCTGCTTACCTGTAGGAGGGGGAGCTCCCATTGGACACATTGAGGCTTAGAGACATTGCAGAGGGGCCCTGGGGATATGGCAAAAGAGTCTGTGTCTCATATTCTGCAGCCCTGAGGCCTGTCCTGCAAGTCAGTGGCACTCCCAAGCTCAGCCATTATCTGCATGCTCCTGAAAGAAGACAAAAGACCTCAGAACCCTTGATGGCCCCACATCAGCTGCACATGGGCCCCAGGGCCCCTCATTCCCTTGGCTGACTCTTGGCAGCCAGCTTCAGAGGTTGAACTCTGTCCATCTAGGGTCTGTCCTTTAGATGGCTTCTTGCCTGCTTCTCCTCTCTCGATACCCATTACATCCCAGTCCCTAACTTAGATCTCAGCCTGGTTCCAGATCAGCTTCTGGTCTCAAATATCTCAACCTAAATTCTTAACTATTAGTACTTTTTATACTGAAAATCTATTGTACCCCAGCTTCTGGGCTCTCTGTTATGGGGAGTCAAAGAGAATGAGACTAGCTGTGACTTGAAGTTCTTTTAGTCCTGGGTAATCTCTTTACCTATTTGTCTTTAAAATACACCCAGAAGTGCAGAAAATGACCCCCCAAACCCAAATATCTGACAGGAACATGTCAACAATTGTTAGCCTTGGAAGAAATTTTCATTATCTTCAGCAACAATGTTAGTTGCTCAGTTGGACAGAAATAGGTGAGAAAATGCCTTGGTGCTCCCCACCCCTCAAAAAAGAACTTCTAAAGAAGTTGTTGAACTCAACAAAGTATTGAATAATGGCCATCCTCCCTCCTTGCCTTCCAGCTCATTTCCATCTGGTTGATGGGGACAGGAGAGTTACAGTGAATCCTGAAAAGTGTGGTTCCCACATTTGCAATGCTTCTGGCAGGGCTGAGGGAGGAATAACACAGTTTTCTTCTGTGCACTGTATCTGGTGGATGAAAGCTTATCCCTCCCACATTGATGAGGGTATACACTGTCCACAAGTGTGTCACAGGACCTGATTATTCTCAGCTCAGTAAATGACACCAAATAAGTGCCTGGTGCTAAAGCACTAACAGTGGGATGGGGGCCTGAACCAACTCTGCTTTCTGGCTTCAGTTCTCTGGGGGGCATTATCCAGGGGGCCAGGGGGTAAGGGAGGGCACAAATGGTAAAACTGTGCCACATGTCTTCTGTCAACAAGATCTTTATGAAGGATGAATATGCAGAAAAATCAGAGCCCTGGTTCTGAAATGAATACACTGAATACACTTGGAAACATAACTTTTGAAAAATTGTTTTTAGGAGGAAATAAGAAATAATTTAAAGATCAATATTTCATGTGCTTTATGAGCTTAAGAATATGTGAGATTATTAGGAAACATCAGGATGATAGAAAAACAATGGGCTAAGAGATACAAGCTCAGATGAAAAGAACAATGCTAATATTAGGAAAAAAACTTCAAAGAAATATCCATGCAACAGCAGAGCTATAATCTATGAGGGGCAGTAAAAAGGAAAACTGAAATAGCAGAAAAATGCTATAGTGTCAAGTGCAAACTTGAATTGCTCTCCTAAAATTCACTGAAAAAGGACAAAGGGATGAAAATAATACTAAGAAGAAATGTAATAGTTATAGAGCCTAATAAAAGGAGACTCAGTCTTTGAATAATATGGTTATTGTGAGGAAGAAATAAAACAAGTGGATTTCCAATAAGACAGTCCTACAGATTTAGAGACTTGTATGTGGGTTATGTTACATAAATTAACATGTGTTTTCTGTTTTTAAAGGGCATAAACCTAGGATCTCATTACCTGAGTGATTGTCTGTATGTATAGGCCTCACTTAATCCTGTCTGCAGCACTGCCTCCTGAGACTCAATGGTTTGGCTGAACTAAGTGGCTGGGTTGGTGAAGAATGGGGTGGTCTGTGGGCTTCACTTTAAAACTGGTTCCTCTTTTCTGTCCTAATGGCTTGGACAAAAAGAGCCCAGAGGTCTAAGAGGGGCAAACCTAAACTATTTCCCTCAGCCCAAACTAAGTATAATGGGCAAAAAGGTTTTGGACAGGGGAGATGTACCTGGTACTCCTTCCTCCAAAGAAGCCCTTATTTTCCCTAATGTGGGACATTGAAAAATTAATACCTACCTTTTGTCATCTAGTGGTTATGGATTGAATGATGTCTTTTAACCCTGTTGCCAAATCTGTTGCCTCCAGAATACAACAAGAATGCCAGCTTGTTAAATCAAGCATGCCATTGTCTGGGGACAGCCAACCGACCTGGAGTCTGCACGATCCTTCCCCATGTGGGAAGGCCACCCCTGCCTCTACACCCCCACTCTTATTAGGGATTTCTGGACCCAAGGGTAGGTAGGATGACGACTATATCCAGCTTGAAGCAGCTAGAGGAGCTTGAAACCTTCGCCCATTGTCCTTTATAAGATTATAAAGGGTCTTAAGTCTGAGAGGGAGGGCTTGTTATTTTTTATTGTTAAATTAATTAATTAATTAATTACTTAAAAAAGAAGAAGATATGAAAGGGTGAGGCAGGAGAGCTTGTATGTACGACCCATGGGCATAGACTTGGGGAGGGGGGATTGTTAGGGGAGCGGTTTACTGGGTGGAGGGGAGCAAAGGGGGAAAAATTGGAACTATTGTAACAATATAATCAATAAAATATACTTATAAAATAAAAACAAGTGGAAAGAGGCAATAATAAAAAACATGTTTTAAAACATCTGAGTTAGGAATAAAAACTTGATTCAATAATGAGAAAAAGACTTGTTTCAATAATAATATTTAAGGAAAATTTGCTCAAAAAATTCCCAAACAAATATAGATATATCTTAGTAATTTAACCAGTGGTTTAAAAATCCACATGAAAGCATTCAGTTTGAAAATACAGGCCACTCAGAAAGGAGCAAACACCAGTTAGGTTGATGTTAGATACTCATCAACAGTTGCAAGTTTTGGAAGATGATGGGATGATTTCCAAGTTTTCAGAGAAATTGTGTTCATTACCCTCAATTTGACTTTCTTTCATTTTTTAAATTTGACTTCTATAACTCAAGACAACAAAAACATTTTTATATGCAAAGGCTCTAAAAGTATGCTAAACCTTATTCTGTTATAACTGAGAGAAGAGTCAAATATAAGAATGCAGGGATAAGAAGGAGATAAATGGATAAATATATGTTGTCAATTTGAATTAAAAAAAATAAACAGTGATCAGACTGAAGGCTAAAGATACATAATAAACAAGAATTGCCACTGAATAACAATGGCCCAGCTCTTGAATTCCTGATGGATGTATACAAATTGAGCTGGCAGAGTGTAGAAGTGGGGCATAAAGACTAACAGAATTCTTGTTCTATAAGGTACAAATTCTAAACAATACACTAGTAAGCAAAGACACTGATAAGATCATTTTCAGATATTGATGAGGCCACTAAGAAAATAACACAAGTCAATTGATGGGAGGAAGAGAATGAGTGGAAGGTTACTTGGACATAACTTCAGAGAGGTAAGAGTCAAAGGTACTGTTCCTGTTATGATCCTGAGGAGGAGCATTCAGGTCATGAGGACAGTGAGTACAAAGACACTGAGCATGGAATGAGTCCAGCATGTCTGTGCAGAGAGGAAACAGTGTGGCTGGATGGCAGTAGTGTGGGCAGAGGGATGGGGTGAGGGCAGATCATAGAGCCCTGGCACCATGGCAAGGAATGTGGGTTTTATTTTTGGGTCCAGAGGACACCACTAAAGTGTCTGAGCAGAGAAGTGACCCTCTTACATTATGTGCAGAACAGGCTTCAAGGGCAGAGGAGCAGCAATAATGGTGGTCAGGGATGGGAAGATATGGGCTCATGGGGGTCATGTTTTGCAGTAACAGGACTTACTGATGGTTTACTGAAGAGAAAGATATCTAGGAAGTTTTTTAGGTTTTTGGCCTGAGAAACAGTGTGGCCATGCTCTGAGGTGGGGGAGTAGGGAAAGAAACAAGTTTGTGAGGGGTGAGGAATATTAAGGCTCTCTTTTGGATACACTGATTTGGAGATGCCAACTGGGCACTTGGGTATGAGTCTGCAATTGGGGGAGAGGCCTGAGCTACTAATATCACTTGGGTATTATTAGCTTGTGGATGACATTTTAAGCTGTAGGACTTGAGGAGAGACAGGGCCTGACCCCTACATCAATTCATTTTTGGAGAGGGAAAGGACAAGGTCCTGGAAGAGAAGATTGAGAAAGAGAAGGCAGTTTGGGAGGAGCAAAATCAAGAGATGGTCATATCACAGACATTTTTCACTTAGACATATAGTTGGCTTCCAGTAACAGAAATCAAATATAACATGGCTTGGTATCATAGAAGGGTGTTTCCCCCTTGTCATGGAAAAAGTGAGGTAAGTGTGTGTGCCCAGGGACAACATGGCTCCCACAGGTATTAGGGACACAGGTATTTTCTAAGTTTTGCCACTGTTAGCCTACAACATCATCTTCAAGGTCAACTCAGTCCCTAATGGCTACTTGAACTCCAGCCATCACATCTCTATTCTCACACCTAGAAAGAAGAAGGACAGGAGTATAAGACAGTCTCATGCCAATTGTCAGTCTCCCTCCTAACCTGCTTTCCCGAAAGTTCCATGTACAACTTCCACTTATATCTCTTTGGCTACCTCTGTCACAAGGGAGGATACATAATACAGGTTTCCGGGCTCTTAATATCTTCATCTGAAAAAACAGAGAGTTCTTTCACTCTTGTGCTTCACTATTCATGCACACATTCATTTGTTCATGAAGTATATCAAGCATCTGGGCTGAACCAACTGCTGAATGCACTGGAGCTTGGTGATGGGGAAAGTGAACCTGTCCCTGATCTCTGTTAAGCACAGACTGTTTGACTGGATGCAAAGTGATTGTGTTTAGTACTTCACTTAGTGCTTACCACAACCCTGTGGGTTGATTTGGTCCCCATTTGCTGCATGAAGACTGCGGTCCTGCAGAAGGTGAGCCAGTGATGTGGCACAGTGCTGTGTGGTGACAGGTGGTGTGCACCATGGTACTGTCCACACCCGTGGGATTGGTGTGGTGAACTTGCCTCCTTCAGCAGGCTCTGCTGTGAGTGCTGCAGACTTGCAGGCAACAAGGACAGCTCTGTGCATGGTGCAGGAAGTATCAGAACAATAACTCCACAGAGTCTGGTGGCCTGGGCATGCCCACAGAGATATCTTCTGTGTGTTCTGGAATGTTTAGTTCAGTCGACCTTGCCAGTGATTTATAAAATGCATTAAAAATAGTTTTTACCTAGAGATAAAATATGGCCCTGATTCTTGGGTATACAATGACCATTGTACTTGTTGATGACTTCAGTTACTGTTGCTTGAAATCAGTATTATATTCACCCAGATACATGATAAAATAGTTTCCCCAGCAAGTACCAGGTTTCTGAGAATTTCCTCTGATGGTACAAGGAAACTACTCATGTCTTACCCTTAAGAGGCAATGGATAAAATTGTCCTGATTACGAGGAAATTATTTGTACAGTGACTAAAGCCTGCTGATTCTATTGTGTAGATATGTACATTTTTCTGAGTATGACCTCACTCAGCTCTGGCACCCTGAGGAGACCAATGTGAGGAATTTCCTGGCAGTCTAACTTAGCCTGGCTCCAGCCTAAACCTTTACCTTTCTAATTTGACTCCCCAACATATACAAGTCACATCATTTATGTATTTCAATTTCTGTCTCTTATTCATTAGAATATCAAGTATTCAAAATGCCCTCAAGTATTATATTATCAGCAGAGAGGAAGGTGGTAGCATGTAATGCCAGATATATTCTGCATGTAGGTCCCTTCCACTGTTAGATGGCATTCTGAGGACTGCCCCACCAACAGAGTCCCTTGCTTTCTTCGCAGAATCAGCCCAGAGACTGGGAAAGGGAAACTGTGGTGTGAGAAGCCATGCAAGGCCAATCATAACAGGCAAAGGTAAGTCAGGGACCACTTCGGTTTGTGGACTCATTAGAAACCTCAGACAATAGAGCCAGACGAAACAGGACTCCAGATTCTAGTCCTGCCAGTCACTGGCATGTGACTTTGGGCACATCACCAAGCTTCTCCAAATGTTACTTATTTTTTCTTTTTAAAAATATGAATTTTATTTTTTAGAGCCATTTTAGGTTCACAGTAAAATTAAGAAGGAGGTATAGAGATTTCTCATCTATCCCCTGTTCCTCAAACATGTATGGCCTCCCCTACAATTCGCATCCCGTACAAGAGCGGTACATTTGTTAAAATTGATGAATCTACACCAACACATCATAACACTCGAAGACTACACTTTACTTTAATTCTCTGTACTCTGCCTGTTCATCCCTTCGTCTCCTCTAATCACTGACAACCGCTGTTTTACCAGCTCTACAGTTGTGTCTTTTCTAGAATGTTATATAGTTAGAATCATACAGTATTCAGACTTTTATGATTGACTTTTCCTTCAACTTAGTAATACACATTTAGAGTTCCTCTATGTCTTTTAACAGCTTAATAGATCATTTCTTTTAAGTTTTTATTTTAAAATAAAAAATTATAGAAAACATTTTAAAATTAAAATTGACATACACATTATAATTTCAGGTGTACAACATAGTGTCTAGATTTTATACACTTTATGAAGTGACTACCATGTAAGTCTAGTACCTGACACCATACATAATTGTTGCAATATTATTGACTATATTCCCTATGCTATACTTTTATATCCCCATGGCTATTTTTATAACTGACAATTTGTACTTAATCCCTTTTCACACTTTTCACCCATCCCCCTTTCCATCTGGCAAAACTCATCTTTTTCCCTCTGTATCTATGAGTTTCTCTTTTGTTCATTTGTTTATTTTATTTTTTTAGGTATATTTTCTTGATTATATTGTCACAATAGTTCCATTTTTTCCCACTTTGCTAACCTCTGCTCAGCACCTCCTTCCCCCAGCACCCCCCACCCCATAGTCCATCCTTACAAGCTCTCCGGTATCTCCCTTTCGTATATTATTATTCTTTAATTAATTAATTAATTAATTAATTAATTTTTATAACAATAAACAAATAACAATCCCCCCTCTCAGACTTGAGACCCATTATAATCTTATAGAGGACAATGGGTGATGGTCTCATGCTCCTTTAGCTGCTTCAAGCTGAATATGGTCGTTGTTCTACCTACCCCTGAGTCCTGAATTCCTTAATAAGAGTGAGGGTGTGGAGGGGAGGGTGGCCTTCCCACATGGGGAAGGATCTTGCAGACTCCAGGTTTGTTGGCTGTCCCTGGATAATGGCATGCTTGGTTTAACAGGTTGGCATCCTTGTTGTATTCTGGGGGCAACAGATTTGGCAACAGGGTTAAAAGGCATCATTCAATCCATAACCACTAGATGACAAAAGGTAGGTATTAATTTTTCAATGCCCCCCATTATGGAAAAAAGAAGGGCTTCTTTGGAGGAAGTTGTGCCAGGCACGTCATACTTGTCCAAAACCCTTTGCCCACTATACTTAGTTTGTGAGGAGGGAAATATTTTAAGTTTCCCCCCTCTCAGACCTCTGGGCTCTTTCTGTCCAAGCCATTAGGATAGAAAAGAGAAACACGTTTCAAGGTGAAGCCCACAAACCACACCATTCTTCAACAACCCAGCCACTTAGTTCAGCCAAACCATTGAGTCTCAGGAGGCAGTGATGCAGACAGGATTAAGTGAGGCCTATATGTACAGACAATCACTCAGTAATGAGATCCTAGGCTTATACCCTTTGAAAACAGAAAACACATGTTAATTTATGCAACATAACCCACAAACAAATCTCTAAATCAGTGAGACTGTCTTATTGGAAAGACATCCAGTTGCAAGGCATTTGACATTCTTCTTGCCTGTAAATTAAGCATCTTTGATGATGCCACAGACCTAGTTTAACTTACAAATGAAAGAAAACTTTAAATGAAAAGAAACTTTAAAAATCGTTAGCTGCACTACTTTGTACTCTCCCACTGAGCATTGTGATTTTCCGTGGATCATGATTTTTCTCCTTAAGATTACCCTCCTTGTCATTAAAGGGACTGCATTAGGTCAGTTTTTAATTTATCCTTTTCATTAGCATAAACACAACAAAAGCATCAAATAATCACATACGATCCTTTTTTAAAAAAATATCTTTTATTGATTATACTGTTACAGTTGTCCCGATTTGCTTTCCCTTTGTTCCCCTCCACCCAGTGACATCTTTCCCTCCACTTGTCCCCCCCCTTAGTCCATGCCCATTGGTTGTGCATATAGTTCTTCTCAACCTCTTCTTATCTACTCCACTCCCTCCTACTATGCTTCTTAATTCCTATACCATCTCCCTCTCTTTCCCTGCTCCCTCCTCCCTGCTGACCTCCTCTCATAATGTTCCCCATACCTATAACTCTTTTCCCACTCTCATTGCCTACTTAGTTTGCCTTTGTTTCAGTTCCCTAGCTTTTGTTGTTGGTTGTCGTGATACAGTTTTCATTTTTTAAATGTATTTTATTGATTATGTTGTTACAATAGTTCCAAATTTCTCCCCTTTACTCCCCTCCACCCAGCATCTCCCTCCCCCAGCAATCCCCCCCGAAGTCCATACTCATGGTTCGTAAAAAATAACTATCCCTCCCTCTCAGATATTAAGACCCTTTGTAATCTTGTAAAGGACAATGGGTGAAGGTCTCAAGCTCCTCTAGCTGCTTCAAGCTGGACATGGTCATTGTCCTACCTACCCTTGGGTCCAGAAAACCCTAATAATAGTGGGGGATTGGAGGGGAGAGTGGCCTTCCCACATGGGGAAGGATCGTGCAGACTCCAGGTCAGTTGGCTGTCTCCGGATAACGGCGTGCTTGGTTTAACAGACTGACATCCCTGTTGTGTTCTGGGGGCAACAAATTTGGTGAAAAAGGTTAAAAGACATCATTCAATCCATAACTACTAGATGACAAAAGGCAGGTATTAATTTTTCAATGTTCCACATTAGGAGATAGAAAAAAAAAAAAAAAGAAAAAAAGGGCTTTTTGGAGGAAGGTGTGCTGGGCACATCTCAGCTGCCCAAAACCCTTTTGCCCATTATACTTAGTTTGGGCTGAGGGAAATAGTTTAGGTTTCCCCCCTCTCAGACCTCTGGGCCCTTTCTGTCCAAGCTATTAGGATAGAAAAGAGAAACCAGTTATAAAGTGAAGCCCACAGACCACCCCATTCTTCACCAACCCAGCCATTTAGTTCAGCCAAACCATTGAGTCTCAGGAGGCAGCGCTGCAGAGAGGATTAAGTGAGGCTTATGCATACAGACAATCACTCAGGTAATGCGATCATAGGCTTATGCCCTTTGAAAACAGAAAACACATGTTAATTTATGTAACATAACCAACAAACAAGTCTCTAAACCTGTAATACTGTCTTATTGGGAAGACATCCAGTTGCAAGGCACTTGACATTCTACTTGCCTGCAACTTGAATATCTTTGATGATATCACAGACATGGTTTAATTTTCAAGTGAAACCATTTTTTTAAATGAGAAGAAACTTTTAAGACAGTTAGTTGCCCTACTTTATAATCTACTGATAATTGTGATTTTCCTTGAATAATGATTTTTCTCCCTAAGATTACCCTCCTTGTCTTTAAAGGGACTACATTAAGTCCATTTTTAATTTATCCTGTTCATTTGCATAAACATAGCAAGAGCAACAAATGATCACTTATGATCTTTAGTTCTGCTTTGCTGGAACTTACCCAATTAACATTTCGGATGACCCTCAGTCTGCTCTTCAGAGCACAGAAGCTGAGCCACATAGCTGACATTTATCCTTGCCTGTACACACCTGTCCTTTCCAAGTCTTTCTGGTTTTTCATTGTGCCGTAAGGTCCCTTCTAGCCATCTTTCAGGAAAACAACCTTCGTTCCTTCCCTGGAAAGATTGCTGTGGACCGCACAACCAACCATGGTAGCAGACCTTTTATCTCGCGGGCTTTTATTACCTTTGAAAGTCATTCCCAGTTCCTCGGGGCTCTTTGGTAACAACCTGAGCCCAAGTATGTTTCCTTTAAGTTTGACATTCCAGTCAAAGACTTGCTCAAAAAAAAAAAAAAAAAAAAAAGGAACCTGCATTAACAACTGGTCTTATTAGTTCTATGCAAAGAAACTTATGTCATTACTTACTTGTTTAGAATGCCAAACTCTGGAGGGATCAAATAGGGAGAAAAATATACAACGTGAAGGAAAATCTTTGTCCTAATATTCACTGAACTGGCATTTCCATTCTTCATATTTTCATTTTTCCCCCACTAAAATAAAAATTTTTGTTTGTTTTTCCATTACAGTAGTCTCACTTTTTTCCCCTTTTGCTTCCCTGCACCCTGCCCCTCCCTTCCCCCACATTCAGTCCCCCTCAGTTGCCCATGTCCGTGGGTCACATATATATATCTTTTTTGACTTGACCCTTCCCATTCTTACCCCCTTCTCTCCCTCCCCCCTCCCCCCTTGTTACTGTTAGTCTACTTCTTATTTACATAGCTCTGGTTCAATTTTGCTCATTTGTTTGTGTTGTTCATTAGTTTCCTGTAATAGGTGACAGCATAAGGTATTTTTCTTTCATTGCCTGGCTTATTTCGCTAAGCATAATTCTCTCTAGGTCCATCCATGTTGTTGCAAATGGTAGAAGTTCCTTCTTTCTTTCTGCTCTATAGAACTCCATTGTGTAAATGTACCACAGTTTTTTGATCTACTCATCTACAGATGGGCATATAGGTTGTTTCCAGCACTTGGCTATTGTAAATAGTGCTACTATTAACATTGGAGTGCATAGGTTCTTTTGAATTGGTGTTTCAGGATTTTTCGGATATAATCCTAGCAATGAAATTGCTGTTTCAAAGGGCAGTTCCATTTTTAGTTTTTTGAGGAAATTCCAAACTGTTTTCCATAGTGGCTGCACCAGTCTGCATTCCCACCAGCAATGCACCAGGGTTCCCGTTTCTCCGCATCCTCTGCATCACAAGTTGTTTGTAGATTTGTTGATTAGGGACATTCTGACTGGTGTGAGGTGGTATCTCATTGTGGTTTTTATTTGCATCTCTCTGATGGCTAGTGATGTTGAGCATACTTTCATATGTCTATGGGCCCTCTGTATGTCCTCTTTGGAGAAGTGTTTGTTCAGGTCCTTTGCCCATTTTTTAATTGGGTTGTCTGTCTTCTTGGTGTTGAGTCGTATGAGTTCTTTATATATTTTGGAGATCAATCCCTTATCTGAGATGTCATTGGCGAATATATTTTCCCCTATGGTTGGTTTCCTTTTCATCTTGGTGATGTTTTTTTTAGCTGAGCAGATACTTTTTAGATTGATGTAGTCCCATTTGTTTATTCTTTCCTTTATTTCCCTTGCCTTAGGAGATATATCTGAAAATGTTGCTATGTGGGATATCTGAAATTCTCTTGCCTATTTTTTCCTCTAGGACTTTTATGGTATCACGCCTTACATTTAAGTCTTTGATCCATTTTGAGTTTATTCTGGTGTATGGTGTAAGTTGGTGGTCTAGTTTCAGTTTTTTACATGTCCCTGTCCAGTTCTCCCAACACCATTTGTTGAAGAGGCTCTTTTCACTCCATTTGATGTTCTTTCCCCCTTTGTCAAATATTAGTTGACCATATGAACCTGGGTTTATTTGTGGGCTCTCTATTCTGTTCCATTGATCTATATGTCTCTTTTTATGCCAGAACAAGACTGTTTTGATTACCGTGGCCTTGTAGTATAGTTTGATATCAGGTATTGTGATTCCTCCTACTGTGTTCTCCCTCAAAATTGCTGTGGCTATTCGGGCTCTTTTTTGGTTCCATATAAATTTTTGAAGTATTTGTTCTATGTCTGTGAAATATGTCATTGGTATTTTAATAGGGATTGCATTGAATCTATAAATTGCTTTGGGTAGTATGGACATTTTAATGATGTTGATTATTCCCATCCATGAGCATGGTATATGCTTCCATTTATTTGAATCTTCTTTAATTTCTTTTTTCAGTGTTATGTAGTTTTCTGTGTACAGGTCTTTTACATCCTTGGTTAACTTTATTCCTAGGTATTTTATTTTTCTTATTGATCTGTTAAATTGAATTTTTCTTTCAATTTCTATATCAGAGTTTTTATTGTTGGTGTATAAAGGTGCCTTCGATTTCTTAATATTGACTTTGTATCCTGCTATTTTGCCAAATTTACTTATTAGGTTGAGTAGTTTTTTTGTGGAGTCTATAGGGTTTTCTATGTACACTATCATGTCATCTGCAGATAATGACAGTTTTACTTCCTCTTTTCCAATTTGGATGCCTTTTATTTCTCTTTCTTGTCTGATTGCTGTGGCTAAAACTTCCAAGACTATGTTGAATAGTAGTGGAGAGAGCGAAAATCCTTGTCTTGTTCCTGATCTCAGGGGGAATGCTCTCAGTTTTTGCCCATTGAGTATGATGTTGGCTTCAGGTTTCTCGTATATGGCCTTTATTATGTTGAGGTATGCTTTCTCTATTCCCATTTTGCTGAGAGTTTTTATCATAAATGGGTGTTGTACTTTATCAAATGCTTTTTCCGCATCTATGATATGATCATGTGGTTTTTGTCTTTCATTTTGTTTATGTGGTGTATCACGTTTATTGATTTGCGAATATTAAACCATCCTTGCATCCCTGGGATGAATCCCACTTGATCGTGGTGTATGATCTTTCTAATGTGTTGCTGGATCCGGGTTGCCAATATTTTGTTGAGGATTTTAGCATCTATGTTCATCAGTGATATTGGCCTGTAGTTTTCTTTCTTTGTTGTGTCTTGACCTGGTTTTGGAATTAGGGTTATACTGGCTTCATAGAATGAGTTTCGCAGTCTTCCCTCTTCTTGTATCTTTTGGAATAGTCTGAGGAGGATAGGAGTTAGTTCTTTCCTGAATGTTTTGTAGAATTCACTTGTGAAGCCATCCGGTCCAGGGCTTTTGTGTGCTGGGAGTTTTTTGATTACTGCTTCAATTTCACTAGCTGTTATTGGTCTATTCAGACTTTCTGCTTCTTCTTGATTCAGTTTGGGAAGACTGTAGGTTTCCAGGAATTTGTCCATTTCCTCTAGGTTGTCAGATTTCTTGCCATACAGTTGTTCGTAATAATTTCTTATAATCCTTTGTTTTTCTGTGGTATCAGTTGTGAATTCTCCTCTTTCATTTCTGATTTTATTTATTTGGGTCCTCTCTCTTTTTTTCTTGATGAGCCTGCTTAAAGGCTTGTCAATTTTGTTTATCTTTTCAAAGAACCAGCTCCCACTTTTGTTGATCTTTTGAATTGTTAGTTTAGACTCTATGTCATTTAATTGTGCTCTGATCTTGATGATTTCCTTCCTTCTACTTGATCTGGGCTTTGCTTGTTGTTCTCCCTCTAGTTCTTGTAGCTGTAGGGTTAAAATTTTTATTAGAGATTCTTCTAGCTTTTTTAGGTAGACCTGTATTGCTATGAACTTTCCTCTTAGGACTGCTTTCGCTGTATCCCATAGGTTTTGGGTTGTTGTGTGTTCATTATCATTGGTTTCCAGGAACTTTTTGATTTCTTCCTTGATGTCATTGTTAACCCATTCATTATTTAATAGCATGTTATTCATTCTCCATGGGTTTGAATGTTTTTGAGTTTTTTCCTTGAGGTTGATTTCCAATTTTAAGCCATTGTGATCTGAGAAGATGCTTGATATAATTTCAATTTTCTTGAATTTGTTAAGGCTTGTTTTGTGTCCTACCATGTGGTCTATTTTTGAAAATGTTCCATGTGCACTTGAGAAGTATGTATATTTTGCTTCTTTGGGGTGAAAAATTCTATATATATCGACTAAGTCCATTTGATCTAGAGTGTTGTTCAGTGCCTCAATATCTTTGGTGTTTCTTTGCTTTGAAGATCTGTCCATTGTTGACAATGGGGTGTTAAAGTCCCCTACTATGAGTGTGTTGCTGTCTATATCTTTCTTGGAGTCTTTCAAAATTTTCCTTACATATTTGGGTGCTCCTAAGTTGGGTGCATATATATTTATAAGGGTTATATCTTCTTGATGGATTTTTCCCTTAAGTATTATGAAATGCCCTTCTTTGTCTCTTTTTATGGACTTTTCTGTGAAATCTGTTTTGTCTGATATAAGTATTGCTACCCCGGCTTTTTTTTCATGTCCATTTGCTTGAAATACTTTTTTCCATCCCTTTACTTTCAGTCTGTGTAGATCTTTTGTTCTAAGGTGGGTCTCTTGTAGACAGTATATATGTGGGTCATTCTTTTGAATCCATTCAGCTACCCTATGTCTTTTAATTGGAGCGTTTAATCCATTTACATTTAAGGTTATTACCGATAAGTACTTATTCATTGTCATTTTCCCCCTTTGTACTCGTGTTCTTCTCTGTCTCTCTCTGTTTCTTTATCTTCTTAGAGTAGACCCTTTAGCATCTCTTACATAGCTGGTTTGGTGGAGATGTATTCTTTTAGCCTTCTTTTGTCTTGGAAGCTCCTTATTTCCCCCTCCATTTTGAATGAGAACTTTGCTGGATATAGTATTCTAGGTTGTAGGCCTTTGTTTTTCATTGCTTGGAATATTTTTTGCCATTCCCTTCTGGCTTGTAGTGTTTCTGCTGAGAAATCTGATGATAGGCTTATTGGGGCTCCCTTGTATGTTATTAGTTGTTTCTCTCTTGCTGCTTTTAGGATTCTCTCTTTGTCTTTGAATGTTGCCATTTTAATTATGATGTGTCTTGAGGTGGGCCTGTTGGTGTTCATCTTCACTGGGACCCTCTGTGCTTCGTGGTCTTGCGTGACTCTTTCTCTCGTCATGTTAGGGAAGTTTTCTGTCATTAGTTTTTCAAAGAGGTTTTCTATCCCTTGTTCTTCTTCTTCTCCTTCTGGAATTCCAATGATACGGATATTGTTACGTTTCATGTTGTCCTGCAGCTGTCTTAGAACCTCTTCAGTCTTGTTCAGTGTTTTTTCATTTTGTTGCATTGTCTGGGAATTTTTGTGTACGTTGTCCTCCAGCTCGCTGATCCAATCTTCTGCTTCCTCTAGGCTGCTTTTAATTCCTTCTACTGTGTTCTTCAATTCAGAGATCGTATTCTTCATTTGCTCCTGGCTCTTATTGATAGCTTCTATGTCCTTTTTCATGCTCGCATAATTCTCTGTGAGTTCCTTGTAGTTTTTCTGGAGTTCCTTTTAGTTTCCCTGGAGTTCTTTGTAGTTTCCGCTGAGCTCATTCCGCTTCTCCATAATCCATGTTTTGAATTCCATGTCTGATAGTTCGCTCCCCTCTATTTCATTTAGCACTCTTTCTGAGGATTCTACCTTTCTTTTTGATGGGAGTTTGTTTCTCTGTCTCCCTATTTTTGTGACTCCTACTTTTTGTTGGTGCTTCTTAGAATGATCTGCACTTCGTGGATCTGCCTCTGGTGGCGTCAGATCATGTAGCAGTCTGGCCCTAGGCAGCCTGTTGGAGACTTCCAGGGATCTACTGCTGTTGTCTGTCTTCTTTAATTGTTAGTCTATTCAATCTGTGATTAGTTGTTTGGTTTAAGGACCGTGGGTGTGGCAGCTTAATTCCTGTAGGCAGGGCTTTTGCTTCCCCTCAGGCTGACGCCACTTGGAGGGGAATGGTCTACCCGCAGTACTGGGGATGAGTCAGCACTGGGACCCAGTCGGCTGCTCCTCCAGTTCTCCCTTCAAAGCCACCGTGCCAAACTCTCCCCAAGTGTCTCCAGTCCTCTCTGCCTTCCCTCTGCTTGAGCCCAGGGTAAGTGGTGGCCAAAATATTTTCATATGTGATCCACTTAAGAGCTCTTTTTCTCCTGCTGTTTCTCTCCGGCTAGCAAGAAACCCTGTGGCTTTTCGCTTTTCACAGCTGATACTATTTTACTTTCCACTCTGTTGCTGTAGGCTGGGAAGCCCAGCTGGGGGTTTGTACCCTGCCCTTCTCAGGGGGAATCCCTGGCTGCTGAGGTGTTTCTCAGTCCCTTCAGCTGCTACCCGTGTGAGCCCAGCCAGCCCTTCCGCCTCTCCGCACTCCCTACCCGTCAAGTTGTGATGTAGCGGCCTTTTCTGTCTCTCCGTGGTTATAAGACTTCTCTCAAGTTGTGTTCCGTTGTTTATTCCAGATGATTTCTCCAAAATTAAGTTGTAAATCCAGACTGGTCCTGGGAGGAGGTTAGTGTAGCTTCCACTTACTCCTCCGTCATCTTGGATTTCCCCACTGATGAGTCTTGTTAAAAGTTTGTCAACCTTGTTTACCTTTTTAAAGAACCAGCTCTTAGATTTATTGATGTTTTGTATCTTTTAAAAGACTTTATTTCATTTATTTCTGCCCCGATCTTTATTAATTCCTTTCTTCTACTTACTTTGGGGTTTGCGTGTTGTTCTTTTTCAAGTTTTTAAAAATGTGATGTTATATATTTTTTTGAGCATTTTCTTGCTTTTTCTAGATAGGCCTGTAATGCAATGAGTATCCCTCTTAGGATTGTTTTCCCAGTGTCCCACAGGTTTTGGATAGTTTTGTCCTCATTTTCATTTGTTTCAAGATATTTTTTATTTCTCTTTGATGTCGTTGTTGACCCATTCATTGTCCAATAATATGTTATTTAGCTTCCACATTTTTGCATATTTTTGAACGTTCTCCTTGTGATTAATTTCTAGTTTCATAGTATTATGGTCAGAGAAGATACTTGGTATGATTTCAATTTTCTTGAATGTATTGAGACTTGTTTTGTGTCCTAACGTTTTCTATCCTAGAAAATGTTCCACAATGCACTTGAAAAGTATGCATATCCTGCTGCTTTTGGGTGGATTTCTCTGAGAATATCAATTAAATCCATTTGGTTTCTTGTGTCATTTAAGGCCACTGTCTCCTTGTTGTTTTTCTGTCTGGAAGATCTATCCATTGAAGTCAATGGGGTATAAAATCCACAACTATGACTGTATTTTTGTCAATCTCTCCTTTTATGTTCATCACTTTTAAGTTTTCCTATGTTGGGTGTGTAAATGTTTACTAGGGTTATATGCTCTTCTTTGATTGTTCCCTTTATTATTATATAGTGTCCTTCTTTGTCTTTTACTATAGCCTTTGTTTTAAAGTCTGTTTTGTCAGATATAAGTACTGTTACCCCAGCTTCTTTTTCCTTTCCAGCTGCTTGAAATAGCTCTTTGTATTTCTTTATTTTAGTCTGGGTGTATCTTTCTAACTGAGATGGGTCTCTTGGTGGCTGCATATATATAGGTCTTGTTTTCTTATCCATTCAGGTACCCTTTGTCTTTTGGTTGGAGCACTTATGCTATTTATATTTAAGGTGATTATTGATAGATACCTATTAGAGCTATTTTATTGTTAGACTATTTTCCTCTAATTTTTCTTTCTCTTTTTCTTCAAGCAAGCCCTTTAACATTTATTGCAGTACTGGTTTGGTGTTAACAAACTCCTTTAGCTTTCTCTTGTCTGGAAAGCTCCTTATTTGTTCTTTGATTTTAATGATAGCCTTGCTGGGCAAAATATCCTTGGTTGTAGGTGTTTTCTTTTCATCACCTTGAATATTTCATGCCACTCCCTTCTGGCCTGAAATGTTTCGGTTGAGAAAGCAGATGACAGTCAAATTGGTGCTTTATTGTCTACAGCTACCAGCTTTTCTCTTGTGACTTTTAGGATTCTCTCATTGTCTTTAAGCCTTATCATTTTAGTTATGTTGTGTCTTGGTGTAGAACTCTTTGGTTCCAAATTGTTTGGGGTCTCTAAAAACCTCTTTGGGTCCAACTTTTTCTGGACTCTTTGAGCTTTCTAGACTTGTGTTTCTTTTTCTTTCCCCAAGTTGCGGTAGTTTTTGGTCATTATTTCTTTTCATAGTTTCTCAGTCCCCTGCTCACTCTCTTCTCCTTCTGGTATTCCATGATATGCAGATGTTGTTCTTTTCTTTTCATATTTATTTATTTATTTATTTTTAATGTGTTTTATTGATTATACTGTTAAAGTTGTCCCAAATTCCCTTCCCTCTGCTCCCCTTCACTCAGTGGCGCCCCTCCCTCCAGTTGTCCCCCCCTTTTAGTCCATGTCCATTGGTTGTGCATATAGTTCTTCTCAGCCTCTTTCTATCTACTCCATTCCCTCCTGCTGTGCTTCATAATTCCTGTTCCATCTCCCTCCCTTACCCCCTTACCCCTCCCTGCTGACGTCCCCCCAATATGTTCCCCATACCTATAGTTCTTTTTCCACTCTCATTGCCTATTTAGTTTGCCTTTGTTTCAATTCCCTAGCTTCTGTTGTTGATGCTTGTGTTGCATTTTTCATTTTAGTGTTCATAGTTTTGATCCTCCTTTTTCTAAACCAGTCCCTTTAACATCTCATATAATAGTGGTTTGGATCTAATGAACTCTTTCAGTTTTATTTTGTCCTGGAAACACTTTCTCTGCCCTCCCATTCTGAATGACAATTTCACTGGATAGAGTATTCATGGTTGTAGGTTTTGGATTTTCATTACTTTGAATATTTCTTGCCATTCCCTTCTTGCCTGCAGGGTCTCCCTTGAGAAGTCAGCTGATAGTCTAATTGGGACCCCTTTGTACATGATTCTTTTCTTCTCTCTTGCTGCTTTTAAGATTCTCTCTTTATCTTTAACTTTTGACATTTTGATTATAATGTGTCTTGGAGTGGTTCCCCCTGGGTCCAGTTTTTCTGGAACTCTCTGTGCTTCCTGGACCTGTAAGTCTATTTCCTTCCCTAAGTTTGGGAAGTTCTGCTTTATTATATATTCACTTAATTTTTCAATTTCTAGTTCTTCTTCTTCACCCTCTGGCAATACAATTATTCTTATGTTCTGTCTCTTATAGCTGTCCCAGAGGTTTCTGATCCTCTCCTCATTTTCCTTGCTTCCTGTTTCCTCTCTCCGCTCTGGTTGATTGTTTGTTCGTTCTCTATGTTCTGGTTTGTTGATTTGAACTCTGGATTTTATTTCCTCACCATCTGTCTCGTATGTGGTTTTGTTCTTTTTAGTATGAGTATTTTTCAATCCTTTCTTGTCTTTTTCCAAATCTTTTGTTAATTCTGTAAGCCACCTGATAACAATATCCCTGAACCAAGCCTCTGACAGGTTTCTTATTTGTTCATCCGTCGGATTCTTCATCTGTTGCCTGGTGAGCTGTGCCACTGGGATTTCTATAGTTGTCTGTCTCATTTTCACAGATGCGTTTTGCTTTCTTCGGCCGGCTATAGGGAGCAGAGCCGTGTACTCATTACAACCCAGCGACCTGTGGCAATCCGCAACCTTTTTCATCGCGCTGTGGCCCTTTGTTGTCACTACCCAGCAACTGGTGGTGATCCAGCAAACTTTTTTGCCACACTGTGGCGCTTTGTCGTCACTGCCCAGCGACCCGTGGCGATCCGCAACTTATTTCGCGGTGCTGTGGCGCTTTGTGTGAGGGCGGGAGTCCAAGATGGATTTCTGCTGCTATTCTTTGCTGGGAGACTTGGGTCTGTCCTCCCTCCCTCTGGGTCTCACCTTTCGAGGCAATGCAGTGGTTGCTTTTCCTGGCGTTGAGGTCAGGAGCTGCTGCAGCTTGACTTCAGCCAGGACTGTTCTCCCTGCCGCTGTCCCTGGTGCTACTGCAAACAGCACCGCCCCCCTTCACTCCTCATACCTGCCCAATGAGCGCCGCTGGTTTATAACTTTGTATATTGGACTTCCGTGTAGTTTTATTTTCTGGAATTTCTAGTTATCTTTTGTTTTGAGGTAGTTGTTTTCCTCTCTAGTTGTAGAGGGAGACCGAGCATGTCCGTCTAAGCCTCCATCTTGGCCAGAAGTCCTGCAGATGCTGTTCTGCTTAATGTTGTCCAAAATGTTTCTTATGCTCTCCTCATTTTTTAAAATTCTATTTTCTTTTTGCTGCTCTGCCTGGGTGTTGCTGTCTACCTTATCTACCAAGTCTCTGATTTGATCCTCTGTTTCATCTAACTTACTGTCTTTTCGTTCCAGTATATTATCTATTTCAGACGTTGCATTCTTTATTTCTGACTGCTCATTTTTTATGGTTTCTATGTTTTTTTCAATGTTGTTGAGTCGTTGGCAGCCGTCCGTCTCGAGAGACGATGGTGTAGCTTCTTAAGAGTCTATCTGCACCGCCGAGAATGGCTGTGCAGTCCGACTCGGGAGTGACACGGTATCTGTCTCCTCCCGTGTTGAATCGACATCTTGCGATGACACTGGAGTGTCCTCTCCAGTGGAGCTGAAGCTACAGAGCCTGGGCAGGGTGATATGGAGGGTCTGCTGTTGCCCATGCAGCAGACCCCCCTTCTCTTCGCAGCTGAAGGGTCCAAGGGAAAGACGGAGTCAATACAGCTTGGCTTCAGGTGCGCCGCAGGAGTTGCCGGTGTTGACTACAACGTCAAACCGCCTTAGGGACTCCGGCTCCGGATTTTCTGTCAGGGTTTACTCCCTTAGCCTTTCCCCTGAAGAGGTATGCCGCAAGGCAGCGGAGGTTTTTTGGAGTCAGAGTTTTCCTTCTCTGATGTGCCCTGACTGGAAGATCGAACCAGCGACACTTAGCTCGCAGGCCGATGCTCAATCCACTGAGCAAAACCAGCCAGGGCTTGTTGTTGAGTATCCTTATAATTATTAATCTAAACTGTCTATCTGATAAAATACTTCTTCTGGAGAATTCTCTTGTTTTTTCTTTTAGGGTCTTCCTTTTTCTTTTCATTTTGGCTGCTTCTTTGTATTTTCCACCTTAGTTCTCAAACTAATCAGTAACATAGCCTTAAGCTGTAATCAGCAGCCTGGCTAAGCACCATAGGATGGGGCAGAGTAATTTCTGCTGGTGGGGCTATTACTCTCCTCAGATTGATGTCACTTGGAGAAGAGTGCTCTGCTTGATAAAGATGGCTTCTGTAGTGTAGGGAATGACTCAGCACAGGGATTTTGATAGATGTTCCTCAGTTCTCTGCCCAGAGCCACCAACCCCAGACTCTCCTCAAGCATCTCTAGTTCACTCTGTCCTCCCTCTGCCAGAGCACAGGGTAAGTGGCTGCAAATAAAATTTAACAAGTTGACTATGTAAGAGACTCTCTGAGTCTCCAGCTGTCTTTTTCTTGCAGACATAAACCCTGCTGCTTTCATACATGGATGTTATTTGTGCTCATTTTCTGGCTCTGGTGCTATAGGCTGGGGAGCTCAGCTTGGAGTTTGGACCGCACACTTTCAGGGTGAACCCACCATCCACTGAAATATCCATCTGAAACTTCAGCTGCAGCATGGGGGAGCCCAGCCAGCCCTATCATGCTTCTTCCATACTCTGTACCTGTCATATTGTGGTGAAGTGTTTTTTTATCATCTGTCCTTGGTTATAAGGCTTCTCTCCAGCTAGTGTTCAGTTAGCTATTCAGGATGCTTTCTCCACAACTTAGTTGTAATTCCACCATCTTGGATCTCCCCGCACTTTGTCACTTTATTTTTTTAACTATGTTTCTCTGTTTCTTCTCCCCTCTCCCTCCTCCCTCTCCTCCTCCTTCTTCTCCTTGTCCTTTCTTCTTCTTTCTTTTTCTTCCTCTCTAGCTCCTCCTCCTTGTTCTTCCTCTTTTTTCGCTTCTTCTTCATTTTCAAGAATACCCTTTATCATTTCTTCTTATATTGGTTAGGTGAAAACAAACTCCTTTAGCTTTTTATTGTTTGATAATTTTTTTCTCATTCATTTAAATAAAAGTCTTGTTAGGTAAAGTAGTTTGGGTGTATATCATTGCTTTTTATTACTTTGAATATTTCATGCCAATTCCTCTAGCCTGATATGGTTCTGTCTGGAAATCAGCTGACAGTCATAGGAATTTTTTTGTATGTAAGTAACTCCTTTTTATTTTGCTACTTTTAAGGTTCTCTCCTTTTCTTTATATTTTGGCAACTTAATTCTGATGTATCTTGGTGTGGGCCTCTTTGGGTCCATCTTATTTGGGGTTTTTTGAACCATCTGGATTTGTATGTATATTTCTTTCATCAGGTTAGAGAAGTTTCAGGCATTATTTCTTAAAATTGTTTTTAAATCACTTTTTCTCTCTTCTTTTTTTGGTATCATTATGATGCAAATGTTGATATTCTTGATTTTGTACCAGAAGTCCTAATTTGTGTCCATATTACTTATTTGATGCTCTGCTTCATCTAAACTTCTATTGATTTCCTTTAGTGCATTTTCTATTTTTTACTCTTTCTTTTTAAGTTTTCTCTCTGTTTGTTGAAATTCTCAATGAGTATGTCATTTCTTACTCTAAGTTTATTGAGCATTCCTATAGCCAGTGTTTTGAACTCTGTATCTCATAAGTTGCTTTTCTCTGTTTGTTTTAGTTTTTTTCCCCTTGGGTTTTGTTCTATTCTTTCATTTGACATGTATTTCTTTGTGTTTTACTTTTGACTGATTCCCTGTGTTTTTTTGCTCTGACTTAAATATATTTGCTGCATCTTGTGGTTTTAATAAAGTGGCCTATGTAAAATGTGTCCTGGGAGTCCCAGTGGTTGATTTGTATATGAAAGATCATTTAAAAAATAATTGTGTATTTTACAATTATTGTTGCTGTATAACATTATAGTAGTTTTAGATGTACAACCAAGTGAGTAGATATTTATATAACTTATGAAATAGTCACCCTAATAAGTGCCATAAATAGTTATTATAATATTACCAATTCTCTATGCTATACTTTACATACTCGTGACTAATCTGTAACCACTAATTTGTACTCCTTAATCCCACCAACCTCCAGCCATCTGGCAACTATCAAAATGCTCTCTGTATCTATGAGTGTGTGTTTTTGTTCTGCTTATTTGTTTATTTGGGTTTTTAGATTCCACATATAAGTGAAATAATATGGCATTTTTCTTCCTCTGATTTATTCCACTCAGCACAATACTATTTAGGTCCATCAATTTTGTTGCAGATGGTAAGGTTCATTCTTTTTTATGGCTGAGTCATATTATATTTTCTATATGCACTGCTTTTCCTTTATCCATTCATTTATTGCCTCTATATCTTGGCTAGAGTAACCAGTTCTGCACTCAACATATGGATGCATAGATCTTCTTGAATTAGTGGTTTGGTTTTTTAAAAATAAATACTCAGAAGTGGAATTGTTAGGTCATTCATTTTCTCTTATTTTAACTTTTGTTTTAAAGTATTTTGTCTGATACAACTTGCTATCTCATATTTCTTTTAAATTTTATTTTTATAAAATATATTTTTTCATCCTTTACTTTTAGGTTTTTTGTTTCTTTTAATCTGAAGTGCGTCTCTTATAGACAGTATATGTAAGGTTCTTGTTTTGTTATCAGTTCAGCCATTGTAGTCTTTCGTTTGCAGCATCTAATTTATTTGTTGTTAAAGTTTTTGCTGATTGATATGTATTTATTGCCATTTCATTATTCATTTTTTCTTCTTCTTCTCCTCCCCACCACCTTCTCCTTCTTCTTCTCCTTCTTGTCTTCTAAGAAGACCCTTTAACATTTCTTGTAATACTTGTTTGGTAGTGACTAACACCTTTAGCTTTTTCTTTTCTGAGAAGTTATTTATCTGTCTTTGGACTTTAAATGAAAACTTTACTGGGTAGAGTAATCTTGGATGTATGTTCTTGCTTTTCATAATTTTGAATATCTTCTGCCAATCCCTTCTGGCTTGCAAAGTTTCTGTTCAGAAATTAGGTGACACCCTTATGGGAGCTCCCTTGTAGGTAACTAATTATTCTTTTGCTGCTTTTAAGATATTTTCTTTTTCTTTAAGCTTTAGCATTTTAATCATGTTATGTTTTGGTTTGAGTCTCTTTGGGTTCATCTTGTTTGGGACTCTGTCTCTGTCTATTTCCTTCACCAGACTAAGGAAGTTTTTTTGTCATTATTTTCTTAAATAGGTTTTCAATTTTTCTCTCTCTCTCCTCTTTCTGGCTCACTAATGATGTGAAGATTGGTACCCTTAGTGTTGTTCCAGAGGCCCCTTGAACTATCCTCATTTTTTTGCCTTTTAAAATTGTTTCAATTGGGTGTTTTTTGCTTCTTTATTTTCTAAATGGCTGATTTGATCCTCTGCATTATCTACTCTACTGTTGATTCCCTGTAATGTCATTTTTATTTCAGTTTTTGTATTCTTTATGACTTTTTCTTTTTCATGTTTTCTATCTCAATTTTATGTTTTCTATTTTCCTTTAAGTTCATTGAGCATCCTTATAACCAGAGTTTTGAACTATGCATCTGGTAGATTGCTTTTCTCCATTTTGTTTTATTCTTTTTCTTGAGTTTTGTCTTGTTCTTTCATTTCAGACATGTTTCTTTGTCTCCTAAATTTGGCTGCTTCTCTCTGTGTTTGTTTCTATGTATTGGTAGAGTTACTACATTTACCAATCTTGATAGAATGACCATATATAGTAGGTGTCCTGCATTGTACAGTGTAACAGCCTCCCTTATAACCCAAGCTGGGCACTCCATGTATACCTCCGGGTTGGCTGTGTGCACTCTTTGTTGTAGTTGAGACCTGATTGCTCTTGTCACATGAAAGACTTTTTATAAGTGCAAACAACTTGTTTACCATCTCTAAAAATGCATAACCTTGGAATAGGCAGTCTTCTAAAGTCAGCAAGATCCCAGATGTCAAAGCATTAGTATACTAAAAATAAAAGACATCATTAATGCACCCAGACATATGGCTTACACACTGGTCCTGGTTTATGGAATGGGCTTCTTTTACTAGTTGTGTGGCTGGCTTCTTTTCACACTGGAGGTCTCAGCTTAAATGTCACTTTTACAGAGACAGCTCCTGTACCATACATCATACATACATCATGTTCCAGTACAGTGTCCTGTTTATTTCATGCACCACATTTTTATTTTTAGTTTCTTGTTTGTTATGTGAATGCAGTACCGTGCCTGCCTCATTTATTATTATACTTCCAGGGTCTGACAGAGGAACACACACACAAAGAACATTCAGGGAATACTTATTAAATGAAAATAAAAATGAATGAGGATTACAGAGTTTAAGTGGTTTTCCAAGGTAGTACAAATGGTAAATAGAATAGTAGAAATAAACCTACTTTGATTTCAATTTTGTTCATTTTTTAAAATTTGGACACACCATGTTCCCTCCTAATGCCACAAAGCAATCACTGAGCCTGTTTTGCATGACCTCTAGACCTCATGGGAAGCTCCAGCAATACACAGAGTTCCTGTGGGTCTGTTCAACTCAATGAAACATTTGGAAAATTACTCCTTGTCAGGCTTGCTGATTCCTGACTGATTACATGAAGACATGCTTGCAGTTTCAGATGATTAATTCCATACCATGAGTAAAAGAGATTTAATTCTGTATGCCCATTAGGGTTGCCAGATTTGGCCAATAAAAGTACAAGATTCTAAGAAAAACAGTATGCAAATTTCCCAAAAAGTTAAATTAGAGCTGACATATGACACAGCAATTCCACTTCTTGGTATTTATCTGAAGAAATTGAAAACATTAATTTGAAAAGATATATGTACCCATATGATTATGCATTATTTGAAATAGCCAAGATATGGAAGCAACCTAGGTATTCATCAGTAAATTACAGGATAAAGAAGATGTGGTTCATATAAAATAAAATATTACTCAGTTATGTAAAAGAATGAAATTTTGCCATTTGCAACAACATGAATGAACCTAAACAGTATTATGTTAAGTCAAATATGTCAGACAGGAAAAGAAAAACATGTGTGGAACCTAAAAAACAAAACAGAAATAAAACAAACTAATGGCTACTAAAGGGGAGGGGTGATGGCAGATAGGTGAGAAAAGAATAGATACTGAGATATTATTATAGGAAAATAAAAATAAAAGATTCTCAGCTATATTAAAATTTCAAATGAACAAAATTAAAATAGTATGTTTTATATTGCATGGGACATACTTTATATTAAAATTATTCAATGTATAACTGAAGTTCAAATTTATCTGGGAACCCTGTATTTTATGAGGCAAACTTACCTGGGGAACATCTCAGGAGACTGTATTTTAAAAATTAGCTTCAAAAAATTTGGCTTCTCAGTTGACTCTTCTCATTACCAATGTTGGCAATCAGTAATTTACTAGAATTCACTCATTTTGCTTCAGTCATTAACTGGTAATTTTATACATTTTTATTTAATTTATGGATCTGGGGTTCTTGTCATTGACATTATCTTTTACTGACACACGAAAAAACATTATTTTCTGAAACTTATAGAGAAAATTCATGATATATAGAGATGGGGTCACACTGCCTTGAGGACAGGCAAAAGGACTTATTGACAACTTTTAAAAATTTTATTCTTGTTCAATTACAGCTGTTATTGGCAAGTTTTGTATATGTTCAGTTTCTGCTTCATGTTAACAAAATTGTTAGACAACAGAAGGGGTGATGTCAGAGAATGAAATCTAGAGTGATCCTATGTTTTAATAGGGTGGGTGGATGATGACACCAGTAATTAGAACTTAGGACACAAAAAAATGAATTTGGGGGAAGAAAAATAGCATGAGATCATTTTTAAAAAATATTTTATTTCTAGAGAGAGAGGAAGGGAGGGAGAAAGAGAGGAAGAGAAACATCAATGTGTGGTTTCCTCTTGCACACCCCCAACTGGGTACCTGGCCCACACCCCAGGTATGTGCTCTGACTGGGAGTCAAGCCCATGACCCTTTGGATTGCAGCCCGGTGCTCAATCCACTTAGCCACACCAGCCAGTGTAGTGAGATCATTTTTGAAGATATTCAGTATATCAGAAGGAGAAATTTACCAGGTACTTTCCTGATTTGGTTTGGTATTTGGGATCACAGTCTGGTCTGGCATATGTGTTTGGGAGTCATCAGTATTTAGGTTGTGGGGTAGACTGGGGCTGTGACTATAGCCACCTGTGGGTAAAAACAGAATGGACACCATTGCTGGCTGCTGTGATTCATTTGGTTGGAAGTCATCCTGTAAACCAAAATGTTGCCAGTTTCATTCTGATAGGGCCACATTCCTGGGTTGCAGGTTCAGTCTCTGGTCAGGGTGGGTACAGAAGGAAATCAATTGTGTTTCTCACATCAACCTTTCTTCCCTTTCTACTTCCCTTCCTTTCTTTCTAAAAGAAAAATAAGATAAAAATGAAAAACAAACAAACAAACAAACACAAAAACAGGACGTGGGAAAAGCATGTGAACAGCCCACTACTCCCCTGTTTGTGCTCATCATTCTCCCTCCTGAGGACATTCCAACTTACTAACTTTCTGTCCTATATACAAGAGTTCCTCTCAGGCCTGCTATGTGAGAGCATGCTCCCTTACCTGCCTACATGCAATAATCCTAGCAGTTTATCTGGAGTGGTCATTATGCTGGTGGTATGATGTCTGTAATGCATGAGAGTTATTCACACTGAAGTAATACCCTAATCTCTCACACAGTTAATGTTACCCAAAAGTAGAACCGATGTGATTGCATTTATGAGGCACTCAAAGATTAGTCTTTACCTCTAGAGCTGGCAAAGAACAAGAATTCAGAAAAAAGCATATGGGAAGAATACATAAACTGGAAGCTAAAGATAATGTTCTTTTGACTTACAGGGCAAATTAACTTCACTTCTCTATATTCTGTTTCATTGTTTTTTTAAATTCTGTATTTATTATTTATTTTTATTAATGTTTTATTGTATATGTTATTACAGTTGTCCCAAATTTTTCCTCTTCATCCTCTTCCACCCAGCCTGCCCCACATCCCCACACCATTTCCATGTCTATGGGTCCTTCATATATGTTTGAATAATCCTTTCACCTTCTCTCAGTTTCCACCCTTCTCCTCCCCTTTTACTGCTGTCAGTTTATTCCATGATTCCATGCCTCCAACTTTGTTTTGACATTAGTTCATTTTGTTTATTAGATTCCCCTTATAAATGAGATCATATGGTATTTGTCTTTCCCAAGCTAGAATATTTCACTTAGCACAATAATATCCAGTCCCATCTATGTTATTACAAGTGATAGGAATTCCTTCTTTTTTTCTGCTGTGCAGTAATCCATTCTGAAGAAGTACCACGGTTTTTTTTAATTTTTTTATTTTTTTTATTTTGGTTTTTCAATTACAGTTATCCCCTTTTCCCCCAATTTCTCTCCCCCACCCAGCCCACCCCCTCTCCCGCAATCATATCCCTCCCCGTTGTCTATGTCCATGAGTCTTTTATACAGGCTCTTTAATTAAGCCCTTCCCTTACTTATCCCCCTTCTCTCCCTCTCCCCTCCCCCCTATTGACTTCTATTCTGCTCTTTGTTCTATTTAGTTCCTTTGTTTGTGTTGTTCTTTAGTTTCCTGTATTAGGTGATATCATATGGTATTTTTCTTTCTTTGCCTGGCTTATTTCACTAAGCATAATTCTCTCTAGTTCCATCCATGTTGTTGCAAATGGTAGGAGTTCCTTCTTTCTTTCTGCTACATAGTATTCCATTGTGTAAATGTAGCACAGTTTTTTGATCCACTCATCTACAGATGGGCACTTAGGTTGTTTCCAGCACTTAGCTATTGTAAACAGTGCTGCTATGAACATAGGAGTGCATAAGTTCTTTTGGATTGGTGTTTCAAGATTCTTCGGGTATAATCCTAGTAGTGGAGTCGCTGGTTCAAAAGGCAGTTCCATTTTTAATCTTTTGAGGTAATTCCATACTGTTCTCCATAGTGGCTGCACCAGTCTGCATTCCCACCAACAGTGCAGTAGGGTTCCCGTTTCTCCACATCCTCGCCAGCACTTGTTGCTTGTTGATTTGTTGATGATGGCCATTCTGACTGGTGTAAGGTGGTATCTCATTGTGGTTTTTATTTGCATCTCCCTGATGGCTAATGATGTTGAGCATTTTTTCATGTGTCTATGGACCTTCTGTATGTCCTCTTCGGAGAAGTGTTTGTTCAGGTCCCTTGCCCATTTTTTAATTGGGTTGTTTGTTTTCTTGATGTTGAGTCGTATCAGCTCTTTATATATTTTGGAAATCAGTCCCCTGTCTGTGATGTCATTGGCAAATATGTTTTCCCATATGGTTGGTTTCCTTTTCATTTTGCTGATGTTTTCTTTTGCTGAGCAGAAACTCTTCAGTTTGATGTAATCCCATTTATTTATTTTTTCCTTTATTTCTCTTGCTTTAGGAGATGTATCCGTGAAGAGATTGTTACGTGAGATATCTGATATTTTCTTGCCTATGTTTTCCTCTAGGACTTTTATGGTGTCACGGCTTACATTTAAGTCTTTGATCCATCTTGAGTTTATTCTCGTGTGTGGTGTAAGTTGGTGGTCTAGTTTCATTTTTTTGCAGGTCCCTATCCAGTTCTCCCAGCACCATTTGTTAAAGAGGCTCTTCTCACTCCATTTTATGTTCCTTCCTCCTTTATCAAAGATTAGTTGACCATAGAGGCCTGGGTTTATTTCTGGACTCTCTATTCTGTTCCACTGATCTATATGTCTGTTCTTATGCCAGTACCATACTGTTTTGATTACAGTGGCTTTGTAGTATTGTTTGATATCTGGTGTTGTGATTCCTCCTGCTGTGTTCTTCTGTCTCAAGATTGCTTTTGCTATTCGGGGTCTTTTTTGGTTCCATATGAATTTATGGAGTATTTGTTCTAGGTCTGTGAAATATGTCATTGGTATTTTAATAGGGATTGCATTGAATTTGTAAATTGCTTTGGGTAGTATGGCCATTTTGATGATGTTGATTCTTCCCATCCAAGAACATGGTATTTGCTTCCATTTATTTGTTTCTTCCTTAATTTCTTTCTTCAATGTTATGTAATTTTCAGAGTACAGGTCTTTTATCTCTTTGGTTAAGTTTACTCCTAGGTACTTTATTTTTCTTGTTGCTATAGTAAATGGTATTTTCTTTTTTGTCTCTGTCTCTGCTATTTTATTGTTGGTGTACAGAAATGCCTTGGATTTCTGTATATTTATTTTGTACCCTGCGATTTTGCCAAATTCACTTATTATATTGAGTAGTCTTTTAGTGGAGTTTATAGGATTTTCTAGGTATACTATCATATCATCTGCATATAATGAAAGTTTCACTTCCTCTTTCCCAATTTGGATTCCTTTTATTTCTTTTTTTTTTTCTGATTGCTGTGGCTAGGACTTCCAACACTATGTTGAAAAGGAGTGGAGAGAGTGGACAACCTTGTCTCGTTCCTGAGTTCAGGGGGAATGCTTTCAGTTTTTGTCCATTGAGTATGATGTTGGCCTCAGGCTTCTCATATATAGCCTTAATTATGTTAAGATATGCTCCCTTTATTCCCATTTTGCTGAGTGTTTTCATCATAAATGGGTGTTGAACTTTATCAAATGCTTTTTCTGCATCTATTGATATGATCATGTGATTTTTGTCTTTCATTCTGTTTAGGTGATGTATTATATTTATTGATTTGCGAATATTAAACCATCCTTGCATCCCTGGAATGAAGCCCACTTGATCATGATGTATGATCTTTTTGATGTGTTGCTGGATCCTGTTTGCCAATATTTTATTGAGGATTTTAGCATCGATGTTCATCAGTGATATTGGCCTGTAGTTTTCTTTCTTTGTTGTGTCTTGACCTGGTTTGGGGATTAGGATAATACTGGCTTCATAGAAAGAGTTTGGGATTTTCCCTTCTTCTTGGATTTTTTGGAACAGTTTGAGGAGGATAGGAGTTAGTTCTTCCCTGAATGTTTTGTAGAATTCGCCTGTGAAGCCATCCGGTCCAGGGCTTTTGTGTGCCGGGAGATTTTGGATTACTGTTTCAATTTCCTTCTTTGTTATTGGTCTGTTGAGACTTTCCACTTCTTCTTGATTCAGTTTTGGAAGGTTGTATGTTTCTAGAAATTTGTCCATTTCTTCTAGATTGTCAAATTTCTTGTCATACAGTTGTCTGAAGTAATTTCTAACTATCATTTGTATTTCTGAGGTATCAGTCGTGATTTCTCCTCTTTCATTTCTGATTTTGTTTATTTGTGTCTTCTCTCTTTTTTTCTTGATTAGACTGGCTAGAGGCTTGTCGATTTTGTTGATTTTTTCGAAGAACCAGCTCCTAGTTTCGTTGATCTTTTGGATTGTTTGTTTAGTCTCTATGTCATTTAGTTCTGCTCTGATCTTGATGATTTCATTCCTTCTTCTTGCCCTAGGCTTTGTTTGTTGTTGTTGTTCTAGTTCTTGTAGCATTGTGGTTAGGTTTTTTATTTGAGATTCTTCTAGCCTTTTCAGATATGCCTGTATTGCTATAAACTTCCCTCTCAGGACTGCTTTTGCTGTGTCCCACAGGTTTTGGGTTGTTGTGTGCTCATTATCATTAGTTTCTAGAAATTTCTTGATTTCTCCTTTGATGTCATTGTTAACCCATTCATTATTTAATAGCATGTTATTCAATCTCCATGAGTTTGGGTGTCTTTGATTTTTTCCTCTGAGGTTGATTTCTAGTTTCAAGGCATTGTGATCTGAAAAGATGCTTGATATGATTTCAATTTTCTTGAATTTGTTGAGGCTTGTTTTGTGACCTATCATGTGGTCTATCTTTGAAAATGTCCCATGTGCACTTGAAAAGAATGTATATTTTGCTTCTTTGGGGTGAAAAGTTCTATATATATCAGTTAGATCCATGTGGTTTAGTGTGTTGTTCAATGCCTGTATATCCTTGGTGTTTCTTTGCTTTGATGATCTGTCTATTGTTGATAATGGAGTGTTGAAGTCCCCTACTATGAGTGTGTTGTTGTTGATATCCTTTTTGTGGTCTTCTAGTATTTGCTTTATGTATTTGGGTGCTCCTATGTTGGGTGCATATATGTTTATCAAAGTCATATCTTCTTGATGGATTGTTCCTTTAAGTATTATGAAATGTCCTTCTTTGTCTCTTTTTATTGTCCTTGCTTTAAAATCCATTTTGTCTGATATGAGAACTGCTACCCCGGCTTTTTTTTCCGGTCCGTTTGCTTGGAATATTTTTTTATATCCCTTTACTTTCAGTCTGTGTAAATCTTTTGTTTTGAGGTGTGTTTCTTGTAGACAGCAAATATGTGGGTCCTGTTTTCTGATCCATTCCATTACCCTATGTCTTTTAATTGGAGCATTTAATCCATTTACATTTAAGGTTATTATTGACGTGTATTTATTCATTTCCCTTTGTACCTCTGTTCCTCTCCTCTCTTGTTTTTTCCTTCTTTTTTCTTAGAACAGTCCCTTTAGCATCTCTTGCAATGCTGGTTTGGTGGAGATGTATTCTTTCAGTCTTCCTTTGTCTGAGAAACTCCTTATTTCACCTTCTATTTTGAATGAGAGCCTTGCTGGGTAGAGTATTCTTGGTTGTAGGCCTTTGTTTTTCATTGCTTGAAATATTTTTGACCATTCCCTTCTGGCTTGTAATGTTTCTGTTGAGAAATCAGTTGATAGCCTTATCGGAGCTCCCTTGTATGTTATTTGCTGCTTTTCTCTTGCTGCTTTTAGGATTCTCTCTTTGTCTTGGAATGTTGCCATTTTAACTATGATGTGCCTTGGAGTGGGTTTTTGGGGGTTCCTCTTGATTGGAACTCTCAGTGCTTCTTGGACTTGCATAGCTTTTCCTCTCATCAGGTTCGGAAAATTTTCTGTCACTATTTCTCCTATCAGATTTTCAATTCCATGTTCCTTTTCTTCTTCCTCTCGTATTCCGATGATCCTTAAATTATTTTTCCTAATGCTATCCTGTAATTCCCTTACATCTTGTTCATATTTTTTCAATCGTTTTTCATTTTGCTGTATTGTCTGGGAGTTTTTCTCTACATTATCTTCTAACTCACTAATCCGATCTTCTGCTTCGTTTAGTCTGCTTTTGACTGATTCTACTGTGTTTTTCAGTTCAGAGATTGTATTCTTAAGTTCTTCCTGGTTCTTGTTAACGATTTCTATGTCTTTTTTTATGCTGGTGTAGTTCTCTGCAAGTTCCCTGTAATTTTCTTGGAGCTGCTGGTAACTTCCTTGAAGGTTGTCAAGTTGATTTTAAGGATGTCGAGTATATTGAGCTTCTTTACCACCATTGTTTTGAATTCCATGTCTGACATTTGGGCTATGTCTATTTCGTCTATCTCTCTTTCTGAGGATTCCTCTTTTCTTTTCATTGAGGGGTTATTTTTGCGTCTTACCATGTTGGATTCTTTTTGTTTTTATTTATTTATTTATTTATTTATTGGGGGGGTAGTCTGCTTTGACTTCCCTCCTTTGTGGTGTAATATTCTTTATCGAAGGTCTGGGAGTTTCAATGGTGCAGTCTCTTTGATATCCTGAGCCTGATGGACTTGAGTTACCCTTTATGTCGTTTGTTTATGCTGTTCGGTTATATTTCAGATGTTCTTTGATAGGATCTTCCTTCTGGCTACTTGGTTGAGAGTCACTCTATCTGCTTTGTCTTGAGTTCTTTTGTGGATATGCTGTTAAAGACATAAACACACAGCCCAGGCAGGAGACCCACACCCTCAGAAAGTATCCCCCACTCTATCCTGCTATCGTTAGCCAACTAGCCCGTATTAATATAAATGTAAAGAGATTAGAGCTTTTATACTATAAGAAGAATAGATACGAGTTGTTTTTGGGGAGGAAAAATATAATTTTTGATAGAGGGGTTGATAGATTAATAATAGTTGAGACTGTGCAAGCCAGTTAGTAATATTTACATTGTATGTTAAGAAAAATAGAAGAAAAGGATAGAAAAATACTTAGTATAGTAAGAAAGTGGGATTGTATTGTATTTGGGTTTATATAGTAATTATATTGTATTATTTAAAGTAATAGGGGGGCTAAGCTAGACACACAAACGAATAAACCCCTATTAAAGAGAAAGGATGAGAAGGAGAGGTTATATGCAACACGTTAGAGATAAAGTTTGTTATTATTGGAAGAGGTGGAGGAAAAACACCCCCCCCAAAAATCCCCAAGAAAATAGAAGAAAGAAAAGAAGAAAGAGAGAAAGAGAAGAAAATAAAAAATTTACCACATCCCCCCCCAAAAAACCCCAAAAGGTAAGCAAGAAAGGAACAAAGAAAGATAGAAAAGAAAGAATACAGAAGAAAGAAAGAAAAAAGAGAGAGAAAAAAAAATTGAACCAAAAAAAAAATATATATATATATATATATACCCCCCAAAACCCCCCCCAAAAAAAACCCCAGGAAAAGAATAAAGAAAGAAGGAAAGAAAAGAAATTATTAAGAAGAAAGAAAGAACAAGGGAGAAAAAATTTGGAAAGAAAAAAAAAAAACAAAAAAACAAACAAAAAAAAAAACGATGTTTTTACTCTGTTTTAGCCTTGGTGTGTTGCCTTCTTTTTCTGGGTCCGCAGCTGGTCTAGTGTGGGAGGTCAGAGGTTCTTGTTCTTTTGCCGGACTGGTGTGCGCACCCGGTTGCCGCTATGGTGCGCGCCCGCGGTTGCCGGCACGGCGCGCTACCTTGCTGCCTGCTGTAGCCAGTTGAGGTGCCCTTGCGCGCAAGCCCCTGCGCGCTCGGACGGCCCGAGAGTTTGCTCCGCGGTTGGAGCCCACTGCTGACGGGCCGCGGTGGTTCCCCGTTCGTGCCAAGGTGTCTTTGTCCGCGCGGGCGGCCCGAGCGCTTTCCCCGGGATTGGCTCCCGCCTTCGCTGGGCCACGGTGGTTCCCCGTTCGCGCCGAGGTGTCCCTGCCCGCGCGGGTGGCCCGAGCGCTTTCCCCGGGATTGGCTCCCGCCTTCGCTGGGCCGCGGCGGTTCCCCGTTTGCGCCGAGGTGATCCTGCCCGCACAGGCGGCCCGAGAGCTCCCACTGACCCCGGGCTGAGGTGCTTTCGCGCTCGCGCGCTGCCCCGTGCCCTCAGTCCCGCTGAGCCGAGCTCCGGGAGTTGGTCTCTCGCCTCTTAGGGCAGGGCCAGGGACACTTGCGCTCAGTGGAATCGAGCGTCCGTGGGTCGCCGCCTCTCGCTGTTCCCGTGCTGCAGCCGCCCCGTTCCCTCACCCGTCTGGGTGGGCACAAACAGAGCCTGCGCTAGTGGTCTGCTTTCCGGCCTAGGTCCCTGCGCCCACGGGAGCTGTCTAGGGGTGTCTGTGCACAGTCCTCTGCGTGTTCAGTGGGCCCTCCCTGTGCCCGTTGGGGCACTGATCTTATGTCCGTTGGGGAGTGTCCGAGGGACGCCTGGACTCACGGCCCCGCGCACCTGGGCCAGTGAATGAGAGCACTTCCCTATGTGCGCCCCCGTGACCCAATGGTAGGGTTGAGGAGTGGATGAGCGGGCCTCTGCGCCTGGGCTCCTCCAGAACGGCCTACCACACCCAAACTTTCCTCCCGTCTCCATCATCCACTAGAGAAAAATATAAAGGAGAATTATGTTCTCACTTGCCCGGCAGCACGCTGTCTCCTGTCCTTCAGCGCCAATGCCACTTGGTCGAGTCCCGTCTCTGCCAGCGGGCAGAGATCCGCTCTCTGCCTGACTCCTCTCTGGGGTAGCCTGTGGTCGCCAAAAATCCTTTGTGTGCTTCCCGCCACAGCTCGGGCAGCCGCCCCAGTCAGGAATCCCGTTTCGTCCCCTTTTTCTCCGCTATCCTCACTAAACAGGTTGTTCCCAGATGGATTTTCTCTAATCCAGCAGTGCCTTGGCTCAACTCCCGCCAATGTCCAGCTGCTCACTGAGATGTTCTGTCTGCAATTAGACCAAACTGCAGACGGGTCTCCGGAGCCTAAAACCGCAACCTCTCCTCACTCCTCCGCCATCTTACTACTTCCTCTACCACGGTTTTTTAATCCACTAATTTCCTGATGGGCACTTAAGCTTTTTCCAAATCTTGGCTATGGTAAGCAATGCTGCTATGAACATAGAGCTGCATGAATTATTTTGAATTGGTGTATTAGGATTCTTGGGGTATATTCCTAGCAGTGGAATTGCTCGATTAAAATGCTGTTCCATCCTTGCATCCCTGGAATAAATCCAACTTGATGGTGGTGTATGATATTTTTAATGTATTGCTGGATCCTGTTTATTAATATTTTCTTGAGGATTCATCAGAGATTTTGGCCTACAATTTTCTCTGTTGTGTTTTAACTTGGTTTTGGAATTATGAAAATACTGGCCTTATAAAAAAGTTTGGGAGTCTACCCTCTTCTTGAATTTTTTTGTAATAGTTTGAAAAGAATAGGTGTTCATTCTTCTTTGAAGGTTTGGTGAATTTTGCTTGTGAAGCCATCTCGTCCAGGTACTTGTGTGCCAAGAGTGTTCTTATTACTGTTTTGATTTCAGTACTTGTTATCAGTCTACTCAGGTTTTCTGCTTTTTCCTGATTCGGTTTTAGAAGATAGTTTGTTTCTAGATATCCATTTTTTCCCATGTTGTCCAATTTCTTGGCATATAGTTGTTCATAGGAATTTCTTACAATCCTTTGTATTTCTGTGGTATCAGTTGTAACCTCCTCTTTCATTTATGATTTTATTTATTGGGTCCTCTTTCTTTTTTTCTTGAATCTGGTTAAAGGTTTGTTAATTTTGTTTTTGTTTTTGTTTTTTTCTTTAATGTTTTTTATTGATTATATTGTTACAACAGTTCCAATTTTCTCCCCCTTGCTCCCCTCCACCCAGCATACCCCTCCTCCAGCAATCCCCCCCAAGTCCATACCCCTGGTTCGTAAAAATTAACTATCCCCAGCCTCTCAAATATTAGGACCCTTTGTAATCTTGTAAAGGACAATGGGCGAAGGTCTCAAGCTCCTCTAGCTGCTTCAAGCTGGACATGGTCGTCGTCCTACCTACCCTTGGGTCCAGAAAACCCTAATAAGAGTGGGGGTGTGGAGGGGAGGGTGGCTTTCCCACATGGGGAAGGATCGTGCAGACACCAGGTCAGTTGGCTGTCTCCGGTCAACGGTGTGCTTGGTTTAACAGGCTGGTGTCCTTGTTGTGTTCTGGGGGCAACAGATTTGACGAAAAGGGTTAAAAGACATCATTCAATCCATAACTACTAGATGACAAAAGGCAGGGATTAATTTTTCAATGTTCCATATTAGGAAAAAAAAAAAAAAAAAGGCTTCTTTGTAAGAAGGTGTGCTAGGCACATCTCACCTGTCCAAAACCCTTTAGCCCATTATACTTAGTTTGGGCTGAGGTAAATAGTTTAGGTTTTCCCCCTCTCAGACCTCTGGGCCTTTTCTGTCCAAGCCATTAGGATAGAAAAGAGAAACCTGTTTTAAAGTGAAGCCCACAGACCACCCCATTCTTCCCCAACCCAGCCATTTAGTTCAGCCAAACCGTTGAGTCTCAGGAGGCAGCGCTGCAGAGAGGATTAAGTGAGGCTTATGCATACAGATAATCACTCAGGTAATGCGATCATAGGCTTATGTCCTTTGAAAACAAAAAACACGTGTTAATTTATGTAATATAACCCACAAACAAGTCTCTAAATCTGTAAGACTGTCTTATTGGGAAGACATCTACTTGCAAGGCACTTGAAATTCTATTTGCCTGCAACTTGAATATCTTTGATGATATCACAGACATGGTTTAATTTTCAAGTGAAACCATATTTTAAATGAGAAGAAACTTTTAAGACGGTTAGTTGCCCTGTTTTATACTCTACTACTGATCATTGTGATTTTCCTTGAATAATAATTTTTCTCCCTAAGGTTACCCTACTTGTCTTTAAAGGGACTACATTAAGTCCATTTTTAATTTATCCTGTTCGTTTGCATAAACATAACAAGAGCAGCAAATGATCACTTATGATCTTTAGTTCTGCTTTGCTGGAACTTACCCAAGGAATATTTGGGGTGACCTTCAGTCTGTTCTTCAGGGCACAGAAGCTGAGCCAAATATCTGGCATTCATCCTTGCCTGTACACACCTGTTTTTTCCAAGTCTTTCTGGTTTTTCCTTGTGCCTTAAGGTCCCTTCTGGCCATCTTTCAGGAAAACAACCTTCGTTCCTTCCCTGGAAAGATTGCTGTGGACCGCACAACCAACCATGGTACCAGGCCTTTTATCTCACGGGCTTTTATTACCTTTGAAAGTCATTCCCAGTTCCTCAGGGCTTCTTGGTAACAACCTGAGCCCAAGCATGTCTCCTTTAGGCTTGACATTCCAGTCAAAGACTTGGTCAAAAAAAAAAAAAAAAAAAAAAAAAAAAGGAACCTCTGTTGACAACTGGTCTTATTAGTTCTATGCAAAGAAACTTATGTCATTACTTACTTGTTTAGAATGCCAAACTCTGGAGGGATCAAATAGGGAGAAAAATATACAACGTGAAGGAAAATCTTTGTCCTAATATTCACTGAACTGGCATTTCCATTCTTCATATTTTCATTTTTCCCCCACTAAAAAATTTTTTTGTTTGTTTTTCCATTATAATTGTCTCACATTTTTAGCCCTCTTCTTTCCCTGCACCCTGTCCCTCCCTTCTCCCACGTTTAGTCCCCACTCAGTGGCCCCTGTCTGTGGGTCATTCATATATATATATATATATTTTTTTTACTTGACCCTTCCCCTTACACCTTTCTTTTCCTCTCCCCCGCCCCCCTTGTTACTGTTAGTCTACTTCTTGTTTACATACCTCTGGTTCAATTTTGCTCATTTGTTTGTGTTGTTCATTAGTTTCCTGTAATAGGTGACAGCATAAGGTATTTTTCTTTTGTTGCCTGGCTTATTTCACTAAGCATAATTTTCTCTAGTTCCATCCATGTTGTTGCAAATGGTAGAAGTTCCTTCTTTCTTTCTGCTACATAGAATTCCATTGTGTAAATGTACCATAGATTTTTGATCCACTCATCTACAGATGGGCATTTAGGTTGTTTCCAGCATTTGGCTATTGTAAATAGTGCTGCTATGAACATGGGAGTGCATAGGTTCTTTTGAATTGGTGTTTCGGGATTTTTTGGATATAATCCTAGCAATGGAATTGCTGGTTCAAAAGGCAGTTCCATTTTTAGTTTTTTAAGGAAATTCCAAACTGTTTTCCACAGTGGGTGCACCAGTCTGCATTCCCACCAGCAATGCACCAGGGTTCCCGTTTCTCCGCATCCTCTCCAGCACAAGTTGTTTGTTGATTTGTTGATGATTTCCATTCTGACTGGTGTGAGGTGGTATCTCATTTTGGTTTTTATTTGCATCTCTCTGATGGCTAGTGATGTTGAGCATACTTTCATATGTCTATGGGCCCTCTGTATGTCTTCTTTGGAGAAGTGTTTGTTCAGGTCCTTTGCCCATTTTTTAATTGGGTTGTCTGTCTTCTTGGTGTTGAGTCGTATGAGTTCTTTATATATTTTGGAGATCAATCCCTTGTCTGAGATGTCATTGGCGAATATATTTTCCCATATGGTTGGTTTCCTTTGCATCTTGCTGATGTTTTCTTTAGCTGAGCAGAAACTTTTTAGTTTGATATAGTCCCATTTGTTTATTCTTTCCTTTATTACCCTTGCCTTAGAAGATATATCAGTGAAAATGTTGCTACGTGGGATATCTGAAATTTTCCTGTCTATTTTTTCCTCTAGGACTTTTATGGTATCACGCCTTACATTTAAGTCTTTGATCCATTTTGAGTTTATTGTGGTGTATGGTGTGAGCTGGTGGTCTAGTTTCATTTTTTTGCATGTCCCTGTCCAGTCCTCCCTACACCATTTGTTGAAGAGGCTCTTTTCATTCCATTTCATGTTCTTTCCCCCTTTTCAAATATTAGTTGATCATATGAACCTGGGTTTATTTCTGGGCTCTCTATTCTGTTCCATTGATCTATATGTCTGTTTTTATGCCAGTACCAGACTGTTTTGATTACCGTGGCCTTGTAGTATAGTTTGATGTCAGGTATTGTGATTCCTCCTACTGTGTTCTTCCTCAAAATTGCTGTGGCTATTCAGGCTCTTTTTTGGTTCCATATAAATTTTTGAAGTATTTGTTCTAGGTCTGTGAAATATGTTGCTGGTATTTTAATAGGGATAGCATTGAATCTATAAATTGCTTTGGGTAGTATGGACATTTTTTTTTAATGTTTTTTATTGATTATATTGTTACAACAGTTCCAATTTTCTCCCCCTTGTTCCCCTCCCCCCAGCACCCCCCTCCTCCAGCGATCCCCCCCCAAGTCCATACCCCTGGTTCGTAAAAATTAAGTATCCCCCCCCCTCTCAAATATTAGGACCCTTTGTAATCTTGTAAAGGACAATGGGCGAAGGTCTCAAGCTCCTCTAGCTGCTTCAAGGTGGACATGGTCGTCGTCCTACCTACCCTTGGGTCCAGAAAACCCTAATATGAGTGGGGGTGTGGAGGGGAGGGTGGCCTTCCCACATGGGGAAGGATCGTGCAGACTCCAGGTCAGTTGGCTGCCTCCGGTCAACGGCGTGCTTGGTTCAACAGGCTGGTGTCCTTGTTGTGTTCTGAGGGCAACAGATTTGGCGAAAAGGGTTAAAAGACATCATTCAATCCATAACTACTAGATGACAAAAGGCAGGGATTAATTTTTCAATGTTCCATATTAGGGGAAAAAAAAGTTTCTTTGTAAGAAGGTGTGCTAGGCACATCTCGCCTGTCCAAAACCCTTTTGCCCATTATACTTAGTTTGGGCTGAGGTAAATAGTTTAGGTTTTTCCCCCTCTCAGACCTCTGGGCCCTTTCTGTCCAAGCCATTAGGATAGAAAAGAGAAACCCGTTTTAAAGTGAAGCCCACAGACCACCCCATTGTTCCCCAACCCAGCCATTTAGTTCAGCCAAACCGTTGAGTCTCAGGAGGCAGCGCTGCAGATAGGATTAAGTGAGGCTTATGCGTACAGATAATCACTCAGGTAATGCGATCATAAGCTTATGTACTTTGAAAACAAAAAACACGTGTTAATTTATGTAACATAACCCGCAAACAAGTCTCTAAATCTGGAGAAGAACCTTTTAAGACGGTTAGTTGCCCTGTTTTATACTCTACTACTGATCATTGTGATTTTCCTTGAATAATAATCTTTCTCCCTAAGGTTACCCTCCTTGTCTTTAAAGGGACTACATTAAGTCCATTTTTAATTTATCCTGTTCGTTTGCATAAACATAACAAGAGCAGCAAATGATCACTTATGATCTTTAGTTCTGCTTTGCTGGAACTTACCCAAGGAATATTTGGGGTGACCTTCAGTCTGTTCTTCAGGGCACAGAAGCTGTGCCACATATCTGGTATTCATCCTTGCCTGTACACACCTGTTTTTTCCAAGTCTTTCTGGTCTTTCCTTGTGCCTTAAGGTCCCTTCTAGCCATCTTTCAGGAAAACAACCTTCGTTCCTTCCCTGGAAAGATTGCTGTGGACCGCACAACCAACCATGGTACCAGGCCTTTTATCTCACGGGCTTTTATTACCTTTGAAAGTCATTCCCAGTTCCTCAGGGCTTTCTGGTAACAATCTGAGCCCAAGTATGTTTCCTTTAAGCTTGACATTCCAGTCAAAGACTTGGTCAAAAAAAAAAAAAAAAAAAAAAAAGAACCTCTGTTGACAACTGGTCTTATTAGTTCTATGCAAAGGAACTTATGTCATTACTTACTTGTTTAGAATGCCAAACTCTGGAGGGATCAAATAGGGAGAAAAATATACAACATGAAGGAAAATCTTTGTCCTAATATTCACTGAACTGGCATTTCCATTCTTCATATTTTCATTTTTCCCCCACTAAAAAATTTTGATTTGTTTTTCCATTACAGTTGTCTCACTTTTTTAGCCCTCTTGTTTCCCTGCACCCTGTCCCTCCCCTCCCCCACATTTAGTCCCCATTCAGTTGCACCTGTCTGTGGGTCATTCATATATATATATATTTTTTAACTTGACCCATCCCCTTACACCTTTCTTTTCCTCCCCCCCGCCCCCCTTGTTACTGTTAGTCTACTTCTTGTTTACATACCTCTGGTTCAATTTTCCTCATTTGTTTGTGTTGTTCATTAGTTTCCTGTAATAGGTGACAGCATAAGGTATTTTTCTTTTGTTGCCTGGCTTATTTCACTAAGCATAATTTTCTCTAGTTCCATCCATGTTGTTGCAAATGGTAGAAGTTCCTTCTTTCTTTCTGCTACATAGAATTCCATTGTGTAAATGTACCACAGTTTTTTGATCCACTCATCTACAGATGGGCACTTAGGTTGTTTCCAGCACTTGGCTATTGTAAATAGTGCTGCTATGAACATTGGAGTGCATAGGTTCTTTTGAATTGGTGTTTCGGGATTTTTTGGATATAATCCTAGCAATGGAATTGCTGGTTCAAAAGGCAGTTCCATTTTTAGTTTTTTAAGGAAATTCCAAACTGTTTTCCACAGTGGCTGCACCAATCTGCATTCCCACCAGCAATGCACCAGGGTTCCCGTTTCTCCGCATCCTCTCCAGCACAAGTTGTTTGTTGATTTGTTGATGATTGCCATTTTGACTGGTGTGAGGTGGTATCTCATTGTGGTTTTAATTTGCATCTCTCTGATGGCTAGTGATGTTGAGCATACTTTCATATGTCTATGGGCCCTCTGTATGTCTTCTTTGGAGAAGTGTTTGTTCAGGTCCTTTGTCCATTTTTTAATTGGGTTGTCTGTCTTCTTGGTGTTGAGTCGTATGAGTTCTTTATATATTTTGGAGATCAATCCTTTGTCTGAGATGTCATTGGCGAATATATTTTCCCATATGGTTGGTTTCCTTTGCATCTTGCTGATGTTTTCTTTAGCTGAGCAGAAACTTTTTAGTTTGATGTAGTCCCATTTGTTTATTCTTTCCTTTATTTCCCTTGCCTTAGGAGATATATCAGTGAAAATGTTGCTACGTGGGATATCTGAAATTTTCCTGCCTATTTTTTCCTCTAGGACTTTTATGGTGTCACGGCTTACATTTAAGTCTTTGATCCATTTTGAGTTTATTCTGGTGTATGGTGTGAGCTGGTGGTCTAGTTTCATTTTTTTGCATGTCCCTGTCCAGTTCTCCCAACACCATTTGTTGAAGAGGCTCTTTTCATTCCATTTGATGTTCTTTCCCCCTTTGTCAAATATTAGTTGACCATATGAACCTGGGCTTATTTCTGGGCTCTCTATTCTGTTCCATTGATCTATATGTCTGTTTTTATGCCAGTACCAGACTGTTTTGATTACCGTGGCCTTGTAGTATAGTTTGATATCGGGTATTGTGATTCCTCCTACTGTGTTCTGCCTCAAAATTGTTGTGGCTATTCGGGCTCTTTTTTGGTTCCATATAAATTTTTGAAGTATTTGTTCTAGGTCTGCGAGATATGTTGCTGGTATTTTAATAGGGATTGCATTGAATCTATAAATTGCTTTGGGTAGTATGGACATTTTAATGATGTTGATTCTTCCCATCCATGAGCATTGTATACGCTTCCATTTATTTGTATCTTCTTTAATTTCTTTCTTCAGTGTTATGTAGTTTTCTGAGTACAGGTCTTTTACCTCCTTGGTTAAGTTTATTCCTAGGTATTTTATTTTTCTTGTTCCTATGGTAAATTGAATTTTTCTTTCAGTTTCTATCTCTGAGTTTTCATTGTCGGTTTATAAAAATGCCTTTGATTTCTTGATATTGACTTTGTATCCTGCTATTTTGCCGAACTCAATTATTATGTCGAGTAGTTTTTTTGTGGAGTCTATAGGGTTTTCTATGTACACTATCATGTCATCTGCAAATAATGACAGTTTTACTTCCTCTTTTCCAATTTGGATGCCTTTTATTTCTCTTTCTTGTTTGATTGCTCTGGCTAGAACTTCCAAGACTATGTTGAATAGGAGTGGGGAGAGCGGACATCCTTGTCTTGTTCCTGATCTCAGGGGGAATGCTCTCAGTTTTTGCCCATTGAGTATGATGTTGGCTTCAGGTTTCTCATATATGGCCTTTATTATGTTGAGGTATGCTCCCTCTATTCCCATTTTGCTGAGAGTTTTTATCATAAATGGGTGTTGTACTTTATCAAATGCTTTTTCCACATCTATTGATATGATCATGTGGTTTTTGTCTTTCATTTTGTTTATGTGGTGTATCACGTTTATTGATTTGCGAATATTAAACCATCCTTGCATCCCTGGGATGAATCCTACTTGATCGTGTTGTATGATCTTTCTAATGTGTTGCTGGATCCGGTTTGCCAATATTTTGTTGAGGATTTTAGCATCTATGTTCATCAGCGATATTGGTCTGTAGTTTTCTTTCTTTGTTGTGTCTTGACCTGGTTTTGGAATTAGGGTTATACTGGCTTCATAGAACGAGTTTGGGAGTCTTCCTTCTTCTTGTATCTTTTAGAATAGTCTGAGGAGGATAGGAGTTAGTTCTTTCCTAAATGTTTTGTAGAATTCAGTTGTGAAGCCATCCGGTCCTGGGCTTTTGTGTGCTGGGAGTTTTTTGATTACTGCTTCAATTTCGCTAGCTGTTATTGGTCTATTCAGACTTTCTGCTTCTTCTTTATTCAGTTTGGGCAGACTGTAGTTTTCCAGGAATCTGTCCATTTCCTCTAGGTTGTCAAATTTCTTGCCATACAGTTGTTCGTAATAATTTCTTATAATTCTTTGTATTTCTGTGGTATCAGTTGTGATTTCTCCTCTTTCATTTCTGATTTTATTTATTTGGGTCCTCTCTCTCCTTTTCTTGATGAGCCTGGCTAAAGGCTTGTCAATTTTGTTTATCTTTTCAAAGAACCAGCTCCTACTTTTGTTGATCTTTTCAATTGTTACTTTAGACTCTATGTCATTTAATTGTGCTCTGATCTTGATGATTTCCTTCTTTCTACTTGATCTAGGTTTTGCTTGTTGTTCTTCCTCTAGTTCTTGTAGCTGTACGGTTAAATTTTTTATTAGAGATTCTTCTAGCTTTTTTAGTTAGGCTTGTATTGCTATGAACTTTCCTCTTAAGACTGCTTTCGCTGTATCTCATAGGTTTTAGGTTGTTGTGTGTTCATTATCATTGGTTTCCAGGAACTTTTTGATTTCTTCCTTGATGTCATTGTTAACCCATTCATTATTTAATAGCATGTTATTCATTCTCCATGAGTTTGAATGTTTTTGAGTTTTTTCCTTGAGGTTGATTTCCAATTTTAAGGCATTGTGATCTGAGAAGATGCTTGATATAATTTCAATTTTCTTGAATTTATTGAGGCTTGTTTTGTGTCCTACCATGTGGTCTATTTTTGAAAATGTTTCATGTGCACTTGAGAAATATGTATATTTTGCTTCTTTGAGGTGTAAACTTCTATATATATCGACTAAGTCCATTTGATCTAGAGTGTTGTTCAGTGCCTCAATATCTTTGGTGTTTCTTTGCTTCGAAGATCTGTCCATTGTTGACAATGGGGTGTTAAAGTCCCCTACTATGAGTGTGTTGCTGTCTATATCTTTCTTGGAGTCTTTCAAAATTTTCCTTACATATTTGGGTGCTCCTAAGTTGGGTGCATATATATTTATAAGGGTTATATCTTCTTGATGGATTTTTCCCTTAAGTATTATGAAATGCCCTTCTTTGTCTCTTTTTATGGACTTTTCTGTGAAATCTGTTTTGTCTGATATAAGTATTGCTACCCCTGCTTTTTTTTCATGTCCATTTGCTTGAAATACATTTTTCCATCCCTTTACTTTCAGTCTGTGTAGATCTTTTGTTCTAAGGTCGGTCTCTTGTAGACAGCATATATGTGGGTCATTCTTTCTAATCCATTCAGCTACCCTATGTCTTTTAATTGGAGCGTTTAATCCATTTACATTTAAGGTTATTATTGATAAGTACTTATTCATTGTCATTTTCCCCCTTTGTACTCGTGTTCTTCTCTGTTTCTCTCTGTTTCTTTATCTTCTTAGAGCAGACCCTTTAGCATCTCTTGCATTGCTGGTTTGGTGGAGATGTATTCTTTTAGTCTTCCTTTGTCTGAGAAACTCCTTATTTCGCCTTCCATTTTGAATGAGAGCCTTGCTGGGTAGAGTATTCTTGGTTGTAGGCCTTTGTTTTTCATTGCTTGGAATATTTTTTGCCATTCCCTTCTGGCTTGTAGTGTTTCTGCTGAGAAATCTGAGGATAGCCTTATTGGTGCTCCCTTGTATGTTATTAGTTGTTTCTCTCTTGCTGTTTTTAGGATTCTCTCTTTGTCTTTGAATGTTGCCATTTGAATTATGATGTGTTGAGGTTGGCCTGTTGGGGTTCATCTTCATTGGGACCCTCTGTGCCTCCTGGATTTGCGTGACTCTTTCTCTCCTCATGTGAGGGAAGTTTTCTGTCATTAGTTTTTCAAAGAGGTTTTCTATCCCTTGCTCTTCTTCTTCTCCTTCTGGAATTCCAATGATACGGATATTGTTACGTTTCATGTTGTCCTGCAGCTGTCTTAGAACCTCTTCAGTCTTGTTCAGTCTTTTTTCATTTTGTTGCATTGTCTGGGAGTTTTTGTGTACGTTGTCCTCCAGCTCGCTGATCCGATCTTCTGCTTCCTCTAGGCTGCTTTTAATTCCTTCTACTGTGTTCTTCAATTCAGAGATCGTATTCTTCATTTCCTCCTGGCTCTTATTGATAGCTTCCATGTCCTTTTTGATGCTGGTATAATTCTCAGTAAGTTCCTTATAGTTCTTCTGGAGTTCACTGTAGTTTTTCTGGAGTTCTTTGTAGTTTCCGCTGAGCTCATTTAGCTTCTCCATAATCCATGTTTTAAATTCCATATCTGATAGTTTGCTCCCCTCTATTTCATTTAGCACTCTTTCTGGGGATTCTACCTTTCCTTTTGATGGGGGGTTGTTTCTCTGTCTCCCCATTTTTGTGATTTCTTTTGTGTGTTGTTGCTTCTTAGAATGATCAGTTCTTCCTGGATCTGCCTCTGGTAGCGTCAGATCATGTACCAGACTGGCCCTAGGCAGCCTGTTGGAGATTTCCAGGTATCTACTGCCTTTGTCTCTCTTCTTTAGTTGTTACTATACTCAATCTGTGATCAGCCGTCAGGCTTAAGGACCGTGGGTGTGGCAACTTAATTCCTGTAGGCAGGGCTTTTATTTCCCCTTAGTATGACACCACTTGGAGGGGGATGGTCTGTCTGCTGTACTGGGGCTGAGTCAGCACTGGCTGGTCCTGGGAGGGGGTTAGTGTAGCTTCCACTTACTCCTCCGCCCTCCTGGATCTCCGTCTGTGTTGTCCTTGTTGATATTTCTTTAATCTGTCTGGTTGTATTTCAACTACTTTTTGGTGGATCTTTTTCTCTGGTTAGTTGATTGAGAGTCACTCTGCCCACCTTGTCTTGAGATCTTTTGTGAAGGTGCTGCTAAAACATAATTACACAACCCAGGCAAGAAACCCACACCCTCCAATGTCTCCCACAAATACAATCCCACTATAGGCTGCAAATGAGCCCGTGTTAATATACTTGTGGAGATACTGGGACTCTTATTTCGTAGGAGAAACAGAAAGGAGTTGTTTTAAATGAAGGAAGGGTAATTTTTGAGCTGGAAGTTGATAGAGTATTAATATTAGCAATTGGGATCAAGGTTATGTAAGAGAGCAATTAACAGTTACACTGTATGTTTGAAAAGGAGGGGAGGGTTACAGTGTGGAGTGAGAAAGTGGAAGTGTATAGTATTAGGATTATATAATCGGTATATACTATATGATTAGCGTGGGAGGTAGGGTAGACACAACAGACATCTAGGTAGACAGACAGCCAGAAATTGAAAGAGAGGGCTGGGGAGGTTAGAAGGTAGGAAATAGATTGAGAGAGAATTTTTTAAGGATAAAAATACAGAGTAGAAAATAGCAAGACAGGAAGGGAGAGAGGAAAGAGAGAGAGAAAGTAGAGAAGAGAAGGGTAGGAGAGAGAACGAAAGAAGAAGAGGAGGTAGAAGAGAGGGGACTGGATTAAAATTCTTTTTTAAATTATATATTATAAAAAAGATTAGGAGATTAAAACATGATATAAAGTTGCAAGATAGAGAGAAAAGGTGAATATAGAGAGAGAGGAATAGGAGATAGGAAAGCAAGAGGATTTGGGAGGAAAAGAGCTCAGAGGAGGGAAGGAAATCAGGAGGAAGAGGAGATATTAGGGAGGGGAGGATTGAATTTGAAGAGTTGACAAAAGATAGGATGAAGGAGAGAAATACAAGAGGTAGGGAAAGAAGTGGGGGGATGGGGTAGAAAAAGAGAAGGGGTAAGAATGGGAGAGTAAAGGGAGAGGGGGATAGATTAGAATTATAATTTGAATATTAGGAGATTAGAATATAAAGTGTAATAGGGAGAGAGAGAGAATATGTATAGGGAGAGAAGGAAAATAAGGACAAGAGATGAAAGGAAAACGAATGTAGACTGAAGGGGGACAAAATAAAGAAATTTAATAAAGTTGAAGGTGCGTAGCGCAGAGAAAGGAGAAGGTGAGAAAGGGAGAGAACTTAAAATTATAAAATTAACTGAGAATAGGATGCAGGGGGGAATGCTAAGGGGAGAGAAGGGAGGGAAGAGGAGGGGAGAAAAGGAGTGAGAATAAGAAGGGACTGACGGTAGGGGTAGTTAGAGAGAGAGTGAGAGGTAAAAGAATGAGGATTTTAACTCAATGCAACTTTTATGCACAGTCTCTGGGTATTTTTGGTTTGTTTGTTTTTTGGTTTTTCCTTGCTTCCTTCCTGAGTCTGCTCCTATTCAAAATTCCATGAGTTTCAAATCTTTTCTGGTTGGTTGTCTGGCTGTGGGAGGGTTCTGCTTGATTCTGGGGTTGCTAGTCTTTTTTTCATGGGCCTACCACCGCTCTGCTGTGAGCTGCCTTTAGTTGTCCCCTCCTGAGGCAGCCTCAGCCCTCCTCAGGCTTGTCCAGCTACTCCTTCCCACTGTTGGTCCAGCCTGTGCCTGCCAGCAATCCCCGCCCTGCCTCCAGTCCTGTTTCTATTACCAGGCTACAGCTTCTGCTCTCTTCCCTGTCTATATGCCTGCGCACCCTATCTCTCTCCCTGTCTCAAGATCGTCCTTTTGTTCTGCAGGACTCTGGCACAGTCGGTCAAAGTGCCGGGCCCAGTGGCCCTTTCCTGCCCAGGGCCTCTCCCCTAGTCTGGAGTTCTGCAGTGGCTTTCCCGCGTGTGCTCTTCTCCTTGCCCCAAAACTTTCTCTATTCCAAGCTACAGCTTCCCTGTCTATCGGCCTGCGCGCTCTATCTCTCTTCCCGCCACAGCACCATCCCTTTGTTCTGTAGGATTCTAGTGTGGTCAGTCAGCGCAGCACTCTCCTACCCCGGGGCTCTCTGCCAGTCTGGAGCTCCGCAGCAGCCCTTCCCTGCGGCCCCTTCTCCTTGCCCTAAAACCATCTCCCCTCCAGAACCTCCGCCTCCGCTCTCTTCCCTACTTACACACCCTGGACGTCCTATTTCTCTCTTAGCCCCAAACCCGCCTTTTGTTCTGTGGGATTCTATCGCGACTAAAGAGCAAATACTGATTTCAAGAACACAGTTCTCCCCCGGTCCGGAGTTCCGCAGCAGCTTTTCTGTGCTGCCGTTCTCCTTGCCCCAAAACTGCTCCTTTGTTCTGTAGGGCCCTAGCGCAAGTGCTGGGCGCGCCCAGGATGCCGAGCTTTCGGTCGGAGGTTGCAGCTGAGGATGTTTCTCTCTAGACTCAGATCACACAGTTTCTCCCAGTCCTGATTGTTCACTGTTCTCTCCCTCCTCTGGCTTTTTCAGCCAAATCCTCTGCCTAACTCCCTACAAGAATTCACTCCTGGCTAGTGAGCTCTCCGGCTTGATACTGCAAACGCACGGAGTCTCAGAATGACTCAGCCTGCAGTTTGTGATAAACCCCTCCACCCCCCTCCACGCTGCTCCCACGATCTCCTCCCCGTTCACGTTATCAGATATTCACACTCACTCAGTCATTCCTCCCCGCCTTTGTTCCTCCTGGATTGTCTCCTTAACAGGAGCGAGCTGAGAACACTGTCCCTACTCCGCGGCCATCTTCTCTCTGCCAAATGTTTGTTAATTTTGTTTGTCTTTTCAAAGAACCAGGTCTTTCATTTATTAATTATTTGAATTTTTATTTTTTAGCCTCTATATTGTTTAATTCTACTCTGCTCTTGATTATTTCCTTTCTTCTTCTCAGTTTGGGCTTTGTTTGTTGTTGTTCCTCTAGTTCTCTTCAATGTAGGATTAGGTTGTTTATTTGATATTTTTCCATCTTCTTTAGGTAGGAATGCTTTTGCTGTGACTTTCAGTTTTGAGTTTTGGTGTGTTCATTTTCATTTGTTTTCAAATACTTTTTGATCTCTTCCTTGATCTTATTGTTAACCCATTTATTATTTAATAACATGTTAATCAGCCTCCATGTATTTGAATGCTTTGGAGTTGTTTTCTTGAGGCTGGTTTCTAGTTTCAAACCATTGTGATCTAAAAAGGTGCTTAATATGATTTAAATTTTATTTAATTTGTTAATTTTTTTTTTGTTCTTGTGGCCTATCTTTGAAAATGATCTATGCTCATTTGAGGAGAATGTATATTTTACTACTTTGTGGTAAAATGCACTGTAAATATCAATTAGTACATTTATCTAGAGTGTCATTTAATGCTTCTATATCCCTAATAATTTTTTTAGTCTGGAAGATCTATTCATTGTTGACAGTGAGGTGTTAAAATCCCATACAATGACTGTGTTGCTGTCAATATCTTTATTAAAGTCCTCTAAGATTTTCTTTACATACTTAGGTGCTCCTGTATTGGATGTATATAAAATGATAAGAGTTATATCCTCTTGTTGGACTACTCCCTTAAGGATTACATAGTGACCTTCTTTGTCTCTAGTTATGGCCTTTGTTTTGAAGTTTATTTTGTCTGATATGTGTGGCTACCCAAGATTTTTCCTGTCCTTTTGCATGTAATGTTTTTTCCCACCCCTTCAGAGTGTGTAGATCTTTTGTTCTGAAATGGGTCTCTTGTAGATAACATATATATGGGTCATCTGTTCTTATCCATTCAGCTACCCTATGTCTTTTGATTGGAGCACTTAATTCACTTGCATTCAAGATTATTATTGATAGGTACTTATTCATTGCCATTTTCCCCCTTCATGCCCATGTTCCTCTTTCTCTCTATTTCTTCTTCTTCTTAAAGCAATCCCTTTAACAGCTTTTTCAATGCTGGTTTGGTGGAAATATACTACTCCTCTAGTTATTTTTTAAATCTGGGAAGCTCTTTATTTTACCTTCCATTGTAATTGAGATCCTTGCTGGATAGAGTACTCTTTATAGTAGGTTATTGCTGTTAATTACTTGGAATATTTCATGCCAGTCCCTCTGGCTTGTAGTGTTTCTTTTGAGAAATAAGCTGATAGCCTTATTGGAGGTCCCTTGTATGTCACTGACTGTTTCTCCCTTGCTGCCCTTAAGATTTTCTTTTGTTTTCAAGTTTTGCCACTTTAATTGTGATGTGTCTTGGAGTGGGCCTCTTTGGGTTCATCTTTATTAGGACTCTCTGAGATTTTTGAACTTGCAAGACTTTCTTTTACCAAGTTAGGTTAGATTTCTGTCATTATTTTTCAAACAGATTTTTAATCTTTTGCTCCCCCTTTTCTCCTTCTGGTATCCCTATGATGTGAATATTATTCATTTCATGTTTTCCCAAAGCTCTCTTAACCTAAGCTTTCTTTAAAAGTCTTTTATTCATTTTGATGCTCTGACTTGGTGTTTTTTTCTACCTTGTCTTCCAACTTACTGATTTGATCCTCTGCTTCATCTAGCCTGTTTTTAATTCCTTCTAATGTATTCTTTATTTCAGATATTGTAGTATTCCTTTCCACCTGGTTCTTTTTGTGTGTGTGTATGCTTTATTGTTTATACTGTTACAGTTGTCCCAATTTCCTTTCCCTTTGCTCCCCTCCACCCAACAACCCCCCTCCCTCCAGCAGTCCCCCACCCTTAGTCCATGTCTATGGCTTGTACATATAAACTCTTCTTAACAGCCTGCTGTCTATTCTGCACTCTTCTACTATGCTTCTTAATTCCTGCACCATTTCCCTCCCTTTTCTCTCTTCCCACTCCCAGCTGACCTCCACCCACATGCTCCCCATATCTATGATTCTGTTCCCACTCTGGTCATCTGCTTAGTTTGCCTTTGTTTCCATTCCATAGCTTCTGTTTTCATTTTAATGTTTATAGTTTTGATATCCTTTTTCTTAAATAAGTCTCTCTAACATTTCATATAATAATAGCTTGGTGATGATGAACTCCTTCAGATTTACCTTGTCTGGGAAGCACTTTCTCTGCCCTTCCATTCTGAATGATAGCTTTGCTCGATAGAGTAATCTTGGTTGTGGGTCCTTGCCTTTCATCACTTTGAATATTTCCTGCCAGTCTCTTCTTGTCTGCAAAGTTCTTTTGAAAAATCAGCTGACAGTCTATGGTAACTCATTTGTAGGTAACTCTGTTCCTTTTTCTTTCTGATTTTAAGATTCTCTCTTTATCCTTAACCTTTGGCATTTTGATTATGATGTGTTTTGGTGTAGTCCTCCCTGGGTCTAGTTTATTTGGGACTCTGTGCTTCCTGGACTGCTATGTCCATTTATTTCCCCAAACTGGGGAAGTTTTCCTTTATTATTTTTTCATGTAATTTTTCAATTTCTTGCTCTCCCTCTTTACCTTCTGGCAACCATATCATTCAGATGTTGGCACATTTAAGCTATCCCAGATGTTTCTAAGCCTCTCTATTTTTTTCAGTTCTTATTTCCTCTTTCTGTACTGGTTGACTGTTTATTTTTTCATTATGTTCCAATTTGTTGATTTGAACCCTGGTTTCCTTTCCTTCACCACTTGTTTCATGTGGATTTCCCTTCATTTCACTCAGGATAGCCTTCATTCTTTCCCCATCCTGTTTAACCTTTTCTGTCAAGCTTATGGGCGTCTTTATTACCAGTGCCTTAAACTGTGCATCTGTTAGGTTCACTATCTCCTCATCTCTTAGGTTTTCTATCTTCTCGTTGCTTAATTCTTTCACTGGGATCTTGATCTGCCACCCCCCTTCTGGGCCTTACTTCTCTGTCTCCTCATCTTGACAGCTTTCTGTGTCTGCCTCTGTGATTTGGGCAGGGCTGTCACTCCTGTTATGTTATAGGGGGCAAAGAGTTAGGTATTTGTTAGTGCTGGTGACTTGGTTCACTTTGTTTTGGCACTGTATGTGGGGGAGGGATCTGAGAGGGAACAGTGCTGGTTTTCGCCACTTTTCCAGTCACTTCTCCCCCTTCCTGTACTAAGCAAGCTGTCTCCTTTTCAAGACTGGTAGCTTCTTCCTCCACCCCAACCCCCACTGGCTTTCCCAGTCAGAAGCAATGTGGCTCAATTTTCCCTGGTGCTGGAACCACAAGCTACACAGTCTCATCTGGGGCTGGTATATGTCTGGTTTGGGGCTGGGATCACTTCTCAGATTTAAGCTGTATGACTGTTTTTTTGCCACAGCTAAAATCACTGCATTGCTAGCTGTGCCTGTCCACCATGCTTCCACCAACTGCCACTGCCTCTAGCCATGCAGCCTGTCAAGCACTGCCCCCACAGCTGCTGCTCCGCTCCTCTTTTTCTCTGTCCTGGCTCCACCCCTCTTCCCTTTCTGGTTGATTATTTCTTCTTTATTTCTTTGCTGAACTTCCCTGTAGTTTTGATTTTCTTTGTTTCTGTTTGTTTGTTTGTTTATTTATTTATTATTATTTTTTTACTTTTGAAGTGGTTGTAAATTCTTTCTTAGTTGTGAGGAGATGCAGCATGTATGTTTATACCTCCATCTTGGCTGGAAGTCCCCCCACCTGGTTCTCAATTATAGTTTCTATGTCCCTTTTCATGCTGATGTAGTTCCCACCAAGTTCCTTGTAGTTTCCATAAAGTTTCTAGTAATCCTCATAAGTTCCTTGAGCATCCTTATAACAATTACTTTGAACCTTTGTCTAATAAATTGCTTGCCTCAATTCTATTTAACACTTTTTCTGGGGAGTTCTCCTTTCCTTTTTATTAGAGGTTGTTTCTTTGTCCCCCAATGTTAGGTGACTCTTTGTTTCTGTGTATTAGGTTCATATGCTTTGACTCCCCATCTTTGTGGGGTGGTATTCTGTGGTAGGCATCCTGTGGGACATAGAGGTGCAGTCTCCTTGATCTTCTGAGATGGATGCTCTAGGTACGTTCTTTATGCAGTTTAGGTGGGCCCTCCTGATGTATTTACATTTTGACTTATTGTTGGCCCATTTGTTGCTGAGTTCTCCCCTCTGGTTCACTGACAGAGTTATAATCCTTACCTATTGTATGCTATTGTACAGGTGCTGAGAGAACAAGCAAAATGACACAGGAAACTAAACCCACACAAGCAAAAATGTATCCATAATCAATAGCAATATAAATGTCAAATGAGCAAAGATTATTAAAGGTAGAAAGAGAATAAGAATATTAAAAGAAAAAATGAATGTGAGATGACTAAGAAAAAAAGATAATTGTGAGAGGATATAGGGTGGAGAAATAATAAGAGTAAGAACTAGAAACAAGGGATGGCTGCATAAGATAGAAAAAAAGGGAAAAATAAGATTTAAAACAAAGATAAGAAAAGCAAGAGATAAATGACTGGTTTTGGCTCATGCTTAACAACTTCCTAAATTCTATCAAATAAGCAACACGTGGCCTCAGATAACTCCAGGCTTGGCACTACAAGCAGTCAGTTTAGATTCACAGCTTGGTTTTATCTGGGACTCTCCAAGCCCATCATGAGTAGCAGCCATCTCAGATTGCTTTATAGCTCAGGCAGTGTGCCCCCAGAAACCCTAGAAAAAGAAATTAAAAAAATGGAAGTAGCCAACCTATCAGAGGCAGAGTTCAAAAACACTGGTGATTAGGATGCTCAGAGAAATTATTGAGTATGGCCACAAAATAAAGGAAGATGTGAAGGTTATACAAAGTGAAATAAAGAAAAATATACAGGGAACGTATAGCGATGGGAAGGAAGATGGATTTAAATCAATGATTTGTAAAAAAAGTAAGAAATACACATTCACCTGGAACAGAAAGAAGAAACAAAAATTGAAGTATATGAGAAGAGGATTAGGAACTCTAGGACAACTTTAAATGTACCGACTTCCAAATCATAGGGGTGCCAAAAGGAGAAGAGGAAGAGCAAGAAATTGAAAAATTACATGAAAAAATAATGAAGGAAAACTTCCCCAGTTTGGGGAAGTAAATGGACATAGGAGTCCAGGAAGCACAGAGAAGCCCAAACAGGCTATATACAAATAGGACCACACCAAGACACATCATAGTTAAAATCCCAAAGGTTAAAGATAAAGAGAGAATATTAAAAGTAGCAAGAGAAAAGCAGAGAGTTACCTACAGAGAGTTTCCATAAGACTATCAGCTGTTTTCTCAAAAGAAACTTTGCAGGCAAGAAAGGACTGGCAGAAAATATTCAAAGTGATGAAAGGCAAGGACTCACAGCCAAGATTACTCTATCCAGCAAAGCTATCATTCAGAATGGAAGGGCAGAGGAAGTGCTTCTCAGACAAGGTAAAGCTAAAGGAGTTTATCATTACTAAGCCATTATTATATGAAATGTTAAAGTGACTTATTTAAGAAGAAGATCAAAACTATGAACAGTAAAATGACAACAAACTCACAGCTATCAACAACTGAATCTAAAAAAACAAAAACAACCGAAGCAAACAATTAGAACAGGAACAGAATCATAGGTATTGGAATCATTTGGAGGATTATCAGCTGGGAGGGGGAAGAGGGAGGAATGGGGAAATTGTGTAGGTGTCAAGAAACATAATTGGTAGAAACAAAATATACAGGTGGATGTTAAGAATAGTATAGGAAAGGGTGAAGCCAAAGAACGTATATGCACAACCCATGAACATGAACTAAGAGGCAGAGGATTGAAGGAGGGAAGAGGGTACTGGGTGGAGTGTGGCAAGGGGAAAAAACTGGGACAATTGTAACAGGATAAGCAATAATGTTTACTTTACAAAAAGCAAGAAACTAGGCAAAATGGAGTAAGGAAATTGTAGAGTAAAATATCAGATTTGAAATTAAAAATTATGAAAAAATAGGAACAAAATTGAAGAAAAAGAATGTTAAAAAGATATGCAAAAAAAAAAAATGCAAATACTGAAAAAGACTGAAGTGGATTTCATCTCATCTGAGTTTAGTGCTCCCCTGCTATGTTTTTCTTCTGGATATGACTGTAGTGTTGTCTGAAGTTGGTGTAAGCCAATATCAGGTGCTGTCCCCGTTTAACTCTAGGCAGCCTGTCTGAAGCTACAACTGATCCACAGTATGTGGCTGTTTTTTTCAGGATTGGCTGTGTCCAGGATGTTCCTTGCTGCTCTGCATGGCTAGGTTTTTATCAGCAGTAGGCCCAGGGGTTGGTCAACTAATGATCAAAAGCCCCACAGGTACCACCTGCAACTGCCTTTGTCTCTGGTCCTGTCAATAGTTCTTAGCCTAGTTGCTGACTGGTATGTTTCTGAGAGGGCTTCAGGTGTAATTTGGAGGATGAGATCCCTGGATATCCTTTGGAAGGAGCTGTTCAGACTTCAGGGAAGATAGTGTGTGAGTTCCCCCATCCCTGTGCCACATGTCTTGGTCTGTTTCTGATTATTTCCAGTAGTGAGTATTTTTTGAAGGGTTAGCTATTTGTTTCATGTGAAGAGCCAATCTGTAAAATGGTTGGCTCTTTCCTGAGTGGAGCTGCTGGCAACTCTGTATAAGAGCTGAGGCTCCCTGGGGTTGGCCTCCTCCTTTTAGATCCTCTGTCCTTTCCTAATGTTGCCTGGTTTCTTTCTATTGCTTTTTGATGAGGGTCTATAAACTGAGACCAGGTCTGTTGAGATAGGGTTAATGGGTTTCCACATGTCAGTTATTCAGTCTGTAGTGCACTCAGTGAGAAGAGAGTAGGCCCTACTCAGAGCCAATCCCTTCAGTCTTTGCCTGATAATTGGGCACTTGCTTCCTAAGGGGTCTGACTGCTGGTTCAGAGTGTGTATATTCAACTTCCTCCTTTGAAGGATTGAGCTCAAAAGCTCTGGACTTCAGGGGATAGATAAAGGGAGCCCCTTCCTATGGTGGGGGCTAAACCATCTTTCTCTTTCCCAGGCCTTTCCCTACTTTCTCAGTAGAAGGCTAAGTTCTCTGTCCTGCTATCATACAAGATTCTCACACTTTGAAAGTCTGTGTTTGGAGTTTCCTTTACTTCCCCCTGTGGTAATGCACCCAGTGGGGAAATATTGGATCTGGCAGGACTATTCTGCAGTTTCCCCATAGGAGGTGGTGCCTGTAACCCTGCAGGAGAGGGGCAGACACTCCCTTTTCTTCCCAGGGGTTTGTAGAGTGTGTGGGGGGGTTTGCCTTCCTGCAAAGTTTCCCAGCCGCTCAACTCTCATCTGTCTAACTCCCAGCCAACAGCCTTTGCAGACAACACAGATCAGAACTCTCTGTCTCATGCTGTCCCTGGTTTGTTTGCAAGTTGAGCTGGGCGGGGCCCAGAAAACCCCCCATTGCACATATTTCTGATCTTTCTGTGCAGCTGTTCTCAGTGGGAAAGGACCCAAAGATCCTGCGTGGCTTGGAGAGGCTGAGAAAAGTTTAGAATTGGTCAAAACACAATTTTCCCATTATGCTAGGTTTCTCTCTGCAGTCATAGCACCAACAGTTGGAGAAGCTCATGCTGGTGGGTGGGGCACTGTTCACAGACTTGAGAGTGGAAAAGCCAATTTTTCTTTTCCCTATCCCCTCAGCAAGTTTTCTGTTTGGGTCTCATCCTTGTGTTGTGCAATCTGAACTCTGTCCCACTGTTCTCAGTGGAAAAGAATCCATAGATCCAGCGTGGTTTGGTGCAGGTTAGAGAAATTAAGAATGGGTCAAAAAAAAAAAAAACATTCTCCCATTCTGCTAGGTTCCTTTTCTGAAGTCAAAGTAGCAGCAGGAATACTGCTTTAGGAAACCAGTCTGTGTGGCAAGGTAAATGTAGCTCAGCCCTGATCCAGAAAACTGATAGGCATGAGATGGTACACAGGAGCTGGCCCCCAGATCAGCTTTCCCATGAGGATCAGGTCTGCATTGTATCTAGACTGCTTAAAAGCATGCTTTCGCTAAAACTCTCTCACCTTAAGCTGAGAACCACAGATGTCTAGTGTATAACCTTGAAGTAACTTCTTAAGGTCTATTATAAGCTGTTTCAAGGACAGGGAGTGGCTAGCTGGCCCATCCTTATCATTCCCTTGCAGGCATAACATTCTCTTCTTTTTTATCTGTAAGCAATAACCATTTAAAGTAACTTTAGTATAATAATTTATGACTCTCTTGGATGTAATCCACTGAGAACAGTGATAAAAGCTTGTTTAGGCAAGGGTTGATGCACTCTCACCTAGAGAGTGGCCACTGTTTCTTTTCTCCACAGTATTCATAGAGTCCGTATGAACTTCTTCACCTTCATCTGCAACACCATGGACCCCACTGGTCGGAGTCTGTGATATACCTCGTACTGGGTGGGGGAGTGGGGCGTCACCATCTGCAGGCTTGTGAGTGGAAAAACCATTTTTGCCAATCCAGCAAGTTCTGTGTTTTTAAATTTTTTTGCCCCTGCACCTCCCCTGCCATCAGCAATTCCCTTTACTCATCTGCTGTCTTCCTCTCTCAGGAGCCCTGTTGCATCAGTGAGGTTTCTCTCTTGGTCTGTTTTAACATGGTAAATTCTTCAGCCTATTGCCCAAATCATAGAAGCACTTTATGCTGAATTAAGGCCCCTGACTTACACAGGTATGGAGAAATCTCATTTCATTGCACCACTAGAGGCCCCACAGTCCCTCCTTCCCTCCTCTCTACTGTTGTATTTTTACAGACCCACAGTTCAGGAGGAGTGCACTCCATAGCTACAATTTCAATCTGGTCTCTTTGCTGGCAGAGCAGTTAAGCAGGGCGTTCTTGCCCAGCCACACTTCAGTTTGTTTTAAAAAGTCTCTATGTGATACCCACACACTAGTGCCAAGCTGTTGTCTGGATCTCTGCACATGCATCCTCTCTCCAAAAGCAAAATTTCTTACAGTCATAGCTGGCTATAGCCTGCAGGTGCCTGTGATCCATCTAGGTGAAGCACCTGATCACTTTAGCAATCTGTATCCCTATCTGTAGCTCTCCAGGTTTGCACTTCAGCCAAGAAAGTGCTGCATGCTGTGTGTGTGTGTACTCTGGATCTCACAGGCTCAGTAAAATCTTCCATTTAACCCCCAGTTAGGGTTGGGTCCTATGCTCCTGGAAGGGAAAGAGCTCCAAAGCTGAAATTTCTATCTGGATTCTCAGCTGTTATTGGAGCCATGCATGGGGTATTTCCCCTTCAACTTATAAATCCACTTACTGGGTGGTACAAAGCACCTTCTGTACTCCTTGGCTTCAAAACTTCATATCAGCTAATATTCCATTGATTTTTCAGGTTGATTGTTGGAAAAGCAGGTGAAATTCCAGGTTGGGGGCAAGAGTATGTGGACTCAGCATCCACCTACAAGGCCAACATCTTCTCAGTCTTCTTCTTTATTTTTAATGGGACAATTATAGTGCCTTCCTAAGAAGGTTCTTCAGAGAGTTATATAAATATATATGTGAATGTATGTGTGTATGTACATAATACATGTATATATACACACATATGTATTTACATGCACTGCACTTAGGGTCTGACACAAACAAGTGTTTTATAAATATTAGCTGCTTATGTATTGGATTGTAGTAAGCAGTATACACAATTTAATTCCTTTTCAGCGAGATTGTGGGCTCTTGAGCTCGAGTGGCTGAGCCTGATGAATGGCAGTGAGGGTCTTTCACGAACTGCTAGACCATGATGAATGTAGCACTGCTGAGGAAACGTAGTATGCCATCAGGGTCACCCACGAGTACCTGCATGTGTTGGGGTATTGGCATTGGTAGACAAGAGTGAGAGGACTGGGAACAGCTGTACACCTTCCACTGGGTACTTCCAGAGTTCCTGGTGTGCCCACTCTCCAAGAAACCACTCAGATATGAAGCATCGACAAATGAATTGATTAATGGAGAGTTGGGAATAGTCTATACAAGTATTTTTAAAGTATATTTTATTGATTATATTGTTAAAATAGTTCCAATTTTTCCCCACTTTGCTCACCTCTTCCCAGAACCCCCTCTCCCAGCAACCCCACCCCCCTTAGTTCATGTCCATGGGTCATGCATGTAAGTTCCTCAGCTTCACCCTTTCCTATATTAGTCTTTCTTTCTTAAAATAATTAATTATTTTATTGTAACATTAAAAAACAACAATTCCCCCCTCTCATACTTAAGACTCTTTATAATCTTATCAAGGACAATGGGGGAAAAGACTCGTGTTCCTTTAGCTGCTTCAAGCTGGGTATGGTCATTGTCCTACCTGCCCTTGGGTCCAGAATTCCCTAATAAGAGTGGGGGTGTGGAGGGGAGGGTAGCCTTCCCACATGGGGAAGGATCTTACACACTCCAGGTCAGTTGGCTGGCCCTGGACAATGGTGTGCTTGGTTTAACAGGCTGGCATCCTTGTTGTATTCTGGGGGCAACAAATTTGGCAAAAGGGTTAAAAGGCATCATTCAGTCCATAACCACTACATTACAAAAGGCAGGTATTAATTTTTGAATGTCCCACATTAGGGAAAAAAAGGGCTTCCTTGGAAGAAAGTGTGCAAGGCACGTCACACTTGTCCAAAACCCTTTTGTCCACTATACTTAGTGTGGGCTGAGGGGAGTATTTTAGGTTTCCCCCCTTCTCAGACCTCTGGGCCCTTTCTGTCCAACCTATTAGGATAGAAAAGAGAAACCAGTTTTAAAGTGAAGCCCACAGACCACCCCATTCTTCAACAACCCAGCCACTTAGTTCAACCAAACCACTGAGTCTCAGGAGGCAGTGATGCAGACAGCATTAAGTGAGGCCTATACATACAGACAATCACTCAGGTAATGAGATCCTAGGCTTATGCCGTATAAAAACAGAACACACATATTAATTTATACAACATAACCTACAGACCAATCTCTAAGTCTGCAAGACTGTCTTATTGGAAAGACATCCAATTGCAAGGCATTTGACATTCTTCTTGCCTGTAAATTAAGCATCTTTGGTGATATCACAGACCTAGTTTAACTTTCAAATGAAAACAAACTTTAAATGAGAATAAACTTTAAAGACAGTTAGCTGCACTACTTCATAGTCTACCACTGAGCATTGTGACTTTCCTTGAATCATGATTTTTCTCCTTAAGATTACCCTCCTTGTCATTAAAGGGGCTGCATTAAGTCCATTTTTAATTTATCCTGATCATTTGCATAAACACAACAAGAGCAGCAAATGATCATATATGATTTTTAAGTCTGCTTTGTTGGAACTTATACAAGGAACCTTAAGGGTGACTTTCAGTTTGCCCTTCAGGGCACAGAAGCCAAACTACATACATGCCATTTTGCCTTGAATGTAAGTACCTGTCCTTTACATGTCCTTCAGGTTTTCCATTGTGCCTTAAGGCCCCTTCTAGCCATCTTTCAGGAAAGCAACCTTCGTTTCTTCCCTGGAAAGATTGCCATAGACCACACAACTAACCAAGGTACCAGGCCCTTCTTTCTCGTGGGCTTTTATTACCTTAGAAAGTAAATCCCAGTTCCTCAGGGCTTTTTGGTAACAACCAGACCCAAGCATGCCTCCTTTAGGTATGACATTCCAGTCAAAGTTGTGGTTAATAAAACCTCTATTAACAAATGGTCTTATTAGTTTTATTCAAAGAACCTTATGTCATTACTTACTTCTTCAGAATGCCAGATTCTGGAGGGATAAGGTAGGGAGAAAAATACAGTGTAAAGGAAAATCCTTCTTCTTCTAATATTCACTAAAACTGCATTTCCATGCTTCACATTTTCTTTTGTTCACTGTCCTACATGTGAGGTTCTTTTTTGGGAGGGTGGATTTGCTGGCTCAGTTATTAATTTAATTTGCTTTCATTTTTTTCCCCCACTAAAAATTTTTTTTGTTTGTTTCTCTATTACAGTTGTCCCACTTTTTACCCTATTGCTTCCCTGCACCCTGCCCACCACTTCTCCCACAGTCAGTCCCCATCCAGTTGTCCATGTCCATTGGTCATTTATACCTGTTCTTTGACTAGACCCTTCCCCTTCTTACCCCCTTCTTCACCTCCCCCCTCCCCATTTGTCATGTTAGTCTACTCCTTGTTTACATACCTCTGGTTCTATTTTGCTCATTTGTTTGTGCTGTTCATGAGTCTCCTGTATTAGGTGATATCATATGGTATTTTTCTTTCATTACCTGGCTTATTTCACTAAGCATAATTCTTTCTAGTTCCATTCATGTTGTTGCAAATGGTAGGAGTTCCTTTTTTCTTTCTGCTGCATAGTATTCCATTGTATAAATGTACCAGTTTTTTGATCCACTCATTTACAGATGGGCACTTAGGTTATTTCCAGCACTTGGCTATTATAAATAGTGCTGCTATGAACATAGGGGTGCATAGGTTCTTTTGAATTATTCTTTCAGGATTCTTTGGATATAATCCCAGCAATGGAATTGCTGGTTCAAAAGGCAACTCCATTTTTAGATTTTCAGGAAATTTTATACTGTTTTCTATAGTGGCTGCACCAGTCTGCATTCCCACACAAGTGCACTAGGGTTCCTTTTTCTCCGCATCCTTACCAGCACATGTTGTTTGTTTTGTTGACAATGGCCATTTCTGACTGGTGTGAGGTGGTATCTCATTGTGGTTTCTATTTGCATCTCTCTGATGGCTATTGATGTTGAGCATTCTTTCATATGTCTATGGACACACTGTATGTCCTCTTTGGAGCAGTGCTTGCTCAGGTCCTTTGCCCATTTTTTTTTTTTTTTTTTTTTTTTATTTTGGTTTTTCAATTACAGTTGTCCCCTTTTCCCCCAATTTCTCTCCCCCACCCAGCCCACCCCCTCTCCCGCAATCATATCCCTCCCCGCTGTCCATGTCCATGAGTCCTTCATACAGGCTCTTTAATTAAACCCTTCCCTTACTTATCCCCCTTCTCTCCCTCTCCCCTCCCCCCTATTGACTGCTACTCTGCTTTTTGTTCTATTTAGTTCCTTTGTCTGTGTTGTTCTTTAGTTTCCTGTATTAGGTGATATCATATGGTATTTTTCTTTCTTTGCCTGTCTTATTTCACTAAGCATAATTCTCTCTAGTTCCATCCATGTTGTTGCAAATGGTAGGAGTTCCTTCTTTCTTTCTGCTACATAGTATTCCATTGTGTAAATGTACCACAGTTTTTTGATCCACTCATCTACAGATGGGCACTTAGGTTGTTTCCAGCACTTAGCTATTGTAAACAGTGCTGCTATGAACATAGGGGTGCATAAGTTCTTTTGAATTGGTGTTTCAAGATTCTTCGGGTATAATCCTAGTAGTGGAGTCGCTGGTTCAAAAGGCAGTTCCATTTTTAATCTTTTGAGGTAATTCCATACTGTTCTCCATAGTGGTTGCACCAGTCTGCATTCCCACCAACAGTGCAGTAGGGTTCCCGTTTCTCCACATCCTCGCCAGCACTTGTTGCTTGTTGATTTGTTGATGATGGCCATTCTGACTGGTGTAAGGTGGTATCTCATTGTGGTTTTTATTTGCATCTCCCTGATGGCTAATGATGTTGAGCATTTTTTCATGTGTCTATGGACCTTCTGTATGTCCTCTTCGGAGAAGTGTTTGTTCAGGTCCCTTGCCCATTTTTTAATTGGGTTGTTTGTTTTCTTGATGTTGAGTCGTATCAGCTCTTTATATATTTTGGATATCAGTCCCCTGTCTGTGATGTCATTGGCAAATATGTTTTCCCATATGGTTGGTTTCCTTTTCAATTTGCTGTTGTTTTCTTTTGCTGAGCAGAAACTCTTCAGTTTGATGTAATCCCATTTATTTATTTTTTCCTTTATTTCTCTTGCTTTAGGAGATGTGTCCGTGAAGAGATTGTTACGTGAGATATCTGATATTTTCTTGCCTATGTTTTCCTCTAGGACTTTTATGGTGTCACGGCTTACATTTAAGTCTTTGATCCATCTTGAGTTTATTCTCGTGTGTGGTGTAAGTTGGTGGTCTAGTTTCATTTTTTTGCAGGTCCCTATCCAGTTCTCCCAGCACCATTTGTTAAAGAGGCTCTTCTCACTCCATTTTATGTTCCTTCCTCCTTTATCAAAGATTAGTTGACCATAGAGGCCTGGGTTTATTTCTGGACTCTCTATTCTGTTCCACTGATCTATATGTCTGTTCTTATGCCAGTACCATACTGTTTTGATTACAGTGGCTTTGTAGTATTGTTTGATATCTGGTGTTGTGATTCCTCCTGCTGTGTTCTTCTGTCTCAAGATTGCTTTTGCTATTCGGGGTCTTTTTTGGTTCCATATGAATTTATGGAGTATTTGTTCTAGGTCTGTGAAATATGTCATTGGTATTTTAATAGGGATTGCATTGAATTTGTAAATTGCTTTGGGTAGTATGGCCATTTTGATGATGTTGATTCTTCCCATCCAAGAACATGGTATTTGCTTCCATTTATTTGTTTCTTCCTTAATTTCTTTCTTCAATGTTATGTAATTTTCAGAGTACAGGTCTTTTATCTCTTTGGTTAAGTTTACTCCTAGGTACTTTATTTTTCTTGTTGCTATAGTAAATGGTATTTTCTTTTTTGTCTCTGTCTCTGCTATTTTATTGTTGGTGTACAGAAATGCCTTGGATTTCTGTATATTTATTTTGTACCCTGCGATTTTGCCAAATTCACTTATTATATTGAGTAGTCTTTTAGTGGAGTTTATAGGATTTTCTAGGTATACTATCATATCATCTGCATATAATGAAAGTTTCACTTCCTCTTTCCCAATTTGGATTCCTTTTATTTCTTTTTTTTTTTCTGATTGCTGTGGCTAGGACTTCCAACACTATGTTGAAAAGGAGTGGAGAGAGTGGACAACCTTGTCTCGTTCCTGAGTTCAGGGGGAATGCTTTCAGTTTTTGTCCATTGAGTATGATGTTGGCCTCAGGCTTCTCATATATAGCCTTAATTATGTTAAGATATGCTCCCTTTATTCCCATTTTGCTGAGTGTTTTCATCATAAATGGGTGTTGAACTTTATCAAATGCTTTTTCTGCATCTATTGATATGATCATGTGATTTTTGTCTTTCATTCTGTTTAGGTGATGTATTATATTTATTGATTTGCGAATATTAAACCATCCTTGCATCCCTGGAATGAAGCCCACTTGATCATGATGTATGATCTTTTTGATGTGTTGCTGGATCCTGTTTGCCAATATTTTATTGAGGATTTTAGCATCGATGTTCATCAGTGATATTGGCCTGTAGTTTTCTTTCTTTGTTGTGTCTTGACCTGGTTTGGGGATTAGGATAATACTGGCTTCATAGAAAGAGTTTGGGATTTTCCCTTCTTCTTGGATTTTTTGGAACAGTTTGAGGAGGATAGGAGTTAGTTCTTCCCTGAATGTTTTGTAGAATTCGCCTGTGAAGCCATCCGGTCCAGGGCTTTTGTGTGCCGGGAGATTTTGGATTACTGTTTCAATTTCCTTCTTTGTTATTGGTCTGTTGAGACTTTCCACTTCTTCTTGATTCAGTTTTGGAAGGTTGTATGTTTCTAGAAATTTGTCCATTTCTTCTAGATTGTCAAATTTCTTGTCATACAGTTGTCTGAAGTAATTTCTAACTATCATTTGTATTTCTGAGGTATCAGTCGTGATTTCTCCTCTTTCATTTCTGATTTTGTTTATTTGTGTCTTCTCTCTTTTTTTCTTGATTAGACTGGCTAGAGGCTTGTCGATTTTGTTGATTTTTTCGAAGAACCAGCTCCTAGTTTCGTTGATCTTTTGGATTGTTTGTTTAGTCTCTATGTCATTTAGTTCTGCTCTGATCTTGATGATTTCATTCCTTCTTTTTGCCCTAGGCTTTGTTTGTTGTTGTTGTTCTAGTTCTTGTAGCATTGTGGTTAGGTTTTTTATTTGAGATTCTTCTAGCCTTTTCAGATATGCCTGTATTGCTATAAACTTCCCTCTCAGGACTGCTTTTGCTGTGTCCCACAGGTTTTGGGTTGTTGTGTGCTCATTATCATTAGTTTCTAGAAATTTCTTGATTGCTTCTTTGATGTCATTGTTAACCCATTCATTATTTAATAGCATGTTATTCAATCTCCATGAGTTTGGGTGTCTTTGATTTTTTCCTCTGAGGTTGATTTCTAGTTTCAAGGCATTGTGATCTGAAAAGATGCTTGATATGATTTCAATTTTCTTGAATTTGTTGAGGCTTGTTTTGTGACCTATCATGTGGTCTATCTTTGAAAATGTCCCATGTGCACTTGAAAAGAATGTATATTTTGCTTCTTTGGGGTGAAAAGTTCTATATATATCAGTTAGATCCATGTGGTTTAGTGTGTTGTTCAATGCCTGTATATCCTTGGTGTTTCTTTGCTTTGATGATCTGTCTATTGTTGATAATGGAGTGTTGAAGTCCCCTACTATGAGTGTGTTGTTGTTGATATCCTTTTTGTGGTCTTCTAGTATTTGCTTTATGTATTTGGGTGCTCCTATGTTGGGTGCATATATGTTTATCAAAGTCATATCTTCTTGATGGATTGTTCCTTTAAGTATTATGAAATGTCCTTCTTTGTCTCTTTTTATTGTCCTTGCTTTGAAATCCATTTTGTCTGATATGAGAACTGCTACCCCGGCTTTTTTTTCCGGTCCGTTTGCTTGGAATATTTTTTTATATCCCTTTACTTTCAGTCTGTGTAAATCTTTTGTTTTGAGGTGTGTTTCTTGTAGACAGCAAATATGTGGGTCCTGTTTTCTGATCCATTCCGTTACCCTATGTCTTTTAATTGGAGCATTTAATCCATTTACATTTAAGGTTATTATTGACGTGTATTTATTCATTTCCCTTTGTACCTCTGTTCCTCTCCTCTCTTGTTTTTTCCTAGAACAGTCCCTTTAGCATCTCTTGCAATGCTGGTTTGGTGGAGATGTATTCTTTCAGTCTTCCTTTGTCTGAGAAACTCCTTATTTCACCTTCTATTTTGAATGAGAGCCTTGCTGGGTAGAGTATTCTTGGTTGTAGGCCTTTGTTTTTCATTGCTTGAAATATTTTTGACCATTCCCTTCTGGCTTGTAATGTTTCTGTTGAGAAATCAGTTGATAGCCTTATCGGAGCTCCCTTGTATGTTATTTGCTGCTTTTCTCTTGCTGCTTTTAGGATTCTCTCTTTGTCTTGGAATGTTGCCATTTTAACTATGATGTGCCTTGGAGTGGGTTTTTGGGGGTTCCTCTTGATTGGAACTCTCAGTGCTTCTTGGACTTGCATAGCTTTTCCTCTCATCAGGTTCGGAAAATTTTCTGTCACTATTTCTCCTATCAGATTTTCAATTCCATGTTCCTTTTCTTCTTCCTCTCGTATTCCGATGATCCTTAAATTATTTTTCCTAATGCTATCCTGTAATTCCCTTACATCTTGTTCATATTTTTTCAATCGTTTTTCATTTTGCTGTATTGTCTGGGAGTTTTTCTCTACATTATCTTCTAACTCACTAATCCGATCTTCTGCTTCGTTTAGTCTGCTTTTGACTGATTCTACTGTGTTTTTCAGTTCAGAGATTGTATTCTTAAGTTCTTCCTGGTTCTTGTTAACGATTTCTATGTCTTTTTTTATGCTGGTGTAGTTCTCTGCCAGTTCCCTGTAATTTTCTTGGAGCTGCTGGTAACTTCCTTGAAGGTTGTCATAGTTGATTTTAAGGATGTCGAGTATATTGAGCTTCTTTACCACTATTGTTTTGAATTCCATGTCTGACATTTGGGCTATGTCTATTTCGTCTATCTCTCTTTCTGAGGATTCCTCTTTTCTTTTCATTGAGGGGTTATTTTTGCGTCTTACCATGTTGGATTCTTTTTGTTTTTATTTATTTATTTATTTATTTATCTATTTATTTATTGGGGGTTAGTCTGCTTTGACTTCCCTCCTTTGTGGTGTAATATTCTTTATCGAAGGTCTGGGAGTTTCAGTGGTGCAGTCTCTTTGATATCCTGAGCCTGATGGACTTGAGTTACCCTTTATGTCGTTTGTTTATGCTGTTCGGTTATATTTCAGATGTTCTTTGATAGGATCTTCCTTCTGGCTACTTGGTTGAGAGTCACTCTATCTGCTTTGTCTTGAGTTCTTTTGTGGATATGCTGTTAAAGACATAAACACACAGCCCAGGCAGGAGACCCACACCCTCAGAAAGTATCCCCCACTCTATCCTGCTATCGTTAGCCAACTAGCCCGTATTAATATAAATGTAAAGAGATTTGAGCTTTTATACTATAAGAAGAATAGATACGAGTTGTTTTTAGGGAGGAAAAATATAATTTTTGATAGAGGGGTTGATAGATTAATAATAGTTGAGACTGTGCAAGCCAGTTAGTAATATTTACATTGTATGTTAAGAAAAATAGAAGAAAAGGATAGAAAAATACTTAGTATAGTAAGAAAGTGGGATTGTATTGTATTTGGGTTTATATAGTAATTATATTGTATTATTTAAAGTAATAGGGGGGCTAAGCTAGACACACAAACGAATAAACCACTATTAAAGAGAAAGGCTGAGAAGGAGAGGTTATATGCAACACGTTAGAGATAAAGTTTGTTATTATTGGAAGAGGTGGAGGAAAAACACTCCCCCAAAAAATCCCCAAGAAAATAGGAGAAAGAAAAGAAGAAAGAGAGAAAGAGAAGAAAATAAAAAAATTACCACAACCCCCCCCAAAAAACCCCAAAAGGTTAGCAAGAAAGGAACAAAGAAAGATAGAAAAGAAAGAATACAGAAGAAAGAAAAAAGAGAGAGAAAAAAAAATTGAACCAAAAAAAAAAAAAAATATATATATATATATATATATATATATACCCCCCAAAAACCCCCCAAAAAAAACCCCAGGAAAAGAATAAAGAAAGAAGGAAAGAAAAGAAATTATTAAGAAGAAAGAAAGAACAAGGGAGAAAAAATTTGGGAGAAAAAATTTGGAGAAAAAAAAAAAACGATGTTTTTACTCCGTTTTAGCCTTGGTGTGTTGCCTTCTTTTTCTGGGTCCGCAGCTGGTCTAGTGTGGCAGGTCAGAGGTTCTTGTTCTTTTGCCGGACTGGTGTGCGCACCCGGTTGCCGCTATGGTGCGCGCCCGCGATTGCCGGCGCGGCGCGCTACCTTGCTGCCCGCTGTAGCCAGTTGAGGTGCCCTTGCGCGTAAGCCCCTGCGCGCTCTGACGGCCCGAGAGTTTGCCCCGCGGTTGGAGCCCACTGCTGCCGGGCCCCGGTGGTTCCCCGTTCGTGCCAAGGTGTCTCTGTCCGCGCGGGCGGCCCGAGCGCTTTCCCCGGGTTTGGCTCCTTCTTTCGCTGGGGCGCGGCAGTTCCCCGTTCGCGCCGAGGTGACCCTGCCCGCTCAGACGGCCCGAGCGCTTTCCCCGGGATTGGCTCCTTCTTTCGCTGGGGCGCGGCAGTTCCCCGTTCGCGCCGAGGTGACCCTGCCCGCTCGGACGGCCCGAGCGCTTTCCCCGGGATTGGCTCCTTCTTTCGCTGGGGCGCGGCAGTTCCCCGTTCGCGCCGAGGTGACCCTGCCCGCGCGGCCGGCCCGAGCGCTTTCCCCGGGATTGGCTCCTTCTTTCGCTGGGGCGCGGCAGTTCCCCGTTTGCGCCGAGGTGACCCTGCCCGCGCGGACGGCCCGAGCGCTTTCCCCGGGATTGGCTCCTTCTTTCGCTGGGCCGCGGTGGTTCCCCGTTCGCGCCGAGGTGACCCTGCCCGCACAGGCGGCCCGAGAGCTCCCACTGACCCCGGGCTGAGGTGCTTTCACGCTCGCACGCTGCCCCGTGCCCTCAGTCCCGCTGAGCCGAGCTCCGGGAGTTGGTCTCTCGCCTCTTAGGGCAGGGCCAGGGACACTTGCGCTCAGTGGAATCGAGCGTCCGTGGGTCGCCGCCTCTCGCTGTTCCCGTGCTGCAGCCGCCCGCCTTCCCTCACCCGTCTGGGCGGGCACAAACAGAGCCTGCGCTAGTGGTCTGCTTTCCGGCCTGGGGCCCTGCGCCCACGGGAGCTGTCTAGGGGTGTCTGTGCACAGTCCTCTGCGTGTTCAGTGGGCCCTCCCTGTGCCCGTTGGGGCACTGATCTTATGTCCGTTGGGGAATGTCCGAGGGACGCCTGGACTCACGGCCCCGCGCACCTGGGCCAGTGAATGAGAGCACTTCCCTATGTGCGCCCCCGCGACCCAATGGTAGGGTTGAGGAGTGGATTAGCGCGCCCCTGCGCCTGGGCTCCTCCAGAACGGCCTACCACACCCAAACTTTCCTCCCGTCTCCACTATCCACTAGAGAAAAATATAAAGGAGAATTATGTTCTCACTTGCCCGGCAGCACGCTGTCTCCTGTCCTTCAGCGCCAATGCCACTTGGTCGAGTCCCGTCTCTGCCAGCGGGCAGAGATCCGCTCTCCGCCTGACTCCTCTCTGGGGTAGCCTGTGGTCGCCAAAAATCCTTTGTGTGCTTCCCGCCACAGCTCGGGCAGCCGCCCCAGTCAGGAATCCCGTTTCGTCCCCTTTTTCTCCGCTATCCTCACTAAACAGGTTGTTCCCAGGTGGATTTTCTCTAATCCAGCAGTGCCTTGGCTCAACTCCCGCCAATGTCCAGCTGCTCACTGAGATGTTCTGTCTGCAATTAGACCAAACTGTAGACGGGTCTCCGGAGCCTAAAACCGCAACCTCTCCTCACTCCTCCGCCATCTTACCTCCTCCTTTGCCCATTTTTTAATTGCGTTGTCTGTCTTCTTAGTGTTGAGTCATATAAGTTCTTTATATATTTTGGAGATCAATCCCTTGTCTGAGGTATCATTGGCAAATATGGTTTCCCATATGGTTGGTTTTCTTTTCATCTTGTTGATGTTTTCTTTTGCTGAGCAGAAACTCTTCAGTTTGATGTAGTCCTGTTTGTTTATTCTTTCCTTTTTTTCTCTTACCTTAGGAGATATATCAGTGAAAACATTGCTATGTGGGATATCTAAAATTTTTGTTCCTATGTTTTCCTCTAGGACCTTTATGGTGTCACAGCTTACATTTAAGTCGTTTATGCATGTTGAGTTTATTCTGGTGTATGGTGTACATTGGTGGTCTACTTTCATTTTTTTTGCATGTCCAGTTTTTCCAACACCATTTGTTGAAGAGGGTCTTTTCACTTCATTTTATGTTCCTTACCACTTTGTCAAATATTAGTTGACCATATAGACCTGGGTTTATTTCTGGGTTATCTATTCTGTTTCTTTTATCTATATGTCTGTTCTTATGCCAGTACCAGAATGTTTTGATTACCGAGGCCTTGTAGTATAGTTTGGTATCATGTATTGCGATTCTTCAAACTGTGTTCTTCTTCCACCAGATTGCTTTGGTTATTCAGGATACTTTTTGGTTCCATATAAATTTTTGAAGCATTTGTTCTAGGTCTGTGAAATATGTCACTGGTATTTCAAAGGGATTGCATTGAATCTATAAATTGCTTTGGGTAATATGGACATTTTAATCATGTTGATTCTTTCATCCATGAACATGGTATATGGTTCCATTTATTTGTATCTTCCTTACTTTTTTTCATCAGTGTTATGTAGTTTTCTGAGTACAGGTCTTTTACCTCCTTGGTTAAGTTTATTCCTAGGTACTGTATTTTTCTTGTTCCTATAGTAAATGGTTTTTTTTTTTTTCTAGTTTCTATCTCTGATATTTTATTGTTGGTTTAAAAAAATGCCTTTGATTTCTGTATATTTATTTTGCAACCTGCTATTTTGCCAAATTCACTTAGTATGTTGAATCGTTTTTTCGTGGAGTCTCTAAGGTTTTCTATGCACCCTATCATGGCATCTGCAAATAATGACAGTTTTACCTTGTCTTTTCCTTTTTTGATGCCTTTTATTTCTCTTCTTGTATGATTGCTGTGGCTAGAACTTCCAAGACTATGTTGAATAGGAGTGGGGCGAATAGACAACCTTGTCTTGTTCTCTACCTCAGGGGGAATGCTTTCAGTTTTTGTCCATAGAGTATGATGTTGGCTTCAGGTTTATTGTATATGGAGTTTATTATGTTGAGGTATGCTCCCTCTACTCCCATTTTGCTGAGAGTTTTCATCATCAGTGGGTGTTGTACTTTATCAAATGCTTTTTCAGCATCTATTGATATTACCATGTGTTTTTTTTCTTTCATTTTATTTATGTGGTGTATTAAATTTATTGATTTGTGAATATTAAACCTTCCTTGAATCCTGGGAAGAATCTTACTTGATAATGGTGTATGATCTTTCTAATGTGTTGCTGGATCCTGCTTACCAATATTTTGTTGAGAATTTTAGCATCTATGTTCATCGGCGATATTGGCCTGTTGTTTTCTTTCTTTGTTGTGTCTTGACCTGGTTTTGAAATTAGAGTAATACTGGCTTCATAGAACGAGTTTGGTAGTCTTCCCTCTTCTTGCATTTTTTTTGGAATAGTTTGAGAAGGATAGACATTAGTTCTTCCCTAAATGTTCTGTAAAATTCAGCTGTGAAGCCATCTTGTCCATGGATTTTGTATGCCTGGATTTTTTTTATTACCTCTTCAATTCCGCTAGTTGTTATTGGTCTGTTCAGGCTTTGTACTTCTTGATTCAGTTTTGGAAGATTATATGTTTTTAGAAATTTGTCCATTTCATCTAGGTTGTTAAATTTCTTGTGATACAGTTGTTCATAATAATGACTTACAACCCTTGGAATTTCTGTTGTATTGCTTGTGATTTCTCCTCTTTCATTTCTGATATTATTTATGTGGGTCCTCTCTCTTTTTTTTCTTGATGAGCCTGGTTAGAGGTTTGTCAATTTTGTTTATCTTTTCAAAGAACCATTTCATGGTTTTATTGATAGTTTGAATTGTTTGTTTAGTCTCTATGCTATTTAATTCTGCTCTAATCTTGATGATTTTCTTCCTTCTACTTGTCTGGGCTTTGGTTGTTGTTCTCTAGTTCTTGTAGCTGTAGGGTTAGCTTTTTTTTATTAGAGATTCTTCTATCCTTTTCAGGTATGCCTGTATTGTTATAAGCTTTTTTCTCAGAACTGCTTTCCTTGTATCCCATAGGTTTTGAGTTGTTGTGTATTCATTATCATTTGTTTCCAGAAATTTGTGATGTTTTTCTTGATGTCATTGTTAACCCTTTCATTATTTAATAGCATGTTATTCATTCTCCATGAGTTTGAATGTTTTTAAATTTTTTCCTTGGGTTTGATTTCCAGTTTCAAGCCATTGTGATCTGAGAAGATGCTTGATATAATTTCAATGTTTTTGAACTTATTGAGGCTTGTTTTGTGTTTTACCATGTGATCTATCTTTGAAAATGTTCCGTGTGCACTTGAAAAGAATGTAAATTTTGTCTCCTTGGGGTGAAAAGTTCTATATCTATCAACTAATTCCATTTGATCTAGAGTGTTGTTCAATGCCTTAATATCCTTGGTGTTTCTTTGCTTCGAAGATCTGTCCATTGTTGACAATGGGGTGTTAAAGTACTCTACTATGTGTGTGTTGCTATCTATATCATTCCTAAAGTCTTTCAACATTTTTCATACCTATTTGGGTGCTCCTATGTTGGGTGCATATATGTTCACAAGGGTTATATCTTCTTGGTGGATTTTCCTCTTAAGTATCAGGAAATGTCCTTCTTCATCTATTTTTATGACCTTTGCTGTGAAATCTGTTTTGTCTCATATAAGTATTGCTACTCCAGGTTTTTTTTCTTGTCCATTTGCTTGAATTCTTTTTCCATCCCTTCACTTTCAGTTTGTGTAGATCTTTTGTTCTAAGGTGAGTCTCTTGTAGACAGCATATATGTGGGTCATGCCTTCTAATCTATTCAGCTTCCCTAGGTCTTTATATTGGTGCATTTAATCCATTTACATTTAAAGTTATTATCATGAGGTACTTATTCATTTTCATTTTCACCCTTTGTTCTTGTGTTCCTCTCTGTCTCCTTCTGTTTCTTCATCTTCTTAAAGCAGACCATTTAGCATCCTTTACAATGCTGGTTTGGTGGAGATGTGTTCTTTTAGCCTTCTTTTGTCTGGGAAACTCATTATTTCTCCTTCCATTTTGAATGAGAGCCTTGCTGGGTAGAGTATTTTTGGTTGTAGGCCTTTGTTTTTTGTTGCTTAGAATATTTTTTGCCATTCCCTTCTGGCTCGTAGTGTTTCTGCTGAGAAATCGGATGCTAGCTTTATTTGGGCTCCCTTGTATGTTATTAACTGTTTCTCTTTTGCTGCTTTTATAATTCTCTCTGTCTTTCAATTTTGCCATTTTAATTATGTGTGTCTTTTTTTTAAAAGTATATTTTATTATGTTGTTACAGTAGTTACAACTTTTCCCCTTTGTTCCCGTTTTCCCAGTACCCCCTTCCCTCCAGCCATCCCACCCCACTTATTTCATGTCCATAAGTCGTGCATATAAATTCTTTCACTTCACTCTTTAGTATATTATTCTTAACTTACCCCTCTCTATTTGTACCAACTGATCATGCTTCTTATTCTCTGCACCATATCCCCATTTCTCCCCTTTCCCCCTCCCAGCTGACAACCCTCCAAATGATCCCCATACCTATGATTCTGTTCCTATTCTGGTTTGCTTAGTTGGATTTTGTTTTTATTTTTTATATTCAGTTGCTGATAGTTGTGAGTTTGTTGTCGTTTTAGTGTTCATAGTTTTGATCTTCTTTTTTTTTAATTAAGTCCCTATGACATTTCATATAATAATGGCTTGGTGTAATGAACTCCTTTAGCTTTACCTTGTCTGGGAAGCACTTCATCTGCTTTTCCATTCCAAATTATAGCCTTACTGGATAGAGTAATCCTGGTTGCTGGTTGTTTTTCATCACATTGAATACTGCTTGCCAGTACATTCCTGCCTGCAAAGTATCCTCTGAGTAATCAGCTGATAGTCCTATAGGCAGCTCCCTGTATACAACTCTCTGCCTCTCTCTTGCTGCCCCTAGGACGCTGTCTTTCACCTTTGACATCAAAATCATGATGCTTCTTGGTGTGGTCCCCTCTGTGTCCAGCTCATCAGGGACACTCTGTGCTTCCCAGACCTGTATGTACATCTCCTTTACAAAATTTGGAAAGTTTTCCTCATTTTTAAAATTTTTTGCTTCCTCATTGTGCACTAGTTGACTGATTTTTTCTTTTTTATGTTCCAAATCATTGATTTGAACCACGGTTCCCTTCCCTTCACCATAGGTCTTGTGTGGATTTTCCTTTGTTTTATTTAGCATAGCCTTCACTTCTTCTCTTATGCGTTTGCCATATTCAAACATATCTGTCAACCCTGTGAGCATCTTTATCACCAGTGTTTTGAATTCTAAATCTGTTATTTTGTCTATCTCCTCATCTGTGAGGTTGGCTGTCTCCTTGTCACTTAGTTCTCCCACTGGAACCTTGATTGGTTCCCCCTTTTGGGCCATACTTCTCTGTCTCCTCATTCTGACAGGCTCCTGTGTTTGTTTGCCTCCACATCCCAGGTAGAGCTCTCGCTCCTGTTACATTGTTAGGGGCAGAGCCTTAAGGATTCGTCAGTGCAGCATGACCTGTTTCACCACGTTATGGTTCTGTAAGTGGGGGAGCGGTCCAAGAGGAAACAATGCTGCCTGCCCACCACTTGCCCCTTTTTCAGGCACCTTTCCCACTTCTGCACTGGGCTGTCACCCCTCTAGCTGCTGCCCTGGCCATTGTTCCCAGAGTGGGTGGGTGGGCAGACGTTCTAGGACTGTGGGGGCCCTTTAAAGAAGTGGACTCTGCTGAGAGGCCAGCAGTTTCTGCCTCTGCCCCAACCCCCACTGGTCTGCACAGTCAGAAGCAATGAGGTTTGATTTTCCCTGGTGCTGGGACTGTGAGCTGGGAGGTAAGGTGAGGAGCTGGGGACGCTCCCTAGGTGTGCCTCCTGACTTTTTAAAACATGTGACTGTGCTTCCTTCTGTCCTGCCGCTGCTGCTGCTGCTACCACACCAGGTCCTCTTCACTCTGGCTCCACCCCTCCTACTTGTCTGGATGAGTATTTCTTTTTTATATCTTTGTTTGCTGAACTTCAGTGCAGTTTGGTTTTCTGGAACTTCTGTTTGTTTCTAGTTTTGAGGTAGATGTATTCCTTCTTAGTTGTGGAGGGAGATGCACTGTGTTTGTCTATGCCTCCATCTTGGCCGGAAGTCTATGGTATGTCTTGATGTGAGTCTGTTGGGGTTCCTCTTCTTTGGGACCCTCTGTGCTTCCTGGACTTGCATGACTTTCTTTTCTCAAGTTAGGGAAGTTTTCTGTCATCAGTTTTTCAAACAGATTTTCTATCCCTTGCTCCTCTTCTTCTCCTTCTGGTATTCCTATGATATGGATAGTATTATGTTTCATGTTGTCTTCCAGCTGTCTTAAAACCTCTTCATTCTTTTTCAGTATTTAAAAATTTTGTTGCACTGTCTGGGAATTTTTTTCTACGTTGTCCTCCAGCTCGCTGATCCAATTTTCTGCTTCCTCTAGACTGCTTTAAATTCCTTCCAGCGTGTTCTTCAATTCAGAAATTGTATTCTTCATTTCCTCCTGGCTCTTATTGATATTCTATATCTTTTTTTCATGCTGGTGTAGTTCTCAGTAAGTTTCTTATAGTTTCCCTGTAGTTCTTTGTGGTTTTCTTTGAGCTTGCTGAGCTCGTTGAACTTCCCTATAATCCATGTTTTGAATTCCATATCTGATAGTTTACTTCCCTCTATTTCATTTAGCATTCTTCTTGGGGATTCTTCCTTTCCTTTTGCTGGGGTGTTGTTTCTCTGTCTCCCCATTTTTGTGACTCTTACTGTTTCTTTTTTTTTCTCATTAAACTTTGTTTTAATGGGTCTCAAAAATTCTGTGACAGATTTTGGTCAAGTTGTTTCCATTAAAAAGTACTGATTTTAAAAACTAATAACTTCCACACACACACAAAAAACCAAATGGTCCACAAAATTCTCCTTTCCTTCTGAAGGTTTTATGATGCATTGTAATCATTAACCAGTCCTTTACTGTTAAACTTAAGTGGCCAATTGAGACAAACAGTTCTGAGACCATTCTTCCATCACTGATTAAGACTGGGGTGGCAGGTGTTGGGGATAATAGTCATTTAGCCTTCTGAGCTTTCTGGGAAGACAGTGACTTTGCCAGCTCCAGCTACCTTCTTGTCCACTGCTTTGATGACACCCACAGCAACTGTCTGTCTCATGTCATGAACAGCAAAGCAGCCCAGAGGAGGATAGTCAGAGAAGCTCTCAACACACATGGGCTTTCCAGGAACCATATCAAGGATGGCAGCATCACCAAATTTCAAAACTTTGGGCTATCTTCCAGCTTTTTCCTAGAATGACAATCGATCTTCTCCTTCAGCTCAGCAAATTTGCAAGCAATATGGGCTGTATGACAGTCCAGAACAGGAGCATATCCAGCACTTATTTGGCCTGGATGGTTCAGGATAATCACCTGAGCTGTGAAGCCAGCAGCTTCCATTGGTTGGTCATTTTTGCTGTCACCAGCCACATTGCCACGACGAACATCTTTGACAGACACGTTCTTGACATTGAAGCCCACGTTGTCCCCAGGAAGAGCTTCACTCAAAACTTCATGGTGCATTTCAACAGACTTTACTTCAGTTGTAATGTTGACTGGAGGAAAGGTGACCACCATGCCGGGTTTGAGAACACCAGTCTCCACTCAACCCACAGGGACAGTATCAATACCACCAATTTTATAGACATCCTGGAGGGGCAGACGCAGAGGCTTGTCAGTTGGATGAATTGGTGCAGGATGCAATCCAGAGCTTCAAGCAGTGTGGTTCCACTGGCATTGTCATCTTTACGGGTGACTTTCCATCCCTTGAACCAAGGCATGTTAGCACTTGGCTCCAGCATGTTGTCGTCATTCCAACCAGAAATTGGCACAAATGGTACTGTGTAAGGGTTGTAGCCAATTTTCTTAATGTAGGTGCTGACTTCTTTAGCAATTTCTTCGTATCTCTTCTGGCTGTAGGGTGGCTCAGTGGAATCCATTTTGTTAACACCAACAATTAGCTGTTTCACACCCAGAGTGTAAGCCAGAAGGCATGCTCACTGGTCTGCCCATTCTTGGAGATATCTGCTTCAAATTCACCAACACCAGCAGCAACAATCAGGACAGCACAGTCAGCCTGAGATGTGCCTGTAATCATGTTTTTGATAAAGTCTCTGTGTCCTGGGGCATCGATGATGGTCACATAATAGTTGCTGGTCTCAAATTTCCACAGGGAGATATCAATGGTGATACCACGCTCACGTTATCCAAGACCCAGGCATACTTGAAGGAGCCCTTACCCATCTCAGTGGCCTCCTTCTCAAATATTTCAGTGGTTCTTTTGTCGATCCCACCACATTTGTAGATCAGATGGCCAGTAGTGGTAGACTTGCCGGAATCTATGTGTCCAATGACCACAGTGTTGATGTGAGTCTTTTCCTTTCCCATTTTGGCTTTGATTTAGTAGTGGTGGTTTTCGCGACACCTGTGTTTTGGCGGCAAGCCCATTGCGAAAAAGTCTTGTTTCTAGCTGCTTCTTAGATTGATCTGCACTTCCTGGATCTGCCCTGGGTGTCAGATCTTGTAACAGTCTTGGCCTAGGCAGCCTGTTGGAGACTACCAGAGATCTACAGTAGTCCCTCACTATATCGCGGTTCACTTATTGCGGACTCACTTTATTGTGGGATTTTCAAAAATATTATATTTAATTATTTATCACATATTTTTTCAGTATATCGTGGGATTTCGCGGTACTGTATACATATGTTGTTAAAGTTATGTAGGTTTAAGAGTGCAGAATAAATGTAAGGTTCTTACTTCATGGGGGTATCTGTGATGGAATATCTGTGATAAGTGAGGGAATAGTGTACTGCCTTTGTCTGTCTCCTTTAGTTGTAAATATATTCAATCTGTGGCCAGCTGTCAGGCTTAAGCGCTGAGGTTGTGGCAGATTAATTCCTGTAGGCGGGGCTTTTGCTTCCCCTCAGGCTGATGCCACTTGGAGGGGAAGGGTCTGCCTGCTGCATGGGGAATGAGTCAGCACTGGGACCTGGCTGGCCGCCCCCTCAGTTCTCCCCTCAAAGCCATCACCCCAAACTCTCTCCAAGTGTCTCCAGTCCTCTCTGCCTTCCCTCTGCCTGAGTCCAGGGTAAGTGGGTGCCCAAATATTTTCATATGTAATCTGCATAAGAGCTCTTTTTCTTCAGCTGTTTCTTTCAGCCCTGCAAAAAACCCTGTGGCTTTTTGCTTCTCACAGCTGGATGCTATTTTATTTTCTGCTCTGTTGCTGTAGGCTGGGAAGCCCAGCTGGGGATTCAGACCATGCCCTTCTCAGGGGGAACCCCTGGCTGCTGAGCTGTTTCTCAGTTCCCTCAGCTGCCATCCATGGTAGCCCAGCCAGCCTTTTCACATGTCCACAGTTCCTACCAGTCACGTTGTGATGAAGTGGCCTTTTCTGTCTCTCCGTGGTTATAAGACTTCTCTCCAGCTAGTGTTCAGTTGGGTATTCCAGGTGATTTCTCCACAATTAAGTTTTAAGTCCAGACTGGTCCTGGAAGGAGGTTAGTGTAGCTTCCACTTAGTCCATCACCATCTTGGGTTCCTATACAAGTATTAATGGGTTTCCTAATATTATACCCCAGACAGCTAGGATGACACATCAATATAAGGAGCAAGAAGATTTGGAGCAACTCTAGATCACAATTAAAGCCAACAACAAACAACTAAAATTTAAAAATACCATCTACCTTTTAAAGTCAGGGTGGCTGATATTAAGTGGAAGAGAAAAATGTTTCTGTTTCTTCCTACATTGACTGTCATTCCATTAGTCCCTTTAGTACAACTGCTCCATTCAACCTCTGTAGAAGAAAACTCCCCACAGGACCGCTGGAGCTTTTATAGTCTGCTCTTGCCTGTTACCACACCACGTTATGTGTTCTTCCACCTTTGTACTTCGATGGGTATTGAAGTCTTCAGTATAATTAAATATGCTAGAGCCAAGATTCTATGTACATCAATAATAAACCTTGAGCATCTATTTCTGAAAGCTTAACTGCATGGACATACTGGAAAGCCCCTTCATTTGCAGGAAAGATGCTTCACTTTGCTTCTGTCTGTTAGAGGCTTAGGACTATGGGAAGCTTAAGCTGCAGAAGCTTCTTTCATTGTACTGTGTTTCTGCCCTTGCTTTTTGAAGGTTCTAATTTATAACTGTTGTATCAGAAGAAACATTTCAACAGTGTTTTGGTGGAAATGAATAACCTCACCCATCATCTAATGAGTTTATTTCTTATCACTTTCATTTATTTAAAAGTTAATAATTTAAAATTTTATGTGTGTTTGGTAAAGTTATATATTATAGATAACTGAAATAATTCCAAAGGAGCTATGTTGGATTAGTTGTAGAGAAGTGCATTTGAACTAGTATGATATAAAACTATGGTAAAATGCAAATTTTATGGAATTTAAAAATTATTGTGGCATTTTGTTGTGACTTGTTTAGGCCAGAATGGAGACAAGGAGGTAGGCTGAAATCTGCTTCAACTGGAATTGAATTGAAGCATCTTGCCATCAAGTCATTTGTTTTTATTAAGTCCAAAGCAGTATACACTCTACAGGCTTTTACTTCCCTTCAGTGGAAAGAGCCTTGGGGTGATAAAAAGAAATACTGGTAAATATTTATCCACTCCCACTTGCAAAATGGTAGCAAAACTACTTGCCTTCCTTTTCTCACAGTGGATATTGTTGTGTGCAAATCAGCTCTCCCTTCAGGATGGAGGCACTCCATGTTGACAGCTGACAATTCTAAGGCAAATCCCACTCTGGGAATCTTCCTCTGCCTCTCCTAAGGTTAGTTACTGAAGTCTGCATCCAATGACTAATTCATGAGGAGAGGTATATCAATGCCCAAACTGTTATCTTCAGCCGAGGTAGAGGAGAAACAACAGGAGAATAGGCAATGCAGTTATAAGGTTTATTTGGTGAGCTGCAATCAGGTGGGTGGAGACCATTTCAGTTTCAGCCCCATGTAGCAGCACAGTTAAGGTTTTTAAGGGATGAGAGAATTGGTGGGGCTTTCTGAAGATCATGATAGCATGGGGGCATTGGCTCTGAGAACAGAGAAGTTGCTAAATTCTTGTCATAAGAAAAATATATCTTTGTTAAATAAGAAACCCATAGGGCATGGGCAGATACTGGTGCCAGAAGTTACTGGGGCAGATTTATTGGGGGCTTGCTAAAATTAGACCTGAATTCCTGGATCCAGGTTTTATGCCTAAGATTCCTACCTTTGTTTTACTGTTTCTGGGGAGTTGGGTCAAAGGTCCATTTTCTGGATCTGCTTCTTGCTGCAGTTAGGGCATAGAGCTGTCCCTATATTTTTTCTTGAGGTATAGGTTGGTATGGAAGGGTACAGGGCACGAGTAGGTCACTGACAGCTTGATTTGTGGCAACCTTTACTGTCCTATGGATAAAACTTATTAAAAGTGTAGGAGACAGAAACCTACTAAAAAGAAAAAGCAAATTATTATTATTTGAGTTATTAAGGATATTATCATGACTCAGAGGGGAGAGGAGAAATAAGAAGAAGGTTCTGAGCCAGGAGGGATCAATAGCAGTATTTTTTGCATGTTTTATGATGTCAATGTTTTCTTTTAAAACTTTTAAATGTTCTACAACCTGCCCACTAGTGTTGACATAAAAACAGTGCATCTCATTTAACAGAGTGCATATTCCACCTGCCTCAGCAGCATGTATGTCTAGGGCTCACCTGTTTTGTAGGACTACATTGCAGACTGGCTAAGAATCTCTGTCGGTACTTACACAAAACCTCTGAAATATGCTCAGGTGCTCTGCAACATATGGAATCCTTCTGCAACATAACATTATAAAATAATCATTAGAACTATAAATAAAATATATTAGAACTTTGTAGACTCTTGGAGATTCTTGTATAGTTTTCTTATTTGACAAAGCTTTCCATGTATTTTACATATAGAAAATATATAATTCTCACCTGATTAGTCTATAATTTTCTCCTTTGTATAAATCCTTGAGATATTCCAGGGGCCCTTTGAAATACCTCAAAGCCATAAGGAAAAGTGTTTAAAATTTTAACCCCTATAAATCTTGTCAAACATTTGATCTAAGGAGTATATTTTATGAAATGGTATTTGATGTTTTATTTAAAGTGATAATAAAAGGCATGTGGCATCAATATAAGCTAAAAAAACTTCCGTCCTTAGCATTGAGAAACATGAATTTTTTAAAAAGTTAGTTAAGTATTTGAGTAACATGCCATGACACACAATTATTTTAGTAAACAGATCCTTGACTTTTAGGCAGATATAGAAAAAACTTTTTCCCACTTATCATATTGAAAAGAACTAACCAAATTTTATATTAACCTTTTTATATAATTTCTTACCAAGGTTTTTATAAACCTTCTTTAATTTTTACAGCCTTTCTGTAATATACACAGTACTTCCTAGATTTCTTTTCACTTTATTAAGAAATAAGAGTTTCTCTTCCCCATTGACAGATACATACACAGTACTCAAAAGTGAGCTGTTTTATTATCTTGTAACCTTGACAACTGAGAGGAGGCTGGAGAAGAAGAGCAGAGATCAAGCTTGGGTGACCTTCAGTTGCTTCATTTTTTAAAGTATCAGTTTTATTCTTTTTCACATTGAGGTAGAGAAAGTTATTGCTTCTGAGGTAAGTGAAACAAAGGAAAGAGTTAGGGTGGAGAAAGTAATAGGGGTGAGCCTAGGCAGCCTCTTTGATTCCTTAGAAAAGTTATGGATAGGAAAGTAATGACCTAAGGTGGGGCTGCCTTTGTTCACCATGAAGTTAGAAAAAGGGGGTCCTAGAGACAGCATCAGGGGGTTAGATTGGGTTGAGCTTTCAGTGCCCAATTTCACTAGTCTTGAGTCATTCTTTTTTCTGATGGTGTTAATTGGAATCCTAAGTATATGACTGAGGTTCTGGAAATTTGAGACTTTGGGGGTGATGTTTAATATCTGGGCCAGGTTAGATAATTTAGAAAAGTGCCTGTTTGTTTCTGAAAGTCATAAAGATGAGCTACATAGTAGAAGGGTAGAAAGGAAGAGGTCAGTTTGACGGAGATCATGAGCTAGGGCCTGACTGAATAGGTGAAGGCTGTCTCAGAATCCCTGAGGAAGTACTGTCCAAATCAGTTCTTGAGCAGCTTGTGTGTCTGGGTCAGTCCATGTAAAAGCAAATAAATCTTGGGGATCAGGATATAGGGGGATAGTGAGAAAGGCATCTTTCAAGTCTAAGATAGTATAGTGGGTGGTATTAGATAGAATAAGAGATAGGGTTGTATATGAATTAGGGACTACAGGCAGGGGGACTACAGCCTGGTTCATTATGTGTAAATCTTGGACCAGACATTAAGTCCAATTTGGCTTATTAACAGGTAAGATGGAAGTATTATAAGGGGATTTAGCAGGTCTTAAGAGACCTACCTGAAATAAGTGAGTGATGGTAGGTTTAAGACAATGTAAGGCCTTGGGTGGTATTGGATATTGGCGACAAGCAGGGAATTGAGTGGGTTCTTTAAGTCTGATAATAACTGGGTCGTGGTGGGTAGTGATGATAGGAATGTCAGTGTCCCATACTTCTGGGTAACAGACTGAGAGGAAAAAATGGAGGGAAGAGTGTGGTGAGTGGTGGGTGGTTGAGACAGAGTGAGGAGAAAAATGCCATACAAGCTCTGAGGAGAGGGAAGTAGTATCTGGGCTTTAAGCTTGACTAGAATATCTCATCCAAGTATTGGCATTGGACAGCAAAGGAGGACTAGAAATGAGTGGGCAAAAATATATTCCTCTAAGTATCATGGAATGAGGAGAGTAGTGGATAGTTGCGAGGCTATGCCATCAACCCCAATGATCAGGATTGAGGGACTGGTAAGTGGCCTGGCATTTTCAGTAAAAGCAAAGTAAGTGGCCCCCATATCAATAAGAAAATATGTTGGTTTACCTGCTACTAAAAGTTGCCTGAGATTCCATCCTGGAAATAGGCATGGGGGCCCATGTGGCCCCTGGTCACCTTCAGTCCTCTATGGAAAGTCCCAGGAGTTCAGGGAGGTTGAAGCCTGAGGCTTGGTCTGATTGGGTAGTGGATATCCCCTTGCATCAAGGGACCTGGGGGCAGTCAGACTTCCAATGCTGCTGTTGTTTACATAGTGGGCAGGGCTTTGTGGGAGGTCGAGAATTTGAGCACTGCTTAGCCCAATGTCCAGGTTTGCCACATTTGAAGCAGTCTCCTGGAGTGGCCTGACTTTTACCTTTTGATGGGTTAGGTTTTCAAGACTCTTTAGGAGCAGAAGCCAGTAACTGGAAAACCTGAGTTCACAATTGGGCATGCTCCTCATTTTGATTGTTGAAGACATTGAAGGCCACATGAACTAATTTGGTGTAGCTGGTTTGAAGGCCTGCCTCTAATTTTTGGAGCTTGCAGCATATGTTGGGAACTAACTGGGAAATAAAATGCATATGGAGCAGCAGGGTGCCTTCAGGGGAGTCGAGACTGAGGTTAGTGAGATGTTGAGGAGCTGCTCACATATCTAGTAAGCAAGGCAGTGGTATTCTCATCAGATTCCTGGGAGATTTCTTTTTGCTTATCATAGTTAACACAGAGAGAAAGGTACACCAGCTTGAAAGGGTCCCCCCTCTGATCCAGCCACCTCTCAAAGAGGAAGGACAGGTTGAAGTCTTCCTCAGGTTCTATAGGGAGAAGGGGGACAGTGTTCCCACATTTAGTCAGCAGAGTGAGGGGGATTCCCCTCAGGTCAAGGGGCAGCCTCAGCCAATTCCAGGTCTGCTGGGGCCATGTATGGAGGAAGGAGAGTGGAGAGGAGACAGTGTTCCCTAGCGTCTGAAGGGGTCTCAGGATCAGAGTGAGAACAGTCAGAGATGATGTAGGGGGATTAGGAGGAGGTGAATGTAAGATAGAAGTTTGATAAGTAGAGCAGGATTGACAGAGAGAAGGATGCCTGCATTATCAAAAAAAAAAAAAAAAAAAAAAAAAAAAAGCCTCTACATATTGAACCTCACTCCGTTTGCCCAGATGGTGACAATAATTGTCAAGGTCAGTCAGGACTCAGGGGTCCAGGGTCCGATTTGTAGGCCAAATGGACCTGTTGTCTAATTTGTACTATGCCCAAGCTGTATTACAGATTAGTTGCTTAAGTCTAAGTTCTTTGTCGATGTTTTTTAAATTTCTAAGGAGACATCTGAGAGAGTATCTCGTGGAGGCTTAGAAAGATCAATCCCTGTGATTAATAGGGTATCAGGAGACTCTCTCCCAGCCGAAGGAGACTCATGGGGACATCCCATATGAGAAGTTCTTAGGCCATGTCAGATGAGAGGGTTGGGAAACAGAGGCGGGAAGTGTCCACTGTCCTCACATTCCCAAGAGTCTAGGATCCAGAAGCAACTCTCACTGAGCACTGGGATTTTCTGAGAAAAGTGTCCTGAGACAGCCAAATGGAGAGAGAGTGCTGTTTGGGAGAAGGCAAACTCCTTACCCTGTAACATTCACCAGTGCTGATGTGGAGGTCAGGCAAAAGAAGGCTGATGCCAAGTCCTTCTCACTCTCCTGGGTTTTGGCACCAAAATGTTAGGTTCAGCCAAGTGAGAGGATAAATGACAGAACAGGCAATGTGTTTTTTACTTTATTTTTTATTTTATTTTATTTTATTTTTATTTTTTGGTTTTTCCAATTACAGTTGTCCTGTTTTCCCCCCTTTGCTCTTCCCCACCCAGCCCACCCCTTCTCCCACAATCATATCCCTCCCTGTTGTCCATGTCCATGACTCATTTATACACGTTCCTTGACTAAACCCTTCTCTTACTTATCCCCCTTCTCTCCTTCCCCCCTCCCCCTCCCCCCTATTGACTGCTATTCTTCTCTTTGTCCTATGTAGTTTGTTCATTTGTGTTGCTCTTTAGTTTCCTGTATGAGGTGATATCACGTGGTATTTTTTTTCTTTGCCTGACTTAATTCACTAAGCATAATTCTCTTTAGTTCCATCCATGTTGTTGCAAATGGCAGGAGTTCTTTCTTTCTGCTACATAGTATTCCACTGTGTAAATGTACCACGTTTTTTTTGTCCACTCATCTACAGATGAGCATTTAGGCTGTTTCCAGTACTAAGCTATTGTAAACAGTGTTGCTATGAACATAGGGGTGCATAAGTTCTTTTGAATTAGGGTTTTAGGATTTTTCAGGTATAATCCTAGCAGTGGAATCTCTGGTTCAAACGGCAGTTCCATTTTTAGTTTTTTGAGGTAATTCCATGCTGCTTTCCATAGTGGCTGCACCAGTCTGCATTCCCACCAATGGTGCAATAGGGTTCCCATTTCTCCACATCCTCGCCAGCACTTGTTGTTTGTTGATTTGTTAATGATGGCCATTCTGACTGGTGTAAAATGGTATCTCATTGTGGTTTTTATTTGCATCTCCCTGATGGCTAATGATGTTAAGCATTTTTTCATGTGTCTATGGACCTTCTGTATGTCCTCTTCAGAGAAGTGCTTGTTCAGGTCCTTTGCCCATTTTTTAATTGGGTTGTTTGTTTTCTTGATGTTGAGTCATATAAGCTCTTTATATATTTTGGAGATCAGTCCCCTGTCTGTGATATCATTGGCAAATATGTTTTCCCATATGGTTGGTTTCCTTTTCATCTTGCTGATGTTTTCTTTAGCAGAGCAGAGACTTTTTAGTTTGATGTAGTCTCATTTGTTTATTTTTTCCTTTATTTCTCTTACCTTAGGAGATGTATTCATGAAGATATTGTCACGTGGGATATCTGAAATTTTCCATCCTATCTTTTCCTCTGGGACTTTTATGGTGTCATGGCTTACATTTAAGTCTTTGATCCATCTTGAGTTTATTCTTGTGTGTGGTGTAACTTAGTGGTCTAGTTTCATTTTTTTGCAAGTCCCTGTCCAGTTCTCCCAGCACCATTTGTTAAAGAGGCTCTTCTCACTCCATTTTATGTTCCTTCCTCCTTAATCAAATATTAGTTGACCATAGAGGCCTGGGTTTATTTCTGGACTCTCTATTCTGTTCCACTGATCTATATGTCTGTTCTTATGCCAGTACCAGACTGTTTTGATCACAGTGGCTTTGTAGTATTGTTTGATGTCTGGTATTGTGATTCCTCCTGCTTTATTTTTCTGTCTCAAGATTGCTTTTGCTATTCGGGGTCTTTTTTGGTTCCATGTGAATTTTTGGAGTATTTGTTCTAGGTCAGTGAAATATATCATTGGTATTTTTTTTTAAAGTATATTTTATTGATTATGTTGTTACAGTAGTTCCAATTTTTTCCCCTTTACTCCCCTCCACCCAGTATCTCCCCCCCCAGCATCCCCCCCCCAAGTCCATACCCATGGTTCGTAAAAAATAACTATCCCTCCCTCTCAGATATTAAGACCCTTTGTAATCTTGTAAAGGACAATGGGCGAAGGTCTCAAGCTCCTCTAGCTGCTTCAAGCTGGACATGGTCGTCGTCCTACCTACCCTTGGGTCCAGAAATCCCTAATAACAGTGGGGGTGTGGAGGGGAGGGTGGCCTTCCCACATGGGGAAGGATTGTGCAGACTCCAGGTCAGTTGGCTGTCTCCGGACAACGGCGTGCTTGGTTTAGCAGGCTGGCATCCTTGTTGTGTTCTGGGGGCAACAGATTTGGCAAAAAGGGTTAAAAAGCATCATTCAATCCATAACTACTAGGTGACAAAAGGCAGGGATTAATTTTTCAATGTTCCACATTAGGAGAAAAAAAAAAAAAGGGCTTCTTTGGAGGAAGGTGTGCTAGGCACATCTCTCCTGTCCAAAACCCTTTTGCCCATTTTATTTAGTTTGGGCTGAGGGAAATAGTTTATGTTGCCCCCCTCTCAGAACTCTGGGCCCTTTCTGTCCAAGCCATTAGGATAGAAAAGAGAATTCAGTTTTAAAGTGAAGCCCACAGACCACCCCATTCTTCACCAACTCAGCCATTTAGTTCAGCCAAACTGTTGAGTCTCCGGAGGCAGCGCTGCAGAGAGGATTAAGTGAGGCTTATGCGTACAGACAATCACTCAGGTAATGCGGTCATAGGCTTATGCCCTTTGAAAACAGAAAACACATGTTAATTTATGTAACATAACCAACAAAAAAGTCTCTAAATCTGTAAGACTGTCTTATTGGGAAGACATCCAGTTGCAAGGCACTTGACATTCTACTTGCCTGCAACTTGAATCTCTTTGGTGATATCACAGATATGGTTTAATTTTCAAGTGAAACCATTTTTTAAATGAGAAGAAACTTTTAAGACGGTTAGCTGCCCTACTTTACAGTCTGCCACTGATCATTGTGATTTTCCTTGAATACTGATTTTTCTCCCTAAGATTACTCTCCTTGTCTTTAAAGGGACTACATTAAGTCCATTTTTAATTTATCCTGTTCATTTGCATAAGCATAACAAGAGCAGCAAATGATCACTTATGATCTTTAGTTCTCTTTTGCTGGAACTTACCCAAGGAACATTTAGGGTGGCCCTCAGTCTGCTCTTCAGTGCACAGAAGCTGGGCCACATACCTGGCATTCATCCTTGCCTGTACACACCTGTCCTTTCCAAGTCTTTCTGGTTTTCCATTGTGCCTTAAGGTCCCTTCTAGCCATCTTTCAGGAAAACAACCTTCGTTCCTTCCCTGGAGAGATTGCTGTGGACCGCACAGCCAACCATGGCAGCAGGCCTTTTATTTCGCGGGCTTTTATTACCTTTGAAAGTCATTCCCAGTTCCTTAGGGCTTTTTGGTAACAACATGAGCCCAAGCATGTCTCCTTTAGGCTTGACATTCCAGTCAAAGGCTTGTTCAGAAAAAGGAACCTCTATTAACAACTGGTCTTATTAGGTCTATGCAAAGAAACTTAAGTCATTACTTACTTGTTTAGAATGCCAAACTCTGGAGAGATCAAATAGGGAGAAAAATATACAACGTGAAGGAAAATCTTTGTCCTAATATTCACTGAACTGGCATTTCCATTCTTCATATTTTCATTTTCCCCCACTAAAAAAGTTTTTTTGTTTGTTTTTCCATTACAGTTGTCTCACTTTTTTTTTTTCCCCTCTTGCTTCCCTGTATCCTGCCCCTCCCTTCCCCCACATTCAGTCCCCACTCAGTTGCCCATGTCTGTGGGTCATTTATACATGTTCTTTGATTTTACACTTCCCCTTCTTACCCCCTTTTCTCCCTCCCCCTCCCCCCTTGTTACTGTTAGTCTACTCCTTGTTTACATACCTCTGGTTCAATTTTGCTCATTTGTTTGTGTTGTTCATTAGTTTCCTGTAATAGGTGACAGCATAACGTATTTTTCTTTCGTTGCCTGGCTTATTTCGCTAAGCATAATTCTCTCTAGTTCCATCCATGTTGTTGCAAATGGTAGAAGTTCCTTCTTTCTTTCTGCTACATAGAACTCCATTGTGTAAATGTACCAGAGTTTTTTGATCCACTCATCTACAGATGGGCATTTAGGTTGTTTCCAGCACTTGGCTATTGTAAATAGTGCTGCTATGAACATTGGAGTGCATAGGTTCTTTTGAAGTGGTGTTTCAGGATTTTTCGGATATAATCCCAGTAATGGAATTGCTGGTTCAAAAGGCAGTTCCATTTTTAGTTTTTTGAGGAAATTCCAAACTGTTTTCCATAGTGGTTGCACCAGTCTGCATTCCCACCAGCAATGCACCAGGGTTCCCGTTTCTCCGCATCCTCTCCAGCACAAGTTGTTTGTTGATTTGTTGATTATGGCCATTCTGACTGGTGTGAGGTGGTATCTCATTGTGGTTTTTATTTGCATCTCTCTGATGGCTAGTGATGTTGAGCATATTTTCATATGTCTATGGGCCCTCTGTATGTCTTCTTTGGAGAAGTGTTTGTTCAGGTCCTTTGCCCATTTTTTAATTGGGTTGTCTGTCTTCTTGGTGTTGAGTCGTATGAGTTCTTTATATATTTTGGAGATCAATCCCTTGTCTGAGATGTCATTGGGGAATATATTTTCCCATATGGTTGGTTTCCTTTTCATCTTGCTGATGTTTTCTTTAGCTGAGCAGAAACTTTTTAGTTTGATGTAGTCCCATTTGTTTATTCTTTCCTTTATTTCCCTTGCCTTAGGAGATATATCAGTGAAAATGTTGCTACGTGGGATATCTGAAATTTTCCTGCCTATTTTTTCCTCTAGGACTTTTATGGTATCACGGCTTACATTTAAGTCTTTGATCCATTTTGAGTTTATTCTGGTGTGTGGTGTAAGTTGGTGGTCTAGTTTCATTTTTTTGCATGTCCCTGTCCAGTTCTCCCAACACCATTTGTTGAAGAGGCTCTTTTCACTCCATTTGATGTTCTTTCCCCCTTTGTCAAATATTAGTTGACCATATGAACCTGGGTTTATTTGTGGGCTCTCTATTCTGTTCCATTGATCTATATGTCTGTTTTTATGCCAGTACCAGACTGTTTTGATTACCGTGGCCTTGTAGTATAGTTTGATATCAGGTATTGTGATTCCTCCTACTGTGTTCTTCTTCCTCAAAATTGCTGTGGCTATTCGGGCTCTTTTTTGGTTCCATATAAATTTTTGAAGTATTTGTTCTAGGTCTGTGAAATATGTTGCTGGTATTTTAATAGGGATTGCATTGAATCTATAAATTGCTTTGGGTAGTATGGACATTTTAATGATGTTGATTCTTCCCATCCATGAGCATGGTATATGCTTCCATTTATTTGTATCTTCTTTAATTTCTTTCTTCAATGTTATGTAGTTTTCTGAGTACAGGTCTTTTACCTCCTTGGTTAAGTTTATTCCTAGGTATTTTATTTTTCTTGTTGCTATGGTAAATTGAATTTTTCTTTCAGTTTCTATCTCTGAGTTTTTATTGTTGGTGTATAAAAATGCCTTTGATTTCTTAATATTGACTTTGTATCCTGCTATTTTGCCGAATTCACTTATTAGGTCGAGTAGTTTTTTTGTGGAGTCTATAGGGTTTTCTATGTACACTATCATGTCATCTGCAAATAATGACAGTTTTACTTCCTCTTTTCCAATTTGGATGCCTTTTATTTCTCTTTCTTGTCTGATTGCGGTGGCTAGAACTTCCAAGACTATGTTGAATAGGAGTGGGGAGAGCGGACATCCTTGTCTTGTTCCTGATCTCAGGGGGAATGCTCTCAGTTTTTGCCCATTGAGTATGATGCTGGCTTCAGGTTTCTCATATATGGCCTTTATTATGTTGAGGTATGCTCCCTCTATTCCCATTTTGCTGAGAGTTTTTATCATAAATGGGTGTTGTACTTTATCAAATGCTTTTTCTTCATCTATTGATATTATCATGTGGTTTTTGTCTTTCATTTTGTTTATGTGGTGTATTACGTTTATTGATTTACGAACGTTAAACCATCCTTGCATCCCTGGGATGAATCCTACTTGATCGTGGTGTATGATTTTTCTAATGTGTTGCTGGATCCGGTTTGCCAATATTTTGTTGAGGATTTTAGCATCTATGTTCATCAGCGATATTGGCCTGTAGTTTTCTTTCTTTGTTGTGTCTTGACCTGGTTTTGGAATTAGGGTTATACTGGCTTCATAGAATGAGTTTGGCAGTCTTCCCTCTTCTTGTATCTTTTGGAATAGTCTGAGAAGGATAGGAGTTAGTTCTTTCCTAAATGTTTTGTAGAATTCACTTGTGAAGCCATCCGGTCCAGGGCTTTTGTGTGCTGGGAGTTTTTTGATTACTGCTTCAATTTCACTAGCTGTTATTGGTCTATTCAGACTTTCTGCTTCTTCTTGATTCAGTTTGGGAAGACTATAGGTTTCCAGGAATCTGTCCATTTCCTCTAGGTTGTCAAATTTCTTGCCATACAGTTGTTCATAGTAATTTCTTATAATCCTTTGTATTTCTGTGGTATCAGTTGTGATTTCTCCTCTTTCGTTTCTGATTTTATTTATTTGGGTCCTCTCTCTTTTTTTCTTGATGAGCCTGCTTAAAGGCTTGTCAATTTTGTTTATTTTTTCAAAGAACCAGCTCCTACTTTTGTTGATCTTTTAAATTGTTAGTTTAGACTCTATGTCATTTAATTCTGCTCTGATCTTGATGATTTCCTTCCTTCTACTTGATCTGGGCTTTGCTTGTTGTTCTTCCTCTAGATCTTGTAGCTGTAGGGTTAAATTTTTTATTAGATATTCCTCTAGCTTTTTTAGGTAGGCCTGTATTGCTATGAACTTTCCTCTTAAGACTGCTTTCGCTGTATCCCATAGGTTTTGGGTTGTTGTGTGTTCATTATCATTAGTTTCCAGAAACTTTTTGATTTCTTCCTTGATGTCATTGTTAACCCATTCATTATTTAATAGCATGTTATTCATTCTCCATGAGTTTGAATGTTTTTGAGTTTTTTCCTTGAGGTTGATTTCCAATTTTAAGCCATTGTGATCTGAGAAGATGCTTGATATAATTTCAATTTTCTTGAATTTGTTAAGGCTTGTTTTGTGTCCTACCATGTGTTCTATCTTTGAAAATGTTCCATGTGCACTTGAGAAGTATGTATATTTTGCTTCTTTGGGGTGAAAACTTCTATATATATCGACTAAGTCCATTTGATCTAGAGTGTTGTTCAGTGCCTCCATATCTTTGGTGTTTCTTTGCTTCGAAGATCTGTCCATTGTTGACAATAGGGTGTTAAAGTCCCGTACTATGAGTGTGTTGTTGTCTATATCTTTCTTGGAGTCTTTCAAAAGTTTCCTTACATATTTGGGTGCTCCTAAGTTTGGTGCATATATATTTATAAGGGTTATATCTTCTTGATGGATTTTTCCCTTAAGTATTATGAAATGCCCTTCTTTGTCTCTTTTTATGGACTTTGCTGTGAAATCTGTTTTGTCTGATATAAGTATTGCTACCCCGGCTTTTTTTTCATGTCCATTTGCTTGGAATACATTTTTCCATCCCTTTACTTTCAGTCTGTGTAGATCTTTTGTTCTAAGGTGGGTCTCTTGTAGACAGCATATATGTGGGTCATTCTTTCTAATCCATTCAGCTACCCTATGTCTTTTAATTGGAGCGTTTAATCCATTTACATTTAAGGTTATTACCGATAAGTACTTATTCATTGTCATTTTTCCCCTTTGTACTCGTGTTCTTCTCTGTCTCTCTCTGTTTCTTTATCTTCTTAGAGCAGACCTTTTAGCATCTCTTGCATTGCTGGTTTGGTGGAGATGTATTTTTTTAGCCTTCTTTTGTCTTGGAAGCTCCTTATTTCACCCTCCATTTTGAATGAGAGCTTTGCTGGGTATAGTATTCTAGGTTGTAGGCCTTTGTTTTTCATTGCTTGGAATACTTTTTGCCATTCCCTTCTGGCTTGTAGTGTTTCTGCTGAGAAATCTGATGATAGCCTTATTGGAGCACCCTTGTATGTTATTAGTTGTTTTTCTCTTGCTGCTTTTAGGATCCTCTCTTTGTCTTTGAATGTTGCCATTTTAATTATGATGTGTCTTGAGGTGGGCCTGTTGGGTTTCATCTTCATTGGGACCCTCTGTGCTTCCTGGACTTGCGTGACTCTTTCTCTCGTCATGTTAGGAAAGTTTTCTGTCATTAGTTTTTCAAAGAGGTTTTCTATCCCTTGCTCTTCTTCTTCTCCTTCTGGAATTCCTATGATACGGATATTATTACGTTTCATGTTGTCCTGCAGCTGTCTTAGAACCTCTTCAGTCTTGTTCAGTCTTTTTTCATTTTGTTGCATTGTCTGGGAGTTTTTGTGTAGGTTGTCCTCCAGCTCGCTGATCCGATCTTCTGCTTCCTCTAGCCTGCTTTTAATTCCTTCTACTGTGTTCTTCAATTCAGAGATCGTATTTTTCATTTCCTCCTGGCTCTTATTGATAGCTTCTATGTCCTTTTTCATGCTCACGTAATTTTCTGTGAGTTCCTTGTAGTTTTTCTGGAGTTCTTTGTAGTTTCCGCTGAGCTCATTCAGCTTCTCCATAATCCATGTTTTGAATTCCATATCTGATAGTTCGCTCCCCTCTATTTCATTTAGCACTCTTTCTGGGGATTCTACCTTTCCTTTTGATGGGAGGTTGTTTCTCTGTCTCCCCATTTTTTTGACTCCTATTGTTTGTTGGTGCTTCTTGGAATGATCTGCACTTCCTGGATCTGCCTCTGGTGGCGTCAGATCATGTACCAGTCTGGCCCTAGGCAGCCTGTTGGAGACTTCCAGGGATCTACTGCTGTTGTCTGTCTTCTTTGATTGTTAATCTATTCAATCTGTGATTAGCTGTCAGGCTTAAGGACTGTGGGTGTGGCAGCTTAATTCCTGTAGGCAGGACTTTTGCTTCCCCTCAGGCTGACGCCACTTGGAGGGGAATGGTCTACCCGCAGTACTGGGGATGAGTCAGCACTGGGACCCAGTCAGCTGCTCCTCCAGTTCTCCCCTCAAAGCCACCGTGCCAAATTCTCCCCAAGTGTCTCCAGTCCTCTCTGCCTTCCCTCTGCTTGAGCCCAGGGTAAGTGGTGGCCAAAATATTTTCGTATGTGATCCACTTAAGAGCTCTTTTTCTCCTGCTGTTTCTCTCCGGCTAGCAAGAAACCCTGTGGCTTTTCGCTTTTCACAGCTGATACTATTTTGCTTTCCACTCTGTTGCTGTAGGCTGGGAAGCCCAGCTGGGGGTTTAGACCCCGCCCTTCTCAGGGGGAATCCCCGGCTGCTGAGCTGTTTCTCAGTCCCTTCAGCAGCCACCCATGTGAGCCCAGCCAGCCCTTCCGCGTCTCCGCACTCCCTACCGGTCACGTTGTGATGTAGTGGCCTTTTCTGTCTCTCCATGGTTATAAGACTTCTTTCCAGCTAGTGTTCCGTTGTTTATTCCAGATGATTTCTCCAAAATTAAGTTGTAAATCCAGACTGGTCCTGGGAGGAGGTTAGTGTAGCTTCCACTTACTCCTCCGCCATCTTGGATCTCTCATCATTGGTATTTTAATAGCGATTGCATTGAATCTGTAAATTGCTTTGGGTAGTATGGCCATTTTGATGATGTTGATTCTTCCCATCCAAGAACATGGTATTTGCTTCCTTTTATTTGTATCTTTCTTAATTTCTTTCTTCAATGTTACATAATATTCAGAGTACAGGTCTTTTATCATTTTGGTTAAGTTTACTCCTAGGTACTTTATTTTCCTCATTGTTATAGTAAATGAGATTTTTTTCTAGTTTCTGTCTCTGGTAGCTTCATTCGCTGGAGAGGACACTCCAGCGTCATCGCAAGATGTTGATTCAACACGGGAGGAGACAGATACCGTGTCACTCCCGAGTCGGACTGCACAGCCATTTTCGGCGGTGCAGATAGACTCTTAAGAAGCTACACCATCGTCTCTCGAGATGGACAGCTGCCGATACATGCATACAGAAATGCCTTAGATTTCTGTATATTTATTTTGTACCCTGCTATTTTGCCAAATTCACTTATTATATTGAGTAGTCTTTTACTGGAGTTTATAGGATTTTCTAGGTATACTATCATGTCATCTGCATATAATGATAGTTTTGCTTCTTTTTTCCCAATTTGGATGCCTTTTATTTCTTTTTCTTGTCTGATTGCTGTGGCTAAGACTTCCAACACTATGTTGAATAGAAGTGGAGAGAGTGGACAGCCTTGTCTTGTTCCTGACCTCAGGGGGAATGCTCTCGGTTTTTGCCCATTGAGTATGATGCTGGCTTCAGGTTTCTCATATATGGCCTTTATTATGTTGAGGTATGCTCCATCTATTCCCATTTTGCTGAGAGTTTTCATTATAAATGGGTGTTGTACTTTATCAAATGCTTTTTCTGCATCTATTGATATGATTGTGGTTTTTTTATTCATTTTTTTATGTCATGTATTACATTTATTGAGGCAATAAATTGCCTCTGTCTCTTGCCAGCCTGTCTGTGCTCCTGCTCCATGGCAGATGTTTGACAAACGCACCATGTTACGGGTGGAGCTGCAGCAGGTCGTTGTCTCAGCAGCTGTCTTCACAACTCAGGTATAGACACCACCGTGCTTTTATTGAGAGCCCCTCAATGTCAGGTCCTGTATTAGACGGGGACTGGCCATTGTGGTCGTCACTACGGATGGAAGGAAATACTGTGTTTCTTCTGCTTTTTTTGGGGGGGGGGACAGGTTTTCTTGCATAAGTATTATATAGCGAATTTGCAAGATATGGAAGAGTAGATGGCAGTACTCATAGGGTACTAACCTCAAAACAATATTAACATTTTGATGTACAGTATTTTTTCCAGACTTTGCTATGCATATTTTACAGAGCTTAAATAATATATATATATATATATATATATATATATATATATTTAAAAGGTAACAAAACACTTAACATTTTTATCATAAGCAATTTCTGCATTATTGTGCACTATTCCTAAATATTTTAAATGTCTTTCAGGTTAATTTAATCATTCTATTTTACTTTGATATTTAGGTTTCTTCCAAGTTTTAAATATATTAACACATTACTTAATAATGTTTGTGCATAATTGTACTTGCTTATGAACTGTCCATTCGAAAAACTATAAAGTTTTCCTGAGTTACAGATTATTTTCTAATCCAGGTTTCTGCCCTTGAAACAGTTCTCTCTCTCTCTCTCTCTCTTTTTTTTAATACTCTGTGTGAGATAGCTACCCATTATCTCAGTGCTGACTTATCCCCTTTGCTTTAAGTGTATATCTCAATGCCTGTTAAACATTTCCCAGATTTGATTTCCCACAGGTGCCCCAAATCTAAAGTCGGTAAATCTAGCCCACCTTTCTTTGCTACCAAACACTCTTGCTCTCTTTATTCCCGTCTCAATTAGTAACACGTGGTCTCCAAGATTGTTGCAATAAGCATCTTTACTCATGTTTAGTGTAAATTTGTCTAGACTCAGCCCATGAAAGCAACATTGCTTGATGGTGGGACATATGCACATCTTCTCTTTGATAGATATTGTCAAGTTGTTGAGCCAATTTATACTTCTGCCAGCGGTTTGAGAGTTCCCATTTCTCCATGTCGTTTTTGATATGTTTTAACTATAAAATGGTTGGCAATCTGAGAAGACAGCAGGTTTGTACCCTAACAGACTTGTGTTAAATTCCATTATAAACGGGCCATTTTTATAAGGAGAAGTATAGACAAGGGGTTTGGAATTCAGGGAAAAGGTTAATTGGATAAAAGCTTCAGCATTCTTTCATGTTTGTCCAGGGCGGTGGTCTTTATCTGTATCCTGGGCTGTGGTCTTTATCTGTGTTTTGGGCAGTGGTCGCCTCACCCTGGAGTACAATGGCTCAGATGCCATCCTGATGGCTTGCAGTCCTCCTGAGGCACAAAGGTGGAACCGCTTATGGTCTCCTGGAGTCAAGGTGGATCTTACCTTCAGTTCCTGAAACAATAGCTTTTTATATACATTGATTACTAAACTTAATAGCTACTACCTGAAACTAGGATTTCTCCAATGTTTGAGTCCCATCAATTTCACTAAGTTTTCTGCTACTATAAAACAAGGATCCTGTTTCTTCTAGTTTCCACTAACATGTCCTCATTTCTTCTGAGCCCTCACTGGCAACGCCTTTAATATCCATATTTATACTAGTAGTTCATTCATAGGAATATGATTTGGATAAGGCAGGCAAGGAAAGTGGGAAGGGAACTCTGTGCACTTTGGAATCACCTATGCCTTCTGGGGCCAGGAGACCTCATACAACCACCACCTTGACTCCTGAGAGCTGATCAAGCCCAAGCCTTCCACCCATCCCCCTCTGATCAGAATCAGGGAATCAGGTCCTGGAAGGGGCAGGTGGCTCAGACACCAAGTGGGCCATCTCTACTCCTGTAAAGGAGGAAAGAGGAAGGACATCTCTAAAATCAGAGAAGGAAAACTCTGACTCCAAAAAACCTCCGCTGCCATGCGGCATACCTCTTCAGGGGAAAGGCTAAGGGAGTAAACCCCGACAGAAAATCCGGAGCCGGAGTCCCTAAGGCGGTTTGACATTGTGGTCAACACCGGCAACTCCTGCGGCGCACCTGAAGCCAAGCTGTATTGACTCCGTCTTTCCCTTGGACCCTTCAGCTGCGAAGAGAGGGGGGGTCTGCTGCATGGGCAACAGCAGACCCTCCATATCACCCTGCCCAGGCTCTGTAGCTTCAGTTTCACTGGAGAGGACACTCCAGCGTCATCGCAAGATGTCGATTCAACACGGGAGGAGACAGATACCGGTTATAAGCTCATCCGATTGGCGAAGGAAACGAGCGCCAGGGGTCTCCTCTGACGGTGGGAGAGGTCATCGCACCTCACTGGACAGCTACCGCCCGCCTCAAGTTGGGCAGCCCCAGCCAATTAGGTGCCGTCTCGCCATGGCTCGCCTGCCCCACTGGGTGCGTGGGGATCAGAGAGGCGCCTCTCGAAAAGTGGGCCACAAAACACCCGCACCAGTTAATTCCAAGCAAACAACAAGAAAGAAGCCTCCGGCTCTTCGCCTCGCTAGCTGGAACATCAGGACCATGTGCCCCGGACTTACTGCAGACCTTCCGTGGATCAATGATGCCAGGAAAACCGCTGTCATCGATAGGGAACTGGCACGACTAAACATCGACATTGCGGCTCTACAGGAGACCCGGTTGGCCGACAACGGAACTATCAGAGAAACCAACTACACCTTCTACTGGCAAGGGAAGTCTCCGGACCAACCAAGACAGCACGGTGTTGGGTTCGCTGTGAAGAACACGCTTGTTAACTCCATAGAGCCACCCACAGGAGGCACAGAGAGATTACTTACCCTCCGATTGTCAACAACTTTCGGCCCAGTCAGCATTCTTAGCGCGTACGCCCCAACCCTCTGCGCCATCATCGAAGAGAAAGAACAGTTCTACCATGCACTGGACGAAGCGTTATCCAAGATCCCCAGAAGTAACGCTCTCTATCTCCTTGGAGACTTCAACGCAAGAGTAGGAGCCGACCACATGGCCTGGCCCACCTGCCTTGGAAACTTTGGGAGAGGAAAGATCAATGAGAATGGTCAGCGACTGCTTGAGCTTTCGTGTCACCACGGCCTGTGCGTGACAAACACATTCTTCAAGTGCAAAGAGATCCACCAGGTGTCATGGAGGCACCCCCGCTCCCGCCACTGGCACCAGCTTGACCTCGTCATCACCAGAAGAACGGATATTGGCAGCACCCTCCTCACCCGCAGCTACCACAGTGCAGACTGCGACACGGACCATGCCCTCGTGGTAAGCAAGGTGCGCATAATGCCGAAGAGGTTGCACCACTCCAAGATGAAGGGTCACCCACGCATCAACACCAGTTGTGCCAGCAACCCAGTTAAGACCCAGCAATTCATCAACAAGATGGAAGATGCACTCGGCGAAGGAGTGGCGGCAGATGACATTATCGAATCCAACTGGCCACGTCTCCGCGACGCCATATACAACTCCGCCATTATTGCTTACGGGAAGAAAGAGCGGAAGAACGCTGACTGGTACGAGGCTCACTGGGAAGAAATGGAACCCGTGATCGAGGCTAAGAGGAAGGCCCTACTGGCTTACAAGGCCACGCCCACTCCCAGTACACTTCAAGCTCTACGGGCTGCCAGGAACAAAGTCCAGAAGACCGCCCGCCACTGTGCCAACACCTATTGGCTAAACCTGTGCAGAAGCATTCAGGAAGCCGCCGATATAGGCAACGCACGAGGAATGTATGAGGGTATCAAGAAGGCAACAGGCCCAATCCCCTCCAAGATCGCCCCCCTTAAGTCCAAGACAGGTGAGGTCATCACTGACCAGGAACAGCAAATGCGGCGGTGGACCGAGCACTACCTTGAGCTGTACGCAACGAAGAACACCGTGACAGACACTGCTCTTAACGCCATCCCAGACCTACCAGTCATGGAGGAGCTAGACACCCCACCTACTGCGGCAGAGCTCGGCAAAGCCATCGACCGCCTCGCTTGCGGGAAAGCACCAGCAAGCGACGGAATCCCTCCAGAAATCCTAAAGAGCGGGAAACCAGTCCTGCTACAGCCGCTCCACCATCTACTCTGTCGCTGCTGGAAGGAGGGTTACATCCCCCAGGATATGAGAGATGCCAACATTATCACCATGTACAAGAACAAAGGAGACTGCAGCGACTGCAACAACTACCGGGCATCTCTCTCCTCAGCGTCGTCGGCAAAGTATTCGCCCGGGTCGCTCTTGCCCGCCTGCAGACCCTTGCTTCCCGCGTCTACCCAGAGTCCCAGTGTGGCTTCAGAGCTGGCCGATCAACAGTGGACCTGATCTTCTCCCTACGCCAGCTGCAGGAGAAGTGTCACGAGCAGCATAAACTACTCTACCTCGCCTTTATCGACCTCACGAAGGCGTTTGATCTGGTCAGTCGAAGCGGTCTCTTCAGCTTGCTACGGAAGATTGGCTGTCCACCACATCTGCTTGCTGTGGTCATGTCCTTTCACGACAACATGCACAGCACGGTGTCCTACAACGGCGCAACCTCTGAGGCCTTCCCAGTCAGCAGCGGAGTAAAGCAGGGCTGCGTCCTCGCGCCTACGCTGTTCGGAATCTTCTTCTCCATGCTCCTCCAATACGCCTTTAAGGACTGCAGCGAGGGTGTCTTCATTCACACCAGATCCGATGGCAAGCTCTACAACCTGGCCCGTCTACGAGCCAAGAACAAAGTCAAAGAGGTGCTCATCCGTGAGATGCTCTTCGCCGACGACGCAGCCTTGACATCACACTCCGAAGAGGGACTCCAGCAGCTAGTCACTTGCCTTTCCCACGCATGCAAGGAGTTCGGACTAGCCATCAGCCTGACGAAGACGAATGTTATGGCTCAAGGCACGGGGACTCCCCCATGCATCACCATCGACGGGTACACCCTGGAGGTTGTCAACGACTTCACTTACCTCGGGTCCACCATCTCGAGCTCTCTGTCAGTCGACTTGGAGGTCAACCGGAGAATCGCCAGGGCAGCCACAGTTATGGCCAGACTGAACCGGCGAGCGTGGAACAATTCCAGCCTCACTGAGAAAACCAGACTGCGCATCTACCAAGCCTGCGTACTCAGCACTCTCCTCTATGGCAGCGAGACGTGGACCACCTACGCAAGGCACGAAAGGAAACTCAACAGCTTCCACATGAGGTGCCTGCGACGCGTCCTGCATGTCGCCTGGCAGGATAAGGTCCCCAACACCGAGGTGCTGAAGCGAGCCAATATGAGCAGTTTGCATGCAGTTCTTAGCGAGAGACGCCTCAGGTGGCTCGGCCATGTCAAAAGAATGGATGCAGGCCGTATCCCCAAAGACCTCCTCTACGGCGAGCTAGCAGAAGGCAAGAGGATGAGAGGGCGCCCAAAACTGCGGTTCAAAGACATCTGCAAAAAGGACATGACACAATGCTCCATCAATCTCAACACATGGGAAGTTCAAGCAGAGGACCGCCTAGCCTGGAGGCTCGCGGTCAGGCAAGGTACGTCACGTGCAGAGGCACTGCGCAACGAGGAGGCGGTCAAGAAAAGATCGAGGCGGAAGCAGCGTCAACAGCAGCAACAACGGCCATCTGCCTTCACCTGTAACAAGTGTGGCAGGGATTGTCACTCCCTAATCGGACTGCACAGCCATTCTCGGCGGTGCAGATAGACTCTCAGGAAGCTACGCCATCGTCTCTCGAGACGGACGGCTGCCGACGACGACGACATTTATTGATTTTAGAATATTAAATCATCCTTGCATCCCTGGGATAAATACCACTTGATCGTGGTGTATGATCTTTCTAATGTGTTGCTGTATCCGGTTTGCCAAAATTTTATTGAGGATTTTAGCATCTATGTTTGTCAGTGATATTGGCCTGTAGTTTTCTTTCTTTGCTGTGTCTTGACCTGGTTTTGGGATTAGGGTAATACTGGCTTCATAGGAAAAGTTTGGGATTTTTCCCTCTTCTTGGATTTTTTGGAATAGTTTGAGGAGGATAGAAGTTTGTTCTTCTCTAAATGTTTTGTTAAATTCACCTGTGAAGCCATCTGGTCTAGGGCTTTTGTGTGCAGGGAGATTTTTGATTACTGTTTCAATTTCCTTCTTTGTTATTGGTCTGTTGAGACTTCCTACTTCTTCTTGATTCAGTTTTGGAAGTTATATGTTTCTAGAAACTTGTCCATTTCTTCTAGGTTGTCAAATATCTTGCCATACAGTTGTTTGTAGTAATTTCTTTTACATTTGTTTGTATTTCTGTGGTATCACTTGTGATTTCTCCTCTTTCATGTCTGATGTTGTTTATTTGGGTCTTCTCTCTTTTTTTCTTGATGAACTTGGCTAGAGGCTTGTTGATTTCATTTTTTTTTTTTTTGAAGAACCAGCTCCTAGTTTTGTAGATCTATTGGATTGTTTGTTTAGTCTCTACGTCATTTAATTCTGCTCTAATCTTGATGATTTCCTTCCTTCTTTTTGCCCTAGGCTTTGTTTGTTGTTGTTGTTCTAGTTCTTGTAGCCTTAGGGTTAGATTTTTTATTTGAGCTTCTTCTATTCTTTTCAGATATGCCTGTATTGCTATTAACTTCCCTCTTAGGACTGTTTTGCTGTGTCCCATAGATTTTTGGCTGTTTTGTGTTCATTATCATTAGTTTTCCAAAATTTCTTCATTTCTTCTTTGATGTCATTGTTAACCCATTCATTATTTAATAGCATGTTATTCATTCTCCGTGAGTTTGGGTGTCTTTGATTTTTTTCTCTGAGGTTGATTTCTAGTTTCAAGGCACTGTGGTCTGAAAAGATGCTTGATATGATCGCAATTTTCTTGAATTTGTTGAGGCTTGTTTTGTATCCTATCATGTGGTCTATCTTTGAAAATATCCCATGTGCACTTGAAAAGAATTTATATTTTGCTTCTTTAGGGTGGAAAGTTCTATATATATCAGTTAAGTCCATGTGGTTTAGTGTGTTGTTCAGTGCCTGTATATCCTTGGTTTTTCTTTCCTTGGATGATCCATCTATTGTTGATAATGTAGTGTTGAATTCCCCTACTATGAGTGTGTTGTTGTTAATATCCTTCTTGTGGTCTTCTAGTGTTTTCTTTATGTATTTGGGTGCTCCTATGTTGGTTGCATATATGTTTATTAGTGTTGTATCTTCTTGATGGAGTATTCCTTTAAGTATTATGAAATGTCCTTCTTTGTCTCTTTTTATTGTCCTTGCTTTGAAATCCGTTTTGTCTGATATGAGGACTGCTACCCCGACTTTTTTTTCCAGTCCGTTTGCTTGGTATATTTTTTTATATCCCTTTACTTTCAGTCTGTGTAAATCTTTTGTTTTCAGGTGTGTTTCTTGTAGACAGCAAATATGTGGGTCCTATTTTCTTACCCATTCCGTTACCCTATGTCTTTTCATTGGAGCATTTAATCCATTTACATTTAAGGTTATTATTGACATGTATTTATTCATTTCCCTTTGTACCTCTGTTCTTCTCCTCTTTGTTATCTTCTTCTTCTTCTTTTTTTTTTTTTTTTAGAACATTTCCTTTAGCATCTCTTGCAATGCTGGTTTGGTGGAGATGTATTCTTTTAGTCTTCCTTTGTCTGAGAAACTCCTTATTTCACCTTTCATTTTGAATGAGAGCCTTGCTGGGTAGAGTATTATTTGTTGTAGGCCTTTATTTTTCATTGCTTGAAATATTTTTGACCATTCCCTTCTGGCTTGTAGTGTTTTTGTTGAGAAATCGGTCAATAGCCTTATCAGAGCTCCATTGTATGTTATTTGCTGTTTTTCTCTTACTGCTTTCAGAATTCTCTCTTTGTTTTTGAATGTTGCCATTTTAATTATGATGTGCCTTGAAATGGGTTTTTTTGGGTTCCTTTTCATTGGAAAGCTCTGTGCCTTCTGAACTTGCCTAACTTTTTCTCTCATCAGGTCTGGAAAATTTTCTGCCACTATTTCTCCTATGAGCTTTTTTATTCCTTGTTCATTTTCTTCCTTTTTAATTTCAATGACTCTGATGTTGTTTTTTCCTTATGCTATCCTTACTTCTTCTTCTTACTTTTTCAATCTTTTTTCATTTTGCTATATTGTTTGGGAATTTTTCTCTGCATTGTCTTCTAACTCACTAATTTGATCCTCTGCTTCATTTAGTCTGCTTTTGACTGATTCTACTGTGTTTTTCAGTTCAGAGATTGAATTCTTCATTTCTTCCTGGTTCTTGTTAATATTTCCTATGTCTTTTTTTATGCTGGTGTAGTTCTCTGCAAGTTTCCTGTAGTTTTCTTGGAGCTGTTGGTAACTTTCTTGGAGGCTGTCATAGTTGTTTTTAAGGTTGTTGACTATATTGAGCTTCTTCACTACCATTGTTTTTAATTCCGTGTCTGACATTTGGGCTATGTCTATTCCATCTACCTCTTTTTCTGGGGATTCCTCTTATCTGTTTATTTAGAGGTTGTTTCTACATCTTACCATGTTGGATTTTCTTGTTTGTTTTTGTTTTTTGGGTTTGTCTGCTTTGCCTTCCCACCTTTGTGGTATGAGATTCTTTATAGGAGATCTGGGGATTTCAGTGGTGCAGTCTCTTTGATCTCCTGAGCCTGATGTTTTTGGTGTACTCTTTATTTTTTTTTTTTGCTCTCTAGTTATATATTAGATGCTCTTTGGTAGGATCTTCCTTCTGCCTAGTTGATGAGAGTCACTCTGTCCACTTTTCCTTGAGCTCTTTCTTGGAGATGCTGTTAAAAACATAAACACACAGCCCAAGCAGGAGACCCACACTCTCAAAAATATTCCCCACCCTCTATCCCGCTATCGTCAGCCAATGAGCCAGTATTAATATAAATGTAGAGAGATTAGAGCTTTTATACTATAGGAAGAAGAGATGAGAGTTGTTTTTAGGAAGGAAAAATATTATTTTTGAGAGGAGATGATAGATTAATAGTAGTTGAGACTATGCAAGACAGTAGGCAATATTTACATTGTATGTTAATAACAATAGAACAAAAGAAATGAAGAATGCAGAATATAGTAAGAAAGTGGGATTTTATAGTATTGGATTTATATATTAGTTATATTCTATTTATTTAGAGTGAAAGGGAGACTAAACTAGACGCACGAACCAATAAACAAAAATTAAAGAGGAAGGATGAGAAGGAGAGATAGTATGAAAAAAATTAGAGATATAGCCGCCCCACTTTGGAAAGAAAAAGTAAAGTAAGAATTACAATTAAAATTAAATTTAGAATTAAAAATAAAAATGAAAAAATTTTAAAGTAAAATATAATACAAATAAAAATACTAAGATAGAAATAGAAATTTAAAAATTATAGAAAAGGAATGTTTTTACTCAGTTCAGCATTGTGTGTCATCATCTTTGTGTCCACAGCTGGTCTAATGAGGCGGGCCAGAGGTTCCTGTTCCTTGCAGCAGCGGTGTGCGCCCACAGTGGCTGGCACAGTGCATTCCTTTGCACCTGTTTGAGCTAGCTGAGGTGGTTTTGCACTCGCGTGCCTGTGCGTGGGCAAGGCAGCCCGAGAGCTAGCCTCAGTCCTGCTGAGCCAGGCTCCAGGAGTTGGTCTCTCACCTCTTAGGGCGGGGCCCCGTACACTTGGGCACAATGGAAGTGAGTGTCTGTGAGTCACTGCCATCCGCTGTTCCCACGCCACAGCCGCCCGCTGTTCTGCACCTGCCTGGGCGGGCATGAGCAGAGCCTGAGCAAGTGGTCTGCGCTTCGGCCTGGAGCCCACTGGAGCTGGCCAGGGGTGTCTGTGCATGGTCTTCTGCGTGTCCAGTGGGCCCTCCCTGCGCCCGTTGGGGCACTGATCTTATGTCTGTTGGGGCATGTCCAATGGGCACCTGGACTCATGGCCCCACACACCTGGGCCAGTTAATGAGGGCACTTCCCTATACGCACCCTAGCGACCCAAGGGAAGGGTTGGGGAGTGGACGAGTGCGCCTCAAGAATGTCCTATCACCCCCAAACTTTCCACCCCTCTCTGCAGTCCACAAGAGCAAAATATAAAGGAAAAATTACATTCTCACTTGCACAGCAGTATGCTGTTTTTTGTTCTTCAGCATCAATGCCACCTGGTCAAGTCCTGTCTCTGCCAGCAGGCAGAGATCCGCTCTCCTCCTGACTCCTCTCTGGGGAAGCCTGTGGTCACCAAAAAGCCTTTGTGTCCTTCCAGCTGTAGCTCGGGCAGCCACCCCAGTCAGGGGTCCCGTCTTGTCCTTTTTTCCTCCACTGTCCTCACTAAACAGGTTGTTCCCAGATGATTTTTCTCTAATCCAGCAGTGCCAAGGCTCGACTTCTGCCAGTGTCCTGCTTCTCACTGAGATGTTCTGTCTTCAATTAGTCCAAACTACAGACGGATCTCTGGAGCCTGAAAGTGCAGCCTCCCCTCACTCCTCTTCCATCTTCTGGTCCAGCAATGAGTTTATAAGATTTACTTGGCCAGCTGCAAACAGGTTGGCTAAGATCAAAGTGGTATAAGCCATGAGTAGCAGCAAAGTGATGGATTTTAAGGTGTGGGGGAATTGGCAGGATTTTCTGCAGTTGGTGATAGCATGGAATGCTGGCTCTGTGAACAGGGAAGTTGCTAAATTCTTGTCAGCAGAAAAAGATATCTTTCCTAAACAATAAAACTGCAGGGCATAGGCAGTTATGGGGGACAGAGTATTTATTGGGGCTTGCTAAAATTATACCTGAATTCCCAAGAATCCAGGTCTTATGACTAAGACAAACTTCTAGAGAGAAGAATGCCAAAGTGTCATTCAAATCAAAGATTCCCATAAAATCAGCTGAACTTTTTTTTTAAGCCTATTTTATTGATTATGCTGTTACATTTGTCCCATTTTTTTTTCCTTTGTCCCCTCTGCCCACCCACCCTCCCTCCAGCAATCCCAGCACCTTAGTTCATGTCATTGGGTCATGCAGGTAAGTTCTTTGGCTTTACCCTTTTCTGTACTATTATTTTTTGTAATTTATTGTTATTCTATTACAGTTGTCTCACTTTTTCCTCCACTGATCCCCTCAGATCCCCCACCATTCTTCCACAGTCAATCCCCATCCCATGGTCCATGTCCATGGGTCATCCATACTAGCTCCATGACTATAACCTTCCTCTAATTCCCCCCTTTTCTCCCTTGCCTTTCCCCCCAGTCACTGTTAGTCTGTTCCTTGCTTACATGGCTCTGGTTCAATTTTGCACATTTGTTTGTGTTGTTCATTAGTTTCCTGTATTAGGTGATATCATATGGTATTTGTCTTTCATTGCCTGGCTTATTTCGCTTAGCATAATTCTCTCTAGTTCCATCCATGTTGTTGCAAATGGTAGGAGTTTCCTCCTTCTGCTGCATAGTATTCCACTAAGTACCACAGTTTTTAATCCACTCATCTACAGATAGGCACTTAGGAAGTTTCCAGCACTTGGCTATTGTAAGTAGCACTGCTATGAACATAGTGTGCATAGATTCTTTTGAATTGGGGTTTTAGGATTCTTTGGGTATAATCCTAGCATTGGAATTAGTGAATCAAAGGCAGTTACATTTTTAGATTTTTAAGGAAATTCTATACTGTTTTCCACAGTGCCTGCACCAGTCTGCATTTCCACCAACAGTGCACTAGGGTTCACTTTTCTTCAATCCTTGCCAGCACCTGTTGTTTGTTGATTTGTTGATGATGGCCATTATGAGTGGTGTGAGATGGTATATCATTGCGGTTTTTATTTACATCTCACTGATGGCTAGTGATGTTGAGCATTCCTTCATATGCCTATGGATCCTCAGTATGTCCTCTTTGGAGAAGTGTTTGTTCAGGTCGTTTGCTCATTTTTTAATGGGATTGTCTGTCATCTTGCTGTTAGGTGATATAGGTCTCTATATATTTGGATATCAATGCCTTGTCTGAGGTATCATTGGCAAATAATTTTTTCCATAATGTTGGTTCCCTTTTCAGCTTGATGATGTTTTCTTTTGTTGAGTAGAAACTCTTTAGTTTGATGTGGTCCCATTGCTTTATTCTTTCCTTTATTTCCCTTGCCTTAGGAGATATACTAGTGAAAATATTGCTATGTGGGATATCTGAAATTTTTTGCCTGTGTTTTCCTTTAGGACTTTTACAGTGTCATGGCCTACAATTAAGTCTTCTATCTATCTTGAGTTTATTCTACTGTATGGTGTAAGTTGGTGGTCCAGTTTTGTTTTTTTGCATATCCCTGTCCAGTTTTCCCAGAATCATTTGTTAAAGATACTCTTTTCACTCTATTTTATGTTTCTTATCCCTTTGTCAGATATTAGTTGACCATATAGACCTCAGTTTATTTCTGGGCTCTATATTCTGTTCCATTGATCTACATGTATGCTATTATGCCAGTACCCGACTGTTTTGATTACAGTTGCTTGGTAGTATAGCTTGATATCAGGTTTTGTGTTTACTCCTATTGTGTTCTTCCTCAAAATTGGTGTGGCTATTGGGTTATTTATTCATTTATTTTGGTTCCATATAAATTTTTGAAGTATTTGTTCTAGGTCTGTGAAATATGTCACTGGTATTTTAATAGGGGTTGCACTGAATGTACAAATTGCTTTGGGTGATATGGACATTTAGTGATGTTGATTTCTCCCATCCACCAACATGGTATATGCTTCCATTTATTTGTATCTTTCTTAATTTCTTTCTTCAATTTTATATAGTTTTCCAAGTACAGGTCTTTTACCTCCTTGCTTACGTTTATTCCTAAGTACTTTATTGTTCTTGTTGCAATAGTAAATTCTATTTCTTTCTAGTTTATATTTCTGATATTGTATTAGTGCACAGAAGTGCCTTTGATTTATGAATATTTACTTTGTACCCTACATTTTGCTCAATTCAGTTATTAGGTCAAGTAGTTTTATAGTGGATCCAGAGGGTTTTCTATGTATGCTATCATGTCATCTGCAAATAATGACAGTTTTACTTCCTCTTTTCCAATTTGAATGCCTTTTATTTCTTTTTCTTGCCAGATTGCTGTGGCTAGAACTTCCTAGACTATTTTGAATAGGAGTGCAAAGAGTAAACATTCTTGTCTTATTCCCAATTTTAGGGAATGCTTTCACTTTTGCACATTGAGTTTGATGTTGGCTTCAGGTTTCTTGTATATGGCCTTTATTATGTCAAGGTATACTCCATCTATTTTCTTTTTACTGAGTGTTTTCACCATAAATGGGTGTTTTAATTTAGCAAATGCTTCTTCAGCATTTATTTATATGATTATATAATTTTTGCTTTTCATTTTGTTTGTCTGCTCAATTATGTTTACGAACTTGGAAATATTAAACCATCCTTGCGTCCTGGGATGAATCTTTTTAATGTGTTGTTGGATCCAGTTTGCCAATAATTTGTTGAGGATCTTAGCATCTATGTTCATCAGTGATATTGACCTGTTGTTTGATTTCCTTCTTGTGTCTTGACATGGTTTCAGAATTAGGGCAATGCTGGCTTCATAGGGAGAGTTTGGGAGTCTTTCCTCTTCTTGATTTTTTTTGGAATAGTTTGAGAAAGATAGGAGTTATTTCTTCTGTAAATGTTCTGTAAATTTCACCTATGAGGCCATCTGGTCCAGGGCTTTTGTGTGACAACACTTTTTTGATTACTGCTTCAATATTACTCTTTGTTATTGGTCTATTCAGGCTTTCTGTTTCTTGATTTAGTTTTGGAAGATTATGTGTTTCTTTAAATTTGTCCATTTTATCTAGGTTGTCAAGTTTCTTGCCATACAGTTGTTTGTAGCTATTTCTTATAATCCTTTGTATACCTGCGATATCAGTTGTGATTACTACTCTTTCATTTCTGATTTTGTTTATTTGGATCCTTTCCTTTTTTTTTCTTGATGAACCTTGCTAAAGACTTGTCGATTTTTATTTATCTTTTCAGAGAACCAGCTCTTATTTTTGTTAGTCTTTTGATTTGTTTATTTAGTCTCTATGTCATTAATTCTGCTCTTATCTTGATTATTTCCTTCCTTCTACTTGCTCTGGGCTTTGTTTATTGTTCTTCTTCTAGGTCTTCTAACTGTAGGGTTAGCTTTTTTATTTGAGATTCTTCTGTCTTTTTTAGGTAGGCCTGTAGTGCTATGAACTTTTCTCTCAGGACTGCTTTTACTGTATCCCTTAGGTTTTGGACTGTTGTGTGTTCATTATCACTTGTTTCCAGTATCTTTTTGATTTCTTCCTTCATATCACTGTTAACCCATTTATTACTTAATAACATGTTATTCATTCTCCACAAGTTTGAATGTCTTTGATTTTTTTCCTTGTGGTTGATTTTCAGTTTCAAGGTATTGTGATCTGAGAAGAAGCTTGACACAATTTCAATTTTCTTGAATTTGTTGAGGCTAGTTTTGTGTCCTAACATGTGGTCTATCTTTTAAAATGTTCCATGTGTACTTGTAAAGAATGTATATTTTGCTTTTTGGGGATGAAAATTTCTATATATATCAACTAAGTTCATTTGATCTAGAGTGTTGTTTAATGTCCCAATATTGTTGGTGTTTCTTTGCTATGAAGATCTGTTCATATTGATAATGGGGTGTTAAAGTCCCCTACTATGAGTGTGTTGCTGTCTATATCCTTGTAACTTTCCAAGGTTTTCCTTTTATTTTTGGGTGCTCCTATGTTGGGTACATATATGTTTACCAGGGTTATATCTTCTTGATGGATTTTCTTCTTAAGTATTATGAAATGACCTTCTTTGTCTCTTTTTATGGACTTTGCTGTGAAATCTGTTTTGTCTAAGTATTGCTACCCCAGCTTCTTTTTCATGTTCATTTGCTTGGAAGATTTTTTTATCCCTTCACTTTCAGTCTGTGCATATCTTTTATTTTGAGGTGTGTCTCTTGTAGACAGCATATATATGGGTCATGTTTTTGTATTCATTCTGCTACCTTATGTCTTTTGATTGGTGCATTTAATCCATTTACATTTAAGGTTTTTATTGACAGGTATTTATTCATTTCTCTTTGTACCTGTGTTCCTCTCCCTCTCTCTTTTTCTTCTTTTTCTTAATGCATTCCCTTTAGCGTCTATTGTAATGCTGGTTTGGTGGAGATGTGTTCTTTTAGCCTTCCTTTGTCTCGGAAACTCCTTCTTTCACCTTCCATTTTGAAAGAGTGCCTTGCTGGGTAGAGTATTCTTGGTTGTAGGCCTTTGTTTTTCATTGCTTGAAAAAATATTTTGCCATTCCCTTCTGGCTTGTAGTGTTTCTGTTGAGAAATCATTTGATAGCTTTATCAGAGCTCCCTTTTAGGTTATTTGCTCTTTTTCTCTTGCTGTTTTTAGGATTCTCTCTTTGGTTTTGAATGCTGCCAATTTAATTATGATGTGCCTTCGAGTGAGCCTTCTTGGGTTCATCTTCATTGGGACCCTCTGTGCTTCCTGGATTTGCATGACTTTTTCTCTCATCAAGTTAGAAACATTTTTTGTCATTACCTTTTAACTTAGGTTTTCTATCCCTTGCTCCTCTTCTCCTTCTTGTATCCCTATGATATGGACATTGTTTCATTTCATATTGTCTTGTAGATCTTTTAAACCCTCTTCATTCTTTTTGGTATTTTTTCATTTTGTTGCATTGTCTGAGAATTTTTTTCTATGTTGTCTTCTAACTCACTGATCCATTCCTCTGCTTTGTTAGCCTGCTTTTGATCGATTCTATGTGTTCTTCAGTTCAGAAATTTTATGCTTCATTATTTCCTGGTTCTTATTGATAGTTTTTATGTACTTTTTTTGCTAGTGTAGTTCTCAGTAAGCTCCTTGTAGCTTCCCTGTAGTTCTTTGTAGTTTCCCTGGAGTTCTTTGTAGTTCCCCTAAAGTTTGTTGTAGTTTTCTTTGAGTTTGTCGAGTTCATTGAGTCTTCTCATTATCAATGTTTTGAATTCCATGTCTGATAGTTTGCTTGCCTCTATTCTATTTATCCCTCCTTCTTGGAATTTCTCCTTTCCTTTTTGTGGGCTCTTGTTTCTATTTGGTTGGGTGCTGTTCCACCTCCCCATTTTGGGTGGCTGCTTCTGTGTGTTTCTGTATCTTAGATTGGTCTGATTTTATTTTCTGCCTTTGTGGTGAGACCTTCTCTGGTAGGAATCTGTGTGATTAAGTGGTGCAGTCTTCTTGATATCTTTAACTTGATGCTTTTGGGATGCCTTTATGCCTTTTATTTGGACTCTCTAGGAGTATTTTGGTTTTCTTGTTGTTGTGTTGCTCTTTGGTGGGTCCTCTTCTTAAATTAGCTGACTGAGAGTCTCTGTGCCCACTTCTGACAGTTTTTGAGCTGCCTCTAGTTGATTCCTCCTGGAGGGGAGTAGTCTGCATATGAGATTTCTCTCATAGCAGTGCGGTTGTGTCTGCACTGGAATCTGGTCTGCTGCTCCTCCAGTTTTTTTTCCAGAACCAGCATCCGAAGTTTTCCAAAGCTCCTCTAGTTCATTTCACCCTCTTTGGCTGTAGCCCTGGTTGAACATGGCAAGTGCTCTTTTTCTCACCAGCCCCCAGGCTGGTCTGGGTGGCAGGTTGGCATGAGGGCCAGAAGGGCGTTCCCCCATACAGGCAGGTGGGCCACACTGACAGGGAGTGTTCCCCTATGCTGGTGGTGGGCCAAGGGCATTCCCCTGCACTGGCTGAGAGTTGTGCAGGTTGGTGACATTCCCCTTCACTGGCAGGTGGGCATGCCAGGGGCATTCCCTAACACTGGCTGGTGGGTGGGTGGGCCGGGATGTTCCCCTGCATGGGGCTGGTGCTTGGCCCAGAGCGGTGGGTGTGGGGGCTGAGCATGTACCTTGGAGTGGGCTCCTGTGTGTGTGCTCCTCAAGGATCTTGCCCTGCTCGTAGCCTTTTCTCTCCAATCGACACACACACACACACAAAAGAAAAGTCAATAAATCAAAAAAAGAAAGAAAGAAGGAAAAAACCACACACACACACACGCGCGCGCGCGCGCTGCTCCCAGCCTCCCAGAGCCAGACGCCATATGACCCACTCCTCGCTCTGCCAGCGGGCACAGCCTGGATCTCCACTTCCAACTGGTCTCAAGAGAACCCCGGGGGCATTGAAAAAACTTTGTACTTTGCTAGCCACTGCTTGCGGAGCCAAACTAGACAGAACTTGCCCCTCTCCCATGCCTCCTTTGCAAACCTCATCAGACAGATCGCTCAGAGGCAGCCTCCTCCGCCGCCAGCAGCACCAAGGTTTACTTCTCGCTGGTATCCAGATGTTAACCGAGATGCTCTGTCCACATTTAGATGAAACTATAGACCAGTTTTGGGACCAAGCAAAGGCAGCCTCTCCTCACTCATCTGCCATCTTCCTACTGCTAATTTTTTTTATATCTGTTATTGTTAATATATTATTTAAGGTATATTTTATTGATTATATTGTCACGATAGTTTCATTTTCCCCCTTTGCTCGCTCCTGCCCAGCACCCCCCTTCCCCAGCAATTTCACCCTTCCCTAGTACATGTCCATGGGTCATGCATGCAATCTCTCCGGTATCTCCCTTTCCTATATTATTATTATTTATTATTAATTTTTATAACAAAAAAAAATACCCCCCCAGACTTTAGACGCTTTATACTCTTATGGAGGACAATGGGTGATGGTCTCATGCTCTTCTAGCTGCTTCAAGCTGAGTGTGGTCATCGTCCTATCTACCCTTGGGTCCAGAATGCCCTAATAAGAGTGGGGGTGTGCGGGGGAGGGTGCACTTCTCAAATGGGGGAGGTTCTTGCAGACTCTAGGTCAGTTGGATATCCCCGGACAATGGAGTGCTTGGTTTAACAGGCTGGCATCTTTGTTGTATTCTGGGGGCAACAAATTTGGCAACAGGATTAGAAGGCATAGTTCAATCCATAACCACTAGATGACAAAAAGCAGGTATTAATTTTTCAATGTCCCCAATTAGGGAAAAAAAGGGGCTTTTTTGGAGGAAGTTGTGCCAGGCACATCATACCTGTCCAAAACCCTTTTGCCCACTATACTTAGCTTTGGTTGAGGGAAATATTTTAGATTTTCCCCCTCTCAGATATCTGGGTCCCTTCACTCCAAGTCATTAGGATAGAAAAGAGAAATCTGTTTTAAGGTGAAGCCCACAGACCATCCCATTCTTCACCAACCCAGCCACTTGGTTCAGCCAAACAGTTCAGTCTCAGGAGGCAGTATTGCAGACAGGATTAAGTAGGGTCTATACGTACAGACAATCACTCAGGTAGTGAGATCCTAGGCTTGTGCCCTTTGAAAACAGAAAACACATGTTAATTTATGTAACATAACCCACAGACCATTCTCTAAATCTGTAAGCCAGTCTTAATGGGAAGACATCCAGTTGCCAGGCATTTGACATTCTTCTTGCCTGTAAATTGAGCATTTTTATTGATGTCACAGATCTAGTTTAACTTGCAAATGAAAGGTAACTTTAGATGAAAAGAAACTTTAACGACGGTTAGCTGTATTACTTTATAGTCTACCACTGAACATTGTGATTTTCCTTGGGTCACAATTTTTCACCCTAAGATTACCCTCCTTGTCATTAAAGGGACTGCATTAGGACCATTTTTAGTTTATCCTGTTCATTTGCATGAACTCAACAAGAGCAGCAAATGATCACTTAATGATCTTTAAGTCTGCTTTTCTAGAACTTACACACGGAACATTTAGGGTGACCTTCAGTTTGCCATTCAGGGGGCAGAAGCTGAGCCACATTCCTGCCATTCAGCCTTACCTGTAAACACCTGTCTTTTCCAAGTTCTTCAGGTTTTCCATCGTGCTTAAAGGTCACTTTTAGCCATCTGTCAGGAAAGCAACCTTCATTCCTTCCCTGGAAAGATTGCCATGGACCACACATCCAACCTAGGTACCAGGCCTTTTTTCCCTTGGACTTTTCTTACCTTCTAAGGTCACCCTTGGTTCCTCAGGGCTTTTGGTAACAACCAGAGAGTCCAAGCATGTCTCCTTTAGGCATGACATTCCAGTCAAAATCTTGGACAACAAGACCTCTATTGACAACTGGTCTTATTATTTTCATGCAAAGAACCTTATGTTATTTCATGCAAAGAACCCTATGTTATTACTTACTACTTCAGGGTACAAATTTCTGGAGGGATCAGGTAGGGAGAAAAATATACAGCATGAAGGAAAATTTTTGTCCTTCTGATATTAATTAGAATTGCATTTCCATTATATATATATATATATATATATATATATATATATATATATATTTCTCTCCCCCACTAAAGAGGAAAAGAAATTGTTTGTTTTTCTTTTACATATGTCCGACTTTTTTTTTTTCCCTATTGCTTCCCTGCATGCTGCCCACCCTTTCTCCTGCATTGGTTCGTACCCAGCTGTCCATGTACATGGGTCATTTATACATGTTCTTTGACTAGACCCTTCCCCTTCTTTTCCCCTTCTTTCCCTCCCCCGACCCCCTTGTCATTGTTTGTCTACACCTTGTTCACATACCTCTGTGCTCATTTGTTTGTGTTGTTCATTAGTGTCCTGTAATAGGTGATAGCATAAGTTATTTTTCTTTTGTTTCCTGGTTTATTTCACTAAGCATAATTATGTCCAGTTCCATCCATGTTGTTGCAAATGGTAGAAGTTCTTTCTTTCTGCTATGTAGTACTCCATTGTGTAAATGTACCACAGTTTTTTGATCCACTTCTCTATAGATGGGCATTTAGGTTGTTTCCAGAACTTGGCTATTATACATTGTGCTGCTATGAAAGTAGGGGTGTATAGATTCTTTTGAATTGTTGTTTCAGGATTTTTCAGATATAGTCCTAGCAATGAACTTGTTGGTTCAAAAGGCAGTTCCATTTCAGTTTTTTGATTAAATTCCAAACTGTTTTCCATAGTGGCTGTACCAGTCTGCATTCCTACCAGAAGTGCACCAGGGTTCTCTTCCCTCAGCATCCTCGCCAGCACACATTGTTTGTTGATTTGTTGATGATGGCCATTCTGACTCGCGTTTGATGGTATCTCATTGTGTTTTTTATTTGCATCTCTCTGATGGCTAGTGATGTTGAGCATTCTTTCAAATGTATATGAACCTTTTGTATGTCTTCTTTGAAGAAGTGTTTGCAGGTACTTTGCCCATTTTTTAATTGGGTTGTCTGCCTTCTTGGTGTACAGTCGTTCTTTATATATTTTGGAGATCAATCCCTTTTCTGAGTTATCATTGGCAAATATATTTTCCCATATGGTCAGTTCCCTTTTCAACTTGCTGATGTTTTCTTTTGCTAAGCAGAAACTCTTTAGTTTGATGTAGTCCCGTTTGTTTATTCTTTCCTTTATTCCCCTTGACTTAGGAGATATATCAGTGAAAATGTTGCTATGTGGGATATCTGAAATTTTCCTGCCTATGTTTTCCTCTAGGACTTTTATGGTGTCACAGCTTACATTTAAGTCTTTGATACATCTTGAGTTTATTCTGGTGTGTGGTGTAAATTGGTGGTCTAGTTTTATTTTTTTGCATGTCACTGTCCAGTTTTCCCAACACCATTTGTTGAAGAGGCTCTTCTCACTCCATTTTATGTTCTTTCCCTCTTCATAAAATATTATCACCATATAGACATTAGTTTGTTTCTGGGCTCTCTATCCTGTTCCACTGGTCTTTCTGTTTGTTCTTATGCCAGTACCAGGCTGTTTTGATAATCGTGACCTTGTAGTATAGTTTGATATCAGGTATTGTCATTCCTCCTACTGAGTTCTTCTTCCTCAAGATTTCTGTGGCTATTCAGGCTCTTTTTTGGTTCCATATAAATTATTGAAGTATTTGTCCCAGGTCTGTGAAGGATGTCATTGCTATTTTAATAGGGATTGCATTGAATCTATAAATTGCTTTGGGTAGTATGGACATTTTAATGATGTTGCTTCTTTCCATCAATGAACATGGTATATGTTTCCATTTATATTGTTCTTAATTTCTTTCTTCAGTGATATGTAGTTTTCTGAGTACAGGTCTTTTACCTCCTTGGTTAAGTTTATTCCTAGGTATTTTATTTTTCTTGTTGCTATGGTAAATGGGATTTTTCTTTTAGTTTATATCTCTGATGTTTTATTGTTGGTGTACAAAAATGCCTTCGGTTTCTGAATATTGACTTTATACCCTGCTATTTTACTGAATTCACTTATGAGGTCTCGTAGGTTTTTTATAGGATCTATAGGGTGTTTTATGTACATTATCATGTCATCTACAAATAATGACAGTTTTACTTCCTCTTTTCAAAGTTGGATGCCTTTTATTTCTCTTTATTGTATCATTGCTGTGGCTAGAACTTCTAAAACTATGTTGAACAGGAGTGGAGAGAGTGGACATCCTTGTCTTGTTCCTGACATTAGGGGGAATGTTTTCAGTGTTTGTCCATTGAGTATGATGTTAGCTTCAAGTTGCTGATATATGGCCTTTATTATGTTGAGATATGCTCCCTCTATTCACATTTTGCTGACTGTTTCTATCATAAATGGGTGCTGTACTTTTTCAAATACTTTTTCTGCATCTGTTGATATTACCATGCTTTATTTTTTTTCATTTTGTTTATGTGGTGTATTAAACTTATTGATTTGCCAATATTAAACCCTCCTTGCATTCCTGGGATGAATCCCACTTGACCATGGTATATAATCCTTCTAATGTTTTGTTGGATCTGGTTTGCCAATATTTTGTTAAGGATTTTAGCATCTATGTTCATCAGTGATATGGGCTGGTAGTTTTTTTTTTGTGTGTGTGTGTTTTGACCTGGTTTTGGAATTAGGGTAATACTGGCTTAATAGAATGAGTTTGGGAGTGTTCACTCTTTTTGGATTTTTTTGAATAGTCTGAGAAGGATAGGAGTTATTTCTTTCTTAAATATTTTGTAAAATTCACCTGTGAAGCTGTCTGGTCCTGGGCTTTTGTGTGCCAGGATTTTTTTTGATTACTGCTTCAATTTCGCTGGTTGTTTTTGGTCTATTTAGGCATTCTGCTTCTTCTTGATTCAGTTTAGTCAGGTTATATGTCTACAGAAATTTGTCCATTTCATCTACGTTGTCACCTTTATTGTGGTACAGTTGTTCGTAGTAGTTTTTACAATCATTTGTATTTCTGCGGTATCGGTTTTGATATCTCCTCTTTCATGCCTGATTATATTTATATAGGTCGTCTCTCTTTTTTTCTTGATGAGCCTGCTTAAAGGCTTGTTGACTTTGTTTATCTTTTCAAAGAATCAGCTTCTACTTTTGTTCATCTTTGGAATTGCTTGTTTAGTCTCTATGTCATTTAATTCTGCTCTGATGTTGATCATTTCCTCTCTTCTATTTGCCCTGGGCTTTGCTTGTTGTTCTTCCTCTAGTTCTTGTAGTGGTAGGGTTAGATTTTTTATTAGAGATTCTTCTATCCTTATTAGGTAGGCCTGTATTGCTATGAACTTTCCTCTCAGTACTGCTTTAGCTGTATGCCAGAGGTTTTGGGTTATTGTGTGTTTGTTATCTTTTGTTTCCAGAAACTTTTTGATTTCTTCCTTGATGTGATTGTTAACACATTCATTATTTAAAAGCCTGTTATTCATTCTTTCTTTTTTTTTAATTTTATTTTTTGCTTATTCAATTACAGTTGTCCAATTTTTCCCCCATTGCTCCCCCCACCCAGCCCATCCCTTCTCCCATAATTGTATCCCTCCCCATTGTCCATGTCCATGAGTCATTCATATACGTTCCTTGACTAGACCCTTCCCTTACTTATCCCCCTTCTCTCCCTCCCCCCTCCCCCCTACTGACTACTATTCTAGTCTTTGCCTATTTAGTTCGTTTGTTTGTGTTGCTCTTTAGTTTCCTGTATTGTGTGATATCATATGGTATTTTGGTTTCTTTGCCTGGCTTATTTCACTAAGCATAATTCCCTCTAGTTCCATCGATGTTGTCCAAATGGCAGGAGTTCCTTCTTTCTTTCTGCTACATAGTATTCATTGTGTATATGTACCACAGTTTTTTGATCCACTCATCCACAGACGGGCACCTAGGCTGTTTCCAGCACTTAGCTATTGTAAACAGGGCTGCTATGAACATAGGGGTGCATAAGTTCTCTTGAATTAGGGTTTCAGGATTTTTCGGGTATAATCCTAGCCGTGGAATAACTGGTTCAAAAGGCAGTTCCATTTTTAGTTTTTTGAGGTAATTCGATACTGTTTTCCATAGTGGCTGCACCAGTCTGCATTCCCACCAACAGTGCAGTAGAGTTCCTGTTTCTCCACATCCTCGCCAGCATTTGTTGTTTGTTGATTTGTTGATGATGGCTATTCTCACAGGTGTAAGGTGGTATCTCATTGTGCTTTTTACTTGCATCTCTCTGATCGCCAATGATGTTGAGCATTTTTTCATGTGCCTATGGACCTTCTGTATGTCCTCTTCAGAGAAGTGTTTGTTCAGGTCCTTTGCCCATTTTTTAATTGGGTTGTTTGTTTTCTTGATGTTGAGTTGTATAAGCTCTTTATAAATTTTGGAGATCAGTCCTGTGTCTGTGATATCATTGGCAAATATGTTTTTCCATATGGTTGGTTTCCTTTTCATCTTGCTGATGTTTTCTTTTGCTGAGCATAAACTTTTTAGTTTGATGTAGTCCCATTTGTTTATTTTTTCCTTTATTTCTCCTGCCTTAGGAGATGTATCCGTGAAGATATTGTTATGTGTGATATCTGAAATTTTCCTGCCTATGTTTTCCTCTAGGACTTTTATGGTGTCACGGCTTACATTTAAGTCTTTAATCCATCTTGAGTTTATTCTCGTGTGTGGTGTAAGTTGGTGGTCTACAGTCATTTTTTTGCACATCCCTGTCCAGTTCTCCCAGCACCATTTGTTAAGAGGCTCTTCTCACTCCATTTTATGTTCCTTCCTCCTTTATCAAAGATTAGTTGACCAAAGAGGCCTGGGTTTATTTCTGGGCTTTCAATTCTGTTCCACTGATCTATATGTCTGTTCTTATGCCAGTACCAGACTCTTTTGATCACAGTGGCTTTGTAGTATTGTTTAATGTCTGGTATTGTGATTCCTCCTGCTGTGTTCTTCTGTTTCAAGATTGGTTTTGCTATTCGGGGTCTTTTTTGGTTCCATATAAATTTTTGGAGGATTTATTCTAGGTCAGTGAAATATGTCATTGGTATTTTAATAGGGATTGCATTGAATCAGTAAATTGCTTTGGGTAGTATGGCCATTTTGATGATGTTGATTCTTCCCATCCAAGAACATGGTATTTGCCTCCATTTATTTGTATCTTCCTTAATTTCTTTCTTCAATGTTGCATAATTTTCAGTGTACAGGTCTTTTATCTCTTTGGTTAAGTTTATTCCTAGGTACTTTATTTTTCTTGTTGCTATAGTAAATGGTATTTTCTTTTTTGCTTCTGTCTCTGATATTTTATCATTGGTGTACAGAAATGCCTTAGATTTCTGTATATTTATTTTGTACCCTGCTGTTTTGCCAAATTCACTTATTATATCAAGTAGACTTTTAGCGGATTTTATAGGGTTTTCTAGGTATACTATCATGTCGTCTGCAAATAGTGATAGTTTTACTTCCTCTTTCCCAATTTGGATGCCTTTTATTTCTTTGTCTTGTCTGATTGCTGTAGCTAGGACTTCCAACACTATGTTGAATAGAAGCTGGGAGAGTGGACAGCCTTGTCTAGTTCCTGATTTCAGGGGGAATGCTTTCAGTTTTTGTCCATTGAGTATGATGTTGGCTTCAGGCTTCTCATATATAGCTTTAATTATGTTAGAGTATGCTCCCTCTATTCATATTTTGCTGAGTGTTTTCAACATAAATGGTTGTTGTACTTTATCAAATGCTTTTTCTGCATCTACAGATATATCATGTGATTTTTGTCTTTCATTTCGTTTATGTGATGTATTATATTTATTGATTTGTGAATATTAAACTATCCTTGCATCCCTGGGATGAATCCCACTTGATCATGTTGTATGATCTTTTTGATGTATTGTTGGATCCTGTTTGCCAATATTTTATTGAGGATTTTAGCATCTATGTTCATCAGTGATATTGGCCTGTAGTTTTCTTTCTTTGCTGTGTCTTGACCTGGTTTTGGGATTAGGGTAATACTGGCTTCATAGAAAGAGTTTGGGATTTTTCCCTCTTCTTGGATTTTTTGGAATAGTTTGAGGAGGGTAGGAGTTAGTTCCTCCCTAAATGTTCTGTAAAATTCTCCTGTGAAGCCATCCGGTCCAGGGCTTTTGTGTGCTGGGAGATTTTTGATTACTGTTTCAATTTCCTTCTTTGTTATTGGTCTGTTGAGACTTTCTACTTCTTCTTGATTCAGTTTTGGAAGGCTATATGTTTCTAGAAATCTGTCCATTTCTACTAGGTTGTCAAGTTTCTTGTCATACAGTTGTCTGAAGTAATTTCTAACTATCATTTGTATTTCTGAGGTATCAGTCGTGATTTCTCCTCTTTCATTTCTGATTTTGTTTATTTGGGTCTTCTCTCTTTTTTTCTTAATGAGCCTGGCTAGAGGCTTGTCAATTTTGTTTATTTTTTCAAAGAACCAGCTCCTAGTTTTGTTGATTTTTTGGATTGTTCGTTTAGTTTCTATGTCGTTTAATTCTGCTTTGATCTTGATGATTTCCTTTCTTCTTTTTGCCCTAGGCTTTGTTTGTTGTTACTGTTCTAGTTCTTGTAGCTTTATGGTTAGGTTTTTTATTTGAGATTCTTCTAGTCTTTTCAGATATGCCTGTATTGCTATGAACTTCCCTCTCAGGACTGCTTTTGCTGTGTCCCATAGGTTTTGGGCTGTTGTGTGTTCATTGTCATTAGTTTCTAGAAATTTCTTGATTTCCTCTTTGATGTCATTGTTAACCCATTCATTATTTAAGAGTATGTTATTCATTCTCCATGAGTTTGGGTGTCTTTGATTTTTTTCCCTGAGGTTGATTTTTAGTTTCAAGGCATTGTGATCTGAGAGGATGCTTGATATTATTTCAATTTTCTTGAATTTGTTGAGGCTTGTTTTGTGTCCTACCATGTGGTCTATTTTTGAAAATGTTCCATGTGCACTTGAAAAGAATGTATATTTTCCTTCTTTGGGGTAAGAAGTTTTATATATATCTACTAAGCTGATTTGATCTGGAGCATTATTTAATGCTTCAATATCCTTGGTGTTTCTTTGCTTAGAAGATTTGTCCATTGTTGACAATGGTTTGTTAAAGTCCCCTACTATGAGTGTGTTGCTGTCAATATCCTTCTAGAAGTCCTTCAATATTTTCTTTATATATTTGGGTGCTCCCATATTGGGTGCATATATGTTTAAAAGGGATATATCTTCTTGATGATTTGTTCTCTTAAGTATTATGAAATGTTCTTCTTTGTTTTTATGGCCTTTGCTATAAAATCTGTTTTATCTGATATAAGTATTCCTAGTCCACTTTTTTTTCATGTGCATTTGCCTGAAATACTTTTTTCCAGCCGTTCACTTTCAGTCTCTGTAGTCACTTTCAGTCTTTGTTCTGAGGTAGGTCTCATGTAGACATTGTATATGTAGATCATGCTTTCTAATCCATTCAACTTCCTTATGTCTTTTGATTGGTTTCTTTGATCAATTTATATTTTTATTTATTTATTTATTGGTGTTTCAATTACAGTTGTCCCATTTTTCCCCCATTGCTCTCCCCCACCCAGCCCACCCCTTCTCCCACAATGATATCGCTCCCCATTGTCCATGTCCATGGGTCATTTATACACGTTCTTTGACTAAACCTTTCCCTTACTTATCACCCTTCTCTCCCTCCCCCCATCCACCTATTGACTGCTATTCTGCTCTTTGTCCTATTTAGTTCATTTGTTTATGTTGTTCTTTAGTTTCCTGTATTAGGTGATATGATATGGTATTTTTCTTTGCCTGGCTTATTTCACTAAGCATAATTCTCTCTAGTTTCATCTATGTTGTTGCAAATTGCAGGAGTTCCTTCTTTCTTTCTGTAACATAGTATTCCATTGTGTAAATGTACCACAGTTTTTTGTTCCACTCGTCTACACATGGGAACTTAGGCTGTTTCCAGCACTTAGCTATTATAAGCAGGGCTTCTATGAACATTGGGGTTCATAAGTTCTTTTGAATTAGGGTTTTAGGATTTTTCAGGTATAGTCCTAGCAGTGGAATCGCTGGTTCAAAAGGCAGTTCCATTTTTAGTTTTTTGAGGTAATTTCATACTGTTTTCCATAGTGGCTGCACTAGTCTGCATTCCCACCAACAGTGCAATAGGGTTCCCATTTCTCCACATCCTTGCGAACACTTGTTGTTTGTTGATTTGTTGATGATGGCCATTCTGATTGGTGTAAAGTGGTATCTCATTGTGGTTTTTATTTGCATCTCCCTGATGACTAATTATGTTGAGCATTTTTTCATGTGTCTATGGACCTTTTGTATATCCTCTTCAGAGAAGTGTTTGTTCAGGTCCTCTGCCCATTTTTTAATTGGGTTGTTTGTTTCCTTGATGTTGAGTTGTATAACCTCTTTATATATTTTGGAGATCAGTCTCCTGTCTGTGATGTCATTGGCAAATATGTTTTCCCATATGGTTGTTTTCCTTTTCATCTTGCTGATGTTTTCTTTTGCTGAGCAGAAATTCTTTAGTTTGATATAGTCCCATTTGTTTATCATTTTCTAATATGCCTGTATTGCTATGAACTTTCCTCTTAGGACTGCTTTTGCTGTGTCCCGTAGGTTTTTAGGCTACTGTGTGTTTCTTATCATTAGTTTCCAGAAACTTCTTGATTTCTTCCTTAATGTCATTGTGAACCAATACATTATTTAATAGCATGTTCTTCATTCTCTATTAGTTTGGGCGTCTTAGAGTTTTTTCTCTAAGGTTGATTTTTAGTTTCAAGGCCTTGTGGTCTGAAAACATGCTTGATATGATTTCAATTTTCTTGAATTTGTTGTGGCTTATTTTGTGTCCTATCATGTGGTCTATCTTTGAAAATGTCCCATGTGCATTTGAAAAGAATGTATATTTTGCTTCTTTGGGGTGAAAAGTTTTATGTATATCAACTAAGTCCATTTGGTCTAGAGTGTTGTTCAATGCCTGTATATCCTTGGTGTTTCTTTTATTCGAAGATCTGTCCACTGTTGACAATGGGGTGTTAAAGTCCCCTACTATGAGTGTGTTGTTATCTATATCCTTTCTGAAGTTTTATTCCTAAATTTTCTTACATATTTGGTTGCTCCTATGTTGGGTGCATCTATGTTTATCAGTGTTATATCTTCTTGATGGATTGTTCCCTCGAGTATTCTGAAATGTCCTTTTTTGTCTCTTTTTCATGCCCTTGCTTTGAAATCCGTTTTGTCTGATATGCGGACTGCTACCCCAGCTTTTTCTTCAAGCCCCTTTGCTTGGAATAGTTTTTGTATCCCTATACTTTCAGTCTGTGTAAATCTTTTGTTTTTAGGTGTGTTTCTTGTAGACAGCAGATATGTGGGTCCTGTTTTCTTATCCATTCCGTTACCCTATGTCTTTTAATTGGAGCATTTAATCCATTTACATTTAAGGTAATTATTGACATGTATTTATTCATTTCTCTTTGTACCTCTGTTCCTCTCCTCTTTTTTTTTTTCTTCTTTTTTCTTAGAACATTCCCTTTAGCATCTCTTGCAATGCTGGTTTGGTGGAGATGTATTCTTTTAGTCTTCCTTTGTCTGAGAAACTCCTTATTTCACCTTTCATTTTGAATGAGAGCCTTGCTGGGTAGAGTATTCTTGGTTGTTTTTCATTGCTTGGAGTATTTTTGACCATTCCCTTCTGGCTTGTAGTGTTTCTGTTGAGAAATCAGTCGATAGCCTTATCGGAGTTCCCTTGTATGTTATTTGCTGTTTTTCTCTTGTAGCTTTTAGGATTCTCTCTTTGTCTTTGCATGTTTCCATTTTAATTATGATGTGCCTCGGAGTGGGTTTTTTCGGGTTCCTCTTCATTGGGACTCTCTGTGCTTCCTGAACTTGCATAACTTTTTCTCTCATCAGGTTGGGAAAATTTTCTGTCCTTATTTCTCCTATTAGCTTTTTTATTTCTCATTTCTCTTCTTCTCCCTCTTTAATTCTGATGACTCTGATGTTGTTTTTCCTCATGCTATCCTGTAATTCCCTTATATTTTCTTCGTACTTTTTCAATCTTTTTTCATTTTGTTGTATTATCTGCGAATTTTTTTCTACATTGTACTATAAATTACTGATTTGATCCTCTGCTTCGTTTAGCCTGCTTTTGATTGATTGTACTGTGTTTTTCAGTTCAGAAATTCTATTCTTCATTTCTTCTTGGTTCTTGTTAATAGTTTCTATGTCCTTTTTTTTTATGCTGGTGTAGTTCTCTGTAATTTTCTTGGAGCTGTTAGTAACATCCTTGGAGGTTGTCATAGTTGTTTTTGAGGTTGTCGAGTATATTGAGCTTCTTCACCACCATTGTTTTGAATTCCATGTCTGACATTTGGGTTATGTCTATTCCACCTACCTCTCTATATGGGAGTTCCTCTTTTCTTTTCATTGAGAGTTTGTTTCTGCATCTTACCATGTTGAATTTTTCTTGTTTGTTTTTGTTTTTTGGGTTTGTCTGCTTTGCCTTTTCACCTTTGTGGTATGAGATTCTTTATAGGAGATCTGGGGGTTTCAGTGGTGCAGTCTCTTTGATCTCCTGAGCCTGATGTTCTTGGGGTACCCTTTATGTCATTTGTTTATGCTTTTTGGTTATATTTCAAATGCTCTTTGGTAGGATCTTCCCTCTTGCTAGTTGATTGAGAGCCACTGTGTCCACTTTGTCTTGCGTTCTTTTGTGGAAATGCTGTTAAAAACATAAACAACAGCCCAGGCAGGAAACCCACACCTTAAAACATATCCCCCATGCTCTAGCTCGCTATGGTCAGCAAATCAGCCGGTATTAATATAAATGTAGAGAGGTTAGGGCTTTTATACTATAGAAAAAATAGATAAGAGTTATTTTCAAAGAGGAATAATATAATTTTTTGAGAGAAGGGATGATAGATTAGTAATAGTAATAAGTAGGGTTGAGACTATGCAAGACAGTAGATAATATTTACATTGTATGTTAATAACGATAAAAGAAAAAGAGGCAAGAATGCATAATATAGTAAGAAAATGGAATTGTATAGTATTAGATTTATATAGTAGTTATATTCTATTTAGTGTGAAGGGGAGGCTAAACAAATCAAACATAAACATAAATTAAACAGGAATGATGAGAAGAAGAGACGGTATGAAACAAATTAAAAATACAGTTAAAAAATTTTTTTAAATAAAAGTAAAAATTAATATTAAAATAAAATATAAGAAATTTAAAAGATCCTAGATGGCAGTGGAATAAGTGGAAGCTACACTAACCTCCTCTCAGGGCAAGTCTGGATTTACAACTTAATTTTGGAAAAGTCAACTGGAATAACCAACTGAATACTTGCTGGAGAGAAGTCATAACCACAGAGAGACAGAAAAGGTCACTACATCACAACTTGACCAGTAGGGAGTGTGGAGACACGGAAGGGCTGGCTGGACTCCCATGGGTGGCAGCTAAAGGGACTGAGAAACAGCTCAGCAGCTGGGTGTTTCCCTTGAGAAGGGCAGGGTCTAAACATTCAGCTGGGCTGCACAGCCTACAACAACAAAGTGGAAAGTAAAATGGTATCAGCTGTGAAAAGTAAAAAGCCACAGGGTTTCCTGCTAGCTTGAGCAAAACAGGGGGAGAAAAAGAGCTTCTAAATGAATCATATACAAAAATATTTTGGCTCCCACTTACCCTGGGCTCAAGCAGAGGGAAGGCAGAGAGGACTGGAGACACTTGGGGAGAGTTTGGCATGGTAGCTTTGAGGGGAGAACTGGAGGAGCAGCCGACTGGGTCCCAGTGCTGACTCATCCCCAGTACTGCGGGTAGACCATTCCCCTCCAAGTGGCGTCAGCCTGAGGGGAAGCAAAAGCCCTGCCTACAGGAATTAAGCTACCACACCCATGGTCCTTAAGCCTGACGGCTCATCACAGACTGAATAGATTAACAATTAAAGGAGACATAAAAAGGCAGTAGATCCCTGGAAGTCTCCAACAGGCTGCTTAGGGCCAGACTGGTACATGATCTGAGGTCACCAGAGGCAGATTCAGGAAGTGCAGATCATTCTAAGAAGCACCAACAAAAAATAGGGGTAACAAAAATGGGGAGACAAAGAAACAATCCCTCATCAAAAGGAAAGGTGGGATCCCCAGAAAGAGTGCTAAATGAAATAGAGGGGAGCAAACTATCAGATATAGAATTCAAAACATAGATTATGGAGAAGTTCAGCGGAAACTACAAAGAACTCCAGAAAAACTACAAGGAACTTACTGAGAATTACACCAGCATGAAAATAGACATAGAAGCTATCAATATGAGCCAGGAGGAAAAGAAGAACATGATCTCTGAATTGAAGAATAGAATAGAAGGAATTAAAAGCAGGTTAGAGGAGGCAGAAGATCGGATCAGTGAGCTGGAGGACAATGTAGACAAAAACTCCCAGACAGTTCAACAAAATGAAAAAAGACTGAACAAGACTGAAGAGGTTCTAAGACAGCTACAGGACAACATGAAACATAATAATATCCGTATCATAGGAATTCCAGAAGGAGAAGAAGAAGAGCAAGGGATAGAAAACCTTTTTGAAAAACTAATGACAGAAAACTTCCCTGACATGAGGAGAGAAAGAGTCACACAAGTCCAGGAAGCACAGAGGGTCCCAATGAAGAGGAACCCCAACAAATCCACTTCAAGAAACGACACAATTAAAATGGCAACATTCAAAGACAAAGAGAGAATCCTAAAATCAGCAAAAGAGAAACAACAAATAACAGACAAGGGAGCTCCAATAAGGCTATCATCAGATTTCTCAGCAGAAACACTACAAGCCAGAAGAAAATGGCGAAAAATATTCCAAGCAATGAAAAACAAAGGCCTACAACCAAGAATACTCTACCCAGCAAAGCTCTCATTCAAAATGGAGGGTGAAATAAGAAGCTTCCAAGACAAAAGAAGGCTAAAAGAATACATCTCCACGAAACCAGCATTGCAAGAGATGCGAAAGGGTCTGCTTTAAGAAGATAAAGAAACAGAGAGAGACAGAGAAGAACAAGAGTACAAAGGTGGAAAATGACAATGAATAAGTCTTAGCAATAATAACCTTAAATGTAAATGGACTAAATGCTCCAATCAGAAGACATAGGGTAGCTGAATGGATTAGAAAGAATGACCCACATATATGCTGTCTAAAAGAGACCCACCTTAGAACAAAAGATCTACACAGACTGTAAGTGAAGGGATGAAAAAAAGTATTTCAAGCAAATTGACGTGCAAAAAAAGCTGGGGTAGCAATACTTACATCAGACAAAACAGATTTCACAGCAAAGGCCATAAAAAAAGTCAAAGAAGGACATTCCATAATACTTAAGGGAAAATTCCATCACAAAAATATAACCCTTATAAATATATATGCCCCCAACTTAGGAGCACCCAAATATGTAAGGAAAATTTTGAAAGACTCCAAGAAATATATAGATAGCAACACACTCATAGTAGGGGACTTTAACACCCCATCGTCAACAATGGACAGATCTTCGAAGCAAAGAAACACCAAAGATATTGAGGCAGTAAACAACACTCTAGATCAAATGGACTTGGTCGATATATATATAGAACATTTCACCCCAAAGAAGCAAAATATATATTCTTCTTAAGTGCACATAGAACCTTTTCAAAGATAGATCACACAAAGATAGACACAAAACAAGCCTCAACAAATTCAATAAAATTGAAATTATATCAAGCATCTTCTCAGATCACAATGGCTTAAAATTGGAAATCAACCTCAAGGAAAAAACTCAAAAACATTCAAACTAATGGAGAATGAATAACATGCTATTAAGTAATGAATGGGTTAACAATGACATCAAGGAAAAAATCAAAATTTTCTGGAAATCAATGATAATGAACACACAACAATCCAAAACCTATGGGATACAGCGAAAGCAGTCCTGAGAGGAAAGTTCATAGCAATACAGGGCTACCGAAAAAAGCTGGAAAAATCTCTATGAAAAAATTTAACCCTACAGCTACAAGAACTAGAGGAAGAACAACAAGCAAAACCCAGATCAAGTAGAAGGAAAGGAATCATCAAGGTCAGAGCCCAATTAAATGACATAGAGACTAAACTAACAATTCAAAAGATCAACATAAGTAGGAGCTGGTTCTTTGAAAAAATAAACAAAATTGACAAGCCTTTAACCAGGCTCATCAAGAAAAAAAAGAGGACCCAAATATAAAATCAGGAAAGGAAGAGGAGAAATCACAACAGATACCACAGAAATACAAGGAATTGTAGGAAATTATTACGAACGACTGTATGGCAAGAAATTTGACAACCTAGAGGAAATGGACAAATTCCTGGAAACATATAGTCTTCCAAAAGGAATCAAGAGGAAGCAGAAAGCCTGAATAGACCAATAATAACTAGTGAAATTGAAGCAGTAATCAAAAAACTCCCAGCACACAAAAGCCCTCAGCCGATGACTTCACAGGTGAATTCTACAAAATGCTTAGAAAAAAACTAACTCCTATCCTCCTCAGAATATTCCAAAAAATCCAAGAAAGGGGAAGACTCCCAAACTTGTTCTATGAAGCCAGTATTACCCTAATTCCAAAACCAGGTCAAGACACAACAAAGAATGAAAACTACAGGCCAATATCACTGATGAATATAGATGCTAAAATCCTGAACAAAATATTGGCAAACCAGATCCAGCAACACATTAGAAAGATCATACACCACAATCAAGTGGGATTCATCCCAGTGATGCAAGTATGGTTTAATATTCCCAAATCAATAAACATAATTCACCCCATAAACAAAATGTAAGACAAAAACCACATGATCATATCAATAGATGCAGGAAAAACATTTGATAAATTACAACACCCATTTATGATAAAAACTCTCAGCAAAATGGGAATAGAGGGAGCATACCTCAACATAACAAAGGCCATATACAAGAAACCTGAAGCCAACATCATTCTCAATGGACAAAAACTGAGAGCATTCCCCCTGAGGTCAGGAACAAGACAAGGAGGTCGACTCTCTCCACTCCTATTAAACATAATCTTGGAAGTTCTAGCCACAGCAATCAGACAAGAAAGAGAAAAGGCATCCAAATTGGAAAAGAGGAAGTAAAACTGTCATTATTACAGATGACATGATAATGTACATAGAAAATTCTAGAGACTCCATAAAAAAAAAAAAAAAAAAACTACTCGAACTAATAAGTGAATTTGGCAAAATAGCAGGGTACAAAGTCAATATTCAGAAATCGAAGGCATTTCTGTACACAACAATAAAATCTCAGAAATAGAAACTGAAAAAAAAATACATTTTCCATAGCAACAAGAAAAATAAAGTACCTAGGAATAAACTTAACCAAGGAGGTAAAAGACCTGTACTCAGAAAACTTCATAACACTGAAGAAAGAAATTAAGAAAGATACAAATAAATGGAAGCATATACCATGCTCATGGATGGGAAGAATCAACATCATTAAAATCTCCATACTACCCAAAGCAATTTATAGATTCAATGTAATCCCTATTAAAATACCAGCAACATATTTCACAGACCTAGAACAAATATTTCAAAAATTTATATGGAACCAAAAAAGAGCCCGAATAGCCACAGCAATTTTGAGGAAGAACACAGTAGGAGGAATCACAATACCTGATATCAAACTATACTACAAGGCCATGGTAATCAAAACAGTCTGGTACTGGCACAAAAACAGACATATAGATCAATGGAACAGAATTGAGAGCCCAGAAATAAACCCAGGTTCATATGGTCCACTAATATTTGACAAAGGGGGAAAGAACATCAAATGGAATGAAAAGATCCTCTTCAGCAAATGGTGTTGGGAGAACTGGACAAGGACATGCAAAAAAATGAAACTAGACCACCAACTTACAGCATACACCAGAATAAACTCAAAATGGATCAAAGACTTAAATGTAAGGCGTGATACCATAAAAGTCCTAGAGGAAAAAATAGGCAGGATAATTTCAGATATCCCATGTAGCAACATTTTCACTGATATATCTTCTAAGGCAAGGGAAATAAAAGAAAGAATAAACAAATGGGACAACATCAAACAAAAGTTTCTGCTCAGCTAAAGAAAACATCAGCAAGATGCAAAGGAAACCAACCATATAGGAAAATATATTCGCCAATGACATCTCAGACAAGTGATTGATCTCCAAAATATATAAAGACCTTATACAACTCAACACCAAGAAGACAGACAACCCAATTAAAATATGTTCAAAGTACCTTAACAAACACTTCTCCAAAGAGGACATACAGAGGGTCCATAGACACATGAAAGAATGCTCAACATCACTAGCCATCAGAGAGATGCAAGTAAAAACCACAATGAGATACCACCTCACACCAATCAGAATGGCTATCATCAACAAATCAACAAACAAATTGTGCTGGAGAGGATGCGGAGAAATGGGAACCCTGGTACATTGCTGGTGGGAATGCAGACTGGTGCAGCCACTATGGAAAACAGTTTGGAATGCCCTCAAAAAACTAAGAATGGAACTACCTTTTGAACCAGCAATTCCATTGCTAGGATTATATCCAAAAAATCCTGAAACACCAATTCAAAAGAACCTATGTACCCCTATGTTCATAGCCGCACTACTTACAATAGCCAAGCGCTGAAAACAACCTAAGTGCCCATCTGTAGATGAGTGGATCACAAAACTGTGGTACATTTATATAATGGAGTACTGTGTAGCAGAAAGAAAGAAGGAACTTCTACCCTTTGCAACAATATGGATGGAACTGGAGAGAATTGTGCCCTGCTAAATAAGCCAGGCAAGAAAAGAAAAATACCTTATGCTGTCACCTATTACAGGAAACTAATGAAGAACACAAACAAATGTGCAAAATTGAACCAGAGGTATGTAAACAAGGAGTAGACTAACAGTAATAAGGGAGGAGGCAGGAGAGTGAGAAGGGGGTAAGAAGGGGAAGGGTCTAGTCAAAGAACATGTAGAAATGACCCTCGAACATGGACAACTGAGTGGGGACTAAGTGTTGGAGAAGGAGGGGACAGAGTGCAAGGAAGAAAGAGGGGGAAAAAAAGTGGGACAACTGTAATGGAAAAACAAAAAAAAATTTTTAGTGAGGGAAAAATAAAAATATAAAGGATGGAAATGCCAGTTCAGTGAATATTAGAGGGACAAGGATTTTTCTTCACACTGTATATTTTTCTTCCTATCTGATCCGTCCAGAATTTGACATTCTAAAGAAGTTAATAATTTCATAAGTTTCCTTGTGTAAAACTAATAAGACCAGTTATTAATAGAGGTTTTTTTTTTGACCAAGACTTTGACTGGAATGTCATGCCTAAAGGAGACATGCTTGTGCTCTAGTTGTTACCAAAAAGCCCCGAGGAACTGGGAATAACTTTCAAAGGTAATAAAAGCCTGCGAGATAAAAGGCCTGGTACCATGGTTGGTTGTGTGGTCCACAGCAATCTTTCCAGGGAAGGAATGAAGGTTGTTTTCCTGAAAGATGGCTAGAAGAGACCTTAAGGCACAATGGAAAACCAGAAAGATTTAGAAAAGACAGGTGTTTACAGCAAGGCTGAATGCCAGGTATGTGGCTCAGCTTCTGTGCCCTGAAAGGCAAACTGAAGGTCACCCTAAATGTTCCTTGGGTCAGTTCCAGCAAAGCAGAACTAAAGATCATAAGTGATCATTTGCTGCTCTTGGTATGTTTATGCAAATGAACAGGATAAATTAAAAATGGATTAATGTAGTCCCTTTAATGACAAGGAGGGTAATCTTAGGGAGAAAAATCATTATTCAAGGAAAATCACAATGACCAGTGGTAGATTATAAAGTAGTACAGCTAAAAGTTTTTTTCTTATTTAAAATATGTTTTCACTTGAAAGTTAAACTATGTCTGTGATATCATCAGATATTTAATTTACAGGCAAGAAAAATGTAATATGCCTTGCAACTGTGTGTCTTCCCAATAAGATAGTCTTACAGATTTAGAGACTTGTATGTGGGTTATGTTACATAAATTAACATGTGTTTTCTCTTTTCAAAGGGCATAAGCCTATGATCTCATTACCTGAGTGATTATCTGTACGTATAGGCCTCATTTAATCCTGTTTGCAGTGCTGCCTCCTGAGACTCAGTGGTTTGGCTGAACTAAGTGGCTGGATTGATGAAGAATGTGGTGGTCTGTGGGCTTCTCTTTAAAACTGGTTCCTCTTTTCTATCCTAATGGCTTGGACCGAAAGGGTCCAGAGGTCTGAGAGGGGGGAAACCTAAAATATTCCCCTCAGCTGAAACTAAGTATAATGGGCAAAAGTGTTTTGAACAGGTGAGATGTGCCTGGCACGCCTTCCTCCAAAGAAGTCCCCCTTTTTTTCCCCTAATGTGGGACATTGAAAAATTAATCTCTGCCTTTTTTCATTTAGTAGTTATGGATTGAATGATTTCTTTTAACCCCTTTGCCAAATCTGTTGCCCCCAGAATACAAGGATGCCAGCCTGTTAAGGCAAGCACGCTGTTGTCCGGGGATCACCAGCTGACCTGGAGTCTGCACGATCCTTCCCCGTGTGGGTAGGCCACCCTCCCCTCCACATCCCCCACTCTTATTAGAGATTTCTGGACCAAGGGTAGGTAGGACGATGACCATGTCCAGCTTGAAGCAGTTAGAGGAGCTTGAGACCTTCACGCATTGTCTTTTATATGATTATAAAGGGTCTTAATATCTGAGAGGGAGGGGATGTTATTTTTATTTTTGTCTGTTTTCTTGGTGTTGAGTCATATAAGTTCTTTACATATTTTGAAGATCAACCCCTTGTCTGACGTATCATTGGCAAGTATGTTTTCCCATGTGGTTGGTTCCCTTTTCATCTTGCTGATGTTTTCTTTTGCTGAACAGAGACTCTTTAGTTTTAGTTTAATGTAGTCCCATTTGTTTATTCTTTCCTTTATTTCCCTTGCCTTAGGAGATGTTAATAATTTTAAAAGATATTAATTAATTTTAAACCAGCTTTAATATCAAATAATTTCCATATAATCCTGAAAAAGACATTTGAGAAAGTTTTTAATTTTTATTATACACAAACAGTATTTTTAATAATCGTAGAGAAGTTTTTATTTTTTTAAAATTTGTCTTGACAACTTTACAAAGGCCAGAGAAGAGGTGAGGGAGATATCAGGCTTGGCTGGATTTAGCTGCTTAAGTTATTTTTTAAGATGCCTTTGTTGATTTTTTTTTTCATTGAAGTGGGGCAGTTGCCTCCACCCCTGAAGCCCGCACAAGGTTTGAAATTACTAGCTTTATTGTTCCCAGGACCATAACAGCTCCTGGACCTCCATGAGGCAAATTTAGAGTGTTTAAAAGACCTGTCTTCTCATTTTTATTCTTTCTGAGTTTTGAAGTCTGGGAGAGGAGTAAGATCTATTTCCCCTGTCTGAACCATCAATTTAAATCCTTTCTGAGTAGAATCCTTATTATGTAACAACATGAGAGCTTGCACATAAGTTATTCTATTTACCAGATCTTTCACAAAATAGTTCTAATTAGTCATTGATTTATAGCTGTAAGTTGACCAGTCAGCTACAGTAGACTCTCTGATGTGATTAATATCAAGTTGACCATTTCTAAGCAGAAACAAAACAACACCTGAGGCAAAGACAAACCTCAAACAAATACTCTCAAACTAAATCCTCTAAAAGGAGGAACTGAAACATGAATGCACATGACCTTCACAAGATCTGAAAGTCATGAAGTCCAAACCACAAAAACAGAGAATTCCCTGTGTAAACAAAACAACAAAGTGAAAGTTAAGTCCTTAAAAGATAAAACAGCAAACAAAAATAACTGTAGTCAAAGTTTTATTTCAGATAGACGAGAGCTCTCAGAGATCTCCCAAACAGAACAGACAAGTGAGAGTTCTCAAACAGAACAAATATTGAAAATCCAGAAATCCATAATCCAGAATACCAAAGGCACACCCTAAATCCCACACCAAAAGAACTAAAATTTTTTTAGTCACTGAGCTGTACCTACTGCTGTGTGGTGCCTTTTGAGTCCTATGGAATCCCAGATAGTCCAAAGAACTTAAATGGCAGGGTTGGAGGCTCCTGGTCATGCACACCAGGGATTTTACACAGTTTGGGCTTATCAGTCCACCAATAAACGGTTTCCTTTTTTCTCCTGGGCATAGCAGGTGACCATCCCCAGAAGAGGGCAACACAAGTCCCACGTAAAATCACTCAGCAGCTGTTAGGGACTCCCAAATTCTCTCACAGGGTCAGTCAGACACAGGCATCCTGGGAAACACCTCCAAAGTCAATGGACTTACCTGGGGGGTCCCATTTGCTGGCTCACCTAAAACTGTAACCAGACAGAGGCCTGGATGCCTGCTGCTTCAAAAGCCAACACTCAAGAGGCAGGTGTAGAATGTAAAGGAACATGTTTTTATTCATGTGCCAGCAACCTGGAAGATGAAGGACTCTCATCTCAAAGTCAATTTTAACATTTCAGTGCATGTAGGAGTTTTTAGGAGGTGGGAGAGGCTGTGGACATGCAGGCAGTGTGCTTGGTGGTTCTGATATGGATCTTTAATGTCAGCACACTGGAACTGGTCAGGGCCAGCCAAATTCCTGCTGTTGGGTAATCTGTGTAAATCGAAGTCATGGTCAAGGCTATGTATTCTACAATCAGGAACTGGAACTGCTGGTGCTTGTAATATGCTTACAAAGAAACTCTCAGTATGTGAGTTATTTTTATATTAGTTAGTACATTTTATTCTAATTTCATTTTATGATAAGTCAAAGTAGAATATGCCTTATCTGAAGAAGATATTGACTATGAACTGGAAGCTCCACTTCATTGGTTTTTCTGGAAGCTAATGGTAGTGTCTTCTTTAATCTACAACATGGCAGTAAGAATAACTTAGTTCTTTAGTGTCAGAAAACCTAAAACAAATGGGCTTAAACACCATAGAAACTTGTGAGATGATCAGTTTCATGGCCAGCTTGATCAAGAATCTCCAGGTCTGTTTCTCTGTCATTCTTGCAGCTTGGTCATCCTCTATATGTAGTATTAATTATTTTTAAGTTTAGAATTTTTAAAAATACACCATTTTAACTATTAAGTGTATAGTTCAGTGGCATTAGGTACAATCACATTGTTGTGCAGCCATTACCACAATCCATCTCTAGATATCTTCTTATCTTGCAAAAGTAAAACTCTGTACCCACTATGCAATAACTTTCCATTTTTCCCTTTCTGTTGTCCCTGATAATTGCCATTCTGCTTCCTGTTCTATAGACTTCAATTGGAACCTCATATAAGTGTAATCATACAGTATTTCTCTTTTTATGACTGGCTTATTTCACTTACCATAATGTCCTCAAGGTTCATATACGTTGTAGTGTATGTCAGAATTTCCTTCCTTCTTAAGGCTGAATAATATTCCATTTTATGTATGTATTATATTTTGTTTATCCATTCATCAATTGATAGACACTGGGTTGATTCCACCTTTTGATTGTATGAACAATGCTGCTATGAGCATGGCTTTGCACATATCTGTTTGTGTCCCTGATTCTTTTTTTTTTTTTGGACATGTATTCAGAGGTAGAGTGGCTGGAGTAATTATATGTTTAATTTTTTTGAGGAATTGCCATACTTGTCCATATCTGCTACACTGTTTTACATTCCCACCACTGTGGGCTTAATTCTTAAGCTGCTTTCCATCTGGTGACAGTTGTTCCAGGCTTCATCTCCCCATGCTGTGATGTCAGAAGAATGGTAGAAAATTATGTCTGGAATTCTAAGCAGCACATCCTGCTGAAGCTGCTGAGGTCCCATGGCTAACCCTGATCCAATGACTGCTAAAGATGGGGATGAACTGGTGGGCTTTTGACAACCTGATCTACCCTGTACTGTAGGTGAGATCAACATCTTGTGTGTACATATGCTCCATGGAGCTTCAAGTGGGGAGCATTGGTAGAAAAAGTCAGGCCTCAGTAACTTTAGATAATAAGACATTTTCATGCACATTCTCCTAGAGTCTGAATTTCATTTAGATTGCCATGTGATTTTTGTCTCCTTGATAGCTGAACCTTAGATATTTCTCTGACATTTGCAACAGGGGACCAATGATACAGGATTGTTAGAAAATAGAATTTTTCCTAACATGCATTTTTCAACACATTTTTTTCATTATCTTTACAATGAAAGGTAAATGTCAAAGCTTTTGCCAAAAAAGCTTTACAGTGGGAGGATGACTGATGGCTACATTTTTTCTAATTTCAGAAAACAGAACTGCATTTGGGTTCTTGTTTACTGCTGGGGTACAGCATCTTTTAGCTTCAGGGATAGAGAGTTGTGCTTTTGTGAAAAGGCCCAGGTTGGGTGGCACAGGCCACCTTCCCATGGTCACTCAGATGATTTAAGATTGTATTAAGAAAGAGACTGTAGGTGCCAGTTCCCAGGCTGACAGTTAAACAAAGATTCAAAGAGAATGGCTTTTTCAGAAGCAAAATGACAGCTACTTGCAGCCAAACTCTGAGCCCATTTGAAGGTTTCACTATTAATCTGAACTAGCTCTGTAAAAATATATTTTCCTGTTAAAGTTCAGATGCTGTAGTGACTTTCCTAGCCCCAATAATGGGAACATGGAGCCCAAATATGCAGTAAAGAGTAGATCTCTTTCACTTAGAGCACTCAACTACTCTAGGGACTCTGTTGACCAGCTCGGTACTTCCTACCTATTTCAGAGGCCTGGGTTGGCAGCAGTGTGTGCATATGTGTGGTCACTCTCTCACATCCTGGGCTGTGCAGACAAGCTGGCTTGGTGCCATCCACTCTGGAGTATACCCCTTGTTTATCTTTAAGAATGAAATGTACTGGGTCCTGAAATGCTCAGGCCCCTCATCAGTGTTTTTTCCTGCCTATAAGGGGCATCTACTTGACTGCTTGAGTCTCAAAGGGGCCTGGTTAGACCTTGCATCATGTTTTTCTTTTTGTTCCATATTTCCAGGTTCCCTAGGTGTCAGCTCACATAGTGGTTGCCCAGTGGCAGGCCTTAAACAGCTCCCAGGAATGGCTCTGCGTAAGCTGTGTAGGCCTCCTTACCATGATCCAGGGCCCCAGAGGGGAACCTGTTTTCCGCAGGGGGCCCAGCACTGCTTTGACCTTTAAGTTGCTGGCCAAGCAGACTTGGCTTTGTGTGGCTCCACGTAGGCGGGTGAGATTTTCTTCGTCAGGCCTCCCAGGCAGCAGAGAAAGTTCCCAAGTCTTGTTTCCCACCCTCTAAAAATGGGATTTTGACTTCCTGTGTGTTTCAGGTCCTTCTTGTTTCAGCAGGAGGATCCTGTGCATTTGATCTAAATCTGGTCTCCCATTGGAGAGATCCAAACAATCTAAGTGAAAACAGTATTAACAGGAAACCTGTTCTAGAAGCCAAGAATGCAACCAAAATAGCTTCAAGTTTAATTCTGATAGCGGCACCATTTGGGGGAGGCCTTTACCTGAGAGAAACGATAAATGCAACTCAGCTTCCAAATGTTCTGGCCTGCAGGGCTTTGTGGGGTGCAGGGAGAATGGGCTTCTGGGCTGCCTGGTGCACAGAGGTGGTGGTACTACCTGCAAGCACCTGGCACAGAGGGCTGGCCACCCAGAGGGCCATGTAAGCAAAAGATGTGTGTTCGCTGAGGGAACTGACCAGTCATTTTCACTTGGTGGAGATAATTGAGAATTTTATAATGGAAAAAGATCCTTAAAAAAACCGAAAGCACATTATTTAACAGTGGAATATTTATGAACTCAAAACACTATGAAGAAGAGAAAAATCACCCACAATCTTACAATACAGAGAGAACTTCAGTAAACACTTAGTGGGAACTTTGAATGTTTCTTTTCTTTATATATGTAGACATATATAAAGAAAACACATGCTTTAATGGTTTGAGTGTCTCCTGTTTTACCCTCGTTGTCATATATCCCTGTCTCCACATGCAATCACTGCTGCCAGCTTCCAGGTGTGTTCCCTACACATACAAGAAAATATAGATTTACTTATTTATGCTTTCCAATGCAAGTGGCAGCTGAACACTTTTCTGAACCTCTACTTTTTGAACTTGACAAATGTCTTGAAGAGCCATCCATATCAGTATGTACAGATTTGCTTCATTCTTTTATGAAGTTGCATAATATTCCACTGTATGATTGTGCCACAATTTATTCAGCTGGATACTATGAACATTTAGATCATTTTCAGATTTTCGATGTTAAAAAATACATTTTCTAGAAGTGGCATTATTGAGTCAAATTCCACATATTGTGCTCTATGACCAAATAGCTCTCCAAAGAGCTGGCACCCATCTGCTCTCCCACCTGCAATGTATGAGGAAGTGTTTATTTCCCTTCACTGTCACTCATACAGTTTGCTATCATGATTTTGGAATTTTGTTGTTTACACAAGTGAAAAATATTACTGTGAAGCTTACTCTGCATTCTTTTTTAAGAGTGAGATTGAAACTATTCTCCCATGTTCGAAGCATTTGCATTTTTGTATCTGTGAAACTATTCTCCTATGTTTGAAGCATTTGCATTTTTGTATCTGTGAAACTTTCATGTTATTTTCTCAGTTTTCTTCTGGGCTGTTGGTATCTCTTTTTCTCCTCTACTATTTTAAGGACAATGTTTCAAGCATGGGAGCTACTGGTTACTTACAGCACAGAATTTCTTTTTCTTCTTATTTATTCTCTGCCCCACAGACTATCTGCTTCCTGCAAATATGGTTTAGTAATGTAGTTCCTCTTCCTCCTTGAATCTGATGCTCCTTTCCAGTGACAAAACCAGGCCCAGGTGACTCCTATCACTGGCCATGGAACCAACTCCCTAGGAAGATATCAAGAGATAATGGATCTTCCTGGCTGCTGTGGCTCAGTGGACTGAATGTCGGCCTGCGAGCTAAGTGTCACTGGTTCGATTCCCAGTCGGGGCACATGACTAGGTTGCACATCAGGTCACCAGTTGGGGGCGCGAGTGAGAGGCAACCACACAGTGATGTTTCTCTCCCTCTCTTTCTCCTTTCCTCTCTCTCTAAAAATAAATAAATAAATAAACAAAATAATAAATAAATAATTAAAAAAAAAGAGATAATGGATCTTGCACCTCAATTTGTATCACTCGCCCAGCAGAGAGCTCTGCTTCTGCATTTTTTTATTTTTAAATATTTAAGCTGCAAAAATTTTGTTTTTGCATTATACTGTATTTGACCTTAAAGACTTCCAGAAAACCCCTATTTTGTGCTTCATAACTCCAGAAATTTCATTACTGATTCAAAGATGGAATTTATAACATTTATTGCTTCACCATCTTACTTTTGTGTAATTTCTTAAAGGTATAAGGGGAAATACTGGATTTTCCTTACCTCTTTACATACATACTTTCTATTTAATTTTGCATTATGTATCTCTGGTTTATAACTAGATTACTGCTTTTTCAATAAAAATGTTCTTTTGAGGTAAATATTGTTTCTTCTCTTATTTTATAGTTAATAAGAAGTAGTGGGTCATTTCTACTCCAAATAAATTAATTAAAACATTTTCACCTGTATTCACTCATTTATTTATTTTATTAAATAATTTTTTATTGTTATTCTATTACAGTTGTCCCAATTTTTCCCTTTGCCCTCCTCCACCCATCCCACTCCCTGCTCCCACAGTCAATTCCCATTCTGTTGTCCATGTCCATGGGTCACTCATACATGTTCTTTGTCCAGTTCCTTTCCCTTCTTTCCACAATTTTCCTCCTATCCCTATCCTCAGGTCACTTTCAGCCTGTTCCATGCCTGTGGTTCTATTTCGTTCATTAGTTTATTTTGTTAGATTCCTTTTATAGGTGAGATAGTATGGTATTAGTCTTTTACTGACTGGCTTATTTCACTTAGCACAATGTTTTCCAGTTCCATACATTCTGTCCTAAAAGGTAGGAGTTCCTTCTTTTTTTTTTTCTGTTGCATAGTATCTCATTGTGTAATTGTACCACATTTTTTTGATCCACTCATTTACTGATGGGCACTCAGGCTGCTTCTAGCAATTGACTATTGTAAATAGCACTGTACAACAGAATAAACTCAAAATGGATAAAAGACTTAAATATAAGTCGTGACACCACAAAACTCCTAGAGGAAAACAGGCAAGAAAATTTCAGATATCCCAGGTAGCAATATTTTTGCCAATATACCTCCTAGAGCAAGGGCAATAAAGGAAAGACTAAACAAATGGGACAACATCAAAATTAAAAGCTTCTGCATGGCTAAAGAAACCATCATCAAAATGAAAAGGGAACTAAATATATGGCAGAACATATTTGCCAATGATACATCAGACAAGGGTTTGATCTCCAAAATATATAAAAAACTCAGATGACTCAACACCAGGAAGACAAATAATCCAATTAAAAAATGAACAAAGAATCTGAATAGACACTTCTTCAAAGAGGACCTATAGATGACCCATAGACATATGAAAAGATGCTTAACATCTCTAACCATCAGATAGATGCAAATTGAAACCACAGTGAGATACTACCTCACACCAGTCAGTATGGTTAACATCAGCAGATCAACAAAGAAGAAGTGCTGGCGAGGATGTGGAGAAAAGGGGATCCTAGTGCACTGTTGGTGGGAATGCAGGCTGCTGCAGCCACTATGGAGAACAGTATGAAATTTCCTAAAAAAACTAAGAATTGACATTAATTCTTTTGGATAAGAAAGACCCAACTTTCAAAAAGAATCACAGCTTATGAAAGTAAAACCTCTCATTTCCATTCACAAGTTCCTTGAATCTGCTACTTTTCCATTTAATGGCTCCATTAAACACATAAAGAAAACACACACACACACACACACACACACACACACACACACACACACACACACCTGAGATTGCTTTATGAGAAATTTTCCTGGAAGTTTTCTGAAGTGATTACCCTTTTAGTTTTTCTAAACCAAACATTCTTGAAGGGAAGGCATGTTGGGGGACTGGGTGAATGAGGTGAAGGAAGTAACAATTACAAACTGGACTTGTAATATAGTATGATATCAGGTATTGTGATACCTCCAACTTTGTTCTTCTTTCTCAAGATTGCAGTGGCTACACAGGGTCCTTTCGATTCCATGTAACTTTTTTTTTTATAAGAAAGGGCCGAAAAATCTAGTTCTGGAATTGTGTGGTGTGCTTCTCATCTGTGCCCTACTGTGGCCATGTGAGTTCCATTCAATTCTCTAACGTTTGCTCTTGTACAGCATGGGAAGTGAGGTTTAACACCAAGGTTCCTCAGTCTCAGAGATGATTGTGGCCTTCCCCTCCTCTTACAGCTGACTACATGTCATGGAACTATATGTCACTGTTTTCTCTACTTATACCATGAATGCTTAAGTGGTCATTTCACTAATATATATGGAAAAACTATTCTTAGTACAATGGCATTGCAGTCTGCAACTTAAGGTATGAAATCATCTTGACATTTGCTTTCAGTATATTTCAGAGATTTTCTTTTTAATTTACTTTTGTATAGATTTAATATATCAAAACATGGGTCTCTTGCTTTTTTTTTAAAATGTATTTTATTGATTATATTGTTACAATGGTTCCAGTTTTCTCCCCTTTACTCCCCTCCACCCAGCATCTCCCTCCCCCAGCAATGCCCTCCCATGTCCATACCCATGGTTCGTAAAAAATAACTATCCCTCCCTCTCAGATATTAAGACCCTTTGTAATCTTGTAAAGGACAATGGGCGAAGGTCTCAAGCTCCTCTAGCTGCTTCAAGCTGGACATGGTTGTCGTCCTACCTACCCTTGGGTCCAGAAATCCCTAATAATAGTGGGGGTGTGGAGGGGAGGGTGACGTTCCCACATGCGGAAGGATCGTGCAGACTCCAGGTCAGTTGGCTATCTCCGGACAACGGCGTGCTTGCTTTAACAGGCTGGCATCCTTGTTGTGTTCTGGGGGCAACAGATTTGGCAAAAAGGGTTAAAAGACATCATTCAATCCATAATTACTAGATGACAAAAGGCAGGGATTAATTTTTCAATGTTCCACATTAGGAGAAAAAAAAAGGGGGGGGCTTTTTTGGAGGAAGGTGTGCTAGGCACATCTCACCTGTCCAAAACCCTTTTGCCCATTATACTTAGTTTGGGCTGAGGAAAATAGTTTAGGTTTCCCCCCTCTCTGTCCAAGCCATTAGGATAGAAAAGAGAAACCCGTTTTAAAGTGAAGCCCACAGACCACCCCATTCTTCACCAACCCAGCCATTTAGTTCAGCCAAACCGTTGAGTCTCAGGAGGCAGCGCTGAAGACAGGATTAAGTGAGGCTTATGCGTACAGACAATCACACAGGTAATGCGGTCATAGGCTTATGCCCTTTGAAAACAGAAAACACATGTTAATTTATGTAACATAACCCACAAACAAGTCTCTAAATCTGTAAGACTCTCTTATTGGGAAGACATCCAGTTGCAAGGCACTTGACATTCTACTTGCCTGCAACTTGAATATCTTTGATGATATCACAGACATTTAATTTTCAAGTGAAACCATATTTTAAATGAGAAGAAACTTTTAAGACAGTTACCTGACCTACTTTACAGTCTACTACTGATCATTGTGATTTTCCTTGAATAATGATTTTTCTCCCTAAGATTACCCTCCTTGTCTTTAAAGGGACTACATTAAGTCCATTTTTAATTTATCCTGTTCATTTGCATAAACATAACAAGAGCAGCAAATGATCACTTATGAACTTTAGTTCTGCTTTGCTGGAACTTACCCAAGGAACATTTAGGGTGACCCTCAGTCTGCTCTTCAGTGCACAGAAGCTGGGCCACATACCTGGCATTCATCCTTGCCTGTACACACCTGTCCTTTCCAAGTCCTTCTGGTTTTCCATTGTGCCTTAAGGTCCCTTCTAGCCATCTTTCAGGAAAACAACCTTTGTTCCTTCCCTGGAGAGATTGCTGTGGACCGCACAACCAACCATGGTAGCAGGCCTTTAATCTCGCGGGATTTTATTACCTTTGAAAGTCATTCCCAGTTCCTCAGGGCTTTTTGGTAACAACTTGAGCCCAAGTATGTCTCCTTTAGGCTTGACATTCCAGTCAAAGACTTGGTCAAAAAAAAAAAAAAAAAAAAAAAAAGGAACCTCTATTGACAACTGGTCTTATTAGTTCTATGCAAAGAAACCCATGTCATTACTTACCTGTTTAGAATGCCAGACTCTGGAGGGATCAAATAGGGAGAAAAATATACAACGTGAAGAAAAATCTTTGTCCTAATATTCACTGAACTGGCATTTCCATTCTTCATATTTTAATTTTTCCCCCACTAAAAAAATTTTTTTGTTTGTTTTTCCATTACCGTTGTCTCATTTTTTTAGCCCTCTTGCTTCTCTGCACCCTGTCCCTCCCTTCCCCCACATTTAGTCTCCACTCAGTTGCCCCTGTCTGTGGGTCATTCATTTATTTATTTATTTTTTTACTTGACCCTTCCCCTTACACCCTTCATTTCCTCCCCCTTCCCCCCTTGTTACTGTTAGTCTACTTCTTGTTTACATACCTCTGGTTCAGTTTTGCTCATTTGTTTGTGTTGTTCATTAGTTTCCTGTAATAGGTGACAGCATAAGGTATTTTTCTTTTGTTGCCTGGCTTATTTCACTAAGCATAATTTTCTCTAGTTCCATCCATGTTGTTGCAAATGGTAGAAGTTCCTTCTTTCTTTCTGCTACATAGAATTCCATTGAGTAAATGTACCACAGTTTTTTGACCCACTCATCTACAGATGGGCACTTAGGTTGTTTCCAGCACTTGGCTATTGTAAATAGTGCTGCTATGAACATTGGAGGGCATAGGTTCTTTTGAATTGGTGTTTCGGGATTTTTTGGATATAATCCTAGCAATGGAATTGCTGGTTCAAAAGACAGTTCCATTTTTAGTTTTTTTAGGAAATTCCAAACTGTTTTCCACAGTGGCTGCACCAGTCTGCATTCTGACCAGCAATGCACCAGGGTTCCCGTTTCTCCGCATCCTCTCCGGCACAAGTTGTTTGTTGATTTGTTGATGATGGCCATTCTGACTGGTGTGAGGTGGTATCTCATTGTGGTTTTTATTTGCATCTCTCTGATGGCTAGTGATGTTGAGCATACTTTCATATGTCTATGGGCCCTCTGTATGTCTTCTTTGGAGAAGTGTTTGTTCAGGTCCTTTGCCCATTTTTTAATTGGGTTGTCTGTCTTCTTGGTGTTGAGTCATATGAGTTCTTTATATATTTTGGAGATCAATCCCTTGTCTGAGATGTCATTGGCGAATATATTTTCCCATATGGTTGGTTTCCTTTGCATCTTGCTGATGTTTTCTTTAGCTGAGCAGAAACTTTTTAGTTTGATGTAGTCCCATTTGTTTATTCTTTCCTTTATTACCCTTGCCTTAGAAGATATATCAGTGAAAATGTTGCTACGTGTGATATCTGAAATTTTCCTGCCTATTTTTTCCTCTAGGACTTTTATGGTATCACGCCTTACATTTAAGTCTTTGATCCATTTTGAGTTTATTCTGGTATATGGTGTGAGCTGGTGGTCTAGTTTCATTTTTTTGCATGTCCCTGTCCACTTCTCCCAACACCATTTGGTGAAGAGGCTCTTTTCACTCCATTTGATGTTCTTCCCCCCTTTTCAAATATTAGTTGATCATATGAACCTGGGTTTATTTCTGGGCTCTCTATTCTGTTCCATTGAGCTATATGTCTGTTCTTACGCCAGTACCAGACTGTTTTGATTACCGTGGCCTTGTAGTATAGTTTGATATCAGGTATTGTGATTCCTCCTACTGTGTTCTTCCTCAAAATTGCTGTGGCTATTCGGGCTCTTTTTTGGTTCCATATAAATTTTTGAAGTATTTGTTCTAGGTCTGTGAAATATGTCATTGGTATTTTAATAGGGATTGCATTGAATCTATAAATTGCTTTGGGTAGTATGGACATTTTAATGATGTTGATTCTTCCCATCCATGAGCATGGTATATGCTTCCATTTATTTGTATCTTCTTTAATTTCTTTCTTCAGTGTTATGTAGTTTTCTGAGTACAGGTCTTTTACCACCTTGGTTAAGTTTATTCCTAGGTATTTTATTTTTCTTGCTCCTATGGTAAATTGAATTTTTCTTTCAGTTTCTATCTCTGAGTTTTCATTGTTGGTTTATAAAAATGCCTTTGATTTCTTAATATTGACTTTGTATCCTGCTATTTTGCCGAATTCACTTATTAGGTCGAGTAGTTTTTTTGTGGAGTCTATAGGGTTTTCTATGTACACTATCATGTCATCTGCAAATAATGACAGTTTTACTTCCTCTTCTCCAATTTGGATGCCTTTTATTTCTCTTTCTTGTCTGATTGAGGTGGCTAGAACTTCCAAGACTATGTTGAATAGGAGTGGAGAGAGCGGACATCCTTGTCTTGTTCCTGATCTCAGGGGGAATGCTCTCAGTTTTTGCCCATTGAGTATGATGTTGGCTTCAGGTTTCTCATATATGGCCTTTATTATGTTGAGGTATGCTCCCTCTATTCCCATTTTGCTGAGAGTTTTTATCATAAATCGGTGTTGTACTTTATCAAATGCTTTTTCTGATCATGTGGTTTTTGTCTTTCATTTTGTTTATGTGGTGTATTACGTTTATTGATTTGGGAATATTAAACCATCCTTGCATCCCTGGGATGAATCCTACTTGATCGTGGTGTATGATCTTTCTAATGTGTTGCTGGATCCGGTTTGTCAATATTTTGTTGAGGATTTTAGCGTCTATGTTTATCAGCGATATTAGCCTCTAGTTTTCTTTCTTTGTTGTGTCTTGACCTGGTTTTGGAATTAGGGATATACTGGCTTCATAGAATGAGTTTGGCAGTCTTCCCTCTTCTTGTATCTTTTGGAATAGTCTGAGGAGGATAGGAGTTAGTTCTTTCCTAAATGTTTTGTAGAATTCACTTGTGAAGCCATCCGGTCCAGGGCTTTTGTGTGCTGGGAGTTTTTTGATTACTGCTTCAATTTCACTAGCTGTTATTGGTCTATTCAGACTTTCTGCTTCTTCTTGATTCAGTTTGGGAAGACTGTAGGTTTCCAGGAATTTGTCCATTTCCTCTAGGTTGTCAAATTTCTTGCCATATAGTTGTTCATAATAATTTCTTATAATCCTTTGTATTTCTGTGGTATCAGTTGTGATTTCTCCTCTTTCGTTTCTGATTTTATTTATTTGGGTCCTCTCTCTTTTTTTTCTTGATGAGCCTGGTTAAAGGCTTGTCAATTTTGTTTATCTTTTCAAAGAACCAGCTCCTACTTTTGTTGATCTTTTGAATTGTTAGTTTAGACTCTATGTCATTTAATTCTGCCCTGATCTTGATGATTTCCTTTCTTCTACTTGATCTGGGATTTGCTTGTTGTTCTTCCTCTAGTTCTTGTAGCTGTAGGGTTAAATTTTTTATTAGATATTCTTCTAGCTTTTTTAGGGAGGCTTGTATTGCTATGAACTTTCCTCTTAAGACTGCTTTCGCTGTATCCCATAGGTTTTGGGTTGTTGTGTGTTCATTATCATTAGTTTCCAGAAACTTTTTGACTTCTTTCTTGATGTCATTGTTAACCCATTCATTATTTAATAGCATGTTATTCATTCTCCATGAGTTTGAATGTTTTTGAGTTTTTTCCTTGAGGTTGATTTCCAATTTTAAGCCATTGTGATCTGAGAAGATGCTTGATATAATTTCAATTTTCTTGAATTTGTTAAGGCTTGTTTTGTGTCCTACCATGTGGTCTATCTTTCAAAATGTTCCATGTGCACTTGAGAAGTATGTATATTTGGCTTCTTTGGGATGAAAACTTCTATATATATAGACTAAGTCCATTTGATCTAAAGTGTTGTTCAGTGCCTCAATATCTTTGGTGTTTCTTTGCTTCGAAGATCTGTCCATTGTTGACAATGGGGCGTTATAGTCCCCTACTATGAGTGTGTTGCTGTCTATAACTTTCTTGGAGTCTTTCAAAATTTTCCTTATATATTTGGGTGCTCCTAATTTGGGTGGATATATATTTATAAGGGTTATATCTTCTTGATGGATTTTTCCTTTAAGTATTATGAAATGTCCTTCTTTGTCTCTTTTTATGGACTTTGCTGTGAAATCTCTGTTGTCTGATATAAGTATTGCTACCCCGGCTTTTGTTTCATGTCCATTTGCTTGAAATACTTTTTTCCATCCCTTTATTTTCAATCTGTGTAGATCTTTTGTTCTAAGGTGGGTCTCTTGTAGACAGCATATATGTGGGTCATTCTTTCTAATCCATTCAGCTACCCTATGTCTTTTAATTGGAGCATTTAATCCATTTACATTTAAGGTTATTACCGATAAGTATTTATTCATTGTCATTTTTCCCCTTTGTACTCGTGTTCGTCTCTGTCTCTCTCTGTTTCTTTATCTTCTTAGAGCAGACCCTTTAGAATCTCTTGCATTGCTGGTTTGGTGGAGATGTATTCTTTTAGCCTTCTTTTGTCTTCGAAGCTCCTTATTTCACCATCCATTTTGAATGAGAGCTTTGCTGGGTATAGTGTTCTAGGTTGTAGGCCTTTGTTTTTCATTGCTTGGAATATTTTTTGCCATTCCCTTCTGGCTTGTAGTGTTTCTGCTGAGAAATCTGATGATAGACTTATTGGAGCTCCCTTGTATGTTATTACTTGTTTCCCTCTTGCTGCTTTTAGGATCCTCTCTTTGTCTTTGAATGTTGCCATTTTAATTATGATATGTCTTGAGGTGGGCCTGTTGGGGTTCATCTTCATTGGGACCCTCTGTGCTTCCTGGACTTGGATGACTCTTTCTCTCCTCATGTGAGGGAAGTTTTCTGTCATTAGTTTTTCAAAGAGGTTTTCTATCCCTTGCTCTTCTTCTCCTCCTTCTGGAATTCCTATGATACGGATATTATTACGTTTCATGTTGTCCTGCAGCTGTCTTAGAACCTCTTCAGTCTTGTTCAGTCTTTTTTCATTTTGTTGCATTGTCTGGGAGTTTTTGTGTACGTTGTCCTTCAGCTTGCTGATTCGATCTTCTCCTTCCTCTAGGCTGCTTTTAATTCCTTCTACTGTGTTCTTCAATTCAGGATCGTATTCTTCATTTCCTCCTGTCTCTTATTGATAGTTTCTATGTCCTTTTTCATGCTCGTGTAATTCTCCGTGAGTTCCTTGTAGTTTTTCTGGAGTTCCTTTTAGTTTCCCTGGAGTTCTTTGTAGTTTCCGCTGAGCTCATTCAGCTTCTCCATAATCCATGTTTTGAATTCCATATCTGATAGTTCGCTCCCCTCTATTTCATTTAGCACTCTTTCTGGGGATTCTACCTTTCCTTTTGATGGGAGGTTGTTTCTCTGTCTCCCCATTTTTTTGACTCCTATTGTTTGTTGGTGCTTCTTAGAATGATCTGCACTTCCAGGATCTGCCTCTGGTGGCATGAGATCATGTACCAGTCTGGCCCTAGGCAGCCTGTTGGAGACTTCCAGGGATCTACTGCTGTTGTCTGTCTTCTTTAATTGTTAATCTATTCAATCTGTGATGAGCTGTCAGGCTTAAGGACTGTGGGTGTGGCAGCTTAATTCCTGTAGGCCGGGCTTTTGCTTCCCCTCAGGCTGACGCCACTTGGAGGGGAATGGTCTACCCGCAGTACTGGGGATGAGTCAGCACTGGGACCCAGTTGGCTGTTCCTCCAGTTCTCCCCTCAAAGCCACCGTGCCAAGCTCTCCCCAAGTGTCTCCAGTCCTCTCTGCCTTCCCTCTGCTTGAGCCCAGGGTAAGTGGTGGCCAAAATATTTTCGTATGTGATCCACTGAACAGTTCTTTTTTTCCAGCTGTTTCTCTCCGGCTAGCAAGAAATCCTGTGGCTTTTCGCTTTTCACAGCTGATACTATTTTGCTTTCCACTCTGTTGCTGTAGGCTGGGAAGCCCAGCTGGGGGTTTAGACCCTGCCCTTCTCAGGGGGAATCTCCCGCTGCTGAGCTGTTTCTCAGTCCCTTCAGCAGCCACCCGTGTGAGCCCAGCCAACCCTTCTGCATCTCCGCACTCCCTACCGGTCAAGTTGTGATGTAGCGGCCTTTTCTGTCTCTCCATGTTTATAAGACTTCTTTCCAGCTAGTGTTCGGTTGGTTATTCCAGATGATTTCTCGAAAATTAAGTTGTAAATCCAGACTGGTCCTGGGAGGAGGTTAGTGTAGCTTCCACTTACTCCTCCGCCATCTTCGATCCCCTCATTAGTTCTTTTTATATTTTGGAGATCAATGTCTTGTCTGAGATATCATTGGCAAATATATTTTCCCATATGGTTGGTTTACTTTTCATCTTGCTGATGTTTTCTTTAGCTGAGCAGAAACTTTTTAGTTTGATGTAGTCTCATTTGTTTAATCTTTCCTTTATTTCTCTTGTCTTAGGAGATATATCAGTGAAAATGTTGCTACGTGTGATATCTGAAATTTTTTTGCCTATGTTTCCTTCTAGAACTTTTATGGTGTCATGACTTACATAAGTCTTTGATCCATTTTGAGTTTATTCTGGTGTATGGTGTAAGTTGATGGTCTAGTTTCATTTTTTTCCATGTCCCTTTCCAGGTTTCCCAACACCGTTTGTTGAAGAGGCTTTTTTCACTCTGTTTGATGTTTCTTCCCCCTTAGTCAAATATTAGTTGCCCATATAGACCTGGGTTTATTTCTGGGCTCTCTATTCTGTTCCATTGAGCGATATATTTGTTCTTATGCCAGTACCAGAGTGTTTTGATTACCATGGCCTTGTAGTATAGTTTGATATCATTATTGTGATTCCTCCTACTGTGTTCTTCTTCCTCAAAATTGCTGTGGCTATTCGGGCTTTTTTTTGGTTCCATATAAGTTTTTGAAGTATTTGTTCCAGGTCAGTGAAATATGTCATTGGTATTTTAATAGGGATTGCATTGAATCTATAAATTGCTTTGGGTAGTATGGACATTTTAATGATGTTGATTATTCCCATCCATGAGCATGGTATATGCTTCCATTTATTTCTATCTTCCTTAATTTCTTTCTTTCAGGGTTATGTAGTTTTCTGAGTACAGGTCTTTTACCTCCTTGGTTAAGTTTATCCCTAGGTACTTTATCTTTCTTGTTGCTATCATAAATTAATTTTTTCTAGTTTTTATCTGTGATACTTTAATGTAGGTGTACAGAAATGCTTTTAATTTCTGAATATTGACTTTGTACCCTGCTATTTTGCCAAATTCACTTATTAGTTTGAGTAGTTCTTTTATGGAGTCTATAGGGTTTTCTATGTACACTATGATGTCATCTCCAAATAATAACAGTTTTACTTACTCTTTTCCAATTTGGATGCCATTTATTTCTCTTTCTTGTCTGATTGTGGTGGCTAGAACTTCCAAGACTATGTTGAATAGGAGTGGAGAGAGCGGACATCCTTGTCTTGTTCCTGATCTCAGGGGGAATGCTCTCATTTTTTTCCCATTGAGTATGATGTTGGCTTCAGGTTTCTCATATATGGCCTTTATTATGTTGAGGTATGCTCCCTCTACTCCCATTTTGCTGAGAGTTTTTATTATAAATGGGTGTTGTACTTTATCAAATGCTTTTTCTGCATCTATTGATATGATCATGTGGTTTTTGTCTTTCATTTTGTTTATTTCGTGTATTACATTTATTGATTTGTGAATATTAAACCATCCTTGCATCCCTGGGATGAATCTCACTTGATCGTGGTGTATGATATTTCTAATGTATTGCTGGATCCGGTTTGCCAATATTTTGTTGAGGATTTTAGCATCTATGTTCATCAGTGATATTGGCCTGTAGTTTTTTTTTTCTTTGTTGTGTCTTGACCTGGTTTTGGAATTAGGGTAATACTGGCTTCCTAGAACGAGTTTGAGAGTCTTTTCTCTTCTTGGATCTTTTGGAATTGTCTGAAGAGAATAGGAGTTACTTTTTTCCTAAATATTTTGTAGAACTCACCTGTGAAGCCATCTGGTCCAGGGCTTTTGTGTGCCCGGAGTTTTTTGATTGCTGATTCAATTTGTCTGGTTGTTTTTGGTCTATTCAGGCTTTCTGCTTCTCTTGATTTAGTTTTGGTAGACTATACTTTTTCAGGAATTTGTCCATTTTCTCTAGGTTGTCAATTTTTTTGCCATATAGTTGTTCGTAACAATTTCTTACAATTCTTTGTATTTCTGTGGTATCAGTTGTGATTTCTCCTCTTTCATTTTTGATTTTATTTATTTGGGCCCTCTCCCTTTTTTCTTGAGGAGCCTGGTTAAAGGCTTGTCAATTTTGTTTATCTTTTCAATGAACCAGCTCCTACTTTTGTTGATCTTTTGAATTGTTAATTTTGTCTCTATGTCTTTTAATTGGGCTCTGATCTTGATGATTTCCTTCCTTCTACTTGATGTGGGATTTGCTTGTTGTTCTTCCTCTAGTTCTTGTAGCTGTAGGGTTAAATTTTTTATTAGATTTCTTCCAGCTTTTTTAGGTAGCCCTGTATTGTTATGAACTTTCCTCTCAGGACTGCTTTCACTGTATCCCATAGGTTTTGGGTTGTTTTGTGTTCATTATCATTAGTATCCAGAAACTTTTTGATTTCTTCTTTGATGTCATTGTTAACCCATTCATTACTTAATAGCATGTTATTCATTCTCCATGAGTTTGAATATTTTTGTTTTTTCCTTGAGGTTGATTTCCAGTTTTAAGCCATTGTTATCTGAGAAGATGCTTGATATAATTTCATTTTATTGAATTTGTTGAGGGCTTTTTTTTTGTCCTATTATGTGGTCTATCTTAAAAATGTTCTATGTGCACTTGAGAAGAATGTATATTTTGCTTCTTTGGGGTGAAATGTTCTATATATATTGACTAAGTCCTTTTGATCTAGAGTGATGTTCAGTGCCTCAATATCTTTGGTGTTTCTTTGCTTCGAAGATCTGTCTATTGTTCACAATTGGTGTTAAAGTCCCCTACTATGAATGTGTTGCTGTCTATATCTTTCTTGGAGTCTTTCAAAATTTTCCTTACATATTTGGGGTGGTGCTAAGTTGGTTGTATGTATATTTATAAGTTTTATATCTTCTTGATGTATTTTTCCCTTAAGTATTTTGAAATGTCCTTCGTTGTCTGTTTTTATGGCCTTTGCTGTGAAATCTGTTTTGTCTGATGTAAGTACTGCTGCCCCAGCTTTTTTGTTTCATGTCCATTTGCTTGAAATACTTTTTTCATCCCTTCACTTTCAGTCTGTGTAGATCTTTTGTTCTAAGGTGGGTCTCTTGTAGACAGCATATATGTGGGTCATATTTTCTAATCTATTCAGCTACCATATGTCTTTTGATTAGAGCATTTAATCCATCCACATTTAAAATTATTACTGATAAGTACTTATTCGTTGTCATTTTCCCCCTTTGTACTTGTGTTCTTCTCGTCTCTGTCTGTTTCTTCATCTTCTTAAAGCAAACCCTTTATTATCTCTTGCGATGCTGGTTTGGTGGAGATGTATTCTTTAAGCCTTCTTTTGTCTTGGAAACTCCTTATTTCATCTTTCATTTTTAATGAGAGCATTGCTGGGTAGAGTATTCTTGGTTGTCGGCGTTTGTTTTTCATTGCTTGGAATATTTTTTGCCATTCCCTTCTGGCTTGTATTGTTTCTGCTGAGAAATCTGCTGATAGCCTTATTGGATCTCCCTTGTATGTTAATAGTTGTTTCTCTCTTGCTGCTTTTAGGATTCTCTCTTAGTCTTTGAATGTTGCCGGTTTAATTATGATGTGTCTTGAGGTGGGCCTATTGGGGTTCATCTTCATTGGGACCCTCTGTGCTTCCTGGACTTCTGTGACTCATTGTTTCCTCATGTTAGGGAAGTTTTCTGTCATTAATTTTTCAAAGAGGTTTTCTATCCCTTGCTCTACTTCTTCTCCTTCTGGAATTCCTATGATACGGATATTATTACGTTTCATGTTGTCCTGTAGTTGTCTTGGAACCTCTTCAGTCTTGTTCAGTCTTTTTTCATTTTGTTGCATTGTCTGGGAGTTTTTGTGTACGTTGTCCTTCAGCTTGCTGATCTGATCTTCTGCTTCCTCTACCCTGCTTTTAATTCCTTCTATTATGTTCTTCAATTCAGAGATCGTATTCTTCATTTCCTCCTAGCTTTTATTGATAGCTTCTATGTCCTTTTTCATGGTGGTGTAATTCTCAGTAAGTTTCTTGCAGTGTTTCTGGAGTTCGTTGTAGTTTCCGCTGAGCTCATTGAGCTTCTCCATAATCCATGTTTTGAATTCTATATCTGATAGTTTGCTCCCCTCTATTTCACTTAGCACTCTTTCTTGGGATTCTACCTTTTCTTTCGATGAGGGTTTGTTTTTTTGTGTTTCCATTTTTGTGACTCCTATTGTTTGTTGGTGCTTCTTAGAATAATCTGAACTTCCTGGATCTGCCCCTGGTTGTGTCAGATCATGTACCAATCTGGCCCTAGGCAGCCTGTTGGAGACTTCCAGGGATCTACTGCCTTTGTCTGTCTTCTTTAGTTGTTAATCTATTCAATCTGTTATTAGCCAGCAAGCTTAAGGACCGTGGATGTGGCAACTTAATTCCTGTGGGCAGGGCTTTTGCTTTCGCTTAGGCTGATGCCACTTGGAGAGGAATGGTCGGCCTGCAGTACTGGGGATGGGTCAGCACTTGGACCTGGTTCGCTGTTCCCCTAGTTCTCCCCTCAAAGCCACCGCGCCAAACTCTCCTTAAGTGTCTCCGGTCCTCTCTGCCTTCCCTCTGCTTGAGCTCAGGGTAAGTGGGGGCCAAAATATTTTCGTATGTGATCCATATAAGAGCTCTTTTTCTCCTGCTGTTTCTCTCCGGCTAGCAAGAAACCCTGTGGCTTTTCGCTTTTCACAGCTGGATACTATTTTACTTTTCACTTTGTTGCTGTAGGCTTGGAATCCCAGCTGGGGTTTAGGCCTTGCCCTTCTCAGGGGGAACCCCCAGCTGCTGAGCTGTTTCTCAGTCCGTTCAACTGCCACCCGTGGGAGCACAGCCAGCCCTTCCGTGTCTCTGCACTCCCTACCAGTCACGTTGTGATGTAGCGGCCTTTTCTGTCTCTCGGTGGTTATAAGACTTCTCTCAAGCTAGTGTTCGTTTGGTTATTCCAGATGATTTCTCCAAAATTAAGTTTTAAATCCTGACTGTTCCTGGGAGGAGATTAGTGTAGCTTCCACTTACTCCTCCACCATCTTGGATCCTCTCCAATTATGCTTCTTAATCCCTGCACCATTTCCCCACTTCTCACCCTTCCCCCTCCCAGATGATAACCCTCCAAATGATCCCCATACCTATGCTACTGTTTCTATTCTGGTTTGATTAGTTGGGTTTTGTTTTTATTTTTTAGATTCAGTTGTTGATAGTTGTGTGCTTTTTGTCATTGTATGTTCATAATTTTTATCTTTCTTTTCTTAAGTAAGTCCCTTTGCCACTTCATTTAATAATGGTTCTGTGATAATGAGTTCTTAAGCTTTACCTTGTCTGGGAATAACTTCATCTGCCCTTCCATTCTAAATGATAGCTTTGCTGGGTAGAGTAATCTCGGTTGTAAGTCTTTGCTGTTTATTACTTTAAGTACTTCTTGCCAGTTCCTTCTTGCCTGCAAAGTTTCTTTTGAGAAATCAGCTGACAGTCTTATAGGCGCCTGCTTTTCTCTTGCTGCTTTTATGTTTCTCTCTTTATCTTGAACCTTTGGCATTTTAATTATAATGTGTCTTGGTGTGGTCCTTTTTCGGTCTAGCTTGTTTGGTACTCTCTGTGATTTCTGGACTAGTATGTCCTTCGCCAAATATGGGGAGTTTTCTTTCATTATTTTCTCACATAAGTTGTTAATTTCTTGCTCTTTCTCTTCTTTTTCTGGCACCCCTATGGTTCAAATATTTGGAAGTTTTAAGTTGTTCCAGAGGTTCCTAAGCCTCTACTCATTTTTTTCAATTCTTGTTTCCTTATTCTGTACTGGTTAAATGTTTCTTTCTTTTTTATTTCCAAATCATTGATTTGAACCTGGTTTTCTTAACTTCACCATTGATTTTTTGTGGATTTTCCTTTGTTTCACTTAGCATGGCCTTCACTTCTTCCCTAATGCGTTTGCCATAGTTAACCATATCTGTCAAGCCTGTGAACATCTTTACCACCAGTGTTTAGAACTCTACATGTGTTAGGTTTGCTATCTCCTCATTTGTTAGTTTGGCTATCTCCTTGTTGCTTAGTTCTTTCACTGGAACCTTGATCCTTTCCCCCTTTTGGGCCATACTTCTCTGTCTTCTTAACTTGAAAGGCTCTTGTGCCTCTCTGCTTCTGTGTCCTAGGTACAGCTGTCGCACCTGTTATGTTGTAAGTGGTGGAGTCTTACGATTCGTCAGTACAGGGCGACCTATTTTACCACGTTGTGGCGGTGTACAATGTACATTGCTAAGCATTTGTCCCTTTTCCAGGCACTTCTCCCACTTTTGTATGGGACTGGCACCTCTCTAGCTGTTGCCCTGGCCATCTTTCCCAGAGTGGGTGAGTCTCTGGATGTTCTAGAACCATGGGATCCCTTTAAATAAGCACACTCTGCTGAGAGACTGGCAGTTTTTTCCTCTGCCCTCACCCCCACTGGTTTGCACAGTCAGAAGCAATGAGGCTTTTTTCACCTGTGCTGGGACCGTGAATTGTGAGGTCTTGTCTGGTGCTGTGTGCTCCCCAGGTGTCCCTCCTGACTTTTTAAAAGGTATGACTGCTCTTTCTGCCAGCCTGTTGTTGCCATCAGCTCTGCAACCAACACACTGAGTTACATCTGCCCCAGTTCCACCCTTCCTACCTGTCTGGATGAGTATTTCTTCTTTACATCTTTGTTTGTTGGACTTCCATGCAGTTTTATTTTTTGGAACTTCTGGTTGTCTCTAGTTTTGAGGTAGTTGTATTCCTTCTCAGTTGTGAGGGAGACCCAGCATGTCTGTCTAGGCCTTTATCATGGCCAGAAATCCAGTATCTTATATGTTTGTTGCAATAGTAAGTGGGATTAAAAAATTTTTTTTTCCTGATAGCTCATTACTGGTATATAAAAATGCCATCAATTTCTGAGTATTGATTTTGTATTCTGCTACTTTGTCAAATTTATTTAGTAGTCTAGTAATTTTTTGATGCAATTTTTAGTTTTCTATATGTAGTATCATGTTATCTGTAAATAATGACAATTTTACTTCCTATTTTCCAATTTGAATGCCTTTTATTTTTTATTCTTGTTTGATAACTGTTGCTAGGACTTCCATAAGTATATTAAATAAGTATGGTGAAAGCAGACACTAGATCTTAAGGGGAACATTTTTAGTTTTTGTGCATTGCGAATGATGTTTGGTGGAGGTTATTTATTATTGTCTTTATTATGTTGAGGTCAGAGAAGGAAAACTCTGACTCCAAAAAACCTCTGCTGCCTTGCGGCATACCTCTTCAGGGGAAGGGCTAAGGGAGTAAACCCCGACAGAAAATCCGGAGCCGGAGTCCCTAAGGCGGTTTGACGTTGTTGTCAACACCGGCAACTCCTGCGGCGCACCTGAAGCCAAGCTGTATTGACTCCGTCTTTCCCTTGGACCCTTCAGCTGCGAAGAGAGGGGGGGTCTGCTGCATGGGCAACAGCAGACCCTCCATATCACCCTGCCCAGGCTCTGTAGCTTCAGCTTCACTGGAGAGGACACTCCAGCGTCATTGCAAGATGTCAATTCAACACGGGAGGAGACAGATACCGTGTCACTCCCGAGTCGGACTGCACAGCCATTCTCGGCGGTGCAGATAGACTCTTAAGAAGCTACACCATCGTCTCTCGAGACGGACGGCTGCCGACGACGACGACGATGTTGAGGTATGATCCCTCTATTCCCACTTTGCTAAGAGTTTTTATCATAAATGGGTGCTGAATGTTATTGAATGCTCGTTCTGCATCTATTGATATGATCATGTGATATTTATCTTTCCTTTTGTTTATGTGATGTATCACATTTATTGATTTGGGAATGTTCTATACTAACCTTGCATCTCCAGGATAAATCCCACCTGATCATAGTATAGGACCTTTTAAATGTATTGCTGGATCTGGTTTGCTCCAATTCTGTTGAGGGTTTTAGCATCTTTTGTTCATCAAGGATATTGGTCTATAGTTTTCTTTCTTTGTTGTGTTTTTATCTGGTTTGGAATTAAGATAATACTGGTCTTGTTTAAAAAGCTTTGATGTCTTTCCTCCCCTTGAATTTCTTGGAATAGTTTGAGAAGGATCATTGTTGGTTCTTTAAAAGAGTTACCTGTGAAACCATCTGCCATTCTCAAAAACTGCTTTTTAAATGGTTGGATGAGGCTAGTGGCTACTTTTGGATCAACAGTGCAGTAACAGCAGCCTAGAAGGATCACAGTTGCTGGTAATTTTAGGATTATTTCTAGATGTCTCAAATTGGGGTTGAGATGACTGTCAGAGACACTGGTTGGAAACCTTTTTTTTCTGGGATGTTTACATTTTGATATTTCTACACCCCATATTTCTAGTATATTGGGTTATTCTTTCAATGTTTTCTATTTTACTTTCATGCAAATATTTTCCCCAAATCCACCATCTCAGTGCTGAGTGGCTCACCTCTAATCCATCCTCCCCCAAGAGCTTTTCCAGATCTCATTAATCATCCCTATAGATGCCCCCCTTTTTTTTTTTGTCCACTCACAAGTGTCTTGATTCTTGCACCTGCTTTCTCCCTGGACTTCTATCTCTTAGAACAAGAGGATTGTTCTAATCTCTCTCTGATGGCAACCAGTGTTTGGTACACAATGCATAGACCCAGAAGGAGCTTCATGTTTGTTTGGTTCTGGTTTTCTCTATTATGTGATTGACACTTTCTGTCTCATTGAGAGTGGAGATTGTTTTGGAATCTCTGAGGGTTCTGTAGCTCCTGTAAAGTTCAGAGTGGACAGAACCTAGGTTAACAGAAGAAATCAAGAAAGTCCAACTTCTAATTTTCTTTGCCAAAGGTCAGGGCATTGCTTCTTCTATGAATTGCTCTAACTTTAAATCAAAAGTCCCCTAAATTTGGGACAGATAATAATTTGGGGCATATAAGATAAGAGCTTTGGGAAGTTGTCATTGCCCACTGACTTGACAGTGTTGTTGCTACAAAGTAATTAACCAAGACTATTTTTGTCTAGTTGAGTTATTTTGAAAGCCCAGAATTTCCTGATGTAAAAATAATAGGTGAATAAGTCCTGTCACTTCTGAAAAACAGAGATTGTATAAAGAGAGACTCAGCTGTCACTTGCAAAGACATCCAGACTGTCCAGCATTGTGTAGATGTAGTCATTCACCACCTCTTTGTATTTTTTTGCGATTAATGGATTACATGATGAAAATATTAGAAAGAATGAAGTTGAGCATGGGGTAAAAACCTTGTAGAGAAGTCAGTGAGGAAACTTTTATGGGCCAGGTTAATGCTTCTCATGAGAGGATGTACCTTAGGATAATATCTGCAAACCAAAAGAGGCTATAATAAATTCTCAAAAGGCACAAGCTCATTTCGCCTCCTCCTAGTCCTCAGCAGGGAGTGGGGAGCAAATTTTCCCCGTAACACTTTTCTGGACTTTAAGATGCCTGATACAAAGCTGGACAAGGAAAGGCATATCTACTGGCTTAGCCTCTTCTTGTTTGGGGCACTAAGTTTCTCACTTCTGCAACACACACTTGTTTCTATGCAGGGTTTATCCTGTCTGTGGGAAGAGGACATGTGTTGTTGTGCTCCAAGTCTGGGAGTCTCAGGGTCACCCGACTTGGCTGACTGGCCACCTATGTCCAGGGGCGAAAGTTGGGGGCCTAGAATGACACATCTATGAGGGTGGGGCTAGCAGGGAGAGAGGAAGAAGAGTGGCCCCCCAACCTCTTAACCATGAAGCCTAGCAGGTATATAAAAGGACCTGCACCCTTTTCCCACTAGGCACCACTTACAAATATTCTAGGATACTGCAATTTTGTTGTTCAATGCCTAAAGTTCTTATATAATGATGTGCTTTCATTTGAAGAGAATTGTGTATTCAAAGAGCACTTTCCATCCATGAGAAGGGCTGGGTTACTCCGCTGATCTGGGGAAACATTAGGTAACTTCCGGGAGGCCAAGAACAACCAGTAGTTAAGGTCCTACCTATATTGTGTTAGGACATTTTGGTTTCTGGATGCTTACCCATAGAGTGGGAGACTTAAAAGAAAAACCAAGGCATCACCATATGCTGTCATCACTCCTCACCTCGGGGGAATTCCCCTTGCCTCACTCAGCCCCAAGTGTGCTGCCATCCTCACCCATCTCTCTATTCAGGGGAAGGACTCTGCTGTCAAGGTGATTTTCTTTCTTCACACGTTCATTCTCCATCCTTCTCTTATTTGTTTCAACACAAACAACTGTGCACTGACTCCCTCCTTCATTATGGACATATTCGTTTTGGGAGTAAAGAGGATAGAGAATGGCCTTGGATAAATTGTGGGATGAAAAGCACCAGAAAATGAAGATATCTTTGAGGTAAAAATGGGCACCTCCTCCTCACAGATGAGTACACTAGCATGTATCCCATTGCTTTCCATCCCACTCTGCATAAGCAAGTGTGAACACTGGTATAACAAGGTTTCCCAGGCTGCCTCCATTATGCGCAGTTAGTGTTTGAAAGGGTATTACACTTAGGAATAAGACTGCTCTGGTGATGAGGAAGGAGGGCAGGACTGGTAATGAGAAGACCCCCATTCTAGGCCAAGTCCTAACTATTTGTGTAACGTTGGTTGGGTCATTAACTATTCATGAGCCCTATCTTACACAGCACTGTGAGCAACATTTGCTAGCTGCTGTCTCTACTCTCTCTAATGAGAAATGAAGACACTAAACTCTATATGCCAGACTCACATTCAACTTCCACCCCATTTCACCCCTCAGGAAAAAAAAAAGGTGGGTAAATTTAATTAATCAGTTTTTTAAAAAGTTAACATAAAATTATAGCAAAAAAGGAGCCTGAACTTTATTTATTTTAAATTATATTTTATTGATTATGCAATTACAGTTGTCTCAAATTTTCCCCTTTGCCTCCCTCCACCCAGCACCCCAAAATCCCTCAGGCACTCTTCATACAATTGTTCATGTCTATAGGTCATGAGCATCTGTTCTTTGTCAGTCCATATCCTATACTCTACTTTACATCCCAATGGCTATTCTGTAACTATCTCTTTTTTTTTTTTTTTTTGCTTATTATATCAAGTACTTTTTAGTGGAGCTTATAGGGGTTTCTATGTATGCTATCATGTCATCTGCATATAATGATAGTTTTACTTCTTCTTTTCCAATTTGGATGCCTTTTATTTCTTTTTCTTGTCTGATTGCTATCCAACACTGTTGAATAGGAGTGGAGAGAGTGGACATACTTGTCTTGTTCCTGATTTCAGGGGGAATGCTTTCAGTTTTTGTCCCCTGAGTATGATGTTGGCTTCAGGCTTCTCATATGTAGCCTTAATTATGTTAAGGTATGCTCCCTCTATTCCCATTTTGCTGAGTGTTTTCATCATAAATGGGTGTTGTACTTTATCAAATGCTTTTTCTGCATCTTTTGATAAGATTGTGTGATTTTTGTCTTTCATTTTGTTTAGGTGATGCATTATATTTATTGATTTGCGAATATTAAACCATCCTTGCATCCCTGGGATGAATCTCACTTGATCGTGGTGTATGATCTCTTTGATGTATTGCTGGATCCTGTTTGCCAAAATTTTATTGAGGATTTTAGTATCTATGTTCATCAGTGATATTGGCCTGTAGTTTTCTTTCTTTGTTGTGTCTTGACCTGGTTTTGGGATTAGGGTAATACTGGCTTCATAGAAAGAGTTTGAGATTTTTCCCTCTTCTTGGATTTTTTGGAATAGTTTGAGGAGGGTAGGAGTTAGTTCTTACCTAAATGTTTTGGAAAATTCACCTGTGAAGTCATGTGGTGCAGGGCTTTTGTGTGCAGGGAGATTTTTGATTACTGTTTCAATTTCCTTCTTTGTTATTGGTCTATTGAGACTTCCTACTTCTTCTTGATTCAGTTTTGGAAGGTTATATGTTTCTAGAAATTTGTCCATTTCTTCTAGGTTGTTAAATTTCTTGCCATACAGTTGTTTGTAGTATTTATTTTACAATTGTTTTATTTCTGAGGTACCAGTTGTGATTGGCCCTGGCTGGTTTAGCTCAGTGGATTGAGCGTCGGCCTGCGAGCTAAGTGTCACTGGTTCCATCTTCCAGTCAGGGTACATCAGAGAAGGAAAACTCTGACTCCAAAAAACCTCCGCTGCCTTGCGGCATACCTCTTCAGGGGAAAGGCTAAGGGAGTAAACCCTGACAGAAAATCCGGAGCCGGAGTCCCTAAGGCGGTTTGACGTTGTAGTCAACACCGGCAACTCCTGCGGCGCACCTGAAGCCAAGCTGTATTGACTCTGTCTTTCCCTTGGACCCTTCAGCTGCGAAGAGAGGGGGGGTCTGCTGCATGGGCAACAGCAGACCCTCCATATCACCCTGCCCAGGCTCTGTAGCTTCAGCGTCATCGCAAGATGTCGATTCAACACGGGAGGAGACAGATACGATGTCACTCCCGAGTCGGACTGCACAGCCATTCTCGGCGGTGCAGATAGACTCTTAAGAAGGTACACCATCGTCTCTCGAGACGGACGGCTGCCGACGACGACCAGTTGTGATTCTCCTCTTTCATTTCTGATTTTTTTATTTGGGCTTTCTCTCTTTTTTTCTTGAAGAGCCTGGCTGGAGGCTTGTCCATTTTGTTTATTTTTTCAACGAACCAGCTCCTAGTGTTGTGGTTTAGTCTCTATGTCATTTAATTGTGCTTTGATCTTGATGATTTCCTTCCTTCTTCTTGACCTAGATTTTGTTTGTTGTTGTTGTTCTATTTCTTGTAGCTTTAGCATTAGATTTTTTATTTGAGATTCTGCTATCCTTTTCTGATATGCCTGTATTGCTGTGAACTTCCCTCTTAGGACTGCTCTTTTGTGTCCCATAGGTTTTGGGCTGTTGTGTGTTCATTGTCATTAGTCTCTAGAAATTTCTTGATTTCTTCTTTGATGTCATTGTTAACCCATTCATTATTTAATAGTGTGTTATTCATTCTCCATGAGTTTGGGTGTCTTTGATTTTTTTCCCTGAGATTGATTTTTAGTTTCAAAGCATTGTGGTCTGAAAAAATGCTTGATATGATTTCAATTTTCTTGAGTTTGTTGAGGCTTGTTTTGTGTCCTATTATGTGGTCTATCTTTGAAAATGTCCCATGTGCCTTTGAAAAAAATGTATATTTTGCTTCTTTGGGGTGAAAGGTTTTATATATATCAGTTAAGTCCATGTGGTTTAGTGTGTTGTTCAATGCCTGTATATCCTTGCTCTTTCTTTGCTTTGATGATCTGTCTATTGTTGATAATGGTTTGTTGAAGTCCCCTACTATGAGTGTGTTGTTGTTAATATCTTTCTTGTGGTCTTCTAGTATTTTCTTTATGTATTTGGGTGCTCCTGTGTTGGTTGCATATATGTTTATCAGTGTTATATCTTCTTGATTGATTGTTCCTTTAAGTTTTATGAAATGTCCTTCTTTGTCTCTTTTTATTGCCCTTGCTTTGAAATCCGTTTTGTCTGATATGAGGACTGCTACCCCAACTTTGTTTTCAGGTCCATTTGCTTGGAATATTTTTCTATATCTCTTTATTTTCAGTCTATGTAAATCTTTTGTTTTGAGGTGTGTTTCTTGTAGACAACAAATATGTGGGTCCTGTTTTCTTATCCATTCCGTTACCCTATGTCTGTTAATTGGAGCATTTAATCCATTTACATTTAAGGTTATTATTTACATGTACTTATTCATTTACCTTTGTACCTCTGTTCCTCTACCCTTTTTAAATCTTTTTCTCTTCCTTTTTTTTAGAACATTTTCTTTTGCATCACTTGCAATGCTGCTTTGGTGGAGATGTATTCTTTTAGTCTTCCTTTGTCTGAGAAACTCCTTATTTCACCTTCCATTTTGAATGAGAGCCTTGCTGGGTAGAGTATTCTTGGTTGTAGGCCTTTGTTTTTCATTGCTTAAAATATTTTTGAACATCCCCTTCTGGCTTGTAGTGTTTCTGTTGAGAAATTGGTCGATAGCCTTATTGGAGCTCCCTTGTATGTTATTTGCTGTTTTTCTCTTGCTGCTTTTAGGATTCTCTCTTTGTCTTGGAATGTTGCCATTTTAACTATGATGTGCCTTGGAGTGGGTTTTTTTGTGTTCATCTTCATTGGGACTCTCTGTGCTTCCTGAATTTGCATAACTTTTTTTTTCCAAGCAATTATTTATTTATTTTTTTAAGTATATTTTATTGATTATATTGTTACAATAGTTCCAATTTTTCCCCTTTGCTTCCCTCCGCCCAGCACCCCCTTCCCTGACAATCCGCTCCCCAATTCCATGCCCATGGCTCACCCTTTCATATATTCTTCTTCTTTTTTAAAAAAATAATTAATTAATTAGTTAAATATTTTAACAATAAAAAATAACAATCCCTCCCTCTCAGACTTAAGACCCTTTACAATCTTATAAAGGACAATGGACGAAAGTCTTGAGCTCCTCTAGCTGCTTCAAGCTGGACATGGTCATCGTCCTACCTACCCTTGGGTCCAGAAATCCCTAATAAGAGTGGGGATGTGGAGGGGAGGGTGGCCTTCCTACAAGGGGAATGATCGTGCAGACTCCAGGTTGGTTGGCTGTCTCTGGACAACGGCATGCTTGGTTTAACAGGCTGGCATCCTTGTTGTATTCTGGGGGCAACAGGGTTAAAGGACATCATTCAATCCGTAACCACTAGATGACAGAAGACAGGTATTAATTTTTCAATATCCCACATTAGGGAAAAGAAGGGCTTCTTTGGAGGAAGGTATGCCAGGTACATCTCACCTGTCCAAAACCCTTTTGCCCATTATACTTAGTTTGGACTGGGGGAAATATTTTAGGTTTCCCCCCTCTCAGGCCTCTGGGCTCTTTCTGTCCAAGTCATTAGGATACAAAAGAGAAACCAGTTTTAAAGTGAAGCCCACAGACCACCCCATTCTTCACCAACCCAGCCACTTAGTTCAGTCAAACCACTGAGTCTCAGGAGGCAGCAATGCAGACAGGATTAAGTGAGGCCTATACGTACAGACAATCACTCAGGTAATGAGATCGTAGGCTTATGCCCTTTGAAAACAGAAAACACATGTTAATTTATGTAACATAACCCACACACAAGTTTATAGATCTGTAGGACTGTCTTGCATAACTTTTTTTCTTATCAGGTTGGAAAATTTTTCTGTCACTTTTTCTCCTATCAGTTTTTCTATTTCTTGTTCCTCTTCTTCCTCTTTATTCCAATGACTCTGATGTTGTTTTCCTCATGCTATACTATAATTTCCTTACATCTTCTTTATACCTTTTAATTTTTTTTTTATTTCGCTGTATTTTCTGGGAATTTTTTTCTACATTATCTTCTAGCTCACTAATCCAATCCTCTGCTTCGTTTAGTCTGCTTTTGACTGATTCTACTGTGTTTTTCAGTTGAGAGATTAAATTGTTTATTTATTCCTGGTTCTTGTTAATAGTTTCTATGTCTTTTTTTATGCTGGTGTAGTTCTGTGCAAGTTCCCTGTAAGTTTTGTGGAGCTGTTGGTAACTTCCTTGGAGGTAGTCATAGTTGTTTTGGAGGTTGTCGAGCATATTGAGCTTCTTCACCACCACTGTTTTGAATTCCGTGTCTGAAATTTGGGCTATGTCTATTCCATCTACCTTTCTTTCTGGGGATTCCTCTTTTCTTTTCATTGAGAGGTTATTTCTGTGTCTTACCATGTTGGATTCTTCTTGTTTGTTTTTGTTTTTTGGGTTTGTCTGCTTTGACTTCCCACCTTTGTGGTATGAGATTCTTTATAGGAGATGTGGGGGTTTCAGTGGTGCAGTCTTTTTGATCTCCTGAGCCTGATGTTCTTGGGGTACCCTTTATGTCATTTGTTTGTGCTGTCTGGTTATATTTCAGATGTTCTTTGGTAGAATCTTCCTTCTGGCTAGTTGATTGAGAGTCACTCTATCCACTTTGTCTTGAGTTCTTTTGTGGAGATGCTGTTAAAAACATAAACACACAGCCCAGGAAGGAGACCCACACTCTCAAAAATATCCCCCACCCTCTATCCTGCTATCGTCAGCCAATGAGCCAGTATTAATATAAATGTAGAGAGATTAGAGATTTTATACTATAAGAAGAATAGATAAGAGTTGTTTTTAGGGAGGAAAAATATGATTTTTGAGAGAGAGGATGATAGATTAATAATAGTTGAGACTGTGCAAGATAGTAGGTAATATTTACATTGTATGTTAACGACAGAATAAAAGGATGGAAGAATGCACAATATAGTAAGAAAGTGGGATTGTATAGTATTGGATTTATATAGTAGTTATATTCTATTTATTTGAAGTGAAAGGGAGGCTAAACTAGGCACACAAACAAATAAACAAAAATTGAAGAGGAAGGTTGAGAAGTAGAGATTGTATGAAACAAATTGGAGATATAGTTTATTAAGGAAAGAAAAATAAGTTAGAATTATGATTAAAATTAAATTTGAATGAAAAATAAGAAATTAAAACGATTTTAAAGTAAAATAAAATACAAATAAAAAAAACTAAGATAGAAATTGAAATTTAAAAAGTATATAAAAGGAATGTTTTTACTCAGTTCAGCCTTTGTGTGTATCTTTTTTTTCTGCATCCACGGATGCTCTAATGAGGTGAGCCAGAGGTTCCTGTTCTTTGCAGCAGCGGTGTGCGCCCACAATGGCTAGCACGGCGCCTTTCTTTGGCGCCTGTTTTAGTCTGCTGAGGTGCTTTCGTGCTTTTGCGCGAGTGCCCCTGTGCACGCAAGGCGGCCCGAGAGCTAGCCTCAGTGCTGCCGAGCCGTGCTCCAGGAGTTGGTATCTCGCCTCTTAGGGTGGGGTCCCGGACACTTGTGCACAGTGAAAGTGAGCGTCTGTGAGTCGCTGCCGCTCACTGTTCTCATTTCGCAGCTGCCCGCTGTTCTTGCACCCACCTGGGTGGGCATGAGCAGAGCCTGAGCAAGTGGTCTGCACTCTGGCCTGGTGTCCGCTGGAGCTGGCCAGGAGTGTCTGCGCACGGTCTCTTGCAGGTCCAGTGGGCCCTCCCTGCGCCCATTGGGGCACTGACCTTATGTCTGTTGGGGTGTGTCTGAGGGGCACCTGGATTCGTGACCCCACGCACCTGGGCCAGTGAATGAGGGCATTTCCCTATGTGCAGCCGCGCGACTCAAGGGGAGGGTTGGGGAGTGGGTGAGCACACTTCTGCACCTGCATTCCTCAATAATGTTCTATCACTCCCAAACTTTCCTCCCCTCTCCACAGTTCACAAGAGAAAAATATAAAGGAAAATTACATTCTCACATGCACAGCAGTATGCTGTTTCTTCTCTTTTAGCGCCTATGCCACCTGGTTGAGTCCTGTCTCTGCCAGTGGACAGAGATCTGCTCTCCTTCCGACTCCTCTCTGGGGAAGCCTGTGGTCACCAAAAAGCCTTTGTGTACTTCCAGCTGCAGTTCGTGTAGCCACCCCAGTCAGAAATCCCATCTCGTCCCTTTTTCCTTCTCTATCCTCACTAAACAGGTTGTTCCCAGATGGTTTTTCTCTAATCCAGCAGTGTTAAGGCTCGACTCCTGCCAGTGTCCAGCTTCTCACTGAGATATTCTGTCTGCAATTAGTCCAAACTACAGATGGGTCTCGGAAGCCTGAAAGTGCAGCCTCCCCTCACTCATCCGCCATCTTCTCCCCTCCAGAAGGCTAAGAATTTAAAAGAACTTACATTCTGCCCTAATAACAGCTTAATCAATAGGAACTGGTGGCCATTCCAGTGTCTGTCACAACCAAGGGGTATTTTTGCAGACCTGATGAGCAAATTTTGTGAAATATTTATTGTGAAGGAAGAAAGTTTGGTGGATCTTCACTGCAGACTTTGGGTGCCTGGTGTTTTGGATCAGTATCGACTGCATGGCCTTGCAAGATATATGGGCTTTTAATACAGGGATCCTCTGTGGATGGGCTGGGAGATAACTTTTCTTCTGACTTGGTGAGCATTTTTAGGCCTCCATATTTTTCCAATGGTAACAATAGGTTGCATGTAATCTACAGTGAATATTAGTTGGTCCCCAAGAGTACCATTGGTAAGTCTGTGGAGCAGAAAAGCCCTCACAGCCTCATGCTAAGAGGCAATTCAGTGGCTGGAACATGGTCCCCTCAGCTTCAGTCACAGCACCAGCTTTGCCATTGCTGATGGCTCTTTGGTTGGAATTTGGTTGGAAGATGGGGTGTACAACAGTTTCAGTTTATTCTTAGCTTCTGCTGCCCTTAGAAATTTATGCTTCACATATATGTCAGTACTTTTCCACTTGTGATAATATTCAGTGACACTAGTCAGTGATTTCCAAGGCAGAAAATCTTGATGTATATCGTTGAATCATTTGCCGTATTTTTACAGTACCTCTTCAAATAAACTAGCTTCAGAGGATGACTATTCTCTCATTTTATCTCTGCATAAAACAGGTCACCCAAGTGTCACTAATACATTAATTGCACTGCTGAAATCATAGTTGTGGCTATACAGTGTATCTATAGCATGAGACAAGGTGATGTCTGCAGAAGCAGCAGATGCACTCATATGCAAAAGAGGCTGCCTTACAGAACTGCTGCAGTCAAGGGCTTCAGCAAATGTCCTAACAGCACATGATACAACTAAGAACTGGTCAATCTGTCCACCTGTAAGTGGCCTATTTTGAGTCCAAAGTTTAACTTTCAGTTTTGACTGTTCCTTCTCATCTGATTCTCCTTCTAAGAGCATTTCTGAAATTTCTGCTTGATATCTAGGTCCCACTCTGATTTCACCTTTGTCATCTGACAACTTCTAGACTAAGAAGTAGAAAAAGATATCCCCTTTATCAAGATTTAACAATATTGACTCTATCTCATTTAGATAGGCAACACTGCATTTCTCCCTGATGTGTTGCAGGCAGAGATTCATATTGGTGTGAACTGATGTTTCAACTGATGTTTCTGTTTATCTGTTCAGTTGGCCTCAATTGTTTCAGATTCTTTCTCAATTTCTTTAGCATGCTTCTCTGTAAGCATTATCAGCATGTTGGAAGTATCCCATCTATAAATGCACACTACTTTTGCCTCCACATTGACAGTTGCTGCCTTGCTGAGTTCTCCCATCATCCTGATTAGGTACAGATTGCTGGAGGAATTATTAAAGTATAAATAACGTCAGAACTGATACATGTGGCCACCATGTCTGCCTGCCACCTCACCAAGTAGTAGAGTTGGGATTTTTTAAAAAACAATTGCAGTTATCAATTTTTTGTGTTAGTATTTTAACAGTTCCCCTGCATTTGTAGTCCTATAATTGAGTTATTTTCTTACCAGAGTGTATTGCCCAATCCTCAAAAAGCGAGACAATGTTATACTGTGGGTTTATACTAATAGTATACCACATAAGTGGAAAGTAAGGTAGATTCTGGGCTTAATTTTTTTTTAAGGACAATGACATTTGGCTTCTTTTTTATTGGCATGGGCTCTTTTGGAAGGCAGTGACAAAAACCAACTTTTTTAGTGTTGATTATCAAGAAAGACCCACAGAGTTCATAGGTTGAGATTAGGGTATGCTTGCATAACTGTGTGGAAACCATATGCCATTCTGTGCTGCCCAGTAAATGAGATTAGGTTCTCAGTAATACCATGCACTTACTAACTTGTGAGCTAGTAGTACACAAGGAGTTTTATCATAAAGGTTGTGCTGGATTCAGTAAGTCATTGGCTTTGGTCTTTCATCTTAACTTTCACATTAGCAACCATTTCCCCTAATTTCTACTAATAATAATATCCTATAAACTTCAGCTTAAAGAATACTCTGTCTTTTCCTAGTTGCAACTTTGTGGTGCTGTGGTAGTGCTCTGACTTTATTCCCCTCACTGCTGTGTTTCCTTCAGCATGCTTCATACATCAAGTGAATGACAGCTCAGAATGAGAACTGTCCTGGTTATTCAAACACACACACACACACACACACACACACACACACACACACACACACACACACAGTGAAGCAGAATGTTCTCCATAAAACATATACAAAATTTCCATGTAGTCATTCAGAAATGCCTATAAATATAAGCTTTCCAGAGTCAGTACCTTTTAGCTATATTTGTAAATACTGTGAGCTTTAAGCAGCTGAGGGAATGGCAAGCCTGACTAAACTTCCTATTTCCTTTTGCCCTCAAAATAATGTTTTTTTGATTCTTCCTGGATTAATTCAGCAATATTTTGTTCTTTCCTTATTTTATATCCTTTTTTAGTGTTCCTAAACATAAAATCTATTTTGTGTGAAATTAGTGGTTGAAACATAGGTTAAACTTTTATACTAAGCATGTCATTGATTGAGTTTTATCAAAAAGCTTTCAGTCAATGAAATCACTTTGATTCTATAACTAGCAGAGCACCTACTGTTCCAGTGCTCTGTTTTGAGAATGAATGCTCAAGGTGGATTTTATTCTTGGACATTATCCCAGTAGACATAATAATATTTGTTGGGATGAAGTCCAATTTTCCAAAATAGATTTAAGAATTTTATCTAATGTTGAAAAACTGTGGACACTATGCAACAAAGCATAGAAAAACAGAAACTATAGATTGAACAGTAATCTAAATTAATCCTAGTATGATAGAAGAGGGAAAATTTTAGTACCATAACTTCTCCCTTCATGCTGTTGGACTTAAATTAGTTGAAATGTATTTCTGTACCACAATTTAAGTATCAATAAAAGTTTGCTCAATTAAAAAATATATTCAGGAGCCTGTTTAATGTGGGAAGAGAGTTATATCACTGAGTTGTGCCCAGTGTGGGAAGAACTTGGGGCACATCCATTACTGCTAGTTGCTTATTAGCCATGGGCACTTTTCACCTAGCTTCTGAGATAACACTTATTATATTCAGAAGAAGAAATGATGTGATGTGAGAGATACGGGGTGGTGGTGGAAGATAGGCAAAGGTCTGTTGGAAATCCAGGGGGTGGTCATGGTCTGTAGAACCCAGGCCCAGGTGAGTGGGCACTGAATTGCTTGAGATACAAGATGCAGAGGTGTTAAAAGCAACCCTTACTTCATTGTTTATATATGTTTATACCTGTTCTATGAACAAGGTTCCAGGTTGGGCACCACAGGAAGTGTCTGCCTCCAAGGATCTGCCCTTCTAGAAGGAGAGCTGAAGTGGAGCTTACGCCAAATTTGAATCTGCAACAGGGAAGTGTCCTCTGTGTGAGTGAATGGCATTAAGTGTCATTTACCTATGGAAAGGGTCTGTCTGGATGAGGGTTACCTTTACTTTGTGAAAAAAAATAAGAAGCAGAGAGATACACAGGCTTTAGCCCACCTGAATTTAGGACAAGAGTGGCTTGCTCCAGGAGCTCCTCTGTGGGTGGGCAATGGCACTTATAGCTGGTGGGAGTCAGGCCCTGGACTGAAGGTCTGCAAAGTACAGCACCAGGAGTGGGGATGAAATTGTATTTTGATAAATCTCTCTTGAGGCTAGAGTCAAATTCTTGTAAAAAAGAAAAAAGGTCAGATGACCTCCATAAAGCCTCTAAAATAATGAGTATTTTTTATATAGCATATCTTAGCCTCCTTATCTTATTGTATAATGCAAACAGGAACTTTTTATTTCTTTTTATTTCTAATCTCTAATAGTATATAATATAATATTCTGCACAATAATTCTGATGAATATATGTATCCTTACCTTATTTTGGTTAAAGTTATTAGCCATGACTACATCTGTTTGGGTTTCGAAAAAGGGCTAGATTTTTTATACTATTGATAAATATTATATGTAACAATATCAGCCTGATATAAAAATGAACAATCATAAAGTTATCACACAATTTGAAAGTTGGCTTTGTGTTCTTACCAGATCCCTTCTCTTTCTTGCATGAAGTCTGAATTTTGTGTATGTTACTGTACTCATTATTATATATATATATATATATATCTGGCTCCACCCTGGCTGGTTTGGCTCAGTGGATTGAGCGTCGGCCTGCGAGCTAAGTGCCGCTGGTTCGATCTTCCAGTCAGGGCACATCAGAGAAGGAAAACTCTGATTCCAAAAAACCTCCGCTGCCTTGTGGCATACCTCTTCAGTGGAAAGGCTAAGGGAGTAAACCCCGACAGAAAATCCGGAGCCGGAGTCCCTAAGGCGGTTTGACGTTGTAGTCAACACCGGCAACTCCTGCGGCGCACCTGAAGCCAAGCTGTATTGACTCCGTCTTTCCCTTGGACCCTTCAGCTGCGAAGAGAGGGGGGGTCTGCTGCATGGGCAACAGCAGACCCTCCATATCACCCTGCCCAGGCTCTGTAGCTTCAGCTTCACTGGAGAGGAAACTCCAGCGTCATCGCAAGATGTCGATTCAACACGGGAGGAGACAGATACCGTGTCACTCCCGAGTCGGACTGCACAGCCATTCTCGGCGGTGCAGATAGACTCTTAAGAAGCTACACCATCGTCTCTCGAGATGGACGGCTGCCGACGATATATATATATATATATATATATATATATCTATATATATATATAGATATATATATATATGTATCTCCAAATGATATATTATTGAGATTCTGCGGATACAGGTTTTCTTTAGGAGAATGTAGTACAGTGGTTAAAAATAATTGTTTTGGGATCAAACTGAGTGTGTTGAATTCTCAGATGAAACATTTACTAGCTATGTGGGATTAAACACATTACTTAGCATTTCTGAAAATGAGTTTCTTCATCCACAAATGGGGTTAATCCTCCCCCACCTCATCTCCCTTCTAAGGTTGTCCTGAGGATTTAATGGAATAAGAAATGTTAAAGGCTTTGTATATCCCTGGTCCATGATTGATGCTCAATGATGTTACCTCATCCCTCCTTTCTGCCTCTGACATCCATGTGAACTCCTACAAAACACACTCAGACTTCAGTCTGCACTGTTGGCACATACTCCATGTCAGCAGGCCTTACAACAACAGAAAATTAGAAACCAGGGAACGAACAAGTCCGCCAGAATGTATTAAATGTATTTACAGCTCTTAATCTTTCCACACAGGGAAGACAAATGAGTCAGGCAGTGGACAGTTGGTGCCATTACCAGATCATTAATTAGCAACTTGCTCAGCCTTGGCAGGAAATTGTTCATCATTTTCAGATGAGTAGAGAACTGCAGAAACTTGTAACTGCCCTTCCTCATTCTGCATCAGTATGGCAGCTGTGATTTTCCTTGCCAGAGCTTTCTCTCCCACTGAGCTTTATCAAGATAAGTGACTCAGGAGGTTGCTGCCATTGACTTGCTAAATGCAAGAGGCCTGAATTTTGAAGGAGGCTGGGGCCAAAGGCTTTCAGGGCTGGAGAGAAAGACTAGAAACCAAAAAGATAAATGAAGACCGCTGTAGCAAGATGAGATGAATAAACTGTTTGCTTTGAGCATAGACATGATATTCCAGAAAATCCACTTCAGGTGGCCAAGTAACTCTTTTGGAGTTCACAGAAAGCCTTACCAGGGCTCCCACATGTGAACTCAGTGTTTAGGGATTGTGTGTGTTTTCTCATCAAACCAGTGAAACACAGTTACCTTGTGTAGAGGAAGCTCAGAAGCCCAGGAAGCAATGGTTATTGTCTAAATTAAAATATCCAGAGAGAGGCTGATCTGGATTCCAGACTTACATCTGTCTGATTCCCAAGTTCAGGCTGCTCTGTGACTCATCCTGTGTCCTGCAGTGGGGCTAGAGTGCCCCTTAAACAGCACAGCCACTGGTTGGTAGATCTTAGTCACTGATTGCCTAAAGACTTTGAACATCCATAGGTCCCTTGTACAACTTTGTCTTTAATCTTAAGAAGTCCATTAATTCTCTCTGGTTGCAATTATTTCAGATTGGGTAAGCGTTATAGACAACAACACAATTGTTAGAGGTGAGAGAGAAATCCATGTTTTCTTCTATGCCAAGAAGTCAGAGAGACAGTCTCAACCAATTCCTTCAGGCAGGAGACTTTCAGGAAAAGGACAGGGCTGAGTTATAACAGGATTGGGAAGGAGGCGTAGCAGGAAGGAGCCAGGTAAGGTGTGTTTACATGGACTCTCTAATTTGATAAATATAGTTCATACGATGACACAAAAACAAACAGAAAACGTTACTTTGAGACTTCAAAATGTGTCTGGATGTAAAGAATGTGCTACAGCTTGGATAAGAGTGGTCCAGTAAGCATGTTTCTGTCCTACCAAGAGCAGCCCATGCAAACTGAAGCAGCAAGCTGGGTTGTGGTTTAGGAGGCATGGTCATCAAGGCTACAATTGAGGTATTTCCCCAACAGGAGACTTAGGCTTGGAGGGGGCTGTTACTTTTGTCAATAATTGTGCATAGATTGTGGGCCACATGAATAATATATAGAAAACATCTTAAACAATCTTAAATTTAAAACATAATTATTGTCACACAACCATATGTAATGTTTTCTCTGATAGAATTAAGAACACGTTTATTAATATATCTGGATAGCAAATATTTAGATTAGGGAAACTGAAGTTAAGCATTAAGCTACAACTTTTTTTTCTTATTTCACTTATAACCCACCCCTCCATCCCTGCTTTACTGTAATCCCATTGCTATTTAATATTATCCCATTATCTAAAATAAAATCCAGATATCATGGCATTTCATTAATAAATCTTTAACTATGTATATCTAAAAGAAATGGCCTATTTAAAAAACATAACCATTTTATCATTATTATGCTAGAAATATAAAAAATAATTCCTTAAAATCACCTAATATCCAGTCAATACTTAAGTCTCCCTGCTTTCTTTTGCAGTTTAAAAAGGAAATAAGCCCTGGCTGCTGTGGCTCAGTGGATTGAATGTTGGCCTGCGAACCAAATGTCACTGGTTTGGTTCCCAGTCAGGGCACATGACTAGGTTGGACGTCAGGTCCCCAGTTGGGAGCACATAAGACGCAACCACCACACAGTGATGTTTCTCTTCCTCTCTTTCTCCTTTCCCCTCTGTCTATAAATAAACAAACAAACAAACAAACAAATAAATAAAATTAAAAAAAGGAAATAAAACTTCTGGTCAAGATGGAGGCATAAGTAAATGCAGCTTGCCTCCTCACACAACTACAGTAAAATTAAAGCTAAACTACATAACAAATATCACTCAAAACCATCAGAAAATCAAGCTGTATGGAAGTCTGACGACTAAGGAATTAAAGAAACCACATTCATCCAGATGGGTAGAAGGGATGGAAGGGCAAGATGCAAAACAGGCTGGCAAAACCCACTTGTGGTGGATATAAAATGGAGGCATATCTCAGGAGTGAAGGATCCCAGCCCCACAACAGACCACACAACCTAGGCCTCCAGTTCCAGGAAGATAAGTTCCCAAAATTTCTGGCTGTAAAAACCAGCTGGGGTTGGATGGTTGGAAAAACTGTGGGATTCTCAAACATCTCCTCTTGGAGGGCACTGCACAAGGACTTATTCAGACTCACTCCCTCTGGAATCCAGCATTAGGGCAGCACCTTGAAGGGAACCAGTGGCATATGGGGAGGATATGAAATGTCTGGCATCAGGGTGAGAGCTGGGGAATAGCTTCCTCCCATACAGAACTTCAGACAGTGGCCATTGTTTCTTTTCTGAGCCCTCCCACACACAGAGCCACAGTGCGGCAGCACTGTATCTGAATCTCCATCAAACTGGCTCACATGGTAAGCCCTACCCTAATAATTACCTATGGCTCCACACCACCCAATGTATGGCCCAACCAAGCTTGTAACAATAGTTTTTCCATATGAATGGATATGCTAAGTGCAGGCTTCAGACCTTCCTAAATCTGCTTTAAAAAGCAACAGCTGATTCTGGCCCCCATACGTCTTGCTGAGTGGCACCAAGCCCAGAAATATCAGTAGTCATCTGCAGATCATTTTATAGCATAGGCCAAGGGGCCCTAGACAATACACAGGTGGTGCCTGACCTTGGCCTGTGCCAGCTGGGAAACCCCAGAGCCTGCTCACCCAGTGGACAGTTACAGACCACATCAGAGCACTGCCACCCAGTACCTCCACAAGCCATGGAGAGAGGCGGTTGTTGGCCAGTAGTCACAGCAAATCCTACCAGCTGTCTGGTCTGGTTAAATCCCTCCCATTGACCTCTGACAATAATCAAGACTCAACCACAAGAGGAGGGAATACTCAGCTTACATATAGGGCACACCCCGAGTACCCAGCTTGTATGATAAGGAAAGCTGTGCAACTGGATCATACAGGACACCTACTACATTAGGCCACATTACCAAGACACAGAGTCAAAGCAACTTTACTTAATACATAGAAAAAAACACAGGTGGGTTGCCAAAATGAAGGGACAAAGACCTATGGCCAGAAAAAGGACTAAACAAAATGGAGATAAGCAATCTATCAGATGTAGAGTTCAAAACACTGGTAATCAGGATGCTAAAGGAACTCAGTGAGTACTTCAACAGCATAAAAATTATCCAAAGAAGGAGAAATGAAAGGGACACTAATATAAATAAAGAAAATTTACAGGGAAACAACAGAAGACTGTACCTATTAGTTGGAATTATTCTATAAATAATAACTTTAGGTCATAAGTGGATTGGTTTTCCAAAAGACAGTTTGTAAGGAAAGTCCAGCTAAATGCTTTATTCTTCCAGTTTATTTACCAGTTTTCAGAATACAAATTTATTATTCTTATTATTCTAGCAATTTCCAATACGACAAATGCAATTATCATTATAGACTCATGCACTTCAATTTTGATATATTTTAACTCATTGCAAGCATTGTTTTCTTTTTAAGCTTAAATCGCCCCCTCCTTGGCCAATAAAATTTTTTTCAGTTGGCCCTTAAGATCTCTTGACATTTCCTTGGTAGTTTTGGTTAGTTTCTTTGTTTTCTGTATAATAAGAGTCTAGAATCATTTTACACATTTTCTGCTAAGAACTGGATATTAAAGTTTTCATGCCAGGAGTGATTATTAATACTTGGTTTTCATTGTTTCTATATATTTTCAGCAGAAATACATATTTCCATAGAGCTAGAAAATACACATTTTTTTATTTGAAAAAGACAAATTATATTATACATTTATAACATTTCTTTTTTTTTAATTTTATTTTTTGGTTTTTCAATTACAGTTGTCCCATTTTTTCCCCCATTGCTCCCCCCTACCCAGCTCTCCCCTTCTCCCATAATCATATCCCTCCCCGTTGTCCATGTCCATGTGTCACTTATACATGTTCCTTGACTAAACCCTTCCCTTACTTATCCCTCTTCTCTCCCTAATGTTTCTAATTCAAATGTAAGCTTATAAGGATTTTATTTAAAATATTTGATTTTTTGTTAATGTTTTTGTTCTTACCATAAAAGTTCTTGAATTTTAATAACATTGTGGGGTGCCTGTGTGTCTCATTTAAAAATAATAATATCTTTGTAGATATTTATTTTTGCACAGAAAACACATATTTGTAGAGAGTAAGGAGTAAATTTTTGAAACTTTGATTTTCTTAATGTGTGTGAATTTGCAGATGTTTTCAGCAAATCAAGTCACAATAACAATTTGCCACCTTTTTCTATTATAAATTTTCTTACACATTTAAAATTTGAATATTTAACTAGACAGTTTTTCCCAGTTACCCATTTGTGTGTGTATGTTGCCACTTAAAAATTAAATTCTTAAAGCCAGTTTTTTCTTCTTTTCTTTTCTTTTTTAATTTTAGTTTTTGGTTTTTCAATTACAGTTTTCCCAGTTTTTTGCTTTCAAAAAATAAAAATAATAGTATCAACAACACTGTTTATTGCTAATGTGAATCCCGTTTAATATCTTTGTATTATTCTTGTCGATATTTTCCAGTAGAGATGAAAAGTTTCATTACTGGATCCTGAATTTACTTAAAATAATTTTTCTGGATGTGGTAAATTTCTTTATTTTATTATAATTGATAAGGATCTTTCCGTTTTGATTTAATGTCATTTTGTAACTATGTAATATGTCAACAGATTCCAATGTCAAGACAATAAAACATGGTGCATTCAGATAATTCTAGCTTCTAGGCTGTCCTCTTTGTCCTGTTTTCTTCTCTCACTGGCAAACAGTCTTAAAAAATTAAGTTTGGCTTCCTTTATTTTATTTTTTTAATAAAAGAGAACAGGCACACACATATACATATTTTCTTCTTTATTAAGCAAAAAATAGCATACTATTCAGCACCTTCCATTTTGTTTTTTAATATGACAATATCTAAAGATCCTCAACTCCTTTTTAGAGGTCACAGTCCTCCATTATGACGATGTACCATAGCTTACTTAATTTGTCCTTGACTTATGGGTATTGGGACCATCTTAGTCTCTTTATATTACAAATTGTGTTGTACTAAATAGTTTTGTGCATGTGTCATTTTACATTTTTTAGCAACAAGTTGAATGAGCTTAAAAATAATATTTGTTACAATATTTTGAGTTAGGTGATCACAGTAATTCATTTAGTATATAGCTATTTCTTGGTGCTTATTATATGCCAAAGACTGAGCTGGTTTTGAAAATGAGGTCAGGATAGAGTGATGAGCAAAAAGATAGGTATGCTCACCCTCATGGAACTTATAACTTAGGCAAACCAAGAGATCGATAGTGGAAATAAACATAATTAAAGTGTGTGATAAATATTGCAAGGAAATAAAAAAGGAGCAATCCTAGGAGACATAACTTAGTGTGAATGGTAGGGAAAGCCTCCTTAAATAAATTACCATTAGGTGGATAACTAAGGCATTAGCATAAGTCAAGCAAAGTTGCGGAGGAAAAATGTGGCAGGCAGAGTGAACACGATGAGAAAAAGTGCTGAGGCAGGAGAACAGTCACATTTCAAATAATAAAAGGACTCTAAGAACTAAATCTTGTGAGCAAGAGGGAGGCTGACAGGAGATATGACATGAGGCGAGGGTGGGGGCAGATGCCAATGGTCTGGTGAGACTTTGGACTCTATCTTAAATAAAGGAGGGTACCATGAAGGATTTTAAGCTAGTGATGTGACCTAATTTATTTTTTAGTATATCATTCCAACTTCTGTGTAAAGAAGGGAATAAGAAGGGGTAAGAGCAGAAGAACAAAGAACACTGAGTGGTTGTTGTATTAAATGTGGTCGAGGGCGTGGAAGTAATTCCAGCAAGGAGAATGAGTCAGTTGGAGGGCTGCCGCACGCTCTGGCAGGTCAGCAATGAGCGGCGCAAACACCTCTCCTTTTATTGAGTTTTACAAGTATAGAAATCAATAGAGAGGGTAAGGAATGAGCTCACAGGCACATTCCAATATTGATTACAATATACAATTACTTACTTGGGATTACAATAAAAGGAGGTTAATATATAAACTATAAAGAATGATTCCTATCAAAAACAAAAAACAGGAATTCAATCATCTATTCTTTCAAGACTATGGGAACAGATACACTGTTCCTTAAACATTAACAGAAAGCACGCAAGGTTAAGCACTACCAGCGCTACCTGTGCTTGGCTTTGTTTGGTTTCCTTGTCAACATCAGGGAGGATGGAGTACTCAGCAAGATTTCTTTTAAGTCACAGGATGTCTTGAAACCCTGAGGCCTGATCAGTCAAAGACTGTCGGCACTAGCGAGTCCAGCTTGCCAGCTTGGGTCATAGAACACCTGGACTAAGAGGCATGAGAACATGCCTTAGTTTAGGAACCTTGATTTCAAGCATCAGGTGGTGGGCAGTGATTGATTTCAGTTGTCCAGGAAATTCATGACAATGATTCAACCTAGGATGTGAGGTGGAGGTGGAAGGGAGAAAATGGGTTGAGCCTTTTTAGAGATAGAATAGATCAGAATTATTGAATGAAAAGATTGATCTGGATGAGGATGAAGAAGGAACTGTCCAGAATAACACCTCAGTCTTGAGGGCAAGCACCTGGCTTATTTATTTATTTATAGAATACAAATTGTTTTATTCTGTCAACATACATAGGTGATATTCTGAATTTCCTGATGTGGAACCAACATCATTTAAAACAATAGTTCTTTTTCTCAATGCTTGGAATATATTACATTAAATGCTTTTTTGAACACATTATTTGTCAAATATTATTTTATAGGCTCATCCTCACAATAAATTTGGTTGAATTCTCTATAACTCAGAGAGAGACTTAACCTACACATATAACATTATTTTATTCAAAAAGGCTGACTACTGTCATGAGCAATCTGTTTATGGTAACATTTTTAAAAAAGACTTAAGGCAATTTTACCTAGCAGACAGGAGTTCATGGTTATTTTGTTGATTTTTATTTATTTATTTCTTGTCTTTCTATTACAGTTGTCCCATATTTTCCCCCATTGCTCGCCTCCCCCACCCAGTCCACCCCTTCTCCCACAGTCAATCCCCATCGTTTTGTCCATGTCCATGGGTAATTTATACTAGTTCCTTGACTAGACCCTTCCCCTTCTTCCCCCTCTTCATGCCCTCCCCTGCATCCCTGGTCTCTGTTAGTCTGCTCTTTGTTTACATGCCTCTGGTTCAATTTTTCTAATTTGCTTTTGTTGTTCATTAGTTTCCTGTATTAGGTGATATCACATGCTATTTGTCTTTCATTGTTTGGCTTATTTCGCTAAGCATAATTCTCTCTAGTTCCATCCATGTTGTCGCAAATGGTAGGAGTTTCCTTTTCTTTTCTGCTACATAGTATTCCATTGTGTAAATGTACCAACATTTTTTGATCCACTCATCTACAGAAGGGCACTTAGGCTGTTTCCAGCACTTGGCTATTGTACATAACGCAGCTATGAACATAGGGGGGCATAGGTTCTTCTGAATTGGTGTTTCAGGATTCTTTTTTTTTCTTTTATTTTTTGGTTTTTCAATTACAGTTGTCTCATTTTTCCCCCATTGCTCCCCCCCACCCAGCCCACCCCTTCTCCCACAATCATATCCCTCCCCGTTGTCCATGTCCATGAGTCATTTATACGTGTTCCTTGACTAGACCCTTCCCTTATTTATCCCCCTTTCTCTCCCTTCCCCTTCCCCCCTATTGATTGCTATTCTACTCTTTGTCCTATTTAGTTTGTTTGTTTGTGTTGTTCTTTAGTTTCCTGTATTAGGTGATATCATATGGTATTTTGCTTTCTTTGCCTGGCTTATTTCACTAAGCATAATTCTCTCTAGTTCCATCTCTTCAGGTATAATTCTAGCAATGGAATTGCTAGTTCAAAGACATTTCCATTTTTAGTTTTTTGACAAAATTTCATACTGTTTTCCATAGTGGCTCCACCAGTCTGCATTCCCACCAACAGTGCATTAGGGTTCCTGTTTCTCCACATCATCACCAGCACTTGTTTGTTGATTTGTTGATGATGCCCATTCTGACTGGTGTGAAATGATATCAATCACATTGTGGTTTTTATTTGCATCTCTCTGATGGCTAGTGATGTTGAGCAGTTTTTTATATGCCTATGGACCTTTTGTATGTTCTTTTCGGAGAAGTGTTTGTTCAGGTCCTTTGCCCATTATTTTAAGATTGGTGACATTGAAAGATTATCAGGTTGAGTGTGGGAGTGACTACCAATATGAAACATTTCCAGATGGCTACGAGAAATCCAAGTGGAGACACAGAGAAGGTATCTGGATGCATACACTGGACCACTGAAGGCATCATTCTGTAGCTTGTGGACACACATTGGACAGGAATAGCCTGCTTATGGGAAGGGCATCAAGGGAGAAAAGAGGTTCCAGGACTTAAACTGTGGAATTCCCACAAAAGGGCTTAGGAGGAATGAGGTACTGGCCAAGAAAATGGTGTGTGTGTGTGTATATATATATATATTTAGCAATAGCAGCAATAAAAATAAAATTTCCATAATAATTTATATTCACAACATTTCAGAACAAAAGAGATCCTAGAGATATGTAGTCTGGCTCCTCCACTTAGTTAGAAAAAAAAAGTTGAAGAATTCTGAAATGTTTGTCTTCTGTCTTCCAGCCCTGTACAGTTAGCCTGACTCTGGATATCACTGACATTCACATCAAGGAAGAAAAAATCAGTTAAGTTCTGCCATGATTTATCAAAAATTTATCAAGATATAAGTCACACTTTGCTTTTTTCCATCTGTAAAATTAGTGCCTGTCCTTACTAATAGCTAATTCTGTATGATTAGTGAAATTTAAGGTATAAAAATTAGCTTGCAAATGAAGTAAAAAAGGGAAAGAAAAGTCAATACCATAAAGTAGCTTTGGAAGTTCTTCTCTAAAGTGAAAGATGGTTATTTACTTCCAGTTCTACTTCCCTTGAATATCACCATAATCTTCTTTGGTGCAGCTGCTGGAATACATGCAGATCTTTCTGGTCTGAGACTTTGTGCTAATGACTAGGAGACAGACAGAGCTGGACATGGAAATTGTTCATGCTGTTGTTACGTTTTCTTCTTTTCTCTCTCTGGACATATGTACTTCCCAGTTCCCTGGTTCTCTTGTAGTTGAGCGGGGATATGTGATTCATTCCAGGGAATGAATTATAAGTGGATATGATGCTTTACTTCCAGGCCAGAGCTTTTAATTGATGATGTGAGATCCTCTACAGTGCTCTCACCTTCTGCCACAATGACTGTGAACTTTGATGTAGAAGCTGCTCCATCAGAGTTGATTCCTGAGTGACTATAAGGAATAAAGCCCCCTTGCTTACCAAAGATAGGCATAAGCAAGATTATATATATATATATATATATATATATATATATATATATATATATATATATATATATATATATTTGTTATGCTTACTTATACCCTGGCCATTCTACTATTTGTTTCTCAGGGGCTAAAATATTAGTCTGTATATTTAGTTCTTTTTTTTTAAAGTATATTTTATTGATTATGTTGTTACAGTAGTTCCAATTATTTTCCCCCTTTGTTTCCCTCTGCCCAGTACCCCAGTTCCCTCCAGCAATCCCACCCCCCTTAGTTCATGTCCATGGGTCATGCATATAAGTTTTTTGGCTTCACCCTTTCCTATATTATTCTTAACTCTCCCTTGTCTATTTTGTACCAAACAATATGCTTCTTAATCCCTGTACCATTTCCCCATTTCTCCCCCTTCTACCTCCCAGCTGATAATACTCCAAATGATTCCCATACCTATGATTCTGTTTCTACTGTGGTTTGCTTAGTTGGATTTTGTTTTTGTTTTGTAAATTCAGTTGTTGATAGTTGTGAGTTTGTTGTCATTTTTTAAAAATTTATTTATTTGTTTGTTTATTTTATTTTTAGAGAGAGGGGAAAGGATAAATAGAGGGAGAGAACATCACTGTGTGGTTGCCTCTCACTCAAACCCCCAACTGGGGACCTGACATGCAACATAGTAATGTGCCCTGACTGGGAATTGAACCAGTGACACTTGGCTCGCAGGCCGATGCTCAATCCACTGAGCCATAGCAGCCAGGTGTTGTCATTTTAATGTTCATAATTTTTATCTTTTTAAAAACAAGTCCCTTTGACATTTCGTATAATAATGGTTTGGTGATGATGAACTCTTTTAGCTTTATCTTGTCTGGGAAGCACTTTATCTGCCTTTCCATTTTAAATGATAGCTTTGTTCGATACAGTAATCTTGGTTGTAAGTCCTTGCTTTTCATCACCTTGAATACTTCTTGCCAGTCCTTTCTTGCCTGCAAAGTTTCTTTTGAGAAATAAGTTGATAGTCTTATAGGCACCCATTTGTAGAAAACTCTCTTCTTTTGCTTCTTTTAAGATTCTCTGTTTATCTTTAACCTTTGGCATTTTAATGATGATGTCTTGGTGTGGTCCTTTTTGTGTCTAGTTTGGGGCTTTCTGTGCTTCCTGGACTTGTATGTCTATTTCCTTCACCAAATTTGAAGAGTTTTTCTTCATTATTTTCTCACATAAGTTTTCAATTTCTTGCTCTTTCTCTTCCCTTTCTGGCACCCCTATGGTTCAGATGTTGGCATGTTTCAAGTTCTCCCAGAGGTTTCTAAGCCTCTTCTCATTTTTTTCAAATCTCATTTCCTCATTCTGTACTGGTTGATGGTATTTTTCTTCCTCATGTTGCAAATCATTGATTTGAACCCCAGTTCCCTTCCCTTCACCATTGGTTTTGTGTGGATTTTTTTTTTGTTTGTTTCATTTAGCATAACCTTCACATCTTCCCTTATGCGTTTGCCATACTTAAGCATATCTGTCAAGCCTGTGAGCATCTTTATCACCTGTGTTTTGAACTCTTCCTCTATTAGGTTGGCTATCTTCTTGTTTGTTAGGTTGGCTATCTCCTTGTCGCTTAGTTCCTTGACTGGAACCTTGATTCGTCCCCTTTTTTGGGTCGTACTTTTCTGTCTCCTTATCTTGACAGGCTTGTGTGTTTGTTTGTCTCTGTGTCTTAGATAGAGCTGTAGCTCCTGTTACAATGTAAGGGGTGGAGCTTTAGGGGTTCATCAGTACAGGGCGACTTGTTTCACCACGTTGTGGTGCTGTATGTGGCGGAAGGAGTCTGAGAGAGAATAATGCTGCTTGCTCAGCATTTGTCCCTTTTCCAGGCACTTCTCTCACATTTGTATGGACTGACAGTTCTCAAGCTGTTGCCCTTGATGTTGTTCCCAGAGTGGGTGGGTCTGCAGAAGTTCTAGGACTGTGGGGGCCCTTTAAACAAGTGAACTCTGCTGAGAGACCAGCAGTTTCTTCTATCACCCCAATCCCCACTGGTTTGCACAGTCAAAAGCAATGAGGTTTTATTTTCCCTGGCACTGGGACCATGAGCTGCATGATCTGGTCTGGTGCTGGGAGAGCTCCCCAGGTGTTCCTCTTGACTTTTTAAAATGCAAAATACCATATGATATCACCTAATACAGGAAACTAAAGAACAACACAAACAAACGAACTAAATAGAACAAAGAGCAGAATAGCAGTCAATAGGGGGAAAGGGGGAGGGAGAGAAAGGGGATAAGTAAGGGAAGGGTCTAGTCAAGGAACGTGTATAAATGATTCATGGACATGGACAACAGGGAGGGGTATGATTGTGGGAGAAGGGGTGGTCTGGGTGGGGGGAGCAATGGGGGAAAAATGAGACAACTGTAATTGAAAAACCAAAAAATAAAGGAAAAAAAAAAGTTTGACGGTGCTTTCTGCCAGCCTGTCACTTCCGGTGCTGCTGCCACACACCACACTGCGTCCTCTCTGCCCCGTCTCCGCCCCTCCTACCTGTCTGAATGAGTATTTCTTCTTTACATCTTTATTTGTTCGACTTCCATGCAGCTCGATTTTCTGTAACCTCTGGTTGTCTCTAGTTCTGAGGTTGTTATATTCCTTCTTAGTTGTGGAGGGAGACATAGTCTGTCTGTTTAGGTCTCCATCTTGGCAGGAAGTCCTCTCTACTGCCTATTTTTATTGTTCTGTCCTCTATCCACACTCTGGGGTGGTCAGCTCTGGAGAAGAAGCAACTTCTTCCCTAGGAATGCTTCTCATGATAGTACTTATTAATAATCAGAAAGTCAATCTTTTTGGTAGTTATATTATTCAATTTTCATAATTGCATGTATTTTTTTAATTATAAAAATATCTCCATCCCCAACTCATCCTTCTTCACCCTCCCTGAAAACAATGTATTGTCCAAGCAAAACAATTCCAATGAAGTCCACCTTATATCAAAAAGCAGGAATTCATGAGAGCCCCAGGATACAAAGTGTGCTGGTATTATCATATACTCTGCAGACCCCTCATACAAAGGGGAAGAAAAGGAATAGCTAACATAACAAACAGGAAGGAACTGGAATGGGCAATCTAAGAAAAGTCTTTTATAACTTATACCAATTTAGAAAAACTGTAGGTATATGGCAACTCCAAGAAACCAAACTAATTGTAAAAAGGAAGGCCCTGGCTTTCTATGTCAGGTCTTCCTATCGGGTCAGGAACCATTAGATATTTGGGCTTCAGAGTTCCTGCTTCCTGACTAGTGCCATATTTGCCATCTCTGTTAATACAGGCAAATGCCAGCAGAGGCCTTTTGGGGTGCTATGCCACAGTGAAGTTCAGGAACCCACACTGTACCTTCCATAACTTATCTCCAGAAATGTCAATAAAATGATCTTCTGATGCTGACACCAATATTTTCCACTATGGCTGAAACAGGGTCCTCACAGCCATATCCAGGCTGGAAAACCACCAACACACACTAATTCACCCATATCTTGGGGGCTAGCCAAAATATTTTCACTTACTGTGCCAAAGAACTTCCCCATGGGGTCAAATGATACAGATGCAGTTAAAAGGGTAAGCACAGATGGACTAGACAGGCTTCAGCTCTGGGTAGTTGAGGATGTTGATACAACCATTGTCATTTGTCAGAAAGAACATGTTATTGTCATTGTTGCAGGAGATTTCATTGATATTAAACTTAAACTGTTCCCTTGTTTTCAAATAGCATGTATTGCCATCAATAAAGATCACTACAACATGGATGGAATTAGAGAGAATTATGCTCAGGAAAATAAACCAGGGAACAAAACCCAAATACCACACAATATCACCAAATACAGGAAACCAATGAACACCACAAACAAAAGAGCAAAATTGAACCAGAGGCATGTAAACAGGGAGCAGACTAACAGAGACCAGGAGGCCAAGGGAGGGCATGAAGGGGGGTAAGAAGGGAAGGATCTTGTCAAGGAACTAGTTTAAGTGACACATGGACAAGGACAACAGGATGGGGATTGAATGTGGTGGAAGGGGTAAGCAGAATGGAGGGGAGCAATGGGGAAAAAAGTGAGATAAATGTAATCGGAAAACAATGAATAAACCAAAAATTAAAAAAAAATTACTACATCATTCTTGTTGTCTATGGCAATGGTCTGCCTATGGGTACTCCAGCAGATATTGATGTTCTCCCTTTTAATAAAGTTCACAGTAGCATCCCATGTGGTAGTCCTCACATCTCAGATGTGGTTACAAAGAGGTCAGGATTACTTGGATGCCAACAAAGCTGGTCCACACCATCACCATGTCCGCAATAACTTTTCTTTGACCAACTCATCCTTCTCCAGCAAGAAGACACTAGCCGCCTTGTCAAAGAACCTTGAAGGCAGACAATGCCTATTACATCTCCAGACCACAAAGTGCACCTTAGTGCTATGTGCTGGGAGCTTGTACATCTTTCCATGGCCCCAGGACAGTTCCTGCATGCAGCCACTGCTCATGGAGCATGAGTAGGTCATGGAGCTTGGATCATCCTGCTTCACTGCTGAGGGCCCCACAGCCAATGTGAGCACTGCCACGCCTAGCTCCTACACCTGCACAGAGGCCTCGACCCCAGGCCAGTCAGTCCTGCCCAATGTTTTTCATTATAGTTAGCTATGGGTATTGTTACTATTATTGTTAATAGTTGTGATGTGTGATTATTATTTATATATAATAATTGTTATGTTATGTTGTTCAAGATATAATATCCTTTTCATAGCGAGTTAGTTTGATATGTAGCTCTAACTGTTCCTGAGAAAAATAAGCAGTTAAAAACACTCCTGGAAGTGGTTCCAGTGTCCTTGTGGACATGTACACCTCAAGCATTGCACATCCACCATGTTTTGTGGTGTATCCCAGCTCTGAAATACAAAGATGGATTGGAAGGCATCCTGCAAAGCAGAAGAGCAGACAGCTCCATGGAGTCAGAATTTACAGGTACTAAGTTGTAGGTGATTGAAAGGAGTGGGATCCCCAGAATTTTCACTGAGGAGGTGGCATTACACCTGGGCTCTGAATGTTGATAAGCAGATTCATTTTAAGGAAAAACAGTCCCGAGTGAGGGAACAGCTTTCACAAAGGCATGCCACATATTCAGGAAATAATGAGTAAGAGGCAAGGCACTACCAGGCTGTAGAAACCATGGGGAAGTGCATTGGAAGATGAAAATAGAAGTCATGGAGAGGCCTGAGCATCAGCTATGGTCACCAGGCTCTCTGTAGGCCTTTGGGGTATATGAGTAGGTATGACATGGTACAAACATGTGGTCAGTCAGTAGAAGTACATGAAGGGTACATCAGAGATATAAGAGACTGCACTCATAAAAAGAGCTCAGAAGGCAAATGGAGGCCAATGACAGAATAAAGACATGTGGAGATAGGAGAATGTTAGAGATGGAACACTGTAGGTGGCACTTAACTGGTTGAAGAGGATGGAGAGAGAAAGAAGCTTGGTTTCCGGCCTGTGAGCCCTACAAGGAATGTAGAATCACTGTAAGACATGTTAAATGGATGCAGTGGGCATATCTGGAGGAGGGAAGGGTGAGTTCAGATTGGATCAAGTTGAGTTTGGTCCATTAGTAAAACTTGTAAGATGATATATAAAATGACAGCCTGTTCAGTTGGAAGCAAATAAACCATAGCCTGAAGGAAAATGACAGTACATGACAAAATAAATGGAAACAGGAATCATGAGACCAGGTGGCTTACTGAGATTGGGCACAAACGTAAACCAAGAAACTGCTGCTGAGGTTTTCTGGTCAACATGGGAGAGGACAGACCACACCTACACCTCTGTTAAATCTCCCTGGAGTTACACAGAATTCCCAAAAACCAGTGATGAGGATGCCCAACTATTGTCACAAAGAGAGGTGGACTGAGAAATGCATGGTTTGTCCCCATGCCAGAACACCAAATGCAGCCCCGAGGAAACAGTAGAAATCTTTGCTTCTTCAATGGCTGCTAGAACCCCTGGTGTGACCAACTCAAAGCATCCAGGAGCTATCCCAAATTTAAGTGATGGGAAGGGAGCAGAGGCAGGCTAGGCCAGCACTCCTGACCTACATATCTGCCACCTATAGCTCTGTCTTTGTTCTTTCATTCTGGGACAAAAGCTCTCAGCCTGTGACTCAGTGGGCCAATGGAAACATAAGGAGCACATGGAGTCTTGGATTTCAGAGCTTCTTCAAAAAGGGTTGATAAGTAATTAGCAATATTCAATTCCATTTTTATCTGTTACAAGCTGTGTAGCCTTAGCTGTCACCAACCTTTCAGCTCAGTTTTCCCATCTATGAGATGGGGTGACAACAATAATGCTTATTTCTATTGAGCTGCCATTAGGAATCAATGAAATAATCCATATAAAATCCCTAACACGATGTTTTGCATATAGTAAGTACTCTGGCCAGTAGCATGCTTATTATTTTTATTTGTGAAAAGAGAAAGCTAGAGGAGAAAAGTTAGGAGTGGTACATAATTCAATGGGTAGACTTTATTCTCTAGAGAACCCTAAAATGTTGATAGATTGCATCTGACTCACCAACCATAGAACATGGAGGTCAATGGGGACATAATTGCCTTATTAAGATCCAGGATCCAGCTCTATCTGAGTTATTGATCTGAAGTGAAATTCTTTTTATCACATCTCCTGAGAATCCTGGAGTGTTGTCATATTGAACGCTGCAGTGACCTAGGGCAACTCACATTTTGGGTCTGTTGGCAGGTGCCAAGCCTGTATACAGTTTTTCCTTGTTTGAGCAAACATTTCAAGGAAGTTTCTGTGGAATGATTCTACAGCTCAAGAAAAATACAGGTAGCCCCTGTATAACACAGTTGTTAGATTCCTAACAAATGCCATGTTATGTGAATCGATGTTATATATGAAACAAAGAACTAGTACAAAAAAAGGGTTAGGTTCCCAAAATTAAAAAAATACTATTATATTTTTCTAATTAAGAGAAATATCTTTATTAAAGCAATTTTCATCAAAAGTATTACATATTAATATGAATTAAATGTTTTCTTCATCATCACTACTAAGCTGCATTAACCAAATGCGTTTCTTTTTGGAAAGATATCCTCATCCTCTGAACTTTCTTCAGCATTATCTTGATTTCTATGCTCTACTTTTTACAAAAAATTCTGTTATTTTATATTGTTTGCTTTTAAATGAAAGGTCTTTATAAATTTTATTATAAAGTTCTAACTACTTTTGAAGACCTTTCTTAAATTTTGTGATTCTTTCAGTGCAAGGATCTTCATTTAATAAACATGACTTTAACTGTTTGGCTAAGTCTAGGCCTTTCTTTATGCTTTTTAGAGTAAACTGTTTAATTCATCATTTTCATCAGTGCTATTGCCCCCTAAGTTATCTTGGCATATTCCAGATATCATTTTCACCAAAATTGCTTCATCAATTTCTTCTTCTACCAGCAATTCTTAGATATCTTCTACAATCATATCATCTTAAAGTGAAACCACCATGTTATATGGGGGCTTTCCCAAATTCTCTAACCACATTAGAGTGAAACTGTGTTATATATTTGATGATATGTCTCCTAAGGAAAGAGAAATAAAGAAAAGATTAAACAAATGGGATTACATCAACTAAAGAGTTTCTGCTCAGCAAAAGAAAACATCAGCAAGATGAAAAGGAAACCAACCCATATGGGAAAACATATTTGCCAATGATACCTCAGACAAAGGATTGATCTCCAAAATATATAAAGAACTTACACAACTCAACACCAAGAACAGACAACCCAATTAACAAATGGGCAAAGGACCTGAACAAACAGTTCTCCAAAGAGACCATACAGGAGGTCCATAGGCATATGAAAGAATATTCAATGTCACTAGCCATCAGAGAGATGTAAATAAGGACCACAATGAGATACCACTTCACAACAGTCAGAATGGCCATCATCAACAAATCAACAAACAAGTGCTGGTGAGGAGGTGGAGAAATGGGAACCCTAGTTCACTGTTGGTGGGAATGCAGACTGGTGCAGCCACTATGGAAAACAGTATGGAATTACCTCAAAAAACTAAAAATGGAACTGCCTTTTGAACCAGTGATTTCACTGCTAGGACTATACCTGAACAATCCTGAAAACCCAATTCAAAAGAACTTATGCACCCATGTGTTTATAGCAGAGCTGTTTACAATAGCCAAGTGCTGGAAACAGCCTAAGTGCCCATCTGTAGATGAGTGGATTAAAAAACTGTGGTACATTTACACAACAGAATACTATGCAGCAGAAAGAAAGAAGGAACTCCCGCCATTTGTGACAACATGGATGGAACTAGAGAGAATTATGCTTAGTGAAATAAGCCAGGCAATGAAAGAAAAATACCAGATGATATCACCTGATACAGGAGACTAATGAACAGCACAAACAAATGAGTAAAATTGAACCAGAGGCATGTAAACAAGGAGCAGACTGACAATAACCAGGGGGGAAGGTGTTTGGGTCAAAGAGGGGACAGAAGGGGAAGGGTCTAGTCAAGGAACTAGTATAAATGACCCATGTACATGGACAGCCTGATGGGGATTGACTATGGGAGAATGGATATGGGGTGAGGAGGAGCATTAGGGAAAAATGTGGGACAACTGTTATAGAAAAACAAACAAAAAAAGTTTAATTAAAGTTTAATAAGCTCCTAAAATGAGTCTGACAGTACATTAAATTAAGAAGACAAGAAGAAAATGCAATTATACACCCTGAATGCAGAGAGGAAAATTTAGAAACCTGAAAGATAAGGTAAGTGTGGGTGGGCTGAGTAAATCAGAAAGAAGCAAAGAGGCCTCAGAAAAGTTTACTTTTGTGGCTTGCTTATAAATTTCAGCCAGGGATTCGCTAAAATTAAAGGACTAGGAATGAGAGGGTCACCATCATTGTGTAAAACAAGACTTTTATTGCAAAGTTTTGACATATCTGGATTATTCCTGAAATGTGTTGTCAGGTTCTGAGTGCTGTCTGTGATATGGGAGAACACACTCTCTTTGTTGTGTCTTCCTGCTTGCTTCACTACAGCTGCACAGTACTCCCTTGTTTGGATATAAATTTATTTATGTACCCAGGATTCTACAAATGAAAAACTGCAATGCTTCATTAAGAGTTTTGGCCATATGGACTTCTGGCCAAGATGGAGGCCTAGACTGAAACGCTCCATCTCCCTCCACAACTAAGAAGAAATACAACTACTGAAAAACCAGAAATAACCAGAAGTTCCAGAAAATAAAGCTACATGGAAGTCAACGTATGAAGTTATAAAAAAGTGGTGCTTGTCTGGATGGGTAGGTGGGCGAAGCCTGGTTGGAGAGGTCAAGCTGTACTGGCAGTGGCAGCTGTGGTGAAGGCAGTGGGGCAGCGGTAAACACAGACACCTATTTTTAAGGGGAGGCAAAAAACACCTTGGGAGCACCCCCAGCTGCAGACCAAACTCATCAGCTTGCTATTCCAATGCAAGCAATGGGAGACCCCCATTGCTTCAGACTGTGGCGCTGGAGGAGAAGGCTCCAAGTCTCTCAGAGGAGAGTGAATGGCAGGAATCTATCCTGGACCCCCGCCACCACACAAAGTGCCACAGTGTGATGAGAAGGGTTGCCTGGTAGTGATGAGTGCATGGGGCTCTGCCCCCTATAGCGTAGGAAGTGTGACAGCCCCACCCAGGAATCAGAGGTAAACACAAAGGTAAACAGAAAACATCAGGATGGCTCAGGTCATGACAGAGATCCTGGTGATGCAGCTGACCAGCCAGCAAATATATAATATAATGGCTCAGCAGATAGAAAATCTTTCTGAGGCACAGTTCAGAGCTTTGGTTATAAAAATGCTTACAGACCTAACAGCAGATCTTAAACAAGACATAGAAGGAATGAAAGCTAGTCCTGCTGAAGTAAATGAAAACACATATAAAACTAGTGGTGAGGGAAAGAAAACCAGGGATCAAATCAACATATTGGAACATAGGGAAGGAACAAACAGTCAACCAGTGAGTAAAGAGGAAACTAAAAGTAAGGAAAATGAGGAGAGGTTCAGAAACCTATGGGACAGCTATAAGTGGGCCAATATCCAAATCTTAGGGTTGCCAGAAGGTGAAGAAGAAGAACTAGAAATTGAAAAATTATGTGAAAAAATAATGAAGCAAAACTTTTCTAACTTGGGGAAGGAAATAGACTTACAGATCCAGGAAGCAAAGAGAGTTCCAAAAAAACTGGACCCAGAGAAAACCACACCAAGACACATTATAATTAAAATGTCAAAAATTCAGGACAAAGAGAGAATCTTAAAAGCAGCAATAGAGAAGAAGAGAATTACATACAAAGGGGTCCCAATAAGATTCTCAGCTGATTTCTCAAAAGAAACTCTTCAGGCAAGAAGGGAATGGCAAGAAATATTCAAAGTAGTGAAAAGCAAAAACCTACAACTGCGATTAATCTATCCAGTGAAGCTGTCATTCAGAATAGAATGGCAGAGAAAATGCTTCCAGGACAATATAAAACTGAAGGAGTTCATCAGATCCAAACTGCTGTTATATGAAATGTTAAAGGGACTTGTTTAGGAGAAAGAGGATCAAAACTATGAACATTAAAATGAAAACTGTATCACAACAACCAACAACAGAAGCTAAGGAATTGAAACAAAGGCAAACTAAGTAGGCAACAAGAGTGGGAAAAGAATTATAGGTATGCAGAACATTTTGGGGGGAAATCACCAGGGAGGGAGAAGGAGGAAAAAGAAGGGAGATGGTACAGGAATTAAGAAGTATAGTAGGAGGGAGTGGAGTAGATAGGAAGATGTTGAGAAGAACTATATGCACCACCAATGGGCATGGACTAAATGGGGGTAACAGTTTGAGGGAGGGGTCACTGGGTGAAGGGGAACAAAGGGAAAAGAAATTGGGACAACTGTAACAGCATAATCAACAAAGCATATTAAAAAAATAGTTTTGACCATACCTCTTGTGATAGTTAATTTTATGTCACCTTGACTGGGCCATGAAGTGACCAGACATTTGGTCACACATTATTATAGTATGCTGTGAGAGTGTTTCTGGATCAGATTAAATTTGAATCCATAGAATGAGTAGATTCCTCTTCCTCAAGTGTGTGGGTCCCAGCCAATTAATTGTAGACCTGACTAAAATAAGAGATTAAGTAGAAGGGAACTCCTGTTTTGCCTTTTCAGTTGGAACATTGGTTCTTTCCTATCTCTGCATTCAGACCGGAACCACACAATTAGCTCTCCCAGGCTCCAGTTTGCTGACTGCAAATTTTTGGATTTCCCAGATTTTGTAATCACATGAGCTATTCCTCAGTAAAATTTTTGTATAAAAATTGTGTATTTATGCTTACATGTTTAAACTTCAGTCACCTTCAAACTACTCTTTATTTTATGTAATACACCTACAGAGATTTTTTTCCCCATTGCTCTAAACAGGGTTTGAACTTGTCAATTTTGATGTGTTTTAGTGCTTCTGCCATTTTTTAATTTTACCTCTTCCACATCAGCAGAACGTTCCCCTTTGAGGACTTTTTTTTATCCAAGAAAATAAAAAAACATTACTCAGGCAAGATTGGGTAAATAGGGTGGGAAATGAGGGTTATGCCATTTTTAGTAAAAAAACTGATGAACACTCAGCATGGTGTGGGCAGGTGCACTCATAAATCACCAACATTAAATGGGCAAACATGTTGGAAGAGCCTTAAAAAGAAATTCAATGAAGCCAAACATAACCTCTCAAAAGACCACCAGCTGGAACACTGATACAGATGGGTTTCCAGAACACTGAGCTATCAGGGGAAACTTGTACTACAAGGAACCCACACTCCAGAAGATAATCCCATTTTTGGGGGGTTCCCCTTCATATATGTACATAATCTTTTCCTCCAGGAAGGTCTAATGTAATTCTTTGAATGATCTTAGGTCTTCAAAACAAAACCCTGGATTAACATCCAAAATTAGAAATCTGGGTGTCTTGAATGTCTTTAAAAGTATAATCTCAAAAGCAAAGGAAAAACCTTTATATGGGGAAGAAAAATACCTACAACAGAAAGAGTAAAATATGTAATATTTCAGTAAAATATCTTGCCACCTCTGTACTTGGTTATCCATGCACTCATGTTGCTCATCTACTCACATAGGTAGGTATCTGCATAGCCTTTTCTCACAACTGGCTGCAAAAGCCAGCAAACACACAAATGGTCTTAAGTGTTTTGTTATTGACTTTATAATCATTTCAAAATAATGTTTAATTGGCAAGAGATTGTAAAGCAACAGAAAACCCATGGTATGATGGATTTACCATTTCCTTCACTTATATAAAATGGCTTCCAGTAAGGAGTTCTGCTACAATTGGCTGCCAGTGTATTTAAAGTCCGGTGGCAGATGAAAATAAACAAGTATTAATTCTGAGAACTCTTTTGTGGACTTATGAAAACAGTCTGTTATAAAACACATCCAGATGTCAGCCAGGATCCAGTCAATTAGAATAATAGCTTCAAGTAAAATCAACAAAGGTCAGCCAGTCAGGCCAGGGGGTAAAATCTCCAGAATACCCAGTTCAAAAGGGCAGGGAGGGTGCTGTTATTCTTCAGCCTTGAGCTATGTCCATGGAATACAACTGTTTAAATGACTTATAAAAAAGAATTTATGGATACCATGAATCAACATAACTTTGAAAAGAAATTAAATTTGTCACAAGGGAGATTTATAGACAACCCCCACCCCCCCAAAAGCGTCATTTGTGAATGAGAAGAGACTTTAAAGAGCAAAATTAAAAAAAGAAACTTCCTCTGTGTTTGACAATTATTAAAAATTTTGGTATATTTTATTGATTATGCTGATACTATTGTCCCAATTTCTCTTCCCTTTGCTTCCCTCCACCCAGCACCCCCCTCTCTACAGCAATCCCACCCTACTCAAACCATGTCCATGGATGATATGTATAAGCTCTTCTCTATATCCCCATGTCTATTCTGCACCCTCCTACTAGGCTTCTTAATTCCTGCACCATTTCTTTCCTTCTTACACCTTTCCCCTCCCAGCTGACACCCTTTCACATGCTTCTCTTACGTATGATTTTGTTCCGACTCTGATTGTCTGCTTAGTTTGTTTTTGTGTTTACTTTTTAGTTTCTGTTGTTGACAGTAGTGATTTTATTGTCAATTAATATTTGTAGTTTTCATCTTTTTCTTAAATAAGTCCCTTTAACATTTCATATAATAATGGCTTCGTGATGATGAACTTCTTCAGCTTTACCTTGTCTGGGAAGCACTTTCTCTGTCCTTCCATTCTAAATGATAGCTTTGCTGGACAGAGTAATCTTGGTTGTAGGTCTCTGCCTCTCATCACTTTGAATATTTCCTGCTAGTCCCTTCTTCCCTGCAAAGTTTCTTTTAAGAAATCAGCTGACAGTTATAGGTACCCCTTTGTAGGTAATTTTCTTCTTTTCACTTGCTGGTTTTAAGATTCTCTCTTTATCCTTAACCTTTGGCATTTTGATTATGATATGTCTTGGTGTGGTCCTCCCTAGGTCTAATTTGTTTGGGACTCTCTGTTTTTCCTGGATCCATTTGTCCATTTCCTTCCCCTAATTAGGGAAGTTTCCCTTCATTATTTTTCACATAATTTTTTAACTTCTTGTTTTTTCTCTTCTTCTGGCACCCCTATGATATTGGCACATTTAAAGCTATCTTGAAGGTTTCTAAGCTTAATTTTTAAAAATTCTTGTTTTCTCATTCTGTACTAGTTGAGTGTTTATTTCTTTCTTAAGTTCCAACTTATTGATTTGAACCCTAGTTTTCTTTCTCTCATCTCTAGTTTTGTGTGGATTTTTCTTCGTTTCACTTCATCTAGCCTTAATTTCTTCCCTATTATGCTTAATTTTTTTCTGTGAAGTTTATGAGCATCTTTATCACCAGAACTTTGAACTCCACATCTGTTAGGTTGGCTCTCTCTTCATCTGTTAGGTTCACTATCTCCTCATTGCTAGTTCTGTCACTGGAACCTTGATCTGCCCCCATGTCTGGGTTGAACTTCTTTGTCTCCTCGTCTTGATGACTTTCTGCATTTGCTTCTGTGTTTCAAGTAGAACTGTCACATCTGTTATGCTATAAGGAGCGGAGCCTTAGGTATTCATTAGTGCTGGTGATCCATTTCACTATGCTATGGCACTGTATGTGGGGAATGGGTCTGAGAGGGAACAATACTGCTTGCTCAGCGCTTGCCAGTTTTCCAGGCACTCGTCCCCCTTCCTGCACTAAACAAGCTGCCTCTGTTGAGAGACCAGCAGTTTCTTCCTCTGCCCCAACCCCCACTGGCTTTCACAATGAGAAGCAATGAGGCTCATTGCTGGAACTGTGTGCTGCGCAGTCTGGTCTGGGGCAGGCATCAGTCTGGTCTGGGTCTGGGGTAGCTTCCCCAGTTTAGGATATACGACTGCATTTTTCTTCGCAGGTTCAGTCGCTGTTCCACTAGCAACACCCCTAACCCACACCCCTAACCCTGCTGCTAGCCCCACTGTCAGTTGTGCTGCCTGCTGTTGCCACCAAGCACTGCCCCATAGCTGCTGCTCCGCACTTCATTCTCTCCATCTTGGCTCCACCCCTCCTACCTTTCTGGCTGAATATTTCTTCTTTATTTTTTTGCTGATCTTCCCTGTAGTTTCAGTTTTCTAGATTTCCTGTTTTTTTATGTGTGTGTGTTTTTAAGTGGTAGTAAATTCCTTCTTAGTTGTGATGGAGATGCAGCATTTCTATGTGTGTCTCCATCTTGGCTGAAAGTTCCAATCATTAAAATTTTATATCAGGAAAATAATTTAATTTTACATAGATCTAAGAAAAAACTTTCCCATTGATACACTAGTCTAATTTTTCAAAGAAACATGTAAAGATATTTATTGGAAAATTTAATATGAAAACTTTTGAACTAATTTAAATAACTGAAATATTCATGAAATAAATGATGGTACACTTCTATATTGGAACAAAATGCAAATGTTGAAAAGGGTGGTAAAACTGTTTGGAACTGCAAGGAAAACACTTCTAACATATTTTAAGTATATAGAAGCAAGTAACAGAGCATTAAATATATTATCCAGCCATTTTCTTATTAATTAATCTATCAGTCTTTGTTTTTATGGCCTATGAAAGGGGAATTCTGGAAAGATACTGATGTTTGTGGTTTTTAACTCTGGGAGTGCAGGGGCTGAGGGTAAAGGATATTTTTCTTTTTGTGCTATACTTTTCCATACTGCTTGAGTTTTTCTGAGCATATATTGCTTCTATAAAGAAAGTTAAGAGGTTAGTTAAACGGAGAGAGAGAGAGAGAGAGAGAGAGAGAGAGAGAGAAGGAAGAAGGGAGAGAGAGGAAGTTATTGAAGTGGAAAGCTAACTAAAGTGATGTTGACAATCTTGTCCTTTTTCTTTCTTTCTCTCTTTTTCTCTTTTCTCTCATTTTTCTTCTTTTCCTTTTTTTCTTTTTTGGAGGCAGCTGCAGACTCTCTTACATGCTACAGACCTAGACCCTCACTCTGATCCCACCAATGACTGGGCCAGAGAGTGGGCAGGGACATATGGCCACATTGCACTCATCTATTTGTAACCCAGATAAATAGCAGAGCTCCACATGGCCCAGTCTAAATGTGCATCACCCTTAGAGAACCACTATATGGTCCCTTGAAGTAGAAACCATTATGCTCATTATATGGCTGACACCCTGATATCTTTCCCCCATTCTCTTTAGCCTTTCAGTTGTAGTTGTCTTATAGCTGTCCTAAGACCTCTTTTCTTATATTTCACTTTCCATGCTTTCCCAAAACTCTATACAGTGCCCTCAGCAGACACATCTCTTTCCCCTACTCTGCTAGTTTTTTTCACTGCTACCCCCATTGACTGCATGCAAGGAAGTCTCCATCCTCACCAATAAAATGCCCCATAGATGTTTTCTGATTCTTCCCATCACATCTTTTTTTTTTATTAAATCATGTTTTAATTGTTATTTTATACAGTTGTCCCAATTTCTCCTGCTTTGCCCTCCTTCACCCACCCCACCTCTAGCTCCCACAGTCAATTCCAACACTGTTGTCCATGTCCATGGGTCATTCATACATGTTCTTTGTCTAGTTCCTTCCCCTTCTTTTCATATTACCCTCCTCCCCACTCCCCCCTGGTCACTTTCAGTCCATCACCTCTTATTCCTAGTTGCAAAACCATGTCCAAAGGCTAGAGGAGACATGGAGAAGGTGGTGAGTGACAAATAATCAATGTCAGAAATGGGCTTAGTAGAAGGGGGAGAAATACTCATGTGCTATTAATTTTGGTCACTTCAGATTGCTCATTCATTCACTCAACAGGAACTTCCTGAAGTCCAATTATGTGTGGTCTGACCAGACACTGTGTGGCAAACAGAAATATTCTCTTCACGGTCTGTCCCCAGAGAAATTTTGTCTAGTAGAAAGACAAGTTTGCACTTGAGTTAGGAAATGACAGCCATTGACCGAAGACCACTCAAGGATTGCTCATGTGGTCTTCACTAAGGGACTAGGCCTGTGCTTCACAGGGAGCAGTCTTCTTACAAATATCTCTGTGGCCTAGGTGGCCCCAGATTGCAGTACAAAGAAAAATTTGTCCTTTTTTTTTTGTCTTTTTAAATTATATTTATTGGGGTAACATTGGTGATAATCTTGACAACCTCTGAAAATGTTACAAGTTAAACAGTCACAACAAGAGAAATAGTTTTGCTCATTATGTTTTCTCCAGTACATGAGCAATTGCTTAAAAATAATACATGTTGTTATATCAGTTCAGCAAATATCAAGGGTTCTGGTGTCCAATAGCATCTCATGTGCCTGATGCCAACTTTAGTTGGAAATTCAGTTTTTCTTTAAAAAAAGATGAAAGATCATCCCTGTCAATGGAAAAACTTTGAAGCATTAAGGTCTCTGTTACCTACATGGAGGGGATGTGGCCTATAGTTGGAAACCTTTGGCTGTCAAAGATGTTGAATATTCCAGATGGAACAAAACTCTGCTGACTCACTTATCCCAGAAAACAATTTTACTCTTACAAAGCAGCTCAGAGCAGTGCTAGTGGTCTGGCTTATCTCTCTCTCTCTCACTCAATCACTCTCTCTCTCTCTTCCCTCCCTAGTCCTCTCCCTCTCCATTTCTTTCTCTCTCATTGTGGGAGCATAAAGTCAAATTAAACATCTGATGGGATATTTCACATACTTAAGTACAGCCCTTCCTGGAGCCAGAACATTCTTGGATTTGAGGGAACTTGGTCATAATATGGGGCCCAAAGAATAATACATGATACTACAGTGCATTTTCTACTTCACTTGGCCTTTGCTGAAAAGCTCCTTATCACCACGATTAAGTCTGTGAAGATTAAAATATTTTCTTATTGACATCCATGTGACAATAATATTTGAAAACAAATGTACAGCAAGAGAATTCTCATTGGATGTGTGTGTGTGTGTGAATACTCTGCTTGCATGTATGTGCCCATGAATGTAGAATAAGGATAAGAAATGTAAGGGAATAAAATGAAAGGTTTTGTTTTTTGAATTAAAGAAAAATACGATAAATAATTTTTCTTTTTTATTCTTCCACAGATTGCTAGAATACGGGAAAAAAACCAAAATACCATAAACTTCAAGCACTCAAGTTATTATTTTATTTTTAAATTTATTTTTATTGTTTTTCTATTACAGTTGTCTCATTTTATCCCCCATTGCTCCCCCCCATCCAGCCCACCCCTTCTCCCACAGTCATTCCCTACCCTGTTGTTCATGTCCATGGGTTATTTATACTAGTTCCTTTACTAAACCCTTCCCCTACTTAACCCCCTCCTCTACCTTACCTCCCTCCTCTACCTCCCCCCCAATAACTGTTACTCTGTTTCTTGTTCAATTTTGTTCATTTGTTGGTGTTGTTCATTAGTCTCCTATATCAGGTGATATCATACGGTTCTTTTTTTTTATTGCCTCGCTTATTTTGGTAAGCATAATTCTCTCTAGTTCCACCCATGTTGTCGCAAATGGCAGTTCTTTCTTTCTGCTGCATAGTATTCCATTATGTAAATGTACCACAGTTTTTTGATCCACCCATCTACACATGGGCACTTAGGCTGTTTCTAGCACTTGGCTATTGTAAATAGCGCTGCTATGAATGTAGGGGTGCCTAAGTTCTTTTGAATTGGGGTTTCAGGATTCTTCGGGTATAATCCTAGCAGTGGAATTGCTAGTTTAAAAGGCAGTTCCATTTTTAGTTTTTTGAGGTAATTCCATACTGTTTTCCATAATGGCTGCACCAGTCTGCATTCCCACCAACAGTGCACATCCACATCCTCACCAGTACTTGTTATTTGTTGATTTGTTGATGATGGCCATTCTGACTGGAGTGAGGTGGTATCTCATTGTGGTTTTTATTTGCATCTCTCTGATGGCTAGTGACGTTGAGCATTCTTTCATATGCCTCTGGACCCTCTGTATATCCTCCTTGGAGAAGTGTTTTTTCATGTCATTTGCCCATATTTTAATTGGGCTGTCTGTCTTCTTGGTGTTGAGATGTGTAAGTTCTTTATATATTTTGGAAATCACTCCCTTGTCTGAGGTATCATTGGAAAATATCTTTTACCATATGGTTGAATCCTCCCCCTAACTTAAGAACTTGAGTGGGAAACTAAAGCAAGCACTCAAGTTCTTAGGTTAAGGGAGGGATTCAAATGTTGTCAAAATTCTATATGGTTGCAAGGCTTTCACATTTTATATGATGTGGTAAAATATTAACTTTAAGTAGGCTGTAAAAGTTAAGGAAGTGTATAATAATTCATAGAGCAATCACTGAGTATATATTGCAATGAGGTAATAGATGAGTTGAAATAAAATTCCAAGCACATTAAATAAACAGCAATAAAAGCTGAAGTAAATTTATTTACAATTTTAGATGCAACAAACACATGCACATGCACACATACACAGAAAAACAGGCCTGAGATTAATTATGAAAGAAAATTAAGTAGGAGATGAAAGGAAAATGAAAGGAAAATGAAACATTTTATACCTCTTTCAAAAAATTAAAGAATGCAGCTTGAAATAACACTTGCTTAAGTAAGATACTTAAATATTAACTAAATAAGAGTTGAAAAAATAAATACTTATACATTTAAAGAAATACAAATAGCTCTGTAACATTGAGGTTAAATGAAGAAATGAAAGAAGAATTAAGAAATGGAAAAGAGCAATTATAGCACTTCAGAATTACTGAATTATTAGTATTGACATTGTCAAAAATTAAACTGTGTGAAAATTAAAAGGATAATAAAGAAATAATATGAACTACTCTATGCTTACAAATCTGATGACTTGGATGAAATGGAACTTCTTGAAAAACACAACCTGCCAAAACTCACACAAAACTTTTAATAAGCCTATATATATTAAAAATTGAATAAAAAATAAAAATTAGGAACTTTCCCAAAGAGTTAGCACCAGGCTCAAATAGGTTCTCTAGTTAATTCTACCAAAGATTAAGATTTAAGGAAGAAATTGTACCAATTCTCTACAATCTCTTTCAGAGGGTTGAAGCAAAGGGGATATTTTCTAACTCCTTTATAAATACAGCATTATTAGCACTAGAGAAAGGCATTGCAAAAAAAGAAAATAGCTTGATAGCTGTCAGAGGAGAGGGGGTTGTGGGGCTTGGAGTAAAAGTTAAAGGGAATTAGAAAAAATACACCTCATAGATACAGACAAAAGTATGGTTATTACTAGAAGGAAAAGGGGGTGGGGGAAATAGAATAAAGTAAAAAAGAATAAATAATGATGAAAGAAGACTTGAAGTGGGGTAGTGAACACACAATACAATATACAGATGATGCATTATAATTGTACATCTGAAACCTATATAATTTTATTAACCAATATCACCTCAATAAATTCAATAAAAAAGAAAAAAGAAAACTACAGACCAACATCTCTCATGAACATACATGCAAAAATTCTCAACAAAGTATTAACAAATTAAAATTTAAAACGTATAAGAAGAATTATATAGTGAATGACTAATGGGGATTTATCCCAGCTATGCAAGGTTGGTTAAAAAATCAATTCATGTAACCCATCATATCAATAGACTGAAAAAAAGAAAATCACATGATCACATCAATAGATGCAGAAAAAGCATTTTACAAAATCCAACACCCATTTGTGCTAAAAGTGCTCAGTAAGCTAAGAGTAGAGGGACACTTTCTCAACTTGATAAAGACTATCTACTAAAACCTACAGTTAACATACTTAATGATGAGAATTCAAACCTTTTCCATTAAGATCTGGTATAAATCTAGGATGTCCCCTCTCTCCACTCCTTTCCAATATCACACTGGAAGTCCTTGCTAATGTATACAGATTGGAAATTGAGATATAAAACTCTCTTTGTTTGTAGCTGACATGAGAGTCTATGTAGAAAATCAAAATCTGAAAGAATTCACAAAGAACTGGAACTAATAAGTGATTATAACAAGGTTACAAGATACAGCACAAAGTAATACACAAAAGTCAATTGCTTTTCTATATACCAACAATGAACAAGTGAAATTTGAAATTAAAAACACATTACTATTTACATTAGCATTCTTCCAAAGTGAATACTTAGATATGAATATAACAAAATATGTACAAGACCAATATGAGAAAAACTATAAAACTCGAAAGAAATCAAAGAAATAAATAAATGGAGAGATATTACATATTCATGAATTGAAAAAATTACTATTGTCAAGATATCAGTCCTTTCCAACTTGATCTATAGATGCAATGTAATCTCAATAAAAGTCCAGCAAGATATTTTATGAATACTGACAAACTGATTTTAAAGTTCATATGGAGAGGTAAAAGACTCAGAAGAGGCAACACAAATTGAAGGAGACAACATTGGAGGACTGACAGTACCTGACTTTAAGATTTACTTAAGACAAATAAATCTGGGTAATTATGACAGCATAATACTGGTGATAGAATGGGCAAATAGATCAATGGAAAAGAAAAGAGAACCCAGGAATAGACCTGCATAAATATAGTAAATTGATGTATGACCAAGGATCAAAGGTCATACCATAAAACAGAAATGGTTTCTTCAACAAATGATGCTAAAACAGCACGGAAAAAAAGTGAGTCTAGATATGAAACTTACACCCTTTGCAAAAACTAACTCAAAATGCATCACAGACTTAAATGTAAAATGCAATACTCTAAAACTCTTAGAAGACAACATAGGAGAAAATGTAGATTATCTTGGCCTTTTAAAAATCTTCACCCAAGGACATGCCCACTGATTCCCACTGATTCTAGAGAGGGATAGGGAGAGAGAGAAAAAAACATTGGTTCACTCTCATATGCACCTGAGCCAGGGCAGGTGATGTCTTTAAAAAAAAATTATTGATGTTTAGAGATAGGAAAAGGAAGGGAGGGAGAAGGAGAGAAACATCAATGTGAGAGAGAAGCATCTTTTAGTTGCCTCTTGCATGCAAGACTGAACCCACAACCCAGGGATGTGCCCTGACTGAAAATTGAACCTGAGGCCTTTCAGTTTACTGGGCGATGTGTCAACCAAGTGAGTTACACTGCCTAGGTTTGGGTGATGCCTTTTTTGCTACAATACAATCCATTAAAGAAATTGTTTATAAGTTGGACTTTATTAAAACTGAAAACTTCTGCTCTGTGAACTATAATATCAAGAATATTAACAAAGAAGCCATCTGGGAGGAAATATTTGCAAAGATCACACTCTCTAAAACACCGTTATCCAAAATATACAAAGAACACTTAAAACTCAACAATAAGAAAACAAATAAGTTGGTTAAAAAATAGGACACAAACCTTAATAAGCACCTCACCAAGGAAGACAGATAGATGAAAATAAGCATATGAAAAATTGCTCCACATCATTTATCATTAGGAAAATTCATGTTAAAACAACAATGAGATACCGCTACAGCATACAACTATTAGAATTGCTAAAATACTCAACAATGACAATAGCAAATAGTGCTGATGATGTGGGGCATTATAAACTCTGATTCACTACTGGTATGAATGAAAAATGGTACAGCCACATTGAAAGTCAGTCTGGCAGTTTATTACAAAACTAAGCAAACTCGAAAGGTGATCAGGAGAGGGGAGAAGATGGCAGAGGAGGGAGAGGAGGCTGCACTTTCTAGCTCCATAGACCTGTCTGTAGTTTGAAATGACTGCAGACAGAACATCTCAGTGAGCGCCTGGACACTGGCAGGAGTTGAGCCTTGGCACTGCTGCATCAGAGAAGACCATCTGGGAATGACCTGTTTGGTGAGGATAGCGGAGGAAAAAGGGACAAGATGGGATTTCTGACTGGGTTGGCTTCCTGAGCTGTGGCTGGAAGTACACAAAGACTTTTTAGTGACCACAGGCTTCCCCAGAGAGGAATCAGGAGGAGAGGGGGTCTCTGCCTGCTGGCAGAGCCAGGAGTGGGCCAAGTGGCGTCTGGTGCTGAGAGACAAGAAACAGCATACTGCTGCATATGTAAGAATGTGTTTTTCCTTTATATTTTTCTCTTGTGTGCTGCGGAGAGGGGAGGAGTGGTTGGAGGTGATAGAAGATTCTTGAGGAGTCCAGGCACAGGAATGCAGGAGCAGAAGTGCACTTGCCCACTCCCCAACCCTCCCCTTGGGTTATGCAGGCACACACAGGGAGGTGCCCTCGTCTGCTGGCCCAGGTGCACAGCCAGGTTGATGGCTGCGTGTCCGGGAGCCCTTCAGACCCACCCAAAAGGCATAAAATCAACGTGCCAATGGGCGCAAAATTGGCCCCCTGGGCATGCAGGAGATTGTGCGCAGACACCCGTGGCCTGCCCCGATAGGCGGCAAGCCAGCGCACAGCCCACCTGTGCAAGCTCTACTAGTGCCCGCCCAGGTGGGTGCAGGAACAGCAGGTGGCTGCAACTCACAAACGCTCACTTCCACAGTGCACAAGTGTCTGGGACCCCGCCCCAAGGGGAAAAAGACCAACTCCCAGGGCATGGCTCATCAAGCCTGAAGCTAGCGTACACAGGCACCCCGGCCGGCTATAAGAGGCTCCAAACCAATGTGCCGGCCACCGAGCCCATGTGGGAGGGTGTTACCTGGGTGTGCAACCCAGAGATCTGGAAGCTAGCGCGACCAACACCTCACACAGGCACACACCACTGCCTCCAGGATCAGGAACCTCTGGCCCACCTCAATAGACCAGCTGTGGATCCAGAAAAAGAAGACTGCACACAAAGGCTGAACTGAGTAAAAACTTTCTTTTTTTAAAAAATTTTTATTTCTATTTTAGTTTTTATTTGTATTTTATTTTATTTTAATTTTTTTAAATTTCTGATTTTTTATTTTAATTTCCATTTTTACTATTATTTTTTTAAAAAATTAAAAAAAATCTCTTTAATTTGTTTCATACCATCTCTCCCTCTCATCCTTCCTCTTTAATTTTTGTTTATTTGTATGCCTGTTTTGTTTAGCCTCCCTTTCACATGAAATATATAGCATATAACTACTATATAATTTAATACTATCCAATTCCACTTTCTTACTTTAATCTGCATTCTTCCCTCTTTTTAAAATTTTATTATTAACTTACAATGTAAGTATTATTTACTGTCTTTCATAGTAGTGATACTACTTGCTACTATTATTAATCTATCAACCCCCCTCTCAAAAATCATATTTTTCTTCATGGAAACAACTCTTATCTATTCATCCTATAGTATAAAAGCCCTAACCTCTCTACATTTATAGTAATACTGGTTCATTTGCTGCCAATAGTGGGATAGAGATTGGGGGATATTTGAGGGTGTGGGTTTCCAGCCTGGGCTGTGTGTTTATGTTTTTAACAGTATCTCCACAAAAGAACTCAAGACAAAGTAGGCAGAGTGACTATTAATCAACTAGCCAGAGGGAAAGTCCCACCAAAGACCATCTGAAATATAATCAAAGAGCATAAACAAAAGACATAAAAGGTATCCCAAGAACATCAGTTGTAGGAAATCAAAGAGACTGCACCACTGAAAGCCCCAGAACTCCTATAAAGAATCTCATACCACAAAGGTGGGAAGTCAAAGCAGACAAATCCAAAAACAAAAAGAAACAAGAAGAATCTCACATGGTAAGATGCAGAAACAACCTTTCAATGAAAAGAAAAGAGGAATCCCCAGAAAGAGAGGTAGATGGAATAGACATAACCCAAATGTCAGACATGGAATTCAAAATAATGGTGGTGAAGAAGCTAATAGACATGACAACCTCAAAAATAACCATACAACCTCCAAGAAAATTACAGGGAACTAATGGAGAACTACACCAGCATAAAAAAGGACATAGAATCTATTAACAAGAACCAGGAATAAATGAAGAATACAATCTCTGAACTGAAAAAAAAAGCAGCAGAATCAATCAAAAGCAGGCTAAACGAAGCAGAGGATTGGATCAGTGGGTTAGAGAACAATGTAGGAAAAAATTCCCAGAAAATACAACAAAATCAAAAAAGATAGAAAATGTATGAAGAAGGTCTAAGGGAATTACAGGATAACATGAGACAAAATAATATCCACAATATTGGAATAAAAGAGGAAGAAGAAGAACAACAAGGGATAGAGAAGCTGATAGGAGAAGTAATGACAGAAAATTTTTCTAACCTGATGAGAGAAAATGTTATGCAAGTACAAGAAGCACAGAGAGTCCCAATGAAGAAGAACCCCAAAAGGTTCACTCCAAGGCACATCATAATTAAAATGGCAATATTCAAAGACAAAGAGAGAATCCTAAAAGCAACAAGAGAAAAACAGCAAATAACATACAAGGGAGTTCCGATAAGGATATGGACCAGTTACTCAACAGAAACACTACAAGCCAGAAGAGAGTGGTCAAAAATATTTCAAGAAATGAAAAACAAAGCCCTATACCAAGAATACTCTACCCAGCAAGGCTCTCATTCAAACTGAAAGGTGAAATAAAAAGTTTTTAAGACAAAGGAAGACTAAAAGAATACATCTCCACCAAACCAGCATTGCAAGAGATGCAAAAGGGAATGCTTTAAGAAAAAGAAAAAAAAAAAAAAAAAAAAAAAAGAAAAGAAAAGAAAAAAAAAAAGAGGAACACAGGTACAAAGAGAAATGAATAAACCACATGTCAATAATAACCTTAAATGTAAATAGATTAAATGCTCCAATTAAAAGACATAAGGTAACGGAATGGATAAGAAAATGGGACCCACATATTTGCAGTCTACAAGAAACACACCTCAAAACAAAATATTTACACAGACTGAAAGTAAAGGGTCACAAAAAAGTATTTCAGGAAAATGTACACGAAAAAAAAGCTGGGGTAGCAGTACTCATAATAGACAAAACGGATTTCAAAGTAAGGGGAATAAAAAGAGATAAAGAACAACATATGATACTTAAGGGAACAATTCATCAAGAAGATATAACGCTGATAAACATTATGCAGCCAACATAGGAGCACCCAAATACATAGAGAAAATACTACAAGGTCACAAGAAAGATATTAACAACAACACACTCATAGTAGGGGACTTTAACACTCCATTATCAAAAACGGACAGATCTTCAAAGCAAACAAACACCAAGCATATACAGGCATTGAACAACACACTAAACCACATAGACTTAACTAATATATATAGAACTTTTCACCCCAAAGAAGCAAAATATACATTGTTTTCAAATGCACATGGGACATTTTCAAAAATAGACCACATGATAGGACACAAAACAAGCCTCAAAAAATTCAAGAAAATGGAAATCATATCATGCATCTTTTCAGACCAAAATGCCTTGAAACTAGAAATCAACCTCAGAAAAAAAAATCAAAGACACCCAAACTCATGGAGAAAGAATAACAGGCTATAAAATAATGAATGGGTTAACAATGGCATCAAAGAAGAAATCAAGAAATTTCTAGAAACTAATGATAATGATCACACAACAGCCCAAAACCTGTGGGACACTGCAAAAGCAGTCCTGAGAGGGAAGTTCATAGCAATACAGGCATATCTGAAAAGGATAGAAGAATCTCAAATAAAAAACCTAACCATAAAGCTACAAGAACTAGAACAACAACAATAAACAAAGCGTAGGGCAAGAAGAAAGAAGGAAATCATCAAGATTAGAGCAGAACTAAATGACATAGAGACTAAACAAACAATCCTAAAGATCAACAAAACTTGGAGCTGGTTTTTCGAAAAAATAAACAAAATTGACAAGCCACTAGCCAGTCTAATCAAGAAAAAAAGAGAGAAGACACAAATAAACAAAATCAGAAATGAAAAAGGAGAAATCACGACTGATACCACAGAAATACAAATGATAGTTAGAAATTACTACGGACAACTGTATGGCAAGAAATTTGAAAATCTAGAAGAAATGGAAAAATTTAGAGAAACATACAACCTTCCAAAACTGAATCAGGAAGAAGTGGAAAGTCTCAACAGATGAATAACAAAGTAGGAATTTGAAACAGTAATCCAAAATCTCCCTGCACACAAAAGCCCTGAACTGGATGGCTTCACGGGTGAATTCTACAAAACATTTAGGGAAGATGTAACTGCTATCCTCCTCAAACGATTCTGAAAAATCGAAGAAGAAGGGAAAATCCCAAACTCTTTCTATGAAGCCCGTAATATCCTAATCCCAAAACCAGGTAAAAACACAACTAAGAAAGAAAACTACAGGCCAATATCACTGATGAACATAGATGATAAAATCCTCAATAAAATATTGACAAAGAGGATCCAGCAATACATCAAAAAGATCATACATCACGAACAAGTAGGATTCATCCCCGGGATGCAAGGATGGTTTAATATTCTCAAATCAATAAATAAAATACATCACCTAAACAAAATGAAAGACATGATCATATCAATAGATGCAGAAAAAGCATTTGATAAAGTACAACACCCATTTATGATGAAAACACTCAGCAAAATGGGAATAGAAGGAGCATACCTTAACATAATCAAGGCTCTGTATGAGAAGCCTGAGGCCAACATCATACTCAATGGACAAAAACTAAGAGCATTCCCCCTGAATTAAGGAACTAGACAAGGTTGCCCACTCTCTCCACTCCTATTCAACATAGTGTTGGAAGTTCTAGCCACAGCAATCAGACAAGAAAAAGAAATAAAAGGCATCCAAAATGGGAAAGAAGAAGTAAAACTATCATTATATGCAGATGACATGATAGTATACCTAGAAAATCCTATAAACTCCACTAAAAGACTACTCAATACAATAAGTGACTAAAAGACTACTCAATATAATAAATGAATTTGGCAAAATAGCAGGTTGCAAAATAAATATACAGAAATCTAAGGCATTTCTGTACAGCAACAATAAAATATCAGAGACAGAGACACACACACAAAAATACCATTTACTATAGCAACAAGAGAAATAAAGTACCTAGGAATAAACTTAACCAAAGAGATAAAAGACCTCTACACTGAAAATTATGCAACACTGAAGAAAGAAATTAAGGAAGATACAAATAAACGGAAGCAAATACCATGTTCTTGGGTGGGAAGAATCTACATCATCAAAATGGTAATACTACCCAAAGCAATTTACAGATTCAATGCAATCCCTATTAAAATACCAATGACATATTTCACAGACCTAAAAATAAATACTCCATAAATTCATATGCAATCAAAAAAGACCCCGAATAGCAAAAGCAATCTTGAGACAGAAGAACACAGCAGGAGGAATAACAACACCAGATATCAAGCAATACTACAAAGCCACTGTGATCATAACAGTCTGGTACTGGCATAAGAACAGACATATAGATCAGTGGAACAGAATAGAGAGCCCAGAAATAAACCCAGGCTTCTATGGTTAACTAATATTTGATAAAGGAGGAAGGAACATAAAATGGAGTGAGAAGAGCCTCTTTAACAAATGGTGCTGGGAGAACTGGATAGGGACCTGCAAAAAAATGAAACTAGACCACCAACTTACACCACACACAAGAATAAACTCAGGATGGATTAAAGACTTAAATGTAAGCTGTGACACCATAAAAGTCCTAGAGGAAAACATAGGCAAGGAAACTTCAGATATCTCACGTAACAATTTCCTCACGGATACATCTCCTAAAGCAAGAGAAATAAAGGAAAAAATAAAAAAATGGGACTACATCAAACTAAAGAGTTTCTGCACAGCAAAAGAAAACATCAGCAAGATGAAAAGGAAACCAACCATATGGGAAAACACATTTTCCAATGACATCACAGACAGGGGACTCATTTCCAAAATATATAAAGAGCTTATACGACTCAACATCAAGAAAACAAACAACCCAATTAAAAAATGGACAAAAGACCTGAACAAACACTTCTCTGAAGAGGACATACAGAAGGTCCATAGACACATGAAAAAATGCTCAAAATCATTGGCCATCAGGGAGATGCAAATAAAAACCACAATGAGATACCATTTTACACCAGTCAGAATGGCCATCATCAACAAATCAACAAGCAACAAGTGCTGGCAAGGATGTGGAGAAACGCGAACCCTATTGCACTGTTGGTGGGAATGCAGACTGGTATTGCCACTATGGAAAACAGTATAGAATTACCTCAAAAAATTAAAAATGGAACTGCCGTTTGAACCAGCGATTCCACTACTAGGGTTATACCCGAAGAATCTTGAGACACCAATTCAAAAGAACTTATGCACCCCTATGTTCCTTGCAGCACTGTTTATAATAGCTAGGTGCTGGAAACAACCTAAGTGTCCATCTGTAGATGAGTGGATGAAGAAACTGTGGTACATTTACACAATGATTCTCAACTCCCAACACATTATCAGTTTTCCAGGGGCATTAATTCTGTACCATAGAGCCTAACCTACTAATCACGGTGGTAATTAGTAATCAGGGAATTATCCCCCAGGAGAACAGTTATTTCTATTTTTTATTTTTTCGTATATATTTATTGATTATATTGTTACAATAGTTCCAATTTTCCCACCCTTTGCTCCCCTCCACCCAGTACCCCCCCCTTTACCCCAGCAATTCCACTGCCCTTACTTTATGTCCATGGGTCATGCATACAAGTTCTTTGGCTTCACTCTTTCATATACACATTGTTCTTTTTTTAAATTAATAAATTAATTTTTGATAACAATAAAAAATAGCAATTCCCCCTTCTCAGACTTAAGACCCTTTCTAATCTTATAAAGGACAATGGGGGAAGGTCTCATGCTCCTCTAGCTGCTTCAAGCTGTACATGGTCATTGTCTTACCTATCCTTGGGTCCAGAAATCCCTAATAAGAGTGGGGGTGTGGAGGGGAGGGTGGCCTTCCCACATAGGGAAGGGTCTTGTAGACTCTAGATTGGTTGGCTGTCCCCAGAAAATGGCATGCTTGTTTTAACAGGCTGGCATTCTTGTTATATTCTGGGGGCAACATATTTGGCAGTAGGGTTAAAAGGCATCATTTAATCCATAACCACTACATGACAATAGGTAGGGATTAATTTTTCAATGTCCCATATTAAGGGATAAAAAAAAAGGCTTTTCTGGACAAAGGTGTGCAAGGCACGTCACATGTGTCCAAAACCCTTTAGTTCACTATACTTGGTTTGAGCTGAGGGGAGTATTTTAGGTTTCCCCGCTCTCAGACCTCTGGGCCCTTTCTGTCCAAACCTTTCAGATAGAAAAGAGAAACCAGTTTTAAAGTGAAGCCCACAGACTGCCCAATGCTTCACCAACCCAGCCACTTAGTTCAGCCAACCGTTGAGTCTCAGGAGGCAGCAATGTGGACAGGATTATCACTAAGGTCATGAGGTTATAGGCTTTTGCCCTATGAAAACAGAACACACATGTTAATTTAAGCAACGTATCCCACAAAACAGTCTCTATATCTTCAAGACTCTCTTATTGGAAAGACATACAGTTGCAAGGCATTTGACATTCTTCTTGCCTGTAAATTAAGCATTTTTGATGATGTTACTAATATAGTTTAACTTTAAAATGAAAACAAATTTTAAATGAAAATAAACTTTGAAGTCAGTTGCACTACTTTATAGTCTGAACATTGTGGTTTTCCTTGAATCATGATTTTTCTCAAGATTACCCTCCTTGTCATTAAAGGGACCATATTAGGTCCAGTTTTATTTATCCTGTTTGTTTGCATAAACACAACAAGAGCAGCAAATGATCACATATGATCTTTATGTCTGCTTAGCAGGAACTTACATAAGGAACGTTTAGGGTGACTTTCAGTTTGGCCTTCAGGGCACAGGAGCTGAGCCACATAACTCCCATTCAGCTTTGCCTGTAAACACATGTCTTTTCCAAGTCCTTTGGGTTTTCAATTGTACATTAAGGTCCTTTCTAGTCATATTTCAGGAAAACAACCTTCATTTCTTCCCTGGAAAGATTGCCATGGACTGCACAACCAACCAAGGTACCAGTCCTTTTTTTCTTGTGGGCTTTTATCACCTTTGAAAGTCAATCCCAGTTCCTCAGGGCTTTTTGGTAATAACCAGAGCCCAAGCATGTCTCCTTCAGGTGTGACATTCCAGTCAAAGTCATGTTCAACAAAACCTCTATTAACAACTGGTCTTAATAGTTTTATGCAAAGAACCTTCTGTCATTGTTTACTTCTTCAGAATGCCAAATTCTGGAGGGGTCACATAGAGGGAAAAATATACAATGTGAAGGAAAATCCCTGTCCTTCTAATATTCACAAAAATTGCATTTCCATACTTTACATTTTCTTTTGTTCACTGTCCTATATGTGAGGTTTTCTTTCGGGAGGGGAGTTGCTCACTAATTTAATAATTTATTTTGCTTTCATTTTTTTTTCCACTAAAATTTTTTGTTTGTTTGTTTTTCTGTTAGAGTTGTCTTACTATTTTTTTCCATTGCTTTTCCGCACCATGCCCACCCCTTCTTTCACAATCAGTCACCACCCAGTTGTCCATGTCCATGGGTCATTTATACATATTCTTTGACTAGACCCTTCCTCTTCTTACCCCCTTCTCTCCCTCCCCCCTCCCCTCTTGTCACTGTTATTTTACTCCTTGTTTACATACCTCTGGTTCAGTTTTGCTCATTTGTTTATACTGTTCATTAGTCTCCTGTAATAGGTGATAGCATAAGGTATTTTTCTTTCATTGCCTGGCTAATCTCGCTAAGCATAATTCTCTAGTTCCATCCACGTTGTTGCAAATGGTAGACATTCCTTCTTTCTTTCTGCTACATATTACTCCATTGTGTAAATGTACCACAGTTTTCTGATCCACTCATCGAGAGATGGGCACTTGGTTATTGTAAATAGTGCTGCTATGAACATAGGGTGCATTAGGTCCTTTTGAATTGGTGTTTCAGTATTTTTTGGATATAATCCTAGCAATGGAATTGCTGGTTCAACAGGCAGTTTTATTTTTAGTTTTTTGAGGAAATTCCATACTGTTTTCCATAGTGGCTGCACCAGTCTGCATTCCCACCAACAGTTCACTAGGGTTCCCTTTTCTCCACATCCTGGCTAGCACATGTTGTTTGTTGATGTTTTGATGATGGCCATTCTGACTGGTGTGAAGTGATATCTCTTTGTGGTTTTCATTTGCATCTCTCTGATAGTTAGTGGTGTTGAACATTCTTTCATATATCTATGGACCATGTGTATGTCCTCTTTGGAGAAGTGTTTGTTCAAGTCCTTTGCCCATTTTTTTAATTGGGTTGTCTCTCTTCTTGGTGTTGAGTCATATAAGTTCTTTATATATTTTGGACATCAATCCCTTGTCTGAGGTATTATTGGCAAATATATTTTCCCCTATGGTTGGTTCCTTTTTCATCTTGCTGATATTTTCTTTTGCTGAGCAGAAACTCTTTAGTTTGATGTAGTTCCATTTGTTTATTCTTTCTTTTATTTCCATTGCCATAGGAGATATATCAGTGAAACTATTGTTACATGGGATATCAGAAATTTTCCTGCATGTTTTCCTCTAAGACTTTTATGGTGCCACAGCTTACATTTAAGTCTTTGATCAATCTTGTGTTTATTCTAGTGTATGGTGTAACTTGGTGGTCTAGTTTTATTTTTTTGCATGTCCCTGTCAAATTCTCCCAACACCATATATTGAAGAGGCTCTTTTCACTCCATTTTATGTTTCTTCCACTTTTGTCAAATATTAGTTGACCATATAGACTTGAGTTTATTTCTACGCTCTCTATTCTGTTCCATTGATTTATATGTCTGTTCTTTTTTTTTTATTAATGTTTTTTTTATTATATTGTTACAACAGTTCCAATTTTCTCCCCCTTGCTCCCCTCCACCCAGCACCCCCCTCCCACAGCAATCCCCCCCAAGTCCATACCCATGGTTCGTAAAAATTAACTATTCCCCCCCTCTCAAATATTAGGACCCTTTGTAATCTTGTAAAGGAAAATGGGCGAAGGTCTCAAGCTCCTCTAGCTGCTTCAAGCTGGACATGGTCATTGTCCTACCTACCCTTGGGTCCAGAAAACCCTAATAAGAGTGGGGGTGTGGAGGGGAGGGTGGCCTTCCCACATGGGGAAGGATCGTGCAGACTCCAGGTCAGTTGGCTGTCTCCGGTCAACTGCATGCTTGGTTTAACAGGTTGGTGTCCTTGTTGTGTTCTGGGAGCAACAGATTTGGCGAAAAGGGTTAAAAGACATCATTCAATCCATAACTACTAGATGACAAAAGGCAGGGATTAATTTTTCAATGTTCCATATTAGGAAAAAAAAAAGGGCTTCTTTGTAAGAAGGTGTGTTAGGCACATCTCACCTGTCCAAAACACTTTTGCCCATTATACTCAGTTTGGGCTGATGTAAATAGTTTAGGTTTTCCCCCTCTCAGACCTCTGGGCCCTTTCTGTCCAAGCCATTAGGATAGAAAAGAGAAACCTGTTTTAAAGTGAAGCCCACAGACCTCCCCATTCTTCCCCAACCCAGCCATTTAGTTCAGCCAAACCGTTGAGTCTCGGGAGGCAGCGCTGCAGAGAGGATTAAGTGAGGCTTATACGTACAGACAATCACTCAAGTAATGAGATCGTAGGCTTATGTACTTTGAAAACAGAAAACACTTGTTAATCTATGTAACATAACCCACAAACAAGTCTCTAAATCTGTAAGACTGTCTTATTGGGAAGACATCCAGTTGCAAGGTACTTGAAATTCTATTTGCCTGCAACTTCAATATCTTTCATGATATCACAGACATTGTTTAATTTTCAAGTGAAACCATATTTTAAATGAGAAGAAACTTTTAGGACGGTTAGTTGCCCTATTTTATACTCTACTACTGATCATTGTGATTTTCTTTGAATAATAATTTTTCTCCCTAAGGTTACCCTCCTTGTCTTTAAAGGGACTACAATAAGTCCATTTTTAATTTATCCTGTTCGTTTGCATAAACATAACAAGAGCAGCAAATGATCACTTATGATCTTTAGTTCTGCTTTGCTGGAACTGACCCAAGGAATATTTGGGGTGACCCTCAGTCTGTTCTTCAGGGCACAGAAGCTGATCCACATATCTGGCATTCATCCTTGCCTGTACACACCTGTTTTTTCCGTCTTTCTGGTTTTTGATTGCGCCTTAACGTCCCTTCTAGCCATCTTTCAGGAAAACAACCTTTGTTCCTTCCCTGGAAAGATTGCTGTGGACCGCACAGCCAAGCATGGTACCAGGCCTTTTATCTCAAGGGCTTTTATTACCTTTGAAAGTCATTCCCAGTTCCTCAGGGCTTTTTGGTAACAATCTGAGCCCAAGTATGTTTCCTTTAGGCTTGACATTCCAGTCAAAGACTTGGTCAAAAAAAAAAAAAGGAACCTCTATTGACAACTGGTCTTATTAGTTCTATGCAAAGAAACCTATGTCACTACTTACTTGTTTAGAATGCCAAACTCTGGAGGGATCAAATAGGGAGAAAAATATACAACGTGAAGGAAAATCTTTGTCCTAATATTCACTGAACTGGCATTTCCATTCTTCATATTTTAATTTTTCCCCCACTAAAAAAATTTTTTTGTTTGTTTTTCCATTACAGTTGTCTCACATTTTTAGCCCTCTTGCTTCCCTGCACCCTGTCCCTCCCTTCTCCCACATTTAGTCTCCACTCAGTCGCCCCTGTCTGTGGGTCATTCATATATGTATATATATATATTTTTTTTACTTGACCCTTCCCCTTACACCTTTCTTTTCCTCCCCCTTCCCCCCTTGTTACTGTTAGTCTACTTCTTGTTTACATACCTCTGGTTCAATTTTGCTCATTTGTTTGTGTTGTTCATTAGTTTCCTGTAATAGGTGACAGCATAAGGTATTTTTCTTTTGTTGCCTGGCTTATTTCACTAAGCATAATTTTCTCTAGTTCCATCCATGTTGTTGCAAATGGTAGAAGTTCCTTCTTTCTTTCTGCTACATAGAATTCCATTGTGTAAATGTACCACAGTTTTTTGATCCACTCATCTACAGATGGGCATTTAGGGTGTTTCCAGCACTTGGCTATTGTAAATAGTGCTGCTATGAACATTGGAGGGCATAGGTTCTTTTGAATTGGTGTTTCGGGATTTTCTGGATATAATCCTAGCAATGGAATTGCTGGTTCAAAAGACAGTTCCATATTTAGTTTTTTGAGGAAATTCCAGACTGTTTTCCACAGTGGCTGCACCAGTCTGCATTCCCACCAGCAATGCACCAGGGTTCCCGTTTCTCCGCATCCTCTCCGGCACAAGTTGTTTGTTGATTTGTTGATGATGGCCATTCTGACTGGTGTGAGGTGGTATCTCATTGTGGTTTTAATTTGCATCTCTGTGATGGCTAGTGATGTTGAGCATACTTTCATATGTCTATGGGCCCTCTGTATGTCTTCTTTGGAGAAGTGTTTGTTCAGGTCCTTTGCCCATTTTTTAATTGGGTTGTCTGTCTTCTTGGTGTTGAGTCGTATGTGTTCTTTATATATTTTGGAGATCAATCCCTTGTCTGAGATGTCATTGGCGAATATATTTTCCCATATGGTTGGTTTCCTTTTCATCTTGCTGATGTTTTCTTTAGCTGAGTAGAAAATTTTAGTTTGATGTAGTCCCATTTGTTTATTCTTTCCTTTATTTCCCTTGCCTTAGGAGATATATCAGTGAAAATGTTGCTACGTGTGATATCTGAAATTTTCCTGCCTATGTTTTCCTCTAGGACTTTTATGGTATCACGGCTTACATTTAAGTCTTTGATCCATTTTGAGTTTATTCTGGTGTATGGTGTGAGCTGGTGGTCTAGTTTCATTTTTTTGCATGTCCCTGTTCAGTTCTCCCAACACCATTTATTGAAGAGGCTCTTTTCACTCCATTTGATGTTCTTTCCCCCTTTGTCAAATATTAGTTGACCATATGAACCGGGGTTTATTTCTGGGCTCTCTATTCTGTTCCAATGATCTATATGTCTGTTTTTACGCCAGTAGCAGACTGTTTTGATTACCATGGCCTTGTAGTATAGTTTCATATCAGGTATTGTGATTCCTCCTACTGTGTTCTTCCTCAAAATTGCTGTGGATATTCGGGCTCTTTTTTGGTTCCATATAAACTTTTGAAGTATTTGTTCTAGGTCTGTGAAATATGTTGCTGGTATTTTAATAGGGATTGCATTGAATCTATAAATTGCTTTGGGTAGTATGGACATTTTAATGATGTTGATTCTTCCCATCCATGAGCATGGTATATGCTTCCATTTATTTGTATCTTCTTTAATTTCTTTCTTCAGTGTTATGTAGTTTTCTGTGTACAGGTCTTTTACCTCTTTGGTTAAGTTTATTCCTAGGTATTTAATTTTTCTTGTTGCTATGGTAAATGGGATTTTTCTTTCAGTTTCTATCTCTGAGTTTTTATTGTTGGTGTATAAAAATGCCTTCGATTTCTTAATGTTGACTTTGTATCCTGCTATTTTGCCGAATTCACTTATTAGGTTGAGTAGTTTTTTGGTGGAGTCTAAAGGATTTTCTATGTACACTATCATGTCATCTGCAAATAATGACAGTTTTAATTCCTCTTTTCCAATTTGGATGCCTTTTATTTCTCTTTCTTGTCTGATTGCGGTGGCTAGAACTTCCAAGTATATGTTGAATAGGAGTGGAGAGAGCGGACATCCTTGTCTTGTTCCTGATCTCAGGGGGAATGCTCTCAGTTTTTGCCCATTGAGTATGATGTTGTCTTCAGGTTTCTCATATATGGCCTTTATTATGTTGAGGTATGCTCCCTCTATTCCCATTTTGCTGAGAGTTTTTTATCTTAAATGGGTGTTGTACTTTATCAAATGCTTTTTCCGCATCTATTGATATGATCATGTGGTTTTTGTCTTTCATTTTGTTTATGTGGTGTATCACGTTTATTGATTTGCGAATATTAAACCATCCTTGCATCCCTGGGATGAATCCTACTTGATCGTGGTGTATGATCTTTCTAATGTGTTGCTGGATCCGGTTTGCCAATATTTTGTTGAGGATTTTAGCATCTATGTTCATCAGCGATATTGGTCTGTAGTTTTCTTTCTTTGTTGTGTCTTGACTTGGTTTTGGAATTAGGGTTATACTGGCTTCATAGAACGAGTTTGGGAGTCTTCCCTTTTCTTGTATCTTTTGGAATAATCTGAGGAGGATAGGACTTAGTTCTTTCCTAAATGTTTTGTAGAATTCACTTGTGAAGCCATCCGGTCCTGGGCTTTTGTGTGCTGGGAGATTTTTGATTACTGCTTCAATTTCACCAGCTGTTATTGGTCTATTCAGACTTTCTGCTTCTTCTTGATTCAGTTTGGGAAGACTATAGTTTTCCAGGAGTCTGTCCATTTTCTCTAGGTTGTCAAATTTCTTGCCATACCGTTGTTCATAATAATTTCTTATAATTCTCTGTATTTCTGTGGTATCAGTTGTGATTTCTCCTCTTTCATTTCTGATTTTATTTATTTGGGTCCTCTCTCTTTTTTTCTTGATGAGCCTGGCTAAAGGCTTGTCAATTTTGTTTATCTTTTCAAAGAACCAGCTCCTACTTTTGTCGATCTTTTGAATTGTTACTTTAGACTCTATGTCGTTTAATTCTGCTCTGATCTTGGTGATTTCCTTCATTCTACTTGATCTGGGTTTTGCTTGTTGTTCTTCCTCTAGTTCTTGTAGCTGTAGGGTTAAATTTTTTTATTAGAGATTCTTCTAGCTTTTTTAGGTAGGCTTGTATTGGTATGAACTTTCCTCTTAAGACTGCTTTCGCTGTATCCCATAGGTTTTGGGTTGTTGTGTGTTCATTATCATTGGTTTCCAGGAACTTTTTGATTTCTTCCTTGATGTCATTGTTGACCCATTCATTGTTTCATAGCATGTTATTCATTCTCCATGAGTTTGAATGTTTTTGAATTTTTTCCTTGAGGTTGATTTCCAATTTCAAGCCATTGTGATCTGAGAAGATGCTTGATATAATTTCAATTTTCTTGAATTTGTTGAGGCTTGTTTTGTGTCCTACCATGTGGTCTATCTTTGAAAATGTTCCATGTGCACTTGAGAAGTATGTATATTTTGCTTCTTTGGGGTGAAAACTTCTATATATATACACTAAGTCCATTTGATCTAAAGTGTTGTTCAGTGTCTCAATATCTTTGGTGTTTCTTTGCTTTGAAGATCTGTCCATTGTTGACAACGGGGTGTTAAAGTCCCCTACGATGAGTGTGTTGCTGTCTATATCTTTCTTGGAGTCTTTCAAATTTTTCCTTATATATTTGGGTGCTCCTAAGTTGGGTGCATATATATTTATAAGGGTTATATCTTCTTGATGGATTTTTTCCTTAAGTATTATGAAATGCCCTTCTTTGTCTCTTTTTATGGACTTTGCTGTGAAATCTGTTTTGTCTGATGTAAGTATTGCTACCCCGGCTTTTTTTTTCATGTCCATTCGCTTGAAATACTTTTTTCCATCCCTTTACTTTCAATCTGTGTAGATCTTTTGTTCTAAGGTGGGTCTCTTGTAGACAGCATATATGTGGGTCATTCTTTCTAATCCATTCAGCTACCCTATGTCTTTTAATTGGAGCATTTAATCCATTTACGTTTAAGGTTATTACTGATAAGTACTTATTCATTGTCATTTTTACCCTTTGTACTCGTGTTCTTCTCTGTCTGTCTCTGTTTCTTTATCTTCTTAGAGCAGACCCTTTAGCATCTCTTGCATTGCCGGTTTGGTGGAGATGTATTCTTTTAGTCTTCCTTTGTCTGAGAAACTCCTTATTTCGCCTTCCATTTTGAATGAGAGCCTTGCTGGGTAGAGTATTCTTGGTTGTAGGCCTTTGTTTTTCATTGCTTGGAATATTTTTTGCCATTCCCTTCTGGCTTGTAGTGTTTCTGCTGAGAAATCTGAGGATAGCCTTATTGGAACTCCCTTGTATGTTATTAGTTGTTTTTCTCTTGCTGCTTTTAGGATTCTCTCTTTGTCTTTGAATGTTGCCATTAGAATTATGATGTGTCTTGAGGTGGGCCTGTTGGGGTTCATCTTCATTGGGACCCTCTGTGCCTCCTGGATTTACATGACTCTTTCTCTCCTCATGTGAGGGAAGTTTTCTGTCATTAGTTTTTCAAAGAGGTTTTCTATCCCTTGCTCTTCTTCTTCTCCTTCTGGAATTCCAATGATACGGATATTGTTACGTTTCATGTTGTCCTGCAGCTGTCTTAGAACCTCTTCGGTCTTGTTCAGTCTTTTTTCATTTTGTTGCATTGTCTGGGAGTTTTTGTGTACGTTGTCCTCCAGCTCGCTGATCTGATCTTCTGCTTCCTCTAGCCTGCTTTTAATTCCTTCTACTGTGTTCTTCAATTCAGAGATCGTATTCTTCATTTCCTCCTGGCTCTTATTGATAGCTTCCATGTCCTTTTTGATGCTGGTATAATTCTCAGTAAGTTCCTTATAGTTCTTCTGGAGTTCACTGTAGTTTTTCTGGAGTCCTTTGTAGTTTCTGCTGATCTCATTTAGCTTCTCCATAATCCATATTTTAAATTCCGTATCTGATAGTTTGCTCCCCTCTATTTCATTTAGCACTCTTTCTGGGGATTCTACCTTTCCTTTTGATGGGGGGTTGTTTCTCTGTCTCCCCATTTTTGTGATTCCTTTTGTTTGTTGGTGCTTCTTAGAATGATCAGTTCTTCCTGGATCTGCCTCTGGTAGTGTCAGATCATGTACCAGACTGGCCCTAGGCAGCCTATTGGAGACTTCCAGTGATCTATTACCTTTGTCTCTCTTCTTTAGTTGTTACTATACTCTATCTGTGGTTGGCCGTCAGGCTTAAGGACCGTGGGTGTGGCAACTTAATTCCTGTAGGCAGGGCTTTTATTTCCCCTTAGTATGACGCCACTTGGAGGGGAATGGTCTGTCTGTTGTACTGGGGCTGAGTCAGCACTGGCTGGTCCTGCGAGGGGGTTAGTGTAGCTTCCACTTACTCCTCCACCCTCCTGGATCTCTGTCTGTGTTGTCCTTGATGATATTTCTTTAATCTGTCTGGTTGTATTTCAGCTACTTTTTGGTGGGTCTTTTTCTCTGGTTAGTTGATTTCAGAGTCACTCTGTCCACCTTGTCTTGAGTTCTTTTGTGAAGGTGCTGCTAAAACATAATTATACAACCCAAGCAAGAAACCCACACCCTCCAATGACTCCCACAAATACAATCCCACTATAGGCTGCAAATGAGCCCATGTTAATATACTTGTGGAGATACTGGGACTCTTATTTCGTAGGAGAAACAGAAAGGAGTTGTTTTAAATGAAGGAAGGGTAATTTTTGAGCTGGAGGTTGAGAGAGTATTAATATTAGCAATTGGGATTAAGGTTATGTAAGAGAGCAATTAACACTTACACTGTATGTTTGAAAAGGAGGGGAGGGTTACAGTGTGGAGTGAGAAAGTGGAAGTGTATAGTATTAGGATTATATAATCGGTATATACTATATGATTAGCGTGGGAGGCAGGGTAGACACAACAGACATCCAGGTAGACAGACAGCCAGAAATTGAAAGAGAGGGCTGGGGAGGTTAGAAGGTAGGAAACAGATTGAGAGAGAATCTTTTAAGAATAAAGATACAGAGGAGAAAATATCGAGGCAGGAAGGGAGAGAGGAATGAGAGAGAGAAAGTAGAGAAGAGAAGGGTAGAAGAGAGAACGAAAGAAGAAGGGGAAGTAGAAGAGAGGGGACTGGATTAAAATTCTTTTTTGAATTATATATTATAAAAAAGATTAGGAGATTAAAACATGATATAAAGTTGCAAGATAGAGAGAGAGGGTGAATATATAGAGAGAGGAATAGGAGATAGGAAGGCAAGAGGATTTGGGAAGAAAAGATCTCAGAGGAGGGAAGGAAATCAGGAGGAAGAGGAGATATTAGGGAGGGGAGAATTGAAATTGAAGAGTTGACAAAAGATAGGATGAAGGAGAGAAATACAAGAGGTAGAGAAAGAAGCGAGGGGATGGGGTAGAAAAAGAGAAGGGGTAAGAATGGGAGAGTAAAGGGAGAGGGGGGTAGATTAGAATTAGTCGGCAGCTGTCCATCTCGAGAGACGATGGTGTAGCTTCTTAAGAGTCTATCTGCACCGCCGAGAATGGCTGTGCAGTCCGACTCGGGAGTGACACGGTATCTGTCTCCTCCAGTGTTAAATCGACATCTTGCGATGACGCTGGAGTGTCCTCTCCAGTAAAGCTGAAGCTACAGAGCCTGGGCAGGGTGATATGGAGGGTCTGCTGTTGCCCATGCAGCAGACCCCCCCTCTCTTCGCAGCTGAAGTGTCCAAGGGAAAGACGGAGTCAATACAGCTTGGCTTCAGGTGCGCCGCAGGAGTTGCCGGTGTTGATTACAATGTCAAACCGCCTTAGGGACTCCGGCTCCGGATTTTCTGTCGGGGTTTACTCCCTTAGCCTTTCCCCTGAAGAGGTATGCCGCAAGGCAGCGGAGGTTTTTTGGAGTCAGAGTTTTCCTTCTCTGATGTGCCCTGACTGGAAGATCGAACCAGCGACACTTAGCTCGCAGGCCTACGCTCAATCCACTGAGCCAAACCAGCCGGGGTTAGATTAGAATTATAATTTGAATATTAAGAGATTAGAATATAAAGTGTAATAGGGAGAGAGAGAGAATATGTATAGGGAAAGAAGGAAAACAAGGACAAGAGATGAAAGAAAAACGAATGTAGACTGAAGGGGGACAAAATAAAGAAAGAAATTTAATAAAGTTGAAGGTGTGTAGCTCAGAGAAAGGAGAGGGTGAGAAAGGGAGAGAACTTAAAATTATAAAATTAACTGAGAATAGGATGAAGCGGAGACATGCTAAGTGGAGAGAAGGGAGGGAAGAGGAGGGGAGAAAAGGAGAGAGAATAAGAAGGAACTGACCGTAGGGGTAGTTAGAGAGAGAGTGAGAGATAAAAGAATGAGGATTTTAACTCAATTCACCTTTTTTTTTTTAAGTATATTTTATTGATTATATTGTTACAATAGTTCCAATTTTTTCCCCTTTGCTCCCCTCCACACAGCACACCCCTTCCCCGGCAATCCCCTCCCCAAGTCCATGTCCATGGCTCACCCTTTCATATATTCTTCTTCTTTTTTTAAAAAATAATTAATTAATTAGTTAAATATTTTAACAATAAAAAATAACAATCCCTCCCTCTCAGACTTAAGACCCTTTACAATCTTATAAAGGACAATGGACGAAGGTCTCGAGCTCCTCTAGCTGCTTCAAGCTGGACATGGTCGTCGTCCTACCTACCCTTGGGTCAAGAAATGCCTAATAAGAGTGGGGGTGTGGAGGGGAGGGTGGCCTTCCCACAAGGGGAATGATCGTGCAGACTCCAGGTTGGTTGGCTGTCTCTGGCAATGGCGTGCTTGGTTTAACAGGCTGGCATCCTTGTTGTGTTCTGGGGGCAACAGGGTTAAAGGACATCATTCAATCCGTAACCACTAGATGACAGAAGACAGGTATTAATTTTTCAATGTCCCACATTAGGGAAAAGAAGGGCTTCTTTGGAGGAAGGTATGCCAGGTACATCTCACCTGTCCAAAACCCTTTTTTCCCATTATACTTATTTTGGACTGAGGGAAATAGTTTAGGTTTCCCCCCTCTCAGGCCTCTGGGCTCTTTCTGTCCAAGCCATTAGGATAGAAAAGAGAAACCAGTTTTAAAGTGAAGCCCACAGACCACACCGTTCTTCACCAACCCAGCCACTTAGTTCTGCCAAACCATTGAGTCTCAAGAGGAAGCAATGCAGACAGGATTAAGTGAGGCCTATACGTACAGACAATTACTCAGGTAATGAGATTGTAGGCTTATACCCTTTGAAAACAGAAAACACATGTTAATTTATGTAACATAACACACATACAAGTCTCTAAATCTGTAGGACTGTCTTATCGGAAAGACATCCAGTTGCAAGGTATTTGGCATTCTTCTTGTCTGTAAATTAAACATCTTTGATAATGCCACAGACATAGTTTAACTTTCAAATGAAAACAAATTTTAAATGAAAAGAAACTTTAAAGACGGTTAGCTGCACTACTTTATAGTCTACCACTGGGCATTGTGATCTTCCTTGAATCGTGATTTTTCTCCCTAAGATTACCCTCCTTGTCATTAAAGGGACTGCATTAAGTTCATTTTTAATTTATCCTGTTCATTTGCATAAACACAACAAGAGCAGAAAATGATCACTTATGATGTTTAGTTCTGCTTTGCTGGAACTTACGCAAGAAACATTTAGGGTGACCTTCAGTCTGCCCTTCAGGGCACAGAACCTGAGCCACATACCTGGCATTCATCCTTGCCTGTAAACACCTGTCTTTTCCAGGTCCTCCTGGTTTTCCATTGTGCCTTAAGGTCCCTTCTAGCCATCTTTCAGGAAAACAACCTTCGTTCCTTCCCTAGAAAGATTGCTATGGACCGCTCATCCATTCAAGGTACCAGGCCTTTTATCTCATGGACTTTTATTACCTTTGAAAGTCAGTCCCAGTTGCTCAGGGCTTTTTGGTAACAACCAAAGCCCAAGCATGTCTCCTTTAGGCATGACATTCCAGTCAAAGTCTTAGTCAAAAAATCATTATTAACAACTGGTCTTATTAGTTTTATGCAAAGAAACTTAGGTCATTACTTACTTCTTTAGAATGCCAAATTCTGGAGGGATCAGATAGGCAGAAAATATATACAGTGTGAAGGAAAATCCTTGTCTTTCTAATATTCACTGAACTTGCATTTCTATTCTTTATATTTTTATTTTTTCCCCCCACTAAAAAATTTTCTGTTTGTTTGTTTTTCCATTACAGTTGTCTTTTTTCCCCCTCTTGCTTCTCTGAACCCTGTCCCTCCCTTCTCCCACATTCAGTCCCCACCCAGTTGTCCATGTCCATGGGTCATTTATACATGTTCTTTGACTAGACCCTTCCCCTTCTTACCACTTCTCTCCCTCCCATCTCCCCCTTTGTTACTGTCAGTTTATTCCTCGTTTACATACCTCTGGTTCAATTTTGCTCATTTGTTTGTGTTGTTCATTAGTTTCCTTTAACAGGTGATAGCATAAGGTAATTTTATTTTGTTGCCTGGCTTATTTCGCTAAGCGTAATTCTCTAGTTCCAATCATGTTGTTGCAAATGGTAGAAGTTCCTTCTTTCTTTCAGTACTTATTCATTGTCATTTTCCCCCTTTGTACTCGTGTTCCACTCTGTCTCTCTCTGTTTCTTCATCTTCTTAAAGCAGACCCTTTAGCATCTCTTGCAATGCTGGTTTGGTGGAGATGTATTCTTTTAACCTTCTTTTGTCTTGGAAACTCCTTATTTCACCTTCCATTTTGAATGAGAGCCTTGCTGGGTAGAGTATTCTTGGTTGTAGGCCTTTGTTTTTCATTACTTGGAATATATTTTGCCATTCCCTTCTGGCTTGTAGTGTTTCTGCTGAGAAATCTGATGATAGCCTTATTGGAGCTCCCTTGTATGTTATTAGTTGTTTCTCTCTTGCTGTTTTTAGGATTCTCTCTTTGTCTTTGAATGTTGGCATTTTAATTATGATGTGTCTTGAAGTGGGCCTGTTGGGGTTCATCTTCATTGGGACCCTCTGTGCTTCTTGGACTTGCATGATTCTTTCTCTCTTCATGTTAGTGAAGTTTTCTGTCATTAGTTTTTCAAACAGGTTTTCTATTCCTTGCTCTTCTTCTTCTCCTTCTGGAATTCCTATGATACGGATATTATTATGTTTCATGTTGTCCTGCAGCTGTCTTAGAGCCTCTTCAGTCTTATTCAGCCTTTTTTCATTTTGTTGCACTGTCTGTGAGTTTTTGTCTACATTGTCCTCCAGCTCGCTGATCCGATTTTCTGCTTCCTCTAGCCTGTTTTTAATTCCTTCTACTGTGTTCTTCAATTCAGAGATCGTATTCTTCATTTCCTCCTGGCTCTTATTGATAGCTTCCATGTCCTTTTTGATGCTGGTATAATTCTCTGTAAGTTCCTTATAGTTCTTCTGGAGTTCACTGTAGTTTTTCTGGAGTTCTTTGTAGTTTCCACTGAGCTCATTGAGCTTATCCATAATCCATGCTTTTAATTCCATATCTGATAGTTGGCTCCCCTCTATTTCATTTAGCACTCTTTCTGGGGACTCTACCTTTCCTTTCGATGGGGGGTTGTTTCTCTGTCTCCCCATTTTTGTGACTTCTATTGTTTGTTTGTGCTTCTTAGAATGATCTGCACTTCCTGGATCTGCCCCTGGTGGCATCAGATCCTGTACCAGTCTGGGCCTAGGCAGCCTGTTGGAGACTTCCAGGGATCTATTGCCTTTGTCTGTCTCCTTTAGTTGTTAATGTATTCAATCTGTGATTAGCCGTCAGGCTTAAGGACCGTGGGTGTGGCAGCTTAATTCCTGTAGGCAGGGCCTTTGCTTCCCCTCAGGCTGATGCCACTTGGCCGGGAATTGTCTGCCTGCAGTGTGGGGATGAGTCAGCACTGGGACCCGGCCAGCCGCTTCCCCAGCTCTCCCCTCAAAGCCACCACACCAAACTCTCCCCAAGCATCTCCAGTGTTCTCTGCCTTTCCTCCCTTGAGCCCAGGGTAAGTGGGGGCCAAAATATTTTTGTATGTGATCCGCTTAAGAGCTCTTTTTCTCCAGCTGTTTCTCTCCGGCTAGCAAGAAACCCTGTGGCTTTTCGCTTTTCTCAGCTGGATACTATTTTACTTTCCACTCTTGCTGTGGGCTGGGGATCCCGGCTGGGGGTTTAGACCCTGCCCTTCTCAGGGGGAATCCCCAGCTGCTGAGCTGTTTCTCAGCCCCTTCAGCTGCCACCCGTGTGAGCCCAGTCAGCCCTTCTGCGTCTCCGTACTCCCTACCGGTCACGTTGTGATGTAGGGGTCTTTTTTGTCTCTCCGTGGTTATAAGACTTCTCTCCAGCTGGTGTTCAGTTGGTTATTCCAGATGATTTCTCCAAAATTACGTTGTAAATCCAGACTAGTTCTGGGAGGAAGTTAGTGTAGCTTCCACTTACTCCTCCGCCATCTTTTTTCTCCTCAATTCAACTTTTATGCACAGTCTCTGGGTATTTTTGGTTTGTTTGTTTTTTGGTTTTTCTTTGCTTCCTTCCTGAGTCTGTTCCTATTCAAAATTCCATGAGTTTCCAATCTTTTCTGGTTGGTTGGCTGGCTGTGGGAGGGTTCGGCTTTATTCTGGGATTGCTAGTCTTTTTTTCGTGGGCCTACCACCGCTCTGCTGTGAGCTGCGTTTAGTTGTCCCCTCCTGAGGCAGCCTCAGCCCTCCTCAGGCTTGTCCAATTACTCCTTCCCTCTGTTGGTCCAGCCTGTGCCTGCCAGCAATCCCCGCCCTGCCTCCAGTCCTGTCTCTATTCCCAGGCTACAGCTTCTGCTCTCTTCCCTGTCTATATGCCTGCACACCCTATCTCTCTCCCTGTCTCAAGATCGTCCTTTTGTTCTGCAGTACTCTGGCACAGTCGGTCAAAGTGCTGGGCCCAGTGGCCCTTTCCTGCCCAGGGCCTCTCCCCTAGTCTGGAGCTTTGCAGTGGCTTTCCTGCGTGGGCTCTTCTCCTTGCCCCAATACTTTCTCTATTCCGAGCTACAGCTTCCGCTGGCTTCCCTGTCAATCGGCCTGTGCACTCTATCTTTCTTCCCGCCACAGCACCGTCCCTTTGTTCTGTAGGATTCTAGTGTGGTCGGTCAGCGCAGCACTCTCCTACCCCAGGGCTCTCTGCCAGTCTGGAGCTCCGCAGCAGCCCTTCCCTGCAGCCCCTTCTCCCTGCCCTAAAACCGTCTCCCTTCCAGAACCTCTGTCTTCGCTCTCTTCCCTACTTTCACACCCTGCGCATCCTATTTCCCTCCTAGCCCCAGACCGGCCTTTTGTTCTGTGGGATTCTAGCATGACTAAAGAGCAAACACTGATTTCAAGAATGCAGTTCTCCCCCGGTCCGGAGTTCCGCAGCAGCTTTTCTGTGCTGCCGTTCTCCTTGCCCCAAAACTGCTCCTTTGTTCTGTAGGGCCCTAGCGCAAGTGCTGGGTGCGCCCAGAGTTCCGAGCTTTCGGTCGGAGGTTGCAGCTGAGGATGTTTCTCTCTAGACTCAGATCACACAGTTTCTCCCATTCCTGATTGTTCACTGTTCTCACCCTCCTCTGGCTTTTTCGGCCAAATCCGCTCCCTAACTCCCTACAAGAATTCACTCCCGGCTAGTGAGCTCTCCGGCTTGATACTGCAAACACACAGAGTCTCGGAATGACTCAGCCTGCAGTTTGTGATAAACCCCTCCACCCCCCTCCACGCTGCTCCCACGATCTCCTCCCCCTCCCCGTTCACGTTATCAGATATCCACACTCACTGCTCTCTGAATTTGTTCCTGGATTCTGTCCTTAACTGGAGCGAGCTGAGAAAACTGTCCCTACTCCGTGGCCATCTTGGTCCCCCTCTCTATATGTCTGTTCCTATGCCAGTACCGGACTGTTTTGATTACAATGGCTTTGTAGTATAGTTTGGTATCAGATATTGTGATTCCTCCTACTGTGTTCTCCTTCCTCAAGATTGCTGCGGCTATTGAGAACTTTTTTGGTTCTGTACAAATTTTTGAAGTATTTGTTCTAGATCTGTCAAATATGTCATTTGTATTTTAACAGGAATTGCATAGAATCTATAAATTGCTTTGGGTAGTATGGATATTTTAATGATGTTGATGCTTCCCATCCATGACCATGGTATATGCTTCCATTTATTTGTATCTTTCTTAATTTCTTTTTCAGTGTTATGTAGTTGTCTGGGTACAGATTTTTTCCTCCTTCGTTAAGTTTATTCCTAGGTACTTTATTTTTCTTGTTGTTATAGTGAATGGGATTTTTTTCTAGTTTTATTTTTGATATTTTATTTTTGGTGTACAGAAATGCCTTCGATTTCTGAACATTGAATTTTTACCCTGTTGTTTGGCCAAATTCACTTATTAGGTCGAGTGATTTTTTTGTGGAGTCTCTAGGGTTTTCTATGTACACTCTTATGTCATCTACAAATGATGACAGTTTTACTTCCTCTTTTCCAATTTGGATGCCTTTTATTTCTTTTTCTTGTCTGATTCCTGTGGCTAGAACTTCTAAGATTATGTCAAATAGGAGTGGCCAGAGGGGACATCCTTGTATACTTTCAGTTTTTTCTCATTAAGTATGATGTTGACTTCAGGTTTCTTGTATACAGCCTTTATTATGTTGAGGTATGCTCCCTCTATTTCCATTTTGCTGGGAATTTTCATCATAAGTGGGTGTTGTACTTTATGAAATGCTTTTTATGTATCTATTGATATGATCATGAGGTTTTTGTCTTCCGTTTAGTTTAGGTGGTGTATTTCATTTATTAATTTGCATATATTAAACCATCCTTGCATCCCCAGGATTAATCCCACTTAATCATGGTGCATGATCTTTTTAATTTGTTACTGGATATTGTTTGCCATTATTTTGTTGAGGATTTTAGCATCTATGTTCATCAGTGATATTAGCCTGTAGTTTTCTTTCTTTGTTGTGTCTTGACCTTGTTTGGAATTAGGGAAATACTGGCTTCATAGAACGAGTTTTGGAGTCTTCCCTCTTCTTGGATTATTTGGAATAATGTGCGAAGGATAGGAGTTAGTTCTTTCCTAAATGTTTTGTAAAATTCACCTGTGAAGCCTTCCGGTCTAGGGTTTTTGTATTCTCGGAGTTTTTTCATTACTGCTTCAATTTCACTAGTTGTTATTGGTCTATTCAGGCTTTCTGCTTCTTCTTGATTCAGTTTTCAAAGATTATGTGTTTCCAGAAATTTGTCCATATCACCTACGTTGTCAAATTTCTTGTGATGCTGTTGTTCCTAATAATTTCTTACAATTCTTTGTATTTCTGTGATATCCTTTTTGATTTTCCTCTTTCACTTCTGATTTTATCTATTTGAGTCTTCTCTCTTCTTTTCTTTTTTTTTTTTGTTATTTTATTTTATTTATTTTTTTACTGTGTGGTTGCCTCTCACTCGCACCCCCAACATGGGACCTGACGTGCAACCTAGTCATGTGCCCTGACTGGGAATCGAACCAGCGACACTTGGCTCGCAGGCCGATGCTCAATCCACTGAGCCACAGCAGCCAGGTTCTCTCTTATTTTCTTGATGAGCCTGGTTAACGTCTTGTCAATTTTGTTTATCTTTTCAAAGAATCAGCTCCTACTTTTGTTGATCTTTTGAATTGTTTGTATAGTCTCTATGTCATTTAATTCTGTTCAGATCATGGTTATTTCCTTTCATCTACTCGCTCTGGGATTGTTAGTTGTTGTTCCTCTAGTTCTTGTAGCTGTAGGGTTAGATTTTTTTACTAAATATTCTTCTATCCTATTGGGGAGACCTGTGTTGCTATTAACTTTCCTCTCAGGAATGCTTTTGCTGTATCCCATAGGTATTGGGTTATTGTGTGTTCCTTATCATTTGTTTCCATAAACTTTTGATTTCTTCCTTGATGTCATTGTTAACCCATTCATTATTTAATAGCATGTTATTCATTCTCCATGAGTTTGAATGTTTTTGAGTTTTTTTCTTGAGGCTGATTTCCAATTTTAAGCCATTGTGATCTGAGAAGATGCTTGATATTGTTTCAATTTTCTAGAATTTTTTGAGGCTTGTTTTGTGTCCTACCATGTGGTCTGTCTTTGAAAATGTTCCATGTACCTTTGAAAAGAATGTATATTGTTTCCTTGCGGTGAAAAGTTCTATATATATCAGCTAAGTCCATTTGATGTAGAGTGTTGTTCAATGTGTCAATATCTTTGGTGTTTCCTTGCTTTGAAGATCTGTCTGTTGTTGACAATGGGGTATTAAAATCCTATACTATGAGTGTGTTGCTGTCTATATTCTTCCTGAGGTATTTTTAAATTTTCATTAAATATTTGGGTCCTCCTATGTTGGGTGCATATATGTTTATAAGGGTTATATCTTGTTGATCGATTTTTCCCTTAAGTTTTATGAGATGTCTTTCTTTTTCTCTTTTTATAGCCTTTGTTGTGAAATCTGTTTTGTGTAAGTTTTTCTACCTCAGATTTTATTTTCATGTCCATTTGCTTGAAATATTTTTTTCTATCCCTTCACTTTCAGTCTTTGTAGATCTTTTGTTCTAAGGTGGGTATCTTGTAAACAGCATATATGTGCATCATGCTTTATAATCCATTCAGCTACCCTATGTCTTTTGATTGGTGCATTTAATCCATTTAGATTTAAGGTTATTATTGATAGGTACTTGGTCCTTGTCATTTTTCCCCTTTGTACTTATGTTCCCCTCTGTCTCTCTCTGTTTATTCATCTTATTAAAGCAGACCCTTTAGCATTTCTTGCAATGCTGGTTTGGTGGTGATGTATTCTGTTATCTGGTTTGGCTCAGTGGATTGAGCGTCGGCCTGCGAGCTAAGTGTCACTGGTTCGATCTTCCAGTCAGGGCACATCAGAGAAGGAAAACTCTGACTCCAAAAAAAAAACCTCCGCTGCCTTGCAGCATACCTCTTCAGGGGAAAGGCTAAGGGAGTAAACCCCGACAGAAAATCCGGAGCCGGAGTCCCTAAGGCGGTTTGACGTTGTAGTCAACACCGGCAACTCCTGCGGCGCACCTGAAGCCAAGCTGTATTGACTCCGTCTTTCCCTTGGACCCTTCAGCTGCGAAGAGAGGGGGGGTCTGCTGCATGGGCAACAGCAGACCCTCCATATCACCCTGCCTAGGCTCTGTAGCTTCAGCTTCACTGGAGAGGACACTCCAGTGTCATCGCAAGATGTCGATTCAACACGGGAGGAGACAGATACCGTGTCACTCCCGAGTCGGACTGCACAGCCATTCTCGGCGGTGCAGATAGACTCTTAAGAAGCTACACCATCGTCTCTCAAGACGGACGGCTGCCGAAACGAAACGATTCTGTTATCCTTCTTTTATCTGCTAAACTCTTTATTTCACCTTCCAGTTTGAATGAGAACCTTGCTGGGTAGTATTCTTGGTTGTAGGCCTTTGTTTTTCACTGCTTGGAATATTTTTTGCCATTTTTTTTTTTGGCTTGTAGAAGGGAGGGGAAGCTAATTGCATTAGCATAAACCAGTTTTTTTTGTGTATGTGTACTTCATGCGCACATGCTCCTGGCTGGTGGTGTGCCTAACTCTGCAGACTCATGAATAAATGCCTCGCATTTCTGCTGAAGTCCTGTGTCCCAGTGATTTATTGTGAGCATTTCTCACTAGGTGAAATCATTTGGTGTCTGTCTCTCACAAACCTTCTTATTTCACTTAGCATAATACTCTCCAGTTCCTTCCATGCTGTCATGAAAGGTAGGAGTTCTTTATTTCTGCTGTGTAGTATTTTATTGTGTAAATGTACCATAGTTTTTTGATCCACTCCTTTACTGATGAGCAGTTAGGCTGCTTCTAGTGCTTGGCTGTTGTAGTTATTGTTGCTATGAACATGGGGTGCATACATTCCTTTGAATTGGTGTTTTGGAATTCTTGGGGTATATTCCAAGCAGTGGAACCACTGGGTCTAAAGGAAGTTCCATTGTTAATTTTGTGCTAAAATTTCATACTGTTTTCCACAGTGGCTGTACCAGTCTGCATCAATCTGCATTCCCACCAACAGTGCACTAGGGTTCTATATTCTCTGCATCCTCACTAGCACTTATTTGTTGATTTATTAATGATATGGCCATTTCAACAAGTGTGAAGTGATATATCATTGTGGTTATAATTTTCATCTCTCTGATGGCTAGTGATGTTGAGCATCTTTTAATAAATCTGCGTGCCATCTATATGTCCTCTCTGGAGAAGTATCTATTCATATCCTTGGCTCATTTTTTAAATTGATTGTTAATCTTCCTCATGTTGAATTATATGTGTTCCTTATAAACTTTTGAAATATTTGTTGTAGATCTGTGAAATATGTCATTGTTATTTTAATAGGAATTGCATTGAATCTATAGATCACTTTGGGCAGTATGAAACATTTTAATAATGTTAATTCTTCCAATCCATGAACACAATATATGCTTCCATTATTGTATCTTCCTTAATTTCTTTCTTCAGTGTTCTACAGATTTCTGAGTAAAGATCTTCTAACTCTTTGGTTAAGTTTACTCCTAGGTACTTTATTTTTCTTGTTGCTATAATAAATTTTTTCCTTTGTTTTTTATTCTGATATTATATTGTTAGTGTATAAAAATGCCCTCAATTTCTGAATATTGACTTTGTATCCTGCTATTTTGCCAAATTCAACTATTATGTCGAGTTATTTTTTAGTGAAGACTATCGGATTTTATATGTACACTATAATGTTGTCTGCAGGAAGTGACAGTTTTACTTCCTCATTTCCAATTAAAATGTCTTCTATTTCTTTTCCTAGTCTGAGAGCTGTGGCTAGGAATTCAGTACTATGTTGAATAAGAGTGGTGAAAGTGGACACCCTTTTTTGTTCCTGATTTTATGGGGAAAGCTTTTAGTTTTTGCCCATTGACTATACTATTGGCTCTAGGGTCCTCGTATATGGCTTTTATTTTTTTGGGTATGCTCCCTCATTGTCCACTTTATCTTAAATGGGTGGTGTACTTTATCAAATGCTTTTTCAGCATCTATTGATATGACCATGTAATTTTTTTTCATTTTATTTATGTGGTGTGTGATCTTTATTGATTTGCATATATTTTACCATCTTTATGTCCCTGGGATGAATCCCACTTGATCATGATATATGATCTTTTTAATGTTTTGATGTCTATGTTTATCACTGATATTGGCCTATAGTTGTCTCTCTTTGTTGTGTCTTGACCTTGTTTTCAATTAGGATAATACTGATGTCATAGAAAGAGCTAGTAAGTCTTCTCTCTTCTTGGATTTTTTGGAATAGCTTGAGAATGTCAGGAGTTAGATCTTTCCAAACTGTTTGGTAAAATTCACCTGAAAATCCATTGAGTCTGGGGCTTTTGTATGTTGGGTGGTTTTTGATTACTGCTTCAATTTCACTAGTTGTTAAAAATCTATTCTGGCTTTCTGTTTCTTCTTGATTCAGTTTTAGAAGATTATAAGTTTCCAAAAATTTGTCAATTTCACAAAGGTTGTCAAATTTCTTAAGTGCTATAAACAGCCTAAGTACCCATCTGTACATGAGTGAATCAAAAACTGTGGTACATTTACACAATGCATTACTATGCAGCAGAAAGAAAGAAGGAACTCCTACCTTTTGCAACAACATGGGTAGAACTGGAGATAATTATTCTTAGTGAAATAAGATGGGTAATGAAAGACAAATACCATATGAGATCACCTAATACAGGAAACTAATGAAAAACACAAACAAACAAGCAAAATAGAACCAGAAGCACATAAACAAGGAGCAGACTGACAGTGATGAGGGGAGAAAAAAGGAAAGAAGGGGAAGGGTCTAGTTAAGAAACTAGTATAAATGACCCATCAACATGGACAACAGGGTGGGGATTGGATGTGGGAGAAGGGGTGGGCAGGGTGGGGGGAGCAATGGGAGAAAAAGTGGAACAACTATAATAGAAAAACAATAAATGAATTAAAAAATAATGATAAATAAATAAAAATTTCTTGTCATATAGTTGTTCATAGTAATTTCTTACCATCTATTGTATTCCTGTGGTATTGGCTGTCATTTCTCCTCTTTTGTTTCTGGTCTTATTTATTTCTGTCTTCTCTTTTTTTTTTCTTAATGAGTCTGGTTAAGGCTTATCAATTTTGTTTATCTTTTTAAATAACCAGTTCCTGATTTTATTGATCTTTTGAATTTTTCTTTTATTCTCTGTGTCATTTAATTCTGCTCTGATCTTGATGATTTCCTTTTTTCTACTTGCTCTGGACTTTGCTTCTTGTTCTTCCTCTAGTTCTTGTAGCTGTAGTGTTAGGTTGTGTATTTGAGATTCTTCTACCCTTTTTAGGTAGATTGATATTGCTATGAACTTCCCTCTCAGAACTACCTTCACTATGTCCCATAGGTTTTGGGCTGTTGTGTGTTCATTATTATTTGTTTCCAGAAAATTTTTGATTTCTTCCTTGATATCATTATTAACTCACTCATTATTTAATAGCCTGTTATTCATTCTCCATAAATTTGAATGTTTTCAGTTTTTTTTCCTTGAGGTTAGTTTTTAGTTTCAAGCCGTTGTAATTTGAGAAAGTGCTTGATATGATTTTAACTTTCTTGAATTTTTAGTCTTGTTTTGTGTCCTACCATGTGGTCTATCTTTGAAAATATTCCATGTGCATTTGAGAAGAATGTGTATTTTGCTTCTTTGGGGTGAGAAGTTCTCTCTCTCTATATATATCCATTAGTCCATGTGATTTAGAGTGCTATTCATTGCCACAATATCCTTGGTGTTTCTTTGATTGGAAGATCTCTCCATTGTTTACAAGGAGTTGTTAAAATCCCCTATTGTGAGTGTGTTGTTGTTGATATCCTTCTTAAAGTCCTCCATAATTTTCCTTATATATTTGAGCACTCCTATTTTGGGTGAATATATGTTTATAAGAGTTATATCTTCTTGATGCATTATTCCCTTAAGTATCATGAAATGTCCTTCTTTGTCTCTTTTTATGGCCTTTGTTGTGAAATCTGTTTTGTCAGATATAAGTATTGCTACCCCAGCTTTTTATTCATGTCCATTTGTTTGAAAAATATTTTTTCATCCCTTTACTTTCAATCTGTGTAGATACTTTGTTCTGAGGTGCAATTCTTGTAGACAGCATATATGTGGGTCATATTTTCTTATCCATTCAGCTTTCGTATGCCTTTTTTTTTTTTTGGAGTATTTAATCAATTTACATTTAAGGTTATAATTTTGAGGTTCTTACTCATTGTCATTTTCCCCCTTTGTACCCGTGTTCCTCTTTCTCTTTTTTTCTTCATCTTCTTAAAGGATTCATTTTAGTTATCTCTTACAGTGTTGGGTTGGTGGAGATGTATTCCTTTAGCCTTTTTCTGTCTGAGAAACTCCTTATTTCACCTTCATTTAAAAAAAAAGCCTTGCTGGGTTAACTCTTCTTGGTTGTAGTCTTTTGCTCTTCATTTTTTTGGAATATTTTTTGCCGTTCCCTTCTTGCTTGTAGTGTTTCTGTTTAGTAGTCAGCTGATAGCCTTATTGCAGCTCCCTTGTATTTTATTAGCTGTTCCCCTCCTGCTACTTTTAGGATTCTCTCTTTGTCTTTGAATTTTTCCTTTTTAATAATTATGTGTCTTGGAGTGGTTGTGTTTGAGTTAATCTTCATTGAGACCATCTGTGCTTTGTGGACTTGCATGATTTTTTCTCTCATTAAGTCAGAAAATTTTCTGTCATTATTTTTTCAAACAGGTTTTCTATCCCTTGCTCCTCTTCTTCTCATTCTGGTATGCCTATGGTACAGATATTTTTATGTTTCATGTTGTCCTGCAGCTCTCTCAAAAGTTCTTCACTCTTTTTCAGTCTTTTTTCAGTTTGTTGCAGCATCTGGGATTTGTTTTTTATATTGTCCTTCAGTTAATTGATCTGATCCTCTGCTTTATCTAGCCTGACTTTGATTCCTTCTACCATGTTCTTCAATTCAGAAATTATATTCTTAATTTCTTCCTGGAGCTTATTGATAATTTCTGTGTCCTTCTTAGTGCTGGTTTAGCTCTCCATAAGTTTTTTGTAGCTCTCTGGAGTCCTTCATAGTTCTCCTGGAGTCTTTGTAGTTTTCTTTGAGCTCACTGAGCTCATTGAGCTCATCAATAATCATTATTTTGAGTTCCATGTCTGATGGTTTGCTTACCTCTATTTCATTTAGCACTCTTTCTAGTATTCCTCCTTTCCTCTTGATGGGGAGCTGTTTCTTTGTCTTCCCATTTTTGTGACTTTTCTTGTTTGTTTCTGCTTCTTAGATTGAATTGTTTTGACTTCCTTCTTTGTGTTGTGATGTTATGTGGTAGAAGACCTGTTGAATTTAGCAGTGCAGTCTCCTTGATCTCCTGAACTTGATGATATTGGGATGCCCTTTATGCCATTTATTTGGGCTTTCTGGTTGCACATCAGTTTTGGTTGATGTTGTGTTGCTCTTTGGTGGATCCTTCCCTCTGGCTAGCTGACTGAGAGCCACTTCTCCCACCACATCTTATATTCTGTTGTACATGTTCACTTTGTCTGCTTCCTGGATCTGCCTCTGGTGACATCAGATCGAGTTTCAGTCTGGGCTTAGGTTGCTTGTTCAAGACTACCAAAGATCTACTTTTTTTTTCTGTCTCATTTTGTTGTTAATCTATTCAGTCTGATCTGCTGTCAGGCTTAAGCACGGATGGTGGGGCAGATTAATTCCTGTGGGTAGGGCTATTGCTTCACCTCAGGCTGAGGCCACTTGGAGGGGTGTTGTCTGTCTCTCATATGGGGGATGAGTCAGCACTGGAACCCAGTCAGCTGCTCCTTAAGTTTTCTCCTCAATGCCACTGCCCCAAACTCTATTTAAGTATCTCTAGTCCACTCTGCCCTTGCTCTCCTGGAGCCCAAGGTAAGTGGGTGAAATGTATTTTCCTGTGTGGTCCCTTTTAGAACGCTCTGTGTCTCCAGCTGTCTCAGGCCAGCAAAAAAAACAAACAAACAAACAAACCAAAAAACAAAAAAAAAACCCCTTGGCTTTTTGTTTTTCTCAGCTGGATTCTATTTTACTCTTGGCTCTGTTGCTGTAGGCTGAGAAGCCCAGGTGGGGGTTTAGACCTTACCCTTCTCAGGGGAACCCCTGGCTGCTGAGATGTTTCTCCATCCTTTCAGCTGCCACCCATAGAAGCCCAGCCAGCCCTCTTGTGTCTCTGCATTTCTTACTTGTCATGTTGTGTTAAAGCAGCATTTTCTGTCTGTCCGTGGTTATAAGGTTTCTCTCCGTCTACTCACAAAATTCTTTTTTTCTTCTGATGAGAACTTTTTACTTTCTTAGGAACTTTCATATATACAATACAGTATTATTAACTATAGTCATTATGCTATACCTTCCATCCCAGGACTTAATTATTTTATACTTGGATATTTGTAACTTTTGATCCCCTTTACCCATTTTGCTCACCTCCCATCTCCCTGACTGTGGCAATCACCTATCTGTCCTCAGAATCTATAAGCTTCACATTTTTTCTTTTATATTCTACATATAAGTGAGATCACATGGTTATTTGCCTTTCTCTGACTTACTTCACTTAGCATATTGCCCTTAAGGTTTAACTATGTTTTTGAAAATGACAATATTTTATTCTTGTTTATAGCTGAATAGTATTAAATTCTCTTTATATATATATACTATGTGTTCTTTAACCATTCATCCATTCCTGGATACAGGTTGTTTCCATTTTTTGGCTATTGTATATAATTCTGCATTAAACATGGGGATGCATATATCTTTTTAAGTTGGTGTTTCCATTTTCTTTGGATAAACATCCAGAATGGGATAGCTGGGTCATATGATAGTTCTATTTTTAATTTTTTGAGGAATCTCTATACTGTATTCCATAGTGGCTACACTAACCTGCATTATCATAAACAGTGCACAGGGGTTCTCTTTTCTCTACATTCTTGGTGTTTGTTGTCTTTTTTTCAAATGGCCAATTCAACAGATGTGAGGAGATATTTCATGTGGTTTTGATTTGCATTTCCTTGACGATTAGTGAGGTTGAGAATATTTTTATGAACATGTTGGCCACTTGTATGTATTCTTTGGAAAAATTTCTATTCAGATTCCCTGTCTAGTTACTCACATATTTTTTTAAATTTTTTATTTTTGGTTTTTCAATTACAGTTGTCCCATTTCCCCCCCATTTCTCTCCCCCACCCAGCCCACCCCTTCTCCCGTAATCATATCCCTCCCTGTTGTCCATGTCCATGAGTCATTTATACACGTTCTTTGACAAAACCCTTCCGTTACTTATCCCCCTTCTCTCCCTCTCCCTTCCCCCTATTGACTGCTATTCTGCTCTTTGTTCTATTTAGTTCTTTTGTTTGTGTTGTTCTTTAGTTTCCTGTATTAGGTGATATCATATGGTATTTTTCTTTCTTTGCCTGGCTTATTTCACTAAGCATAATTCTCTCTAGTTCCATCCATGTTGTTGCAAATGGTAGAAGTTCCTTCTTTTTTTCTGCTACATAGTATTCCATTGTGCAAATGTACCACCGTTTTTTGATCCACTCATCTACAAATGGGCACTTAGGTTGTTTCTAGCACTTAGCTATTGTAAACAGTGCTGCAATGAACATAAATGTGCATAAATTCTTTTGAATTAGGGTTTCAGGATTCTTTGGGTATAATCCTAGTAGTGGAATCGCTGGTTCAAAAGGCAGTTCCATTTTTAATTTTTTGAGGTAATTCCATATTGTTTTCCATAGTGGCTGCACCAGTCTGCATTCCCACCAACAGTGCAGTAGGGTTCCCGTTTCTCCACATCCTCGCCAGCACTTGTTTGTTGATTTGTTGATGATGGCCATTCTGACTAGTGTAAAATGGTATCTCATTGTGGTTTTTATTTGCATCTCCCTGATGGCTAATGATGTTGAGCATTTTTTCATGTGTCTATGGATCTTCTGTATGTCCTCTTCGGAGAAGTTACTCAATTTTTTTGTTACTAAGTTGTGTAAGTTTTAAAATATATATTTTGGATGTTAAACTTCATTAAGTATATGATTTGCAAATATTTTCTCTCATTCGATAGGTTGTCTTTTCATTTGGTTGATGGTTTTATTTGCTATGCAGGAGGGGAAGCTGTTTTTGATAAGGAAGGCATCTATAAGAAGATGTCCAATTCTTCTATTTATAATAATATTTGCTTGATATTTAATGATTTATTATTTTACACATAAAGGATTAGGAAAGTAAAATATTTTTCTGGTTATATATTTCATTACTATAATGTGGTTTTAATAGAATTTTAATGTCTTTTTGTAATATTTATATGGAATCTCTTTGTTTTTATTACTGCCCTCTCATTCAATCTTTCTGAGATACTTCACTGTAGTAGCATGTAGTAATTTTTTACTCCAATCGAATGTACATCATTTACATATTATTACAAGTACACTTGCTTTTACTTTCATCCTTTCATTCTCTATTTTGTATTTATTGTGTGAAGTAGTCTATCTTTTCTTTTTTTCTTCTGATAATTGAAAAGACTCACAATCTCTCTCTTTTTGTTTTCTGTGAAGGAACATTTAGGACTAAAGGACTACAGTGTATGAGAGGCACTGCAAAGTTTCTTTCTCAGAGGCTGGTGCTTCACAGGTTGCTTAGAAAAGAAGGGGAAGTAGATTTTTGGGCGACCTGGTATGGTGGTTGCAGGACACACCACTTCACTGTCTTCCATGAACTTTCAGTCAATCCAGCCACACTCTGATTGGTCTGCCCAATCAGGAATGGTGGTTTCTTCTGATTCCCACTGAAATGTCCATGGCACAAGAGCCACTCAACAGAGGTGCAGTGGCTGATGCTGCCCTGAGTGGAGGGTGTTTTGAACTGAGGCAGTTGTTGCCACAGAGCTGCCCTGAATCATCACTCCAGCCATGGCTACTGAGAACACAATGCTGGGCCATGAACTCCAGAACTGTTCCTTGTATTTTCATGTGTCCTTATGTCCCAATCCCTGCCTGGCATGGCAATGTAATAGTTTAACACATGCAGAAGAGTCGAGAAGCCTGGAAAATGGGCACTGCTCTAATCATCTGCACTCTTATGTACAGCCCATGGGGTTTACAGGAACAAGGGCAGCAAGGAATACTGTGTAGCACTGCATTCACATCACTGGACACATGACCCATGGAAAGAGGACTTGTTATGTGGACAGAGACTTGGGGGCCAAGGGAGAAAGGGTTATGCCTGGGAAGGTGAAGAGTATGGGAACTTTATGCTGCACATCTCAGGTGTGAGCTGAGGCACAAATGTAGGAGAGAACTTGGGACATTCAGGGAGTGAGGCTAGGGCAGGGAGGCGGAAGATAGGAAAGTAGGAAAAGTTTATCTCAGAAAGTTTTGACTGTTCAGCTCCACCCTTTGAAATGCACTGATGAGAACCCTGGTTTGAGGTAGGATCCATTTAGGCAGAAGGAAAATATTGAAATGAATTAAGGCAGTGAAAATTGGCAAAAGGAAGGGGGGGTGGTTTAAAAAATCTAAATGTGACATATGTTAAAGGACCTAAAAACTGAAATATAGCCCAAGGAAGAAATGCAATGAAATATGGGTGATGACAGTGCTGTTTAGATCAGGGGGAAATCCAAGGAGAGATCAAGACAGGGGAACCGCCAGGGAAGAATCTGGAGTCAGGGAGCTGCCCCACTGGAACTAGAAACTGGGGAGGTGATTACCTAGAAGAAATGGAATGAAAGCTTCAATCCTTGTGGCATGCCTGATCACTGGGTAGAAGTCTGCCCTCGTGAGTTCTTCTCAGGACATGGTATAAGAACAGGCCAAAATTTTAAGAGCTTTCTGGGACGGACCTGCTTTTCTGGGAATAGAACTGCAGTGGCTGCCAAGGGGCAGAGGTGCCAGAGGCTGGTTCCAAAAAAAAAAAAAAAAAAAAAAAGAAAGAAAAAGAAAAGAAAAAGAAAAACCACTACTGAGAAAAACAAATAAAAAATGAGCAACTGAATAAAAAAGAATGGAAGAAATAAGATGAGTAAAACAGGGGTATCATGAGAGTAGCTAATGGTGGAGCCAGGAATGAAAGCCCTAGAAGTTAAATTCATGCTTCTCAGCTCTGCTGCCTATAAATGGATAAATGAATGAAGAGAATGGAGATAGGGAATAAGATGTATAACATGAACAACTTGTTGGCTACATGTATCATCGGCAGCCGTCCGTCTCGAGAGACGATGGTGTAGCTTCTTAAGAGTCTATCTGCACCGCCGAGAATGGCTGTGCAGTCTGACTCGGGAGTGACACGGTATCTGTCTCCTCCCGTGTTGAATCGACATCTTGCGATGACGCTGGAGTGTCCTCTCCAGTGAAGCTGAAGCTACAGAGCCTGGGCAGGGTGATATGGAGGGTCTGCTGTTGCCCATGCAGCAGACCCCCCCTCTCTTCGCAGCTGAAGGGTCCAAGGGAAAGACGGAGTCAATACAGCTTGGTTTCAGGTGCGCCGCAGGAGTTGCCGGTGTTGACTACAACGTCAAACCGCCTTAGGGACTCCGGCTCCGGATTTTCTGTCGGGGTTTACTCCCTTAGCCTTTCCCCTGAAGGGGTATGCCGCAAGGCAGCGGAGGTTTTTTGGAGTCAGAGTTTTCCTTCTCTGATGTGCCCTGACTGGAAGATCGAACCAGCGACACTTAGCTCGCAGGCCGACGCTCAATCCACTGAGCCAAACCAGCCAGGGCTGGCTACATGTATAATAATAAGGTAATTGTGATCTGAATGGTCTATGGTGGGTACATCCATGCTATTATAAGTCAAGACAACAGCTATTCTTGACAATGCTGGGCCTGGGAGAGTACAACATGGATGTATTAATCTATCTTTTGATTTTACCTCTGGCTATCCAGGCCTGAGACATGGGGAAGCCTAGATTATTTAAATCTGAGGCCTTACTGGCAGCCATAGCATCTTTGGAAAGTAGAGACTATAGCTGATGCAATTAGTAGAATAATTGGATGTGTTACTGAGTTAGTGGGTGCACTGTTCTTAGAATGTGAGCACCATTAAAAACTCAAGCATAAATCTAGTTCCATAGATGAGGGAATCTGTTAGAACCTCCCAAGCTCCATGGGACTAGAGACGTTTGAAGGCTTAAACAAGACAGTTGTCACTTTGGTTCTCTGAGGCACAGCTGCCAATAACCAGTCTTCCTTGTCCAACTAACTGGCTTTGTGAAAATTGGGATCAGAGAACTTCGATGCACAACAACTTCTGAACAAAGATGCCTTGGCTTCAGTCCTTGGTTCAAACAAAAGACATTTGTGTAAGCCTCTGTCTTCTTGACTAGTTTTGAGTAAGTTCAGCTCAAATTCTGTTGCCTTTGGGTCTGGCCAAATTTGGCTGCTTGGAGACTTCTTATTTTTTTAATTTTTAAAATTTTTTATTTTTTTATGCTCTACAAGTCAACAATGACATATACCAAATGAAATATACAAAACAAAGAATATGTGGTGAAGACAATGAGAAACAGATCTGCTCATGCTGAATAAGGAATGAAAAGACAAACCTTTCCTTACATAAGTGACACAGTTAAGGGTATGCCACTCCAAGAGAGGATATGCTCTGGCCTGGTGCTCAAACTCCTCCTTAGCCAGTGCCTTTCTTTATGTCTGGGTTCAATAAAGATAATTCACTCCATCCTGTGTAATCTTCAATTATTTTATGGCTTCTTTTTAAAGATCTTCCAGCTACTTTTAAATGCAACTAAGTGTGGATTTGTGAATGGGCTGGAATAAATAATAAAACTTTGGCGATTTAGCGTTCCATGTTCCAAAAGCCATCTCCATCTCACTATTGCAAGGCTGGCTTCTTAAATCTTTTTTAGTATGAAAAAATCTTGTGAAATTCCATGAATAAAAGGAGACATGAAGTTCCACCTCCCACAGAATCTGCTCCACCAGGTGGATAGACGTTGACATTCTTGTGATTTGAAAGTGTTACCAATTTGTAAGGCTGATTTGTGTCTACAAAATGAGGAGGGAGTTTTTTAGGTTGTCACTCAGTCTGTTAGTCATCAGTGAAAGAGTTGAATACAATTGACTTTTGACACTAGACAGTGACATATCTTAGACTTTTAAAATCTGGCTGATAGTTTGGTGGCTGGTTTGGCTCAGTGGATTGAGCATCGGCCTGCGAGCTAAGTGTCACTGGTTCGATCTTCCAGTCAGGGCACATCAGAGAAGGAAAACTCTGATTCCAAAAAACCTCCGCTGCCTTGCGGCATACCTCTTCAGGGGAAAGGCTAAGGGAGTAAACCTCAACAGAAAATCCGGAGCTGGAGTCCCTAAGGCGGTTTGACGTTGTAGTCAACACCGGCAACTCCTGCGGCGCACCTGAAACCAAGCTGTATTGACTCCGTCTTTCCCTTGGACCCTTCAGCTGCGAAGAGAGGGGGGGTCTGCTGCATGGGCAACAGCAGACCCTCCATATCACCCTGCCCAGGCTCTGTAGCTTCAGCTTCACTGGAGAGGACACTCCAGCGTCATCGCAAGATGTCGATTCAACACGGGAGGAGACAGATACCGTGTCACTCCTGAGTCGGACAGCACAACCATTCTCGGCGGTGCGGATAGACTCTTAAGAAGCTACACCATCGTCTCTCGAGACGGACGGCTGCCAACGACGAGTTTGGTGGAGCAAGTGAGGATACCAAGAAATGCTTTACCCTCATAAAGTGGATGACTCACTTTCACAGTTAATATAACACCCTCATAACAAAACAAAACAAAACAAAACAAAACCCATCATCCTGGTAGAGTGGAAGTGACAGAATGTCCTTATAATATTCTTATTTTGAATTATGTATTAAATTATATATCCATATGTATATGTGTTAGATAATTTTTCTCCCTCCAGGATATTATTTCCCAAGGATGAGACCTCTTCTCCTTATTGTTATTTTTATTTTTATTTTCCAGTCCTAATGCAATTGTTGGATAATTATTGTTTTATAATTTATAGTCATTTATTTTTTAACCAAGACTTATTGAATGCCTGCTATGTACTGGACACTGTTTTGAAGGATTTCATAGTGAACATAAGGGACAAAAATACCTGCCCTCCCAATGCTTACATGAAAGGGACAAGAAAAATACTCCCCACCTCCATTTAACCCTCATCCCATTAAAAAGAAAAAAAATAAGAGAAACAGAAAAAAATAATAAGGTGGGAAGAAAGATTATTGTGAATATATATGTATTTGAGGGGTAGGAAGGATGTGAGGGGGTGTTGCTGGAATTACATGAAGCAGTCCAAAAAAGACTTCATAGAGAATGTGACACTTGTATAAGGTTATCAAGGGGTTATAGACTTGTGAGGGAAAAGCATTCTAGCTACAGGAAACCAAACATGCAAAGAACCTTTAGTGGAATATACCCTAAATTCAAAGATCAATGCCAAGGTTAATGTATTAGAGCAGGAAGAGCAAGGAATGGGGAAGGTAATGGAGATTAAATCAGGGAAGAAATGGGGACCAGACTGTGGATGCTCTTGGGGCCTCTGATATCATTGGCTTTTGTTATGAATGAAATGAGAGGACATTGAGCTGAGTAAACTGATCAAACTTGAGTTTCAATAGGATCACTGTGGCTAATACCCAAAAAATACATTAAAAGGAGGCAAGAGTGGATGCAGTTAGACAAATAAGGGGCTCTGTGTAGTTTAGGAAAAAGGTGACGGAGGCCTGGAACTGAGGGCATTGGTGGAGGTGGTGAGATATGGTAGGATTCTGGATATATTTGACATAAAGCCAATAGATTTTTTGAGGAATCAGATGTAATATGAGAGGAATAGGAGTCAAGGATAACTAAAAGACTTGATATAAGCAACTGGAAAAATGCGGAGCCTGTGTGAAAAATTGGTTATGATGGTGGAGGTTATATTGCATTTTAGGATAGGCTAAGCTTTAAATTACTGGATATTTTCAAATTTCTCTTCAATGTACTTTTCCAAATTACAATTCCATCAGCAGGATGTGAGCATTCCCATTACTTACTCTCCCATTACTTACTCTAGATTAATGAGTATAATGAAATATTGTGTTGTTGTCTCAAGTTGTGTTTCTTTGATTATCAGTGAGTTGGAAGACATTTCATACATTTATTGAGATTTTGGATTTCCTCTTCTTTGAACTCCTTATTTATTTTCTATTGGGTTATTTTTCTTACTATTATTTGTAGGAGCTCTTTATATATTCTGTAATTGCTTAATACATCTGTTGCAAATGTTTTCTCTCAGTGGCGAGTTGACTATAAGTACACTTATAAAGATTTGCAAACTTCCATGTAGTCAAATTTCTTTATCTTTGCTGAGTGTTCTCATCATAAATGGGTGTTGTACTTTATTAAATGCTTTTTCAGCATCTATTGATATGATCATGAATTTTTGTCTTTCATTTTGTTTATGTGATGATTTGCAAATATTAAACCATCCTTGCCTTGCTGTGATGAATCTAACTTGATTGTGCTGTGTGATTTTTTTAATGCGTTGCTGAATCTGGTTTGCTAATATTTTGTTGAGGATTTTAGTATCAATGTTTATTAGCAATATTGGCCTATAGTTTTCTTTCTTTGTTGTGTCTTGTCATGGTTTTGGAATTAGGATAATATAGGTCTCATAGAGAGAGTTTGGGAGTCTTCCTTCTTTTTGGATATTTTGGAATAATTTGGTAAGGATACGAGTTAGTTTTCTAAATGTTTGATAAAATTAGCCTGTAAAGCCATTCGGTCCAGGGCTTTTGTATGATGGGAGTTTATTTTAATTACTGCTTCAATTTCACTAGTTGTTATTGGTCTAGTTAGGCTTTTTCTTCTTGATTCTGTTTTGGAAGATTATCTGTTTCCAGAAATTTGTCCATTTCACCCAGGTTGTCAAATTTCTTGTAATATAGTTGTTCATAGTAATTTCTTAAAATCATTTGTATTCTGTGGTACCAGTTGTTATTTTTTCCTCTTTCATTCCTGATTTTATTTATTTGGGTCTTCTCTTTTTTTTTTCTTGGTGAGTCTGGTTAAAGGCTTGTTGATTTTGTTTATCCTTTCAAAGAAACAGCTCCCTGTTTTATTGATCTTTTTGATTGTTGATTAATCTTTATATCATTTAATTCTGCTCTGATCTTGATGATTTGATTTCTTCTACTCACTCTGGGGTTTGTTTGTTCTTGTTCTTCCAGTTCTTGTAGCTGTAAGATTGGGTTGTGTATTTGAGATTTTCCTATACTTTTTAGGTAGGCCTGTGTTACTATGAACTTCCCTCTCAGGACTGCCTTTACTGTGTCTTTTAGGTTTTGGGCTCTTGTGTGTTCATTATCATTTGTTTCCAGAAACTTTTTGATTTATTCCTTAATGTTGTTATTAATCCATTCATTGTTTAATAGCATGTTATTCATTCTCCATGAGTTTTAATGTTTTTGAGGTTTTTTCCTTTGAGGTTGGTTTCCAGTTTCAAGCCACTGTGATCTGAGAAGATGCTTGACATGATTTTGATATTTCTTGAATTTGTTGAGGCTTGTTTTGTGCCCTACCATGTGGTCTATCTTTGAAAATGTTTTATATGCATTGAAAAAAATGTATATTTTTATTATTTGGGGTGAAAAGTTATGTATCTCAATTAAGTCAATTTTATCTAGAGTGTTGTTCAATGCCACAATATTCTTGGTTTTACTTTTCAGAATATCTGTCAATACTGATATGGGGTGTCAAAGTTCCCTACTATGAGTGTGTTGCTGTGTATATCCTTATTGTAGTCTTCCAAGATTTTTCTTGTATATTTGGGTGCTCCAATGTTGAGTGCATATATATTTACAAGAATTATATCTTCTTTTAAAAAAAATATTTTATTTGCATCAATGAGATACCACTTTACACCAGTCAGAATGGCCAGCATCCACAAATCAACAAACAGCAAGTGCTGGCAAGGATGTGGAGAAAAGGGAACCCTAGTGCATTGTTGATGGGAATGCAGACTGGTGCAGCCACTATGGAAAACAAAATGAAATTTCCTCAAAAAACTAAAAATGAAACTGCCTTTTGAACCAGCGATTCCATTTTTAGGATTATACCTGAAGAATCTTGAAACCCTAATTCAAAAGAACTTATGCATCCCTGTGTTCATAGCAGCGCTGTTTACAATAGCCAAATGACTACAAGCCAGAAGGGAATGGTCAAAAATATTTCAAGCAATGAAAAACAAAGGCCTACAACCAAGAATACTCTACCCAGCAAGACTCTCATTCAAAATAGAAGGTGAAATAAGGAGTTTCTCAGACAAAGGAAGACTGAAAGAATACATCTCCACCAAACCAGCATTGCAAGAGATGCTAAAGGGAGTGTTCTAAGAAAAAAGATGGAAAAAACAAGAGAGGAGAGGAACAGAGGTACAAAGGCAAATGAATAAATACACGTCAATAATAACCTTAAATGTAAATGGATTAAATGCTCCAATTAAAAGACATAGGGTAACGGAATGGATAAGAAAACAGGATCCACATATTTGCTGTCTACAAGAAACACACCTGAAAACAAAAGATTTACACAGACTGAAAGTAAAGGGATATAAAAAAATATTCCAAGCAAACTGACCGGAAAAAAAAGCCGATGTAGCAGTTCTCATATCAGACAAAATGGATTTCAAAGCAAGGAAAATAAAAAGAGACAAAGAAGGACATTTCATAATACTTAAAGGAACAATCCATCAAGAAGATATGACTTTGATAAACATATATGCAGCCAACATAGGAGCACCCAAATACATAAAGCAAATACTAGAAGACCACAAAAAGGATATCAACAACAACACACTCATAGTAGGGGATTTCAACACTCCATTATCAACAATACACAGATCATCCAAGCAAAGAAACACCAAGGATATACAGGCATTGAACAACACACTAAACCACATGGATCTAACTGATATATATAGAACTTTTCACCCCAAAGAAGCAAAATATACATTCTTTTCAAGTGCACATGGGACATTTTCAAAGATAGACCACATGATAGGTCACAAAACAAGCCTCAACAAATTCAAGAAAATTGAAATCATATCAAGCATCTTTTCAGATCACAATGCCTTGAAACTAGAAATCAACCTCAGAAAAAAAAAATCAAAGACACCCAAACTCATGGAGATTGAATAACATGCTATTAAATAATGAATGGGTTAACAATGACATCAAAGAAGCAATCAAGAAATTTCTAGAAACTAATGATAATGAGCACACAACAACCCAAAACCTGTGGGACACAGCAAAAGCAGTCCTGAGAGGGAAGTTTATAGCAATACAGGCATATCTGAAAAGGCTAGAAGAATCTCAAATAAAAAACCTAACCACAATGCTACAAGAACTAGAACAACAACAATAAACAAAGCCTAGGGCAAGAAGAAGGAATGAAATCATCAAGATCAGAGCAGAACTAAATGACATAGAGACTAAACAAACAATCCAAAAGATCAACAAAACTAGGAGCTGGTTCTTCGAAAAAATCAACAAAATCGACAAGCCTCTAGCCAGTCTAATCAAGAAAAAAAGAGAGAAGACACAAATAAACAAAATCAGAAATGAAAGAGGAGAAATCACGACTGATACCTCAGAAATACAAATGATAGTTAGAAATTACTTCAGACAACTGTATGACAAGAAATTTGAAAATCTAGAAGAAATGGACAAATTTCTAGAAACATACAACCTTCCAAAACTGAATCAAGAAGAAGTGGAAAGTCTCAACAGACCAATAACAAAGAAGGAAATTGAAACAGTAATCCAAAATCTCCCGGCACACAAAAGCCCTGGACCGGATGGCTTCACAGGCGAATGCTACAAAACATTCAGGGAAGAACTAACTCCTATCCTCCTCAAACTGTTTCAAAAAATCCAAGAAGAGGGGAAAATCCCAAACTCTTTCTATGAAGCCAGTATTATCCTAATCCCCAAACCAGGTCAAGACACAACAAAGAAAGAAAACTACAGGCCAATATCACTGATGAACATCGATGCTAAAATCCTCAATAAAATATTGGCAAACAGGATCCAGCAATACATCAAAAAGATCATACATCATGATCAAGTGGGCTTCATTCCAGGGATGCAAGGATGGTTTAATATTCACAAATCAATAAATATAATACATCACCTAAACAGAATGAAAGACAAAAATCACATGATCATTTCAATAGATGCAGAAAAAGCATTTGATAAAGTACAACACCCATTTATGATGAAAACACTCAACAAAATGGGAATAAAGGGAGCATATCTTAACATAATCAAGGCTATATATGAGAAGCCTGAGGCCAACATCATACTCAATGGACAAAAACTGAAAACATTCCCCCTGAACTCAGGAACTAGACAAGGTTGTCCACTCTCTCCACTCCTTTTCAACATAGTTTTGGAAGTCCTAGCCACAGCAATCAGACAAGAAAAAGAAATAAAAGGCATCCAAATTGGGAAAGAGGAAGTAAAACTTTCATTATATGCAGATGACATGATAGTATACCTAGAAAATCCTATAAACTCCACTAAAAGACTACTCGATATAATAAGTGAATTTGGCAAAATCGCAGGGTACAAAATAAATATACAGAAATCTAAGGCATTTCTGTACACCAACAATAAAATAGCAGAGACAGAGACAAAAAAGAAAATACCATTTACTATAGCAACAAGAAAAATAAAGTACCTAGACATAAACTTAACCAAAGAGATAAAAGACCTGTATTCTGAAAATTACGTAACATTGAAGAAAGAAATTAAGGAAGAAACAAATAAATGGAAGCAAATACCATGTTCTTGGATGGGAAGAATCAACATCATCAAAATGGCCATACTACCCAAAGCAATTTACAGATTCAATGCAATCCCTATTAAAATACCAATGACATATTTCACAGACCTAGAACAAATACTCCATAAATTCATATGGAACCAAAAAAGACCCCGAATAGCAAAAGCAATCTTGAGGCAGAAGAACACAGCAGGAGGAATCACAACACCAGATATCAAACAATACTACAAAGCCACTGTAATCAAAACAGTATGGTACTGGCATAAGAACAGACATATAGATCAGTGGAACAGAATAGAGAGTCCAGAAATAAACCCAGGCCTCTATGGTCAACTAATCTTTGATAAAGGAGGAAGGAACATAAAATGGAGTTAGAAGAGCCTCTTTAACAAATGGTGCTGGGAGAACTGGATAGGGACCTGCAAAAAAATGAAACTAGACCACCAACTTACACCACACACAAGAATAAACTCAAGATGGACCAAAGACTTAAATGTAAGCCGTGACACCATAAAAGTCCTAGAGGAAAACATAGGCAAGAAAATATCAGATATCTCACGTAACAATCTCTTCACGGATACATCTCCTAAAGCAAGAGAAATAAAGGAAAAAATAAATAAATGGGATTACATCAAACTGAAGAGTTTCTGCTCAGCAAAAGAAAACATCAGCAAGATGAAAAGGAAACCAACCATATGGGAAAACATATTTGCCAATGACATCACAGACAGGGGACTGATTTCCAAAATATATAAAGAGCTGATATGACTAAACATCAAGAAAACAAACAACCCAATTAAAAAATGGGCAAGGGACCCGAACAAACACTTCTCCGAAGAGGACATACAGAAGGTCCATAGACACATGAAAAAATGCTCAACATCATTAGCCATCAGGGAGATGCAAATAAAAACCACAATGAGATACCATTTTACACCACTCAGAATGGCCATCATCAACAAATCAACAAACAACAAGTGCTGTCGAGGATGTGGAGAAACGGGAACCCTACTGCACTGTTGGTGGGAATGCAGACTGGTGCAGCCACTATGGAGAACAGTATGGAATTACCTCAAAAGATTAAAAATGGAACTGCCTTTTGAACCAGCGACTCCAGTACTAGGACTATACCCGAAGAATCTTGAAACACCAATTCAAAAGAACTTATGCACTCCTATGTTCATTGCAGCACTGTTTACAATAGCTAAGTGCTGGAAACAACCTAAGTGCCCATCTGTAGATGAGTGGATCAAAAAACTGTGGTACATTTACACAATGGAATACTATGCAGCAGAAAGAAAGAAGGAACTCCTGCCATTTGCAACAACATGGATGGAACTAGAGAGAATTATGCTTAGTGTAATAAGCCAGGCAAAGAAAGAAAAATACCATATGATATCACCTAATACAGGAAACTAAAGAACAACACAAACAAAGGAACTAAATAGAACAAAGAGCAGAATAGCAGTGAGGGGGGAGGGGAGAGGGAGAGAAGGGGGATAAGTAAGGGAAGGGATTAGTCAAAGAACCCATATAAAAAACTCATGGACATGGACAACGGGGAGGGATATGATTGCGGGAGAGAGGGTGGGTTGGGTGGGGGAGAGAAATTAGGGGAAAAGGGGACAACTGTAATTGAAAAACCAAAAAAAAAAAAAAAATAGCCAAATGCTGGAAAAAAACCAAGTGCCCATCTGTAGATGAGTGGATTAAAAAACTGTGGTACATTTACACAATGGAATGCTATGCAGAAGAAATAAAGAAGGAACTCCTGCCATTTGTGACAACCTGGATGAAACTAGAGAGAATTATACTTAGTGAAATAAGCCAGGCAAAGAAAGAAAAATAGCATATGCTATCACCCAATACAGGAAACTAATGAACAGCCCAAATAAATGAAGAAAATTGAACAAAAAACAGAGTAACAGTTATCACGGGGGAGGGAGGGAAGGGGCTAAGTAGGGGAAGGGTTTAGCAAAGGAACTAATATAAATAACCCATGAACATGGACATCAGGGTCGGGATTGACCATGGGATAAGGGGTGGGCTGGGTTGGGGATAGCAATGAGGGAAAAAGTGGGACAATTGTAACAGAAAAACAATAAAAAATGAAATTAAAAAATATTTTATTTATTTAACTTTAGAGAGAGGGGAAGGGATGGGGAAAGAGAGGGAGAGATACATTGGTGTGTGGCCTCTCACTCACCTGCAACTAGGGACCTGGGCCACAACCCAGACATGTGCCTTGACTGGGGATTGAACTGGTGACCCTTTAGTTCGCAGGCTGACGCTCAGTCCACTGAGCCACACCAGCCAGGGAAAGGGTTATATCTTTTTGATGGATTATTCCCATAAGTATTATGAAATGCCCTTCTTTGTCTCTTTTTATGGCCTTTGTTGTGAAATATGTTCTGTCTGATTTAAGTATTGCTAGCCCAGCTTTTGTTTTTCATGTCCATTTGCTTAAAATACTTTTTTCCATCCCACCACTTTCAGTCTGTGTAGATATTTTGTTCTGAGGTGCATCTCTTGTAGACAGCATTTATGTGGGCCATATTTTCTTATCCATTCAGCCACCCTATGCCTTTTTATTGGAGCATTTAATCAATTTACATTTAAGGTTATTATTGATAGATACTTATCCATTGTCATTTTCCCCCTTTGCACATTTGTTCCTCTCTCTCTCTCTCTCTCTCTCTATCTATCTTCTTAAATGAGTCCCTTTAGTATCTCTTGCAAAGCTGGTTTGGTGGAGATGTATTCCTTTAGCCTTCTTCTGTCTTGGAAACTTCTTATTTCACTTTCCATTTTGAGAAGAGCATTGCTGGGTAGAGTATTATTAGTTATAGTCCTTTGTTTTTCATTGCTTGGAATATTTTTTGCCATTTCCTTCTGACTTACAGTGTTTCTGTTGAAAACTTGCTGATAGCTTTATCAGAGCTCCCCTGTATGTTATTAGCCGTTTCTCTCTTGCTGCTTTTAAGATTCTCTATTTGTCTTGAATGTTGCCATTTTAGTTATGATGTGTCTTGCAGTAGGTTTATTTGGGTACATCTTCATTGGGATCCTCTGTGTTTCCTGGATTTGTGTGACTAATTCCCTTATCAAGTCAGGGAAGTTTTCTCTCATTACTTTTTCAAACAAGTTTTCTATCCCTTGCTCTTTGTATTCTCCTTCTGGTATCCCTATGATATGGATATTATTAGGTTTCATGTTTTCCTGTAGCTCTCTTATCCCCTCCTCATTCTTTTAAAATCTTTTTTCCTTTTTTTGCACTGTCCAGGAATTTTTTCTACCTTTTCCTCCTGTTTGCAGATCTAAACCTCTGCTTCATCTTGTCTGTTTTTGATTGTTTCTACTGTGTTCTTCAGTTCAGATATTGTATTTTTCATTTCTTCCTGGCTCTTATTGATAGTTTCTATGCATTTTTAGAACTGGTGTAGTTCTTAGCAAGTTCCCTGGAGTTCTTTGTAGCTCCTCTGGAATTTGTTGTTGTTTTTTCTGCTGAATTAATTGAGCTTCTTTATTATTGTTTTGAATTCCATCTCTAATAGTTTACTTGCCTTTATTTTATCTACTCCTCCTTCTAGGAATTCCTCTTTATGTGGCTCTCCTTGTTTGTTTCTGCTACTTAGATTGATCTGCTTTAATTTCCTGCTTTTGTGTTGTGATTTTCTGTGGTAGAAGTTCTCTGAGATTAAGTGGTACAGTCTCCTTGATCTCCTAAACTTGATGCTCTTGAGATGCCCCTTATGTCTTTTATTTGGCTTTTCTTGTAGAACTGAGGTTCTGGTTGTTGTTGTGTTGCAACACATTAAAAAGATCATACACCACGATCAAGTGGGATTCATCCCTGGGAAGCAAGGATGGTTTAATACTCACATTTCAGTAATGTAATACACCACATAAAAAAAATGAAAGATAAAAATCACATGATTATATCAATAGATATTGAAAAAGCATTTGATAAAGAACAACACCCATTTATGACAGACACTAAACAAAATGGGAATAGATGGAGCATACCTCAAGATAATAAAGGTTATATATGAGACACCTGAAGCCAACATCATACTCAATAGGCAAAAACTGAAAGCATTTCCCATAAGATCAGGAACAAGACAAGGCTGTCCACTCTCTTCTCTTCTGTTAAACATGGTCTTGGAAGTTTTAGCCACAGCAATCAGACAATTAAAACAAATAAATGACATCAAAATTGGAAGAGAAGGTGTAAATGTGTTGTTTTTTGCAGATGACATGATAGTGTACATAGAAAACCCTATAGACTCCATTAAATAAACTACTGACCTAATAAGTGAATTTGGCAATATAGCAGGGTACAAATTCAATATTCAGAAAGTGAAGGCATTTCTGTACACCAACAATAAAATATCAGAGATGGAAACTACAAAAAATTTCCCGTTTACTATAGCAACAAGAAAAATAAAGTACCTAGGAATAAACTTAACCAAGAACATAAAAGACCTGTACTCAGAAAACTACAGAGCACTGAAGAAAGAAATTAATGAAGAGACAAATAAATGGAAGCATATGCCATGTCATGGATGGGAAGAGTAAACATAATTAAAATGTGCATAATTTCCAGAGCAATTTATATAATCAATGCAATCCTTATTAAAATATCACTGATATATTTCACACACCTATAAAAATAACTTCAAAAATTTATATGGAACCAAAAAATACCCTGAATAATCACAGTAATTTTGAGAAAGAAGAAGAAAGTAGGGGGAATCACAATACCCAAAACCAAACTATACAACAAGGTCTCTGTAATCAAAACAGTCTGGTACTGATTGGCATAAGAACAGACATATAGATGAACGGAACAGAATAGAGAGTCCAGAAATAAACCCAGGTCTATATGGATGATTAATATTTGACAAAGGGGGAAGGAATGTAAAATGGAGTGAAAAGAGCCTCTTCAACAAATGGTGTTGGGAGAACTGGACAAGGACATGAAAAAAAAAATGAAAATAGAGTACCAACTTACACCATAGCACCAGAATAAACTTAAGATGGATAAAAGACCTAAATGATATCTGTGACACCATGAAAGTCCTAGAGGAAAACAGGCATGAAAATTTCAGATATCCCATTACCAATATTTTCACTGATATATTTCCTAAGGCAAGGGAAATGAAGGAAAGAGTAAACAAATGGGACTACATCAAACTAAAGAGTTTACGCTCTGCAAAAGAAAACATCAGCAAGATGAAAAGGGAACTAACCATATGGGAAAAACATATTTGCCAATGATACCTCATACAAGGGATTGATCTCCAAAATATATAAAGAACTTATATTCCTCAACACGAAGAAGACAGGTGCAAATGCAGACTGGTGCAGCCATTATGGAAAACAATATGGAATTTTCTCAAAAAACTAAAAATAGAGCTTCCTCTTGATCCAGCAATTCCATTGCTAGGATTATATCCTCAGAATCCTGTAATACCAATTCAAAAGAACCCATGAACTCCTATGTTTATAGCAGCACTATTCACAATAACCAGGTTCTGGAAATAGCCTAAGTGTCCATCTGTACATGAGTGGATCAAAAAACTGGTACATTTACACAATGCAATACTATGCAGCAAGAAGAAAGAAGGAACTTCTACCATTTGCAACAACATGGATGGAACTGGATAGAATTATGCTTAGCAAAATAATCCAAGCAATGAAAGAAAAATACCATATAATATCATTTAACACAGGACACTAATGAACAACACAAATAAATGAGCAAAGTAGAATCAGAGCCAAGTTAACAAGGAGCAGACTGACAGTGACCATGTGTGAGAGGGGTGAGGGGGGAAAGGGGTAAGAACGAAAATGGTCTATTCGAGGAACTAGTATAAATGACCCATGTACATGGATAACAGGGTAACGGTGTGGGGTTTGACTATGGGAGAAGGGGTTGGCCAGGTGGGGGGATGAGCAGTGGGGGAAAAAGTGGGACAGCTGTAACAGAAAAAAAAAAAAAAAAGACAGACAATCCAATTAAAAAATGGGCAAAGAACTTGAACACTTCTCCAAAGAGGACATACAGAGGACCCATTGGCATATGAAAGAATGCTCAACATCACTAGTCCTCAGAGAAATGCAAATAAAAACTGCACTAAGATACCAGAATGGCCACCATCAACAAATCAACAGACAAGTGCTGGCAACGACGTGGAGAAGACAACCCTAGTGCACTGTTGGTGGGAATGCAGACTGGTGCAGCCACTATGGAAAACAGAATGGAATTTCCTTAACAAACTAAAAATGGAACTGCCTTTTGAACCAGCGATTCCATTGTTAGGATTATACCCTAAGAATCCTGTAACACTAATTCAGAAGAACCTATGCACCGCTATCTTCATAGCTGCACTATTTACAATAGCCAAGTGCTTCAGGCAGCCTAAGTGCCCATCTGTAGATGTGTGGATCAAAAAACTGCGGTACATTTACAGTAATAAATACTATGCAACAGAAAGGAAGAAGGAACTCTTTCCATTTATGACAACATAGATAGAACTAAAGAGAATTATATGTAGAGAAATTAGCTTGACAATGATAGACAAATACCATGTGTTATCATCTAATACAAGAAATTAATCAACAGCACAAATAAATGAGAAAAATTTAACCATAGGCATGTAAAGAAGGAGCAGACTAACAGTGACCAGGGGGCAGTGGGGAGGGTATTAAGGGGGTTAAGAAGTGGAATGTTCAAGTCAAGGACCTCATATAAATGACCCATGGACATGGAAAACTGGACGGAGATTGACTGTGGGAGAAGGGGTTTGTGGGTTGGGGGGAGTAATGGGGGATAAAGTGAGACAACTCTAATAGAAAAACAATAAATCAAAGTTAAATAAAGTATAGGCAACAAAATATAAATCCCCCTCCCCCAAATATATTTTTTGGCAATATCAAGTTCTTATATGAATTAAAGTTGTTAAACAAACAAAAAGATCAAAGAAGAAATAATAAAATATAGTCTAAAAGAAAAATATAAGAGATCAATGAAACTGAACTTGTTCTTTGAAAAGATAAACAAGAGAGAAGATGGTGGAGGAGTGAGGGAAGGCTGTGCTTTCTGGCTCCCGAGACCTGTCTGTAGTTTGGATTAATTGCAGACAGAACATCTTAGAGCCGTTGGTCACTGGCAGGAGTTGAGCCTCGGCAATGCTGGATTAGAGAAAACCATCTGGGAACAACCTGTTTGGTGAGGATAGTGGAGGTAAAAGGGACGAGATGGGAATTCTGACTGGAGTGGCTCCCTAAGCTCTGGCTGGAAGTACACAAAGAACTTTTAGTGACCACAGGCTTCCCCAGAGAGGAATCAGGAGGAGAGCTGATCTCTGCCAGCTGGCAGAGCCAGGAGTGGGCCAGGTGGCACCTGGCATTGAAAGACAAGAAACAGCGTACTGCTATGCATGTGAGAACGTGATTTTCCTTTATTTTTTTCTCTTGTGTACTTCGGAGAGGGGAGGAAAGTTTGGGGGTGATAGGACATTCTTGAGGAGTGCAGGCGCAGAAGTGCGCTCGCCCATTCCCCAACCCTCTCCTTGGATTGTGCAGGCATGCACAGGGAAGTGCTTTCATCCACTTGCCCAGGCACGCAGCCAGGTCATGGGCTGTGTGAACGGATGCCCCTCAGATACACCCCAACAGACATAAGATCAGCGCTCCAATGGGCGCAGGGAGGGCCCACTGGGCACACAGAAGACCATGCACAGAAACCCCTGGCCAGCCCCAGTGGGCACCAGGCTGGAGCACAGCCCACTTGTGCTAGCTCGTCTTGTGCCTATCCAGGTGAATGCGGGAATGGTGGGCGGCAGCAGCGTGGGAACAGTGGGCAGCAGCGACTCACAGACGCTCACTTCCACCAGGCACAAGTGTCCAGGGCTCCGCCCCAAAGTGTGAGAGATGAACTCCCAAGGGGGTGCGGCTCGGCAGGCCTGAAGCTAGCATGCAGGCCACCTTGCACATGCATGTATGCGCATGCACAAGCACCCCGGCTGGCTCCAAATAGGCGCCAAACGAATGCACCGGACGCAAGCGCGTCAGGGTAACCCGGGCACGTACCAAGATCACACGCGGGTGCCCACCACTGCTGCAAGGATCAAAAACCTCTGGCCCGCCTCATTGGACCAGCTGTGGATCCAGAAAAAGAAGACGACATACAAAGCCTGAACAGAGTAAAAACTTTCCTTTTGTGTATATATATATATTTTTAAATTTTTATTTCTATTTTAGTTTTTATTTGTATTTTATTTTACTTTAATTTTTTAAATTTCTTATTTTTTAATTTTAAGTTTTACATTCATTTAAAAATATTTTTAAAAAAACATCTCTTTAATTTGTTTCATACTATCTCTCCTCATCTTTCCTCTTTAATTTTTGTTTATTTGTTTGTCTGTTTTGTTTAGCCTCCCTTTTACATTAAATAAATAGAATATAACTACTATATAAATCTAATACTATACAATTAAACTTTCTTACTATATTCTGCATTCTTCCCTCTTTTTTATTATTATTAACATACAATGTAAATATTACATACTGTCTGCACAGTCTCAACACTACTTGCTACTATTACTAATCTATCCTCTCCTCTCTCAAAATCAGATTTTTCCTCTTTAAAAAAAACTCGTATCTATTCTTGCTATAGTATAAAGCCCTAACCTCTCTACATTTATGTTAATACTGGCTCATTTGCTGATGATAGCAGGATAGGGGTGGGGATATATTTTAGGGTGTGGATTTCCTGCCTGGGCTGTGTGTTTATGTTTTTAACAGCATCTCCACAAAAGAACTCAACACAAAGTGGACAGAATGATTCTCAATCAACTAGCCAGAGGAAAGATCCCACCAAAGAACATCTGAAATATAACCAGACAGCATAAACAAAAGACATAAAGGGTAACCCAAGAACATCAGGCTCAGGAGATCAAAGAGACTGCACCACTGAAACACATAGATCTCCTATAATGAATCACATACCACAGAGGTGGGAAGTCAAAGCAGACAAATCCAAAACAAAAACAAAAACAAAAACAAACAAACAAGAAGAATCCAACATGGTAAGATGCAGAAACAACTTCTCAATGAAAAGAAAAAAGGAATCCCCGGAAAGAGAGGTAGATGGAGTACACAGATATCTCATGTAACAATATCTTCATGAATACATCTCCTAAGGCAAGAGAAATAAAAGGAAAAAATAAACGAATGGGACTACATCAAACTAAAGAGTTTCTCGTTAGCAAAAGAAAACATCAGTAAGATGAAAAGGAAACCAACCATATGGGAAAACATATTTGCCAATGACATCACAGACAGGGGACTGATCTCCAAAATTTATAAAGAGCTTATATGACTCAACATCAAGAAAACAAACAACCCAAATAAAAAATGGGCAAAGGACCTGAACAAACACTTCTCTGAAGAGGACATACAGAAGATCTATAGACACATGAAAAAATGCTCAACATCATTAGCCATCAGGGAGATGCAAATAAAAACCACAATGAGATACCATTTTACACTAGTCAGAATGGCCATCATCAACAAATCAACAAAGAACAAGTGCTGGCGAGGATGTGGAGAAACGGGAACCCTACTGCACTGTTGCTAGGAATGCAGACTAGTGCAGCCACTATGGAAAACAGTATGGAATTACCTCAGAAAATTAAAAATGGAACTGCTTTTTGAACCAGCGATTCCACTACTAGGATTACACCTGAAAAATTCTAAAACACTAATTCAAAAGAACTTATGCACCCCTATGTTCACAGCAGCACTGTTTACAATAGCTAAGTGCTGGAAACAACCTAAGTGCCCATCTGTAGATGAGTGGATCAAAAAACTGTGGTACATTTACACAATGGAATACTATGTAGCAGAAAAAAAGAAGGAACTCCTGCCATTTGCAACAACGTGGATGGAACTAGAGAGAATTATGCTTAGTGAAATAAGCCAGGCAAAGAAAGAAAAATACCATATATCACCTAATACAGGAAACTAAAGAACAACACAAACAAAAGAACTAAATAGGACAAAGAGCAGAATAGCAGTCAATAAGTTGGAGGGGGAAGGGAGAGAAGGGGAATAAGTAAGGGAAGGGTTTAGTCAAAGAACGTGTATAAATGACTCATGGACATGGACAAAGGGGAGGGATATGACTGTTGGAGAAGGGGTCGGCTGGGTGGGGGAGAGTACTGGGGAAAAAAATGGGACAACTGTAATTGAAAAACCAAAAAAAAAAAAAAAAAAAAAAACCAGGAAGAAATGAATAATACAATTTTTGAACTGAAGAACACAGTAGAATCAATCAAAAGCAGGCTAAATAAAGCAAAGGATCGCATCGGTGAGTTAGAGGACAATGTAGGAAAAATTCCCAGACAATACAACAAAATGAAAAAAGATTGGAAAAGTATGAAGAGGCTTTAAGAAAAATGCAGGACAACATGAGTCTAAAGAATATTAGAATCATAGGGATAGAAGAAGAAGAGGAGTAGCAAGGGATAGAAAACCTGATAGGAAAAGTAAGGACAGATAATTTTTCTAACTTGATGAGAGAAAAAGTTATGCAAGTTCAGGAAGCACAGGGAGTCCCAATGAAGAAGAACCCCAAAAGGCCCACTCCAAGGTACATCATAATTAAAATGGCAACATTTAAAGACAAAGTGAGAATCCTAAAAGCAGCAAGAGAAAAACAGCAAATAACATACAAGAGAGCTCCGATAATGCTATCAACTGATTTCTCAACCAAAACACTACAAGCCAGATGGAAATGGTCAAAAACATTTCAAGCAATTTAAAACAAAGGCCTACAACCAAGACTACTCTAACCAGCAAGGCTCTCATTCAAAATGGAAAGTGAAATAAGGAATTTCTCAGACAAAGGAAGACTAAAAGAATACATCCCCACCAAGCCAGCATTGCAAGAGTTGTTAAAAGGAATGCTTTAAGAAAAAAGGAAAAAAAAAAAAAAAGCTAGAGGAACACAGGTACAAAAGGAAATGAATAAATACCTGTCAATAATAACCTTAAATGTAAATGGATTAAATGCTCCAATTAAAAGGCATAGGGTAGTGGAATGGAAACAAAAACAGGACCCACATATATGCTGTCTACAGGAAACACACCTCAAAGCAAAAGATTTACACAGACTGAAAGTGAAGGGATGGAAAAATGTATTCCAATCAAATGCACATGAAAAAATAGCTGGGGTAATAAAACAGAGGTGCCTCACACACCAAAGGCTTAGTTGGAAGTTACTCTTTCCAGCAGAGGCTTCGTGACCATGGCGGAACAAATTTTTACCCAGGACACTTCTTTATGTCTGGGGAAGGAAGGTGACTGCCTCTCTAGTGGAGAACAGCAGCTAGACCTTCGTCCTTCATGCTTTTTATTGAGAAGGATACCCACGGGAGAAACAAGATCAACATTCATAAATCATCAATAGCTTTCAGGTACTTAAGTTACAATCAACAATAACTGATTACAAATTTGAATACAGTGGATACAATGAATAGTCTGTGCAAGGGTTTATTAGACATTTTGACCCCACACTGGCAATAGGTACAAGGTTTCAAATACTCCCTGCTAGAGATTGTTTATACTTAATTATAAGATAAAGGAAAGCAGAGCAATTTCTAAAGCATATTAATAGTTTTTGAATCTAATCTCCACAGAAACCCTCTGAATGGTTTTTGGGTATGTCTTCCACGCAACCATTGTTGAGACTTTAAGACAAGCACAGCGGGGTGCCAGCAGCAGGTCATGCTCACGCCGGGGCTACAATTCCCTAAACCACAAGGAGTGGTTCCCCACAGGGTAAAAATACTCACCAGACAAAACAGATTTCAAAGCAAGGGCCATAAAAAGCGACAAAGAAGGACATTTCATAATACTTAAGGGAACAATTCATTAAGAAGATATAATACTGGTAAACATATATGCACCCAACATAGGAGCACCCAAGTATATAAAGAAAATACTAGAAAACTACAAGAAAGATATCAACAGCAACACACTCAAAGTAGGGGGCTTTAACACTCCATTATCAACAATAGACAGATCATTGAAGCAAAAAAAAAAAAAAAAAAAAAAAAAAAAAAACAATCAAAACATCAAGGATATACAGGCACTGAACAACACACTAAACCAAATGGACTTAAATAATATATGTAGAACTTTTCACCCCAAAGAAGCAAAATATACATTCTTTTCAAACGCACATGGGACATTTTCAAAGATAGACCACAAAACAAGCCTCAACAAATGCAAGAAAATTGAAATTATATCAAGCATCTTCTCAGACCACAATGCCTTGAAGGTAGAATTCACCTCAAGAAAAAAAATCAAAGACATCCAAACCCATGGAGAATGAATAACATGATATTAAATAATGAATGGGTTAACAATGACATCAAGGAAGAAATCAAGAAGTTTCTGGACACTAATGATAAGGAACACACAACAGCCCAAAACTTATGGGACACAGCAAAATAAGTCTTGAGAGAGAAGTTCATAGCAATAAAGGCATACCTGAAAGGGATAGAAGAATCTCAAATAAAAATTCTAACACTACAGCTACAAGAACTAGAACAACAGCAACAAACAAAACTTAGGGCAAGAAGAAGGAAGGAAATCATCAAGATCAGAGCAGAATTAAATGACATAGAGACTAAACAAACATTTCAAAATATCAATAAAAGTAGGAGGTGTTTCTTTGAAAAAAATTAACAATATTGACAAGCCTCTAGCCAGGCTCATCAAGAAAAAAAGAGAGAAGACACAAATAAGCAACATCAGACATGGAAGAGGAGAAATCACGACTGACACCTCAGAAATACAAAAGATTGTAAGAAATTACTACATACAACTGTATGGCAAGAAATTTGAAAACCTAGATGAAATGGACAAATTTCTAGAAATATATAATCTTCCGAAACTGAATCAAGAAGAAGTAGAAAGCCTGGACAGAGCAATAACAAAGAAAGAAATTGAAACAGTAATCAAAAATCTCCTGGCACACAAAAGCCCTGGACCGGATTGCTTCATGAGCTAATTTTACAAAACATTTTGGAAAAAACTAACTTCTACCCTGCTCAAACTATTCCAAAACATTCAAAAAGAGGGAAAAATCCCAAACTCTTTCTTTGAAGCCAGTATTACCCTAATTCCAAAAACAGGTCAATACACAACAAGAAATAAAACTACAGACCAATATCGCTGATGAACAAAGATGCTAAAATCCTCAACAAAATATTGGTAAACAGGATCCAACAATACATCAAAAAGATCATACACCACAATCAAGTGGGATTCATCCCAGGAATGCATGAATGGTTTAATATTTGCAAATCAATACATATAATATATCACCTAAACAAAATGAAAGACAAAAATCACATGATCATATCAATAAAACAGAAAAAGCATTTGATAAAGTACAACACTCATTTATGATGAAAACACTCAGCAAACTGAGAGTAGAGGGAGCATACCTTAAAATAATTAAGGCTTTATAAGAGAAACCTGAAGCCAAGATTATACTCAATGGACAAAAACTAAAAGCATTCCCCCTGAGATCAAGAACAACAAAAGGATGTCCACTCTCTCCACTCCTATTCAACATAGTGTTGGAAGTCCTAGCCACAGCAATCAGACAAGAAAAAGAATTAAAAATCATCCAAACTGGAAAGAGGAAGTAAAACTGTCATTATTTGCAGATGACATGATAGTATACATAGAAAACCCTATAGACTCCACTAAAAAACTATTCAATATAATAAGCGAATTTGACAAAATGGCAGGGTACAAAGTAAATATACAGAAATCTAAGGCATTTCTGTACACCAACAATAAAATTTCAGAGACAAAACAGAAAACACCGTTTACTATAGCAACAAGAAAAATAAAGTACCTAGGAGTAAACTTAACCAAAGAGATAAAAAAACCTGTACACTGAAAATTATGCAACATTGAAGAAAGAAATTAAGGAAGAATCAAATAAATGGAAGCAAATACCATGTTCTTGGATGGGAAGAATCAACATCATCAAAATGGCCATACTACCCAAAGCAATTTACAGATTCAATGCAATCCCCATTAAAATACCAATGACATATTTCACTGACCTAGAACAAATCCTCCAAAAATTCATATGGAATCAAAAAAGACCCCGCATAGCAAAAGCAATCTTGAAACAGAAAAACGCAGCAGGAGGAATCACGATACTAGACATCGAACAATACTACAAAGCCACTGTGATCAAAACACTCTGGTACTGGCATAAGAACAGACATATAGATCAGTGGAACAGAATAGAGAGTCCAGAAACAAACCCAGGCCTCTATGGTTAACTTTTATTTGACAAAGGGGGAAGAAACATAAAATGGAATAAGAAGAGCCTCTTTAACAAATGGTGCTGGGAGAACTGGACAGGGACGTGCACAAAAATGAAACTAGACCACCAGCTTACACCACACACAAGAATAACCTCAAGATGGATCAAAGACTTAAATGTAAGCCGTGACACCATAAAAGTCCTAGAAGAAAACGTAGCCAGGAAAATTTCAGATATCCCGTGTAACAATATCTCCATGGATACATCTCCTAAAGCAAGAGAAATAAAGGAAAAAATAAACAAATGGGACCACATCAAACTAAAGAGTTTCTGCACAGCAAAAGAAAACATCAGCAAGATGAAAAGGAAACCAATCATATGGGAAAACATATTTGCCAATGATACCTCATACATGGAATTGACCTCCAAAATATATAAAGAACTTACACATCTCAACACCAAGAAGACAGACATCCCAATTAAAAATGGGCAAAAGACCTCAACAACCACTTCTCCAAGGAGGATACAAAAAGGGTCCATAGACACATGAAAAAGTGCTCAACATCACTAGCCATCAGAGAGATGCAAATAAAAACCACAATGAGACACCACTTTATACCTTTCAGAATGGCCATCATCAACAAATCAACAAACAAGTGCTGGCGAGGATGTGGAGAATGGCAACCCTACTGCACTGTTGGTGGGAATGCAGACTGGTGCAGCCAGTATGGAATTACCTCAAAAAACTAAAAATGTTACTGCCTTTTGAACCAGTGATTCCACTGCTAGGATTATACCCGAAAAATTCTAAAACCCCATTCAAAAGAACTTATGCACCCCTATGTTCATAGCAGCACTGATTACAGTAGCTGGAAACAGCCTAAGTGCCCACCTGTAGATGAGTGGATCAAAAAACGGTGGTACATTTGCACAATGGAATACTATGTAGCAGAGAAAGAAGGAACTCCTGCCATTTGCAACAACATGGATGGAACTAGAGAGAATTATGCTTAATAAAATAAGTGAGGCAATGAAAGAAAAATACCATATGATATTACATAATACAGGAGACTAATGAACAACATAGAACAAGGAACAGAATAAGTTATCAGGGGGGAGAGGGGAGGGATAGAAGGGGTATAAGAGAAGGATTTAGTCAAAGAACATGTATAAATGACTCATGGACTAGGACAACGGAGGGGGTAGATATGATTGTAGGAGAAGGGGTGGGCTGGGTGGTGGGGAGCAATGGGGTAAAAATGGGACAACTGTAATTGAAAAACAAAATAATTTAAAAAATTTTTAAAAATGTATTTTTAAAATTTTATGTTTTTGTCTGCACCTCTATTTCCTCGAGTGTACTGGTCCACTTGTTGTGCCTTCTTAGGGAAATTGGTTTTCCTCAAATTGAGGTGACCATTGAGCACTCATTCTTTCCTGGCATGCGAGTGATATGCAAGATGAAGGCAGGTGAGCTGGGACCCTTATCACTGGGGTAAAAGTTACTGCATTAGAAGATGTTCTTGTTATCCCATGTGTACAGTTCTTTTCCTTTCTACCTGAATCTGTAAAGGCAGGGAGATATTCCTAGGGTACTGCCAGGGTACTTTGTCTCAGTGCCTTAATGGAATCTTCCCTCATGATACTTCCCCTTGACCCACAGCAGAAATTCTGTGGAATTTCTTGTCCTCTGATGGGAACATTTTCTATTTGATGCTTTTAAACATTTGAGTATTTTTATAGTTTTTCAGTTATTTCAGTGGGATTTGGGAGAAGAAGAGATTAATATATGATCTATTTTTCCATTAGGGTAAGAAATCTGCATGTAGGTAGACTTTATTGGGTGAGACTGTTTTACACTTTTTTCCTTTCCACTTTGCTGACCACAACAGAAGGACTAAGGCAATGATTCTTGAGTCAGAATTAAAACAATAAAGCCTAAAGAATGTAGACTTAAGAGTTTGCTTGTTTTAATTTATGTATCATGTGGGGTATTTCAGGATTCCTACTCAAATAAAACTCATGAAAAGTTCTCTCTTTTTCCAAGCATGGCACGAAGTCAATTTTGCTGACTCACAGTGTGGTCTCCTCTAGGCCAGTGTTTAAACAGGGGTTTTGGGGGCTGGTGGGGGTGGTATATTGCAGTTGCTTATAAGCAGATGAGAATAAGGGCTAACAGAGGCAAACCCTCTGTTCTGTAAAATGTAGTAGAGGGAGAAGTGAATTGGGAAGTTGTGAAGGTGTTAGCATTTGTGATAAATACCATGGAGGCAAGGAAGCGCAGGGCTCATCTGAGGAAAAAAGAGTCTCACATCATTGGATCTTGGGGAGGTGTTAAGCAAGCTGAGTGGGTGAATATAGGTGTTTAAGAGCTTTACTTGCTGAGATAGATTGAATTTAACAGGCATGGGGAATCATATAAGCTTTTAGGAAGACAAGAGGATGATTGGAGAGGTGCATTATGTGTCAATGTGTACCAAGGAGAATAGACACTGGCTATTTGGGATAAATGTATGAATGTACCTTAGGGGCAAGGACAGTGCTGGAGGCTTATACTACTCAAACTAGTTGGCTACCTCCCATTAGTTGTCAGGAACTTCAGAGCTGTGCTTAGGTTGACAGATGACTCAGGGCAAGATGGGCTCTAGCATGGATGAATCTTGTCAGGATCCAAGCAAAAAGAGCCCACTTGGGCTGAATTAAGGGAAGGTCAGTATGAAGAACTGCATTGGGGAGCCAGGGATACTGCTAGGAGGATGGTCAGTATGGGGAGCATTACAGCTCTGATGTCATGGTAATTCAGGCCCAGCATGATGGCGATGGCTACATTCTATCTAGAGTTACAGGCAGAATTGATTAGAATGGAGAAGAGAGAAGGGTCACATTTAGGGGAAAAGATTGTGAATTGAGTTGAGCACACATGAAATAGAGATGCGCATGGCATACCCATGAGGGTTATTCAGTAGATAAGTGGGAGCATCCAGTTCAGCACTGAAAATGGGTCTCTGAAGAGAAGTCAGGAATTGGACATTGTCTATGACATGGTATGGCACTGATAGGAATTAGTAAGATTTCTCAGACTGAAACAAAGAATTCAAGCAAAGGAAAATCTTGGTCAAAGAGAGTAAACTAAAGGTCTACTGCATCCTTGAAGTATTTCTTTACCAATAAAGGACATTTTATTTAATGTGCAATGATAATTCCAACATTTTATTATTAGTAATGTTTAAAATAAATGGCACAGAGGAATTTGGTCCAACATGAGAGCTGCTAAATGGGCAAGACTTGTTGCCTGACTTTCTGAATTTCTTATAGTACAATTGGGCCTTTCACTTTATGTATTTCTTCCTTTCTGGATTACACCTATTTTCTCAGGGAAAATAATCCATTTGTCAGGTTCTTAGTTTTATGTACCAATGATCTATTACTTTATTTATCTATTCCATTTCCCAAAGCTAATAGTTTTTACTACCTGGAACTAAAATCAACAACAGGACATCAAAGCTCAAGTTAGGAAAAATCATCTATGATTTCAGTGGGAGGAGGAGAAAAAAAAGTTTACCTGTTTGCTTGGAAGGACATATAGCCTAAACATCTATTTGACACTGTTTTCACTTTTTAATTAGCTGTATTATGTTTCTTATTACACTGTAAATCTTTACCATATAGAAAATTAAGGAACACATTTCTTCTCCTTGGCTCCCATGTATGGACAAGTTTACAAGTGCCAGTGGAAAATGGCTTTTCTGGAATATCAAATTTGGTCCTGAGAGATTAAGAGTACACCATGTGGGGAGTAATAAATCTGGATTCTTCTGTGTTTAATTAAGGTAATTTATTTCTACTTAGCTCCAGATGTGGAGATCAAATTCAATTTTATTTTGCCTAAAAGAACACATCCTTCCAAATATGTGTGTCACTGACATGGAATGCAACCATAGATCTTCCCGTGATGAGCCTCTTTCTCCTAGAAGAACTTTGGCAGGAACAAGTTCTAGCCTTGTCTTCTGCCCCTGTGGAGTTTTCCATTGAATGGGGTAATTTGAAAGGTGGTGGAGTCCCACTGTATAGGTGCCAGATGACAAAGGAAGAGCAGAGAAACCAAGGAATTGAGCTGGTAAAGGGGATAGGTGCTGGATGGTGTTTTCTTGCCAGGTGTAGGATAAGTAAATGAAGACTTTGATTACCTAGAAAGACAAAGTTTCCATGCTCCTGTTCTGTTTTTGCAAATTAATTGATAAATGTTAAGAAAATCACATAATATCTCCTTACAGTCCCTGAAAAGTCTTTGAAAACAGCAATATCATCACAATGTGAATGTTGCAAATCCTAAGATAAATGCAAGCTGATAGCCAGCTCATTTCTGAATTCCTCCATAAATTCCTAGCTATGAGGTAGCCCAATCTATGCTTGAGCACACACCAAAAAGGTAACTGTATCCTATCAAAGGGAAGTTCCATTCCTACTTTGAAAAATGCAGGTGGTTGAAACATTTTTAATTATTAGAACAAATTCTCTGAGTCTTTCTCCATTTGTTTTGGTTCATTTTATTTTATTTCTGTTTGTTTTAGATTTCATTTTATTTCACTTCACTTCACTTAATTTAATTTAATTTAATTTTATGTATTTTACAGATTCTGCCTCAGGTGTATCTCTGTACAATTAGCACAAGAAGACACTAACCCCATGATGACAACAGCCCAGAAGTCACACTAGGCCTTCTGTCCTCACATCAGAAGATAGAGGCCTATACTTTGGAACTTTTGTGGACTCCTGGGCACCTTTGGAAGCCTGAGCCTGAGTTGTAGCCTGAGCTGTAGCTGCAGCCACAGCCTGGGCCTTGGTTTGAGCCTTGGCCTTGGACTTTGGCCAGGAGAGCCTGTGACCTTAGGTGATGCAACACCAGTGCATTTTCCAAGCTTGGGGTGAGTGAAACAGGCTTGTTGACTGAGCATGTGGCTGCTGCACTTTGAGATCTTGCACTTGATCTCCTTGGGCTTTATGAGGGTCCAATAGCCTTGGTATGTGCACTCATGGCCTTGCATAGTTGTCCTACCTCTTCTTCAGGCCTTTCTGGTTGTCCTTCTTGGTAAAGCATATATTCCTCAGAAACTTGGGGTCCACCTCTTTAAGAGATTTCTATCTCTGTGATAGGGGTTTCTTGATGCCATTTCTGTGCCATTTTCATGATTGGATGTGTATGGTGTGGTCCGTTTACTTGGCCATAACTGCATAGAAGCCGGCAGCTTCCAAAATGAACTTCTAGTTCATTCTTTTAAAGGAACACACACACACACACACACACACACACACACACACACACACACACACACACAGAATGTTCTTTATTAAGGCCAACCATCTCTTAGGCTCCAGGCACACAGCATGATAAATAAATGTCCTGTTTTCAAAAAGATTATAATTAAGTGAAGAAAGGGAGAAAACCCCAAACTCCCCAAGGTTAGGGTCACATCTTATTCATCTGTAGTTTTAATGACTGGTAGAACAGATGCACAAAGTACGCACCCAGCTATTCTTGGAAGATGTGGCAAACAGAATAAGTACATTGATTTTCTAAGATTATTATGTCCCATGTCCAATTCTCAGACTTCCTTTATCACTTTGGATGACAACTAGAGGTCTAGCTCCTGCTCCTTGCTCTCCCACTTGAATCACAACATCCAAGTTTTGCAAGACATTAGTGTTCCATCTTGAATTGTTATCACTGTGCTTGTGTCTGTGGAGAGTCTGCCTGAGGATCCCATCCTCCATGGCCTGATTCCAGTTATTTTTGCCTAGATAGAGTCTCTAGGGGGCACTTGAATGCTTGAGCACCTTTTCAATACATCACACCACTTGGGAGTTAGCACTTTTTCATGTTTACCCCACACTTCTAGGGGAAATGTGAAGTAGTCTTTGCTCAGCTCAGTCTGGCAAGGGAGATAACATAGATATGCAAAGAACCAGAGACAATTGTGGTGAAAAAGGAGTGGTGAAAATTGAAAGAAAAAATAACATGCAGTATAAGTGCTCTGTTCAAGAGTCTTTGACAGGGCTAGAGGCAATATACCCCTAGAAGGGGCAATTGGTAAGACCACTGGCACTTTAATTCACTAGGCAACATGTGTCAGAGACTCATTATTGTGTCAAGGAATGTTCAAACTCTCCCTGGAGGGTTTATTCATTCATGCAGCTGCTAATAGGAAGTCAACTATGTGCACTGTTATAATGGGGGGTTGCCCCAGTGCCTAACAGTTCACATCCCTGCTTTTTAATGGGGTGGAATTGAATATAACAAAACACACAAATTAAATAAGTGCAATTTGGCCATAGAAACTATAAAGAAGGATTTTAGGGAATAAAGGAGACAGGGCTACTTGGGGAAAGCCTCACAAAGAGGTGCCATTTGAGTTGAGGCTGAGTGACAGCAGGGGAACCAGTATAGTCTGGGGTTACATAAGCAGGTTGATGAACTGGACATGATGCTAGACTCCAGAGAAAAGTGCACCAAGGAGAAGAGCAAGAGCAGCAGACTCTAGACCTTCCATATTTGTGACTTCTTGTTATTTAAGAAAGTCAGTGACATTAGATGGTTAACATCTAGTTAGAATGATCAGAATTAGCAGATAAAATTACAGGACACCTAATTAAATTTGGATTTCAGAGAGACAACAAATTATTTTTTAGTATAAGTATGTCCTACAGAAAATAAAAATTTAAATTCTCTGTTGTGGAAACAAATACAAAAAATGAGTAGAATAAAGAAAAGAGAGAGGTACAGGGATCATTTCTAGTTAGGAAACAATTTGGCTTGGTGGGCCTCCCCTCAGTTTTGCACAGAGAATAGTCAATCCCCTGGTCAGTGATGGACCCAGATCAAGATGCAGAGAGATGGATGGGTTGGGAGAAATGTGGATGACCAAGCTGGTCCTTTCCCCTTCTAGGACTCACTCTAGAAATGAACAGTAGGGAATCTCAACCCTCAGCCTGGAAAGAGCATGGCAGTGTATCAGAACAGCTGTTCAGATCCAGGGCTCTGGCACCAACCTGAGCTGTGTGCTAGCTAGGATACCTTGGGCATATTACTGAAGATAGTAATCCCTTCATCTAAGGCAGATAACGGAAGATTTTAACTCCTAGGGATGCTGTGAAGATTAAATAAATTAATATAGGGACAACTGTTAAATTCTTGGCCCACAGTAACTACTTTAGAAAAAAGTTCTGAGAAAACAGTATCTGTTTGCTTCTTCAGTCACACTGTATTGCAGATGTCTTAAGACTAGGCAGCAAATTTGAGGTAGAGCTATGGTTTTCCAAATGGCTGTCGAGACCACAATGTTACATTATCTCAGTTATAGCAGCAGCAAATTCCCATCACTGTAATGAATCACAGCATGTATGCACACAGATGCAGGGCTCTGGACTCCTCAGGGAACAAATGGCAGACACTGCAATATCCTAACAATACGACGTGCATTGCATAGCAACTGAACTTGTAGCTTGGTTACACAACACAGGCCATGATGAAATCCAGCTTCTTTATGGAATATTTTCTCTAGATGATAAAGTATTGCATTTGGCTCTTGCCCCCTTGTGTAGCAATTTCTTCCAAAGGAAACAGTATAAAGATTTTAACTGAGGCTTGAAAACTAAAACTTGTCTTAGTATAACAATTGTTAAAGTCATCTGCTAAGAAATCACAGCTCTGAAATATAAAACATGCAGAGCTGTGTTGCTCAACATAATTTAATCATAAAATTCCACTTCCTGGATCTGAAGAAAAACATTTCTTTTTGGCCACTGGAGCTTTCTGAAGAAAAGCACTGTATATCTGCAGTGTGATAATAGTGATTTTGAATTTCAAAGAGAAAAAAGTTATGAATTTTTCCAAATAAACACTGAAGAGATCATCTTTTCAATTATTTGCAGATGATTTTGAAAGTTTTTTAAAAAATAACTTTGATAGAAATTGAGAAACATGGCCATTGGTTTGAGAAAAAATAGAATTAAATTGTGCTGTTTGAATTATATTTTGGACACATTTAATAAATGAGGACATTTTTGTACCATGAGAGCAAAACTCAAAAGTAGCAATGTGATGGGTGAAGAGTCCACAGTCAAATCAAGCAGCACACACAGCATGTGTCCATGTGACAAGGACCACAATTCTTTGGAAATAATATGTATGTGGGTTTTTAATACACACACAAATGCACTCACATATTTTCCCCATCTGAATCTTTTCCAGAACCATTGCCTAGTTAGCTCTGGAAAATATGTTCTAATATTGCTCCATTCATTGGCTATAATTTTGAGTTTATCCTATTCTAATATTAATTGATACTTATTTTCTTAGCTTTTATTTTTACACAGAATGATTCTCAATGAACATACGGGGTTTCAAACATGAAATATTCCCTCATTTGAAGAACAGTTTATGTCATATATATGACTGTTCTTTTGTCATTATAAACTTAAATGCAGACTTTTAGCTCTTTTAGACATAGATCCACACAAATATTAACAAAATTAGTTGTGTGCATTAACCAATAATGCCAATATATTTTAAATGGGTCTCTGAGTTGAATTAAAAACAAAAAAAAAAAAACAAAAAAATCCTTCAACATTGTATTAGGTATTTGTTAACCTGAAGAAAGATAATACAGGTCGTCGTCGGCAGCCGTCCATCTCGAGAGACGATGGTGTAGCTTCTTCAGAGTCTATCTGCACCGCCAAGAATGGCTGTGCAGTCCGACTCGGGAGTGACATGGTATCTGTCTCCTCCCGTGTTGAATCGACATCTTGCGATGACGCTGAAGCTACAGAGCCTGGGCAGGGTAATATGGAAGGTCTGCTGTTGCCCATGCAGCAGACCCCCCCTCTCTTCCCAGCTGAAGGGTCCAAGGGAAAGATAATACAGGTAGGCAAAGGTAATCAAGACTCTCATTCAGTTCTTCTACTTCTCTCCCTTTCTTTTTCCCTCCCTTCCTTCCCTCAGCATGCACAGACATACACCCAGGACATTCTATTATGTACACATCAATTTCATGCTTTTGGAAAAACTCCATACCATTTTGAGGATATTTTATCTGATTTTATTTGATATTTTATAAGATTATCACCTAATTACCAACTTCCTAAAGCAATATATGTTTAGATCTCCAGGTTAGACCTCATGGGTCTTACTGTATTCTGTTTGGTACCTGGTTAAGTAACTTATTCAGTAAACATGGACTAAAGATTATTTGTACATCATTTGGAATTTTCAAAGCACTTTCACATAGATCATCCTTTTTCACCTGGTGACAGTTATGTGAGCTACTACTTGTCAATATCCTCATTTATATCCATGAGGAAACTGAGGAATAGATAGATTGAATATCCAAGAGCCCTGTCTCTGCTCCCATTCACCTGGCTGTCACAATGAATAGTGGTACTAGGCCCATATTGCCTATTAGAGTAGCTGGAGTATTAAAAAAAAAAAAAAACCCAGTGCCCATGCTGCAGACTATGCCAAATAATCATAATTTCTAGGGTGGGACCAGGATAAAGGATTCCTAGTTGCAACCCAGGTTGAGACCCCACCCTCTAGATCAAGTGTTTCCATTTTCCAAATATTCATTGATTTGTTAATGCATCCCTAATTCCACTCCCAGAGACAAATTGGAAATGTACCCTCAGGACTAGGACACAGAACTTCATCTGAGATTTTATGGGCAAAGTATTTTCTCTAGTTGTCACCTGCCATTTCTTCTTTGGTTTAGCTTTCATTTCAGTGCCAGATATTCTAAGTGTCATTTAAGAAAGGAGTGTGGGGTGTGGGCAGGAGTCTCTTTTTCCATCATGAAAGTTAACATCAGTCTTTCCTCTCCTGAGATGAATCAATGTCTCATGGTTCTGGGAATTGCAATATTTTATTCAGAATTATCTGGATAAGTCACAGTGTTTCCTCAAAATTCACTATTGAGATTAGCTCATAGATGCATTCATTTTGCTTACCATTGTTCTTCCTTTATCTACTTTACACATGAATCATTGGCTTTATCAGATGGGCTACCCAGGCTGCTGTTCTGCCTGTGGAACTCTCTCTCCTGGGACCAAGCACTTTAGGTCTTCAGGCTTTTATTTCCAAGAAGGTGTAGGGCTATCTTCTTTCCACAGTAGCTGGCCTTTAGCTGCACTCAAAAGAGCACCAGTGCTCTAGAACAGGAGATTTGGGCAACTGCCTTCCACATAGACTCACTCTCCTCTGAGAAAATGCACGTGGAAGCAAACTGGGTAGTTGCCCCTCAGTTCATGGGTTCTCAACCATTTGTAAATGTCCCTCCTATGGCTGTTAACCCATGAGGTTAATATTGTAGCAATTTAAGGCTTGAGGACATTAATCTTCTGGATAATTCAAAGAATACATTTTAGGAAATCTGGCTCTACCTTTATACTGTTAAAAGTGATTAAAGAAGACAATTTAGGTGATACAAATGAACTTTATTTAACCCTTCTTGAGTGGACAACTTACATTTGGAGAACTGCAAAATGGGGCTGAACGCAAGAAAGTTTGATAAGATAAAAATAAAGAACAAGAAAGATAAAAATAAATATCTGTAGAGGATTTCTCTGTCTGGTTTCGAGAGTTGTAAACCAAGCCACAAGCCAGGCACCTAAGCCTGTGAGACTTGACCAGAAAACTGGGAAGTTCAGAGGCAGACATGACTTGAAGGCCACTCAGAGGGTTCCCATGGGAATTAGATTTAAAGAATGCATATTATGCTTTGAAGCTTGCTCTGATTTTCTTATCTCTTAGTTAGCTATAAACAGTGTGTAGCGAAAAATGTGTGAAGCCTTGCACTTGATGACAGTATGGTGCCAGATTGTTTAACAGACCCTGACACAGACTGGTCACTGTGTTCTTTACATTGATATCTGTAATCAGTAACTGTCAACTGTAACCCAAGAGTCTAAAGCTAATTAATGAGTCATGAGTCTTGACCTTGTATTTCCCAAATCCCCTCCTCAATAAAAGGGCCTAGGAGGGAGCATTTGGCACTCTTCTCCACTAGAGACATTTGTCATCTCTCCTCCTACCAGACAAAAGACAGTGTCCGGGTAATTTTGTTCTCTCTCATCTGTGATCCTGAAACCTCTGCTGGACACAGAGTTCCAACAAAACTCGGGCATTGGAAGCAGACAGCCTCAAATATCTTATTGGCTGAGGCCACATAGTCCACCTTGTTTGGTGTGAGAAGGAACAATGAAATAAGTATAGAGCCCAGAGTTGGTTTGGTGTTTGGGGATTGGTTAACTGGTTAAAGATACTATATTTCTGGTCAAGTGGAGTGTTTACAGGGACACAAAAGTAATCTAAATTTCAGGAGTGGCTCCATCTTGGGCTGAGAAAATTATTTCAGTAATATCTTAGATCATACAAGGGTACATTTTCCATCATGAACTAGAACTTGAGTATTGACCAATGGGTGTACTTACTTAAACATCCCAGTGTGTTTACTGTATATGTTAAGATTTTAAGACTCAATAGGTGACATGACTGAAGAAAACAATTTTTATTATTTTCTTAGTTTTTGCACAAAATGATATCTAGTAAATAAGTAGGTTTTTAATAGATGACTTACACGTATTAGCAAAACTAACATTTCATCTTCTAGATCCATTTTAGTTTTTCAGTTGCTATGGACTGAAGTGCAAACTTTCAGCATGTGGGATAAAAAGAAAACCAACCCATGAGAGTAGAGTCAGTACTGGGATTCAAGCCTCGGACCATTGCTGCAAGTTCTGCATTAGCACTAATAGTGCCTGGGAAAACTGTCCGTACCTAATAGTCTCTTTCTGGCTTTTATTGGGTTGGTCAAAAAGTCAGTTTAGTTTTTTCCATAAAATGAAAGACACATTTTTTATATTCACAAGTAACTTTATTGATTTGGCTATTTTGAGTATGTCAGCTATCTCTTGCATGGTATAATGTTGATTTTTCTCAATTAATGTCTTGATTTGATAGCTATCAACTTTAGCTGGTCTACCCAACTGTGGAGCATTGTCCAGCAAGAAATCTCCAGCATGAAACTTGGCAAACCACTTTTGACACATTTGATCAGTCACAACACCTTCTCCATGCACAGCACAAATCATTTTTTTTTTTTTTGCATTTCAGTTGTGTTTTTACCTTTCTTGAAATTAAAAAGCATAATATGCCAAAAATGTTGCTTATTTTTTTCCATCTTCAGTATTAAAATGGCTACATAAAAATTCACCAATTTTGATAATTTTTATTTTAGTGCATGCTGATATGACAACTGTCACAATACAATCTAACAAAATTGTTTCAAATGAAGTTAAAGACAACTAAGTGCTACTAGAACCATCTTATGGGAAAAAATCAAGCAAATTATTTTGGCCAACCCTATACTTTTGACGAATTGCTGGGACAGGGCCATTCATGTAGCTTTTGCTTCATATAAATAGGAAGTGGAATCAATTTCCAGTCCCACCATCAGTGAAGGGGAAGACAGTCTTGATGAGCTATTGTCTACACAAGGACTATCAGATGTTTGTTTTTTTTTTCAATTACAGTTGTCCCATTTTTTTCCCCAGTGCTCCCCCCCACCCAGCCCACCCCTTCTCCCACAATTATATCCCTCCCCGTTGTTCATATCCATGAGTCATTTATACATGTTCCTTGACTAAACCCTTCCCTTACTTAACCCCCTTCTCTCCCTCCCATCCCCCCATTGACTGTTATTGTGCTCCTTGTTCTATTTAGTTCATTTGTTTATGTTGTTCTCTAATTTCCTGTATTAAGTGATATCACATGGTATTTTTCTTTCTTTGCCTGGCTTATTTCTTTAATATTCTGCTTTCATCAGTAAAGTGTAGACTTTGGTGTGCTTTTAAAATATCCACTGGTTTTATTACAAGTGAACCTGGTTTTTGTTTTGTCATTATACAGATTGACCATCTTTACACCTTTCTTCCTCAAACTTTCTGTGCATATCTTATGCTCATTTGAACAGAGTATTTTTTTTCTTACAGATTTATGAGATTATAAATTTAATGAGAAGGCTAAGCTTTTTCTGAGATGTATTTTTCAAATATTTTCCCAGTTCATCACCTGCTTTCAAATATTTTAGTAATAAAATATACATTATTTCTTAAATTTTACATGTTTTTATGTCTTAATCATTTCCCTTTTTGTTGGCAGTATATTCCTGGGGAGCCTCTCACTGTTTCAAAAACCAATGGGTTTTTCTAAGTTGGTAACTTTATCTCCTGTAATAAGAAGTTTTTTCAAAGAAAAATCTTGACTATTTCCACATGGAGCATGATGTTGCTTCTGTATTATAAATTCTGTATCTTGACATCATCCCTTCTTTTCAGATTTAACTTTGTTATCAAAAATATTAAACATATATAGAAGTAGATCAAACTGTATACTGAAACCTCATTTATTCACCTTCTAGTTTCAATAATTATCACCACTTAGTCAGTCTTATTTTATCTACCTCTTATTATGTTTTTGCTTTGAAGCAAATTTTAGATATCATATTATTTCACTTATAAATACTTCAGTATCTATCTCTAACAGGAAATAGTTTAAATAAAAAACATTTATTGTATTATTTACACACCCACTACAACAACCATTAATAGATATTCACATAAACATTTACATGAAAACTATCTTTTTGCAGGTACTTTGCTAGATTCAGGATCCAGATAAGGTCCCACATTACATTTGGATGATGTATCTCTTAGGTTTCTTTTAATCTGCTCGAATTCTTCCCCCAGTTTTCATGAATCTACTTGTTGATGCAACTGGGTCACTGTCCTACACAGTGTATTATGTTCTGGATTTACCTGACTGCCCTCTCAGTGAACAAGTTTTTTTATCTTCCATGTTTTCTGTTAATGGGTGGTTATGCCCAAGGCTCAATTAAACTCATTTTCTATTTTTTGGCAAGAATACATTATGTAAATGCTATACGATTTCTCTTGCATCATACTGGGAAGCAATAATGTCTGTCCATGTCACTTTTAATGGTATTAAGACTGATTGGTGAGTTATGGTGCTATGGACCTAGGAACCACCACTGTATACATTTTCATCAATAATTTACTCAGGATTAAGAGCTTGTGACTGGTGTGTTGGTTAGGAGAATAGGTTGAAGTCAGAAACAGGTCCAAGTATTGGTTCTGCAGTCACTGGTTCTGTTTTGGGCAAGTGCTCAATCTCTTAGGCTTGTCAAGGCTTACTCAGCTTTGAGAAGCGTGTTGTATGGGACAACTGTGGAAGTAGGTACATTTTTTTGTCAGGGTTTTGGTGAAGAGTAGTAGCTGTAATTTACTGCCATTAGTTTAAGCAGATGAAATTTGTTTAGATGACCTTAGAGTTCTTTCTGAGGCTGAGGTCCTAGGATGAATTAGGCAACTCCTATTGTTGGGTTACCTGTGTATTTAGAGGAAACCCGTGGGCAGAAGAGTTCACCTTCTGGTTGTAATAGCTCAAAAAATGTACCAATTCTTCCAGACTTGGGTTCTGTGGGCAGCGCTGAAAGGTCTGTAAATTTGCATTTACTTTTCCAGTCCTGGTTTATAACAGCTTGCCAATGTGTCAGCAAGATAAACATAGATCGATGACTATGTTTTAGTAATTCACTTTACTGAAGTCAATGCTCAGTCATGTTATAGGCAAGACTTCCTCTAGTACCAATCAATAGTGGAGGAAGCAGCTATGTCTATGCAGGAAAAGCTGCATGAAGAGCTGCACCTGAGCTACTACCAAAAGGTAATGGTTTAGTAAGGCAGGAAACTCTATAGCTCTCATTCATCCACAAATATTATGAATGCCTGTGCTGTGGCAGATACTGTTTTAGGTTCTTGGGGTAGTTTATGTTCAGAACTTCAAGATAAAATTATCTTTTCTCCTGGAGCTGATGTATATTGTAATAGGGTGTGCATGTGTGGGGAGGCAACCAACAGGAAACTGAAATAATCCATGCAAGTCAGAGAGTGATACAAACAATGACAAAAAAAATTATAGAGTGGAATAAGGGGGTTTATAGTGTCCAGGGAATTGTGTGGATTGTAGTTTGAGGTGGTATAATCAGTGCAGGTAGGCATAGCTTGCAAGAGCAGGCCAGACAATGATGGCTTCTTCAGACCCCACATGCTAAGTGACCTATTTGCAGGCTCCAAGTGAAATTGCCATACTTAGAAGACCAACTGCACCCTCAATTTCTGCCCTGCATACCCAAATTATGGTGCTACCCATCCCTCTGTTACCTGCTCTCCGTATCATCTAGGTGGTCCCAAATTCCCTGTACCCCATCCAAGCTCTTCTTCAGGCCATGATTTCAACATCAGCTCCCTCCAGGGCGTCATTCATCCCTTTAAAGGTGCCTCCTCCTCCTCCCTCATCTCAAAAAACATTAAGAAGCCTCCTGACCTCCACTTTGAAAGTACAAGACTATTTCTCAAGAAGACTTTGCACTGGTAAGTTTTGGGTGTTCCTGGAAGAACACTACGTCATCATCACTACTATAGTCTCCATCACCATCACCGTTACCATCACTACCATCTTATCTTCCCCAAAACTCTGATCAGGAAGAGTCACATGTAAGCCACATGTGGGCCTGGTGAACAGAACTTTTCTGAGCCTGGCCTGATGGCCTGAGCTTGCCAAAGGCTTTTGTTTGTCATTGGAAAACAACTTTGTGCAGGGTCTTATTTAATCTGCTTTTCCCTCCTTATAAAGAGACTTTTCACCAGATGAATCATACCTAACATACTTGGTGGAGCCAGACAGTTGGCTTCCCAGGATGTTTACTACAGCATAGACTTCATCTCTTAGGAATTCTTAGGAAATGACAAGAGACAGAAAATTGTCATGGTTTTTGTTAAAAAACAATAACAAAAACTGGAGGCCTGGAAATAAGCCAATCCTTAGTAGAAAAGAGTTCTTATCTGCCAGCCTATTCTACTCAGTGTCATACAGAACAACTTTGGGGCCACTGTAGTGACATACCTTTGGCACAGATGAGGCCTGCTTGCCACTTTCAGCTGCATTATTTGGGAGGTCTTAATTACTGCCTGTTGGTGGCTGTTGTCACTCCCTTCATGGGTGTGGTCCTCATACTCAGAGCTCATTTACAGTAAGAAGATTCTAGAGTTCTTTTCCTTATCTCTTCTTTTGAACTTCTGGCTGATTCTGAGCAAGACAGGTATTAATCTTTTTGATGTGTGTTTCATTTTACTAAAATTATTGGAGTGACAATGGTTCATTGGGTCATACGTTTCAAGTATACATTTCTATGATACATGATCTGTATATTTCATTGTGTGTCCACCACCCAAAGTCAAAGCATTTCAGTCTCCATATATTTGGCCCCCTTGACATTTACTCCCTCTCCACCTCTCCTTTCCTCTAGTAACCACCATACTGTTCTCTCTCTGGGTCTGAGTTTCAGTTTTCTATTCCATATATGAATGGAATTATATGGTTCTTAGCTTTTCTGACTGACTTACTTCACTTAGCATAATATTCTCAATATCCATCCATGTTGTTGCAAATGACAGTATTTTATCTTTTCTTATGGCTGAGTAGCATTTCATTGTATATATGTACTCAATCTTCTTTATCTAATCCTCTATTAAAGGACACTTTGATTGTCTCCATGCCTTGACCATGGAGATATATGCACCCCAACGGGTACAGGGAGGGCCCGCTGGACACACAGAAGACCGTGTGCAGACACCTATGGCCAGCTCTATTGGGCACCAGGCTGGAGCACAGACCACTTGCTCAGGCTCTGCTCATTCATGCGAGCCAGGCAGGTGCGGGAACCCGGGGTGGAAGGGGCGGCTGCAGCACGGGAAGGGTGGGCGGCTGCAGCTCAAAAACAACAAGCCCACAGCTACTCACAGATGCTCACTTCCACTGTGCACAAGTGTCTGGGGCCCTGCCCTAAGAGCTGAGAGACCAAATCCCAGAGCGCAGCTCGGCAGGCCTGAGGCTAGTGCTCAGGCCGCCTTGTGCGTGCACTGCTGTGCGCGCAGAAGAACCTCGCCAGCTCCAACAGGCGCCAACGGAACACACTGTGCCAGCCACCACGGGCGCACACCGCTGCTGCAAGGAACAGGAACCTCTGGACCACCTCATTAGACCAGCTGTGGATGCAAAAAAAGAAGACGCACAAAGGCTGAACTGAGTAAACACTTTTTTTTTCTTAAAAAAACCTATATCTCTAATTTGTTTCATACAATCTCTCCTTCTCATCCTTCCTCTTTAATTTTTGTTTATTTGTTTGTATGTCTAGTTTAGATTCCCTTTCACTCTAAATAAATAGAATATAATTACTATATAAATCCAATACTATACAATCCTGCTTTCTTACTATATTCTGCATTCTTCCCTCCTTTCCTTCTATCATTATTAACATATAATGTAAATATTATGTACTGTCTTGCATAGTCTCAACTATTATTAATCTATCATCCCCTCTCTCAAAAATCATATTTTTCCTCCCTAAAAACAACTCTTATCTATTCTTCCTATAATATAAAAGCTCTAATATCTCTACATTTATATTAATGCTGGCTTGTTGGCTGACAATAGCGGGATAGAGGTTGGGGGATATTTCTGAGGGTGTGGATCTCCTGCCTGGGCTGTGTGTTTATGTTTTTAACAGCATCTCCACAAAAGAACTCAAGACAAAGTGGATAGAGTGACTCTCAATCAACTATCCAGAGGGAAGATTCCACTAAAGAGCATCTGAAATATAACCAAACAGCGTAAACAAATGACATAAAGGGTAACCCAAGAACATCAGGCTCAGGAGATCAAAGAGGCTGCACCACTGAATCCCCCAGATCTACTATAAAGAATCTCATACCACAAAGGTGTGAAGGCAAAGCAGACAAATCCAAATAACAAAAACAAACAAGAAGAATTCAACATGGTAAGACGCAGAAACAACCTCTCAATGAAAAGAAAAGAGGAATCCCCAGAAAGAGAGGTAGATGGAATAGACATAGCTCAAATGCCAGACACAGAATTCAAAACAATGGTGGTGAAGAAGCTCAATATACTCAACAACCTCAAAAACAACTATGGCAACCTCCAAGGAAGTTACCAACAGCTCCATGAAAATTACAGGGAACTTGCAGAGAACTACAGCAGCATAAAAAGACATAGAAACTATTAACAAGAACCAGGAAGAAATGAAGAATTCAATCTCTGAACTGAAAAACAGTAGAATCAGTCAAAAGCAGACTAAACGAAGCAGAGGATCAGATTAGTGAGTTAGAAGATAATGTAGAAAAAAATTCCCAGACAGTACAACAAAATGAAAAAAGTTTTAAAAAGTACGAAGAAGATGTAAGGAAATTACAGGATAGCATGAGGACAAACAACATCAGAGTCATTGAAATTAAAGAGAAAGAAGGGGAACAAAGAATAGAAAAGATGATAGGAGAAATAGTGACAGAAAAATTTTCCAACTCGATGAGAGAAAAAGTTATGCAAGTTCAGGAAACAAGAAAGTTCCAATGAAGATGAACCCCAAAAATCCCACTCCAAGGTACATCATAATTAAAATGGCAACATTCAAAGACAAAGAGAAAATCCTGAAAGCAACAAGAGAAAAACAGCAAATAACATACAAGGGAGCTCCAATAAGGCTGTCGACCGATTTCTCAACAGAAACACTACAAGCCAGAAGGAAATGGTCAAAAATATTTCAAACAATGAAAAATAAAGCCCTATACCAAGAATACTCTACACAGCAAGGCTCTCATTTAAAATGGAAGGTGAAATAAGGAGTTTCTCAGACAAAGGAAGACTAAAAGAATACATCTCCACCAAACCAACATTGCAAGAGATGCTGAAGGGTATGTTTTTAAGGAAAAAGAAGAAAAAAAGAGGAGAGAAACAGAGGTACAAAGGGAAATGAATAAACACATGTTGATAATAACATTAAATGTAAATGGATTAAATGCTCCTATTAAAAGGTATAGAGTAACAGAATGAATAAGAAAACAGGACCCACATATTTGCTGTCTACAAGAAACACACCTCAAAACAGAAGATTTACATAGACTGAAAGTAAAGGGATATAAAAAAATATTCCAAGCAAATGGACCTGAAAAAAAAGCCAGGTTAGCAGTCCTTATCTCAGGCAAAATAGATTTCAAAGCAAGGGCAATAGAAACAGACAAAGAAGGACATTTCATAATACTTAAGGAACAATCCATCAAGAAGATATAACACTTATAAACATATATACACCCAACATCGGAGCAACCAAATACATAAAGAAAATGCTAGAAGACCACCAGAAGGATATTAACAACACACTCATAGTAGGAGACTTTAACACTTCATTATCAACAATAGACAGATCTTCAAAGCAAAGAAACACCAAGGATATACAGGCATTGAACAACACACTAAACCACATGGACTTAACTGATATATATAACTTTGCACCCCAAAGAAGCAAAATATATATTCTTTTCAAATTGTATATGTGTCATTTTCAAAGATAGACCACATGATAGGACACAAAACAAGCCTCAACAAATTCAAGAAAATAAAAGCATATCAAGCATCTTTTCAGACCACAATGTCTTGAAACTAAAAATCAACCTCAGAGAAAAGAATCAAAGACACCCAAACTCATGGAGAATGAATAATATGCTATTAAATAATTAATGGGTTAACAGTGACATCAAAGAAGAAATCAAGAAATATCTAGAAACTAATGATAATGAACATACAAGAGCTCAAAACCTATGGAACACAGCAAAAGCAGCCCTAAGAGGGAAGTTCATAGCAATACAGGCATATCTCAAAAGGATAAAAGAATCTCAAATAAAAAATCTAACCCTAAAGCTACAAGAACTAGAACAACAAGAACAAACAAAGCCTAGGGCAAGAAGGAGGAACGAAATCATCAAGATCAGAGCACAATTAAATAACATAGAGACCAAACAAAGAATTCAAAGGATCAACGAAACTAGGAGATGGTTCTTAAAAAAAAATAAACAAAATTGACAAGCCTCTCACCAGGCTCATTAAGAAAAAAAGAGAGAAGACCCAAATAAACAAAATCAGAAATGAAAGAGGAGAAATCACGACTGATACCACAGAAATACAGACGATTGTAAGAAATTACTAAAAACAACTGTATGGCAAGAAATTTGACAACCTAGAAGAAATGGACAAATTTCTAGAAATATATAACCTTCCAAAACTGAACCAAGAAGAAGTAGAAAGTCTCAACAGACCAATAACAAAAAAGAAAATTGAAACTGTAATGAAAAATCTCCCTGCACACAAAACCCCTGGACCGGATGGCTTCACAGGCGAATTTTATAAAACATTTAGGGAAGAACTAACTCTTACCCATCTTAAACTATTCGAAAAGATCCAAGAAGAGGGAAAAATCCCAAACTCTTTCTCTGAAGCCAGTATTACCGTAATCCCAAAACCAGGTCAAGACACAACAAAGAAAGAAAACTACAGGCTAATATCACCGATGAACATAGATGCTAAAATCCTCAATAAAATATTGGCAAACCAGATCCAGCAATACATCAAAAAGATCATATACCACGATCAAGTGGGATTCATCCCATGGATGCAAGGATGGTTTAATATTTGAAAATCAATAAATACATTATCTAAACAGAATGAAATACAAAAATCACATGATCATATCGATAGATGCAGAAAAATCATTTGATAAAGTACAACACCCAACTATGATGAAAATACTCAGCAAAATGGGAATAGAGGGAGCATAACTTAACATAATTAATTCTATATATGAGAAGCCTGAAGTCAACATCATACTCAATGAACAAAAACTAAAAGCATTTCCCCTGAAATCAGGAACTAGACAAGGCTGTCAACTCTCTCCACTGCTATTCAACATAGTGTTGGAAGTTCTAGCCACAGCAATCAGACAAGAAAAAAAAAAGGTATCAAAATAGAGAAAGAAAAAGCAAAACTATCATTATATGCAGATAACATGATAGTATACCTAGAAAACCCTATAAACTCCACTAAAAGACTACTTGATATAATAAGTGAATTTGGCAAAATAGCAGGTTGCAAAATAAATATACAGAAATCTAAGGCATTTCTGTACACCAACAATAAAATATCAGAGACAGAGACAAAAAAAAAAATACCATTTACTATAGCAACAAGAAAAATAAAATACCTAGGAATAAACTTAACCAAAGAGATAAAAGACCTGTACACTGAAAATTACATAACATTGAAGGAAGAAATTAAGGAAGATACAAATAAATGGAAGCAAGTAGCATGTTTTTGGATGGGAAGAATCAACATCATCATAATGGCCATATTACCCAAAGCAATTTACAGATTCAATGCAATCCCTATTAAAATACCAAGGACATATTTCACTGACCTAGAACAAATATTCCAAAAATTCATATGGAACCAAAAAAGACCCCAAATAACAAAAGCAATCTTGAGACAGAACACAGCAGGAAGAATCACAATACCAAACACCAAACAATACTACAAAGCCACTGTGATCAAAACAGTCTGGTACTGGCATAAGAACAGACATATAGATCAGTGGAACAGAATAGAGAGCCCAGAAATAAACCCAGGGTTCTATGGTCAAGTAATATTTGATAAAGGAGGAAGGAACATAAAATGGAGTGAGAAGAGCCTCTTTAAGAAATGGTGCTGGGAGAACTGGACAGGGACTTGCAAAAAAATGAAACTAGACCGCCAACTTACACCACACATGAGAATAAACTCAAGATGGATTAAAGACTTAAATGTAAGCCGTGAAACCATAAAAGTCCTAGAGGAAAACATAGGCAGGAAAATTTAAGATATCGCACATAAGAATATTTTCACAGATACATCTCCTTAGGCAAGAGAAATAAAGAAAAAAAAATACAAAGGGAACTACATCAAACTAAAGAGTTTCTGCACAGCAAAAGAAAACATCAGCAAGATGAAAAGGAAACCATCCATATGGGAAAACATATTTGCTCATGATATCACAGACAGCGGACTGATCTCCAAAATATATAAAGAGCTTATATGACTCAACATCAAGAAAACAAAGAACCCTATTAAAATATGGGCAAAGGACTTGAACAAACAGGTATCCAAAGAGGATATACAGAAGGTCCATAGACACATGAAAAAATGCTCAACATTATTAGCCATCAGAGAGATGCAAATAAAAACCACAATCAGATACCACTTTACAGCAGTCAGAATGGCCATCATCAACAAATCAACAAACAAGCGCTTGCGAGGATGTGGAGAAATGGGAACCCTACTGCACTGTTGGTTTGAATGCAGACTGGTGCAGCCACTATGGAAAACAGTATGGAATTACCTCAGAAAAGTAAAAATGGAACTGCTTTTTGAACCAGTGATTTCACTGCTAGGATTATACCCAAAAAATTCTAAAACCCTAAGTCAAAAGAACTTATGCACCCCATATATTCATAGTAGCATTGTTTTCAATAACTAAGTGCTGGAAACAGCCTAAGTGCCCATGTGTAGATGAGTGGATCAAAAAACTGTGGTACATCTACACAATGGAATACTATGTAGCAGAAAGAAAGAAGGAACTCCTGTCATTTTCAACAACATGGATTACACTAGAGAGAATTATGCTTAGTGAAATAGGCCAGGCAATAAAATAAAAATCCCATATGATATCACCTAACACAGGAAACTAAAGAACAACATAAACAATCAAACTAAATAGGACAAGGAGCAGAATAGCAGTCTATTGGGGAGACAGGGGAGGGAGAGAAGGGGGATAAGGAGGGCAAGGTTTTAGTCAAGGAATGTGTGTGGCTGACTCATGGACATCGACAATGGGGAGAGATATGATTGTGGGAGAAGGGGTGGGCTGAGTGGGGGAGAGCAACAGGGGAAAAATGGGACAACTGTGATTGAAAAACCGAAAAATAAAACGGGAGAAAAAAAGAATCTCAAATAAAAATTTAATCCTACAACTATAAGTACTAGAGGAGCAGCAACAAACAAAGCCCTGAGCGAAGAAAAGGAAGGAAATCATCAGGATCACAGGAGAATTAAATGACATAAAAGACTAAACAAACAATTGAAAAGGTCAATAAAACCAGGAGCTTGTTTTATCAAAGTAAACAAAATTGATAAGCCTTTAACCAGACTTATCAAAGAAAAAGGGAGAAGACACAAACACATAAAATTAGAAATTAAAGAGGAAAAGTCTCAATCAATACCACAGAAATACAAAGGATTGTAAGTAATCACTATGAAGAACTCTATTACAAGAAACTTGACAATCTAAAATTTGACAACCTGAAATTTGAAGTGGGCAAATTTCTGGAAACATATAATCTTCCAAAACTGAAGCAAAAAGAAACACAAAGCCTGAATAGACCAATAACAACTAGTGAAATTGAAGCAATGATAAAAACAAACAAACAAAAAAAAAATAAATAAAACAAGACAAAAAAAAAAACAAAAAACTGGCACACAAATGTTCCAGACCAGATAGCTTCACAGGTGAATTTTACCAAATATTTAGAGAAGAACCAACTCCTATCCTTGTCAAGCTATTCAAAAAAACTCAAGAAGAGGGAACACTCCCAAACTCTTTTTATGAAGCCAGTATTATCCTAATTCCAGAACCAGATCAAGACACAATAAAGAAAGAAAACTACAGGCCTATATTGCTGATGAACATAGATGGTAAAATCCTCAACAAAATATTAGCAAACCAGACCCAGCAACACATACAAAGATCATACACCACGATCAAGAGGGATGTATATTTAATACTCATAAATCTACATATATATATATATATATATATAATAAACCATATAAACAAAATGAAAACAAAAATCACATTGTCATATCAATAGATGCTAAAAAAGCATTTGACATAGTATAAGACTCATTTATGATGAAAATACTCAGTAAAGTGGGAAGAGGGAGCAGCCTAAGCATAAAAAAGGCTATATACGAGAAACCTGAAGCTAACATCATACTCAATGAGCAAAAACTGAAAGCATTCCCTCTAATTAGAATCAGGAACAAGACAAGGATGTCCACTCTCTCCAATCCTATTCAACAGAGTCCTGGAAGTACTAGCCACAACAATCAGACAAGAAAAAAAAAAAAGTCATCCAAATTGGAAAAGATGAAGTAAAACTGTCATTATTTGCAGATAACATGATAGTGTACATAGAACACCCTATAGACTCCACAAAAAATTACTCAACCTAATAAGTGAATTTGGAAAAATAGCAGGGTACAAAGTCAATATTCATAAATTAAAAGCATTTCTGTACACGTACATTAAAGTATCACAGATAAAAACTAGAAAAAAATTAATATACGATAGCAACAAGAAAGATAAAGTACCTAGGAATAAACTTAACCAAGGATGTAAAGGACTTGCACTCAGAAAACTGCAAAACACTGAAGAAAAAAATTAAGGAAGATACAAATAAATGGAAGCATATACCATGTTTATGGATGGGAAGAATTAACATCATTAAATGTCCATATTACCCAAAGCAATTTATAGATTCAATGCAATCCCTATTGAAATACCAATGACATATTTCACAGACCTAGAACAAATACTTCAAAAATTAATATGGAACCAAAAAGAATCCGAATTGCCACAGCAATCTTGAGACAGAACACACTAGGAGGGATCACAATACCTGATATTGACATCCGGCCAAGATGGAGGCATAGACAGACATGCTGCATCTCCCTCCACTACTAAGAAGGAATACACTACTTCAAAACTAGAGACAACCAGAAGTCCCAGAAAATCAAACTGCATAGAAGTCCTGCAAACAAAGAAATAAAGAAGAAATACTCATATAGACAGGTAGGATGGGAAGAGCTGGGGCAGAGAGGACACCCTATAATGGTGGCAAGAGCAACCGCAGTGGCAGGCCAGCAGGAAATGCAGGCACACATTTTTAAAAGCCAGGAAGGACACCTGGAGAGCGTTTCCAGATGATGCAGGTCACAGTCCCAGCACTGGGGAAAAAATCAAGCTTCATTGCTTCTACTGTGCAAACCAGTGGGAGTTGGGGTGGAGGCACAAACTCCCAGTCTCTCAGCAGAGTCCGCTTGTTTAAAGGGCCCCCATGGTCCTAGAACATTTGCACACCCACCCACTCAAGGACCAACAGCCAGGGGAACAGCTAAAGGGGGTGCCAGTCCTGTATGAAAGTGGGAGGAGTGCCTGGAAAAGGGGCAAATGCTGAGCAAGTGGCATTGTTCCCTGTAATACCCCTCCACCACATACAGTGCCACAACCTGGTGACATAGGTCGCCTGTTACTGATGAATCCCTAAGGCTACGCCCCTTTCAATGTAACAGGATTGACAGCTCTACCTAAGACACAGAGGTAAACAAATGCAGAAGCCTGTCAAAATGAGGAGACAGAGAATTATGGCCCAAAAATGGGAATGGATCAAGGTTCCAGTGGGAGAACTAAGTGACAAGGAGATAGCCAAACTAACAAATGAGGGGATAGCCAACCTAACAGACATAGAGTTGTAAACACTGGTGGTAAAGATGCTCACAGACTTGACAGATATGTTTGAGTATGGCAAACTCATAAGAGAAGAAGTGAAGGCTATGCTAAGTGAAATGAAGGAAAATTCACAAAAAAACAATGGTCAAGGGAAGAAAACCGGGGTTCAGATCAATGATTTGGAACATAAGGAAGAAAAAAACAGTCAACCCATACAGAATAAGGAAACAACAATTGAAAAAAAATGAGGAAAGGCTTAGGAACCTCTGGGACAACTTTAAACTTACAAATATCAGAACCATAGGGATGACAGAAGAAGAGGAAGAGCAAGAAATTGAAAACTTATGTGAAGAAATAATGAAGGAAAACTTCCCAAATTTGGCAAAGGAAATAGACATACAAGTCCAGGAAGCACAGAGAGTCCTGGGCAAGCTGGACCCAGAGGTGACCTCACCAAGACACATCATGATTAAAATGTCAAAGGTGAAAGATAAAGAGACAATCCTAAAAACAGCAAGAGAGAAGTGAAGAGTTGCCTACAAAGGGGTGCCTATAAGACTATCTACTGATTTCTCAAAAGACACTTTGCATGCAAGAAGGGACTGGCAAGCAGTATTTAATGTGATGAAAAGCAACCTACAACCATTATTACTCTATTTAGCAAAGCTATCATTTAGAAAAAAAGTGCAGATAAAGTGCTTCCGAGACAAGGTAAAGCTAAAAGAGTTACCCATCACCAAGCCATTATTATATGAAATGTCAAAGGGGCTTGCTTAAGAAAAAGAAGATCAAAACTGTGAACACTAAAATGACAACAAACTCACAACAATCGACAACTTAATCTAAAGAATAAAAACAAAGTCTAATTAAGGAAAGCAGAATAGAACAGAATCATAGGTATGAGGATCATTTGGAGGGTTATCAGCTGGGAGGGGGAAGAGGGAGAAATGGGGAAATGGTGCAAGAACTAAGAAGCAAAAAATTGGTTGGTACAAAATAGAGAGGGGGATGTTAAGAATAATATAGGAATGGGTGAAGCCAAAGAACATATAGGCACAACCCATGGACATGAACTAAGGGGGGTGGGATTGCTGGAGGGAAGGGGGGTACTGGGCAGATGGGAGCAAAGGGGAAAAAATTGGAACTACTTTGTAACAACATAATCAATAAAATATACTTTAAAGAATACCTGATATCAAACTATATTACAAGGCCACTGTAATCAAAACAGTATGGTGCTGGCATAAGAACAGACATATAGAAAGTGGAATAGAAATGAGAGCCCAGAAATAAACCCAGGTCTCTATGGTCAACTAATATTTGAAAAAGGGGGAAAGGACATAAAATGAAGTGAAAAGAACCTCTTCAACAAATGGTGCTGGGAGGTCTGGAGAGGAACATGCAAGAAAAATGAAACTAGACTACCAACTTACACCATACATCAGAATCAACTCAAGATGGATAAAAGACTTAAATGTAAACCATGACAGTATATAAGTCCTAGAGGAAAACACAGACAAGAAAATTTCAGACATTCCATGTAGCAATATTTTTGCTGATATATCTCCTAAGGCAAGGGTATTAAAAGAAGGAAGAAACAAATGAGAGTATATCAAACTGAAGAGTTTCTGCTCAGCAAAAGAAAACATCAGCAAGAAGAAAAGGGAACCAACCATATGGAAAAACATATTTGCCAATGATACCTCAGACAAGGGATTGATCTCCAAATATAAAAAGAACTTATACTACTCAACAGCAAGAAGACAGACAAGCCAATAAAAATGGTCAAAGGACCTTAACAAACACTTCTGCAAAGAAGATGTACAGAGGATCTATAAGCATATAAAAGGATGCTCAACATCACTAGCCGTTAGAGAGGTGCCAATTAAAACCACAATGAGGTACCACCTCACACAAGTCATCATAAACAAATCAACATACAACAAGTGCTGGCAAGGATTTGGAGAAAAGAGAACCCTAGTGCACTGTTGGTGGGAATGCAGACTGGTGCAGCCACTATGGAAAACGCTATGGAATCCTCAAAAATCTATAAATGAAACTGCATTTTTATCCAGCAATTCCACTTCTGGGATTATACCCAAAGAATTCTGAAACATCAATTCAAAAGAACCTATGCACTCCTATGCTCATAGCAGTGTTATTTACAATAACCAAGTGCTGGAAACAGCCTAAGTGCCCAACTGTAGATAAATGGATCAAAAACTCTGGTACATTTACACAATGGAATACTATTCAGTAGAAAGAAAAAAAACAAAAACAAAAAAAGCCTCCTATCTTATATGGCAAAATGGATGGAACTGGAGAGTATTATGCTAGGTACAATAAGCCAGGTGTTGATATACAAATACCATATGACCTCACCTAATACAGTAAGCTAATGAAAAAACAAATAAACAAGCAAAATAGAATCCAATGCATTGAAACAAGGAACAGACTGACAGTGACCAGATGGGCTGGGAGAAGAGGGAAAAGAAGGTGGAGGTGAAGGATCTAGTCAAGGAATCTGTATAAATTACCCATGGATATGGACAACAGGGTGGGGATTGACTGGGAGACTAGTGGTGGCCATAGCAGGGGAGAGCAATGCCAAACAATGGATCAACTTTAGTAGAACAGCAATAAAACAATAACAATAAAGATAAGTATTTGTAGATATTGAAGCCAGCTACTACCTTGAAGTTGACTCTGACAGATGAAACTGAATGGTAACATGAGCAATATAACTGGTTCAAGGGGAAGGCCTGTTATGGACAATTTTTGGACATCTTTTCAAATGTTTTCAGTCTCATCTCCTTATTATAGCCACCATTGAACAACCTGTATTCTGTAGGAGTTGACGTTTTTCATGGAGGAACAATCTGGAAATATCACTCTGGTATACTTCTTGTTTTCTGCCCCAGTGTTTCTCTGTAACTTGTTTAGTGTCCTTGGATGCTCAAACTTTAAATTTAGTGGTGATGACACCTCATGTGGAGGTTCTTTGACTAATGAGGATGAGATCTAATGAATACATGTTTCCCTCTTTCTGCTTCATAAAGAAGATCCTGAGATCGCTATCACATGGATCCTTAAACTCCTCCATGGAATCAAGCAACCAGTTGTCTGTAGCAGTGACCAAAATGATCATATATTTTGGTATGGCTTTTTCTCTTTTTTTGCCTGACTCCTCCTAACTCTTACTCCTTCCCCCAGATCCCAATAAAGCACTTTCGCTTTTTTTCCCCCAGGCTCTGCTTTCTGAGGAAACCAGACTAAGATTCACCACCGATTTCTAGCTATCACCTTTGTCATATGCCAGCCTCCTGGTCGCTCCCTCACCTCCAAGTCCTCTCACCACTCTGGGTAACTTTAGCATTTAAGTCCTATGCCTTGAGTTCCAAGTGCTCTGATTAGTTCATCTACAGTGATCTCCGCCCTCATACCACTTTATCAAATACCTTCCTTTGCTTCCCTAGAACATTGTCATTACCAATGACCATTGTACAGTTATGCACTACTTAATAATGTTTCAGTCAATGACAAACTGCATATACAACAAAGGCCCTATTAAATTATAATAAAGCTGACTTCCGGCCAAGATGGTGGCGTAGAGACACGCTGCATCTCCCTCCACAACTAAGAAGGAATACAACTACCTCAAAACTAGAAATAACCAGAAGTTCCAGAATATCAAACTGCATGGAAGTCCAGCAAACAAAAAAATAAAGAAGAAATACTCATACAGACAGGTAGGAGGGGCGAAGCCAGGGCGGAGAGGATGCTGTGTGGTGGCAGCAGCAGCGGTGGCAGCAGTGGCCTGGCGGAAAGCGGTTACACATTTTAAAAAGTCAGGAGGGGCACCTGGGGAGTGTTCCCAGCTCCTCACCAGACTGAGAAGCTCACTTTCCCAGCACAGGGGAAAATCAAGCCTCATTGCTTCTAACTGTGCAGACCAATGGAGGTTGGGGTGGAGGCAGAAACTGTAGGTCTTGCAGCAGAGTCTGCTTGTTTAAAGGGCCCCCACAGTCCTAGAACATCCGCAGACCCACCCACTCTTGGAACGATGGCCAGAGAAGCAGCTAGAGGGGCGCCAGTCTGGTGTGGAAGTGGGAGAGGTGCTTGGAAAAGGGGAGAGTGCTGGGCAGGCAGCATTGTTCCCTCTTGGACCCCTCCCCCATACAGCACCACAATGTGGTGAAATGGGTTGCCCTGTACTGATGAATCCCTAAGGCTCTGCCCCTTACAATGTAACAGGAGTGACAGCTCTACCTGGGATGCAGAGGCAAAAAAAACACAGGAGCCTGTCAGAATGAGGAGACAGAAAAGTATGGCCCAAAAGGGGAAATGGATCAAGGTTCTAGTGGGAGAATGAAGCAATGAGGAGATGGCCAATCTAACAGATGAGGAGATAGACAACCTAACAGACAGAGAATTCAAAACACTGGTGATAAAGATGCTCACAGGCTTGACAGATATGCTTGAGTATGGCAGATGCATAAGGGAAAAAGTGAAGGCTATGCTAAGTGAAACAAAGGAAAATTCACACAAAACCAATGGTGAAGTGAAGGAAACCAGTGTTCAAATCAAATGTTTGGAATATAAGGGAAAAGAAAAAAACAGTCAAGCAGTGCAGAATGAGGAATCAGGAATTGAAAAAAATGAGGACTTCCCAAATTTTGTGAAGGAGATGGACATACAGGTTCAGGAAGCACGGATGGTTCCCTGATGAGCTGGACCCAGGGGGGACCACACCAGGACGCATCATCATTGAGATGCCAATGGTGAAAGATAAAGAGTGAGTCCTGTGGGAAGCAAAAGAGAGGTGGAGAGTTGCCTACAGAGGGGTGCTTATCGGACTATCAGCTGATTTCTCAGAGGACATTTTGCAGGCAGGAAGAGACTGGCAAGAAGTATTCAAGGTGATGAAAAGCAACCTACAACTAAGATTATTCTATCCAGCAAAGCTATCATTTGAAATAGAAGAGCAGATGAAGGGCTTCCAAGACAAGGTAAAGCTAAAAGAGTTCCCCAAAACCAAGCCATTATTATATGAAATTTCAAAGGGACTTACTTGAGAAAAAGAAGATCAAAACTATGAACACTAAAATGACAACAAACTCACAACTATCAACAATGGAATCTAATAAATAAAAACAAAATCCAACTAAGCGAACCAGAATAGGAACAGAATCATAGGTATGGGGATCATTTGGAGGATTATCAGCTTTGGGGGGGGGAGAAATCGGGAAATTGTGCAGGGATTAAGGAACATAATTCGTTGGTACAAAATAGACAGGGGGATGTTAAGAATAATATAGGAAAGGGTGAAGCCAAAGAACTGATATACATGACCCATGGACGTGAGCTAATTGGGTTGGGATTGCTGGAGGGAAGAGGGGTACTGGGCAGAGGGGAGCAAAGGGGAAAAAATTGGAACTACTGTAACAACATAATCAATAAAATATACTCCTGGCTGCTGTGGCTCAGTGGATCGAGCGTCGGCCTGCGAACCAAGTGTTGCTGGTTCGATTCCCAGTCAGGGCACATTACTTGGTTGCACGTCAGGTCCCCAGTTGGGGGCGCAAGTGAGAGGCAACCACACAGTGATGTTTCTCTTCCCCTCTTTCTCCTTTCCCATCTCTTTAAAAATAATAAACAAAACGACAAACAAATAATAATAAATTAAAAATATATATATACTTAAAAATTATAATAAAGCTGAAAAATTCCTATCACCTAGTGGTATCCTAATCATCATAACATTGTAGTACAACACATTACTCACATGTTTATGATGATGTTGGTATAAACAAACCTAGTGTTTATAAAAGTATAAAAAGTATAGCACTTACAGTTAAAATTGTGGACTATTCCATCTATGTTTATGTATGATGTTTGCACAACGACAAAATTGCCTAACAGCACATTTCTCAGAATGCTTCCCTCTCATTAAATGATACAAGCCTGTATTCATAAGTCCAATATTTAGAAATTCCGCTCTCTTTCATAACCTTACACCCTTTAGTCCTTTTCATTAGGATACTCTCATTGTACCATGTAACCATCATCAAGACCTTCTGGCCCAGGAATTGTCTATTTTTTCATTACCTAAGAGTCTTCTCTTGCTTTGCTTTTTAAAATCCATTATGATTCTATGGAACAATACTTCTATCATACTTGCCAATTTTGACACTTCCTTGTTTTTCCATCTCACTGCTTGAAAACCCCCCTCAGAATTAATACATCTGTTCAATTTTTATGCTTATATGATTGGAAAAGGAAAACCACAAAGCTGAACAATTTGGTGCCATTATAATAGCTGCCAAAGTTAATTAAGAGCTTAATCTTTTCCAGGCACAATTCACAGAATATTACATAGATTATCTCATCCTGCTTCCTATATCAGTCTGGAAAGTTGCCCAGAAATTTTGTTCTCAAAGTTCTGAAATTCATTCTTATCAGAACACTTTCTCTCTCACTGTTGAGACAAAATAGAAGCCATTAATTCAGAACTTGATACACATCACCCTTCACATTTCAGTAACATTCAATAGAATTGATTATTCCCTTCTAACCCAAACACTCTGGCTTCATTAACACCTCACTGTGCTATTTTTACCTCTACCTCTTTGTCCCATTTTTACTTATCTCCCATATTCTTTCCCCAAGCTTTCTTTTAAATTTTGGTGATTCTTAAGTTTCCACTTTGTTCTGAATCACTCCTTTTTTTTTTAGCTTTATTTTTATTGTTTATGCTGTTACTGTTGTTCCTGCTTTTATACCCCTTTTCTTACTTCCACCCATCCCCACACTCTCTCCACCCCAAACCAATCTCTATATTGTTTTCCATGCCCTTTGGATTGTGTATAAATGTTCTTTGGTTGGTTCCTTCACCATGTTTTACTCTTTCTTGCACTATCTTCCAATTACCTGATTTCCATGATCATCTCTTTAGAAAATGATACTTCAATTAGAGAGTACCCATATACATTCTCTCCTAAGTTCAGACTTGCTCAACATTTCTAGTTAGATCTCATATGAAAAAAACAGTAACAAACACCCCACAAAAATTTTCTTCTTTATCTATATCACCATCTACCAAGTCTTCCAATTCAGCAATGTGGACTACACCCTCCACCTTTCCTTCACTGTTTACTCTTGCTGCTTCCAAATGCTTAATTTCTTAGTTCCCACTTCTTAAATTTCTCTGGGTATTGTCCATTTCTCCTCAAACACAGTATCATTACTTTAGTCTAGAATCGTAATCACTCATCTGCATAATTGTGAGGAATTTCTAGCTAGTCTACTTGTCTTCAGTTATACCTATATTAAATTTGATTTACTTCTTCAGGCTCATGATCACAAGCCTGTTCTCATGCCTACAAACATATATCAATATATGTTTTCAGCACTGACTCCCCAACCTGGAGCTTTCTGGAAAACAGACAGTCTCCCCTAATACATGAATTGCCATCAGGTTATTCTTTATAAAGTTCTTATGAGTGAACTTTATAGAGAATAAACTTTGCATAAATTTAAAAATTATTCCATCAATTAATAAGTGAATCACTGCTATCTATTTTAAAATCCTTGTGACTGACTCAGTTTCCATATTTTGTTTACCTCTTATCATAACACCAAGCACAAACTTGAAATGATAATTATTGTTCATTGAATGCATGCTTTTCAGTTCTACATAATATTTCCAAAGACTTTAGATATATTTTTGATCACTCTGAATAATATTTTGCCTCAGTGGACCAGAGGACCGATGACTAAATTTGTTGGACTTTAGAAAAGCAGACAGCCCACATACATTTGTATTCATTTTATTTTCATAGCTGGGGTTATGTGACCAACAAGAAGGTGAAGACTTAACTATCCTGAAATGGTGAATTTAAATACCTGGATTCTGGGGATATTTGGCTAACCTATGTCATAGATAAGACATGGGGGCATGCCTAACAAACATGGTTAGCAGCAAGGGGCTGGATATGGCAACCTTCAGAATCAAGTCCAGTGGCCTAAATGAGAAAGAGTAAAAGTGACAGAATATGGAAGAATTTAGAAGACCCTGGAAGAGAGGACAGGCACCTCACATATAGGGGCCAGTGGACCTTAGGTCTAGGGTTCTGTCCTAAAATAACTGTGCCTCAATACTCCCTGGCCTATTTCCTTTCAGGCTTTTATAGTTTTAAGAGAATATAATTGTCTTGTATCATGCTTCTCTGCCTTGAATAAGTCATCCATTACCTGGAGCAAGATGAACAACCCTACATAAATTGTGAGCTAGATAACACCTACCTTCTATATTCTACACATTATAGAAGGATTTTAAGATTTCTAATTGATACTCATTTAACCAATTCAAGCCTAATTTCAGTGATGCAAATCTCACATCTATTACACTTTCTGCTTAAACAAGGAAATTTAGGGGCTACAATCCTCACACAGTAGGGAAACCACATACATTTTGACTTCCCCAAAACTTGACTAGTAATAGCTTACTGTTGACAAGAGTTTTACCAATAACACAGTCATTTAACACATATTTTGTATATATAAGAGGTCTATCCAGAGGTTATCTGGGCACGTATTAAGAAATATAGGCATTCGTTGAAAAAAATGCAAGATACAAGAAACATTGTACATAGAACAATGATGCTTTAGTCCCCTTCAAAGCAGGCACTTTGGGACCTCACACAGTTCTCCCAGTCACCATTGGATGCCCCATTATATTTTCCTGAAATTCATCAATGGTCTGAAATCTCTCCCCTTTCAGAGGTGATTTTAGTTTTGGAAAGAACCAGAAGTTGCAAGGTGCCAAGTCTGGGCTCAAGGGGGCCTGAGTCACCTGAGTGATTTGATGTTTCACAAAAACACTCTGCATGAGATGTGATGCGTGAGTGGGCACATTGTTGTGATGAAGCTGCCAATCACCAGTCGCCCATAGCTGTGGCCTTCTGAATCATCCAAGTAGATTCCATGGAGCAATATTAAAGTTTAACACAAAATTTGATGCAGAATTGTTGCTCTACTCACTCAGTCATTTTGAATGTGATGGCCACACAGTACACATGCTCACTCAAAGGTGTCTACCACCCCCACTGACTAGTACAGTGAAGTCATCATTGTTCATGTATGTGCATTCCAGTCCACTCTCATTGGCTGTCAGGTTACATCAATATCATGTAAACTGTTCTTATTATATTAACAATGACTAGACTTTTATCCAAATTGGAAGAAAATAAGTAAAATTATTTTCCTGTGCAGATGATACTATCATCTACACATAAAATCCTGTAGAATCTATAAAAAGCCACCAGAACTAATATATAAGGTAATCAAGGCTACAGGATATAAGATCAATATGCAAAAATCAAATGTATTTCTATGTGCCAATAGTGAAAATTCAGAAATTTAAAATTTAAAATTAATATAATTTACAAGAATAGCAAGAAATATGAAATATATTTTAAAAATCTGAAAAATATGTTTAAGACTTGTATACTAAAATTTAAAAAGTGATGCTGAGAACAATTTTAAAATATCTGAATAAATAGAAGGACCTATTGGGTCCATGACTCAGAAGATGCACTATTAAATAAATTTTTTTCCAAATTGATTTATAGATCCAGTGAAATCCTAATGAAAATCCCAGCAGATTTTTTTGGTAGAAGTTAACTAACTGATTTTTTAAATTAACATGAAAATGCAAAGGCCCTAGAAAAGCTCAGTTTTGCAAACCATAAGTTTGCAAGACTAATATTACCTGATTTCAAGACTTATTAGGTACAGTAATAACACAACGTCCTATTGGTCTCAAGATAGGTAAATTGATCAATAGAACAGAATCTGGGTTCAAAAACAGTCCCACATATTTATGAACAATTTCAATTAAAATGCAAAGAAAATTCAGTAAAGAAAGAAAATCTTTTCAATAAAGGGTAGAAAATAATCATCTATATTTAAAAATTAACTTTAACCTATATCTTCATCATATACAGTAGTTCATTTAGAATGAATGATAGACCTAAGTATAAAATGTTAAACTACCATACTTCTAGAGGAAACTAGAGGAAGATCTCAATGACATTGAGTTAGGCAATTTTTTTTAGATTTGACAGCAAAAATAAAATGATCCATTTAAAAACTGATAAATTGGGCTTCATTGTAATTAAGAAATCCATCTCTTCCAAATCTACTATTAAGAGAATTATAAGGCAAATCAAAAGGGAAAATATTTACATATTAATAAAACACTTGGACCCTAAATATCGAATACATAAAGAACTCTTAAAACTCACTAAGAAAACAAACACCCCAATAAAAATAGGTAAAAAGGTTTAACACTTTTCTTACTAAAGAAGATACATGGATAGAAAACAAGCACATAAAAAATTGCTCAACATTATTAATCATGTAAAATAAAATCACAGTGAGATAATTAAACATCTATTTAAATCCCTGAAATTAAAAAGATACCTAATTTTGGCAAAGATGCTAAACAAATGTGCTTCTTATATATTGCTGTTGGCATTGTAATGGTACCAGTTTGGAACAAGCTTTTGTAGTTTTTTAAATTATTTATACATACCTACTAACCAATGCACCCTTGTCATTCCTAGGTATTTATTCAAGAAAAATTAAAGCATGCATCTATACACACACTTGTCCAAATATGTTCTTAACAGCTTTATTGGTAATAGCTTAACATGAGAAAGACCAAAATACCCATTAACAAGAGAATTAATAAACAGATTGTGGTATATCTATATGATGCAAAATACTCAGAAGTATATTGAAGTTAACTATTGACAAATAAATCACAATATACTTTTCTGTGGGAAACGCCCCCCCCCAAAGTGAACATACTAAATGTCTCAATTTATATAAAATCTAGAAAATGCAAACTAATCTATAGGGGCAGAAAAGAGATCAGTAGTCATCTAAGGATGGGGAGCAGGGAGGAACGACAAGGAGGGATTACATAGGGCACAAGGAAACTTTTAGAAGTGATGGACATGCTCATTATCATGATTTTGGTGATGATTTCACAGACAGGCACATGTCAAAAAATTCAAACATGTACATTTTACATATGCACAGCTTACTTATTCAAGTATTCCTTAAAAATTAAATAAACATAATTATTTATAAATAACTTAGGTAATTATAGTTCCAAAAGACAATAGAAAATGTATCATTCTTAAAAGGAATTACCTCCAATGTAGTACTATTTAAACATTTACAAGAATATAATGGAGCAACACTTTCAGGATGTTGAGTAAAAATTTGGAAGTGATAAGCAATAATTGAAAATTATTTTTTCTTATTTTATCATCTTGGATGGCACTGTACAGAAATCTATTTCTAAAATTGAACCAAATGCTTAAAAATTTTATTTGAGATTTTTAAAGTAGATTGATGATATTACTGACCATTTTAAATATAGAAATAAAAAAGACAATATAACTTCCATATATAAAAAGTAGAGCATATTGCAAAACTAGAAACCAAAGGTAAATCAATAAAACATTACAACCATTTAAAAATAATTAAACAATCGAAACATTTTCTTTAGCATTAAGTTCACACTTTTTAAAAAGTAAATATTTTTAGATATTTTTTTAAGTATATTTTATTGATTATATTGTTACAATAGTTCCAATTTTTTTCCCCTTTGCTCCCCTCCGCCCAGCACCCTCCTTCCCCAACAATCCCCTCCCCAAGTCCATGCCCATGGGTCATACATACAAGCTCTTTTTTAGATATTTTTAATTTAATTATTTTAATCTGTAGAAAAAGAAAAGAAAAAAACACAATGGCTTAAATATAAGACATAAAACTTTTAGAAGGAAGCATAGGCAGTAAACTGTTTGACATTGGTCTTATCAATATTTTTCTTTTGGATATGTCTTTCCAGATGACAGCAACAAAAGCAAAAATAAACAAGTGAGACTACATCAAACTAAAAAACTTTCTCATAGTGAAGGAAACAGCTGATTGAATGAGATAAGATATTTGTAAATAATATATCTTATAAGTGTTTAATAGCTAAAATATATAAAGTCATACAACTCAACATGAAAAAACAATCTGATTCAAGAAATGGTCAGAGGGCCTGAATAGACATTTCTCCAAAGAGCATATACAGATAGCTGATAGACATATGAAGAAATGCTCACATTACTTAATCATCAGGGAAATGCAAATCAGAAACACAATGAGATATCTCCTTCCATCTGTCAGAATATCTATCATCAATAAATCAACAAACAACAAGTGCTGGTGAGAATGTGCAGAAAAGGGAACCATTATGCATTGTCGGTGGGAATGTAGACTGGTGCTGCCCCTGGAAAACAGGATGGAGTTTTCCCAAAAAATTAAAACTAGAACTATGATCCAGCAATTCCACTTCTGGGTATTTATCTAGAGAAAACAAAAATACTAATTTGAAAATATCACCACAATGTTTGTTGTAGCATTACTTATAATATTCAAAATATGAAAACAATCTAGGTATATATCAAAAGACAATTAGATAAAGAAGATGAAATATTCTTTACATGCAATGAAATATTACCCAGCCATAAAAAAGAATGAAATCTTGCCGTTTAGAGCAACATGGATGGACCTAGAGGGAATTATGCTAAATGAAACAAGTCAAACAGAAAAAAACAAATATTTTATGATTTTACTTATATGCAGAATCGAAGAAAAAAAAAAAAAACCAAGTGAACAAACAAAACAGAAAGAGACTCCAGAGGGGAGGGAGGTTGATGGATACATGAAAAGGCTGAAGGGAAATAAGAGGTATAAAAAAAAAGAAAAAGTCATGATGTGAAAGTACAGCACAGAGAACATAGTCAATAATATTGTAGTAACTTTGTATGATGACAGATAGTTACTAGACTTACTGTAGTGATCACAGTGTAAGGTGTATAAATGTCTAATGATTATGTTGTACACCAAAACTAATCTAATATTGTATGTTAACTGTACTTTATTATATATATCCAATAGTTAGGAGCAATGAAAAATGAGAACACATATACCCTAGAAAATGAAATTGGGAAGATTACATGTATCCCCAGAATCTGATAGTGCACATATCTGTTGGTTGGCCTAGAAGTTTGAGAACCACTTTTGTATGAAATCTGCAAAAGCTCAGATATTACAAAGCACTGGATGAAAGCTCCCAAAAGTCCCACAGACACCCATTCCCTGGGGAAGAGGGAACCAGCACAGAATAAGTAAGACCAGAGGAGAGTCACTGCCCCAAGGGTGAGCCACAAAGCCTGCTGTTCCAAGGTGGTTTACAGAAGCCAGGAAAGTTGCAGCCAGGTGGCCTGTGTGGTGCAGAGTGCTGGAACTTGGAGACTAGAGCTGGAGACAAACTAAGGTCTTCATGGCGGAGACAGCCCAGCTTCACTCTTTTAGCAGAACAGAAAAAGAGCATGAAGGCCACAGTGTAGGTATAGCACAGAGATTTTTTTGAGAGGAAGTGTAAGGCAGGCAGTGAGGAGACCAGCATTGTCATTTGTGCTGGAAATGCTGTTGCTTTAGACTCACCAGGAAAAGTGTCCACCTGCTGCCTAGAGAAGCAGGCACTATTTTCCTGAGACCTAAACACAAGTCCCAAATTTCAAGAGGTAGGAGTGTAGCCTTGAAGAGTTAAGCTTTAGTTTTGGAAGGCTAGGCCATCAAGAGAAATCACACTTTTGTATAAAAAAGAGAACAAGGAGTTTCTAAGCCTGGGAAGATGCTTTGGTAGCAAGGCTTTGGGGAGTGAGGAAGTTGGCTGGAAAATACATAGTGCTGCTTCTGATCCCAGTGAGTCACATACACTACCACTGCCCCTAAACCCCAGTCCCCTACAGATGATGGGGAAATCATGTAGAAAAGAGAATGCAGCAGTGACAATGGTGCCAACCACAGGGGTCAATTTCTCTGAACTTGTGAATCCCGGAATCCTGTGTGATCTAACTGAAGTGGGGGAGCCCCAGGAATTGTGAATATTATGTTTCTTACCAATCCTGTTAGCAAGGGGAATAGATGCTTGGAACCAGGTGTAATCTGATTTAGAAAAACAAAGAAATGTAGTACATCTTGGACCTAAATGTGCAGGAGCAATTCATAACTTACACCATCCACTTAATTTCTCTGTCCACATAAACAATTTGAGAATACCTTGACTTTGTTGCTGCTAACTCTATTCTCCTTATTATTTAACATCCAGCATACTCAAGACACTCCTGTAAGACCTGTAAGACCTAAAGTTTATGTAAAAATTATGTCTTAAGTTCTTTTCAAAAATCAAATTTTCAATATTTATGTTTTAGATTTCTTGAAGCTTTTGAGGGTAGGGAAAGGAAGGGTGGGGTAAATTCTTAACCAGAAATATTATGAAGTGGCTCTCAGGAGAGTGAGAAGCTGAAAATCAAAGGGGAAAAAAAAAACCCCTAAATGCATTTGTATGTCCTCCTGGAAGAAGTGTTTGTTCAGATCCTTGGCCAATTTTTAATTGGATTGTCTATCTTCTTGGTGTTGAATCATAGAAGTTCTTTATATATTATGGAGTTGAAACCCTTGTCTGAGGTATCACTGGCAAATATGTGTTCCCATATGGTTGGTTCCCTTTTCATCTTGCTGATGTTTTCTTTTGTTGAACATAAACTCTTTAGTTTGATGTAGTCCCCACTTGTTTATTCATTCCTTTATTTCTCTTGCCTTAGGAGATGTATCCGTGAAAATATTGCTACGTAGGATATCTGAAATTTTACTGCCTATATTTTCCTCTATGATCTTTATGATCTCATGGCTTACATTTTAAATATCTTATTCATCTTGAGTTTATTATGGTGTGTGATGTAAGCTGGTGCTCTGGTTTCTTTTTTTTTTTTTTGCATGTCCCTGTTCAGTTCTCCCAACACCATTTGTTGAAGAGGCTATTTTCACTCCATTTTATGTTCCTTACCCCTTTGTCAAATATTAGTTGACCATATAGACCTGGCTTTATTTCTGGGATCTCTATTCTGTTCCACTGATCTAGATGTTTGTTCTTAAGCCAGTACCAGGCTGTTTTGATTAGAGTGGCCTTGTTTGATATCAGGTATTGTGATTCCTTCTACTTTGTTTCTCTTTCTCAAGATTGCTGAGGTTATTCAGGGTCTTTTTGTTTCCATATAAAATTTTTTTGAAGTATTATTCTAGGTCGGTGAAATAGGCCATTGGTTTTTTTAATAGGGATTGCATTGAATCTATAATTTGCTTTAGATAGTATGGACATTTTAATGATGTTAAGTCTTCCCATCATGAACATGGTATATGCTTCCATTTATTTGTATCTTCCTTAATTTCTTTCTTCAGTGTTCTGTAATTTTCCAAGTACAGGTTTTTCACCCCCTTGGTTAAGTTTATTCTTAAGTACCTTATTTTTATTGTTGCTATAATAAATGGGATTTTTTTCTAGTTTCTATCTCTGATATTTTATTGTGGCATACAGAAATGCCTTTGATTTCTGAATATTGACTCTGTACCCTGTTATTTTTCCAAATTCTGTATGTCAGAGAGGACATACAGAGGGTCCATAGGTATATGAAAGAATGCTCAACATCGCTAGCCATCAGAGAGATACAAATAAAAACCACAATGAGATACCACTTCACACCAGTCAGAATGGCCATCATCAACAAATAACTGCTGGTGAGGATGTGGAGGAATTTTTGGGAATGCAGACTTGTGCAGCCACTATGGAAAACAGTATGGAATTTGCTAAAAAAACTAAAAATGGAACTGCCTTTTGATCCAGTGATTCCATTGCTAGGATTATACTTGAAGAATTCTGAAACACCAATTCAGAATAACTTATGCACCCCTATGTTCATAGCAGTACCGTTTATATTAGCCAAGTGCTCAAACAGCATAAGTGCCCATCAGTAGATGAGTAGATCAAAAAACTGATACATTTACACAATGGAATACTATGCAGCAAAAAAGAAAAAAGAAACTCCTACCTTTTGCAACAACATGGACAGAACTGGAGAGTATTATGCTAGTGAAATAAGCCAGACAGCGAAAGACAATTACCATATGATCTCAGCTAATACATGAAGCTAATGAACAAACAAACAAATGAGCAAAATTGTACCAGAGGCATGCATGTAAACAAGCGATAGACTGACAGTGATCAGGGAGGAGGTGGTAGGGGGGAAAGTGGGGAAAGAACATAAAGGGTCTATTAAAAAAATGAGTATGTATTACCCATGAACATGGACAACAGGGTGGGGATTGAATGTTGGAGGGGGCATGCGTGGGGTAAGGGGAGCAATGGGGGGAAAATGGGACAACTGTAATGGAAAAACAATTTTAAAATTGTGTTTGTAGCAGCCTGATTAAGAAAGTAGGGTTAGAGGGTTTCCAAAAGATACGGGCATGGAAACTATTTTCTTTTTTAAATGTGAATAGATGAAAATAAGAAGATTGTAATCTCAAAAGCCAACTCACCTAAATGGAAGTCTCTTAGTATTCTTACTAAATATACCCTTAAAATATTTTTCCTATTTTATACATATTCACTAGAAAAAACTTATTAAATGTATAATTGGCAGACATGTTATTTTATACAAAGTGTATCAGGTGGTACAAAATTCAGAAAGGATCAAAGAAAACAAGAAAGTAAACCATAAAAATTTTCTAGTTGTCCTTTTTCAGCCCTCCAGCTATGCTCCCCAGAGAAGCATATGTTATTTCATCTCTAGCTTTGCTGAAATATCTTCTGCATATCTAAACACATATCTAAATGTGTTATAATACAAATAATGCCTCACTACACACTGCCTAATTTTTTTAATTAGTATTTTTGTTTTTAGAATAAAACATAATTTGTTAAAGCAGGCTCCTATTGAACACGAAAATGCTTCCGATAGTCTGCTATTACAAGCCATGCTGAAAAACATACTGGTAATGTATTGTAAAGGCTCTTTTATATTAGTTAAGTCAGGATTTGCCTAAAAATGAGGTAACACATTGAAGGAAAGTTTTCTGGGTTGACTTATAAAAAAGTCTGAGAAAAGAATTCAAGATCCCCTGACAACAGAATTGTGGCCTCTGCATGACTGCTTACCTGTGTTCTGTGCTGTCAGGATGAACCTAATTCTCTATGGCTCTCTTGGGAGGAGTCCTACTCAGGGATCCCTTCATTAGTGGAAGAAATAATTTCTTTCCTTTCTAGCAACCTTTAATTTAGAAAAATAAAATAAAATAAAATTGAAGAAGTGGGAAACATACAACAAGGTGAAGCTAAATTCAGAATAATTTTAGAATCTTAACAGAGAATCATAGTTCAGCACACTGAGAGCCTGGACCACCCAAGTGAGTGTCAGAGAGTAGTGGTGAACTTCTGTAACACATTGAACTATAGACAATTCTCAGGACATTTACTTTCCTAATAAAACCTCACATAACAAAGCTGTTTTTGACAAGGTTGAAGTTTCTATGGAAGTAATATGGAAGCCTTTGCTTTGCAGGTGCAAGGGGGCCCCAAAATAACTCTTATAGGTTTGCTGAGAGCATTTCATTTGTGCTTCAAGGTTGACAGAATTGGAGGACAAGAGAGAAAACTGGAGAAGGCCTTGGCCTGAAAATACCCACTACAAACAAGGAAATTCACTCAGCTTTATTCTCTTACTTTCAGCACAAGGCCATAAAGATACAATGGGGTTATGGTGAGGGGAAAAAACAATGGAAAAGCATTTCATAATCATTACCTCATTTAATTACACAGAAGAGAAGTAAGAGAGCATTGTTTCCATTATATGAACCACATTCCAGAAAAGCTGGAGAATAGTGAGAGAGAAAAAAGTACCTCATCCCATAATTGAAACAAAGCTATTGTTACCATTTTGACATTTTTTCCATTCTGACATTTTATTATTTTCATACAATTATAGTCAAAGTGGTACATCTTTATAACTTTTCTTAATTTTCACTAGTAATTATAGCATATGCATTTTCCATGTTTACAAATTTTTCAAAATCATCACTTTCCTAATTATTAACCAATCATCTCAATATCATCAGTTTTGATTGGACATCCCTTATTGTGGAACAATTACTCTTGAGGTTTTATTTATGCATTATTTAAAAAATACTGCAATTTTAGATCGTTTTATTAAGATAAATCCCTCTGATGGACAGGGGAAAAGGAAAAGGAAGGGAAGAGCAAAAAGGTAAACAACCATCTGCGATGCCCTCAGAAACTTAGAAGATTTCCTTTGAGAGTTCTGCTATAATAACAGACACATAATCAGTGAGTACAGAAATTTGAGATTTTACAGAGAAGTAAAGAATGAAGCAGCATTAAAGGAATCAATTTAGTGAAATAATTTGACAATCAGAAGTTGGGATGGATTGGCCAGAGATGCCCAGAAAAAGTTAACAGACAGGTAAGACTGTTGGAGCTTGATAGTCTTATTTACTCCTATTTTTTCAACATTACTATTGATACCTCCCACTTACATCTGCTGTACTCTCAAAATTGTCTTGTTTTGTAAAATAAATTACATGGTCACCATCCTAAAGATAACTTAACAATGACCAGGCCTCTCTCTCTTCTACTGGGGCTAGACAAGTGAACCCTAATTTGCCCAATAAAACTTGGGATGGATCCTTTTCAGTAGGAAAAGTTTGGAAGAAGAAAGGTAAGTCTGAAACAAGGACAAAGGCTACTGGAACCTCCAGCAATGCAGATGCTCCTAGGGAACAGGGCCTCAGAAAGCTTTCTGGAAAGTAAGCTGCAAACAGTTGGAACTTCACCACCCACAGTAGCTGGTGGGAGGAACTCTGAAACCTCTGTGAGCTAGGAGGCCACCTCTTGCTGGTCTGACCCTGGTTTACTGTGGTTATGGCACCTGTGAGCTAAAGGCCCAGATCCTTCCACCTGGACAAAGGGAGACTTACCAAACTGCTTCCTGGGCTTCTTGCACGATCCAAAAATCCCAAGAGTGAGCATATATTGCAGTGGCCTTCCTGCCAATTCTGGGAAGAGGGCTCAAGCAGGTCTAGTAGCCTCCAGGAATGTGATTTCATCTGAGTGTGTGTAGCAAGTTTTTAACTTGCAGATGGTCCAGCAGGTTATAAATAAGACACTAGAAGTTTCTGCTCTTCCTGCTGATTCCACACTTACTACTTAATGCCTTTTGGGACAAGAATGACATTGACATATTCAACACTTATAATGAGTACATTGTCACTAGATCTTATAAACACTGGTTTTATGAATCTGAACAACACAAATCAGCATTCAGGGGTTAGATAAATGCTGGGACAAAAAAAAAAAAAAAAAAAAGAATTTCTGATCCCACAGGATGAAAGAAAACCTTTCCTCCAAACATTTTATGAACTTTTTCTTTTCATCTGCCTGTGGTTTTTCTGTATTTTAAGTGTTACATTAATCTTAACTTTAATTTGATATGCTTGTTTTAATACCATGTTACTCTTTCTTTTCAGTTTTTAACAGGTTATTTATATGTGATTTGTACAATAATGTATTTATTTTATACTTACAGCCATTCATTTTATATATATATATATTCAAGACCTTTGAATTATTTTTCTATTTCATTGATTTGTCTAATGATGAACAAAAACCAGACTGTTTTGAGCACTGTATCTTTATAACATAGTTTAATAATAATAAGCCTAATCACTTTTATTTTTTTATTCAAAGATTTATTTTAAAAATTCACATTAGTAATCTCAGAATTTTTCTGTTTGTAAACTAGCCATGTGGATGTTAAAATGACTTAAACTAAATTTGTGCATTCATTTGGGAATAGTTGATATTTTCACAATAATCATTTCATTTTCCAGAAACATGGTATTTATTGAAATGTATCTATTATTTTATGTGTACATTTTATGTCAATACAATTTGGAATTTTCTTAATTGTGCTCATATTAATTTTCCTTAAAAATACTCTTGTGTATAACGGTATTTGTTGTTATTCTTTAATTATTTTTCTCATTAAATTTTCTTATTTCTGGAGAGGTATATGTTTTTACCACCATCTCATGTAGGAGAAAACCAGGGATGAGGGAAGTTAATAAATGCTCAAGATTTATTAAGAAATCAAGTGGGAGAACAGGAGTGGAGGGCAAGTGAGAACAACCTGTGACTGCAAACCAGCTGCTTCCGTTATTCCATACTGCTTTCATAGCTCTTGGCTTTGCCTCTCCAATTGGTCACACTTCTGACTACAACATTTTTCAAAGTTGTCTATTTTTTTTCTCTTTCCTTATTCAATAGGAAACATTTATAATTATTTCCTTATGACCAGTTCAGAAGCTATGTCAGGGAGCAGGGTGTTAGGCACGTCAGTATCAAAACAGAAATCAGTATCAGATCATGAGACACCTGAGTAACTGGGCTGCAGCCTGCCTGATGGGATGCACTCACCTCCTGCTGAAGGATGACTAGGACTCTGGAGATGCCAAGGTACCAAAGAGCTGATGTTCTGAGCTGACTGTGACAATGGGTCTGGGATCAGATCTTGCTCTTCAGGTGATCCATCCAGCTCACACTTTACTGGTGCTGTTTTATGAAGAAAAACCTGTAGTGTGTAGAATGAAGTGTGAACTGCCCCCAGGAGGGCACCATTTTCCTCAGTATCATGTTCCATGGCTGTGATTGATGTTCATAAATCAGTACTCATTCCATCACTTCTATGAAGATTGGCACATAGTAATTATTCTACACTTAAGAAACTCTTCCAGTTTGAGGAGTGGCTTCCTTATGGTTCCTTAAGTACTATTCACAATTCTTTACACTACCTTATTGTGACTGAGATGAACTAACTGAAGCAGAGTGAAGTGATAAGATTGGACATGGATCACACAATAAAACAGGGAATAGACAACAGATCTTAATAAGCCATGTCTTCAGTCTTTTGGGGATACAGCTCTACTGCCTGAGGGTTGTCTCTTCTGTGATTTGGGTTTGAATCACCCTTTAGTGTCAGGGATTAGAACTAGTTCAACTCAGGGAAAGGCTGACTGGCACCAGGGACTATGGGCTTTTGGAAAGGTACATGATTCAGGTTCCTGCCCCTATGGGGCCTAAGACTATATTGGAGTTACAGAAGCACATGATCTGTGACTTGAAGAAGGTGTGAGGGGTCATAACCAACAATAAGCACCCTTAGAAATCAGAGAAGACAGCAGTTATTGGGAGAAAAATGTGGCTCAGGCCTGATTCCCTGGAAGTCTTATAGGAAACGTGTGGCTTACAACTTCTGGCCAAGATGGAGGCATAGACAGACACACTGCATCTCACTCCACAGCTAAGAAGGAATACAACTACCTCAAAACTAGAGACAACCAGAAGTTCCAGAAAACTGAGCTACATAGAAGTCCAGCAAACAAAGATATAAAGAGAAAATACTCATCCATACAGGCAGGAGGGGTGAATCCAGGGCAGAGAGGACACAGTGTGGTGGCAACAGCAGATGTGGCAGTGGCAGCAGCAGGTCAGTGGAAAACGCAGTCACACATTTTAAAAAGTCGGGAGGGACACATGAGGAGCATTCCCAGCCCTAGACCAGACCTCACAGCTCACAGTCCCAGTGCCAGGGAAAATCAAGCCTCATTGCTTCTGACTGTGCAAGCCATTTGGGGGGGGTGGGGCGGAGGAAGAAACTGCTGGCCTCTCAGCAGTCTGCTTGTTTAAAGGGCCCATATGGTCCTAGAATGTCTGCAGATCCACCCACTCTGGAAATTATGGCCAGGGTAACAGATAAAGAGGTGCCTGACCCATATAGAAGAGGGAGAAGTGCCTGGAAAAGGGGCAAGTGCTGAGCCAGCATCATTGTTCCCTCTCATACTCCTCCCTGACACATAGTGCCAAAATATGGTGAAATAACTCTCCCTATACAGACAAATCCCTAACGCTCTGCCCCTTACAATGTAATAGGAGCAACAGTTTACCTAAGACACAGAGGCAAACAAACACAGGAGACTGTCAAGATGAGGAGACAGAGAAGTATGACCCAAAAGCAGGAACAGATCAAGGTTCCAGTGGGAGAACTAAGCAACAATGAGATAGCCAACCTAACAGATACAGAGTTCAAAACACTGGTGATAAAGATGCTCACAGCCTTGACAGATATGCTTGAGTATGAAAAACGCATGAAGGAAGAAATGAAGACCATGCTAAATGAAACAAACAAACAAACAAAAAACCCACACAAAACCACTGGTAAAGGGAAGGAAACCAGGCTTCAAATCAATGATCTGGAACATAAGGAAGAAAAAAACAGTTGACCAGTACAAAATGAGGAAACAAGAATTGGAAAAAATGAGGAGAAGCTTAGGAACTTCTGGGACAACTTTAAACAGGCCAACATCCAAACCATAGGGGTGCCAGAAAGAGAAGAGGAAGAGCAAGAAATTGAAAACTTTTGTGAGAGAATAATGAAGGAAAACTCCCCATATTTGGTGAAGAAAATAGACATACAAGTCCAGGAAGCAGAGAGAGTCCCAAACAAGCTAGACCCCAAAAGGACCACACCAAGACACATCATAATTACAATACCAAAGGTTAAAGATAAAAGGAGAACCTTAAAAGTAGCAAGAGAAGAGCAGAGAGTTACCTACAAAGGGGTGCCTATAAGACTATCAGCTGATTTCTCAAAAGACACTTTGCAGGCAAGAAGGGACTGGCAAGAAGTATTCAAGGTGATGAAAAGCAAGGACTTACAACCAAGATTACTCAATCCAGCAAAGTTATCATTTAGAATGGAAGGGCAGATGAAGTACTTCTCAGACAAGGCAAAGCTAAAGGAGCTCGTCATAACCAAGCTATTATTATATGAAATGTCAAAGGGACTTACTTAAGAAAAAGAAGATCAAAACTATGAACACTAAAATGACAACAAACTCACAACTATCAACAACTGAATCTAAAAAATAAGAGCAAAATCCAACTAAGCAAATCAGAATAGGAACAAAATCATAGGTATAGGGATCATTCAGAGGGTTATCAGCTGGGAGGGGGCAGGGGGAGAAATGGGGAAATGGTGCAGGGATTAAGAACCATAATTGGTAAATACAAACTAGACCGGAGGAAGTTAAAAATAATATAGGAAAGGGTGAAGCCAAAGAATGTATATGCTTGACCCATGGACATGAACTAGGGGGTGTGAAATTATTGTAGGGAAGGGGGTACTGGGCAGAAGGGAGCAAAGGGAAAAAAAATGGTACTACTGTAACACCATAATCAATAAAATATACTTTTTAAAAAAAGAAAGGTGTCATGTAGACAAGAGGGGAGGGTGGGAGGACTCAAGTAGGTACCATAGCTCAGGCAAAGGCAAAGAGAGTACTCTCTTTTCTTAGAAAGGGGAGCAAGCCAAACACTTAGTTACTAAGAGGCATTCTCATCTCATTCTTCCACTACTTTCTTTACAACATATCTTAAGTCACTTTGCAGCAGGGAAGACCTGCCCTTTAGTTCCCAGAAATGAAAGTAAGTACTTTGAAGTCTTCAGAATAAAAGACTCTATAAATACAAATGATAGGAAACTCTCAGCACATATAAAGGTGCCTTTCAAAAAAACAAAGCATGAAAGGGTAAATAATAAAAAACACCAGTATATTTTTAAACCATTCTTCATGTTTCCAAAACAATGTGTGAGATCAGAGAGCTGATGCTGGGTGCTGGTCATGTTCCATTTTGGTTCTCATCCCTGGGAGGTGCTTAAATCCCTGATTGTTTTGTTAAAAATATCCCAAATGAATTTTGTTGTTAACTGTTCTTTATCTCTTAAAATATCCTGCATTTTCACTTCTGGCCTAGATAGAAATCCAGAAAACATAACTAGCCTATGAGCTGTGGCTCTGTAATCAGCATCCTCAACCTTCTGGCAATTGCTGCTGGGCAGCAGGGAGTCAGTCAGTGGTTGAGCCAAGCCTGGCAATAGCCAGTGAACAGCCTCAGACTGACCCTTGCCTCTTTTCTCTATTTCTGAGCCAGCTTAGGACAGGGGATGATGTTTTCATGTCAGAAACCTGCAGAGAAATCCTGCCACAAACACAAAGCAAAATTGCAAAACAAGGTATTAGAGTGCTACTAAATGTTTTATGTATGTAGTTCAACTCCGTGGGAATGTGTAGAAATGGACTTTACCAAGCCTTTGCACTACATAGTCCCCAGGTCTGAAATGAAGGCCCTTTCAGAACATAGAAGGATCAATTTGCTATAATAAAATTTCTTGATATGCTAAAATTTCTGCAGTAGGCTAAGTTGATTCCTCCTAATACTTTTTAAAAGAGTTTCACAATGAGTAGTTCTCCTGAGAGAAGTGCAGTTCATCTCAGGATCTTGAGCATCAAATCAAAGATGGTATATAATTAGCACTCACTGAGTGATGAAGGAGAAGGAAGTGGGGAGGGAGGGCAGGGAAATAAGCTAGTGTACCGAAAGAGTTCAGCTCCAGGCAGATTTACTTTGGATTCAGTGAGACCAAAAAATGACAGTGGAGCATTTGAGAGGGAGTTTATACCAAGTTTATTCTCACAGCAGCAGGTGAGACAGCAACACATGATCCGCCTTTATTCTCATGGCGGCAGGCGAGAGAGTAACAAATTATTTATGCTGCCTGAATAACAGGGGCTCATATATATATGAAATTAAATAAAAGTGGCACGGCGCCATCCAGAACTGTGAGATAGCATGGCACTTGTGCACTACGGTTATCTCTTAGGTAAGGGTGAGCTGGGAAAATACATGTGTGTGGAGGTGGGAATTCTGGCTATGGTCACCCTGACATGACAGCTAGAAAACAAGAAGATACAAAGGAGAAGAACTTCACTCAAACAACTCCAATCTCTCTGTCTCCAGATCTAGAGTACACCAGTGTCCAGCAGCTTCTGGATGATGGCAGAATGCTACTTGAAGCAAATATGTCAATAAGAGTGAATGACAGAAACCACCAGTCTATCCTTATTCTTGCTACTGATTACTAAAATTGGAGGAACCACATCTTGGCAAAGACTTAGACATTGTCCTCCCATAGCATTTAACAACCCTAATATTTTGTGCTATTTACTTTTTTTTCTTGATACATGGACACTTTAGTTCCCAACAACTAACTGCTAGAAATAAATTGTGACATAGAGATCCACCATTAGTCCTGAAGGTAGTTAGGTAAATTCAGAGTGAGAAGACTCATATTTCTGTTTCCTCAATTCTGTAAAGATGTCTGCAACTGTCATATACTATAACTATATGATATGACTTCATAACAGTCAAAGGAATGGAGGGGAAGAGAAGGTTCCATTTTCTAGCTTCTATTTCAATTTATTGGAGGGTTGCTAGTGTTGACATAAAAAATCCAAACCTGTAGAGAATTTTTATGAGTTTATTTGAGCCAAACTGACGACAGTTGCATGGAAGCAAAATCACAATGGATTAAGAAAATTCTCCAGAAAATGGCATTTTTACTACTTATTTTAAACATCATAATCAAAAGGGAAGACATAAGGGGATTACCTGAAATCCAATGGTGATTGATTAGAATGGTGGGAGAAAACAAAGCAGGAAAATCTCTGGGATTGGATAAAAAGTAAAACGGAGAGACATACTTATTATATATTGATGAGTATAGGATAGTTAACAATTAACACTTACTGCACAGGGATTGAGTGAACTGTTCTGTATCATGCAGCTTTTGAGAAAAAAGGTAGAAGTGGAATCCATGCTTGACAAACACTAAATCCCATGCTCTTTCTAGTGTATTACTTCTGGAATAAAAATGTGTAAAATTAAAATATGCCTTTCATCAGGGTCAGGCATCAGCTCCAATTTTCTTCTGTGAGTCAATCTACATTATGTGAAAATCCGTGTGTCTAGTAATATACATAGAAATATATACTTAACAGTCCCCTTTTCTTCATCTACAGTGCCTTCTGGGTTTGTAATTGCTCTGTGGTCTCCCATGTCCAGCCTTTTCCTCTGTTCTCAATAAGTCATTCTCCACCCAACACTCTGAGTGATTCATAAACACAAATAAAATCCTATAACTCCTTTTTAAACACTCTGGTAGCTTCCCGTGCCCTCTAGAAACAATTTGAATTTCTTAGTGTTACTATAGTACCCTCTACTGAAGCATGCACATGATCCTATACATGCAGGCTTTATATTTGATTACTCAATGTAAATAGAACTTCATTTACTGTGCCCCATCCCCTATAGTCCTTAAACGCCCTCACAAAACTCCTGTCTTAGGACCTTTGTCCTGGTCAATTTTCCTGCTTCTGTCTCCCCATGGCTAACTCTCCATGCCTTTGAGTTTTCATGGGATGTGTTCTCATAGAGACACTGACAGTCTGGAAGTCCCAGCTCTGATCATCTATCACATCATCTTGTTTTAGCTTCTTCATTGCACTATCACTCTCAATATTACCACACTTTCCCCCAGTGTCTCCCACTGCCTGCTTTAATCAGATGACAGAGCTCTGAGAGCAAAGCCTCATCTTCCTGGACTATAGCTCTGGATCAGAGCTGGGCCTGGAAAAAGCATATGGAAAGATCATCCACCAAATTTCTTGAATGCTCCATATGACAGGCCCAGAGTCCTTCTTTCTGGGTTATCTCTTCTCCAGATAAAATTCACCCAGTGTGTCAGTAGTACTTGATACTGACCTCAACACTGCTTCTAGATTTTTGCCATCCTTCCCTAAGTTTCTCCAACACTGCAGAGTCCAGATCTGAGCAAGGTCCTGAACTTGCCATGTAATGAATTATGTGACTCCACTAATGAATTATGTGACTCCTTAGACCAGCGGTTCTTAACCTGTGGGTCGCGATCCCTTTGGGGATCCAACGACCCTTTCACAGGGGTTGCCTAAGACCATCGGAAAACACCTATATAATTATATATTGTTTTTGTGATTAATCACTATGCTTTAATTATGTTCAATTTGTAACAATAATACATCCTGCATATCAGATATTTACATTACGATTCATAACAATAGCAAAATTACAGTTATGAAGTAGCAACAAAAATAATTTTATGGTTGGGGGTCACCAAAACATGAGAAATTTTATTAAAGGGTCATGGCATTAGGAAGGTTGAGAACCACTGCCTTAGACACATAAAAAAGACATGAGGTTAGCAAAAATATGCTAGTCTGGGGGAAATCTTTAGCATGGCTCTGTGCAGGCAGCTATAGGCCTCTACCTTTTCCTCCTGCCATTTATTCTGGGGCATCACCAGAAGCAGGAAGGTAGGGGTTTCTGGATGGCATGAACCCTCTCTGCCCCAGAACCTTCAGACAGATCCTCCTCTTCCAGACCCTTCCAGCTCAGGTCTGGGCCTCCATGCATTGACTTACTGTAGAGGACAAGATGACCCTCAAGGGTGGGAACCAAAGGTTTATGTCTAAGAATATGCTCTTCAGAGAGAAGGCCAGAGTGAGACAAAGAGTGCTAAGCTCACTATTAGCAGAAGCCACCAGTTCTTCAAACAGTTTCTGTAAGCTTCTAGCAGGCATCCACCATCCATATTTGTCTTTCAAGTCAGGAGGTGAGCTAATTTAATAGTTGAGGTTATGCAATATTAAGTCAGGATGGTTTGGTATCCATCTGATTTGGAATTAATGTAATTTTCAATTCAGAAAATTTAATTCACAATAGGATTAGTGAATTTTATTTTATTGTCTCCACAACCAGGTGCTGTACATGCCCCTCATAACTTTGAACTCTACCATAAAGAAATTGAAAAGGGCTATAATGTCTCAGAATCCAACTTACATAGAGAAACTCACTGGTGAGTTCCCATGAAAAAGTCGTGACCACACTAGATGTCCAGAGCCATGGGTCCTGGCTATACTCTGTCTCTAACCCATGTGATTCTGTTCTTGTGTCTGTGATCATGCTTATTTATACTTATTTACTCATAAGGTTAGTTTCAGCTCTGGGATTTCACAATCAGGATTTATAGTTATAATCAGCTGCATTTCTACCTCCTCTTTGAGGTGGTCTTTGACAACCTCATCTAAATTAGTTCCTCATCTTGTTCTCTGTCACTGCACACCTGTTTGCTTCCATTGGGCCCTTATCCCACACCGACAACTATGCTTCATGTGTATATCCTCACTCCCACATTACATTCTCAGCTCCAAGGTGGGAAGGATCCCATGTCCTCCTTTACTGTCACTACCTCAGGGGCCAACACAGCGTGCCTGGAACAAAGTAGGTACTCAATATTTGGTGTATTATTTAATTATGGTACTTACCTCTGATCAATGTACTTGTGGCATAAGGCATTTCATTCCTCACAAGGCTAAGTGTACTCTCTGTGAGCTACTAAAACTTCCAGATTGATCCCAGGGCTACTTCAGAACAGTTTCTAGTTCTCAGTCCCAGTTCTAACCTTTAGCTTTTCTATTCTTATTAGTGGTTGTTCAAGTAGAATAAGCATAAAGTTTCTCTGAAATCCTGTTTTAAGACCCTTTCCTTTGTTAGCCTGGAAAATGTGGAAATGTGAACACATAGCACTGGCTGTCTGAACCATAACACTCCACAAGTAAGGGGGAAGAATGAAAATAGAGAGAGCATTTTTATCTCTCTTATTTAACATAATATTGGAAGTCTTATCCACCACAACAAGACAAGAAGAAGAAATAAAATGCATCCAAATTGGGATGGAAGAAGTAAAATTTTCTTTATTTGTTGGTGACATGACACTGTACATACAGAATCCAAAGATTTCTCTGAGAACTACTAGAACTGATAAATTAATTCAGCAAAGAGGATACAAAATTAGTATCCAGAAATCAATTGCATTTTATATGCCAATAGTAAGCTATCATAAGGGGAAATTAAGAGATAAATCCCATTCACAATTGCTTCAAAAAGTATAAAATACCTAGGAATAAATCTAACCAAGGATGTAAAAGACCAATACTTGGAAAATTATAAGAGCCCTGGCTGGTTTAGCTCAGTGGATTGAGCGTCGGCCTGCGAGCTAAGTGTCACTGGTTCGATCTTCCAGTCAGGGCACATCAGAGAAGGAAAACTCTGACTCCAAAAAACCTCCGCTGCCTTGCGGCATACCTCTTCAGGGGAAAGGCTAAGGGAGTAAACCCCGACAGAAAATCCGGAGCCGGAGTCCCTAAGGCGGTTTGATGTTGTAGTCAACACCGGCAACTCCTGCGGTGCACCTGAACCCAAGCTGTATCGACTCCGTCTTTCCCTTGGACCCTTCAGCTGCGAAGAGAGGGGGGGTCTGCTGCATGGGCAACAGCAGACCTTCCATATTACCCTGCCCAGGCTCTGTAGCTTCAGCGTCATCGCACGGGAGGAGACAGATACCATGTCACTCCCGAGTCGGACTGCACAGCCATTCTCGGCGGTGCAGATGGACTCTTAAGAAGCTACACCATCGTCTCTCGAGACGGACGGCTGCCGACGACGACGATAAGACACTGAAGAAAAGAAAATTGAAGAAGATACAAGTAAATGGAAGCACATATCATGTTCATGGGTAAGAAGATGTAAGGTCATTAAAATGACCATGCTACCCAAAGCATCTATAGATTCAATGCAATTTCTGACAAGATTCCAATGACATATGTCATAGAACTAGAACAAATATTTCAAAAGTTTATATGGAACCACAAAAGGCCCTACATAGCAACAGCAATCCTGAGAAAGAAGAACAAAATTGGAAGAATCATGCTACCTAATATCAAACTGTACTATAAGGCCATAGTAATCAAAACAGCATGGTACTGGCATAAAAACAGACACATAAATCAATGGAGCAGAATAGATAGCTCAGAAATAAACCTACACCTTTATGATCAATTGATATTTGACAAAGAAGCAAGCATATATAATAGGCTAAAGATAGTTTAATCAATAAATGGTGTTGGGAAAATTGGACAGATGCATGCAGAAAAATGAAACTAGATCACTTTTTTACACCATACATAAGATCAAATTCAAAATGAATCAAACACTTAAATGTTAGACCTGAAACCATAAAAATCTAGAAGAAAACATAGTCAGAAAAATCTCAGGAATAGCTCTTAGCAATATTTTATCAGATATATCTCCTTAGGCAAGGGAAACAAAAGAAAAATAAACAAATGGGACTACATCAAACTAAAAAATCTTTGCACAACAAAAGAAAACATCAACAAAATAAAAAGACAATCCAGTGATTGACAGAACTTATTTGCCAGTATGTCTGATAAGGGATTAATACACAAAATTTATAAAAATCTTACAGAACTCAACACCAAAAAAAAAAAAAAAAAAAAAACCCCAATAAAAAAATTAGCAAAGGAGCTGAATAGACATTTCCAAAGAGGACATACAGATGACCAATAGACACATGAAAAGATGATCAACATCATTAATCATCAGAGAAATGCAAATTAAAACCACAATAAGATATCGTCTTACACCTGTCAGAATGGCTACCATCAATAAATCAACAAACAGCAAGTTCTGGTGAGGATGTGGAGAAAAGGGCAATCTTTTTCACTGTTAGTGGGAATGCAGAGTGGTGCAGCCATTATGGGAAACAGTATGGAGATAACTAAAAAAAATTTAAATGATCTGCCTTTCAACCTGCAATCCTATTTCTAGGAATATATCCATAGGAAACCAAAACACTAATTCAAAAGAGTGAAAGCACCCCTATGCTTATTGCAGCATTATTTACACTTGCCAAGATATGGAAGCGGCTTAAATGTCCATCAATAAGTGAGTGAATAAAACAACTATGGGGCATTTACATGGTGGAATACTACTCAGTTGTAAAAAAGAAAATTTTAGACTTTGCAACAGTATAGATGTAAAGGATGAACATTATGCTAAGTGAAATAAGCCAGTCAGAGAGAAATACAAATACCATATGATTTCACTCGTATATGAAATCTAATGAACAAACTGAACTAACAAGCAAAATAGGGACAAACTCATAGATAGAGAGCAGGATAACAGCTAATGGGGGGTTATAAAGCATGGAAGGATTGGTCAAAAATAAAAAAGGACTCATGGACATTGACAGCAGTGTGATGATTTTTGGGTGAGAAGGGGCATAGAAGGGGACTAAATAGTAACAGGGAAAAAAAGATAAATAAACTTTCTCTAGAGAGGCTCTGAATATAGAAATCAAAGAGCAAAGAGAAAAGTAGGCTGTCTTTTCATTTCTGTTCTTCAATCACTGTCCTGGGAAAATAAACCTTAAGATCAGGCTTCAGCAGGGAAAGCTGGCATTGCTTGGTTCTCCCAATGCTTTCCTTTCTGCTGCATCATATGCCATTGGGTAGCCTTAACAGTTCAAGAACATCTCAGAGAGGACTATCCTGGACAAGTGCATGTTTGTGTGTATTCTGTGTTTGGTCTGTTCTTTTAAGATAAATTAATGTCTCATATCACTCTCCTATCCTCCTGGCCTTTCATTTATGGAAACCACAATGTCCCCACAGGACCTAAGTGTGAAGAAATTGGGCCATTTAAGCAGAATGCTGCCTATGGGCAAATCCCTGCCTATTTGGTGAACACAGGACCCAGTGTCCAAACTGCCCAGTGGCACTGCATGACCATATGGTGTTATCATCCTGCTACTGGATCAACCTTGAACTTCTCTGAAATCTGAGGCCGGTAAAGGAAGGGAGTTCACTTCATTGGAAGTGGGTGTGACCCTTGGGGAAGTCAGAGGAGGTCAGCTGAGTACACACAGCAGCAGGTCTCCAGTGGGGCCATCAGGCAATTAGCAGGCTTTGGGCTGTACTGGCCAAACACTCATCTCCTGTGACATGAAGCACGATCTGCCTGCCTCACATGAGAAGCCCTTCTTCCTTTGTTCTCTTAGTTCTCCTTGGAGCTGAGCCTTTGGGAATGAAAATGCACAATAAGAGGTGCCAAGTCATAAAGACTTGTTTCTGTCAACAGCAGCTGTCTTTGTGAGATGTGTTCCTTGACTGCATCTGCACAGTCTTAGACACATGTAGGGGAGTAGTCACCCTCTAGTAAAGGTCCATGCAAAAAAATTAGTAAGGTAAAACTGTCACCACCACCATCATCCTCTCTTTATAGATGAGTGATGTTAACAGACCTTTGACAAGTCTCTTTGGAAGTTTGCTCATTTGCATAAGTCACCATTCTCCTGTCATGTTTCAGATGGTGGGAAGGCATGAAGGGCACTACGTGGAAAGCAAAATCCAACTTTTAACAAAAACCTTGTTTTTGCCACAATGGAATCATCTTCAGCGTGCCTATGGGTAGATCATGCTTACAACTCCCAGTATCTGGTTCTTAGCCTAAAAATGTAAGGTTGCAATCTATTGAATAGCGTTTCTAAGCAATACCTGTAAGCAAAGATGGTATATAAAACCAAGAGAAAAATGACAGAACCTGCATGGGTCAAGGCTCTCACCAGCCATGATTATACATTAGAAACTTAGAGAGCTTTAGCATACAGCAGTGTGAGCTCCACCCTAGACCAAGGAAAACAGACATCTCTAGAAGAGGATTCATATATCTTTATTTTTTGAATTCCCCAGCTGAGTTTAATAGACAGCCCGGGTTGAAAACTTTGGATCGGGCCTCGAGACATTTCAGTTGAAATGTCACTAGCCTTGTTGAAATTCTTTCCACACAGGTAGTGTATCTATCCTACAGACATGCCACAGGTTTTCATATTATCTAGTCAGTAATTTTCAGACTTAGACATGTATCTGAATCACCTAGATGATCACAGAGACCACAGAGCCCCAGGAGCCTTGGAGAAGAACAGGATGTGGGCATTGGGGTTTCACAAAACTCCATAGGTGATTCTTTTTTAATCCTCACATGAGGATATGTTTATTGATTTGAGAGAGTGAGAGAGAGAGAGAGAGAGAGAGAGAGAGAGAGAGAGAGAGAGAGAGAGAGAGAGAGAGAGAGAAAGTATCAGTATGAGAGAAACATTGATCGGTTGCCTCCCATATGTACCCTGACCAGGAATCAAACCCCCAACCTAGGCATGTGCCCTGACTTGGAATCAAACCCACAAATCTTTGGTGTATAGGATGATACTCCAACCAAATGAGCAACCCAGCCAAGGTAATTCTGATGTCCACCAGAGTTCAACGAGCACCGACTAGTCTTTCCTGAGTATAAAAGAGGGCTCATAAGCAAATACAACTCCTCATTTACTTCAGTAATCTTGGAGACAGACAACACTTGTTGACTATGTAATAGCAATATTAGTTATAAGTCAATTATCTCTCCTGTGGATCTGAGCTAAGTTGGAGCTCCTTCCTTGAACTCCTCTTCCCCTACATACTAGAATCCACACTGGGGATGTACTTCTGAGCAGCAGAAATTTGTCCTTAATCGCTGTGAACTGAGACAGTTTTCTATCTTTTCTACCTACTTGGGAACACTACTTTATTTCAGGGCTGAAGGCCTGTGTCCCATATGTTCATGGAATGCTGAGTCTCCAGCCCCTCTGAACATGTAACAAACAAAATAGCTCTGTCTCTTCCCCTTCATCTACAGTTTCACTGTGCTTAGTATCTTTTATCTTCTGAACTTGATCTGCCCTGCAAATAACATTTATTTCTCTTTTTGCTTGCACACATTTATGAGCTGCCATAGAAAAATCCTCTCTTGGCAACACAAAGCCACCTAGGGGCTATTGGCAGGGTCATCCTCACTTTCTCATGTTCCCTTCAGCCAGGAATCCAGCACTCTGGAAAAAGTTTGTAGGATGGAGAGAGAGGGAGGGCTTCTCCCTAGCTGCCTTGAAAACTGATTTCTGGAGAGGTCCTCGGTCAACACCTACAGGGCTAAACTTTGATATATGAAGCAAGCTCAAGCCAGTTTTTTGGAAATGGAGTTTGGTTCCCAAGAGATTAGCATGTAGAACAGAAGCTTTGAAACCTCATTGTGCATAAGAATCACCTAGAGGAAATGAAAATGCAGATTTCAGGGTCTCTACTCTATAGATTCGCTTAAGTACAGAGAAGCTACATTTCAGCAAGCCTTGCTGGCCATGAACACATGTTCTGAGGAAAGGTTATGAGAGACACAATTATAAAGCAAAAGCAGAACCCAGATATGGTCTGAGGCCAGGGAACTACAGCCAGAGAGCAATATAGGACATAAGAGGAATAAGTCCCTTTAAGATTTTATATAATAATGGTTTGCTGATGATGAATTTCTTTAGTTTTTTCTTGTCTGGGAAGCTCTTTATCTGCCTTTCTTTTCTAAAGCATTGCTTTGCTAGGAAGAGCAATCTCAGCTGTAGGTCCCTGCTTTTCATGACTTTGAATATTTCTTGCCAATTCCTTCTTTTATTTTTTTTATTTTTTGTTATTCAATTACAGTTGTCCCATTTTCCCCCCATTGTTCCCCCCTCCCAGCCCATCACTTCTCCCACAATTTTATCCCTCCCCATTGTCCATGTCCATGCGTCATTCATATACATTCCTTGACCTGACCCTTCCCTTACTTATCCCCCTTCTCTCCCTCCCCTCTACTGACTACTATTCTAGTCTTTGCCTATTTAGTTCGTTTGTTTGTGTTGCTCTTTAGTTTCCTGTATTGGGTGATATTATATGGTATTTTGCTTTCTTTGCCTGGCTTATTTCACTAAGCATAATTCTCTCTAATTCAATCCATGTTGTCACAAATGGCAGGAGTTCCTTCTTTCTTTCTGCTACATAGAATTCTATTGTGTAAATGTACAAGTTTTTTGATCCACTCATCCACAGATGGGCACCTAGGCTGTTTCCAGCACTTAGCTATTGTAAACAGGGCTGCTATGAACATAGGGGTGTATAAGTTCTCTTGAATTAGGGTTTCAGGATTTTTCGGGTATAATCCTAGCAGTGGAATCACTGGTTCAAATAGCAGTTCCATTTTTAGTTTTTTGAGGTAATTCGATACTGTTTTCCATAGTGGCTGCACCAGTCTGCATTCCCACCAACAGTGCAGTAGGGTTCCCGTTTTTCCACATCCTTGCAAGCATTTGTTGTTTGTTGATTTGTTGATGATGGCCATTCTGACAGGTGTAAGGTGGTATCTCATTGTGGTTTTCACTTGCATCTCTCTGATGGCCAATGATGTTGAGCATTTTTTCATGTGTCTATGGACCTTCTGTATGTCCTCTTTGGAGAAGTGTTTGTTCAGGTCCTTTGCCCATTTTTTAATTGGGTTGTTTGTTTTCTTGATGTTGAGTCGTATCAGCTCTTTATATATTTTGGAGATCAGTCCCCTGTTTGTGATATCATTGGCAAATATGTTTTCCCATACGGTTGGTTTCCTTTTCATCTTGCTGATGTTTTCTTTTGCTGAGCAGAAACTTTTTAGTTTGATGTAGTCCCATTTGTTTATTTTTTCTTTATTTCTCTTGCCTTGGGAGATGTATCTGTGAAGATATTGTTACGTTTGATATCTGAAATTTTCCTGCCTATGTTTTCCTCTAGGACTTTTATGGTTTCACGGCTTACATTTAAGTCTTTAATCCATCTTGAGTTTATTCTCATGTGTGGTGTAAGTTGGCGGTCTAGTTTCATTTTTTTGCACGTCCCTGTCCAGTTCTCCCAGCACCATTTGTTAAAGAGGCTCTTCTCACTCCATTTTATGTTCTTTCCTCCTTTATCAAAGATTAGTTGACCATAGAGGCCTGGGTTTATTTCTGGACTCTCTATTCTGTTCCACTGATCTATATGTCTGTTCTTATGCCAGTACCAGACTGTTTTGATCACAGTGGCTTTGTAGTATTGTTTGATGTCTGGTATCGTGATTCCTCCTGCTGTGTTCTTCTGTCTCAAGATTGCTTTTGCTATTCGGGGTCTTTTTTGGTTCCATACGAATTTTTGGAGGATTTGTTCTAGGTCAGTGAAATATGTCATTGGTATTTTAATAGGGATTGCATTGAATTTGTAAATTGCTTTGGGTAGTATGGCCATTTTGATGATGTAGATTCTTCCCATCCAAGAACATGGTATTTGCCTCCATTTATTTGTATCTTCCTTAATTTCTTTCTTCAATGTTGCATAATTTTCAGTGTACAGGTCTTTTATCTCTTTGGTTAAGTTTATTTCTAGGTACTTTATTTTTCTTGTTGCTATAGTAAATGGTATTTTCTTTTTTGCTTCTATCTCTGATATTTTAGTGTTGGTGTACAGAAATGCCTTAGATTTCTGTATATTTATTTTGTACCCTGCTATTTTGCCAAATTAACTTATTATAGCAAGTAGTCTTTTAGTGGAGTTTATAGGGTTTTCTAGGTATACTATCATGTCATCTGCAAATAGTGATAGTTTTACTTCTTCTTTCCCAATTTGGATGCCTTTTATTTCTTTGTCTTGTCTGATTGCTGTGGCTAGGACTCCAACACTATGTTGAATAGAAGTGGGGAGAGTGGACAGCCTTGTCTAGTTCCTGATTTCAGGGGGAATGCTTTCAGTTTTTGTCCATTGAGTATGATGTTGGCTTTAGGCTTCTCATATATAGCCTTAATGATGTTAAGGTATGCTCCCTCTATTCCCATTTTGCTGAGTGTTTTCAACATAAATGGGCGTTGCACTTTATCAAATGCTTTTTCTGCATCTATAGATATGATCATGTGATTTTTGTCTTTCATTTTGTTTAGGTGATGTATTATATTTATTGATTTGCGAATATTAAACCATCCTTGCATCCCTGGGATGAATCCCACTTGATCATGGTGTATGATCTTTTTGATGTATTGTTGGATCCTGTTTGCCAAAATTTTATTGAGGATTTTAGCATCTATGTTCATCAGTGATATTGGCCTGTAGTTTTCTTTCTTTGCTGTGTCCTGACCTGGTTTTGGGATGAGGGTAATACTGGCTTCATAGAAAGAGTTTTGGATTTTTCCCTCTTCTTGGATTTTCTGGAATAGTTTGAGGAGGATAGGAGTTAGTTCTTCCCTAAATGTTCTGTAAAATTCGCCTGTGAAGCCATCCGGTCCAGGGCTTTTGTGTGCAGGGAGATTTTGGATTACTGTTTCAATTTCCTTCTTTGTTATTGGTCTGTTGAGACTTTCTACTTCTTCTTGATTCAGTTTGGGAAGGTTATATGTTTCTAGAAATCTGTCCATTTCTACTAGGTTGTCAAATTTCTTGCCATATACTTGTTTGTAGTAATTTCTTATAATTGTTTGTATTTCTGAGGTGTCAGTCGTGATTTCTCCTCTTTCATTTCTGATTTTGTTTATTTGTGTCTTCTCTCTTTTTTTCTTAATGAGCTTGGCTAGAGGTTTGTCAATTTTGTTTATTTTTTCAAAGAACCACCTCCTAGTTTTGTTGATTTTTTGGATTGTTCGTTTCGTTTCTATGTTGTTTAATTCTGCTTTGATCTTGATGATTTCCTTTCTTCTTTTTGCCCTAGGCTTTGTTTGTTGTTACTGTTCTAGTTCTTGTAGCTTTATGGTTAGGTTTTTTATTTGAGATTCTTCTAGCCTTTTCAGATATGCCTGTATTGCTATGAACTTCCCTCTCAGGACTGCTTTTGCTGTGTCCCATAGGTTTTGGGCTGTTTTGTGTTCATTGTCATTAGTTACTAGAAATTTCTTGATTTCCTCTTTGATGTCATTGTTAACCCATTCGTTATTTAAGAGCATGTCATTCATTCTCCATGAGTTTGGGTGTCTTTGATTTTTTTCCCTGATGTTGATTTTTAGTTTCAAGGCATTGTGGTCTGAAATGATGCTTGATAGGATTTCAATTTTCTTGAATTTGTTGAGGCTTGTTTTGTGTCCTATCATGTGGTCTATCTTTGAAAATGTCCCATGTGCCTTTGAAAAGAATGTATATTTTGCCTCTTTGGTGTGAAAAGTTCTATATATATCAGTTAAGTCCATGTGGTTTAGTGTGTTGTTCCATGCCTGTATATCCTTGGTGTATCTTTGCTTGGATGATCTGTCTATTGTTGATAATGAAGTGTTGAAGTCCCCTACTATGAGTGTGTTGTTGTTAATATCCTTCTTGTGGTCTTCTAGTATTTGCTTTATGTATTTGGGTGCTCCTATGTTGGGTGCATATATGTTTATCAGTGTTGTATCTTCTTGATGAATCGTTCCTGTCAGTATTATGAAATGTCCTTCTTTTTCTCTTTCTATTGCCCTTGCTTTGAAATACGTTTTGTCTGATATGAGGACTGCTACCCCAGCTTTTTCTTCAGGTCCATTTGCTTGGAATATTTTTTTATATCCCTTTACTTTCAGTCTATGTAAATCTTTTGTTTTGAGGTGTGTTTCTTGTAGACAGCAAATATGTGGGTCCTGTTTTCTTATCCATTCCATTACCCTATGTCTTTTAATGGGAGCATTTAATCCATTTACATTTAAGGTTATTATTGACATGTATTTATTCATTTCCCTTTTGTATCTCTGTTCCTCTACTCTTTTTTTGTTTTTTCTCTTCATTTTTTCTTAGAATATTCCCTTTAGCATCCCTTGCAATGCTGGTTTGGTGGAGATGTATTCTTTTAGTCTTCCTTTGTCTGAGAAACTCCTTATTTCACCTTCTATTTTGAATGAGAGCCTTGCTGGGTAGAGTATTCTTGGTTGTAGGCCTTTGTTTTTCATTGCTTGAAATATTTTTGAACATTCCCTTCTGGCTTGTAATGTTTCTGTTGAGAAATCGGTCGATAACCTTATTGGAGCTCCCTTGTAAGTTATTTGCTGTTTTTCTCTTGCTGCTTTTAGGATTCTCTCTTTGTCTTGGAATGTTGCCATTTTAACTATGATGTGCCTTGGAGTGGGTTTTTGGGGGTTCCTCTTGATTGGAACTCTCAGTGCTTCTTGGACTCGCATAGCTTTTTCTCTCATCAGGTTCGGAAAATTTTCTGTCACTATTTCTCCTATCAGATTTTCAATTCCATGCTCCTTTTCTTCTCCCTCTCTTATTCCTATGATCCTTAAATTATTTTTTCTAATGCTATCCTGTAATTCCCTTACATCTTGTTCATATTTTTTCAATCTTTTTTCATTTTGCTGTATCATTTGAGAATTATTACCTACATTATCCTCTAACTCACTAATCCGATCCTCTGCTTCATTTAGTCTGCTTTTGACTGATCCTACTGTGTTTTTCAGTTCAGAGATTGCATTCTTCATTTCTTCCTGGTTCTTGTTGATAGTTTCTATGTCTTTTTTTATGCTGGTGTAGTTCTCTGCAAGTTCCCTGTAATTTTCTTGGAGATGTTGGTAACTTCCTTGGAGGTTGTCATAGTTGTTTTTGAGGTTTTCAAGCATATTGAGCTTCTTCACCACCATAGTTTTGAATTCCATGTCTGACATTTGGGCTATGTCTATTCCATCTACCTCTCTTTCTGGGGATTCCTCTTTTCTTTTCATTGAGAGGTTGTTTCTGCGTCTTACCATGTTGGATTCTTCTTGTTTGTTTTTGTTATTTGGATTTGTCTGCTTTGCCTTCCCACCTTAGTGGTATGAGATTTTTTATGGTAGATCTGGGGGATTCAGTGGTGCAGTCTCTTTGATCTCCTGAGCCTGATGTTCTTGGGGTACCTTTTATATCATTTGTTTATGCTGTGTGGTTATATTTCAGATTTTTTTTTGTTGTTGTTAGGATATTCCTTCTGGCTTGTTGATTGGGAGTCACTCTATCCACTTTATCTCGAATTCTTTTGTGGAGATGTCAGTTCCGCTTCTTGTGTCGTCTTCTTTTTCTGCGTCCACAGCTGGTCTAATGTGATGGGTCAGAGATTCCTATTCCTTGCAGCAGTGGTGTGTGCGAGGTGGCCCGCAAGGCACAATGCAAGGCAGCCAAGAGCCCACCTCAGGTCTGCCACGCCGTGCTCCAGGAAAGCAGGCCACGCCGCACTTTGGGGAAGCTGGTAAGGTGTTTTTTTTTCACTCAAGCATCAGTGCACGCCCAAGGCAGCTGGGGAACTAAGCTCAGGCCTGCCATGCTGCGCTCCCAGAAAGCAGGAAAGCCCCCCAGGTGTTTTTTTGGCTCGTGCACCGGTGCGCGCCCAAGGTGTCCGGGGAACTAAGCTCAGGCCTGCCGCGCCACGCTCCTAGAAAGCTGGCCACGGCCGCGCTCTGAGGAAGCCGGCTGCGATGTGCTCCGGGAAAGCCCTTGAGGTGTTTTTTGGCTCGAGTGCAGGTGTGCACCCAAGCGGCTGGGGAGGTAGCCTCAGGCCTGTAGCGCCGTGTTCTGGGCGTTGGTCTTTCGCCTCTTAGGGCAGGGCTGCAGACAGTTGTGCTCAGTAGAAGTGAGTGTCTGTGAGTCCTGCTGCCCACCGTTCCCGCACCTCCTGAGCGGGCACGCGCAGAGCCTGAGCAAGTGCTCTGTGCTCCGGATTCTGGCCTGGTACTTCGGCCTGGCGCCCACTGGGCTGGCCAGGGGCGATTGCGCACAGTCTTCTGCGTGTCCAGTCGGCCCTCCCTGCGCCCGTTGGGTCACTGATTTTATGTCTGTTGGCGTGTGTCCGAGGGGCACCTGGACGCACAGCCCTGCGCACCTGGGCCAGTGAATGAGGGCACTTCCCTATGTGCGCCCCCGCGACCCAAGGGGAGGGTTGGGGGGGGTGGATGAGCGCATCACTGCGCCTGCGCTCCTCAAGAATGGCCTACCACCCCCAAACTTTCCTCCCCTCTCCACCATCCACTAGAGAAAAATATAAAGGAGAATTATGTTCTCACTTGCCTGGCAGCACGCTGTCTCCTGTCCTTCAGTGCCAATGCCATTTGTTCGAGTCCGGTCTCTGCCAGTGGGCAGAGATCTGCTCTCCTCCCAACTCCTCTCCCGGGGCAGCCTGTGGTCCCCAAAAATCCTTTGTGTCCTTCCAGCCGCAGCTCCTGCAGCCGCCCCAGTCAGGAATCCCGTTTTGTCCCCTTTTTCTCCGCTATCCTCCCTAAACAGGTTGTTCCCAGATGGATTTTCTCTAATCCAGCAGTGCCTTGGCTCAACTCCTGCCAGTGTCCAGCTGCTCACTGAGATGTTCTGTCTGCAGTTAGCCCACACTGCAGAAGGGTCTCGGGAGCCTGAAACCTCAGCCTCTCCTCACTCCTCTGCCATCTTCCCTCCGCCAATCCCTTCTAACATGTGAAGTTTATTTTGAGAAATCAGCTCACAGTCTTTTTTTCTTAAATTAAAAACATTATTTTCCTTTTTATTCTATTACAATTTTCCCATTTTTCCCCCATTGCTCCCCCTACCCCGCACACACACACCCTTCCCCAGTCAATCCCTACTCTGTAGTCCATGTCCATGGGACATTTATACTAGTTCCTTGACAAGACCCTTCCACTTGTTTCCCTGTTTTCCTGTCCCCCACTCCACCCCCTGGTCACTGTCAGTCTGTTCCTTGTTTCAAGCCTCTGGTTCAATTTTGCTTATTTGTTCATTTTGTTCATTAGCTTCCTGTATTAGCTGAGATCATATGGTTTTCGTCTTTTGCTGCCTGGCTTCTTTCACTAAGCATAATACTCTCCAGTTCCATTCATGCTGTTGAAAGGTAGGAGTTCCTTCTTTCATTCTGTGGTGTAGTATTCCATTGAGTAAATGTACCACAGTTTTTTGGTCTACTCATCCACCGATGGGCACTTAAACTGTTTCCAATATTTGACTATTGTAAATAGTGCTCCTATGAACATAGGGCTGCATAGGTTCTTTTGAATTGGTGTTTCAGTATTCTTCAGATATAACCCTAGCAATGGAATCGCTGGTTCAAAAGGCAGTTCTATTTTTACTTTTTAAGGTAATTCCATAGTGTTTTCCATAGTGGCTGCACCCGTCTGCATTCCCACCAACAGTGCAGTAGGGTTCCCCTTTCTCCACATCCTCGCCAGCACTTTGTTGTTTGTTGATTTGTTGATGATGGCCATTCTGACTGGTGTAAAGTAGTATCTCATTGTGGTTTTTATTTGCATCTCTCTGATGGCTAATGATGTTGAGCATTTTTTCATATGTCTATAGGCCTTCTGTATGTCCTCCTTAGAGAAGTGTGAGTTCAGGTCCTTTGCCCATTTTTTATTGGATTGTCTGTCTTCTTATTATTGAGTCCTATAAGTTTCTTATATATTTTAGAGATCAAACCTTTGTGTGATGTATCATTGGCAAATATGTTTTCCCATACAGTAGTTTCCCTTTTCGTCTTGCTGATGTTTTCTTTCACTGGGCAGAAAATCTTTACTTTGATGTAGTTCTATTTGTTTATTTTTTCCTTTATTTTCCTTACCTTAGAAGATATATTGACAAAAATATTGCTATGTGGGATATCTGAAATTTTCCTGCCAATGCTTTCCTCTATGATTTAAATTTTTTATTCATCTTGAGTTTATTCTGGTGTATGGTGTAAGTTGGTGCTCTGGTTTCATTTTTTTGTATGTCCCTGTCCAACTCTCTCAACATTTGCTGAAGAGGCTATTTTAACTCCATTTTATGCTCTTTCTTCCGTTGTTAAATATTAGTTGACCACAGAGACGTGGGTTTATTTCTGGACTCTCTATTCTGTTCCATTGATATATATGTCTGTTCTCATGCCAGAATCAGACTGTTTTGATTACCGTGGCCTTGTAGTATAGTTTGATATCAGGAATTGTGATTCCTCTTATTTTTTTCCTCTTTCTCAAGATTACTGAGGCTATTTAGGGTCTCTTTGGTTCTATATAAATTTTTGATGTATTTGTTCTAGGTCTGTGAAATATGCCATTGATATTTTAATAGGGCTTGCATTGAATCTATAATTTGCTTCGGGTAGAATGGACATTTTTTAAAAACTATGTTTTATTGATTATGCTGTTACAGTTGTCCCAATTTTTTCCCCTTTATTACCCTCCACCCAGTGACCCCGCTCCCTTCAGTTGTCCAGCCCCCCTTAGTCCACGCCCATTGGTTGTGCATATAGTTCTTCTCAACATCTTCCTAACAATTCCACTCCCTCCTATTCTGCTTCTTAATACCCGCATCATCTCCCTATCTTTACCCATTCCCCCTCCCCACTGACCTCCCCCCAATATGTTCCCCATACCTATAGTTCTTTTTCCACTCTTGTTGTCTATTTAGTTTGCCTTTGTTTCAATTCCCTAGCTTCTGTTGTTGGTTGTTGTGATACAGTTTTCATTTTCATGTTCAAAGTTGTGATCCTCCTTCTCCTAAACAAGTCCCTTTAACATCTCATATAACAGTGGTTTGGATCTAAGGAATTCCTTCAGTTTTACTTTGTCCTGGAAGCATTTTCTCTGCCCTTCTATTCTGAATGACAGCTTCGCTGGATAGAGTAATTGTGGCTGTAGGTTTTTGCTTTTCATTATTTTGAATATTTCTTGCCAGTCCCTTCTTGCCCGCAGAGTCTCCTTTGAAAAATCAGCTGATAGTCTTTTTGGGACCCCTTTGTACATAATTCTCTTCTTCTCTCTTGCTGCTTTTAAGATTCTCTCTTTATCTTTAATTTTTGATATTTTGATTATAATATGTCTTGATGTGGTTCTTCCTGGGTTCAGTTTTTTTGGAACTATCTGTGCTTCCTGGACCTGTAAGTCTATTTCTTTCCCCAAGTTAGGGAAGTTCTGCTTCATTATTTTTTCAAATAATTTTTCAATTTCTAGTTCTTCTTCACCTTCTGGCAACCCTATGATTTGATTTGGATGTTGGCCCGCTTATAGCTGTACCATAGGTTTCTGATCCTCTCCTCATTTTTCTCACTTTTTGTTTTCTCTTTCTGCACTGGTTGACTGTCTGTTCCTTCCCTATGTTCTGATTTGTTGATTTGATCACTGGTTTTTTTTCCTTCACAACTTGTCTGTTATGTGTTGTTGTTTTTTTAGAGCTGTACAACTGACTTTATTAAACATTCCACATGAAAATAATAATTAGAACATACCAGTGTTATATTAGTGTATTGTTATTCTTTTTTTAAGTATATTTTATTGATTATATTGTTACAATAGTTTCAAATTTTTCCCCTTGGCTCCCCTCTGCCCAGCACCCCCCCCAACAACCCCCCTCCAAGTCCATGCCCATGGGTCATACATACAAGCTCTCCTGCCTCACCCATTCAGATATTCTTCTTCTTTTTTAAAAATAATCAATTAATTAATTATTTTAACAATAAAAAATAACTATCCCTTCCTCTCAGACTTAAGACCTTTTATAATCTTATAAAGGACAATGGGCGAAGGTCTCGAGCTCCTCTAGCTGCTTCAAGCTGGACATGGTTATCGTCCTACCTACCCCTGGGCCCAGAAATTTCTAATAAGAGTGGGGGTGTGGAGGGGAGGGTGGCCTTCCCACATGGGGAAGGATCGTGCAGACTCCAGGTCAGCTGGCAGTCCCCGGACAATGGCATGCTTGTTGTATTCTGGAGGCAACAGATTTGGCAACAGGGTTAAAGGACATCATTCACTCCATAACCACTAGATGACAAAAGACAGGTATTAATTTTTCAATGTCCCACATAAGGGAAAAGAAAGACTTCTTTGGAGGAAGGTGTGCCAGGTATATCTCACCTGTCCAAAACCCTTTTGCCCATTATACTTAGTTTTGACTGAGAGAAATGTTTTAGGTTTCCCCCCTCTCAGGCCTCTGGGTTCTTTCTGTCCAAGCCTTTAAGACAGAAAAGAGAAACCAGTTTTAAAGTGAAGCCCACAGACCACCCCATTCTTCACCAACCCAGCCAATTAGTTCAGTCAAACCACTGAGTCTCAGGAGGCAGCGATGCAGACAGGATTAAGTGAGGTCTATACGTACAGACAATCACTAAGGCAATGAGATCATAGGCTTATGACCTCTGGTTCAATTTTGCTCATTTGTTTGTGTTGTTCATTAGTTTCCCATAATAGATGATAGCATAAGGTATTTTTCTTTCGTTGCCTGGCTTATTTCGCTAAGCACAATTCTCTCTAGTTCCATCCATGTTGTTGCAAATGGTAGAAGTTCCTTCTTTCTTTCAGTACTTATTCATTGTCATTTTCCCCCTTTGTACTCGTGTTCCTCTCTGTCTCTTCATCTTCTTAAAGCAAACCCTTTAGCATCTCTTGCAATGCTGGTTTGGTGGAGATGTATTTTTTTAGCCTTCTTTTGTCTTGGAAACTCCTTATTTCACCTTCCATTTTGAACGAGAGCTTTGCTGGGTAGAGAATTCTTGGTTGTAGGCCTTTGTTTTTCATTGCTTGGAATATTTTTTGCCATTTCCTTCTGGCTTGTATTGTTTCTGCTGAGAAATCTGAGGATAGCCTTATTGGAGCTCCCTTGTATGTTATTAGTTGTTTCTCTCTTGCTGCTTTTAGGATCCTGTCTTTGTCTTTGAATGTTGCCATTTTAATTATGATGTGTCTTGAAGTGGGCCTGTTGGGGTTCATCTTCATTGGGACCCTCTGTGCTTCCTGGACTTGTGTGACTCTTTCTCTCCTCATGTTACGGAATTTTTCTGTCATTAATTTTTCAAAAAGGTTTTCTATCCCTTGCTCTTCTTCTTCTACTTCTGGAATTTCTATGATATGGATATTATTACGTTTCATGTTATCCTGCAGCTGTCTTAGAGCCTCTTCAGTCTTGTTTAATCTTTTGTTCATTTTGTTGCACTGTCTGAGAGTTTTTGTCTAAGTTGTCTTCCAGCTCGCTGATCTGATCTTCTGCTTCCTCTGGCCTCCTTTTAATTTCTTCTGCTGTGTTCTTCAATTCAGAGATCGTATTCTTCATTTCCTCCTGGCTCTTATTTATAGCGTCCATGTCCTTTTTCATGCTGGTGTAATTCTCAGTAAGTTCCTTGTAGTTTTTCTGGAGTTCTTTGTAGTTTCCACTGAGCTCATTGAGCTTCTCCATAATCCATGTTTTGAATTTCATATCTGATAGTTTGCTCCCCTCTATTTCATTTAGCACTCTTTCTGGGGATTCTACCTTTCCTTTTGATGGGGGTTGTTTCTCTGTCTCCCCATTTTTGTGACTCCTATTGTTTGTTGGTGCTTCTTAGAATGATCTGCACTTCCTGGATCGCTCATATGTGTTTTTGTTCATTTCAGCAAGACTAGCCTTCATTCCTTCCCTATCTTGTTTAAGATTCACTGTTAGTTCTGTAAGCTGTCTTATAACTACAGCTCTGAACTGAGCCTCAGAAAGATTATCTATCTTCTGGTCCAATAAATCATATATTTGCTGTCTGGTCAGCTGTGTGATTGGGATCTCTATCATGATCCCTGCCACCCTGACAGTTTTTCTTTACCTTTCCTTCTTGGGTGGAGCTGTCACATCTCCTACATTATAGGGGGCGGAGCCCTGTGCACTCATCACTACCGGGCTACCCTTCTCACCACACTGTGGCACTTTGTGTGTGGGTGGGGGTCCAAGATGGATTTCTTTTGTTCACACTTGTCTGAGAGACCAGGAGCCTCTTCTTCCATCCCCATGCCCTCTGGGCCTCACAGTCCAAGGCAATGGGGTTCTGCCTTACCTAGCATTGGAATTGTTAGCTGATGGGTTTGGTCTGCAGCAAGGGGTGCTCCCAAGGTGCTTCTTGCCTCCCCTTAAATATGGGTGCCTGTGCTTACCAAGTCCCACCACCCATTACCACAGCTGCTGCTGCCAGCACAGCTTGACATATTCGCCCTGGCTTCACCCCTCCTACCCGACTGGACATGTACCACTTGTTTATAACTTCATACTTTGGATTTCCATGTAGCTTGATTTTCTGGAACTTCTGGTTATTTCTGGTTTTGCGGTCGTTATATTTCTTCTTAGTTGTGCAGAGAGATGGAGCGTGTCAGTCTAAGCCTCCATCTTGGCCAGAAGTCTCAGAAAGGACATTTTAATGATGTTGATTCTTCACATCCATGAACATGGTATATGCTTCCATTTATGTGCATCTTCTTTAATTTCTTCTTCAGTTTTCTGTGTACAGGTCTTTTACCTGCTTGATTAAGTTTATTCCTAAGTACTTAATTTTTTGTTGTTATGGTCAAGGGGATTTTTTTCTAGTTTCTATGTCTCATATTTCATTGCTGGTGTACAGAAATGCTTCTGATTTTTGAATATTGACTTTGTACCCTGCTATTTTGCTAAATTCACTTATTAATTTTAGTAATTTTTTTGGTGAAATCTATAGGGTTTTCTATGTACAGTATAATGTTGTCTGCAAATAATGATAGTTTTATTTCCTCTTTTCCAATTTGGATGCCTTTTATTTATTTATTTTTTTCTTCTCTGGCTGATGTGGCTATAATTCAAACTGTGTTAAATAAGAGTGGAGAGAGTGGACATCCTCTTCTTGTTCCTGATCTTAGGGGGAATGTTTTCAGTTTTTGTCCATTGAGTATGATGTTGGCTTCAGGTTCCTCTTATACGGTCTTTATTATGTCAAGGTATGCTCTCTCTATTCCCATTTTGCTGACTGTCTTCACCATTATTGAGTGTCGTACTTTATCAAATGCTTTTTCAGTAACTATATGATATGATCATGTGATTTTTGTCTTTCATTTTGTTTATATAGTGTATTATGTTTATTGATTTGCCAATATTAAACCATCCTTGCATCCCTGGAATGAATCCCACTTGATTGTGGTGTATGATCTTTTTAATGTGTTGCTGGATCCTGTTTGCCAATATTTTGTTGAGGATTTTAGCATCTGTGTTCATCAGTGACACTGGCCAGTAGTTTTCTTTCTTTGTTGTGTCTTGACCTGGTTTTGAACTTAGGCAATACTGACCTCATAGAAAGATTTGGCAGTCTTACCTCATTTTGTATGTTTTGGAATAGTTTGAGAAGGATAGGAGTTAGGTCTTCCCTAAACGTTTTGTAAAATCTCCCGTGAAGTGATCCAGTCCAGGACATTTGTGTGCTGGGTGTTTTTTTATTACTGCTTCAATTTCACTGGCTGTTATGAGTCTATTCAGGCTTTCTGCTTCTTCTTGATTTAGTTTTGGAAGATTATATGTTTCCAGAGAGTTGTCCATTTCATCCAGGTTGTCAAATTTCCTGTCATATAGTTGTTTGTAGTAATTTCTTACAATCCTTTGTATTTCTGTGGTATCAGTTGTGGTCTCTCCTTTTTTGCTTTTGATTTTGTTTATTTGAGTCCTCTCTCTTTTTTTCTTGATGAGCCTGGTTAAAGGTTTCTTGATTTTGTTTATCTTTTCAAAGAACCAGCTCCTGGTTTTATTAATCTTGAAATTGTTTGTTCCATCTCTATGTCTTTTAATTCTGCTCTGATCTTGATGATTTTCTTCCTTCTGCTTGCTCTGGTCTTTGTTTGTTGTTGTTCTTCTAGTTCTTGTAGATGCAGGTTTAGGTTGCTTATTTGAAATTTTTCTTTCCTTTTTAGGTAGACCTATATCGCTTTCAGGACTGCCTTCACAGTGTCCCATATATTTTAGGCCTCTGTATGTTCATTTTCATTTGTTTACAGAAACTTTTTTATTTCTTTCTTGATGTCATTGTTAACCCATTCATTATTTAATGGTATGTTATTCAGTCTCCATCAATTTGAATATTTTTGAGTTTTTTTTCTTTGAGGTTGTTTTCTAGTTTCAAGCCTTTGTGATCTGTAATGGTGCTTGATATAATTTCAATTTTCTTGAATTTGTTGAGGCTTGTTCTGTGTCCTACCATGTGGTCTATCTTTGAAAATCTTCCACATGCACTTGAAAAGAATGCATATTTTGCTTTTTGAGGGGAAAGGTTCTGTATATATCACTTAAGTCCATTTGATTTAAAGTGTTGTCTAATGCCATGAAATCCTTATTGTTCCTTTGCTTGGAAGATCTGTTCATTGTTTACAATGTGGTGTAACATCCCCTACTATGAGTGTTTTGTTGTTGATATCCTTCATGAGGTCTTCCAAGATTTTGCTTATATATTTGGGTGCTCCTATTTTGGGTGCATATATATTTACAGCGGTTATATCTTCTTGATGGATTGTTCCTTTAAGTATTATGAACTGTTCTTTGTCTATTTTTATGGCCTATGTTGTGAAATCTATTTTGTCTGATATAAGTATTTCTACCACTGCTTTTTAAAAAATGTTTATTTGCTTTAAATATTTTTTCCACTCCTTTTTCCAATTTGTTTGGATCTTTAAATCTGAGGTAGGTCATGTTTAGACAGCATATATGTAGGTAATGTTTTCTTATCAACTAAGCTACCTTATGTTTTTTGATTGGAGCATTTAATCCATTTTCATTTGAGGTTATTATTGATAGGCCTTAGTTTGTGTGATTTTTTTCCCTTTGTACCTGTGTTCCTCTTTCTCTCTCTCTCTTTCTTCATATTCTTAAATCAGTCCCTTTAGCATCTCTTTTTTTTTTTCAGATTTAATGTGTTTTATTGATTAAATTATTACATTTGTGCCAATTTCCCTTCCCTCTGCTCCCCTCCACCCGGTGGCCCCCTCCCTCCAGTTGTCCCCCCCTTTTAGATTATGTCCATTAGTTGTGCATACAGTTCCTCCCAACCTCTCTCCGTCTATTCCATTCCCTCCTACCTTGATCCCCAATTCCTATATCATCTCCCTCCCTTTCCCCATTCCCCCTCCCTGTTGACCTCCCCCCAATATGCTTTCCGTACCCACAGTTCCTCTTCCCCTCTCGTTGCCTATTTAGTTTGCCTTTGTTTCATCTCCCTAGCTTCTGTTTTTTTTTAAACCAGTCCCTTTAACATCTCATATAACAGTGGTTTGGATCTAATGAACTCTTTCAGTTTTATTTTGTCCTGGAAACACTTTCTCTGTCCTTCTATTCTGAATGACAATTTCGCTGGATAGAGTATTCGTGGTTGTAGGTTTTGGATTTTCATTACTTTGAATATTTCTTGCCAGTCTCTTCTTGCCTGTAGGGTTTCCCTTGAGAAGTCAGCTGATAGTCTAATTGGGACCCCTTTGTACATAATTCTTTTCTTCTCTCTTGCTGCTTTTAAGATTCTCTCTTTATCTTTAATTTTTGACATTTTGATTATAATGTGTCTTGGAGTGGTTCTCCCTGGGTCCAGTCTCTTGGGAACTCTCCTTGCTTCCTGGACCTGCAGGTCTATTCCCTTCCCCAAGTCTGGGAAGTTCTCCTTTATTATATTTTCACTCAATTTTTCAAGTTCTAGTTCATCTTCCTCATTCTCTGGCAAACCAATGATTCTTATGTTGGGCCTTTTATAGCTGTCCCAGAGGTTTCTGATCCTTTCATTGTTGCTTCCCATTTCCTCTCGCTGCATTGGTTGACTGCTTGTTCCTTCTCCATATTCCAGTTTGTTGAAATGAACTCTGGATTTTATTTCCTTTCCTTCTGTCTCGTATGCTGTTTTGTTCCTTTCGTTATGAAAGTTTTTCGCTTCTTTCATATCTTTTTCCTGCTCTTTTGTGAATTCTGTAAGCCACCTGATAACAATGGCCCAGAACTGAGCCTCTGACAGGTTTCTTATCTGTTCATCTGTCAGGTTCTCTATCTGCTGCCTGGTGAGTTGTGTTACCGGTATTTCTAAAGTTGCCTGCCTCATTTTGACAGATGCTTTTTGTTTTCTTGGGCTGGCTGTCGGGGGCAGTGCCTGTGTACGCGTCACAAATTAGCGACCGGCGCCTGCTTGTCCGCGACCTATTTCGCAGCCCTGTGGTGCTTTCTTTGGGGGCGGGGGTCCAAGATGGATTCACACAGTTATTCAGCTAGGAGACCGGGATCCGTCCTCCCGCCCCCCTGGGCCTCGCTGTTCAAGGCGATGCGGTGGCCACTCTCCCCAGCTCCGGAGTCGCGCACCGCCAGGGGCTTGGCCGCCGGGACTCCTTGCTGGGGTCGCGCACCGCCAGGGGCTTGCATAGCCGGGACTCCTCGCCGCCCGCGGCTCTGGGTGCGACCGCAAACAGCACTGCCCACTTTAACTCTTACCTGCCCAAATGGCACCGCTGGTTTATAACTTCATATGTTGGACTTCCGTGTAGTTTTATTTTCTGGAATTTCTAGTTATCCTTTGTTTTGAAGTAGTTGTATTCCTCTATAGTTGTAGAGGGAGACCTAGCGTGTCCGTCTAAGCCTCCATCTTGGCCGGAAGTCCCCTAGCATCTCTTAAAATACTGGTTTGGTATAGGTGTATCATTTTACCCTTCTTTTGTCTGGGAAACTCCTATTTTACTTTCTGTTTTTAAGGAAAGCCTTGCTGGATAGTATGAACTTGGTTGTACGCCTTTACTCTTCATTGTGTGAATTATTTTTTGCCATTTCCTTTTGGCTTGTAGTGTTTTTTTTTTTTTAAAGAAATCAGCTGATAGCCTTATTGGAGGTCCCTTGTATGTTATTAGCTGTTTCTCTCTTGCTGCCTTTAGGATTTTCTCTTTGTCTCTGAATGTTGCCTATTTAATTATGGTGTGTCCTTCAATGAATCTCTTTGAGTTCATCTTCATTGACAGCCTTTGTGCTTCCTGGATTTGCATGACTTTTTCTCTCAGCAATTTAGGGAAGTTCTCTGTCATTACCTTTTCAAACAATTTTTCTATCCCTCGCTTCTCTTCATCTCCTTCTGGCATGCCTATTATATGGATATTATTACATTTCATGTTGTCCTGAAGCTCTCTTAAACCCTCTTCATTCTTTTTCAGTCTTTTTTAATTTTGTTGCATTATCTTGGAATTTTTTTCTACTTTGTCCTCTAGCTTGCTTATCTGAGCCTCTACTTCATCTAGTGTGCTTTTGAGTCTACCGTGTTCTTAAATTCGGAATTGTATTCTTCATTTCCTCTTGACTCTAACTGAAAGTTTCTATGTCCTTTCTAATGCTGGTATTGTTCTCAGTAAGTTCCTTGTAGCTTCCCTGGAGTTCTTTGTACTTTCCCTGGAGACCTTTGTAGTCCCCCTGGAGTTCTTTTTCATTTTCCCTGAGCTTGTTGAGTTCATTAAATTTCCTTATAACCATTATTTTGAATTCCATGTCTGATAGTTTGCTTGCCTCTGTTTCATTTAGCTGTCTTTCTGAGGATTCCTTCTTTCTTTTTTTGAGAGGTTCTTTCTTTGTCTCCCTATTTTAGGTGACTCTTCTTGTTTGTTTCTGTTTCTTGATTTATTTTCATTGACTTCCTGTCTTCATGATGTGACCTTCTATGGTAGGATACCTGTGGGATTCAGCAGTGCAGACTCCTTGATATCCTAAATTTGATGCTCTTGGGATGCTCCTTATGCCATTTACTTGGGCTGTCTGTTTGTACTTGGTTTGGGTTATTGTTTTGTTGCTCTTTTTTGGGTCCTTCCCTCCAACTATCTGACCAAGAGTCACTAACCCATCACATCTTGTATGCTGTCACAGAGGTGACGCCAAAACAAAACCTAACAATGTAGGCAAGAAACAAAGAGCTGGAGCAAAGTACAAATGTAGTAGTATAGGAGCAAGATAAGATTTGAAATTTGAAATACCAAATAGTGAAGATCTATGAATAAAATTGCAGAAATGACACAACTACACCATATCCACCAATAATGAGCAAAGTTTGATCAAGGTGGAGAGAGAATAAGTGTATTCTATGAATGGGAAAAAGAATGAGAGATGACTAATGACAAGAAAAGTGGTTTTGAGACACTGGAGAGGGGGAAATAGTAAGAATATAGAGTGAAAATAAGTCTTAGCAAGAGAGGTTAGAATTTAAAATAAATATAAGAGGAAGAAATCATATAATAAAATGGAATAAGATAAGATGAAGTTAAATATAAGATTTGAAATAAACTATAATATAAAAACTAGTGGCTTAAAATGCAAACTGGGATGACAAGAAATGAATGTAAAAAAGATATTCAGGAGAGAAAAGAACTCATGAAGAAGACCATGGTGTTATTCATCTTAGTAGTATCTGTTTTTTTTTTTAAACCACTTTCTTCTCTTTCTGGATCCATCCCTGGTCAAAATTCCATGTATTTCATAACTTCCTTTCTTGCTGTCTGGCTGTGAGGAGATTTAGCTGGATGCTGAAGCTGCTGCTCTCTTGTTGGCAGCTCTGTTGAACTCTCCTATTATAATAGCCCTCTGTTCCGAGCTGCACTGGTGTGGATCCCTCCCACTGGTCCTGTGGTGTACTCTAGCCTTCTGTGTTTTTGTCTGGAGGAGTTGCTGTGCCCATGCACATGTGTGTGAGTCCAGGGCCCCTGTTGAGTCTTGGATCTTGCCTCAGCTCTCCTTCCAAGAGTCTCTGTGTGGCCCCCATGCTGCAGCACTGGTTACTGGGAGCCCTATTCTCCATTAGTTCCCCCTTTCCAAAATTCACACAGCACTAACAGGGATGGTCTCTATCTTCCCATGCCTCCAACAGTTTCATACAAAATTTCCCACTGAATCCTTCCCAGATGGCACTGAGAAGGGCCCCTGCAATGATACAATAACACTGGGCAGTGGCAAAGAGCTGACTTTGCGCCCTCCAGAGATCTTTAGTCTATGGTGGGAATGCAGTTTCTAGGGTCCGCACCTCCCCGTTCTTCTCTCTTTTCCCCAGTAGCTTATGACTACTGAGCCAATCCACAGCTGCCCCTACATGATGCAGGCAGAAGTGCTGGGCTGGGCAGCCCTGGTGGTTTTGCTTAGGAAGCACAGGGTACCAGGTTTTGTCCACTCCTGCACAGTTCCCATGCTCTTGTCCCTGTTCATGCTCATTCACAGCAGCTCTCACTCACTGTCCACTCTGTGTTTTTAGTCCAAGTATGGTCTGTGATGGGAGCAAGTAGACCGGGCTGCTAGCTACTCCACTGCCATCTTCCCTTCTCTTGATCCTGCACATATTTAATTTAAAAGTATTAATAAAATAAGGTACAGCCACTATTGCAGCTGGTTATGTGGCAATAATAAGTGTTCAATGACCATTCCCTCACCATTTATTCTAGATTTCCTTCATTCTTAGCCAGCACTTGGGCTGGTCTGGTTCACATGCCTGGTATGAGTTAGAACTTTGACCATCTTATCAAAAGCAACAAAGTTCTTGGTTGTCTTGCCTTTATCTGGTGGCAGTTGCTGCAATAACTGTACACCAACTTCACTGTGAAAACGCCAAGAGATACATGAAAAATCACCTGGGTTTTACATAGACCCTTCCTTGAATCCATTAAGTAGGAGAAACTCTAGTTCCCCAGAACAAATAGGATTAAGTACCCACATCAATAACTCCTTTTTTGTTGTTGCCTACCAATTCACCAGCAATAGATGTCCAAATGTGACGAGGTAAGAGTTTCAACCTCAAGCTGAATATAATCTTTATTGTGTTCACTTAGAGCAGTAATTTTTAATTTATGTACTAGGGAACACTGATGTGCCACAAAAAAATTTAAGACATGTAATATCTATTCGGTGACGGACACTGACCTCTTTTTCTTTAGATTGTCAAAAAAATGGCAACATCCAACACAAGAGCCATTTTGTGTGAATGAATCAAAACTATACCTATTTTTGTCAGATTGGCAACAAGATAAAACAAAACATATTTTTGGTGTGCCAAAGGATTTTAAGTAATTAGCTTATGTATGCCATGAGGTGAAAAAGGTTGAAAATGACTGATTTGAAGAGAATCCTCTCCCCTACCATCACTCTGCTCTCCCCTAAACCAGAGCCTCTGATTTATCAAAGCTTATGGTTGTAGTGATAGGAAGCACAAATCCCACAAGAGGATCATTCAGGGTGATGGCAAGAGAGACTAGTTTTTTTTTTTTTACTTCCCGTATTTTTTATAAAGATTAAATTTATTGGTTAATAACATTATATAACTTTCAGGTGTACAACGTTATAATAAATGTCTATATACTCTATTGTCTGATCTCCACCTGAAGTCTAGTTTCCTTCCATTACCATATATGGTACCCTTTTTACCTTTTTCACTCTTCTCCACCCCCTTCACCCCCTGGTAACCACCATTCTGTTATCTCTATCTATGAGTGTTTTTTTGTTGTTTTGTTAGTTTCTTACTTTTTGTTTTATATTCCACAAATGAATGAAATACAATTTTTTCCATTTGATTATTTCACTTAGCATAATACTCTCAAGGTCCATTCATGTTGCCACAAATGGCAATATTTTAACTTTTTTTTTATGGCTGAGTAGTATTTCATTGTGTATGTATATTATATATACTTTTTCCATTCATTCATCAATGGATACCTAGGTTGTTTCAATGGAACTCGTCAGCAGCCGTCCGTCTCGAGAGACGATGGTGTAGCTTCTCAAGAGTCTATCTGCACCGCCGAGAATGGCTGTGCAATCCAACTCGGGAGTGACACGGTATCTGTCTCCTCCCATGTTGAATCGACATCTTGTGATGACGCTGGAGTGTCCTCTCCAGTGAAGCTGAAGCTACAGAGCCTGGGCAGGGTGATATGGAGGGTCTGCTGTTGCCCATGCAGCAGACCCCCTCTCTCTTCGCAGCTGAAGGATCCAAGGGAAAGACGGAGTCAATACAGCTTGGCTTCAGGTGCGCCGCAGGAGTTGCCGGTGTTGACTACAACGTCAAACCGCCTTAGGGACTCCGGCTCCGGATTTTCTGTCGGGGTTTACTCCCTTAGCCTTTCCCCTGAAGAGGTATGCCGCAAGGCAGCGGAGGTTTTTTGGAGTCAGAGTTTTCCTTCTCTGATGTGCCCTGACTGGAAGATCGAACCAGCGACACTTAGCTCACAGGCCGACGCTCAATCCACTGAGCCAAACCAGCCAGGGTACTACAAACTAAAAAACAGAAACACAACAAAAGTAACCATTAATGAAACCAAACACAATCAGCCAGATGGGAACAAACAATACTTCCAATAAAGGACTAATATTCAAGGTATTTGAAGAATTCACACAACTCAACAACAACTACAAACAATTAAAAATCGGCATAGAACCTGAACAGTTTTCCCAGACCAACGCATGGATGGCCAACAGACATATGAAAATATGTTTAACATCACTAGTTATTAGGGAAATGTAAATCAAAACAACAATATGATATCACCTCACACCTGTAAAAATGGCTATTATCAGAAAGACAAGATATAACAAGTGATAGAGAGGACGTGGAGAAAAGGGAATCTATATGCACTGCTAGTGAAAATGTAAACTGGTGCAACTACCATGGAAAACAGTATGGAGGTTCCTCAAAAAAAAAAAAAAAAAGTAAGAATAAACTATCATATGATCCAGAAATTCCTCTTCTGAATGTTTAACCACAAAGTATGAAAACACTTACTCATAAAAGATATACATACCCCTATGCCCATTGCAGCATTATTTACAATAGCCATGACATGAAATAATCCCCAGTCTTAAAATCAGTTTGTTATAGGCTCCTGACCTGTCAACCTAGCTATTCAACTCTTCCCAGAAATCTGTGTACTTAATACTTCTGACTACTTTTCCTTTATACAAATTCATCAACCACATGTATAGCTCACAGCTTCACTCACCAAGAAGGTTTTCCTTTACCTCTGTCCTCTAAGAAACCCTGAGCAGCTTGGAGTGCAGCAGCAATCTAGTTAACATTGTGTCATGCCCATTCATGTGGGACCAGGCCTAGTTCTTCCCTCCTCTGGCGACTGGCTTCAGGGAAGCTCCATGAGTGCAAGGTGTGAGCTGAAGGAGAGATGTCAACGCAACAGCAGGGTAACATGGGAGACTGGGACATGAGTTTTTATGATGTTCTCTTCTTCTTGGGTCTGCATTGGTATGATCGTGAATAAACCAGTTCCTTTGTAGAAAGCATTGTAGCATGCCCACCCAAAATCATGACATAGGAGGACATTAGATTCCATCCTGTCCTGGCTGTGTGGTCACTAGTCCTCCCCTTACTGGAGCTCAATTGTATCATGGCCCAGTGACATGCCCAGAACTGGTTTTCAAATAGTGAGTAGCTTTCTTCCATAGAAGGGGTGGCCCTGTTCCAATCCAGAGAGATGTGTGACCAATATCTGCTGCTGAGGCTTTCTGAAGACTTGGCAGAGTCTTGTTCCACTAGATATTAAAATGCCTGAGGGGCAGGGAAGTGTACACAGCTAGACCTGTGGTGGAACCTTTTCTTGCTCTGAGTCCCACTCAAAATTGGAAGCTTATGGGGTCATCTGACAAATGGGTCAAATCAGTACTTCTAAGTGTGGTCTATGTTGTATCCAAAATCCACAAGGCCTAGTAAACACTGTGGGCTCCCTTCATCTGAGAGAAAATGTCTCAGCATATCCTAAACCACTGGACTCTACCAAATTCATCAGTGGCCAAACCCTCATGGGATTTCCCTCCCATCTTTTGGTCCACATGTGTCCTATGATTCACATCTAGGGTATATTCATGCTTTCAAATCAGAGACCTCTGTACTTTATGCCTATAAAAGGCCAGATTGTTTTATAACACTAGGGTTCTCAATGGCAAATTCATTTATTTCCACCTGAAAAACGGGACCCTATATTTTTCAGTGTTAAATTGAGGGTCATATGATATACATGAATCACTTTAAACTTTAAAGCATTGTTCAAATATTAAATGATTGATATTATCCTTACAGACATCACTGTGCTTCCTTCCTTCCTTCCTTCCTTCCTTCCTTCCTTCCTTCCTTCCTTCCTTCCTTCCTTCCTTCCTTTCTCTCTCTTCCTTCCTTCCTTCCTTCCTTCCTTTCTCTCTTTCTCTCTCTCTCTCTTTCTCTTTCTTTCTTTCTTCCTTTCTTCCTTTCTTTCTTTCTTTTTTTCTTTCTCTGAGGGATAAGAGAGGAGAGAGGAACAAATTAGAGTTGCCACAAAAACAGCTCAGGGCAGTGGTGTTCAGGAAAATCTTGGGAACTATGTTGTTCTCAGCTCAGAAGTCCTCTAAGTCCCACCTGAGATTGATAACTGAATGACAAAGTGGACCATTTCCAAGGTCTGAATTTTAATTTATACCTCTCTTATATGGGAATATGACTACATTGTAACCAAGTTGTAACCAAAGTCATCTTGAATAGAAAGTTCACCAAGTACTTAATGAACTCTATATACTGCGTATGTCACTGGTCATCCCATGAAGAGGTCTGTGACTGTCCAAGCCCTTGACCAGGCCTTTGAGAAGAAGGGCAAGGTCCCAGCACTCTCAGCATCAGCATGTAATTTCAAACTGGGAGCTGGTCTTGGATGAATCAAATCTTCCCAAGTTTTTATTTCTCCTTGAGTGGAAGGTATGCTCCAGAGTATGCAATTTCACTTGGGAGTGAAAAGGCCAGGTATGTGGATTTCTGGGAAAAATGACTGCACAGTTATGACAGGTTGATAACAATGGCACAGGAAGAGGCTCTTGAGGATTTAGCTGTGAGAATAAGTTCCATCTGGCCTCGTTTGCACTGTTGCACCCAGCTTGAAAATGGGCAGGGGACCAAGCTGCACCCCTGCTGTTTAGCTTTCTGGAAGCAACAGTCTGTGGGCCATCCCAGCCTTACCCTTGTGTACAATTGAAGGAAGTGACTGGAAATACAGCTTCACTGTGGGTATTGGACAAGTGTGATTTGCAAGATACACTTTTCAAAGCAACTTTTATAAACAGTGTGCTGATTTATTTTTTCCTTGTCCCTAGATAAAAATGCAGCAGTTTAAGGGTCAGAGTGATTTATTGAAAAGAAAAAAAGAACAGAGAAAAATCAGGTACTGAAGAAAAATACTAGGGTAATTCAGTAATATGAAAGGACTCAGGCATCTCTCTCATACAAGTACACGAAATTATCCAGTGAGAGAGAACTTGGAGAATGAAAGTCAGAAAGTCCTTTCCACAGCTGGCTTCATGGCTTTGGGTTGTTGATGTCCAGCCTCACTTGAATCAAACAGTCTCTTTGAAAAGCAGTGAAATCTTCATGAGTTCAGCTGTCTTCAGGTTTAGTGTAATATCTTTATGCACCTTTTCCACATTAAGTTTCAGGCTTTTGGAGAAAATCATATTATAACAGTGAGGAAAAATAAAATTGTAAAAGGCTAAGAACAAATTTGTGGGAGTATTGTTGTCTTTTTTTATTGACAATAATTCTAAAGCTCATGTAACAAATGGAATTTATTTAAATAAATTTGATAACATTGCAAATATCTTAAGAAAAAGTTTTTTGTTTTTGTTTTTGTATTGTACTAGTCTTAGTTTGCAAAGCTCCATGATGCTATAACAAACAGGACTAATGATTTTTGCTAATGTCTCAATAGAAATATTATTTTATTTCATTATAAGAATAGAGAGCTTAAAATGTTTGGAAAACTCCCCAGTGCTTTTCTAAATTTTGGGGGTATTACAATCTAACCAAGAAAACCCTTATACATTATTTCACTTGTGAGTCTGCAGATACACCCCCTCTTCACCTCGTAATGCTGGCATTTCCTCAGAAACTGGTGTGTGGAGGGTAATGACTAACCCCAAAGGATAGTTGAGGGTCCCCTCCTTTTATCACTTTTGGCCATGGGAATTTATATGACCCTTAAACACCTTGATGATAAAAATAACGTATTTCATAGGTCAATTGTGAGGATTAAAGGAAATAATAAACATGAAGTGCTTATTAGCCTAGAAACAAACTTTGAGGCGAGTTGATAAATGACACATTTCTCTACTTATTTTATTATTTATTTATTTCTAAGTACATTTTATTATGTTGTTACAGTAGTTTCAATTTTTTCCCTTTGCTCCATTCTGCCCAGTTACCCCCTTCCCTCCAGCAATCTCGCCTCACTTAGTTCATGTCCATGGGTCATGCTTATAAGTTCTTTGGCTTCATCCTTTCTTATATTATTCTTAACTTCCCCCTGTCTATTTTGTACCAACCATTTATGCTTAATCTCTGCACCATTTTCCCGTTTCTCTCCCTTTCCCCTCAAAGCTGTTAACTCTCCAAATGAGCCTCATACCTATGATTCTGTTCCTATTCTGGTTCGCTTAGTTGGATTTCGTTTTTATTTTTTAGATTCAGTTGTTGATAGTTGTGAGTTTGTTGTCATTTTAGCGTTCACAGTTTTTATCTTCTTTTTCTTAAATAAGTCCCTTCAACATTTAGCTTTACCTTGCCTTGGAATAACTTCATCTGCCCTCCCATTCTAAATGATAGCTTTGCTGGATTGACTAATCTTGGTTATAGGTTCCTGCTTTGCAACACACTGAATATTTCTTGCCAGTCCCTTTTTGCCTACAAAGTTTCTTTTGAGAAATCAACTGAAATTCTTAAAGGTAACTCTCTGCTCTTCTCTTGTGGCTTTTAAGATTCTCTCTTTAACCTTTGGAATTTTAATTATGATGTGTCTTGGTGTGGTCCTCTTTGTGTCTGGCTCGTTTGGGACTTTCTGTGCTTCCTTGACTAGTTTATCTATTTTCTTTGCCAAATTTGGGAAGTTTTCCTTTATTATTTTCTCACATAAGTTTTCAATTTCTTGCTCTTTCTCTTCTCTTTCTGGTACCCATATGATTTGGATGTTGGCATGCTTAAAGTTGTTCCAGAGGTTCCTAAGCCTCTCCTCATTTTTTTAAATTGTTGTTTTATCATTCTGTACTGGTCAACTGTTTTTTTCTTCCTTATGTTCCAGATCATTGATTTGAAGCCTGGTTTCCTTCCCTTTACCAGTGGTTTTGTGTGGATTTTTCTTTGTTTCATTTAGCATAGTCTTCATTTCTTCCTTCATGCATTTTTTATACTCAAGCATATTTGTCAAGCCTGTGAGCATCTTTATCACCAGTGTTTTGAACTCTGCATCTGTTAGGTTGGCTATCTACTCAGCACTTAGAATCTTGATTCGTTCCCTCTTTTGGGCAACACTTCTCTGTCTCCTCATCTTGACAGGCTCCTGTAGTTTGTTTGACTCTGTGTGTTAGGTAGAGCTGTCACACCTGTTATATTATAAAGGGCGGAGCCTTAGGTATTTGTCAGTATGGGCGACTTGTTTCACCATGTTGTGGCACTGTATGTGGGGGTGTGTGTGAGAGGAAACAATGCCACCTGCTCAGCACTTGCCCCTTTTCCAGGAACTTCTCCCACTTCCATATGGGACTGGCACCTCTCTAGCTGTTGCCTTGGGAGGGTGGGTCTTTGGATATTCTGGGACTAAGGGGGCCCTTTAAAGAAGTGGACTCTGCTGAGAGACTATCAGTTTTTTCTTCTGTCCCAACCCCCACTGGTTTGCACAGTCATAAGCAATGAGGCTTTATTTTCCCTGGTGCTGGGACTGTGAGCTCTGCAGTCTGGTTTGGGGCTCAGAACACTCCCCAGATGTCCCTCCCAACTTTTAAAACTGTGAGACTGTGCTTTCCACTCGCCTGCCACTGCCACCAATGCCACCAGTGCTGCCACCACACTGCATCCTCTCTGCCCTGGCTCTGCCCCTCCTACCTGTCTGGATGAGTATTTCTTCTTTATATCTTTGTTTGTTGGACTTCCATGCAGCTCAATTTTCTGGAACTTCTGGTTGTCTCTAGTTTCGAGATAGTTGTATTTCTTCTTAGTTGTGAAGGGAGATGCAGTGTGTCTGTCTAGGCCTCCATCTTGGCTGGAAGTCCCTCTACTTTTACTGTTAATAAGGCTTGCTCATCAGAAGCTGACTGAGTTGTGCTAGAATGCAAAAATAAAGTGCCTACATTAAGCAAGACTCTGTGGGATGCTGGCACATCATACATACCCCAGAACCTCAGAGGAACAGAGGGTTGTACAGAAGCAGTGCTTGGGCATTTTATTGTTATAAAAGGCTCAGGCATCCACATGCAGACACTTTCACCAGTAGCCTATAAACATCTACCCACCCAACACACACACAAACACACCCTAGAACAGAGCCCTGCTTGTAAATATTTCATCGCCAAATTTCTCAGCCTTTCTTTCAGTGTGTTAAGTATTCTGGACAATGGGCTCTGACAGAAGTGACAGGGTTGCTCTCAGGATGAGCACGTAAGTGTCAGCATGCCCCCACTTTCTCTGCTGCTGGGACATTAGAGGTCTTGTCCTAAGTCACATAGCTCAAGATGGAGGAAGTTTCCTGATCCACACAAAATACTGTGTGAAAACTAAACCTTTGTGTGTTAAATGACTGAGATATTGGAGTTAGTCACAGGAGCTAGTGTCAGTTTTTCTGACACGTTTACCTATCACCTAAAAGGGCTGAACTCTAGAATGGGTAGCAGAGACAAGAACAACATCCAATGGTTGCTCTTGGTAGGTAGCTCTGATATAGTTGACTTGCAATAAGCATTGTACCAACTGAGATGCACCCTTGGAAAAACATGGCAATGAGCTGTTGTCATATCTATACAGCCTATATTTAGAGAAACTATTTCCAACCCATAGTGGGTTGAAATCTATGTTCAAAATCTCAGAACTGGATTATTTCTTCTCTTCTCTCTGGTCCTCCTGATGATTGAGGCTAATGCCTTTCCCTAATGTAGACATTCAGAGCATGGGATGTGGCTACCTGGAAGAAGACAGTGAGGTACCTGCAAAGAACCGAAGGAGTCTGGCCACAGGTCAAAAATATGATTAGAGAAATGGGGATGGGGTGGGGCCATCCACAGGAGACCAGTGGAAAATAGCAATCTGTGTGATTCAAGCTGTGAATAGTTGAGAAAGAGAAGAGGGAAGAGGCTATTGGTTGCAATATGGGCAAAGTGCTAGTTTAATGGTAACAATAATCAACATATACTAAATGTTTGTATGTGTTAAATGGCTTATAAACACTATCTTTTTCTGATCTTCCTGATAATCTTATAAAATTAATTACACTTCAATGGTGAAAAACACTGAAACTCAAAGAGGTTAAGTAACTTGTTTGTGGTCACATAATTATTAAATCTTGGGACCAAAATTCAGAAACAGATTTCTCAACTCAAAAGCTTTTTCACCCCTCATTTTAGCTTACTGCTTCTGAAGAAGAAAGAAGGCATAAAAAAGGGTCATTATTTGTGTAACTTGCAGGCCAGTGTACTAGGGCTCCTGCCAGGAGAAAGAGGGAGCTTGAAGTAGGTGCTGGTAGATTCAAGCCACCACCATTTTCTAAGGAGACATCTGTTCCAGCAGGTGGTCAATAGCAGAAGTTTCCAGTAAACATTAGTAGAATAGAAAGGTAATGATCACCTTGTTCCTCCTGATTAGTTTAGCATTCTGCTGGAAGCACAGGGTTGAGTCTAACCTCTTGAGAAGGGGTCTGGTCAGGATTGGGCACAGCATCAGTGTTTCCACCTGGACTTCTGGGCTTTAGTCCAAGTGGGCCGACTAGATACAAACCAGAATAAGAAGACAACACATGATGCACTGACCAGAGAGACCAGAAGATTTGTGATTGCAGAGGTTGTTATGATGTTCAGGCTTGCCTCAGACCATGGATCCTAACAGGCAGCAGTAGGATCTGCCTGGTGGGTTTAAGACTTCAAATGCTTGGGCTGTGGTGTGCCTACAGTTTTGGGCTATGGAGAAAGTCAGCAATTGATCCAAGTTCCAAAATCTTAAAGTCAAACAGTGGATAGCAGATCCCAAGGAGGACATACAGGAGACAAAGCAGCAGTTCTTCATATCCCTACTGCCAGCCTGTGAGGGGGATCCCAGGACATATTCCTCTAGTAGGGGCCACAAACTAGACTCTAGGGCTCTGTTGGGTTTACAGGGTTAAAAAATGAGTGAAATGCTCTGGGTATGGCCTGTATTCCCCAGTTCCCACCAATCTCATCTGACATCTGGAAAGCTTCACTTGTGTGTACAGCCTGCTCCAGCTGTGGCATTTGCCACCCCTCTGGAGAACCATCACAGGGAGTCCTTCCAGTCTTGCCTTTTGTTTTATATAGATGTACTGGTCCAACTTCAGATTTTCTGCTGTATGAATGACTGACAGCAAAGAGAGGGCTGACTCTCCCTGCTTACTTCCCTTCTGCAGCCATCTTCCCCAGGACAGGACACAGATATGTCCCAGGAGTCCCCACCATCTTGCTTAATCTGGAAAAGGAGATCATGGGGGTAAAAAGGAGAACATTTGATAAGAAATGATAGCAAGACAAAGTCTGGAGGGGGACAGCGAAGATCAAGGGAGAAAGAATAGTTTCTTCTGAAAGTTCAAATGCAGGCTGACATGTCAATGTACATTTACACATTTATTTTTCAGGTTCTTGGGTTTCTAATCACAATTTTTGACTTGACCTGTTGAGTAGAAATGCTTCATGCACCATTGTTCAAGGAGCTGGTAAGTGTGGGACACTTGAAGGAGTGTTCTGGAGTGTCCAGATGAGGAGGGATAGCTTCAGGTTTAAGGAGACACAACGGCTTGGGTCTTCTTTGTCTAGCCTGCCCCATCTCATGTGCTAGCTCATGTGGTATTGAGAGTGAGAAGTATGGCCAATCCACAGGGAAATGTACAGTGAGTGAGTGTCAAATACACACCAACTTCCAAAGACCTGGTCTGAAATTTTTTTCACCATCTCATTAGTAATTTTTATGTATTCTTTGTGTTTGAAAGATAGCATTTGGACTAAATAAATTACATTCTTAAATCATTTAAAAGTTTATTTTTACCTTTTTAATGTGGCTGCTAGAAAATTACATATATGACTTTTGTTTCACTTCTATTAAAGCTCCAAAAGTAAAATATAAGAACACAAAATAAAACACACACAAACACACTTTCTGTTGAGAGTGTTAGGCAACTCCGGCACCTGGAAGAGTAATCTGCTGAACTTTTAAAACTGTGATACTTGAAGCAGCTAGAGGAGCTTGAGACCTTCACCCATTGTCCTTTATAAGATTATAAAAGGTCTTAAGTGTGAAAGGGAGGGATTGTTATTTTTTATTGTTAAAATAATTAATTAATCATTTATTTATTTAAAAAAAAGAAGAAGAATATATGAAAGGGTGAAGTGGGAGAGCTTGTATGTATGACCCATGGGCATGGACTTCAGGGGGATTCCTTGGGGGGGGGCACTGGGTGGAGGGGAGCAAAGGGGAAAAATTGGAACTATTGTAACAATATAATCAATAAAATATACTTAAAAAATAAAACTGTGATACATTCTCAAAGATAATGCAGACCTTTCCTTGGCTCTTGGTGAACTGCTGATGATTAATCTCCCTTGTCCTGCCTCCCACCCCTATTCTCCATCTCAGCCCCTATTCTTTTATGGCTCTACTCCAGTCTAGGATGTATACCACTCTCTAAAATGCCACTATATATTCAGGGAGTGTGATGTGCAGGAGAAAAACACAAATAATTTTTCCAGACTTTGGAATTTAACATTGATAGGGCATTTTGGCATTTGGCTCCAGCATTGGGTCTGGTGGGCTGGCTGTTCTCTGATATAATGTGAAACATAACTCAACTCAGCAGTATTGTTGGAACTATCAACATAAATCACCAGCAACTTTCTTTAGGGACTCTATTGATACTTGATTTAGTATTTCCTGGCAATTTGCCTATCATGGAATGAAGCCACAATTGCTTCCTACTCAAAATGTTATCTGCAAGACATCTCACCAGAAACCTATAGAAAGAACACTGACCAGCTTGCAGGTTTGATAATCTGTGGCTGCTCTTTTTACTGAGAGTAAAGTTGACAATGGGACTCATTGTTAAACTGAATAACACAGGGTGGAGCAGAAGTAGGTTTACAGTTGCTTGTATGGGAAACAATGCAATAATTAATACATAATAATAGAAGAATAAACTGTGTTTCACATACTCCCAAATGTAAACCTACTTTTGCCCTACTCTGTTTATACGGTGGAATAGCTTACAAATTAAAATGAGTTTACATAGTGCTTTATATAACATTTTTAAAGGAGAGAAAGGTAGACTCTTAGTTCTAGGAAGAAAAATCAGCAAAATTATTATACTGTGGAATATGGGAAATGATCCTAGGCAAATTTCATCAAACATGGTCATTCATTATAAAAATTGAAAAATCTGAGCAGGAGAGCATGATTGACTCATGACTAAGTTGTCAAGGAGTTTCTTGCAGATGAGTACTATGAGGATGTGCTGTTCCAGAAAGTACTCACAGGAAAAAGCCAGAAAGGTCCCTCTAGTGCCTGGTAGTTTTTCCTAGCAGCATGCTGTAGGGTAGAGGACTGGGTGAATTAGAGATTCAGTAGATGGAAACAATGCATTCAGTTCACAAGCCTGCTGTGGCACTAACAACCCCCAGATGACACTTGTTGTGGACTACAAGCCCAAGTTAAGGACAGGTGTGACTCTTGGCCAGTGCTTGGCAAAAGACACTTCCAAAAAAACACCAGATGCCTCTCAAAACTGGGCAGACTCAAAAGCAAGAGGCAGCTGTGCTGAAGAGCTGCCTCAGACTATTTGCTTTCTTCCTCCTTAGACACCGAATCAGCAGGTATCTTTAGTAAAGATAAACCTGTCTTCTCTTCCTTCTCCCTTCCCCTGGGTTGGAATGATTCAGACTGGGAACTCAGCTAGTTGTCCCTTTATAATGATGGGCATACAGAAAAAAATAGCCAGGCAAATGGAAAGACAGCAACGTTCAAAAAAAGGAACCACTCTGGAATCACAAAATATTTTTCTATGAAATGTAGTCTGCCAGAGACGAGAAATTTTGAGAACACTCCTCATTTGTGTTTTCATCAAACTTCAAAAGGACATTTCTTTTATTAAATTTGAGAAGAGGATCATAAAAATAAAAATAAACAGTTTAGGAAAGCTAGAATGGAGATTTTTTAAATGTTCATTTTACATTGAAATGGAGGATGTGAACAGCAAGATGGATCCTATATAAAACAGGTTTGCCACAGCAGAAGTTATCTTTGACACCACAAAACTCAGAGAAAAGGATAAAGAGATATAAATATGGCCAATATATATGAAAACATGGACAAGAGATACATTTAATATATACATTTTAGGAATTTCAGAAAAAGAACCAATAAAAGTGGAGCCATCAATAAAAAAGTGTTTGGGGGGGAAATTTTCTGTCTAAAGAAAGACTTGAGTTTTCCAAATACTAAACAAAATTAATGAAACTTTTTAATAACTCATCTTATCATTATTAATTTTAATTTCAAGAAAAAGTATTCAGTGAGGATTCAAGCAGATAAAGCTTGCCTCACACCTCTTTGCAATATGAGAAAGACAATGATCATTGTCTACGGAATGGTGAGGAAAAACAGATTGTGGCCCCAAAATGTGGGATGCTAGGTAATACTGACAGCATTTTTATACTAAATAGTTATTTAGTGTTTACCCAAAATTCAAATTTAACTGGGTGTCCTGCATTTTTATTTGCTACATCTGGCACCATCAGATCCTGTACCTGGTCAAGTTGGGTAGTCAAAGCCTAGCGCAGCAGAGTGGAATTCTCTTGTATATATACCATCCCCAAAGTACATGCCCCATGTGAGTGAGTGTCTTGAGAAAAATAAAGACAATTTACTTGAATTATTTTTAAACTGAATGATTGAGAAATCAAAATATCAAGTTCAAGAATGTAGAACGCATGATATAAAAGACTGATGATAAAAATAGTCAAACAGACAAAAATCTTCCCAGATAGCTATAAAACAAAATTAATGTAATTTTCAATATAATATACACATACCATATGATCTCACCTAATACAGGAGCATAATGAATAAAACAAACAAATGAGCGAAATAGGACCAGAGGCATGGAAACAAGGAACAGACTGACAGTGACGGCAACAGGGGAAAAATTGAAACAACTGTAATAGAACAACAGTAAAAAAAGAAATTTAAAAAATATTAAAATAATAAGAATGCCAAAATAATTTTCAAAAGAGAACATATTAAACTGTTAATTTAGTAATAATAATCTAGTTAAATACCCACTACCATCACTAAAAGCTTGGAATTAAGGGACCAGAAGACAAAAAGTAAAATTTTCATATTCGTCGGCAGCTGTCCATCTCGAGAGACGATGGTGTAGCTTCTTAAGAGTCTATCTGCACCGCCGAGAATGGCTGTGCAGTCCGACTCGGGAGCGACACGGTATCTGTCTCCTCCCGTGTTGAATCGACATCTTGCGATGATGCTGGAGTGTCCTCTCCAGTGAAGCTGAAGCTACAGAGCCTGGGCAGGGTGATATGGAGGGTCTGCTGTTGCCCATGCAGCAGACCCCCCCTCTCTTCGCAGCTGAAGGGTCCAAGGGAAAGACGGAGTCAATACAGCTTGGTTTCAGGTGCGCTGCAGGAGTTGCCGGTGTTGACTACAACGTCAAACCGCCTTAGGGACTCCAGCTCCGGATTTTCTGTCGGGGTTTACTCCCTTAGCCTTTCCCCTGAAGAGGTATGCCGCAAGGCAGCGGAGGTTTTTTGGAGTCAGAGTTTTCCTTCTCTGATGTGCCCTGACTGGAAGATCGAACCAGCGACACTTAGCTCACAGGCCGACGCTCAATCCACTGAGCCACACCAGCCAGGGGAACTTTATATAGAGTAATTATAATGTAATTTATAAAGTGAGTCTTCACTGCAGAAACATACTCAAGGGACCTTAAATACTGAACACTATTAGTGTGTTGTAGATCAGATTAGGTTTCACATGACCTCTGGAACATGTTATCCAGGTACAAGCAATGTGCACCTAAGAGGAAAAGTCACTGAGGCTCTGCATAGCTATCAGGGGAGAGTAAAACAAAGGGATCCCATGTCAGGAGAGAAAAATTCACCTGATGTACAGTGAGAAGGTTGTTCTTAATAAGTAGATAATTAAGAAAAATTATAGAAAGAGTTCCTCCAGCAGGCTGCATGGGCTCCATGACAATGGAGCAGTTACAACTGCTGACTCACCAGTGTGTTTTTAAGAGCTGAACGCCTTGGCTATCTTCATCCAGGTGAGTCAAATATGACTGAGAAGAATGGTGCTAAAAGACAGGGCTATTGCGATCCTGGAGATTGCTTAAGGCTTGCTGTCCAGGGTCACCCTGCATATCAGAGAATGTAATTGCACTGATACTCTACCTGAGAAGTGCAGGCTGATTTACATACATACACAATCTCACTGGGGGCTCCTTTGAATTTAAACACTTACATCAGGTATTTATAACCATTTGATTTCATTCCACATATTTTTTTCTCCAGATATGGGCTCATTATATGGTAATAAATAAAGCAGTCTGGGTATAGGAAATGAAGTATTCTTCCCTTGGGGTTATTCCAGGGAAACATGGACGGAAGTGAGCTTTGCTATTTCAGGAAAGCTGGTGCAGGATGTATTGAAGGGCTGGGAGCTTGACCACAGCTGTCCTCAATCTCACAGCTTCAACAGATGAGAGCTGCCAGATTTACATTGTTTAAACACTTAACTAAATTAGCTATGAAAAGAAGGATGGGAGGAGCCCTGCTTGGTAGGGGAACTGAGGCCTTCTGGCTTTACACACTTTATACACACACACAATGATTTTTTTCTAGAGTCTGCCAAAAGGAACTGGAAAGAGATTGTGTGCCCTTTATAGCAAGATTAAAAACAGCAGCAGCAATGAAACTGCTTATTTTATAGTTGTGCCTGGTAGGAGATGGTCAGGGCTCCTGGGCTCTGGGCCTACAGGCCAGCTCAGAGTTTGAGTTGGACCCTGGGTCAGCAAAACAGGGACTGGCCTAGGGTAGTGGGTCTGAAGACCTTAGGACAAGAACTCAGGGGCTCCTATGATGGAGATGGGAAACACTGAAATGGAGGTAGCTGTTACAGGTCTGGCTCTCAGAGTCTCTTTGGAAGCAGCCATAATCTACTAGATTATTAGTTTAGCTACTTCTGGAAAAAATTGTATCTAAGAACATAAAATATTACCACTATCACTCTGGGGTTGTCTCTAGTGGATGGCCACAAAGTTCTGTCACTTAACTTATCCTCATTAACATTTAATCAATGGGTTGAATGACACCATGGAAGACATTTGTCTAATATTCTAATAAGGTAAATATCAAGGCATATATGAAATGGCAAACAGAATCATGATTTGAAATATAAAATAAAAAAAATGAGCTAAGGTGTGGGTTTCTAGGAGTAAATGGAAGATTCTAAAATTAGATATCAGAAATCCATTTTATACCATAACAAGGCTGATGAGCACCTAAGAAAACATTTTGAGGCTCTTGTTAAGCACTCGGTGAGTCTTGGAGAGCCAGGACTGTCCTATGGAAAAGAAAGACACATCCCAGGCGGCACCAGCAGACCTTGATCTGGCTCTGCTAAAGGCCCATGAGCAATCCAGGAACAGATGCCTTCTCAAGGGAGACATTTGTAAAGGAGTTTGAGCTATTCATCTTGGAAAAGAAAAGACTTTTCAAAGGCATGGTCTCCATCTCTGAAGACACTCATTGAAAGGCTACAAGTGATTGCTAAGGCAGACCTAAAGGGTAGAAGTCAAAGGGAGGAAGATTTAGGCTTAAAATATTCAAGGTATTCAGAAAGTGAGTGTCTGCTTTGCATAGTGAGTATTGAAGGTCTGAACAGAGAAAAGAAGACCTGTGTTGAGAAGATGGCCTAGGCTATTGCTAAGGCACCTCTGGAATTATAATTCTCTGGAGTGCAAGTTAGCATAGATTAGTCTTCTTTAAGGAAAAAAACCCACCTCTGCCTCTAGATAATGATATGAAACATCTTTAATGAATGGGACTTCTCAAGGTGACACTTGGGAGGCTGAGTAGTAACTCGCCAGGTGTAGAAAAGAAATTAAATTTTTCAACCACGAAAACTCATCTAGGCTGAGGAGGCCCAGCAGAGACCAAGACATGTTCTTATCTGGCTGGACCTCCCAGGTTCCCCAGGCTGAGGTTCACCTTCTGGGAGACGCACCATCTGAGCTGGTGCACAGTGACTGAAGCACATTCTTCATATTAGCCTTGCTGTGCGTTCATATCCCTGGACTACAGCCAGATCGAGGTTTTTTTCATGCCTATTCTGGGAGATGATGAAGGAACTGGTTGGTGTCTACATTTCTGGGGATTAGTGATGGATGGAGAGCCTTTGATAAATCTGCCTAGGCCCCAGAAACAATCACGGACCACAGACTAATTTTATTCCTAAACTGGTGGGAGAAGATTTTCTAGATTGCCTCTGCTCTACTTTAGACTTTTGATAAACCTCATTCCAAGTGTCATTGCTGGATGACCCTGTCAAAATTTTCATCTATAAAATGCAGATAATAGTGCATAACTTGGTGACTATTGTGGGGGTTAAAATATAAGTGCCATACTTCTGGCCAAGATGGAGAAGACATGCTGCATCTCCCTCCACAACTAAGAAGGAATACACTTACCTGAAAACTAGAAACAACCAGAAGTTCAAGAAAATCCAACTACATGGAAGTTCCCCAAAGATATAAAGAAGAAATACTCATCCAGACAGGTAGGAGGAGCAGAGCCGGGGTGGAGAAAATGCGGTGTGGTGGCAGCAGGAGTGGCAGCAGTGGCAGGAGCAGAAGCAATGGTAACAGTGGCAGCAGTGGCAGGCCAGCAAGAAGTGCAGTCACACATTTTAAAATGTTGGGAGCCACACCTGGGGAGCATTCCCAGCTCCTCACTGGCCCTCACAGCTCGCTGTCCCAGCACCGGATAAAATCAAGCCTCATTGCTTATGATTGTGCAGACCAGTGGGGGTTGGGGTGGAGGCAGAAACTGCCAATCTCTCAGCAAAGTCTGCTTGTTTAAGGGTCCCGATGGTTCTAGAACATCCACAGACCCATCCACTCTAGGAATGATGACAAGGGAAGCAGCTAGAGGGGTGCCAGTCCGGTTCAAAAGTGGGAGAGGTGCCTGGAAAAGGGGTGAGTGCTGCGCAGGCAGCATTGTTCCCTCTCGGACTCCTCCCTCACATACAGCGCCACATGGTGAAACAGGTCGCCCTGCACTGAAGAATCCCTAAGCCTCAACCCCTTACAAGGTAATAGGAGTGACAGCTCTACCTGGGACATGGAGGCAAATAAACACAGGAGTCTGTCAGAATGAGGAGACAGAGAACTATCGCCCAAAAGGGGAAAAGGATCAAGGTTCCAGTGGGATGAGGAGGAAATCTATGAGGAGATAGTCAACCTAACAGACCATAATTCAAAACACTGATGATAAAGATGCTCGAAGGCTTGACAGATATGCTTGAGTATGGCAAATGCATAAGAGGAGAAGTGAAGGCTATGCTAAGTGAAGTGAAGGAAAATCCACACAAAACCAATCGTGAAGGGAAAGAAATGGGTTCAAATCAATGATGTGGAACATAAGGAAGAAAAAAGCAGTCAACCAGTGAAGAATGAGGAAGCATAAGTTGAAAAAAATGAGGAAAACTTCCCAAATTTTTCGAAGGAGATGGACATACAGGTCTGGGAAGCACAGAGAGTCCTGGGCGAGCTGGACCTAGAGGGGACCACACCAGGATGCATCATGGTTGAGATGGCGAAGGTGAAAGATAAAGACAGAGTCCTGGGGGCAGAAAGAGGAAGGTGGAGAGTTGCCTACAGGACTATCACCTGATTTCTCAGAGGACACTTTGCAGGCAGGAAGGGACTGGCAAGCAGTATTCAATGTGATGAAAGGCAGTCTGCAACCAGGATTACTCTATCCAGCAAAGCTATCATTTAGAATGGAAGGGCAGATCAAGTGCTTCCCAGACAAAGTAAAGCTAAAGGAGTTCATCATCACCAAGCCATTATTATATGAAATGTCAAAGGGACTTACTGAAGAAAAAGAAGATCAAAACTATGAACACTAAAATGACAACAAACTCACAACTATCAACAACTGAATTAAAAAATAAAAACAAAATCCAACTAAGCAAACCAGAATAGGAACAGAATCATAGGTATGGGGATCATTTTGAGGGATATCAGCTGGGAGGGGGGAGGGGGAGAAATGGGGATATGGTGCAGGGATTAGAAAGCATAATTGGTTGGTACAAAATAGACAGAGGGAAGTTAAGAATAATATAGGAAAGGGTGAAGCCAAAGAACTTATATGCACGACCCATGGACATGAACTAAGGGGGGTGAGATTGCTGGAGGGAAAGGGGGTAATGGGCAGAGGGGAGCAAAGGGAAAAAAATTGGAACTACTGTAACAACATAATCAATAAAATATACTTAAAAAAAACTAAGTGCCTATGCTGGACACTGTAGAACAGTCTAGAGCCAACATACCACAAGTACTGGCACGTTTTGAGGTCCCAGGTTATTAATTATTGTTGTTCTCATTATTACATGCAGGTAATTACATGCATCTATTTCTCTTCTATATTGCCAGCTCTTTGATGATAGGATTTAAGTCTTATAAGTTGTTCTATAACCTAGAACTTGTTCTGAGTTTGGTACATAATAGTTGCCTAAGAAATATTTATTAAAATTTTTAAATTAAAAAATATTTATTACATGAATAAATATTTTACATTTTAATATTATGTACCACTAATTAGAAAAAGACCATCAACATAATGAAGTAACTTTGAGGTATTAATAAAAATAACAAGCAATTATTAATACTGCCTTTGGGCCAGACATTTTACATGTTAATTCTCAAGGTAACCCTCAGAGGAAGAAACTACTGAGTCTGTTTTACAGATGGAAACATTAAGACTCAGACTATAGATAACTTGCCTGAAAGCCTGTAGCTTGGATTTGATCCCCTGGCCCACCCAGCAGAGGTCTTACAACAAAGCTTTTGCCCTCCATCAGGTGCTCTGACACTAGAGCAGATTCTGTTTCATCATCAATATTGTATCCAGTTGGATGGCCCCCCACATCAAGGCATTTCCTGATCTTATGGCAGCACCCCATTTAGACCTTACATGGAGCCCCAGAAAAACCATGTTCTTTAACCTAAATTCTAATAAATAGCCTCCCACTTTCTGTCCAATTCTTGCTAAATGTAACTGTGTTGGAAGCATCTGTTCTAGAAATGGGTTACCCCAGTGGGCTCCTCTGCTTCCTGTCCCTTAGGGCACTATTTTATGGCACACACATAGGGAGAGACCAAGATGCATGCATCTTGACAATCACCATCATCCTTGTTATTCTTTTGTGGCCAAGAGCATTCTGAAAGTAAAGATGAAGGTCCTCCTCCAAAATTAAAACTATTGTATAATTTTGGGGTGTCACTCCCTTTGAAGGAATTAATCACTTGATTTTAATACCTGTACTATAACTAATTTATTGTAATCTCTTACAGAAATATTAAAAATATAAAAATTAGATTAGTTGGGAAGACATCTTAAATACCAGTTAATTAGATATGTTTAGATGAGCTAATCTGATGGATAAAATATAGAATTATAGTTAACTTACACACTGAAAACATGATATCCTCATGAATATCAACAAGTTCAATTATTTCTGCTTGCTTTGAAGTCACAAAGTTCAAACTCAGACCTGCCTGCATGATTTATTGCATATACTGCATTGCTATGATCTTATTGAATGTATTTATTAATATTCCTTTTATGTGTTCTATTTTAGTTTTCTATTTTAGTTAAGTTCTGTGGAAGGAATCAGCAGCAAAAAAGAAAAAATAAAGATGAAAACTTTTCCTCCAAAAAATTTACTTATAAAATATTCTTCTTTGATATTCTAGTAGAAAAATAATTTTGCACTTAGAATCACAGTATAAATTTTCTTCTATTTTATATAAAGCTTCCCCACCCCCCTCAGAGGAACAGATTTGTTGAGTTACCTGACTGGTGAGGAGGTAAACATAATCTACTGCAGGATTGGAAAACTTATTTATAAATGATCATCACATTTTCAGTTTTGCAGGCATACCCAACCACTCAATTCTGTTGTTGGAATACAATAGCAGCCACAGAAAGCTTATGGACAATTAGGCATGACGTGCCCCAATGAAAGTTCATTTACAAAACAGGCTGATTGGGCTTGCAGGTGAAGTTTGCCAGCCCCTACTCTGGAGAGTCAAAGAGACCTTGTCTCTATCACTACCTATTTGTGACTGCAGCCTATGAACCTCACTTTCTTCATCTGCAGAATGGTCATTAAACATATTTCATCCTGGCTGCTGTGGCTCAGTGGATTGAGCATCAGCCTGAGAGCCAAGTGTCGCTGGTTCGATTCCCAGTCAGGACACATGACTAGGTTGTACATCAGGTCCCCAGTTGGGGACATGAGTGAGAGGCAACCACACAGTGATGTTTCTCTCCCTCTCCTTATCTTTTTCCCTCGCTCTAAAAACAAACAAACAAACAAACAATTAAAAAAACATATTTCAAAGAGTCACTGAGGGTTAGATGAAGTGCAGTGCTTCTGAAGCAATAATTAAATGTGTGCTCCTAAATGATAAAGAAAGAGAAGATCATCCACACTGCAAATGAACTTAATGCAGAGTTTTCTGGTAGATGTGAGCTTAATTAGAAATAATTCATGCCCCATGGCTATTCATTGGCCTTTTGACTTTGGCTTACTCAAAAGGATTAAAGAAGAAATAATTGCATAGGATTTGTTAATATTAAAGATACTTTTCCTGTATTTCTTAGTGAGGCAAAACAAATCATCAAACAATCTTATCTTGTCCTGAAATGTTTTTATATTTCTACTTCATAGGTAATATTTCACACTATTTTCCTGTTTTGCAATGGTCACCAAGAAGTTTTCAATTAAATATGTGGTTCAACTATGAAAATCCAGGAGTTCTAACTTTGTAATATTGATTAAAATAATGGCAGGCACTTTTTATGGAGCATCTATTATTTGCTAGGCACCGATTTAGGCACCTGGGATATGGTGGCCACTGCTCACATATTCCTGACCTCTTGGAGCTCACCTCTCAATGAAGAAGTAAAATAAGGAACATGAAAACAGAAACAGTACATAAACTCAGAGAGTGACAATGCTTGAAAGAGACAAAGCATTGTTCCACAACAGAGCATGTGAAGAGAAGGGTGCATTTTAGGGGTGATAGGGGAAAGCCTCCAAGAAGCCATGTGAAGTGGCAGAAGGGAGGAGCATGCAGGCCCTAGTGTAGAATGTGTGTGGCATGTTGAGGCCCAGCAAACAGGCTACAGGTGCTCTAGCAGAGGGGCTCAGAGACTGGCTAAGTGAGGTGTGCCCAGGCCTTGCTAGCCCATTTCAGTGTAATGAGAAGCCTCCAGGGTGTTTCCAGATAGGAAGCCTAGAAGTGTGAACTTCTATCACACCGCAAACTTACTTTGCCACTGAAATAACATCTCTCTCCCTACCTGTCACATGTCTGAAGTTGCCATTCTTGAGGCAAATATGGTGGGCTTTTAAAAAGCATCTACTTCACAGAATAAGAGAACATATTTGCTGATACATCTGATAAGGAGTTAATATCCAAAATTTATAGAGTACTTACAATACTCAATACCAAAAACAAAATAACCCAATTAAAAAATGGGTAAAGGACCTGAATAGACACTTCTCCAAAGGGGATATACAGTTGGCCAATAGACAAAGATCCTCAATGTCACCAATTATCAGAGAAATACAAACTAAAACCACAATGAGACTTCCAGTCAGATGGAGGCGTAGATAGACACACTGCATCTCCCTCCACAACTAAGAAGGAATACAACTACTTCAAAACTAGAAACAACCAGAAGTTCCATAAGATCAAACTGCATGGAAGTCCAGCAAACAAAGATATAAAAAAGAAATACTCATCCAGACAGATAGGAGGGGAGGAGCCAGGGTAGAGAGGATGCGGTATGGTGGCGGCAGCAGCAACAGGCCAGTGGAAAGCACAGTCACACATTTTAAAAAGTCAGGAGGGACACCTAAGGACCTTTCCTAGCTCCTCACCAGACCTCACAGCTCACGGTCCCAGCACTGGGGAAAATCAAGCCTCATTGTTTCTGACTGTGCTGACCAGTGGCGGTTGGGGTGAAGGCAGAGAATGCCAGTCTCTCAGCAGAGTCTGCTTGTTTAAAGGGCCCCCATAGTCCTAGAATATCTGAAGACCCACCCACTCTAGGAACAATGGCCAGGGCAGAAGCTAGAGGGATGCCAGTTCAGTGTGGAAGTGGGAGAAGTTCCTGGAAAAGGGGTGAGTGCTGAGCAAGCAGCATTGTTCTCTCTCAGATCCTTTTCTCACATACAGCACCACAACGTGGTGAAACAGGTCACCCTGTACTGAGAAATCCCTAAGGCTCCGCCCCTTACAGCATAACAGGAGCAATAGCTCTACCTGGGATGCAGAGGCAAACGAACACAGGAGCCTGTCAGAATGAGACAGAGAAGTATCGTCAAAAAGAGGGAATGGATCAAGGTTCCAGTGGGAGAACTAAGCAACAAGGAGATAGCCAACCTTACAGATGAGGAGATAGAAAACCTAACAGATGCAAAATTCAAAACACTGATGATAAAGATGCTCGCAGGCTTGACAGATATGCTTGAGTATGGCAAACGCATAAGGGAAGAAGCGAAGGCTATGCTGAGTGAAATGAAGGAAAATCCACACAAAACCAATGGTGAAGGGAAGGAAACCAGTGTTCAAATCAATGATTTGGAACATAAGGAAGAAAAAAGCAGTCAACCAGTGCAGAATGAGAAAGCAAGAATTGAAAAAAATATGAGGAGAGCTTCCCAAATTTTGCGAAGGAGATAAACATACAGGTCCGGGAAGCATAGAGGGTCCTGGGTGAGCTGGATCCAGAGGGGACCACACCAGGACGCATCATGATTGAGATGGCAAAGGTGAAAGATAAAGACAGAGTCCTGGGGGCAGCAAGGGAGAGGCAGAGAGTTTCCTACAGGGTAGTGCCTACAGAACTATCACCTGATTTCTCAGAGGACACTTTGCAGGCAGAAGGAACTGGCAAGCAGTATTCAATGTGATGAAAAGCAAAGAGCTACAACCTAGCTTACTCTATTCAGCAAAGCTATCATTTAGAATGGAAGGGCAGATCAAGTGTTTCCCAGACAAGGTAAAGCTAAAGGAGTTCATCATCACCAAGCCATTATTATATGAAATTTCAAAGGGACTTACTTGAGAAAAAAAAGATCAAAACTATGAACACTGAAATGACAACAAAATCAACTGCCAACAACTGAATCTAAAAAAATAAAAACAAAATCCAACTAAGCGAGCCAGAATAGGAACAGAATTATAGGTATGGGGATAATTTGGAGGGTTATCAGCTGGGAGGGGGGAGGGGGAGAAGTGGGGATATGGTGCAGGGATTAAGAAGCCTAATTGGTTGGTACAAAATAGACAGGAGAAGTTAAGAATAATATAGGAAAGGGTGAAGCTAAAGAACTTATATACACAACCCATGGACATGAACTAAGGGGGGTGGCATTGTTGGAGGGAAAAGGGGTACTGGTCAGAGGGGAGCAAAGGGAAAAAATATTGGAACTATTGTAACAACATAATCAATAAAATATACTTTAAAAAAAACCATAAAACAATGAGATACCATCTCACACCTGTCAGAATGGCTAGCATCAATAAATGAACAAACATGAAGTAATGGTGAAGATTTAGAGAAAGGGGAACCCGTTTGCGCTGTTGGTGGGAATGCAGATTGGTGCATCCACTGTGGAAAGTAGTATGGAGATACCTCAAAAAATTAACAATTGTTCTGCCTTTGGACCCAGTGTCCCCACTTCTGAGAATTCATCTTAAGGAACCCCAAAACACTAATTTGAAAGAACATAAGCACCCACTATGTTCATTGCAGCATTATTTACAATCTCCAAGATATGGAGGCAGCCCAAGTGTCCATCAATAGATGAGTGGATAAAACAACTCTAGGAATACCTCTTGGCCATAAAAGTGATGAAACTTTTACCCTTTGCAACAGTATGGATGGACCTGGAGAACATTATGCTAAGTGGAATAAGCCAGTCAGAGAAAACCAAGTGCCATATGATTTCACTTATATGTGGAATCTAATGAACAAACTGAACTAACAAGGAATATGGGAACAGACTCAGATGGAGAACAGATGACAGCAGTGGAGGAGGAGATGAGGGGGTAGAGGGAGTGATCAAAAAGGGAAAATGACTCATGGGCGTGAACAGCAATGTGGTGATTGCTGGGGGAGTGGGTATAAGGGGACTAAATGGTAATGGAAAAAATACAATAAAGATTAAATTTTTAAAAAGTATCTACTTAAAAATTTACACACAATGATATATAACACCTTTTGTTACACAGTGCTATGAGTGTGCACAGAGTTATTTAACCACACACAGCCAAGCACAGCTTATCTCATCCCTGATCAGTTACCTTAGCAGCCTTGACACAATTGCCCTTTTTCTTTCCTGAACTTTCCCCGTCTTCCCCGTCTTCCTGGCCATGAACTCTTGTTGTTCTTTATAATTTTTCTTAAACATTGGGTTTCTCAGAGATTTATCCTCAGTCCTTTTCTCTTCTCATTCTGTATATATTACACCCAGGATGTTCATCCATCCCTGGCTCCTCCCCCTCCAGATGTTTGCAGGATCACAAGATCCTCACCTTCCTTGAGGCTTTTAAAATGTCAGTTCTCAGTGATCACCTTTCCTGACTCCCATTCCATCTTCCTTAGCATTTTCTACATCACTTTCTACTGTGTATTTTTTCATTGCCCCTCTCATGACCTGTTGTGCAATTTACTGATTTATTTGCATATTATCTGTATCTCCACTAAATATAAGCTCCAGGCAGAGAGAGACTTTTACCAGCCTTGTTACATTTATAGAATCTGGAACTATGTTTGACACATTATAAGGATTTAATCACTGTTTGTTGGATGGTTGACTGATAGAATAATATTGATGACCTGGTGTTTATCTGTCATCATAATTTGATGATCCTGGTTCCTCAAAGGCATCCTTCAACACCATTCTCAAGTGTAACTTTCTTTGAAGGCAGGAAGGATTTGAGTTCTGTGGTACAAATTTGGGATTCTGGAGCTGGGGCTTCTCTGGGAGATGGGGTTGGGAGTTGAACCTGAGCAGCACTGACCCAAGCAAGGAGGTTTTGAGGCCTCAGGGTTGAGGGATGTGCCTTGTGAGAGGAAGGGCGGTGTCTGCAGGTAAGGGCCTGGACTTGGAACATTACGTTCTACCAGGATTTGTCTGACTCCTGTGTTTTGAAGTGAGGTGCCAGATTGTCTTCACAGGAACAGTGAATTGAAGAGGCCGAAAGAGAGCATTTAGGTTTGGGAAGCACATTGGTGAGCTATTGGATTTTCTGTACCTCATCATGTTCCTCCTTTCCTCAGGCCAAGTTAGCTTTGATTAAATTAGTCAGAGATCCAGATCTGAGTTTTCTATAGTACAGTATTCCCTCACTTACCATGGGTATTATGTTCTAGACACAATCCCCACCCCCACGTGATAGGTGAAAATCTGAGAAGTAAAAACCTTACATTTATTTTAGTATTTATATATATTTTAAGGCTTTATAAACACTTCCCACACATTTATAAACTGTTATCAGTCCCTTATTAACCTTTCCTACTCCCTTATTAACCTTTTCCACACTTCTATAAACACTACTTATGTTCTTAAACATATTCTACACTCTTAAATCAACGTAACTTTAACAACATATGTATACAGTACCACAAAATCCCATGATATAGCAAAAAATCCACAATAATTAAATATAATATTTTTAAAAATCCTACGATACAGTGAGGCCATGATAAGTGAACCAAAATATAGAGAGGGACTACTGTATGTGGGCTGCAGCCAGATCCAGGCTTGGCTGTCTTAGGAATGGTCTCAAGGTCTAGATTTTGTCAGGACAAAAAGTACATCCATGTGTCTGCCTTACCATAGGAGAGCCAGCCTGGAGACACCTTTAAGACTTTTCCCAGGAAGACCACCCTCAATGGTATTTGTGTCCTAACAAAGGGTTTCTGTGTAGGGACTGAAGGAGAAAGGGTCCCAGAGTTAAGGTTCTCTGGAGAGTACACAAATCACCCATGAAATCCCAGGGAGAAACACTGGAGTATGACAGTACTTATCAAGTAAAATAGCTGTCCTCACCTTTCCCTCCTTTCCTCCTAAAACCTGGAGGAGTGAAAAACTTGGCGGGAAGCAAAGCAGGTAGTATAATGAAAGGAATAATCATGGGGGTTGGGACATACAGCCGGGCTCATGGTGGTCTGGCTTAAGTCTGAGGTGGAGCCACACTGAGGACAAGCTTCAACTTTAATTAAGTTCATAGTTATGATGACTTCCGGTGACTGGACACTTAATGACTGAATTGAGACTGTATTTGTAATGAGAAGCAATCAGAGAAAGCTTTTATTTTCTGAGATCACCTGACACACACCAGGGGTTCCTCTAAGTGCAGCAAGAAAGAAGCAGCAGATTGGCAGGTAAACCTGGTGCTTTGGGACCCTGGTAGGATGGAGGCTGATCCTTTCCATTTACTGATGAGAGGAAGAGGTGAAGTTGCAAAAGACCTAAGGAAGAGGTCTACAGGGGTGTGCACAAAGGCTTGGACACAGCAGGAGGGGAATGGGCCTGAGCCTGAAGCAAAGAGAGGATGGTGACAGCATGGGAGGATGTTATAGGCTGACTGGTGTCCCTGATTTCACATATTGAAGTCCTCAACCTATGGTACCTCAAAATAGATTTGGATATAGGGCATTTGAAGAGGTAATTAAATTAAAATGGGGTCATTAGCGTAAATCCTAATCCCATACAACTGGCACCCTTATGAGAAGAGATTAGTTCGCAGATGAACACAAAGGAAAGACCATGTGAAGACACAGGGAGAAAATGGCCAACTACACCAAGGGGAGAGGTCACAGAAGAAATCATACTATTGACACTTTGATCTCAAGTTTCTGGCCTCCATGAGTGTTGTTTTCCACCCAGCCTATAGTACTTTGTTATGGCAGCCTCCCGAAATTAATACACCTCCTATTTTTTATTGAGTTTATTGGAGTGACATTGGTTAATAAAATTTTGTAGGTTTCAGGTTATAATTCTATAACACATCTGTGTATTGTATTGTGTGTTCACCATACCAAGTCAAGTCTCCTTCTGTCCCTGTTTACCCCCCTTTACCCTCCTCTATTTTCCCTTACCCAACCCCCCTTTTCCCATGGTAATCACCATACTGCTGTCTGTGTCTATTAGGTTATTTTTCTTAATCTTGTCACATTTCTCACCCAGCCCCCAATCCCTTCCCTTTCTCTCTGACAGCTGTCAGTCTGTTCTCTATGAATCTGTTTCTATTTCGTTAGTTCATTTTGTTCATTAGATTCCACATATAAGTGAACATCTTGTAATTGTTAATTTTCATCATTTCTCCTGGTTATTCTTATATATTTAGTCTGATTATTTCCAGAAAGAAAAATTTAAGAATTTTTTTCTTTTTTTTTTAATTTTATTTTTTGTTATTCAATTACAGTTGTCCCATTTTTCCCCCATTGCTCCCCCCTCCCAGCCCATCCCTTCTCCCACAATTATATCCCTCCCCGTTGTCCATGTCCATGAGTCATTCATATACGTTCCTCGACCTGACCCTTCCCTTACTTATCCTCCTTCTCTCCCTTCCCCCTCCCCACTACTGACTACTATTCTAGTCTTTGCCTATTTAGTTCGTTTGTTTGTGTTGCTCTTTAGTTTCCTGTATTGGGTGATATCATATGGTATTTTGCTTTCGTTGCCTGGCTTATTTCACTAAGCATAATTCTCTATAATTCCATCCATGTTGTCGCAAATGGCAGGAGTTCCTTCTTTCTTTCTGCTACATAGTATTCCATTGTGTAGATGTACCACAGTTTTTTGATCCACTCATCCACAGACGGGCACCTAGGCTGTTTCCAGCACTTAGCTATTGTAAACAGGGCTGCTATGAACATAGGGGTGCATAAGTTCTCTTGAATTAGGGTTTCAGGATTTTTCGGGTATAATCCTAGCAGTGGGATCACTGGTTCAAATGGCAGTTCCATTTTTAGTTTTTTGAGGTAATTCCATACTGTTTTCCATAGTGGCTGCACCAGTCTGCATTCCCACCAACAGTGCAGTAGGGTTCCTGTTTCTCCACATCCTCGCCAGCATTTGTTGTTTGTTGATTTGTTGATGATGGCCATTCTGACAGGCGTAAGGTGGTATCTCATTGTGCTTTTTAGTTGCATCTCTCTGATGGCCAATGATGTTGAGCATTTTTTCATGTGCCTATGGACCTTCTGTATGTCCTCTTTGGAGAAGTGTCTGTTCAGGTCCTTTGCCAATTTTTTAATTGGGTTGTTTGTTTTCTTGATGTTGAGTCGTATCAGCTCTTTATATATTTTGGAGATCAGTCCCGTGTCTGTGATATCATTGGCAAATATGTTTTCCCATATGGTTGGTTTCCTTTTCATCTTGCTGATGTTTTCTTTTGATGAGCTAGTCCCATTTGTTTATTTTTTCCTTTATTTCTCTTACCTTGGGAGATGTATCTGTGAAGATATTGTTATGTGTGATATCTGAAATTTTCCTGCCTATGTTTTCCTGTAGGACTTTTATGGTATCATGGCTTACATTTAAGTCTTTAATCCATCTTGAGTTTATTCTCGTGTGTGGTGTAAGTTGGTGGTCTAGTTTCATTTTTTTGCACGTCCCTGTCCAGTTCTCCCAGCACCATTTGTTAAAGAGGCTCTTCTGACTCCATTTTATGTTCCTTCCTCCTTTATCAAAGATTAGTTGACCATAGAGGCCTGGGTTTATTTCTGGGCTTTCAATTCTGTTCCACTGATCTATATGTCTGTTCTTATGCCAGTACCAGACTGTTTTGATCACAGTGGCTTTGTAGTATTGTTTGATGTCTGGTATCGTGATTCCTCCTGCTGTGTTCTTCTGTTTCAAGATTGCTTTTGCTATTCGGGGTCTTTTTTGGTTCCATATGAATTTTTGGAGGATTTGTTCTAGGTCAGTCAGTGAAATATGTCATTGGTATTTTAATAGGGATTGCATTGAATTTGTAAATTGCTTTGGGTAGTATGGCCATTTTGATGATGTTGATTCTTCCCATCCAAGAACATGGTATTTGCCTCCATTTATTTGTATCTTCCTTAATTTCTTTCTTCAATGTTGCATAATTTTCAGTGTACAGGTCTTTTATCTCTTTGGTTAAGTTTATTTCTAGGTACTTTATTTTTCTTGTTGCTATAGTAAATGGTATTTTCTTTTTTGCTTCTATCTCTGATATTTTAGTGTTGGTGTACAGAAATGCCTTAGATTTCTGTATATTTATTTTGTACCCTGCTATTTTGCCAAATTAACTTATTATAGCAAGTAGTCTTTTAGTGGAGTTTATAGGGTTTTCTAGGTATACAATCATGTCATCTGCAAATAGTGATAGTTTTACTTCTTCTTTCCCAATTTGGGTGCCTTTTATTTCTTTGTCTTGTCTGATTGCTGTGGCTAGGACTCCAACACTATGTTGAATAGAAGTGGGGAGAGTGGACAGCCTTGTCTAGTTCCTGATTTCAGGGGGAATGCTTTCAGTTTTTGTCCATTGAGTATTATGTTGGCTTCAGGCTTCTCATATATAGCCTTAATGATGTTAAGGTATGTTCCCTCTATTCCCATTTTGCTGAGTGTTTTCAATGTAAATGGGTGTTGTACTTTATCAAATGCTTTTTCTGCATCTATAGATATGATCATGTGATTTTTGTCTTTCATTTTGTTTAGGTGATGTATTATATTTATTGATTTGCGAATATTAAACCATCCTTGCATCCCTGGGATGAATCCCACTTGATCATGGTGTATGATCTTTTTGGTGTATTGTTGGATCCTGTTTGCCAAAATTTTATTGAGTATTTTAGCATCTATGTTCATCGGTGATATTGGCCTGTAGTTTTCTTTCTTTGCTGTGTCTTGAACTGGTTTTGGGATGAGGGTAATACTGGCTTCATAGAAAGAGTTTTGGATTTTTCCCTCTTCTTGGATTTTCTGGAATAGTTTGAGGAGGGTAGGCGTTAGTTCTTCCCTAAATGTTTTGTAAAATTCGCCTGTGAAGCCATCCGGTCCAGGGCTTTTGTGTGCAGGGAGATTTTGGATTACTGTTTCAATTTCCTTCTTTGTTATTGGTCTGTTGAGACTTTCTAATTCTTCTTAACTCAGTTTGGGAAGGTTATATGTTTCTAGAAATCTGTCCATTTCTACTAGATTGTCAAATTTCTTGCCATATAGTTGTTTGTAGTAATTTTTTATAATTGTTTGTATTTCTGAGGTATCAGTCGTGATTTCTCCTCTTTCATTTCTGATTTTGTTTATTTGGGTCTTCTCTCTTTTTTTCTTAATGAGCCTGGCTAGAGGTTTGTCAATTTTGTTTATTTTTTCAAAGAACCAGCTCCTAGTTTTGTTGATTTTTTGGATTGTTTGTTTAGTCTCTATGTTGTTTAATTCTGCTTTGATCTTGATGATTTCCTTTCTTCTTTTTGCTCTAGGCTTTGTTTGTTGTTGCTGTTCTAGTTCTTGTAGCTTTATGGTTAGGTTTTTTATTTGAGATTCTTGTAGCCTTTTCAGATATGCCTGTATTGCTATGAACTTCCCTCTTAGGACTGCTTTTGCTGTGTCCCATAGGTTTTGGGCTGTTGTGTGTTCATTGTCATTAGTTTCTAGAAATTTCTTGATTTCCTCTTTGATGTCATTGTTAACTCATTCGTTATTTAAGAGCGTGTTATTCATTCTCCATGAGTTTGGGTGTCTTTGATTTTTTTTCCTGAGGTTGATTTTTAGTTTCAAGGCATTGTGGTCTGAAATGATGCTTGAAATAATTTCAATTTTCTTGAATTTGTTGAGGCTTGTTTTGTGTCTTTTATGTGGTCTATCTTTGAAAATGTCCCATGTGCCTTTGAAAAGAATGTATATTTTGCTTCTTTGAGGTGAAAGGTTCTATATATATCAGTTAAGTCCATGTGGTTTAGTGTGTTGTTCCATGCCTGTATATCCTTGGTGTTTCTTTGCTTAGATGATCTGTCTATTGTTGATAATGGAGTGTTGAAGTCCCCTACTATGAGTGTGTTGTTGTTGATATCCTTCTTGTGGTATTCTAGTATTTGCTTTATGTATTTGGGTGCTCCTATGTTGGGTGCATATATGTTTATCAATGTTATATCTTCTTGATGAATCATTCCTTTAAGTAATATGAAATGTCCTTCTTTGTCTCTTTTTATTGCCCTTGCTTTGAAATCCGTTTTGTCTGATATGAGGACTGCTACCCCAGCTTTTTTTTCAGGTCCATTTGCTTGGAATATTTTTTTATATCCCTTTACTTTCAGTCCATGTAAATCTTTTGTTTTGAGGTGTGTTTCTTGTAGACAACAAATATGTGGGTCCTGTTTTCTTATCCATTCCGTTACCCTATGTCTTTTAATGGGAGCATTTAATCCATTTACATTTAAGGTTATTATTGACATGTATTTATTCATTTCTCTTTTGTATCTCTGTTCCTCTACTCTTTTTTTGTTTTTTCTCTTCCTTTTTCTTAGAATATTCCCTTTAGCATCCCTTGTAATGCTGGTTTGGTGGAGATGTATTCTTTTAGTCTTCCTTTGTCTGAGAAACTCCTTATTTCACCTTCTATTTTGAGTGAGAACCTTGCTGGGTAGAGTATTCTTGGTTGTAGGCCTTTGTTTTTCATTGCTTGAAATATTTTTGTCCATTCCCTTCTGGCTTGTAATGTTTCTGTTGAGAAATCGGTCGATAGCCTTATTGGAGCTCCCTTGTAAGTTATTTGCTGTTTTTCTCTTGCTGCTTTTAGGATTCTCTCTTTGTCTTGGAATGTTGCCATTTTAACTATGATGTGCCTTGGAGTGGTTTTTTTGGGGTTCCTCTTGATTGGAACTCTCAGTGCTTCTTGGACTCGCATAGCTTTTTCTCTCATCAGGTTCGGAAAATTTTCTGTCACTATTTCTCCTATGAGATTTTCAATTCCATGCTCCTTTTCTTCTCCCTCTCTTATTCCTATGATCCTTAAATTATTTTTTCTAATGCTATCCTATAATTCCTTTACATCTTTTTCATATTTTTTCAATTTTTTTTCATTTTGCTGTATCATTTGAGAATTATTACCTACATTATCCTCTAACTCACTAATCCAATCCTCTGCTTCGTTTAGTCTGCTTTTGACTGATTCTACTGTGTTTTGCAGTTCAGAGATTGCATTCTTCATTTCTTCCTGGTTCTTGTTGATAGTTTCTATGTCTTTTTTTATGCTGGTGTAGTTCTCTGCAAGTTCCCTGTAGTTTTCTTGGAGCTGCTGGTAACTTCCTTGAAGGTTGTCATAGTTGATTTTAAGGATGTCGAGTATATTGAGCTTCTTTACCACCATTGTTTTGAATTCCATGTCTGACATTTGGGCTATGTCTATTTCATCTATCTCTCTTTCTGAGGATTCCTCTTTTCCTTTCATTGAGGGGTTATTTTTGCGTCTTACCATGTTGGATTCTTTTTGTTTGTTTTTATTTATTTATTAGTTTTTTTGGGGGGGAGTAGTCTGCTTTGACTTCCCTCCTTTGTGGTGTGAGATTCTTTATCGGAGATCTGGGGGTTTCAGTGGTGCAGTCTCTTTGATATCCTGAGCCTGATGTTCTTGAGTTACCCTTTATGTCGTTTGTTTATGCTGTTTGGTTATATTTCAGATGTTCTTTGATAGGATCTTCCTTCTGGCTAGTTGGTTGAGAGTCACTCTATCTGCTTTGTCTTGAGTTCCTTTGTGGATATGCTGTTAAAGACATAAACACACAGCCCAGGCAGGAGACCCACACCCTCAACAAGTATCCCCCACTCTATCCTGCTATCGTCAGCCAACGAGCCCGTATTAATATAAATGTAAAGCGATTAGAGCTTTTATACTATAAGAAGAATAGATAAGAGTTGTTTTTGAGGATGAAAAATATAATTTTTGATAGAGGGGTGATAGATTAATAATATTTGAGACTGTGCAAGCCAGTAGGTAATATTTGCATTGTATGTTAATAAAAATAGAAAAGGATAGAAAAATGCATAATATAGTAAGAAAGTGGGATTGTATTGTATTGAGTTTATATAGTAATTATATTCTATTATTTAGAGTGATAGGGGGGCTAAACTAGACACGCAAATGAATAAAGAACGATTAAAGGGAAAGGATGAGAAAGAGAGGTTATATGCAACACGTTAGAGATAAAGTTTGTTATTCTTTTTGGAAGGGGAGAAAAAACAAAAACAAAAACAAAAAAGAACCCCCCCCAAAAATCCCAAGAAAATAGAAGAAAGAAAAGAAGAAAGAAAGAAAGAAAAGAATAATATAGAAGAAAGAAAGAAGAAAGAGAGAGAAAAAATAACCACAAAAGAACCCCCCAAAAAACCCAAAAGGGAAGAAAGAAAGGAACAAAGAAAGATATAAAAGAAGAATAAAGAGGAAAGAAAGAAAGAAGAGAGAAAAAAATTGAGAAAAAAAAGAAAAAAATTATACCCCCCCAAAAAACCCCCCAAAAAAGTCCAAGAAAAAATATAGAAAGAAATAAAGAAAAGAAAGAATTAAGAAGAAAGAAAGAAAAAGGGATAAATAAAATTGGAAAAAGAAAAAAAAATTATACCCCCCTGAAAAATCCCCCCAAAAAAGCCCAAGAAAAGACTAAAGAAAGAAAGAAAGAAAAGAAAGACTTAAGAAGAAAGAAAGAAAAAGGGAGAAAAAAATTGGTAAAAAAAAAAAAAAGCGATGTTTTTACTCCATTTTAGCCTTGGTGTGTTGCCTTCTTTTTCTGCGTCCGCTGCTGGTCTATTGTGGCAGGTCAGAGGTTCTTGTTTCTTGCATCACTGATGTGCGCCCGCGGTTGCCGCAATGGCGCGCGCCCGTGGTTGCCGGCACGGCGCGCTTCCTTGCTGCCCGCTGGAGCCAGTTGAGGTGCCCTTGCGCGTGAGCCCCTGCGCGCTCGGGTGGCCCGAGAGTTTGCCCCGCGGTTAGAGCCTATTGTTGCCGGTCCGCGGTGGTTCCATGTTCGCACCGAGGTGACCTGCGGGTGTCCCTGCACTCGCGGGCGTCCTGAGAGCTTGCCCCGGGATTGGCGTCTATTGTCCCTGGGCTGAGGTGTTTTCATGCTTGTGCGCCACCCGTGCCCTTAGTCACGCTGAGCCGAGCTCCGGGAGTTGGTCTCTCGCCTCTTAGGGCGGGGCCCCGGACACTTGTGCTCAGTGGAAGTGAGCGCCTGTGAGTCCCGCCCACTGTTCCCCTGCTGCAGCCGCCTACCTTCCCTCACCCGTCTGGGCCGCATGAACAGAACCTGCGCTAGTGGTCTGCTTTCCGGTCTGGGGCCCTGCACCCACGGGAGCCGTCTAGGGGTATCTGCGCACGGTCCTCTGCCTGTTCAGTGGGCCCTCCCTGTGCCTGTTGGGGCACTGATCTTATGTCCGTTGGGGAGTGTCCGAGGGATGCCTGGACTCACGGCCCTGAGCACATGGGCCAGTGAGTGAGAGCACTTCCCTATGCGCGCCCCCGCGACCCAAGGGTAGGGTTGGGGAGTGGATGAGCGCACCTCTGCGCCTAGGCTCCTCAAGAATGGCCTACCACCCCCAAACTTTCCTCCCCTCTCCACCGTCCACTAGAGAAAAATATAAAGGAGAATTATGTTCTCACTTGCCCGGCAGCACGCTGTCTCCTGTCCTTCAGCGCCAATGCCACTTGGTCGAGTCCAGTCTCTGCCAGGCGGCAGAGATCTGCTCTCCTCCCGTCTCCTCTCCGGGGCAGCCTGTGTTCGCCAAAAATCCCTTGTGTGCTTCCCACCACAGCTCGGGCAGCCGCCCCAGTCAGGAATCCCGTTTCATCCCCTTTTCCTCCGCTATCCTCACTGAACAGGTTGTTCCCAGATGGATTTTCTCTAATCCAGCAGTGCCTTGGCTCGACTCCTGCCAGTGTCCAGCTGCTCACTGAGATGTTCTGTCTGCCATTAGTCCAAACTACAGACGGGTCTCGGGAGCCTGCCGCAGCCTCTCCTCACCCCTCCGCCATCTTACCTCTGCTCATTTGTTTTTGTTGTTCATTAGCTTCCTGTTTTAGGTGATATCATATGGCATTTGTCTTTCATTGCCTGGTTTATTTTGCTAAGCATAATTCTATCAAGTTCCATGCATGCTGTCAAAAATAACAGAAATTCCTTTCTTCTTTCTGCTGCATAGTCTTCCATTGTGTAAATGTACCACAGTGTTTTGATCTATTCATCCAGATGGGTACTTAAGCTGTTTCCAGCGCTTGGTTATTGTAAATAGCACTGTTATAAACATAGGGGTACAAAGTTCTTTTGAATTGGTGTTTCAGGATTCTTTGGATATAATCCTAGCAGTGTAATCACTGGTTCCAAAGGGAATTCCATTTTTAGTTTTTAGAGGGAATTTAATACTGTTTTCCATAGTGGTTGCATCAGTCTGCATTTTCACCAACAGTGCAATAGGATTCTGTTTTCTCCACATCCTTGTCAGTACTTGTTGTTTGTTGATTTGTTGATGATAATCATTTTGACTGGTGTAAAATGGTATCTCATTGTGGTTTTTATTTGCATCTCTCTGATGGCTAGTGATGTTGAGCATTCTTCCATCTGCCTATGGACCTGTATGTCCTCTTTTGAGAACTGTTCAAGACCTTTGCCCATTTTTTAATGGCATTGTCTGTCTTCTTGGTGTTGAGATGTGTAAGTTCTTTATATATTTTGGAGGTCAATCCCTTGTCTGAGGTATCATTGGCAAATTTTTTTTCCGATACGGTTGGTTCCCTTTTTGTCTCACTGATGTTTTCTTTTGTTGAGCAGAAAATCTTTAGTTTGATGTAGTCCCATTTGTTTATTCTTTTCTTTATTTACCTTGCCTTAGGAGATGTATTGGTGGAAATACTGCTATGTGGGATATCTGAAAGTTTTCTGCCTGTTTTCCTCTAGGACTTTTGTGGTGTCACGGCTTACATTTAAGTCTTTGATCCTTCTTGAGTTTATTCTGGTGTGTGTGTAAGTTGGTGGTATACTTTCATTTTTTGCATGTCCCTGACTAGTTATCCCAGCACCATTTGTTGAAGAGGTTCTTCTCTTTCCATTTTATGTTCCTTCCCCCTTTGTTGAATATTAGTTGACTACATAGACTGGGGTTTATTTCTGGGATCGCTATTCAGTTCCATTTATCTAGATGTCTGTTCTTATGCCAGTACCAGACTGTTTTGAATTTAGTGACTTTGCGGGTATAGTTTGATGTATGGTATTGTGATTCCTCCTACAGTGTTCTTCTGTTTCAAGATTGCTGTGGCTATTCAGGGTCTTTTTTGGGTCCATATAAATTCTGGAAGTATTTGTTATAAGTATGTGAAATATGTCACTAGTATTTTAGTAGGGATTGCATTGAATCTATAAATCGTTTGGGTAGTATGAACATTATAATGATATTGATTCTTCCCATCCATGAATATGGTGTATTCTTCCATTTATTTGTACCTTCCTTAATTTCTTTCTTCAGTGTTCTGTAGTTTTTTGAGTACAGGTCTTTTATCTCTTTGGTTAAGTTTATTCCTGGGTACATAATTTTTCTTGTTGCTATAGTAAATGGGATTTTTTGTAGTTTGTACCTGTGATATTTTATCCTTGGTGCACAGAAATGCCTTTGACTTCTGAATATTAAACTTGAACACTGCTGTTTTCTTACTAAATGACTTACTAGGTTGAGTAGTTTTTCCATGGAGTCTATAAGGTTTTCTATGTACACGCTCATGTCATCTGCAAATAATGACAGTTTTACTTCCTCTTTTCCAATTTGGATGCCTTTTATTTCTCTTTCTTGTCTGATTGCTATGGCTAGGACGTCCAACACTACGTTGAACAGCAGTGGAGAGAGTAGACATTCTTGTCTTGTTCCTGACCTCAGGGGGAATGCTTTCAGTTTTTGGCCATTGAGTATAATGTTGACTTCAGGTTTCTCATATATGGCCTTTATTACTTTGAGATATGTTCCTTCTATACCCAACTGTGGAGCATTTTTTTATGATAAATGCATGCTGGATTTTGTTAAATACTTTTCTGCATCTATTGATATGATCATATAATTTTTTCTTTTAGTTTCCATATGTTTTATATCACTTTAATTGATTTGCAGATGTATCAACCTTGCATCCTGAGAATAAATTCCACTAGACATGGCGTACAATCTTTTAAATATATCACTGGATTTGTTTTGCTAATATTTTTTAAGCATTTTGTATCAATGCTCATCAGGGATATTGGATCATAATTTCTTTTCTTTGTAGTGCTTTTATCTGGTTTTAGAATTAGACTAATGCTGTCTACATTAAGTGAACTTGGGAGACTTCCCTGCTTTTGAATTTTTGAAATAATGTGAGAAGAATAGTTGTAAGTTTTTCTTTGAATTTTTGGTAAAATTAACTAAAGCCATTTGGTTCAGTACTTTTGTATATTGGGAGTTTTGTTTATTACTGCTTTGATTTCAAAACTTGTAATTATTCTGTTCAGATTTTCTGTTCTTCTTGATTTAGTCTGGGAAAATTGTACATTTTTAGGAATTTATTCATTTCTTTCAGATTGTCCAATTTGTTGGAATATTGTTGTTTGTAATATTTCTATAAAACCTTTGTATATCTATGGTATCAGTTGTTCCTTCTCTTCTTTCATTTTAATTTTATTTACTTGTCTCCTAATTTTTTTGATGAGTCTATTTCAAGGTTTATAAATCTTGTTTTCTTTTTCAAAGAACTAGCTCTTGATTTCATTGATCTTTTGTATTAATTTTTTATAACCTATTTCAATTACATCATTTCTGACTATTTTTCATTCACTTTGGGCTTTGTTGTTCTTTTTCTAGTTCTTTTAGGTGTAAGGTTATACTATTTATTTGAGATTATTCTTGTCTTTTGAGGTAAGCCTGTATTACTATGAGTGTTTCACTTACAACTACTTTCACTGCTTCGCAGATATTTTGTTTTGTTGTGTTTTAATTTTTATTTCTCTCAAAGTATTTTTTCCCCTTTCTTGGTCTCTTTGTTAACACATTCATTGTTTAGTATATAACATATTATTTTGTCTCCTTGATTTTTAGTATGCGTTTTTTAATTTTGTTTCCTGTACTTGTTTTCTAGTTTCATATCACAGTTGTCAGAGAAGATATGTGAAATTATTTCAATCTTCTTAAATATAGTGAGACATTTTGTTTCTTACTATATGGTCTATCCTGGAAGATGTTTCGTGTGCACTTGAAAAACTATATTCTGAGGAGGAAGATGGTGGAGGAGTGAGGGGAAGCTGTGCTTTCAGGTTCCCGAGACCCATCTGTAGTTTGGATTATTGCAGACAGAACATCTCAGTGAGAAGCTGGACACTGGCAGGGGTCGAGTCTTGGCACTGCTGGATTAGAGAAAAACCATCTGGGAACAACCTGTTTAGTGAGGCTAGTGGAGGAAAAAGGGATGAGACCGGATTTCTGACTGGAATGGCTACCCGAGCTGCAGCTGGAAGTACAAAAAGGCTTTTTGGTGACCACAGGCTTCCCCAGAGAGGAATCCGGAGGAGAGGGGTTCCCTGCCCGCTGGCAGAAAAAGGACTGAACCAGGTGGCATTGGCACTGAAAGACGAGAAACAGCATACTGCTGTGCATGTGAGAACGTAATTTTCCTTTATATTTTTCTCTTGTGAACTGCGAAGAAAGGTGGAAAGTTTGGGGTGATAGGACATTCTTGTGGAGCGCAGGCGCAGAAGTGCACTCATCCACTCCCCAACTCTCCCCTTGGGTCATGCGGGTGTGCATAGGGAAGTACCCTCATTCACTGGCCCAGGTGCATGGGGTACACGTCCAGGTGCCCCTCGGACACACCCCAACAGACATAAGATCAGTGCCCCAAGGGGCGCAGGGAGGGCCCACTGGACATGCAGAAGACCATGCGCAGACACCCCTGGCCAGCTCCAGTGGGTGCCAGACTGGAGCACAGACCACTTGGTCAGGCTCTGATCATGCCCACCCAGGCAGGTGCTGGAACGGCGGGCGGTTGCGGCGTTGGAATGGCGGGCGGGTAGCGACTCACAGAAGCTCACTTCCACTGTGCACAAGTGTCTGGGGCCCCACCCTAAGAGGTGAGAGACCAAATCCTGGAGCGCAGCTTGGCAGGCCTGAGGCTAGCTCTCGGGCTGCCTTGTAGGCACAGGGGTACATGCACAATAGCACCTCGGGCGGCCCCAACCAGCGCCAAAGGAACACGCCATGCTGGCAACCATGGGTGCACACCACTGCTGCAAGGAACAGAACCTCTGGACCACCTCATTAGACCAGCTATGGATGCAAAAAAAGAAGACGACACACAGAACCTGAAATGAGTAAAACCATTCCTTTTATATACTTTTGTAAATTTCTATTTCTATCTTAATATTTGTATTTTATTTTACTTAAAAAATTATTTTTAATTTCTTATTTTTAATTCTAAATTTAATTATAATTTTTACTTTTATTTTCTTTCCTTAAGAAAAAACAAACAAAAAACTATATCTCTAATTTGTTTCATACAATCTCTCCTTCTCATCATTCTTCTTAAATCTTTATTTATTTTTTTGTATGTCTAGTTTAGCCTCCCTTTCACCCTAAATAAATAAAATTTAACTACTATATAAATCCAATACTATACAATCCCACTTTTTCACTATGTTATGCATTCTTCCCTCCTTTTCTTCTATCGTTATTAACATACAATGTAAATATTACCTACTGTCTTGTGCAGTCTCAACTATTATTAATCTATCATCCCCTCTCTCAAAAACTATATTCCTCCTCCCTAAAAACAACTCTTATCTAGTCTTCCTATAGTATAAATGCTCTAATCTCTCAACATTTATATTAATACTGGCTCGTTGGCTGAAGATAGTGAGATAAAGGGTGGGGGATATTTCTGAGGTGAGGGTCTCCTGCCTGGGCTGTGTGTTTATGTTTTTAACAGCATCTCCACAAAAGAACTCAAGACAAAGTGGACAGAGTGACTCTCAATCAACTAGGAAGAGGGAAGATTCCACTAAAGAGCACCTGAATATATAACCAGAAAGCATAAACAAATGACATAAAGGGTACCCCAAGAACATCAGGCTCAGGAGATCAAAGAGACTGCACCACTGAAACCCCCAGATCTTCTATAAAGAATCTCATATCACAAAGGAGGGAAGTCAAAGCAGGCAAATCCAAAGAACAAAAACAAACAAGAAGAATTGAACACGGTAAGACGCAGAAACAACCTCTCAATGAAAAGAAAAGAGGAATCTTCAGAAAGAGAGGTGGATGGAATAGACATAGCCCAAATGTCAGACACAGAATTCAAAACAATGGTGGTGAAGAAGCTCAATATACTCGACAACCTCAAAAACAACTGTGACAACCTCCAAGGAAGTTACCAACAGCTCCAAGAAAATTACAGGGAACTTGCAGAGAAATACACCAGCATAAAAAAAGACATAGGAACTATTAACAAGAACCAGGAAGAAATGAAGAATTGAATCTCTGAACTGAAAAACACAGTAGAACCAGTCAAAAGCAGACTAAACGAAGCAGAGGATTGGATTAGTGAGATAGAAGATAATCTAGAAAAAAATCCCCTGACAATAAAATAAAATGAAAAAAGGTTTAAAAAGTACGAATAGAAGATGTAAGGGAATTACAGGATAGCATAAAAAAAAACCAACATCAGAATCATTGGAATTAAAGAGGGAGAACAGGAACAAGGAATAGAAAAACTGATTGGAGAAATAGTGACAAAATTTTTCCAACCTGATGAGAGAAAAAGTTATGCAAGTTCAGGAAGCACAGAGAGTTCCAATGAAGAGGAACCCCAAAAAACCCACTCCAAGGCACATCATAATTAAAATGGCAACATTCAAAGACAAAGAGAGAAACCTGAAAGCAGCAAGAGAATAACAGCAAATAACATACAATGAAGCTCCGATAAGGCTATCAACCGATTTCTCAACAGAAACACTACAAGCCAGAAGGGAATGGTCAAAAATATCTCAAGCAATGAAAAACAGGCCTCCAACCAAGAACACTCTACCCAGCAAGGGTCTCATTTAAAATTGAAGGTGAAATAATGAATTTCTCAGACTAAGGAAGACTAAAAGAATACATCTCCACCAAACCAGCATTGCAAGAGATGCTAAAGGGAATGCTCTAAGAAAAAAGAAAAAAAAAAAAGAGAGAGAAACAGAGGTACAAAGGGAAATGAATAAATACATGTCAATAATAACCTTAAATGTAAATGGATTAAATGCTCCAATTAAAAGACATAGGGTAATGGAATGGATAAGAAAACAGAACCCACATATTTCCTGTCTACAAGAAACACACCTCAAAACAAAAGATTTACATAGACTGAAAGCAATGGGATATAAAAAAATATTCCAAGCAAAAGGACCTGAAAAAAAAGCTGGGGGAGCAGTCCTCATATCAGACAAAACGGATTTCAAAGCAAGGGTAATAAAAAGAGACAAAGAAGAAAATTTCATAGTACTTAAAGGAACAATCCATCAAGAAGATATAACTCTGATAAACATATATGCACCCAAACACAGGAGCACCCAAATACATAAAGCAAATACTAGAAGACCACAAGAAGGATATTAACAACAACACACTCATAGTAGGGGACTTCAACACTCCATTATCAACAATAGACAGATCATCTAAGCAAAGAAACACCAAGGATATACAAGCATTGAACAACACACTAAACCACATGGACTTAACTGATTATATATATATATATATATATAAACTTTTTACCCCAAAGAAGCAAAATATACATTCTTTTCAAATGCACATGGGACATTTTCAAAGATAGACCACATGATAGGTCACAAAACAAGCCTCAACAAATTCAAGAAAATTAAAATTATATTAAGCATCTTTTCAGACCACAATGCCTTGAAACTAAAAATCAATCCCAGAGAACAAAATAAAAGACACCCAAACTCATGGAAGATGAATAACACGCTATTAAATAATGAATGGTTTAACAATGAAATGAAAGAGGAAATCAAGAAATTTCTAGAAACTAATGAAAATGAACACACAACAGCCGAAAAACTATGGGACACAACAAAAGCAGTCCTGAGAGGGAAGTTCATAGCAATACAGGCATATCTGAAAAGGATAAAAGAATCTCAAATAAAAAATCTAACCCTAAAGCTACAAGAACTAGAACAGCAACAAGAAACAAAGCCTAGGGCAAGAAGAAGGAAGGAAATCATCAAGGTCAGAGCAGAACTAAATGACATAGAGACTAAACAAACAATCCAAAAGATCAACAAAACTAGGAGCTGGTTCTTCAAAAAAATAAACAAAATTGACAAGCCTCTAGCCAGGCTCATCAAGAAAAAAATAGGGAAGACCCAAATGAACAAAATCAGAAGTGAAAAAGGAGAAATCACAACTGATACCTCAGAAATACAAACAATTATAAGAAATTACTACAAACAACTATATGGCAAGAAATTTTACAACCTAGAAGAAATGGACAAATTTCTAGAAACATGTAACCTTCCAAAACTGAATCAAGAAGCAGTAGAAAGTCTCACAGACCAATAACAAAGAAGGAAATTGAAATAGTAATCAAAAATTTCCCTGCACACAAAAGCCCTGGACCGGATAAATTCACAGGCGAATTTTACAAAACCTTTATGGAAGAACTAACTCCTACCCTCCTCAAACTCTTCCAAAAAATCCAAGAAGAAGGAAAAATCCCAAACTCTTTCTATGAAGCCGGTATTACCCTAATCCCAAAACCAGGTCAAGACTCAACAAAGAAAGAAAATTACAGGCCAATATCACTGATGAACATAGATGCTAAAATCCTCAGTAAAATTTTGGCAAACAGGATCCAGCAATACATCAAAAAGATTATACATCATGATCAAGTGGGGTTCATTGCAGGGATGCAAGGATGGTTTAATATTCGCAAATCAATAAATATAATACATCACCTAAACAAAATGAAAGACAAAAATCACATGATCATATCTAGAGATGCAGGAAAGGCATTTGGTAAAGTACAATGCCCATTTATGATGAAAACACTCAGCAAAATGGGAATAGAGGGAGCATACCTTAACATAATCAAGGCTATATATGAAAAGCCTGAGGCCTACATCATACTCAATGGAAAAAAAGTAAAAGCATTCCACCTGAAATCAGGAACTAGACAAGGCTGTCCACTCTCTCCACTTCTATTCAACATACTGTTGGAAGTCCTAGCCACAGCAATCAGACAAGAAAAAGAAATAAAAGGCATCCAAATTGGGAAAGATGAAGTAAAACTATCACTAGTTGCAGATGACATGATAATATACCTAGAAAACCCTATAAACTCCACTAAAAGACTACTGGATTTAATAAGTAAATTTGGCAAAATAGCAGGGTACAAAATAAATATACAGATATCTAAGGCATTTCTGTACACCAACAATAAAATATCGGAGACAGAGCCAAATAAGAAAATACCATTTACTATAGCAACAAGAAAAATAAAATACCTAGGAATAAACTTAACCAAAGAGATAAAAGATCTGTACACTGAACATTATGCAACAATGAGGAAAGAAATTAAGAAAGATACAAATAAATGGAAGCAAATACCATATTCTTGGATGTAAAGAATCAACATCATCAAAATGGCCATACTACCCAAAGCAATTTACAGATTCAATGCAATCCCTATTATAATACAAATGACATATTTCACTGACCTAGAACAAATCCTCCAAAAATTCATATGGAACCAAAAAAGACCCCGAATAGCAAAAGCAATCTTGAGACAGAAGAACACAGCAGGAGGAATCACGATACCAGACACCAAACAATACTACAAATCCACTGTAATCAAAACAGTCTGGTACTGGCATTAGAACAGACATATAGATAAGTAGAGCAGAATAGAGAGCCCAGAAATATACCCAGGCCTCTATGTTCAACTAATATTTGATAAAGGAGGAAGGAACATAAAATGGAGTGAGTAGAGCCTCTTTAACAAATGGTGCTGGGAGAACTGGACAGCGACGTGCAAACAAATGAAAGGAGACCACCAACTTACACCACACACAAGAATAAACGCAAGGTGAATTAAAGACTTAAATGTAATCTGTGACACCATAAAAGTCCTAGAGGAAAACATAGGCAGGAAAATTTCAGATATCCCACGTAACAATATCTTCACGGATACATCTCCTAAGGCAAGAGAAATAAAGGAAAAAATAAACAAATGGGACTACATCAAACTAAAGAGTTACTGCTCATCAAAAGAAAACATCAGCAAGATGAAAAGGAAACCAACCATATCGGAAAACATATTTGCCAATGATATCACAGACACGGGACTGATCTCCAAAATATATAAAGAGCTTATGTGACTCAACATCAAAAAAACAAACAACCCAATTAAAAAATAGGCAAAAGACCTGAACAAACACTTCTCCAAAGAGGACATACAGAAGGTCCAGAGGCACATGAAAAAATGCTCAACATCATTGGCCATCAGAGAGATGCAACTAAAAACCACAATGAGATACCACTTCACACCAATCAGAATGGCCATCATCAACAAAACAACAAACAACGAGTGCTGGCGAAGATGTGGAGAAACAGGAACCCTACTGCACTGTTGGTGGGAATGCAGACTAGTGCGAAAAACTGTATGGAATTCCACTACTAGGATTATATTCCCAAAATCCTAAAACCCTAATTCAAATGAAATTATACACCCCTATGTTCACAGCAGCACTGTTTACTATAGCTAAGTGCTGGAAACAGCTTAAGTGCTCATCTGTAGATGAGTGGATCAAAAAACTGTGGTACATTTACACAATGGAATACGATGCAACAGAAAGAAAGAAGGAACTCTTGCAACTTGTGACCACATGGATGGAACTAGAGAGAATTATGCTTAGTGAAATAAACCAGGCAAAGAAAGAAGAATACCATATAATATCACCTAATACAAGAAACTAAAGAACAACATAAGCAAATGAACTAAATAGAAAAAGTTAGCAGAATAACAATCAATAGGGGGGAGGGCGGTGGAGAGAAGGGGGATAACTAAGGGAAGGATTTAGTCAGAGAACGTGTATAAATTACTTTTGGACATGGACAACGGGGAGGAATATGATTGTGGGAGAAGAGGTAGGCTGAGTAGGGGGAGCAATGCAGAAAGAATGGGACAACTGTAATTGAAGCCCTCCTCCCCCCCAAAAAAAGAATCTTTGCACTGCTATGTTCATAGCAGCACTATTTTCAATTGCCAAGTACTGGAAACAACCTAAGTTCCCATTTGTAGATGAATGGATCAAAAAACTGTGGTACTTTTACACAATGGAGTACAACATAGCTGAAAGAAAGAAGGAACTTCTACCATTTGCAAAAACATGGATTCAACTAGAGAGATCTATGCTTAGCGAAATAAGCCAGGCAATGAAAGAAAAATACCTTCTGCTATCACCTATTACAGGAAACTAATGAACAACACAAACAAATGAGGAAAACAGAACCTGAGATATGTAAACAAGGTGTATACTACCAATGACAATCGGGGATGGGGGAGGGAGAGAAGGGGAAAAGAAGGGGAAGTGTGTAGTCAAAGAACATGTATAAATACCTGTGGACATGGACAACTGGGTGAGCATTGACTGAGGGAGAGAGGGTGGGCAGGTTGCAGGGAAGTAAAAAGAAAAAAAGTGGGGCAAATGTAATAGAGAAACAAACAAACAAACAAAAAGAATTTTTAGTGGGGAAAAATTATATATATATAAAGAATGGAAATGCAATTGTAGTGAATTTTAGAAGGACAAAGATTTTTTTTCACACTGTATATTTTTCTCCCTTCTTGATCCATTCAGAAATAGGCACCCTAAAGAAGTAAGTAATGACATAAGGTTTTTTGCATAAAACTAATAAGACCAGTTGTTAATAGATTTTTTTTTGAACAAGACTTTGACTGGAATGTCATGCCTAAAGGAGACATGCTTGGGCTCTGGTTGTTATCAAAAAGCCATGAGGAACTAAGGATGATCTTAGAAGGTAATAAAAGCCCACAAGAAAAAAGGCCTGGTACCTAGGTTGGACGTGCAGTCCATGGCAATCTTTCCAGGGAAGGAATGAAGGTTGCTTTCCTGAAAGGTGGCTAGAAGTGACCTTAATGTACAATGGAAAACCTGAAGGACTTGGAAAAGACAAGGTTTATGGGTTAGGCTGAATGGAAGGTATGTGGCTCAGGTCACCCTAAATGTTCCTTTTGTAAGTTCCAGCAAAACAGACTTAAAGATCATAAGTGAGCATTTGCTGCTCTTGTTGACTTTATGCAAATGAATAGTATTAATTAAAAATGGACCTAATGCAGTCCCTTTAATGACAAAGAGGGTAATCTTAAGGAGAAAAATTGTGATCCAAGGAAAATCACAATGCTCAGTGGTAGACTATAAAGTAGTTCAGCTAACCGTCATTAAAGTTCCTTTTCATTTAAAGTTTTCTTTCATTTGTAAGTTAAACTAGGTCTGTGGCATCATCAAAGATGCTTAATTTACAGGCAAGAAGACTGTCAAATGCCTTGCAACTGAATGTTTTTCCAATAAGACAATCTTATGGATTTAGAGACTGGTTTGTGGATTATGTTACATAAATTAACATGTGTTTTCTGTTTTGAAAGGGCATAAGCCTACAATCTCATTACCTGAGTGATTGTCTCTATGTATAGGCCTTACTTAATCCTGTCTGCATCACTGCCTCCTGAGACTCAATGGTTTGGCTGAACTAAGTGGCTGTGTTGGTGAAGAATGGGGTGGTCTGTGGGCTTCACCTTAAAACAGGTTTCTCTTTTCTATCCTAATGACTTTGACAGAGAGAACCCAGAGATCTGAGAAGGGGAAACCTACAATATTTCCCTCAGCCCAAGCTAAGTATAGTGGGCAAAAGGGTTTTGGACTGGTATGATATGCCTGGCACACCTTCCTCCAAAGAAGCCCTTCTATTTTCCCTAATTGGGGACATTGAAAACTTAATACCTGTCTTTTGTCATCTAGTGGTTATGGATTGAATGATGCGTTTCAACCTTGTTGCCAAATCTGTTGCCCCCAAAATACGACAAGGATGCCAACCTGTTAAACCAAGTACACCATTGTCCGGGGACAGAAAACTGACCTGGAGTCTGCAAAAGCCTTCCTCATGTGGGAAGGCTACCCTCCCCTCTACACTCCCACTGTTATTAGGGAATTCTGGACCCAAGGGTAGGTAGGACGATGACCACGCCCAGGTTGAAGCAGCTGGAAGAGCCCGAGACCGTCGCCCATTGTCCTTTATAAGATTATATAGCGTCTCAAGTCTGAGAAGGGGTGATTGCTATTTTTTATTGTTATAAAAATTAATTAATTAATTAATTAATAATAATATAGGAAAGGGAGATACCGCAGAGCTTGTATGCATGACCCATGGGAATAGACTGGAGGGGCTAGATCGCTGGGGGTGGGGGGTGCTGGGCAGGGGTGAGCAAAGGGGAAAAAATGGAACTATTGTGACAATATAATCAATAAAATATACCTAAAAAATTTTAACTTTATGCTTTTCAATGTTTAGTATGCATGTTAAAATTTAATGACAGCTAATAAAATATTATGTGTAATTCTAAACTATGAGAGAACAAGTGTGTAAGGTGAATTAAGCCTGGAATAATAGGAGATAAGAAATAAATAAAGGAAAAATACAGTAAGTTAAAAATTAAGAAGAGGATTACAAAATACTTCAAAATATATCAATATTTACATTAAATTAATCTCGTTGGCTAACAAACAACTTTTTTCAAAGTGTATTTCAAAAGCCCACCTATGTTCTATTTACAAGAGATTCATCTAAACCTTAAAAGTAGAATGAAAGTAAAAATTAAAAAACGAAGCAATACCAGTGTTATACCAAATATATATTTAAGCCAGAAAGCACTAATAGGAATAATAACATTATTATTCAATAAGAAAAAATATAGATCTGAAAGTAAAGCCATAAGAAAACATGTATACATCAAAACTAGAGCATCAACAAGATAATATAGAATTAATTAAAATTTTGCATAAAGGATGATGAATCTTCATTAGTAAACATGGCTCAATTGGTTTGAATGTCATTCTGTACACCAAAAGGCTGGTGGTTCAATTCCTGTTCATGGAATATATCTAGATTGTGGATTCGATCCCTAGTCAGGTGCATATGGGAGATAACAAATTGATTTTCCTCTCTTACATTGAGCCTCTCTCTCTCTCTCTCTCTCAAGTCAATAAGTCATATTTTTAAAAAAATTATAAAGAATAATAAATTTATAATAACACGTGGAAGATTTTAATATACTTCCATTAGAGTTAATTTAATAAACTTAATAAATAGCTATATAGAAATAATTCTATGTGAAACCAAGAGAGAATCACATTTTCAACCACCTGTGAAATGTAGAATGTTGAAATCTCATAGAAAAACAACACATTATTATTATATAGTCCATATTTTCTTGCCACCATGGAATGAAATTAGGTATCAAAAGTTAAAAATCAAATAAGAAAAGAGCAACAACAACAACAAAAAGAATAAATTAAAAAACACACCTAAAACTTTCATGGATCAAAAGAAGTCATCATAAATATTACCAAAAACTTAAACCTTTACAACAATGTAAGTATTGCATATCAAAAGCTGGGAATATTACTAAATCTATATTTAATGAGATATTGTAATTTGTGCTATATTGTCATTTTAAAATGTTAACATAGCAAATGAACATGAAAATAAAGCAGGGTAGCAATAGTTATATCAGACAAAATAGACTTCAAAACAAAGGCCATAAAAAGAGACAAGGGCATTTCATCATACTTAAGGGAAGAAGCCATCAAGAAGATAAAAGCATTGTAAACATATATACACCCAAAATATAAAAGGAAAATCTTGAAGGACTTCAAGAAAGATAAAGACAGCAACACCCTTATAGTAGGGGATCTTAACACTCCCTTGCCAACAATGCATAGATTTTCCAAAGAATCAAGAAGGATATTGTGGCACTTAATGAGACTCTAGATCAAATAGACTTAATTGATATATGCAGAATCTTTCACCCAAAAGAAACAAAATTACATTCTTTTCAAATGCACATGGAACATTCTCAAAAATAGACCATAAGTAGGACACAAAACAAGCCTCAACAAATTCAAGAAAATTGAAATTATACCAAGCATCTTCTCAGATCATAACAACTTGAAACTAGAAATCAACCTCAAGGAAAACACTCAAAAACTTTCAAATTAATGGAGATTGAATAACATGCTATTAAACAATAAATGGGTTAACAATGATATCAAGAAAGATATCAAAAAGTTTCTGGAAAAAACTGTAAATGAACACACAACAACTCAAAACCTTTGGTACACTGTGAAGGCAACACTGAGAGGGAAGTTCATAGCAATACAGGCCTACCTAAAATAGATAGAAAAATCTCAAATAAAGAGCCTAACCCTACATCTACAAGAACTAGAGGAACAACAACAAACAAAGCCCAGAGTGAGTCAAAGGAAGGAAATAACATCAGAGCAGAATTAAGTGACATAGAGACTAAAAGAACAATTCAGAGGATCAATAAATCCAGGAGCTGGTTCTTCGAAATGATAAACAAAATTGACAAGCCTTTAATCAGACTCATCAAGAAAAAAAATTTTAAAAGACAGAGAGAGGACTCAAATAAATAAAATCAAGAACAAACGAGGAGAAATTACAACTGATACCACAGAAATACAAAGGATTGTCAGATATTACTTTGAACAACTATATGCCAAGAAATTTGATCACCTGAGTGAAACAGACAAATTTCTGGAAACATTCAATCTTCAAAAAACTGAATCAAGAAGAAGAAGCCTGACTAGACTGATAAAAACTAGTGAAATTGAAGCAGTAATCAAAAAACTCCTGGGACACAAAAGCTCTCAATAGTACAGATTCACAGGTGAAATTTACCACATTTAGGGAAGAGCTAAGTCCCATCTTACTCAAACTATTCCAAAATATTCAAGAATGGGGAGGACTCCCCGACTCTTTTTATGAGAATTACTTTAATTTGAAAACCAAATCAAGACACAACAGAAACAGAAAACTACATTCCAATACTGCTGATGAACATAGATGCTAAAATATTTGACAAAATATTGGCAAAGTGGATCCAGCAACACATTAAAAAGATCATACACCATGATCAGGTGGGATTAATCCCAGGGATGCAAGGACAGTACAATATTTCAAAATCAATAAATACTATATATCACATAGAGAAAAATGAAAGACAAAATCACATGATCATATTGATACTGGTAAAGCATTTGATAAAGTACAGGACACATTTGTGATAAAAACACAGCAAAAACAGGGTAGATGGAGCATATCTCAACATAATAAAGGCCATACAAGAAACCAACAGCCAACACCATACCCAATGGGCAAAAATGAAAAGCTTTCCCCTTAAAATTATGAACAAGACAAGGATGTCCACTTTCACCATTTTGACTAAATATAGTATAGGAAGTTCTAGCCTCAGTGATTACACAATAAAAATAAATAAAAAGCATCCAAATTTGAAAAGAAGAAGTAAAATTGTCATTATTTGCAGATGACATGATAGTGTACATAAAAAACTATAGGCATTTTTGTACATCACCAATGAAATGTCAGAGAAAAACTAGAAAAACATCTCATTTATTATAGCAACATGAAAAATAAAGTACCTAGGTATAAACTTAACCAAGGAGGTAAAAGACCTGTACTCAGAAAATCATAGAACACTAAAGAAAAAAATTAAGGAAGACACAAATAAATGGAAGCATATACCATGCTCGTGGATTGGAAGAATATACTGTGTTAATGAGTAGGAATAATTAACATCATTAAAATGCTCATACTACCCAAAGCCATCTATAGATTCAATGAAATCCCTATCAATATACTAATTACATATTTCAAAGATATAGAACTAACATTTCAAAAACTTATATGGAACCATAAATTATCCCAAACCACTTCAGCAATCTGGACGAAGAAGAGCAAAGTAGGATGGATCATAATACCTGATATCAAACTATACTTCAAGGCCACTGAAATTAAAACAATCTGCTCCTGCATAAGTACAGACACATAGATCAATGGAACAAAATAGAGAGCCCAGAAATAAATCCAAGTCTTTATGGTCAATTAATATTTACAAAGGGGGCAGAAGCATAAAATTGAGTAAAAATCGCCTCTTTAATAAATAGTGTTGTGAGAGCTGGACAGGTACATGCAAAAAAAAAAAAAAAAAAGAAAAAGAAAAATGAAACTAGAGCACCAACTTATACCATACACCAGGATAAAGTCAAGATGGATAAAAGACTTAAGTATAAGCTGTGACCCCATAAAAGTCATAGAGGAAACATAGGCTGTAAAATTTCTGATATCCTATGCAGCAATATTTTCACCAGTATATCTCCTAGGGCAAGGGATATAAAGGAAAGAATAAACAAATGGGACTACATCAAGTTAAAAAGCTTCTGCACAACTAAAGGAAACATAAAAATGAAAATGGAACCAACCATATGGGAAAACATATTTGCCAAATGATACCTCTTATAAGAGTCTGGTCTCACAAATATATAATGAACTCATATGACTCAACACCAGGAACACAAACAATCCAATTATAAAATTGACAAAGGTCCCGAACAGACACTTCTCCAAGGAGGATATATGGAGGGCCCATAGACATATGAAAGTATGCTCAACATCACTAGCCATCAGAGATACAAATTAAAACCAAAATGAGATAGCACGCCCTACCAGTCAGAATGATCATCATTAACAAATCAACAAACAAGTGCTGGCAAGGATGGAGAGAAAAGGGAACCCTAATGGATTGATGGTGGGAATGCAGACTGGTGCAGACATTGTGGAAGAGTATGGAATTTCCTCAAAAAACTAAAAATGGAAATGCCTTTTGATCCAGTAATTCCACTGCTGAAATTATACCCTAAGAATGCTGAAACACCAATTCAAAAGAACCTATGCACTCCAATGCTCATAGCAGCATTGTTTACAATAGCCAAGTGTGGTAAACAGCCTAAGTGTCCATCTGTAAATAAATGGATCAAAAAACAGTGGTACATTTATAGAATGGAATACTATGCAGCAGAAAGAAAGAAGGAACTGCCATCCTTCACAACAGCATGGATGGAAATGGAGAGTGTTATGCTAAGTGAAATAAACCAGGTGGCAAAAGACAAATACCATATAATCTCACCTATGAGTGGAACCTAATGAACAAAACAAACAAATGAATAAAATAGAACCAGAGAAATGAAAATAAGGAACAAACTGATAGCATTCAGAAGGGAGGTGGGAGGAGGGTAATGGGGAAGAAGGGGATTGGTCTATTGGAGGAACAAGTATAAAGGACCCATCAACATGGACAACAGGGTAGGGATTGACTGTGGAAGCAGGGGGGTAAGAGGGGCAGGGGAGAGTGAAGGGGAAAAATTGGGACAGATGTAATTGAACAACAATAATATTTAAAACAAAACATAATAGAATATAAAAAGTTAATAAAAAATTGAGTAGTCCCGAAGTATTAAAAAAATAAAATTAATAAATTAAGATATTTTAAAAAACACAGAATGGTTAAAAATTCAAAAGCTCATTTTTTAAAGAAGTCTTGTAGGAAAGGTGATTAAACAGGAGAGAAAGCATAAATTACCAATAATAGGAAGTATAGAAGAAGGAAGGCTATTGAGATGGGAACAGTGGTCACAAAAAGGCCAGATTTTGATTAACCTGCAAGATATCTCAAAGGTCAGAAAAATGGGAGACCTCTGAAAGTTTTTAAGTAGATAGTTAAATATATATGGATTGAGGAGGGAAAATAATGGGTTGGGGAGAAGTCAGCCTAGTTAGGAGAGCCCAACTACAGAAATTCAAGCAAGAAATACTGATGGTTTTAATAAGGGAAGGAACAGAAAATAAAGAGCATAGCTCTTCAAAAATTTTTGGATGGTAATGTAAGCAAGATTTGGTGTTTGACATTGTATCAGTTGGTATAACAGCAAACAGAAATAACACAATAATTCAGACTAAGTAAACTGAATATAAATAATTCTTTTCTGTAACAGGGAGTAGCCATAAAGGATTAAAATATAATTAAAGACACACTTGGGTAAGGGTACCCAGAATGTTATCCAAGAAAGTAGAAGCGTGGAAGTGAGAACCCTCCCAAGGGCTGGATTCTGACCTCATTGCAGAAGGTGTTTTTATAGGCCAGTGCACAGAGAGAAGCTCAGAGATGCCTGGGGCTATAGCTGTCCAGTTGCCAAGTAAGCAGGAAGCAGATGGGCTGGACTAGCAAGTGGGAAGCATCTCTTGAGGGACCAGGTGGGTTGAGGCTGATAGCAGTTATGTGAAAAGAATGTTGGGGGGCTGCTTGCCAGCTAGAGTATTGTGAGGCCTGGGAGTGTGATGTGCCTGCCAGGAAGGTAGTGAGGTGTCATTGGACTAGGCTAAGACAGAACATGCCAAAATACTACTCTGGATATGTGGCTGAGACAGTGAGCCACTGGATGCCCCCATTCCCCTACTTAGCAGGAAGAGTAAGCAAATAGAGGTACCCTGGCATCAGGAAAAGAAGTCCCTTCCTCCTCCAGTGTCCCTCCAGCATCCTGTAGTGACAAAGTTGAACAGACAGGTGCCAGTTACAGATGAGAAATACTTACAGCTGTTTTCACTGAGTAGAACATAAAGGATGAATTTGGAGCTAAGTGGCATTAGTCATTCAACTGATAACTAGGATGAAAAATCCATTATGACTCCCAGGATACTGACCTGGTCCACTGAATCAGTAGTGTTTACTGAGATAAAATCCTTGAGAAAAAAAAAAGTTTGTGCCAAAATAGACAAATAGAATTTTGAAATGCTGAGTTTAACAAACTTGAGAAATGCCCAGTGATATAACATGCTGGTTTCTCATGGGTCTGCTGCCTAGAGGGAGAGCTGGACTGGAGGAGTCAAGGGCATCATCATGTATGATGATGTGGCCATGTGGCAGGGTGAGCCCTCTGGAGAGTGTCAGGTAAGGGAACACCCTGAGCAGCTTTAACATCCAAAGTTTGGTAAAAGAGACTGAGCGAATGCACCATAATTTATCAGAGGGAAAGAAAGAGCAGAGAATGTGGTATCACAGGAGATGGGCAAGTTCTGTTAAGGACATAATGTCCCATGGTGTCACATAACAGAAAGACTGAAAAAGAGCCATTGGCTTTATATCCAGAGGTCCCTGATGACATGACTAGGGAAGCACCAATGGAGGTAGAGGTAGAGATTACTGTGGTTTGATTAATGGGTGGGATGTGAGGAAATGACTTGTCAGTCTGACAATCTATGCACGTGAATTTTCCAGCAAAGGAGAAAATAAATGATGAGAGTAACTCCAGTGATGTGGGATTGAGACAAAGTTTTGTATTTTCTAGAGAGAAGGAACAATTTTATGTTGATATAGAAGCTGCAAATGGGGAGGGGGGTGGAATGTGAGAGTTACATATTGTTATGTGAGTGAAGGAGGAAAAAGACAGTTAAGCAATTTGTTCCAGAGCTGGCAGTGAAGAAATGTTTTAGCATGCTCTCTTACCCACTGGGAGGCCAGGATGACTGTAAATGTCAGATAGATATCTTCCAGGAATGAGCTAAATTGCCCAGATAGATTTAATAAGGCCAAGAGAAGATAATTTTGTTGTTGAGAAGGGTCACAGGGAAGTGCACTCTGTGTGTGTGTGTGTGTGTGTGTGTGTGTGTGTGATAGTTGCCAGAGTTAAGGTATGAAAGTGAAATCATTTGCAAATGGTGAGTGTTGGAGAGGGAAAATCATAAAATGGAAGACAAACATTTATCATGACCTTTCATTCTGGCCTATGACCAATAAGAAGGTATCATTAGCTCAGTATGACTTTGTTTCTCCTTTTTTATTTCCATCTGTGATGGTTTCCCAATGTGGCTTTCAACAGGCCACAGTGAATTTTAGCATCGGTCACCAGTACATTTGTACATAAAATGCATAAACCTCACTTCCAAACCCTCTAAATGCCATACTTCTGGAAGCAGTTTTCTAATGCTCTCAGTTCTTTGGCTAGCGGGTTTGCTTGTTTTGAATTTATAGTTTTGTCAATATTTTAGCTGACTTACCTTTCACTTTATCCATTCACGAATGTTTTCCTTCCCCCAAAATGCTCTCTGATGTGACCAAGCCTAGTTCTATCAGGAGAGGAGGTGGTATTTTTAATCTCTGACAGATATTTGGAAGATTGAGAGACCTCTCTTTATCTGGCCCTCACGTTACCATGCAGTGTGGGGATGCCTGGGCACTGGAGTCCCCCTTTCAAGAATCTCTCACCAGGAGGCAGGAAAGGGTGCATGATGATATTCTGCTGACAAAGTACTCTGCATGCTTTGGTTAAAGATGCTGCACAAGTGAAGCGTTAATAGTTCAGAATTAACAAGACACTGGGGACTCCATTTATAAACCACAGCTGGTATTTTACATTGTAATGTACTAAATTACTGTCAGAACCAACTTGGGGCTTGTCCACTGCATTTTATTTTGTAGAAACATGTGTGGGCCTGAGCAGGGTGTTCCTGTGAGGCAGACCACATTCTGGGCTTCCAGATGTCTGAATAAGATTGCCCTGCAATTATTCAGCCTGATCTACCCTTATAGAATTTTCTTAACATTTTGTTTCCCCAATAGACCAAAAGTAGACTCACACTAGGAGCCCACAACCCTGTTGCCTATTCTTCTTGGCCTCAGATCACTGATCTATTACTTACTGTATATGCTTCTCCTACTTGTTCAATAATGTTGAGTGATGTTATCTTCTTTCAGTCTCAGCATTTAGCCAAATCTTGCATATTTGTATTCTCCTGATGAGGTTTGGGGGAATCTGGCTAGAAGTTGGGCCCAAGGTGATGACCAAGCTGGTGTTGGACACTGCCTTCATGTTCTGTAAATCCCCTTGTTAGCCAAGGGTCTGATGTAGGATGGTAGATGAAAGTGACCATATCTGTTAGGGTAAATGTTCTGTGGGGTGAGGGGATCACACAGCATTCCCCAGCCCTCTTGCTGTAGGACACATGCTTGTCAACCAAGCACAGAAGTAGATAGGGCCATGCAGCTCACCATGATATAAAAATGCTTTTGGAACCAAAACCCTTTACTTGTGATTCTGCCTTATTTTGAGGCAAAAATTATTACAGTTGAGATTTAATTCCATTTCCTTTGTCCTCAGTGAAGACAGAAAGAGTGTCTGGCCACTTTTCAGAGAAACTGTGCTTATCATTAACAATGTCAGGCCCCAGTCTTAACAGTTCCTTTGGAGAAATAGTACAGCACACATTTCACATGCTGTTTCCAGCCACACACATTTACCTTTCCATTTATCTCCACATCTTGGCTCTTTTCTTTGAGATACACATAAGGAACCCAAAGAGACACAAAAATTATCTGGCTCTTTTATTACCCTGGTTCACATATTAGCCTACATTATGTGACCCACCATCTCTTTTTCAGGAAATTCATGTTGTGGCAATAACAATTCCTTCTAACAGAAACAGTCCATAACAGGGTCTGTTTATTAAAATAATATTTATGGCTAAGTAAGATGTACTAGCACTCTTCCTTTACTCTTGGGAGGCCAGGGAGCACTACACATTGGAAGACAGTGGGGGCACATCACAAAGTAGGTAGGCTTGAAGGCAGAAAATCCGAAGTCTTCTTGTGTCCTGACACCAACTACATCATAACTATGGGCAAGGAGATGTTTCCCTTTCCTTAACTGCAGTTTTGCCAACTGGAAGATGAAGAGATTGATTTGATAACCTTTATGCTCTACAATTTGTAAATCTGTGAGGAGAGGAGATATTAGTACAGGGATGTGACAGGAATGAAAAGTCACAGTCTGGTCAGCCCCATATCAACCAGTTGTAAAGGTGACAAATGGTTTGCTATAGTCAAGCAGCCAAATAATAATGTAAAACAAGTTAGATAACCTGAAGAATCATGTCCTTGTGTGTGTGTGTGTGTGTGTGTGTGTGTGTAAGAGAGAAAGAGAGAGAGAGAGAGAGAGAGAGAGAGATTCCACAGTCTCTGACCTACACTGAGAACACCATTAAGTAAAAGCACACACAGTGACCTAACTGGAGGCCATGGGTTAGCAAGAAAGTGCCCATCATTTATCACCTCCCTTAAGAGTGTTTACTTCCACACTGAGGAGATTAACAACAGTCTTTCTGCTCAGGAATCCTCTCTGTCTCAAATCCCCAGATGAATACAGTTGGGAAGAAATTATTCTCACAGTCAGAAATGACACATCCTTCTTGAAAAACTTTTAGTACTGAAAAACAATTTTGTTCTCCCCCTTGCTGAGCTTCTGGATAAATCTCAGCCCCAAATGTCCTAACCCCAAGCATTTAACTGGATAAATAACTGCAGCAAGTGGTTTTTTTTCAGCAAGCATCCACACCCTGTGATGGTTTGATCCCCTTAAGTACCCCAAGGTTCACACTACCCCTCAGTTGAAAGCAGACAGGGTGAAGTGTGTGGCCACCTCTGGTCAATGAAAGCTTTAACATGATCACCTCAGAGGTGTGGTCTCTGTGCCACCACATGTAGATTGTTCTAGGTAAAGGTAGAATTATGTGAGACATGGTCTTGGACCTGAAAGTGTTTGCAGATTAAGAAACTTCCTCTTTGAGGGAAATATATTAACAGAATTACTAATTTCTCTCAGTCTTATGTGGTTCTTTTTGACCATTCTAATAAGAATAAGAAAGTCTGCATTGTAAGATTGGTGGTAGTATACTGTGTGGTCTTGCTCAAATTCTTAAAACTTTCTTCATTTCCATGTTCCACATAGAAAAACAGCAAATTCCCTTTCCCCAATATTCAAAGATAAGACTACCATTTGGAGGTTTCATTTACTCCATAAGCTACCAGAATACAACTGCTAATTTTCAATGGGTGCACAGTTGGATTTTGGTTTCCAAGACCCTCTGTGATGAAAATACCAGAAGTAAATCCCAAGTGTTTCTCATAGTTTTCTAATAATGCTTTGAGGAGTAGCATCAGAGGTGTTTCTACTAAGATTCTGTAGATACTTGAGAAGTTAATAAGTGATGTACAACTCTCACAGTAAATCTAAGGCAAAGTCCCTCAATATGAAATAAAAACATGCAACTGGATGATAGAACACATACATAGTCAATGGACGTATAAAGGTTTATATTCTAATCTAGTCCCTGTAAGGAATGACAGTAATGATAAAAATGGTACTATTAAATAGTTATTTATCAAACCCTACCATTTATCATGTATTGTGTTAAACACTTTAGACATTAGAACTACTTTAATACTTTCAACAATTCTATGAAATAGGCACAGAAAAGAGACTTACTTAAGAGAAATTAGTGGCAAGTGTGAAAACTGAGATTTGAATCCACATCTGTGCTGCATTGTGTACCCATCCATTTAGTTTTGCTGTTTCCTGGAGAATGATATTCTATAAAGCCAGCTTTCTAAAAAAAAAAACATCTAGAGAACTAATCTGTCCTTTTGTTGTTCATAGCAGCTTTTTCTTAAATGTTTTTTATATTTTTCAATTACAATTGAAGTAAAATATTGTATTAGTTTCAGGTGTACAACCCAGAGTAATCAGACAGCTTACCTACCTATTATTCCTTTCCCACTCTTGTTGCCTACTTAGTTTGTCTTTGTTTCAATTCCCTAGCTTCTGTTGTTGCTTGTTGTGATACAGTTTTCATTTTAATGTTCATAGTTTTGATCCTCCTTCTTCTAAACAAGTCCCTTTAACATCTCATATATCAGTGGTTTGGATCTAATGAACTCCTTCAGTTTTACTTTGTCCTAGAAGCACTTTCTCTGTCCTTCTATTCTGAATGACAGCTTCACTGGAGGGAGTAATCATGGCTGTAGGTTTTTGATTTTCATTAGTTTGAATATTTCTTGCTAGTCCCTTCTTGCCTGCAGAGTCTCCTTTGAGAAATCAGCTGATAGTCTAATTGGGACCCCTTTGTACATAATTCTCTTCTCTCTTGCTGCTCTTAAGATTCTCTCTTTATCTTTAATTTTTGACATTTTGATTATAATGTGTCTTGGGGTGGTTCTCCCTGGGTCCAGTTTATCTGGAGCTCTCTGTGCTTCCTGGATCTGTAAGTCTATTTCCTTCCCCAAGTTAGGGAAGTTCTGTTTCTTTATTTTTTCACACAAATTTTCAATTTCTAGTTCTTCTTCTTCACCTTCTGGCAACCCTATGATTTGGATGTTGGCCTGCTTATAGTTGTCCCATAGGTTTCTGAGCCTCTCCTCATTTTCTTCACTTTTCATTTCCTCTTTCTGCACTGGTTGACTGTTTGTTCCTTCCTATGTTCCTATTTATTGATTTGATCCCTGGTTTTCCTTTCCTCATCACTTGTCTCATATGTTTTCATTCATTTCAGCAGGACTAGCCTTCATTGCTTCCCCATCTTGTTCAAGATCTTTTGTTAGTTTTGTAAGCTGCCTTATGACTATAGCTCTGAACTGAGCCTCAGAAAGATTATCTATTTGTTCATTGGTTAATTCATGTATTTTCTTTCTGGTCAGCTGTGCGATTGGGATCTCAATCATGATTCCTGCCATTCTGACCATTTTTGTTTATCTTTCCTTCCTGGGTGGGGCTGCCACATTTCCTATGCTATCAGGGGCAGAGCCCTGTGCACTCATCACTACTGGGCGACCTTTCTCACCATACTGTGGCACTTTGTGTGGGGGCTGGGATCCAAGATGGATTCCTGCTGTTCACTCTCTACTGAGAGACTGGGAGGCTCCTCCTCTGTCCCCACGCCCTCTGGGCCTCGCAGTCTGAGGCTATGGGGTTCTGTCTTCCCCTGCATGGGAATCGCAAGCTGATGGGTTTAGTCTATAGCTAGGGTGGGTCCCCAGGCGCTTCTCTCCTCCCCTTAAATACAGGTGTCTGTGCTTATTGCAGTCCCACTGCTCGTCACTGCAGCTGCTGCCACCAGCACAGCTTGATCTCTCCGCCCCAGCTTTGCCCCTCCTACCCAACGGACGAGCACCACTTGTTTATAACTTCATACATTGAACTTCCATGTAGCTTTATTTTCTGGAACTTCTGGTTATTTCTGGTTTTGCAGTAGTTGTCTTCCTTCTTAGTTGTGGAGGGAGATGGATAGTGTCAGTTTAGGCCTCCATCTTGGCCAGAAATCTCATGTGTGTAAGTTTTACTTTCTTTAAAACACCCACAAACACATAGTTCTGCCTCTTCTTGACAAACCAGGCTAGTTTTAGAATAGAAAAGTTAGAGATATCATTTCCTTACTTCCCAAAGTTCAGCTTTATCAGTAGCTTCCAATTATTTTTTCCTGATTGGGGAGGTTTTCCCTGTGTTGCATTGTTCTCCAGATTTTAACCCAGAACCACGTGGTTCCCTTTCAACCGACATGGAGTTCCCAACATCCTTGCAAACTGCATGCCCTTCACTTCTTTAATGGCTGTGCTTTATTTTTAAAAGCCTCACCGTGGCCTGTGATACAGGCTCTGTAATCTTTTTGTCACCATTCTATAGTCAAAGCCCCTCCTATCTCCTTGGGGACCTTGCTCTGTAACAACAGTAGAGAATAAAGATAAGCTGAAGAAAGAATAAAATTAACATTGTAAATAAAAAAGAGAGGAAAGAAGGCAGAATGGAGTAAGAGAAGGGAAGTATATAATAGGTTTAAGTGGAAATTAAAAATATATATAATGTGAGAGAAAAATAAAGAAAAAGAAAAAGAAGAAAAAATAGAATCCAAATTGAGGAAAAATATCCACCATGGGCAATGTCAACAACAGTGCAAAAATTAATATAGATAGGATGGGAATAAGAGGAAAAAGAGAAATAAAGAAAAGCTTAAAGATGTCTAGAGGAAAGAGAAATGATTTTGAGAGGTTTGGGGGGAAGGAATACTAAGAGTGAGGAAGAAAAATCAAGCTAATACAAGGGGAAAAAATCAAATTAAAAATAAAACAAACAAGAAAAGGCAGACAAAGGCAGAATGAACTAGGAGAGGGGAATGGTAAAATTCGAGATTTGAAATACTAAAATAGTGAAGGTCTAGAAGTAAAATTGATATAATGCAACAACAACCACCAAATCCACAACCAACAAACAAAGACTGACAAAGGTGGGGAGAGAATAAGGGCATTTTAAGAACTGAAAAAAAGAATGTGAGATGAGTAATGACAAGAAAAGTGGTGTTGAGAGGTTAGAATGGGGAGAATTAGTAAGAGTGTGGAATAGAAACCAATCATAGCAAGAGCGTAAATATATTTTAAAACATAATAAGAAGAGGAAAGAATAAGGTAAAACGGAGCAAAATAAGAAATTTTAAATAAGCTGTAATGCAAAAACTAGTGACCTAATAGGCACAAACTTGAAGGATGAGAAATGGATGTTAAAAAGCTGTGCAGGAGGGCAAATAACACAAATCTTGATAAAAACTGTGGTGGAATTAATCTCAGTGGACTCTAGTTTACCACTGTCTACTCTTTCTGGATCTGCCTCTGGTAATTTTAGATCATGTTCCAGTCTGGGCTTAAGCAGCCTGTTGAAGACTACCAGTGATGCAGTCTATGGATGTCACCTTTGGTTGTTAATGTAGTTAATCTGTAATCAGCAGTCAGGATTAAAAACCACAGGTTTAGGCAGAGTAATTTCTGTGGATGGGGCTCTTGCTTTCCCTCAGGCTGATGCCACTTGGAGCGGAGTGTTTTGCCTGAGCAAGGTGGCTCTTGCAGTATGGGGGATGACTCAGCACAGAGATCCTGGCAGCTGTTCCATCAGTTCTCTCCCCAGAGCCACCAACCCCAGTTCTCCTCAAGCATCTCTAGTCCACTCTGCCCTCCTTTTGCTGGTGCCAGTGTAAGTGACTACAAATGAAATTTTGTGCATTGACCTTTTAAAAGAACCTCTGTATCTTCAGCCATCTCATGTTGGCAGACAGAAATCCTGCCACTCTTCATAGTTGGAAGCTATCTGGGTTCCTTTTTGGCTCTGGTGCCATAGGCTGTATAGCCTGGCCTGGGGTTTAGATCCCATATGTCTTAGGGGAAGGCCTCTAGCCACTGAAATATCCCTCCGGCACTTCAATTGCCATCCGAAGAAACCCAGTCAGCCCTCTCGCATCTCCTTCACACTCATACCAGCCATTCTGTGGTGAAATGGCTTCTTCCGTCTCTCTGTGGCTATAAGGCCTCCCTCCAGCCACTGCTCAGTTGGTCATTACAGATGACCTCTCTATAATTCAGCTGCAATTCCAGACTGATCTCAGGAGGAGGTCAGTGCAGCTCTCACTCCTCCACCATCTTGGGTCTCTTCTTGGGTAAATAGTAGATCAGGGGATCTCTATATCCTTTTTAATACTTTATTTAAGTTCTTACTGAGATCATTCACTTAATTCATAATGCCCTGAACATCCTCATAATGATTATTTTAAACTTTACATCTTGTATTTTGGGTTTCTTTGTTTTATTTATTTCTTTTAATTCTTTTTGTGGGTGTTTCTGTTCTTCTATTGCTTGGGACATTTATCTTTGTCACCCCATTTGATATCTGTGTGTTAGGTCAGGGTGCTATGTCTCCCAAATTTGCTTTGATGGTTTTATAATAAAGATGTCTTGTTGGGGTCAATGGCACAACCTTTTAGAACACCTGAACTCTCTGGCTCATGGATGTTTATTGTGGGTTTTGTGTTCACATATTGTAGTTGAGTCTTGAATGCTGCTGGCTCTTTCATGGGGATAGTTAACCCTTCAGGCTGAGATACTGTAGGAGTAACGCTTGACCTGCATGTGTGAGGTTCTGTGCAGAGGCTGCCCCTGAGGTGGCAGTGTCTCCAGCAAGTTTTGGTGCCTGCAAGAATGCCCCTTTTGGTGTACCAATTGTGTTGCTATTTCATTCAAGCTATGGTGTGGTCTTAAGCCCACTGCTGGTTTTGTTGGTTCTGGTTCCACTTGGATGGGGTTTAGATATATGTCACTATCAGATTTTATGAGAAACCAGCCTTGGGTTACCTGTCTGTAGCTACCATGCTGTTGGTTGTTTATGTCTGTGTCTACTGGACTTGTGTGTGCATGCGAGAGGCCAATTTGTGTGAAAGCATTAGCTTTTTCCTGCTTAGAGCTCGGCTCAGCTTTGTATAAGGACTGAGGCTCCCTGAGGTATGCTTCAACCTTTCATCTTTTCTTCCTTTTCCTGAGATTTCCTCATCATCCTCCTGAGCCTTTTGATGAGAGACTTTGGATGAGCCCAGGTCTGTCGAGATAGGGCTAGTGGGTTCCCTACTTTTGGGTCATGCAGTCTGTATGGTTCTCAATGATAGAAAAACAATCCTCTGCTCAAAGCCAAACCCTCTGGTATCTGCCAGAAACTCCAGTTATTGTTTTTACAGGGGGTCTCTCTGATGACTCAAGATTAGTACAGTCAGCCATCCCCTTTGCAGGAGCAAGCTCAACAGTCCTGGACTCCAAAGGCTAGAACAAGAGTCTGCCATTAGGGCTGATGTTGGTCCATCCCACAGGAGGAGGCTTAGCTCTCTAACTCATTCCAAGACCTCCTGAGACATTAAACTCTGTCCTGTTCCCTGGCAATAGCCTCCAAAGGTCTCACACTTTGAAAGTCCACATACTGGGCTGTTATTGCTCCCCCCCCTGCATAAATGCACCTGGTGGGGTAATCTGGGACTTGTTAGCGCTGGTCTACATAGCTTTTCATTGGGGTTGGTGCCCACAAACCCTTTCCCAGGGTAGAAGGGGCTAATACTGTGTTTGCCTACCTGCAAAATATACAAGCATTACAGCCTTTGCCTGTCTAACTCCCAGATGGTAGCCTCCCTTGTGGACACAGTGTGAAACTCTCAACTATGTGCATCACCTGGCTCATGTCAAAATGAGCTGGGTGTGCCCCCAAATCCAGTTTTAGCACTGCACTGTGATCTCTCCATGCACCTTGTGTCAGCAAGGGAGGACCTGAAGTCCTAGCATAGTGTGGCACAACTGAGAATTGCAGCATTGGCCCAAAGTTGGAGACAGGGTGCCATTTGTGCATTTGAGAAGGAAGAGACTGGTCCTCCTTCCCAAGCCACTGGTTTATGCCTCCCCATCAAAGAGAAGAGCCCTTAAACACAATGCTGGTTGTAGCCTGCAGAGACGCAAGTGTATCATTGTGGTCTCTCCAACAGTTTGTGACTGTATCAAGGACTCTTCAGACTGGTGCTGCAACAATAGAAGCACTTCATGTTGAAAGTGTGTATTCTGCATCTTAAGGGTACAGTGGAACCCCATTGATTCCCACACTGTACAGTCTCCTCTTCCTCTCTCTATTACTGTGCATTTGGGATCCCTGCATGGGGTTAAGACCTCTTTCTCCTAAGAGAAAGAATCTCTGAAACTGAAATTTTTGGCTTATCACTCACCTGGCATAGCAGCTGTGCACAGGGTTTTTTTTCATCTGTGCTTCAGCCCCTCTTACCAATCTCTATGTAGCATCTGTGCCACACAGCTAAGTCAGTCTCTGGGTCACTGCTCAAAACCTCACCATAAAATAAAAGACCCCTCAAAGTCACTGGTGGATGCAATCTATAGGCACCTCCACCAAACCTGAGTGCAGCAACATGGTTTCTCCAGCAGTTTGATTCTCTACCCTGAGCTGTCTAGGTTGGCACTACAACAATGGGAATGCTTCCTCCCAAAAGTGTGTACCCTAAATCTCTCAGGCTTGGTGGATCCCCACTAATTTCCACCACCAGGCACTGCATAGTCTCCTTTTCCCATCTCTATTGCTGTGGGTTGGGCATCCCTGTGTGAGGCTATGGTCCATTGCTCCTAATGGAAAGGAATTCTGGAGCCACAGTTTCTATCTGATCTCTCAGTTGCAACAGCAGCTGTACATGAAGTTTGTCCCTGTACATGTTTAAACCCTTATTACTAGTCTCTATAAAGCAATGTCTGCACTCCTTGGCTTCAAAATTTCATATTAATTAGGTTTCAGTTGACTGTTCAGGTTGCTAGTTGGAAAGTTCAGCTGCAAATCCAGATTGGGAGCAGGAGCAAGTAGATGAGGCTTTCATCTATTCTGCTGCCACCATTTCCTGTAATACCTCTTTACTGGTCTTCATGTGATTTATTTTTTATATCCTTAGTTAAATTACTTCTGTTTAGCTAGATTTCAGGTGCTTCTTACTGATGGTTGCTCTGTAGTTTAGTTATAACTCTCTTTCCTTTTATATTTAAAGCTAGTACACATCTCCACACCTTTATTTTTAAACTCTTCACTGAAATAGAAACTGCATACTATACAATTAACCCATTTAAAGTATATATTTAATGATTTAGTACATTCACAGAGCCCCTGGCTGGTTTGGCTCAGTGGATTGAGCGTCGGCCTGCGAGCTAAGTGTCGCTGGTTCGATCTTCCAGTCAGGGCACATCAGAGAAGGAAAACTCTGACTCCAAAAAACCTCCGCTGCCTTGCGGCATACCTCTTCAGGGGAAAGGCTAAGGGAGTAAACCCCGACAGAAAATCCGGAGCCGGAGTCCCTAAGGCGGTTTGACGTTGTAGTCAACACCGGCAACTCCTGCGGCGCACCTGAAGCCAAGCTGTATTGACTCCGTCTTTCCCTTGGATCCTTCAGCTGCGAAGAGAGGGGGGGTCTGCTGCATGGGCAACAGCAGACACTCCATATCACCCTGCCCAGGCTCTGTAGCTTCAGCTTCACTGGAGAGGACACTCCAGCGTCATCGCAAGATGTCGATTTAACACGGGAGGAGACAGATACCGTGTCACTCCCGAGTCAGACTCCACAGCCATTCTCGGCGGTGCAGATAGACACTTTTTTTTTTTTTAAGTATATTTTATTGATTATGTTGTTACAGTAGTTCCAATTTTTTCCCCTTTACTCCCCTCCACCCAGTATCTCCCTCCCCCAGCATCCCCCCCCCAGTCCATACCCATGGTTCATAAAAAATAACTATCCCTCCCTCTCAGATATTAAGACCCTTTGTAATCTTGTAAAGGACAATGGGCGAAGGTCTCAAGCTCCTCTAGCTGCTTCAAGCTGGACATGGTCGTCGTCCTACCTACCCTTGGGTCCAGAAATCCCTAATAATAGTGGGGGTGTGGAGGGGAGGGTGGCCTTCCCACATGGGGAAGGATTGTGCAGACTCCAGGTCAGTTGGCTGTCTCCGGACAACGGCGTGCTTGGTTTAGCAGGCTGGCATCCTTGTTGTGTTCTGGGGGCAACAGATTTGGCAAAAAGGGTTAAAAAGCATCATTCAACCCATAACTACTAGGTGACAAAAGGCAGGGATTAATTTTTCAATGTTCCACATTAGGAGGAAAAAAAAAAAAAAAGGGCTTCTTTGGAGGAAGGTGTGCTAGGCACATCTCGCCTGTTCAAAACCCTTTTGCCCATTATATTTAGTTTGGGCTGAGGGAAATAGTTTATGTTTCCCCCCTCTCAGACCTCTGGGCCCTTTCTGTCCAAGCCATTAGGATAGAAAAGAGAATTCAGTTTTAAAGTGAAGCCCACAGACCACCCCTTTCTTCACCAACCCAGCCATTTAATTCAGCCAAACTGTTGAGTCTCAGGAGGCAGCGCTGCAGAGAAGATTAAGTGAGGCTTATGCATACAATCACTCAGGTAATGCGGTCATAGGCTTATGCCCTTTGAAAACAGAAAACACATGTTAATTTATGTAACATAACCAACAAACAGGTCTCTAAATCTGTAAGACTGTCTTATTGGGAAGACATCCAGTTGCAAGGCACTTGACATTCTACTTGCCTGCAACTTGAATCTCTTTGGTGATATCACAGATATGGTTTAATTTTCAAGTGAAACCATTTTTTAAGTGAGAAGAAACTTTTAAGACGGTTAGCTGCCCTACTTTACAGTCTGCCACTGATCATTGTGATTTTCCTTGAATAATGATTTTTCTCCCTAAGATTACTCTCCTTGTCTTTAAAGGGACTACATTAAGTCCATTTTTAATTTATCCTGTTCGTTTGCATAAACATAACAAGAGCAGCAAATGATCACTTATGATCTTTAGTTCTGTTTTGCTGGAACTTACCCAAGGAACATTTAGGGTGGCCCTCAGTCTGCTCTTCAGGGCACAGAAGCTGGGCCACATACCTGGCATTCATCCTTGCCTGTACACACCTGTCCTTTCCAAGTCTTTCTGGTTTTCCATTGTGCCTTAAGGTCCCTTCTAGCCATCTTTCAGGAAAACAACCTTCGTTCCTTCCCTGGAGAGATTGCTGAGGACCGCACAACCAACCATGGCAGCAGGCCTTTTATTTCGCGGGCTTTTATTACCTTTGAAAGTCATTCCCAGTTCCTTAGGGCTTTTTGGTAACAACATAAGCCCAAGCATGTCTCCTTTAGGCTTGACATTCCAGTCAAAGGCTTGGTCAGAAAAAGGAACCTCTATTAACAACAGGTCTTATTAGTTCTATGCAAAGAAACCCATGTCATTACTTACTTGTTTAGAATGCCAAACTCTGGAGAGATCAAATAGGGAGAAAAATATACAATGTGAAGGAAAATCTTTGTCCTAATATTCATTGAACTGGCATTTCCATTCTTCATATTTTCATTTTCCCCCACTAAAAAAATTTTTTTTGTTTGTTTTTCCATTACAGTTGTCTCACTTTTTTTTTCCCCTCTTGCTTCCCTGTATCCTGCCCCTCCCTTCCCCCACATTCAGTCCCCACTCAGTTGCCCATGTCTGTGGGTCATTTATACATGTTCTTTGATTTGACACTTCCCCTTCTTACCCCCTTTTCTCCCTCCCACCTCCACCCTTGTTACTGTTAGTCTACTCCCTGTTTACATACCTCTGGTTCAATTTTGCTCATTTGTTTGTGTTGTTCATTAGTTTCCTGTAATAGGTGACAGCAGAAGGTATTTTTCTTTCGTTGCCTGGCTTATTTCGCTAAGCATAATTCTCTCTAGTTCCATCCATGTTGTTGCAAATGGTAGAAGTTCCTTCTTTCTTTCTGCTACATAGAACTCCATTGTGTAAATGTACCACAGTTTTCTGATCCACTCATCTACAGATGGGCATTTAGGTTGTTTCCAGCACTTGGCTATTGTAAATAGTGCTGCTATGAACATTGGAGTGCATAGGTTCTTTTGAATTGGTGTTTCAGGATTTTTCGGATATAATCCCAGTAATGGAATTGCCGGTTCAAAAGGCAGTTCCATTTTTAGTTTTTTGAGGAAATGCCAAACTGTTTTCCATAGTGGCTGCACCAGTCTGCATTCCCCCCAGCAATGCACCAGGGTTCCCGTTTCTCCGCATCCTCTCCAGCACAAGTTGTTTGTTGATTTCTTGGTGATGGCCATTCTGACTGGTGTGAGGTGGTATCTCATTGTGGTTTTTATTTGCATCTCTCTGATGGCTAGTGATGTTGAGCATACTTTCATATGTCTATAGGCCCTCTGTATGTCTTCTTTGGAGAAGTGTTTGTTCAGGTCCTTTGCCCATTTTTTAATTGGGTTGTCTGTCTTCTTGGTGTTGAGTCGTATGAGTTCTTTATATATTTTGGAGGTCAATCCCTTGTCTGAGATGTCATTGGCGAATATATTTTCCCATATGGTTGGTTTCCTTTTCATCTTGCTGATGTTTTCTTTAGCTGAGCAGAAACTTTTTAGTTTTATGTAGTCCCATTTGTTTATTCTTTCCTTGATTTCCCTTGCCTTAGGAGATATATCAGTGAAAATGTTGCTATGTGGGATATCTGAAATTTTCCTGCCTATTTTTTCCTCTAGGACTTTTATGGTATCACGGCTTACATTTAAGTCTTTGATCCATTTTGAGTTTATTCTGGTGTATGGTGTAAGTTGGTGATCTAGTTTCATTTTTTTGCATGTCCCTGTCCAGTTCTCCCAACACCATTTGTTAAAGAGGCTCTTTTCACTCCATTTGATGTTCTTTCCTCCTTTGTCAAATATTAGTTGACCATATGAACCTGGGCTTATTTCTGGGCTCTTTATTCTGTTCCATTGATCTATATGTCTGTTTTTATGCCAGTACCAGACTGTTTTGATTACCGTGACCTTGTAGTATAGTTTGATATCAGGTATTGTGATTCCTCCTACTGTGTTCTTCCTCAAAATTGCTGTGGCTATTCGGGCTCTTTTTTGGTTCCATATAAATTTTTGAAGTATTTGTTCTATGTCTGTGAAATATGTTGCTGGTATTTTAAAAGGGATTGCATTGAATCTATAAATTGCTTTGGGTAGTATGGACATTTTAATGATATTGATTCTTCTCATCCATGAGCATGGTATATGCTTCCATTTATTTGTATCTTCTTTAATTTCTTTCTTCAGTGTTATGTAGTTTTCTGAGTACAGGTCTTTTACCTCCTCAGTTAAGTTTATTCCTAGGTATTTTATTTTTCTTGTTGCTATGGTAAATTGAATTTTTCTTTCAGTTTCTATCTCTGAGTTTTTATTGTTGGTGTATAAAAATGCCTTTGATTTCTTAATATTGACTTTGTATCCTGCTATTTTGCCGAATTCACTTATTAGGTCGAGTAGTTTTTTTGTGGAGTCTATAGGGTTTTCTATGTAAACTATCATGTCATCTGCAAATAATGACAGTTTTACTTCCTCTTTTCCAATTTGGATGCCTTCTATTTCTCTTTCTTGTCTGATTGCGGTGGCTAGAACTTCCAAGACTATGTTGAATAGGAGTGGGGAGAGCGGACATCCTTTTCTTGTTCCTGATCTCAGGGGGAATGCTCTCAGTTTTTGCCCATTGAGTATGATGTTGGCTTCAGGTTTCTCATATATGGCCTTTATTATGTTGAGGTATGCTCCCTCTATTCCCATTTTGCTGAGAGTTTTTATCATAAATGGGTGTTGTACTTTATCAAATGCTTTTTCTGCATCTATTGATATGATCATGTGGTTTTTGTCTTTCATTTTGTTTATGTGGTGTATTACGTTTATTGATTTGCGAATGTTAAACCATCCTTGCATCCCTGGGATGAATCCTACTTGATCGTGGTGTATGATCTTTCTAATGTGTTGCTGGATCTGGTTTTCCAATATTTTGTTGAGGATTTTAGCATCTATGTTCATCAGCGATATTGGCCTGTAGTTTTCTTTCTTTGTTGTGTCTTGACCTGGTTTTGGAATTAGGGTTATACTGGCTTCATAGAATGAGTTTGGCAGTCTTACCTCTTCTTGTATCTTTTGGAATAGTCTGAGAAGGATAGGAGTTAGTTCTTTCCTAAATGTTTTGTAGAATTCACTTGTGAAGCCATCCGATCCAGAGCTTTTGTGTGCTGGGAGTTTTTTGAGTACTGCTTCAATTTCACTAGCTATTGTTGGTCTATTCAGACTTTCTGCTTCTTCTTGATTCAGTTTGGGAAGACTATAGGTTTCCAGGAATTTGTCCATTTCCTTTAGGTTGTCAAATTTCTTGCCATACAGTTGTTCGTAATAATTTCTTATAATCCTTTGTATTTCTGTGGTATCAGTTGTGATTTCTCCTCTTTCGTTTCTGATTTTATTTATTTGGGTCCTCTCTCTTTTTTTCTTGATGAGCCTGGTTAAAGGCTTGTCAATTTTGTTTATTTTTTCAAAGAACCAGCTCCTACTTTTGTTGATCTTTTGAATTGTTAGTTTAGACTCTATGTCATTTAATTCTGCTCTGATCTTGATGATTTCCTTCCTTCTACTTGATCTGGGCTTTGCTTGTTGTTCTTCCTCTAGATCTTGTAGCTGTAGGGTTAAATTTTTTATTAGATATTCCTCTAGCTTTTTTAGGTAGGCCTGTATTGCTATGAACTTTCCTCTTAGGACTGCTTTCGCTGTATCCCATAGGTTTTGAGTTGTTGTGCTTTCATTATCATTAGTTTCCAGAAACTTTTTGATTTCTTCCTTGATGTCATTGTTAACCCATTCATTATTTAATAGCATGTTATTCATTCTTAATGAGTTTGAATGTTTTTGAGTTTTTTCCTTGAGGTTGATTTCCAATTTTAAGCCATTTTGATCTGAGAAGATGCTTGATATAATTTCAATTTTCTTGAATTTGTGAAGGCTTGTTTTGTGTCCTACCATGTGGTCTATCTTTGAAAATGTTCCATGTGCACTTGAGAAGTATGTATATTTTGCTTCTTTGGGGTGAAAACTTCTATATATATTGACTAAGTCCATTTGATCTAGAGTGTTGTTCTGTGCCTCAATATCTTTGGTGTTTCTTTGCTTCGAAGATCTGTCCATTGTTGACAATGGGGTGTTAAAGTCCCCTACTATGAGTATGTTGTTGTCTATATCTTTCTTGGAGTCTTTCAAAAGTTTCCTTATATATTTGGGTGCTCCTAAGTTGGGTGCATATATATTTATAAGGGTTATATCTTCTTGATGGATTTTTCCCTTAAGAATTATGAAATGCCCTTCTTTGTTTCTTTTTATGGACGTTGCTGTGAAATCTGTTTTGTCTGATATAAGTTTTGCTACCCCGGCTTTTTTTTCATGCCCATTTGCTTGAAATACTTTTTTCCATCCCTTTACTTTCAGTCTGTGTAGATCTTTTGTTCTAAGGTGGGTCTCTTATAGACAGCATATATGTGGGTCATTGTTTCTAATCCATTCAGCTACCCTATGTCTTTTAATTGGAGAGTTTAATCCATTTACATTTAAGGTTATTACCGATAAGTACTTATTCATTGTCATTTTTCCCCTTTGTACTCGTGTTCTTCTCTGTCTCTCTCTGTTTCTTTATCTTCTTAGAGCAGACCCTTTAGCATCTCTTGCATTGCTGGTTTGGTGGAGATGTATTCTTTTAGCCTTCTTTTGTCTTGGAAGCTCCTTATTTCACCCTCCATTTTGAATGAGAACTTTGCTGGGTATAGTATTCTAGGTTGTAGGCCTTTGTTTTTCATTGCTTGGAATATTTTTTGCCATTCCCTTCTGGCTTGTAGTGTTTCTGCTGAGAAATCTGATGATATCCTTATCGGAGTACCCTTGTATGTTATTAGTTGTTTTTCTCTTGCTGCTTTTAGTATCCTCTCTTTGTCTTTGAATGTTGCTATTTTAATTATGATGTGTCTTGAGGTGGGCCTGTTGGGGTTCATCTTCATTGGGACCCTCTGTGCTTCCTGGACTTGCGTGACTCTTTCTTTCGTCATGTTAGGGAAGTTTTCTGTCATTAGTTTTTGAAAGAGGTTTTCTATCCCTTGCTCTTCTTCTCCTCCTTCTGGAATTCCTATGATATGGATATTATTACGTTTCATGTTGTCCTGCAGCTGTCTTAGAACCTCTTCAGTCTTGTTCAGTCTTTTTTCATTTTGTTGCATTGTCTGGGAGTTTTTGTGTAGGTTGTCCTCCAGCTCGCTGATCCGATCTTCTGCTTCCTCTAGCCTGTTTTTAATTTCTTCTGCTGTGTTCTTCAATTCAGAGATCGTATTCTTCATTTCCTCCTGGCTCTTATTGATAGCTTCTATGTCCTTTTTCATGCTCACGTAATTTTCTGTGAGTTCCTTGTAGTTTTTCTGGAGTTCTTTGTAGTTTCCGCTGAGCTCATTCAGCTTCTCCATAATCCATGTTTTGAATTCCATATCTGATAGTTCGCTCCCCTCTATTTCATTTAGCACTCTTTCTGGGGATTCTACCTTTCCTTTTGATGGGAGGTTATTTCTCTGTCTCCCCATTTTTTTGACTCCTATTGTTTGTTGGTGCTTCTTAAAATGATCTGCACTTCCTGGATCTGCCTCTGGTGGCGTCAGATCATGTACCAGTCTGGCCCTAGGCAGCCTGTTGGAGACTTCCAGGGATCTACTGTTGTTGTCTGTCTTCTTTGATTGTTAATCTACTCAATCTGTGATTAGCTGTCAGGCTTAAGGACTGTGGGTGTGGCAGCTTAATTCTTGTAGGCAGGGCTTTTGCTTCCCCTCAGGCTGATGCCACTTGGAGGGGAATGGTCTACCCGCAGTACTGGGGATGAGTCAGCACTGGGACCCAGTCGGCTGCTCCTCCAGTTCTCCCCTCAAAGCCACCGTGCCAAACTCTCCCCAAGTGTCTCCAGTACTCTCTGCCTCCCCTCTGCTTGAGCCCAGGGTAAGTGGTGGCCAAAATATTTTCGTATGTGATCCACTTAAGAGCTCTTTTTCTCCCGCTGTTTCTCCAGCTAGTAAGAAACCCTGTGGCTTTTCACTTTTCACAGCTGATACTATTTTACTTTCCACTCTGTTGCTGTAGGCTGGGAAGCCCAGCTGGGGTTTTAGACCCTGCCCTTCTCAGGGAGAATCCCCGGCTGCTGAGCTGTTTCTCAGTCCCTTCAGCTGCCACCCATATGAGCCCAGCCAGCCCTTCCGTGTCTCCCCACTCCCTACCGGTCAAGTTGTGATGTAGCGGCCTTTTCTGTCTCTCCGTGGTTATAGGACTTCTTTCCAGCTAGTGTTCCGTTGGTTATTCCAGATGATTTCTCCAAAATTAAGTTGTAAATCCAGACTGGTCCTGGGAGGAGGTTAGTGTAGCTTCCATTTACTCCTCCGCCATCTTGGATCTCCCCCAGATAGACTCTTAAGAAGCTACACCATCGTCTCTCGAGACGGACGGCTGCCAACGACGACGACATTCACAGAATTATGCAACCATCATCACAATCTAATTTTACTCCATTCCCAAAAGAAATTCTATCCCTTGAGAGTCATTTCTAATCTACCCTAACCTCCATATACTGTACACTAATAATTTACTTTTTTTCTCCATAGATTTGCCTCTTCTGCATAATTTATGTAAAAGAGACATAGATTATGTATTCTTTTGTTACAGGCTTCTTTCACTTAGCATAATGTTTTTTTTCTTTGTGATTCAATACATACTGCTTTCTCCTCCATCTCATTTTTTGTTTGTTTTTCTATTACAATTGTCCCATTGTCCCCACTATCCCACTCCCTCACACCCATAGTCAATCCCTACCCTGTTGTTCATGTCCAAGAGTCATTCATACTAGTTCCTTTACTAGACTCTTTCCGTTCTCTCTCCCCTTTCACCCTTTCCCCCAACCCCTTGGTCACTGTCAGTCTGCTCTTTGTTTACATGCCTCTGGTTCTATTTTGCTTGTTTGTTTGTGTTGTTCATTAGTTTCCTGTACTAGGTGAGATCATATGGTATTTGTTTTTCACTGTCTGGCTTATTTCACTAAGCATAATACTCTCCAGTTTCGTCCATGTTGTTGCAAAAATATGAGTTCTTTCTTTCTGCTGTGTAGTATTCCATTTGCATAAATGTACCACAGTTTTTGATCCACTCATCTACTGATGGTCACTTAAGCTGTTTCTAGCACTTGGCTATTATAAATAATGTTGCTATAAACATAGGGATGCATAGGTTATGATGGGTTGGAGTTTCAGGATTCTTAGGGTATAATCCCAGCAGTGGAATCACTGGATCAAAAGGCAGTTTCATTTTTAGTCTTTTGAGGAAATTCCATACTGTTTTTCATAGTGGCTGCACCAGTCTGCATTCTCAGCAACAGTGCGCAAGAGTTCCTTTTTCTCTACATCCTCCCCAGCACTTGTGGTTTGTTAATTTGTCTATGATGGCCATTCTGACTAGTGTGAGGTGGCAATCATTGTGGTTTAAATTTGCATCTCTCTGATGGCTAGTGATGTTGAGCATTCTTTCATAAGCCAATGGGCCCTCTGTATGTCCTCCTTGGAGAAGTGTTGATTCAGGTCCTTTTCCTATTTTTAATTGGATTGTCTGTCTTTCTGGTGTTGAGTTGTATGAGTTCATTATATATTTTGGAGATCAAATCTTTGTCTGAAATATCATTAGCAAATATGTTTTTTTCATATAGTTGGTTCCCTTTTCATTTTGCTGATGTTGCCTTTAGCTGAGCAGGTGCTTTTTAGTTTGATGTAGTCCCATCTGTTTATTTTCCCTTTATTTTGCTTGCCCTAAGAGATACCAGCAAAAATATTGCTGCATGGGATATTAAAATTTTACTCCTTATGTTTTCCTCTAGGACATTTATGGTATCACTACTTATATTTAAGTCTTTTAGCCATCTTGAGTTTATTCTGGTGTATGGTTGATGGTCTAGGTTAATTTTTTTTTTTTTGCATGTACCTGTCCAGAGTTCCCAACATTTATTTAAGAGTATTCTTAGTTGACTTTCTGCTTCTTCCCCTTTGCCATATATTAATTGACCTAGAGACCTGGGTTTATTTCTGGGCTCTATTCAGTTCCATTTTTCTTTGTGCCTGTTTATTTTTAATGTATTTTATAGATCATATTGTTACAATAGTTCCAATTTTCTCCCCTTTACTCCCCTCCACCAAGCATCTCCCACCCCCAGCAATCCCCCCCAAGTCCGTACCTATGGTTCGTACATACAAGTTTTCCTGCTTCACCCTTTCTTCTTCTTCTCCCTTTTTTTAAGTAAATATGTGATTAATTAATTATTTTAACAATAAAAAAAACAACAATCCCTCCCTCTCAGATATTAAGACCCTTTGTAATCTTATAAAGGACAATGGGCAAAGGTCTCAAGCTGCTCTAGCAGCTTCAAGCTGGACATGGTCATCATCCTACCTGCCCTTGGGTCCAGAAATCCCTAATAAGAGTTGGGGTGTGGGGGGGAGGGTGGCCTTCCCACATGGGGAAGGATCGTGCAGACTCCAGGTCAGTTGGCTGTCTCCGGACAACGGCGTGCTTGGTTTAACCGGCTGGCACCCTTGTTGTGTTCTGGGGGCAACAGATTTGGCAAAAAGGGTTAAAAGACATCATTCGATCCATAACCACTAGATGACAAAAGGCAGGAATTAATTTTTCAATGTTCCACATTAGGGAAAAAAAGAAAAAAGATAAAAAATGCTTCTTTGGAGGAAGGTGTGCTAGGCACATGTCACCTGTCCAAAACCCTTTTGCCCATTATACTTAGTTTGGGCTGAGGGGAATAGTTTAGGTTTCCCCCCTCCCAGACCTCTGGGTCCTTTCTGTCTAAGCCATTTGGATAGAAAAGAGAAACCAGTTTTAAAGTGAAGCCCACAGACCACCCCATTCTTCACCAACCCAGCCACTTAGTTCAGCCAAACCATTGAGTCTCAGGAGGCAGCACTGCAGACAGGATTAAGTGAGGCTTATACGTACAGACAATCACTCAGGTAATGTGGTCATAGGCTTATGCCCTCTGAAAACAAAAAACACATGTTAGTTTATGTAACATAACCCACAAACTAGTCTCTAAATCTGTAAGACCGTCTTATTGGAAAGACATTCAGTTGCAAGGCACTTGACATTCTTCTTGCCTGCAACTTACATTTCTTTGATGATACCACAGATATGATTTGACTTTCAAGTGAAAACATATTTTAAATGAAAAGAAACTTTAAAGACGGTTAGCTGCATACTTTATAGTCTATCACTGATTATTGTGATTTTCCTTGAATAATGATTTTTCTCCTTAAGATTACCCTCCTTGTTATTAAAGGGACTACATTAAGTCCATTTTGAATTTATCCTGTTCATTTGCATAAACACAACAAGAACAGCAAATGATCACTTATGATCTTTAGTTTTGCTCTGCTGGAACTTACTCAAGGAACATTTAGGGTGACCTTCAGTCTGCTCTTCAGGGCACAGAAGCTGGGTCACATACCTGGCATTCAGCCTTGCCTGTACACACATGTCTTTTCCAAGTCCTTCTGGTTTTTCATTGTGCCTTAAGGTCCCTTCTAGCCATCTTTCAAGAAAACAACCTTCGTTCCTTCCCTGGAAAGATTACTGTGGACCGCACAACCAACCATGGTACCAGGCCTTTTATCTCAGGGGCTTTTATTACCTTCAAAAGTCATTCCCAGTTCCTCAGAGGTTTTTGGTAACAACATGAGCCCAAGCATGTCTCCTTTAGGCTTGACATTCCAGTCAAAGACTTGGTCAATAAAAAGAACCTCTATTAACAACTGATCTTATTAGTTTTGTGCAAAGAAACTTATGTCATTACTTACTTCTTTAGAATGCGAAACTGCTGGAGAGATCCGATAGGGAGAAAAATATACAACGTGAAGGAAAATTCTTGTCCTAATATTCACTAACTGGCATTTCCATTTTTCATATTTTCATTTTTCCCCCACTAAAAAATTTTTTTGTTTGTTTTTATATTACACTTGTCCCACTATTTTCCCCCTCTTGCTTCCCTGCACCCTGCCCCTCCCTTTCCCCACATTCAGTCCCCACTCAGTTGCCCATGTCCGTGGGTCATTTATACATGTTCCTTGACTAGATCCTTTCCTCTTTCACCCCTCTCTCCCCTCCCCCCTTGTTACTGTTAGTCTACTACTTGTTTACATACCTCTGGTTCAATTTTGCTCATTTGTTTGTATTGTTCATTAGTTTCCTGTAATAGGTGACAGCAGAAGGTATTTTTCTTTTGTTGCCTGGTTTATTTCGCTAAGCATAACTCTCTCTAGTTCCATCCATGTTGTTGCAAATGGTAGAAGTTCCTTCTTTCTTTCTGCTACATAGAACTCCATTGTGTAAATGTACCACAGTTTTTTGATCCACTCATCTACAGATGGGCATTTAGGTTGTTTCCAGCACATGGCTATTGTAAATAGTGCTGCTGTGAACATTGGAGTGCATAGGTTCTTTTGAATTGGTGTTTCAGGATTTTTCGGATATAATCCTAGCAATGGAATTGCTGGTTCAAAAGGCAGTTCCATTTTTAGTTTTTTGAGGAAATGCCAAACTCTTTTCCATAGTGGCTGCACCAGTCTGCATTCCCACGAGCAATGCACGAGAGTTCCCATTTCTCCGCATCCTCTCCAGCACAAGTTGTTTGTTGATTTCTTGGTGATGGCCATTCTGACTGGTGTGCGGTGGTATCTCATTGTGGTTTTTATTTGCATCTCTCTGATGGCTAGTGATGTAGAGCATTCTTTCATATGTCTATGGGCCCTCTGTATTTCCTCTTTGGAGAAGTGTTTGTTCAGGTCCTTTGCCCATTTTTTAATTGGGTTGTCTGTCTTCTTGGTGTTGAGTCGTATGAGTTCTTTATATATTTTGGAGATCAATCCCTTGTCTGAGACGTCATTGGCGAATATATTTTCCCATATGGTTGGTTTCCTTTTCATCTTGCTGATGTTTTCTTTAGCTGAGCAGAAACTTTTTAGTTTGATGTAGTCCCATTTGTTTATTCTTTCCTTGATTTCCTTTGCCTTAGGAGATATATCAGTGAATATGTTGCTATGTGGGATATCTGAAATTTTTCTGCCTATTTTTCCCTCTAGGACTTCTATGGTATCATGGCCTACATTTAAGTCTTTGATGCATTTTGAGTTTATTCTGGTGTATGGTGTAAGTTTGTGGTCTAGTTTCATTTTTTTTGCATGTCCCTGTCCAGTTCTCCCAACGCCATATGTTGAAGAGGCTCTTTTCACTCCATTTGATGTTCCTATCTCCTTTGTCAAATATTAGTTGACCATATGAACCTGGGTTTATTTCTGGGCTCTCTATTCTGTTCCATTGATCTATAGGTCTGTTTTTATGCCAGTACCAGGTTATTTTGATTACTGTGGCCTTGTAGTATAGTTTGATATCAGGTGTTGTGATTCTTCCTACTCTGTTCTTCTTCCTCAAAATTGCTGTGGCTATTCAGGCTCTTTTTTGGTTCCATATAAATTTTTTAAGTATTTGTTCTAGGTCTGTGGAAAATGTCATTGGTATTTTAATAGGGATTGCATTGAATCTATAAATTGCTTTGGGTAGTATGAACATTTTAATGATATTGATTCTTCTCATCAATGAGCATGGTATATGCTTCCATTTATTTGTATCTTCTTTAATTTCTTTCTTCAGTGTTATGTAGTTTTCTGAGTACAGGTCTTTTACCTCCTCAGTTAAGTTTATTCCTAGGTACTTTATTTTTCTTGTTGCTATGGTAAATGGGATTTTTTTTTCAGTTTCTCTCTCTGAGGTTTTATTGTTGGTGTACAGAAATGCCTTCAATTTCTTAATATTGACTTTGTATCCTGCTATTTTGCCGAATTCACTTATTAGGTTGAGTAGTTTTTTTGTGGCGTCTATAGGGTTTTCTATGTACACTATCATGTCATCTGCAAATAATGACAGTTTTACTTCCTCTTTTCCAATTTGGATGCCTTTTATTTCTCTTTCTTGTCTGATTGCTGTGGCTAGAGCTTCCAAAACTATGTTGAATAGGAGTGGTGAGAGCAGACATCCTTGTCTTGTCCCTGATCTCAGAAGGAATGCTCTCAGTTTTTGGCTTTTGAGTATGATGTTGTCTTCAGGTTTCTCATATATGGCCTTTATTATGTTGAGGTATGCTCCCTCTATTCCCATTTTGCTGAGAGTTTTCATTATAAATGGGTGTTGTACTTTATCAAATGCTTTTTCTGTATCTATTGATATGATCATGTGTTTTTTGTCTTTCATTTTGTTTATGTGGTGTATTACATTTATTGATTTGCGAATATTAAACCATCCTTGCATCCCTGCAATGGATCCCACTTGATCGTGATGTATGATCTTTCTAATGTGTTGCTGGATCCGGTTTGCCAATATTTTATTTAGGTTTTTAGCATCTATGTTCATCAGCAATATTGGCCTGTAGTATTCTTTCTTTGTTGTGTCTTGACCTGGTTTTGGAATTAGGGTAAGACTGGCTTCATAGAACGAGTTTGGGAGTCTTCCCTCTTCTTGTATCTTTTGGAATAATCTGAGGAGGATAGGAGTTAGTTCTTTCCTAAATGTTTTGTAGAATTTACTTGTGAAGCCATTCGGTTCAGGGCCTTTGTGTGCTGGGAGTTTTTTCATTACTGCTTCAATTTTACTAGCTGTTATTGGTCTATTCAGACTTCCTTCTTCTTCTTGATTCAGTTTGGGAAGACTATAGGTTTCCAGGAATTTGTCCATTTCCTCTAGGTTGTCAAATTTCTTGCCATAGTTATTCGTAATATTTTCTTACAATCCTTCGTATTTCTGTGGTATCAGTTGTGATTTCTCCTCTTTCATTTCCAATTTTATTTAATTGGGTCCTCTCTCTTTTTGTCTTGATTAACCTGGTTAAATGCTTGTCAATTTTGTTTATTTTTTCAAAGAACCAGCTTCTACTTTTGTTGATCTTTTGAATTGTTAGTTTAGTCTCTATGTCATTTAATTGTGCTCTGATCTTGATGATTTCCTTCCTTCTACTTGATCTGGGCCTTCCTTGTTGTTCTTCCTCTAATTCTTGTAGCCGAAGGGTTAAATTTTTTATTAGAGATTCTTCTAGCTTTTTTAGGTAGGCCTTTATTACTATGAACTTTCCTCTCAGGACTGCTTTCGCTGTATCCCATAGGTCTTGGGTTGTTGTGTGTTCATTGTCATTAGTTTCCAGAAAGTTTTTGATTTCTTCCTTGATGTCATTGTTAACTCATTCATTATTTAATAGCATGTTATTCATTCTCCATGAGTTTGAATGTTTTTGAGTTTTTTCCTTGAGGTTGATTTCTAATTTTAAGCCATTGTGATCTTAGAAGATGCTTGATATAATTTCAATTTTCTTGAATTTATTGAGGCTTGTTTTGTGTCCTACCATGTGGTCTATCTTTGAAAATGTTCCATGTGCACTTGAGAAGAATGTATATTTTACTTCTTTGTCGTGAAAACTTCTATATATATCGACTAAGTCCTTTTGATCTAGAGTGCTGTTCAGTGCCTCAATATCTGTGGTGTTTCTTTGCTTCGAAGATCTGTCCATTGTTGACAGTAGGGTGTTAAGGTCCCCTACTATGAGTGTGTTGCTGTCTATATCTTTCTTGGAGTCTTTCAAAAGTTTCCTTATATATTTGGGTGCTCCTAATTTGGGTGTATATATATTTATAAGGGTTATATCTTCTTGATGTACTTTTCCCTTAAGAATTATGAAATGCCCTTCTTTGTTTCTTTTTATGGACGTTGCTGTGAAATCTGTTTTGTCTGATATAAGTATTGCTACCCCGGCTTTTTTTTCATGCCCATTTGCTTGAAATACTTTTTTCCATCCCTTTACTTTCAGTCTGTGTAGATCTTTTGTTCTAAGGTGGGTCTCTTATAGACAGCATATATGTGGGTCATTCTTTCTAATCCATTCAGCTATCCTATATCTTTTAATTGGAACGTTTAATCCATTTACATTTAAGGTTATTACCGATAAGTACTTATTCATTGTCATTTTCCCCCTTTGTACTCGTGTTCTTCTCTGTCTCTCTCTGTTTCTTTATCTTCTTAAAGCAGATCCTTTAGCATTTTTTGCCTTGCTGCTTTGGTGGAGATATATTCTTTTAGCCTTCTTTTGTCTTGGAAGCTCCTTATTTCACCCTCCATTTTGAATGAGAGCTTTGTTGTGTAGAGTATTCTAGGTTGTAGGCCTTTGTTTTTCATTGCTTGGAATATTTTTTGCCATTCCCTTCTGGCATGTATTGTTTCTGCTGAGAAATCTGATGATAGCCTTATTGGAGCTCCCTTGTATGTTATTGGTTGTTTCTCTCTTGCTGCTTTTAGGATTCTCCCTTTGTCTTTGAATGTTCTCATTTTAATTATGATGTGTCTTGAAGTGGGCCTGTTGAGGTTCCTCTTCATTGGGACCTTTTGTGCTTCCTGGACTTGCATGATTCATTCTCTCTTCATTTTAGGGAAGTTTTCTGTCATTTGTTTTACAGATGGGTTTTCTATCCCTTGCTCTTCTTCTTTTCCTTCTGGAATTCCTATGATACGGATATTATTACATTTCATGTTGTCCTGCAGCTGTCTTAGAACCTCTTCAGTCTTTTTCAGTCTTTTTTCATTTCGTTGTGCTGTCTGAAAGTTTTTGTCTACCTTGTCCTCCAGCTCACTGATCTGATCTTCTGCTTCCTCTAGGCTGCTTTTTGTTTCTTCTACTGTGTTCTTCAATTCAGAGATTGTATTCTTCATTTCCTCCTTGCTCTTATTGATAGAGTCCATGTCCTTTTTCATGTTTGTGTAATTCTCAGTAAGTTCCTTGTAGTTTCCCTGGAGGTCTTTGTAGTTTCCGCTGAGCTATTCAGCTTCTCCATAATCCATGTTTTGAATTCCATATCTGATAGTTTGTTCCCTTCTATTTCATGTAGCACTCTTTCTAGGGATTCTATCTTTCTTTTTGGTGGGGGTTGTTTCTCTGTCTCCCCATTTTTGTGACTCCTAATATTTGTTGGTGCTTCTTAGAATGATCTGCACTTCCTGGATCTGCCTCTGGTAGCATTCAGATCATGTACCAGACTGGCCCTAGGCAGCCTGTTGGAGACTTCCAGGGATCTACTGCCTTTGCCTTTCTTCTTTAGTTGTTAATCTACTAAATCTATGAGTAGCCATCAGGCTTAAGGACCGTGGGTGTGGCAGGGCTTTTATTTTCCCTCAGGCTGACACCACTTGGAGGGGAATGGTCTGTCTGCTGTACTGGGGCTGAGTCAGCAATGGATGGTCCTGGGAGGAGGTTAGTGTAGCTTCCACTTACTCCTCCATCATCTTGGATCTCTGTCTGTGTTGTCCTTGATGTTATTTGTTTAGTATGTCTGGTTGTATTTCAGCTACTCTTTGGTGGGTCTTTTTCTCTGGTTAGTTGATTCAGAGTCACTCTGCCCACCTTGTCTTGAGATCTTTTGTGGAGGTGCTGCTAAAACTTAATCACACAACCCAGGCAAAAAACCCACACCCTCCAATATCTCCCCCAACTACAATCTCACTATAGGTTGTAAATGAGCCCATATTAATATACTTGTGGAAATATTGGGACTCTTATTTCATAGGATAAACAGATAGGAGTTGTTTTAAATGAAGGAAGGGTAATTTTTGAGAGGGAAGTTGATAGAGTAATAATATTAGCAATTGGGATCAAGGTTGTGTAAGACAGCAATTAGCATTTACACTGTATGTTTGAAAAGGAGGAGAAGGTTACAGTGTGTAGTGAGAAAGTGGAAGTGTATAGTATTAGGATTATATAATCGGTATATGCTATATGTTTAACGTGGAAGGAAAGATAGACACAACAGACATCCTGGCAGACAGACAGCCAGAAATTGAAGCAGAGGGCTGAGGAGATTAGAAGGTAGGAAACAGATTGAGGAAGAATTTTTTAAGAATAAAAATACAGAGTAGAAAATAACAAGACAGGAAGGGAGAGAGGAAAGAAAGAGAGAATGTAGAGAAGAGAAGGTTAGGAGAGAGAACGAAAGAAGAAGGGGAGGGAGAAGAGGGGAGACTGGATTAAAATTAAAAATATATATATATTTAAAAAAATAAAAGATTAAAACATGATATAAAGTAGCAAGATAGAGAGAGAGAATATATAGAGAGAGGAATTAGAGATGGGAAGGGGAAGCAAGAATAACTGAATGGAGAGTGAGTGGGGGACAAAATAAAGAAAAATATTAATAAAATTAAAAGTACTTAGAAAGAAAAAAGGGAAGAAAGAAGAGGATGAGGGAGGGAAAGAACATGAGGGAGGAAAGAAAATCGAGATGAAGAGGAGATATTAGGGAGGGAAAATTGAAATTGAAGAGTTGACAAAAGATAGGATGAAGGAGAGAAATACAAGAGGGAGAGAAAGGAGAGAAGGGATGTGGAGGAAAGAGAGAAGGGGTAAGAAGGAGAGGATGAAGAGGGAGGGGAATAGATTAGAATTAAAATTTAAATATTAAAAGATTAAAATATAAAGTGGAATAGGGAGAAAGAAAGAAAGAGAGAGAGAGAATATTGATATGGAGAGAAGAAAAATAAGGGAAAGGGAAGATAGAAAAACGAATGGAGACTGAAGGGGGACAAAATAAAGAAAGAAATTTAATAAAATTGAAAGTGCTTAGCAAGGAGGAAGGAAAGAGAGAGAAAAGAAATGGAGGGAGGATGAAGATAAGGGGGAGGGAAAGGGATTAGAAGAAGGGAATAGGAAGGAAAGGGAGGGAACTTAAAATTTAAAAATTAACAAAGGATAGGATGAAAGGTAGACATGCTAAAGGGAGAGAAGGGAGGGAAGAGGAGGGGAGAAAAGGAAAGATAATAAGAAAGGATGGGAGGGACAGTTAAAGAGAGAGTGAGAAATAAAAGAATGAGAGGATTTTAACTCAGTTTAACTTTTAGTCACAGTCTCTGGGTATTTTGGGGTTTGTTTGTTTTTTGTTTTTCCTTCCTTCCTTCCTGAGTCCGCCCCTATTCAAAATTCCATGGTTTTCAAATCTTTTCTGTTTGGTTGGCTGGCTGTGGGAAGGTCCTGCTTGATTCTTGGATTGCTAGTCTTTTATTCGTGGGCCTACTGCCGCTCTGCTGTGAGCTGCGTTTAGTTGTCCCCTCCTGTGGCACCCTCAGCCCTCCTCAGGCTTGTCCAGCTACTCCTTCCCACTGTTGGTCCAGCCTGTGCCTGCCAGCAATCCCCGCCCTGCCTCCAGTCGTGTCTCTATTCCCAGGCTACAGCTTCCGCTCTCTTCCCTGTCTATATGCCTGCACACCCTACCTCTCTCCCTGTCTCAAGACTGTCCCTTTGTTCTGCAGGACTCTGGCACAGTCGGTCAAAGCTCCGGGCCAAGTGGTGCTCTCCTGCCCAGGACCTCTCCCCTAGCCTGGAGCTCTGCAGTGGCTTTCCCGCATGGGCTCTTCTCCTTGCCCCAAAACTGTCTCCTTTCCGAGCTACAGCTTCTGCTGTCTTCCCTGTCTATAAGCCTGAGCGCTCTATCTCTCTCCCCGCCCCAGCACTGTCCCTTTGTTCTGCAGGACTCTAGTGTGGCAGGTCAGCGCAGCGCTCTCCTACCCAGGAGCTCTCCACCAGTCTGGAGCTCCAAAGCGGCCTTTCCCTGCGGGCCCTTCTCCTCGCCCTAAAACCGTCTCTACTTCTGAGCCACAGCCACCACTAGCTTCCCTGCTTACACATCCTGCGCGCCCTATGTCTCTCCTAGCCCCAAACCCGTCCTTTGTTTTGTGAGATTCTAGCGCGATCACTCAAAGCACCATGGGTATGCACTGCTCCCCTGCTCAGGAACTCTTCCCCGGTCCGGAGTTCCTCAGTGGCTTTTCCGCGCAGTCTGTCTCCTTGTTCCAAAACTGTCGCTCTGTTCTGTAGGGCCCTAGCACAAGTACTGCGCGTGCCCAGAGTGCTGAGCTTTTGGTTGGAGGTTGCAGCTGAGGAGGTTTCCCTCTAGACTCAGATCACACAGTTTCTCCCAGTTCTGGTTGTTCACTGTTCTTCCACTCCTCTGGCTTTTTCAGCCAAATCCTCTCCCTAACTCCCTACAAGAATTTACTTATCCGTGCGCCCCTAGCAGGGGGAGCCTCCAAGCAACTCTCGGTTATTGAGCCCTCAGCCGTGGTACTGCGGGTCCTGGAATGACTCAGCCTGCAGTGCAGGTAAACCCCTCCACCCCCCTCCACGCTGCTCCCACGCTCTCCTCCCTGTTCATGCTATCGGAGATCCATACTCACTCAGTCACTCCTCTCCACATTCGTTCCTGGAGTCTCTCCCTAACAGGAGCGAACAGAGAACACGGCCCCTACTTCGCTGCCATCTTCCCAACCCTCTATGTGCCTGTTTTTATGCCAGCAACAGACTGTTTTGATTACTATGGCCTTGTAATATATTTTGATATCAGGTATTGTGATCCCTTCTATTTTGTTCGTTCTCAGGATTGCTGAGGCTATTCAGCATCACTTTTGGGTTCATATACATTTTTGAAATATTTGTTCTAATTATGTGAAATACAATGTCAGTATTTTAATAGGGATTGTGTTGAACCTATAGATTGCTTTGGGTAGTATAGTCATTTTAATGATGTTAATTCTTCCAATCCATGAACACAGTATATGCTTCCATTTACTTGTGTCTTCCTTAATTTCTTTCTTAAGTGTTCTATAGTTTCCTGAATATAGATATTTTACCTCCTTGGTTAAGTTAATTCCTAAGTACTTTATTCATTTTTTAAAAGATTTTATTTATTTATTTTTAGAAAGAGGGGAAGGAGGGAGAAAGAGATGGAGAGAAACATCAATATGTGAGAGAAACATTGACTGGTTGCCTCTTGTGCTCCCACAACTGAAGATGTGCCCTGTAACCCAGCATGCGCCCAGGCCTGTCGTTGAATCAGAGACCTCTTTGTTCATAGGCCAAAGCTCAATCCACTGAGCCACATCAGCCAGGACTCTAGAAAATTTAATTTGGTTGTTGCTATAGTAAATAGGATCCCCCCCCCCTAGTTTCTATATCTGATATTTAATTGGTGTAAAAAAAATGCTTTTGATTTTTGATTATTGACTTTGTATTCCACTATTTTCCCAAATTCACTTTTTAGGTCAAGCAGTTTTTTTGGTGGAGCCTATAAAGTTTTCTATGTACACTATCATGTCATCTACAAAAAAAATTGATAGTTTTACTTCTTCCTTTCCAATTTGGATGCCTTTTACTTATTTTTCTTGTCTGATTGTTATGGCTAGAACTTCCAATACTATGTTGAGTTAAAATGGTGAAAACAGACATACCTGTCTTTTTCTTCATCTTAGGGGCAAGTTTTAATTTTCACGTATTGAGTATGATGTTAAATATAAGTTCCTGGTATATTGCCTTTATAATGTTGAGGTGTACTTCCTCTACTCCCACTTTGCTGAATGTTTTTATCATAATGTGTGCTTTTCTTTATGAAATATCTTACCAGCATGTATTGATATGATCATGTGATTTTTGTCTTCCATTTTCTTTATGTGATGTATTATGTTTATTGATTTGCAAATATTGTATCATCCTTGCATGCCTATGATGAATCTCACTTGATCATGGCGTATGATCATTTTAATGTATTGCTGGAACTGGTTTGTCAATATTTTGTTGAATATTTTAGTATCTATGTTCATCAGCAATATTGGCCTGTAGTTATTTTTCTTTGTTGTGTCTTTATCTGGTGTTATAATTAGGATAATACTGGCCTCATAAAAAAGAATTTGGAGGTCTTCCCTCTTCTTGAATATTTTGGAATACTTTGAGAAGGATAGGAGTTATCTCTTCCCAAAATGACTGATATAATTTGCCTGTGAAACCATCCTGTCTGGGGCTTTTGTGTGCTGGGAGGTTTCTGATTACTGCTTCAATTTTACTAGCTGTTATCAGACTATTCAGGTTTTCTGCTTCTTTTTGATTCAATTTTGGAAGATTATATCTTTCCAGAAATTTGTCCATTTCAGGCAGGTTGTTGAATTTCTTGGCATACAGTTGTTCAAAATAATTTCTGGCGATCCTTTTTATTTCTGTGGTATCAGTTGTGATTTTTCATTTCTTTTATGATTTTATTTATTTGGGCTCTTTCTCATTTTTTGATGATTCTTGTCTATTTTTTAAAGTATATTTATTAATTATGTTGTTACAGTAGTTCCGATTTTTTTCCCTTTCCTCCCCTCTGCCCAGTACCCCCGTCCCCTCCAGCAATGCCACCCCCCCTTAGTTCATGTCCATTGGTTGTGCATATAAGTTCTTTGGCTTCACCCTTTCTTATATTATTATTAACTTCCCACTGTCTCTTTTGTACCAATCAATTATGCTTCTTAATCCCTGTTCCATTTCCCCATTACTCCCACTTCCCCATTCCAGCTGATAACCATCGAAATGATCCCCATACCTATGATTTTGTTCCTATTCTGGTTTGCTTAATTGGATTTTTTTTTATTTTTTAGATACAGTTGTTGATAGTTGTGAGTTTGTTGTCATTTTAATGTTCATAATTTTGACCTTCTTTTTCTTAAGTAAGTCCCTTTGACATTTCATATAATAATAACTTGCTGATGATGAACTCCTTTAGTTTACCTTGTCAGGGGAGCACTTCATCTGCCCTTCCATTCTAAATGATAGCTTTGCTGGATAGAGTAATCTTGGTTGTGGGTCCTTGCTTTTCATCACTTTGAATACTTCTTGCCAGTCCCCTCTTGCCTGCAAAGTGTCTTTTGAGAAATCAGCTGGTAGTCTTTGTAGGTAACTCTCTGCTTTTCTCTTGCAGCTTTTAAGATTCTTTCTTTATCTTGAAACTTTGACATTTTAATGATGATCTGTCTTGGTGTGGTTCTTTTCGGGTCTAGCTTGTTTGGGACTCTCTGTGCTTCCTGGATTTGTATGTCTATTTCCTTCACCAAATATGAGGAGTTTTCCTTCATTATTTTCTCATATAAGTTTTCAATTTTTTGGTCTTCCTCTTCTTCTTCTGGCACCCCTGTGGTTTGAATGTTGGCATGTTTAAAGTTGTTCTGGAGGTTCCTAAGCCTGTCCTCATTTTTTTTTTCAATTTTTGTTTCCTCATTCTGTACTGGTTGACTGTTGTTTTCCTCCTAAGTTCCAAATCATTTATTTGAACCCCAGTTTTCTTCCCTTCACCATTAGTTTTGTGTGGACTTTCCTTCATTTCATTTAGCACAGTCTTCACTTCTTCCTTTATGCGTTTGCCATACTTAAGCATATTTGTCAAGCCTGTGAGTATCTTTATCACCAGTGTTTTGAACTCTGCATCTGGTAGGTTGGTATCTCCTCCTTTGTTAGGTTGGTTATCTCTTTGTTGCTTAGTTCTCCCACTATAACCTTGATCTGTTCCCTCTTCGGGGCCATACTTCTCTGTCTCCTCATCTTGACAGGCTCCTGTGTTTGTTTGCCTCTGTGTCTTAGGTAGAGCTGTCGCTCCTGTTACATTGTAAGGGGTGGAGCCTTAGGTTTTCTCATCAGTAGAGGATGACCTGTTTCACCACGTTGTGGTGCTGGATGTGGGGGAGGGGTATGAGATGAAATAATGCCATTTGCTCAGAACTTGCTCCCTTTACAGGCACTTCTCCTATTCCCGTATGGGTTGGCACCTCTCTAGTTGTTGCCCTGACCATCCTTCCCAGAGTGGGTGGGTCTGTAGATGTTCTCGAACCCTGGGGGCCCTCTAAACAAGTGGACTCTGCTGAGAGACTGGCAGTTTCTTCCTCCACCCCAAGCCCCACTGGTTTGCAGTCAGAAGCAATGAGGCTTGACTTTCCCTGGTCCTGGGACTGTGAGCTGTGTGGTCTGGTCAGGAGCAGGGAATGCTCCTCAGGTGTCTCTCCTGACTTTTTAAAATGTGCGACTGCACTTTCCGTTGGTCTGCCACTGTCACTGCTACCACCATTGCTGCCACCACCACACTGCATCCTCTCTGCCCCGGCTCCGCTCCCTCCTACCTGTTTGGATGAGTATTTCCTCTTTATATCTTTGTTTGTTGGACTTCTATGCAACTTGATTTTCTGGAACCACTGGTTGTCTCTAGTTTTGAGGTAGTTGTATTCCTTCCTGTTTGTGGAGGGAGACATAGCAGGTCTTCTCGGCCTCCATCTTGGCCGGAAGTCCAAACACTTGTGTATTTTATTTATCTTTTTAAAGAACCAGCTCCTGGAGTCATTAATCTTATGTTTTGTTTTTTTTTTTGTCTCTATGTCATTTAATTCTGCTCTGATCTTGATTATTTCACTTCTTTGACTCACTCTGGGCTTTTTTCCCATCTAGTTCTTTAGATGTAGGGTTAGGTTGTTTTTTGAGATTTTTCTATATTTTTGGGGCAAGCCTGTATTGCTATGAACTTCCCTCTCAGGACAGCCTTCACTCTGTCCTATAGGTTTTGAGCTGTTGTATGTTCATTTACATTTGTTTCCAGAAGCTTTTTGATTTATTCTTTGATCTCACTATTAACCAATTTGTTTTTTAATAGCATGTTATTTGGTCTTCATGAATTTGAATGTTTTGAGTTTTTTCATTGATTTTGTTCTCTGGTTTTAAGCCATTTTTATTTGAGAAGATGCTTGATATAATTTCAATTTTTTGCATTTTTTGAGGCTTGTTTGGGTCCTACCATGTAGTTTACCTTTGAGACTCTCCCATGTGCATTTGAAATGAATATATATGTTGCTTCTTTTGGGTGAAAAGTTTTATATATATCAATTAAATCCATTTGATCTAGAGCAGTGGTTCTCAACCTGTGTGTCGCGACCCCTTGGGGGGTCGAACGACCCTTTCACAGGGGTCGCTTAAGACCATCAGAAAACACATATATAATTATATATTGTTTTTGTGATTAATCACTATGCTTCAGTTATGGTTGAGGGTCACCACAACATGAGGAACTGTATTAAAGGGTCGTGGCATTAAGAAGGTTGAGAACCACTGATCTAGAATGTTGCTCAATGTCACGATATTCTTGTTGTTTCTTTATTTAGAAGATATATCCATTGTTGACTTTGGAGTGTTAAAGTGCCCTACTATGAATGTGTTGCTGTTGATATCTTTCTTAAAAACCTCCAAGATTTTCCTTATATATTTGTGTGCTCCTGTGTCGCATGCATATATGTTTACAAAGGTTACATTTTCTTGATGGATTGTCCTTCTTCATCTCTTTTTATTCCCTTTGTTTTGAAATTTATTTTGTCTGATATAAATATTGGTACTATAGCTTTTTTTTTTCATATTTGTCGGTTTGAAATATTTTTTTCCATCCCTCCACTTTCAGTCTGTGTAGGCCTTTTGTTCTGAGGTGGGTTTCTTGTAGACAGCATATACGTGTGTCATATTTTCTTATCCATTCATCTGTGTTATGTCTTTATATTGGAGCATTTGATCCATTTACATTTAAAGGTTCTAGGGATAGAAACTTTTTTATTGCCTTTTTCCCTTTATACCTGTGTCCCTCTCTCTCTCTATCACTCTTTTTCTTTTTCTATAAAATTTTGTTGTTCAATTATTGTTGTCCCAATTTTTCCCTCTTGCTCTTCCCTGCCACACCCACCCCTGGCTCCCACAGTCAATCCCTACCCTTTTGTTCATGTTCATTTCTCCTTTATACTTATTCCTTGACTAGACCCTTCCCCTCTTTCTCCCATTATTCCCCTCCCCCTTTTCAACTGGTTGCTGTCAGATGTTTCCTTATTTTCATGTCATTGGTTTGATTTTGCTCATTTTTTTGTTTTTTTCATTAGATTCCACTTATAGATGAGATCGTATGATATTTGTTTTTCACTGCCTGGATTATTTCACTTAGCATAATACTCTCCAGTTTCATTCATGCTATCACAAAGGGTAGAAATTCCTTCTTTCTTTCTGCTGAGTACTGTTCTATTGTATCTCTCTTTTTCTTTTTATTCTTAAAGCAGTCTCTTTTGCATCTTTTGCAATGCTTGTTTTGTGGAAATGTATTCTTTTACCCATTTTTTTCCTGGGAAACTCCTTATTTCATCTTCTATTTTAAATGAGGGCTGTGCTGGGTAGAGTAGTCTTGGTTGCAGGCCTTTACCTTTAATTATTTGAAATATTTCTTGCCATTTCTTTCTGGCTTTTGGTGTCTCTGTTGTGAAAACAGCTAGTAGTCTTATTGGAGCTCTCTTTTTATTACTAGCTGTTTCTTCCTTGCTGCCTTTAAGATTCTTTTCTTTGTCATTGTATTTTCTATTTTAATTGTGATGAATCTTGCAATGGGCCACTTTGGGTTCTTCTTGATTGAAACACTCTGTGCTTCCTGACCTAACATGACTTTTTCTCTCATCAGGTTAGGGGAGTTTTCTGTCATTATTTTTCCAAACACATTTTTTTCTCCCTTGCTCTACTTCTTCTTCTTCTGGTAGCCCTATGATATTAATATTATTATATTTCTTTTAATCCTTTTTGTTATTTTTGAGTCTTTTTTCATTTTGTTGCTCTGTCTGGGAATTTTTTTCCTACCTTGTCCTCCAGATTGTTGATCTGATCCCCCACTTCATCGACCCTGCTTTCAATTCCTTCTACTGTCTTATTCATTTCAGAAATTGTATTCTTCATTTTCTCATGGCTCTTATTGATACTTCCTATGTCCTTTTTCATGCTGTTGTATTTCACAGTAAGTTTCTTGTAATTCCACTGGAGGTCTTTGTAGTACTCACTTAGCTCATTAAATGTCCTTATAACCATTATTTTGATCTCAGCGTTTGATAATTTGTTTGCCTCTATTTCCTTTAGCACTCTTTAGGGCGATTGCTCCTTTCCTTTTTATTGGGGGTTGTTTCATTTGTTTCTCCATTTTAGGTGACTCTTCTAATTTGTTTCTACTTCTTATATTGATTTGCTTTGACCCCCTGTCTTCATACTGTGAACTTCTATGGTAGGAGACCTGTGGTATTCAGTTGTGTTGTCTCCTTGATATCCTGAACCTGATGTTCCTGAGATGCCCTTTATGCTGTTTATGTGGGCTCTCTGGTTGTAATTGGATTTTGGTTGTTTGGGGTCATTTTTTGGTGTGTTCTTCCCCCTGGCTGGCTTTCTCTACCAACCACATGCTGTTGTACAGGTGCTGACAGAATAAAATCAAATAGCCCAGGAAACAAACCCACATCCACAAAAATAACCCCCACCATCAATCACACTATCAACAGCAAATGTGCTAGTATTAATGAAGGTGTAAAAAGTTAAGATATTATAATGAAGGAATCTCAAATATGAGATGACTAACTGAAAGAAAAAATGGTTTGGGGAGGTTAGAGGCAGGAGCGATAATAAGAGTAGGGAATATGGATGAGATGATAAGATAAAGAAAGTAAAATGTACAGCATAAATAAAAAAGAAAAGTAAGAAGGAGGAATGACATAAGAGAAAGAATGCATATATATTTGGTTTACAGATATACATATATATATATATATATATATATATATATATATATATATAGAGAGAGAGAGAGAGAGAGAGAGAGAGAGAGAGAGAGAGAGAGAACAAAAAAAGAAGAAAAAGAATGGAAAAAATAGGAGTAAAATTGGAGATAAAGATTGACCACAACACTATCAACAACAAATAATCAAAGATTAGTATAGGTGGTATGGGAATAAGAGAGAAAAAATAAAGAAAAACATGAGATTATGAGATTTATATAGGAAAGGAGAGTGATTTTGAGTTAGTAGAGGGTAAAGGAATACTAAGAGTGAGAAATGAAAACCAGGTTAAGACAGAGGAAAAATTCAAATTTAAAATGAATAAAAGAAAGGACAGGAGGAAAGCAAAATGGAGTAGTAGACAGAAATGGTAAAATTTGAGATTTGAAATACAAAAATAATGAAGATCTAGAAATAAACCTGAAGAAATGGAACAACAACCACCATATCCACAACTAATGAGCAAAATTTGATAAAGGTGGAGAGAGAATAAGGGTGTTTTATGAATATAAGATGATTGATGACAAGAAAGATGGTTTTAAGAGGCTGGAGAGTGGAGAAATAGTAAGAGTGTGAAATGGAAACAAGTTGTAGCAAGAGGGAAAATAGAATTAAAATGAACATTAGAAAGGAAAGAAGAAGGTAAATGGAGTTAGAGAAGGGAGAAGCAAAATATGAGATATTAAAATATAATATAAAAACTAATGACTTAATATGAATATACTTGAAGGACAAGAAACGAAACTTAAAAAGCAATGCAGGACAGAAAAGAACGCAAATCATGAAGACCACAGTAGAATTCATCTCACTAGTATATTGTGTTTACCACTTTCTCTTCTCTTTATTGATCTTCCACTGGTGCTATCAGATGGTGTCCCAATCTGGCCCTAGGCAGCCTGTTCAAGACTACCAGTGATTCATAGCCTGTGACTGTCCTCTTCAATTGTTAATCTAGTCAATCTGTAATCAGCAGACAGGCTTAAAAATACCACAAAGTGAAGCAGAGTAATTCCTGTGGGTGGGGCTATTGGTTTCCCTCTAGCTCAGTGGTTCTCAACTTTCCTAATGCTGTGACTCTTTAATACAGTTCCTCATGTTGTGGTGACTCCCAGCCATAAAATTATTTTTGTTGCTACTTCATAACTGTAATTTTGCTACTTTTATGAATCATAATGTAAATATCTGATATGCAGGATGTATTTTCATTGTTACAAATTGAACATAATTAAAGAATAGTGATTAATCACAAAAACATTTTGTAATTATATATGTTTTCTGATGGTCTTAGGCGACCCCTGTGAAAGGGTCATTTGACCCCCAAAGGGGTTGCTACCCACAGGTTGAGAACTGCTGCCCGATGCCACTTGGAAGGAAATGGTCCGCCTGAGCAAGATGGCTCCTGTGTTATCAGGGATGACAAGCACAGGTATCCTATTGTCTGTTGCCTCAGTTCTCTTCCCAAAGTCTCCATCCCAAACCCTTCTCAAGCATCTCTAATCCACTGTACCCATTCTTTGCTGGACCCCAGGGTAAGTGGCTGCAAAGAAATTTTATGCATTGGTCCTTTAAAAGGCTCTCTGGGACTCCAGCCATCACTCCCTGACAGGCAGAAGCTCTGCCACTTTTCACAGTTGGATGTTATTTGGGTTCCTTTCTGGCTCTGATGCTGTAGTCTGTGGAGCCCAACTTGGGGTTTAAAGCCCTTACTTCTCAGAGGGAAGCCCCCAGCCACTGAAATTTCCCTCTGGCTACCACCAGAGAGAGCCAACCAGCTCTCTTTCATCTTCTCTGCGCTCTATACCAGTCACATTGTGGTAAAGTGGTTTCTTCTGTCTGCCCATGGTTATAAGGTTTCTCTTCAGCTATTGTTCAGTTGGTTTTTCCACATGATTTCTCCACAACTTAGTTATAATTCCAGATTGATCTTCTGCCATCTTGGATTCTTAGTTTATGACCATTTTGAGTCTCTTTTTAATACGATATTAAGTAGTCTTGGTTTCATTCTTTTATATTGAATATTTAGTTGTTTAACCACCATGCTTGAAAAGACTTTTCTTTCTCTCACTGAAATGTTTTATTGAAAATCAATTGACCATAAACATAAAGGTTTATTTCTTGACTCTAAGTACTATTATATTTATATATATTCTGATATTACTACAATAGAGACTTGAATATAGTGGCTTTGTAATAAATAAGCCTTTGAAATCAGGAAGTATGAGTTCTCTGACTTCATTTTTATTTTTTTAAATTATTTTGGCTTTTATGGGTCACTTGCCCTTTCATACAAATTTATCAATTTCTGCAGGAAAAAAACAACAGGTGATACATTCATAGAGATTGCCTAGAATATGTAGGTAATTTGGTTAGTATTGACATATTATCAGTATTAACTTTTTTAATCCATAAAAAGGGAAACTTTTTTACTTATTTTAGGACTTATATTTATTTCAATATTATTTGTAATTTTTAAAGTACAAAGCTTTCATTTATTTTTACGTATTTTATTTTTTTCATAATATTGTAATTTTTTAATTTAATTTTTTGTATTGCTTATGTATATTGTATCCAGCAACCCTGATTAACTTATCACATATAATAATTTTTAAGTATATTTCTTAGAATTTTGTATATATAAAATATGCCATCTTCTTCCATTCTAGTCTGGACATCTTTTATTTCATTTTCTTGTCTAATTGCTTTAACAAGAATTCAGTACAATGTTGAATAGAAGTAGTGAGAATACATGTCCCCACTTTATTTTCTGAACTTAAGGAAAAGGCATTCGATTTCCACCATTAACTATGATATTGGATGTGAGGTTTTTATAGATGACATTTATCCATTTGAAGAAGTTCCTTCTGGTCCTACTTTATCCTTTATCATGAAAGTTGTTGGGTTTTCAAATTCTTTTTTATATCTACTAAGAAAACCATGTGTTTTGTGTCTTTATTGTGATAATGCTATGTGAATTGATTTTCAGATTTTAAACCAACCTTTCATTATTGGAATACATCCAACTTAATCATATTATATAATCATTTTATATATTTGCTGGACTTGTTTTATTACTACATTGTTAATTTTTTTTTGCATTTATGTTCATAAGTATTATTTGTCTATAGATTCCTTTCTTGTGTAATGTCTTTGGTTTTGAAGTTGATACTACTATAGCTCATACGCTATGTGGAAAAAGTGTTCCCTCCTTTTCTATTTGTTTGGAAAAGTGTGTGAAAGTTGGTGTTGATTTTTCTTTAAATGTTTGATAGATTTCAAGACGTTTGTGCCAGGGACTCTGTTTGTGGATAGTTTAAATTACCAATTCAATCTCTTTACTATTGTTTCATTAGTTTGTGTGTTTATAAATATTTATTCATGTTATCTAATTTGTGGCAATACAATTTTACATAGAATTCCCATACAATTTATTTTGTTTCTTTAGGACCAGTAGTAATGCCTTCTCTATCTTTTTGTTAGTAATTTGAGTCTTCACTCTTTTTTTCTAGGTCATTCTAACTAAAAGTTTGTCAAGTTTGTTGACATTTTCAAGGAACCAAATTTTGGTTACATTGATTTTCTTTTATGTTCTCTATTTTGATAATTTCTTCTCAAATGTTTTTTATTTCCTTTCTTATAACGCATTTTGGGTTTGGTTTATCTTAGTTTGCTAGATTTCTAAGATGAAATATTAATTTATTGATTTGATGTTTTTTGAATTTTTAGGCAATTAGAGTTATAAAGGTCCCCCGAAATACAGCCTCAGCTGTACTATGTTGTGTCTTCATTTTAATTCAGCTCTATCATTTTCTAATTTACCTTGTAATTTGTTTGGCCCACTGGTTATTTAATAATGTTATATAATTTTCACATATTTGTGAATATTCCAAATTTTTTATGTTATTGATATACAATTTTATTTCACTATGGTCTGAGAAGTACTTTGTATAGATTTCACTTCATTTAAGTTTACTGAGATTTGTTTTATGGCCTAGCAGAACCTGAGGAATGTTTTATGTAAACTTGAGAAGAATATAATTTTTGTTATAGTTGGGTGAATTGTTTTATGGATGTCTCATGTCTAGTTAATTTGCAGTGTTTTCTAATCTATATGATTTTTGATCTTTTGCTTAGTTATCCTACCCTTTATTGAAAGGGAAATATTGAAGATTCCAGATATTATCAAATTGTTAATTTTTCCCTTCAGTTTTGTCAATTTTTGACTCATCTATGTTGAAACTCTGTTATGTCTATGCTTATAATTGTTATAGTATTTTTAAAAGTATACTTTATTGATTATGCTATTACAGTTGCCCCAATTTCCCCCCCCTCTTCTCACTATCCCCCTTCCCTCCAGCAATCCCCCTACCTTAGTTCATGTCCATGGGTCTTGCATATAAGTTCTTTGGCTTCTCCATTTTCTATACTATTCTTAACATCTCCCTGTCTATTTTGTACCTAACAATTACACTTCATAATCCCTGTACCTTTTCCCCTATTCTCCCTTTCTCCTCTCCCCACTGATAACCCTCCATATGATCTCCATATCTATGATTCCGATCCTTTTATAGTTTGCTTAGTTTGTTTGTTTCTGTTTTTAGATTCATTTGTTGATAGTTGTAAGTTTGTTGGAAAGGGGAGCATTGAAGACAATTCAGTATTATTATCAAATTGTTATTTTTCCCATCTGTTTTGTCAATTTTTTTATTCATCAATGTTGAGATTCTATTATGTCTACATTTATAATTGTTATAGTATCTTGATAGATTGACTCTTTTATTATTACAAAATTTCTTGCTTTATCACTAATAACATTTTTGCCTTAAAGTATACATTGTCTGTTATAATTAGTATAGCCATTCTAGATCTCTTATTGTTGCTAGATCTCTTATTGTTGCTGTTTATCAGAGAAGGAAAACTCTGACTCCAAAAAACCTCCGCTGCCTTGCAGCATACCTCTTCAGGGGAAAGGCTAAGGGAGTAAACCCCGACAGAAAATCCGGAGCCGGAGTCCCTAAGGCGGTTTGACGTTGTAGTCAACACCGGCAACTCCTGCGGCGCACCTGAAGCCAAGCTGTATCGACTCCGTCTTTCCCTTGGACCCTTCAGCTGCGAAGAGAGGGGGGGTCTGCTGCATGGGCAACAGCAGACCCTCCATATCACCCTGCCCAGGCTCTGTAGCTTCAGCTCCACTGGAGAGGACACTCCAGCGTCATCGCAAGATGTCGATTCAACATGGGAGGAGACAGATACCGTGTCACTCCCGAGTCGGACTGCACAGCCATTCTCGGCGGTGCAGATAGACTCTTAAGAAGCTACACCATCGTCTCTCGAGACGGACGGCTGCCGACGACGATTGTTGCTGTTTGCATGGCATGTGTTTTTACATTCTTTCACTTTTAACCTATTTGTATCTTTGAATCTAAAGTGTCTCTTATACCAACATTTAGATGGATCTTCATTTTCATTCAGTCTTATACTATGGCTTTCACTTGGTTTCTTTAATATATTCCAATTTGATATTATTATTGATATGGTGGACTTTATAACTGCCATTTAACTTTTATTTTAATCCTCACCCAAAAACATTTTATTTATTTATTTATTGAGAGAGAGAGGAAGGGAGAGAGAAAGAAAGAAACCTCAATTTGAGAGAGAACATTGAGTGGTTGCCTTCTCATATGTATCTTGATGGGGATGGAACACACAACCAGGGCATGTGCCCTGACCATGAATTGAACCAACTACCTTTTACTCTACAAAATGATACTTCAACTAACTGAGCCACACCAGCTAGGGCCCATTTATTAAAAATATGCTTTATCGATTATGCTGTTACAGCTGTTCCCAATTTATTTTCTTTTGTTCCCCTCCACCCAGTGGACCCTCCTCCTTCCAGTTGTCCTCCCTCCTTAGTCCATGCCCATTGGTTGTGCATATAGTTTATCTCAACATCTTCCTATCTACTCCACTCCCTCCTACTATGCTTCTTAATTCCTGTACCAACTCCCTCCCTTTCCCCCCTTCCCCCTCCCTGCTGACCTCCCCACAATATGTTCCCCACATCTATAATTCTTTTTCCACTCTTGTTGCCTACTTAGTTTGCCTTTGTTTTGGTTCTCTAGATTCTGCTGTTGCTTGTGATACAGTTTTCATTTTAATGTTCACAGTTTTGATCCTCTTTCTCCTAAACAAGTCCCTTTAACATTCCATATAACAGTGGTTTGGATCTGATGAACTCCTTCAGTTTTACTTTGTCCTGGAAGCACTTTCTCTGCCCTTCTATTCTGAATGACAACTTTGCTGGATAGAGTAATTGTGGTTGTAGGTTTTTGCTTTTCATTACTTTGAATATTTATTGCCAGTCCGTTCTTGCCTGCACGGTTTCTTTTGAGAAATCAGACGATAGTCTTATTGGGACCCCTTTGTATGTAATTTCTTCTCTCATGCTGCTTTTAAGATTCTCTATTTATCCTTAATTTTTGACATTTTGATTATAATGTGTCTTGATGTGGTTCTCCTTGGGCCCAGTTGTTTTGGAACTCTCTGTGCTTCCTGGACCCGTAATTCTATTTCCTTCCCCAAGTTAGGGAAGTTCTGCTTCATTATTTTTTCACATAATTTTTCAATTTCTAGTTCTTCTTCACCTTCTGGCAACCCTATGATTCGGATGTTGGCCTGCTTATAATTGTCCCATAGGTTTCTGACCCTCTCCTCATTTTCCTCACTTTTTGTTTCCTCTTTCTGCACTGGTTGACTGTTCTTTCCTTCCCTCTGTTCCAATTTGTTTATTTGATTTCTGGTTTTCTTACCCTCACCACTAGTTTCATATGTGTTTTTGTTCATTTCAGCAGGACTAGCCTTCATTTTTTCTTGTCTTGTTTAAGATCTGCTGTTAGGTCTGTAAACATTTTTATAACCAAAACTCTGAACTGTACCTCAGAAAGATTTCCTCTCTGCTGAGCCATTAGATTAGATATTTGCTGTCTGGTCAGCTGCATCACTGGGATCTCTATCATGATCTGTGCCATCCTGACAGTTTTGTTTACCTTTGCTTCCTGGGTGGGTTGGGCTGTCACACCTCCTACACTATAGTGGGCAGAGCCCTGCCCACTCATCACAACCAGGTGATCCTTCACACCATGCTGTGGCATTTTCTGTGGGTGTGGCGGTCCAAGATGGATTCCTGTTGTTTAGTCTCAGCTGAGAGACTGGTAGCCTCCTCCTCCATCCCCACCCTCTCTGGGCCTCACAGTCCAAGGCAATGGGGGTCTACCTTCCCCAGTGATGGAATCACAAGCTGACAGGTCTGGTCTGCAGCTGGGAGTACTCCCCAGGTGCTTCTCGCCTCCCCTTAAATACTGGTGTCTGTGCTTACCGCTGTCCCACCGCTATCGCCGCTGCTGCCACTGACAGCATAGCTTAACCTCTCCAACCTGGCTTTGCCCCTCCTACCCATCTGGATGAGCACCACTTCCTTATAACTTCATACATTGGATTTCCATTTATTTTCTGGAACTTCTGGTTATTTCTGGTTTTGTGGTAATTTTATTGATTCTTAGTTGTGGAGCGAGATGGAGTGTGTCAGTCTAGGCCTCCATCTTGGCCAGAGGTCTCCTGTGTGTGTTTGCTTCTGTGTCTTAGACAGAGCTGTTGCTCCTGTTATGTCATAAGGGGTGGAGCTTTAGTGATTCATAAGTACAGGGTGACCTGTTTCACCACGTTGTGGCACTGTATGTGGGGGAGGGGTCTGAGAGGGAATAATGCCACTTGCTCGCACTCATCCTTTTCCAGGCACGTCTTCCACTTCTGTATGGGACTGGTGCCTCTCTAGCTTTTGTCCTGCTGTCGTTCCAACAGTTGGTGCATCTGTGGATGTTCTAGGACCATGAGGTCCCTTTAAAAAAGTAGACTCTGCTGAGAGACTGGCAGTTTCTGCCTCCACCCCAACCCCCACTGGTTTGTACAATCAGAAGCAATAGGCTTGATTTTCCCCGGTGCTGGGACCATGAGCTGCGCAGTTTGGCGAGGAGCTGGGAACAGTCCTCAGGTATCCCTCCTGACTTTTTAAAATGTGTGACTATGCTGTCTGCCAGCCGCTGCCACTGCCACCACCACACCGCATTCTCTCTGCCCCAGTTCTGCTTCTCCTACCTGTATGGATGAGTATTTCTTCTTTATATCTTTGTTTACTGGACTTCCATGCAGTTTGATTTTCTGGAACTTCTGGTTGTTTCTACTTTTGAGGTAGTTGTAGTCCTTCTTATTTGTGGAGGGAGACACAGCATGTTTGTCTACACCTCCATCTTGGCTGGAAGTCTCCCCATTTTATTTTTTGTTTTCTATGTCTCATTTATTTTCTTCATCTCCTCTTCCTTTACTACTTTCTTTTTTATTAAATAAACATTTTATATGTACTGTTTTGATTCCTTTAATGAGTTTTTAAATAATTTGGGAATTAATTTATTAATGATTGATTTAATGCACATAATATACATCTTAACTTATCAGAATCTAAATAAGATTTATAGTAACTTAATTTAGAGAGATATAGCTTTTTCTTCTCCCTTATTTTTCTATTATTGTAATACACATTATACCTATATATATATATAAAATGAGTAAAATGATATATTTATTACTTTACATTATTTGATGTCTTTAAAAAAGCTGAGAGAACAGATTAAGTATATATACTCCTTGCCATACCATTGGAATAAAACTTTCATTACATTGAGATGAGGATGGGGATGGGAGGTGTCTGTGGCTCAAATCTCACAAATTCTCACTGTTATTACTGAGATCTAGTAGATGTCTATGAACAAATAGTTTTCTTCTTATGTAATCAGAACAATCCATTAGAACTTTAAATAATTTTTTCCTATAACTTTTGAAGTTAAATGGTTATTTTTGCTGAGGATAGGTTCTACTGGGTTCCTTATACTACAATTTTACATATTCTCTATCTTTTATATATTTTATACATTGAAGATGAATCATAATCTTCCCTCTTTTCAATTTTTCAAAAACCATTATAACACAGTTCCACTATTGAATGATACGATGATTTATTTCTCCTGTATAATAAGGCCTTATAAAATTTTAGATTAAATGTTAGTTTTTAAATTTCTTCCTTAATTACAAGTTAGACATTTATTTTGGCAGCCTGTGTACCTCTAGTTACCCTCTTTCAAACCTTCTGATTTTCAGATTCAAAGCTGATTGGAAACCTGAAAGGACTATGAGAAATTATAATGAAAATATTGTGATTAAGTGCTTAGAGAAATCTCCTGTGAATCAGGTTTTTATATTCTAAATCATGTCACCCCATGAAAACTCTCCAAAGCCTTTGTTTAGTCTGTTAACTTCCTGAACATTCAAGACAGAGGGGGCTACAGACACATAGATAAGTGGAACAGAATAGAAATCCCAGAAATAAACACAAGTCTCTATGGTCAATTAAATTTGACAAAGGGGGAAAGAGCATAAAATGGAATAAAAATAGCCTCTTTAATAAATGATGTTGAGAGATCTGGATAGGTACATGCAATAAAATGAAACTAGACTACCAACTTACACCATACACCAGAATAAACTCAAGATAGATAAAAGACTTAAATATGATTTGCAATACCATAAAAGTCCTAGAGGAAAACCTAGGCAGTAAAATTTCAGATAACTCATGCAGCAATATTTTCACCAATATATCTCATAGGGCTATGGATATAAAGGAAGAATAAACAAGTAAGACTACATCAAATTAAAAAGCTTCTGCACAGTGAAAGAAAATATCAGCAAAATGAAAAGGGAACAAACCATATGGGAAAACACATTTGCCCTCTGACAAGGGTTTGATCAAAATATATAATGAACTCATATAACTCAACACCAGGAAGACAAAGAATCCAATTAAAAAATGGGCTAAGGACCTGAACAGACACTTTTCCAAGAAATACATACAGAGGGCCCATAGTCATATTAAAGGATGCTTAATATCACTAGCCATCAGATTAAAACCACAATGATTGCTACCTTACACCAGTCAGAATAGCCATCACTAATAAATCAACAAGTAACAGGTGCTGGAGAGGATGTGGAGAAAAGGGAACCCTTGTGCAGTGTTGATGGGAATGTAGACTGGTGAAAGCACTGTGGAAAACAGTATGGAATTTACTCAAAAAACTAAAATGGAACTGCTTTTTGATCAAGTGATTCTGCTGCTGGGATTATACTCTAAGAATCCTGAAACACCAACTCAAAAGAACCATGCTCCTTAATGTTCATAACATCATATTTATAGTAGTCAAGTGCTAGAAACAGCCTAAGTGCCCTTCAATAGATGAGTGATCCAAAAACTGTGGTACATTTACTCAGTGGAATACTATGCAGCATAAAGAAGGAAGCAACTACCGCCCTTCATGACAGCATGGATGGAACTGGAGAATATTATGGTAAGTGAAATAATCCAGTCAGTGAAAGACAAATACTGTATGATCTCACCTATAAGTGGAACCTAATGAACAAAACAAACAAACAAATGAACAAAATAGAACCAGTGACATGGAAATAAGAAACAAACTGACAGTGACCAGAGGGGAGGGGGAAGGGAGATAATGGGGGAAAGAAGGGCAAGGAGTTATTCTTGAATTCTCCCATGTGGTCCTTTGGATGTAGTAAGTATCTGACTATCTCTCCATTCTCTTTTTCTCACATCCAATCTTACTACCATATCATCTTTCACCTTAACTGTTGCCATAACTTTGTTGTGATTCCTTGCCTATAACTTGCCATTTGCTAGTTCATCTTTCACAATGTCCCTAAAGTTGAGTTTTCTAAAAGTGAAAAACTTATCATAAATTCCACCATGACATTTCATAATTTACAAAGCAGAGGAGATGGTTCAGAATTTGCTCCCAATCTGCTTCTACTTGCATGTTCTTCAACTTTTCCCATCATCTTTCTACTTGAAGCATCATTATTTTGGAGGTTTCATTGCTCTAGGCACTGTTGACTCCACCCATTCCCATCACCCTCTTTCCTCATAGAAATGCACCAGATTACCACTGTCCCAGCTCCTTCAAAGAAGGCCCCTTGCCTTCAAACCTTTTTACCCATGATATACCACTGCTTCATAATTAGTCCAGAGTGAACAGACAGACTTAAGGGAGGGTAACTCTGGGGAGGAATTTCTCTTACTCTGTCTTGCTTGGGGTGAATAATAAATCCTATCACTCTGTTATTCTGGTTGCTATCTTGAGGCTACTAGTGGAGCAGTCATGGGGTGAACCTAATGGTAAGAGCAGAGCACAAAGCACTCTGGTCCTTAGTGGAGTCATTAAGCTGATGAATGATACCTCATTTCGGAGCCTACTTATACTCTAGTTATGTGAATTTAGCTAGGGCTTTCTGTCACTTGAAGTCCAACTATGATGTCAATTAAAGCCTTCATGCCTATACATATTCTTTCTAGATATAGGATGTGTATATATGTTCCAGATGGCCAAAGACAGTACTGGGTTATGTCCATTAGCAGAACATAATTATTAAGAGCATCCCTTATCACTCTCCAAGGATCCTAGGTTTACTTTACTGGTAATACTCTACATGAACATTCTGCCTGGAGAACTCCTACTCAGATTTCTAGAGCCTGTTTATGCATCACCTCAATGGGGAGGCTTTTTCAATCACCCTCTTTAATTCCTGTTTTTCTGAAGGGAATCTCTACCCATCATGTGGACACACCTGGTACTGCATATAATAGACTGTACTGAAATTATTATATTTATTTCTATTAGATTATGAGCTTAAGAACAGGTATCACATGTGCTCAGTAAATAATTGTAAAATACACAAATGCATTATTTAATGTATGTTATTTTCATACACTAGATAAAAACATCTGAGCGATAAAGTAGCCTCATAATTGTTTATTGGTGACATAGCTTCACAGAGCCTCAGTCTCTTTATCCTAGGGCATAGACAGTCAGTGACCAGCAGGTAGTAGTCACTGCAAGGTATCTTCTGATCAATGTTCTCAGCTTACTGAGCAGTTGCAGATTTTGCCCAAAGAATTCAGCACAGTGTTCTGGGCTCCTAACTTGTTGAGGGAGCCCACAGCAAGACAATGTTGAGAATGTCCCTAAGGGCTCCCAGCTGCACAGCTGAGCTGGATGGGAGCCACCTCCCACTACTGGAAGCCAAGGGTTGGACAAGGCACCTGGGTATTCATTTCTCATCTTAAAATGAAATGCCCTTTGTTGTTTGGCAGACTTAAGACATCTTAGAATTGAGCCCCATTTGTATTTCTCTGTTGTTCTTTGTCCCTGTGCAGAGGGGACTACCTGGCTGCCATGAATTTTTTCTCTATTGAAAAGACTTGAGTAAAAGGAGGAAGAATGACTCTGGGTGTCCATCCCACTTTTCTGGACAGTCTTCTTTGTCTTCAGGACTTGAAAGAAGGTGTTGTGTTTCCTGCTCTGCTGCCCTGGACATCTTAGCTTATTAGCAACTTTTATCCAAAAAATTTGAGGGATTCAGGAAACCCAAGAAAAAAGATCATTGAATACATTGACAAGAAGAGCCATGCTTGACTGGTTAGCAAGGGAAGGGGTGGTTAGAAAACACTTTTCAGTCAGAAGGCAGGAAAAGAAAAATTGTAGCTGGCATTACCAATGACTGTGGCATGACCACAACCTATGGCCATAGCTCACTGTTCAGGGACCACATCCTGCCCTGCTCTGTCTATGGCTTCCTACATAGTTCTGTAAGCTCAGAAGTGCAGGGACAGGAAGTTTTACAGAGAGCTGTCAGAAGTGAAACACACTTGTCAGAACAAACTTCTAACTATAACATGGCATTCAAGACACATTCAGCATTGTCTCTGCACTTCCAGCCTGCTGTCTCTGGGACACCCATGCCTACAGTGCCTTACCGTCACCAGGACACTACACACATTTTAATCTTGTGTCTTTTCACAGTCATTTTCTATCCAGCAAAGCTATAGATAAACTTAAAAACCCAGATGAAGCAATTTTTCTAATCCAGTCTTCTGTGAACTTCCAAGACCAAAGAAATTGTTTTTTCTTTTCTTTTCTACCCCTAAAACTTTGCACATAACTTGGTTCCTAGAGCTACTATTTGAGTGTGTGTGTATGTATGTGTTTGTGTGTGTCCCATTTATATTTGAGATCCCTTAGGGAGGTACTGTCTTTCCCAGGCTTCCAGAATATTCAACTATCATCATTCATACTCGGAAATTTGAATGAGTGAGTTATGTGCCTGTGAGTGCTGTGAGAAAACTATTATTTTCAGGAATATAAACTTTAAAATATAATAAATTGTGTTTTCTTCTTCTGATTTGAAAAAATAATATTTATTCTCTAATGAAAAACTTTTATTCTCTAATGAAACTCTTTATATTGTTTTCCACCATGGCTGCAGCAGTATGCATTCTACCAAGAGTGCATGAGAATTCTCTTTTCTCCATATTCTCACCAGCACTTGTTTGTCTGTGTCAGAACCTTGGCTCTCTATTTGGAGGTATCGGGCTTTTCTAGAAACAGATTAGAGTATTTAATAAACATTCTAAATGTTATATTTCAGGGACAACAAATGTTACTTATATTGGCAAGAAAACACACATTAAAGATCAAAATAACAAATTTCTGAATTTTTTTTCACGCAACTAACTTATCTCAGAATCCTTATCCATGAATAAACAACTGTGACATAATCAGCAACTGCTACAAATCAACAGAAATCAAAAGCTCTGTGTAGTTCTCTTAAAAAGATAATGAAGGAAGATATGAAATAGAATGGACATGAAGGAACAATTACTAACAACAGCTAATTTTTAGAATGCACATTGTAAGACAGCTTCTCTTCTAAGTGTGTTGCCTCAGCAGTCTATAATCCCTCTAGGCTAGGTTCTGCCATGAACCCCACCCAAAATATAATTCATCTGAGATGCAGAATGGTTGGGTGACTTTTCCTAAGTCATACAGCTGAGACTCTAATTGATTCCATTTGATTTTTAAAACTTGAATTTATTGGGTTGACATTGGTTGTGAAACTTATAAAGGTTTCAGTTGTACAATTCTTCAACACATTATCTATACACTGTGTTGTGTGTTCAACACCCAAGTCAAGTCTTAATCCATTATCATTTATCCCCCTTACCCCTCCTCCATTTCTCCCTATGTCCCACTCCCCTGAAATCACCAGTGTTGTCTGTGTTCATGAATTATTTCTATCTTTTCTTTTGTTTGTTCAATCCCACCATCCCTATCCATCCACCCTCAACAGTTGTTAGCCTGGTCTATATATAAGTCTATCACTATTTTGTTTATTTATTTATTTTTTAATTTTTATTTAAAAAATTTTTAAGTATATTTTATTATTATATTGTTACAGTAGTTCCAATTTTTTCCCCTTTGCTCCTCTCTGCCCAGTACCCCCCTTCCCTCCAGCAATCCCACCTCCCTTAGTTCATGTCCATGACTTCACCCTTTCCTATATTATTCTTAACACCCCTCTGTCTATTTTGTACCAACCAATTATGCTTCTTAGTCGCTGCACCATTTCCTCATTTCTCACCCTCCCCTCTCCCAGGTGATAACTCTCCAAATGATCCCCATACCTATGACTGTGTTTCTATTCAGGTTTGCGTAGTTGGGTTTTTTTTTTTTTTTTAGATTCAGTTGTTGATAGTTGTGAGTTTGTTGTCATTTTAGTGTTCATAGTTTTGATCTTCTTTTTCTTAAGTAAGTCCCTTTGACATTTCATATAATAGTGACTTGGTGATGATGATCTCCTTTAGCTTCACCTTGTCTGGGAAGCACTTCATCTGCCCTTCCATTCCAAATGATAGCTTTGCTGGATAGAGTAATCTTGGTTGTAGATTATTTTCCATCACATTGAATACTGCTTGCCAGTCCCTTCCTGCCTGCAAAGTGTCCTCTGAGAAATCAGCTGATAGTCCTATAGGCACCCCCCTGTAGACAACTCTCTGCCTCTCTCTTGTTGCCCCCAGGACTCTGTCTTTATCTTTCACCCTTGGCACCTCAGTCATGATGTGTGCTGGTGTGGTCCCCTCTGGGTCCAGCTCACCCAGGACCCTCCATACTTCCTGGACCTATATGTCCATCTCCTTCACAAAATTTGGGAAGTTTTTCTCATTTTTTTCAATTCTTGCTTCCTCATTCTGCACTGGTTGACTGTATTTTTCTTCCTTATTTTCCAAATTATTGATTTGAACCCTGGTTTCTTTTCCTTCACCATTGGTTTTGTGTGTATTTTCCTCCATTTCACTTAGCATAGTCTTCACTTCTTCTTTTATGCATTTGCTGTACTCAAGCATATCTGTCAAGCCTGTAGGCATCTTTATCATCACTGTTTTAAATTCTGTGTCTGTTAGGCTGTCTACCTCCTCATCTGTGAGGTTGGCTATCTCCTTGTTGCTTAGTTCTCCCACTGGAACCTAGATCCATTTCCCCTTTTGGGCCATACTTCTCTGTCTCCTCATTCTGACAGGCTCCTGTTTGTTTGCCTCCACATCTCAGGTAGAGCTGTCACTCCTGTTACATTGTAAGGGGCGGAGCCTTAAGAATTCATCAGAACAGGGCGACCCATTTCACCACGTTGTGGTGTTGTATGTAGGGAGGGGCCTGAGAGGGAACAATGCTGCCTGCCCAGAGCTGCCCCTTTTCCAGTCACCTCTCCCACTTCCACACCAGACTGGTGCCCCTCTAGCTGCTGCCTTGACCAACATTCCCAGAGTGGGTGGGTCTGCGGATGTTCTAGGACCATGGGGGTTCCTTAAACAAGTGGACTCTGCTGAGACCAGCAGTTTCTGCCTACACCCCATCCCCTACTGGTCTGCACAGTCAAGCAAGGAGGCTTGATTTTCCCTGATGCTGGGACCATGGGCTGCGAGGTCGTGTGAGGAGCTGGAAATGCTCCCCAGGTGTGGCTCCCAACTTTTTAAAATGGGTGACTGCACTTTCTGCTGGCCTGCAGCTATCGGCTGCTGCTGCTGCCACCACTCCACATCCTCTCCACCTCACCTCCGCCCTTCCTACCTTTTTGGATGAGTATTTCTTCTTTATATCTTTGTTTGCTGGACTTCCATGCAGTTTGATTTTCTGGAACTTCTGGTTGTTTCTAGTTTTGAGGTAGTTGTAGTCCTTCTTAGTTGTGGAGGGAGACACAGCATATCTGTCTATGCCTCCATCTTGGCCAGAAGTAGTTTATTTTTGGGCACTAGATTCCACATATAGGTGAAATCATAAGGTATTTGTCTTTCCCTGACTGGCTTATTTCACTTAGTATAATGTTCTTTAGGTTTATCCATGCTGTCACAAAAGGTAATATTTTTCCTTTTTAATGGCCAAGTAGTATTCCATTTTGTAAATGGACTACAGCTTTTTTTATCCATTCATCTATTGATGGGCACTTGGGCTACTTCCATAGGTTAGCTATTGTAAACAACACTGCAATGAACATAGGGATGCCTATATTCTTTCATATTAGAGTTTCTGGATTCTTAGGATATATTCCCAGAAGTGAGATCACTGGGTAATTTTTAATTTTTTAAGGAAACTTTATACTGTTTTCCACAGTGGCTGTATCAGTATGCATTCCACGAAGGGTACATGAGGATTTTCTTTTTCCACATCATGTTCAGCGCTTGTTTGTTGATTTATTGATGATGGCCATTCTGACCCCTGTGAAGTGATGTCTCGTTGTGTTTTTAATTTGCATTTTTCTGATCATGGTTAGTAATAATGAGCATCTTTTCATATGCCTATTGGCCATTTTTACATCCTCTTTGAGTAAGTGTCTACTCAGGTTCATTGTCCATTTTTTAATTGAAAAAAATTTTTGGTGTTGATTTTTATAAATTCTTTATAAATATTTAATATTAACCCCTTATCAGATGTATTGGTGAATATATTATCCCATTAAGTGGGATGTCTTTTTATTTTGTTGATTGTTTGCTTTGCTGTGCAAACATATTTTAGTTTGATAAGTCTTATTTATTTATTTATTTATTTATTTTCTTTCCCTCATCTGAAGAAATATATCACAAAAAATATTGCTATGAGAAATGACTAAGATTTTCCTGCCTATGATTTTGTCTAGGATATTTATGATTTAGAGTCTAACATTTAAGTCTCTAATACATTTATACTTTATTCTTGTTTATGGTGTAAGAAGGTGGTCTAGTTTTATTTTTTGCATGCATCTGTTCAATATTCACAACATCATTTATTGAATAGACTATCTTAACACTTTGTGAAAATTAATTGACTATAAGGGTAGAGGTTTATTTCTGGGCTCTCTGTTCTGTTCCATTGATCTATGTGCCTATTTTTATGCCAGTACCATGCCTTGTAGTGTAGTTTGATTCAGGTAGCCTGAATCCTCCAACTTTGGTCTTTTTCCCCCTCTGAATATTGCTGTTGTTTTTCAGGTTCTTTTGTGGTCTCATATAAACTTATGGAATATTTGTTCTAGTTCTGGGAAAATATGCCATTGATATCTTGATATGAATTGTGTTGAAACTATAGATTGCTTTGGGCAGCATGGATACTTTAATGATGTTAATTCCTCCTATTCGTGAACATGATATATGCTTCCACTAATTTATTTCTTCAGTGTCTTGTTATTTTCTGAATACAGGTCTTTTACATCCTTGGTTAAATTTAATTCTAGGTATTTTATTCTTTTTGAAGTAATTGTAAATGGTGTAGTTTTTTGAGCTTCCCTTTCCAATAGTTCATTATTGGAGAATAAAAGTGCAACAGATTTGTAGAAGTTTATTTTATATTCTGCTACAGTACTAAATTAATTTATCAGTTCTCTTTTTTGTGTGTGCATGTGAAATGTTTATGTTCTCTATATACCACATCATGCCATCTTCAAATAATGACAATTTTACTTCTTTCCAGTTTGGATGCTTTTTATTTCTTCTTGTCTGATTGCTGTGGCTAGGACTTCCAGTATTATGTTGATAAAGAGTGCTGCAAGAATGCATCCCTGTCTTGTTCCAAATCTTAAGGAAAATGCATGTACTTTTTGCCCAGTAATAGGATGTTTTCTGTGGGTTTGTTATATATATATGGCCTTTATTACACTGAGGTATTATTCCTCTATTACCACATTGCTGAAAGTTTTTTTTTAAATCATGAATGGATGTTGGATTTGATCAAATGCTTTTCCCACATCTATTGATATGATTATGCAGTTTATACTTCATTTTGTTTATGTGGTGTATCATGTGTATTGATTTATTAATGTTGTACTAACCTAGCATCCCCAGAATAAATTCCAGTTAATCATGCTAGATTCAATTTGTTAATATTTGTTGAGGATTTTAGCATCAATGTTGATCAGGAATATTGACATTTTTTTAGTGTCTCCATCTGGTTTTGGGATTAAAATAATGCTGACCTCACAAAATGAACTTGGAAGTCTCCCTCCCCTTGAATTTTTTTCTGAATAGTTTAAAAAGGGCATTCATTCTTTGAAGATCTCATAAAATTCGCCTGTGAAGCCATCTGGTTCAGAAGCTTTTTTTGCAAGTTTTTGATGATTGCTTTAATTTTACTGGTTGTAATTTGTCTAATCAGATTTTATGTTTCTTCTTGATTTGGTTTGGGGAAACTGTATGTTTCTAGAAATTTATTGATTTTTTGCAGATTACCCAATATGTTGGAATATTGTGGTCCATAATATTTTCTTAGAAGTCCTTGTATTTCTGTGATGTCAGTTGTAACTTCTCCTCTTTATTTTTTTGGATTATATTTATTTTGTTTTCTTTTTTTTTTTCTTGGTAAGTCTGTTTAAAATTTGTCAATCTTGTTTATCTTTTCAACGAACGAACTGTTGCCATCATTGATCTTTTGCATTAATTTTTAGACTCTGTTTTATTTATTTCTGCGTATATTTTTTATTTTCTACCTTCTCACTTTGAGGTTTGTTTCTTGAATTTTTTCAAGTTTTTAAAAATGTAAAGTTAGATTATTTGTTTTAAATCCTTCTTCCTTGAGATAGGCCTTTAATGCTATAAAATTTTCTCTTAGGACTGATTTTGCTGTGTCCCATAAAGTTTGGGGTTTTGTGTTTTAATTTTCATTTCTTTCAAGGTATCTTTTGATTTCTTCTTTTGCTTCTAGCCTTAAATGTTTCCATTGAGAAATCAGCTGAGAGTCTTATGAGAACACCCTTGTAGGTAACTAGCTGTCTTTCTCTTGTGACTTTAAGATTCTCTCTTTGGGATTCCCCTCAGGTTGACACCACTTGGTGGGAAATGGTCTTCCTTCAGTATGAGGAATGAGTCAGCTCCAGGATCTAGTCAGCTGCTCACTCAGTTCTCTTCTCAAAGCCACCACCACAAATTCTCCCCAAGTGTCTCTAGTCCTATCTGCCATCCCTCTGCTTAATCCCAGGGTATGGTGAGGCCAACCATCAGGTAACAGCTGACATTGAAAAGGTGGTTTGTGGACTTTTGACCAAGCTGGAGGCCTAGACAGACATGCTGCATCTCCTTCCACAACTAAGAAGGAATACAAGTACCCCAAAACTAGAGATAACCAAAAGTTTCAGAAAACCAAGCTGCATGTAAGTCCAACAAACAAAGATGTAAAGAAGAAATACTGATCGAAGCAGATAGGAGGGGTGGAGCCAGGGTAGAGAGGATGCGATGTGGTGGCGGCAGCAGCAGCAGTGGCAGCAGCAGGCCAGCAGAAAGCCCAGTCTCAGGTTTTAAAAAATAGGGAGGTACACCTGGGGAATGTTCCCAGCAGCACATCAGACTGCACAGCTCACGGTCCAAGCACCAGGGAAAGTAAAGCCTCATTGCTTCAGACTGTGCAGACAAGTGGGGGTTGTGTCAGAGGAAGAAACTGCCAGTCTCCCAGCAGAGTCTGTTTGTTTAAAGGGTCCCCACAGTCCTAGAGCATCTGCAGACACAAACGCTCTGGGAACTATGGCCAGGGAAATAGCTAGAGGGGTGCAAGTCCCACACAGAAGTGGGAAAAGTGTCTGAAACAGGGGCAAGTAGTGAGCAAGCAGCATTGTTCCTCCCTCTACCACATGCAGTGCCACAACATGGTGAAATGGGTCGTCCTGCACTGACGAAGACCTAAGGCTCCACCCCTTACAACATAACGGGTTCGACAGCTCTATCTAAGACACAGGGACAAACAAATACAAGAGCCTTTCAACATGAGGAGACAGAGAAGTATGGCCCGAAAGAGGGAACAAATAAATGTTCCAGTGGGAGAACTAAGCAATGATAAGATAGCCACACTAACAGATACAGAGTTCAAAACACAGGTGATAAAGATGCTCACAGGCTTGACTGATATGCTTAAGTATGGAAAATGCATAAGGGAAGAAGGGAAGGCTACACTAAGAGAAATAAAGAAAAATTCATAGAAAACCAATGGTGAAGGGAAGGAAACTGGGGTTCAAATTAACGATTTGGAACATAAGGAAGAAAAAACAGTCAATCAGTACATAATGAGGAAACAAGAATTGAAAAAAATGAGGAGAGGCTTAGAAACCTCTGGGACAACTTTGAACATGCCAACATCTGAATCACAGGGGTGCCAGAAGGAGAAGAAGAAGAGCTAGAAATTTAAAGCTTATGTAAAAAAAAGTAATGAAGAAAAACTCCCCAAATTTGACTAAGGAAATAAACATACAAGTCCAGGAAACACCGAGAGTTCCAAATAAGCTAAACCTAAAGAGGACAACACCAAGACACAACATTTTTAAAGTGCCAAAAGTTAAAGATAAAGAGAGTATCTTAAAAACAGCAAGAGAGAGATCCAAGATGGCAGAGGAGTAAGTGGAAGCTACACTAATCTCCTCCCAGGACCAGTCTGGATTTACAAGTTAATTGTGGAGAAATCATCTGGAATAACCAACCAAACACAACTGGAGAGAAGTGTTATAACCACGGAGAGACAGAAAATGCAGCTACATCACAACGTGACCAGTAGGGAGTGTGAAGACATGGAAGGGCTGGCTGGGCTCCCAGGGATGGCAGCTGAAGGGACTGAGAAACAGCTCAGCAGCCAGGGGTTCCCCCTGAGAAGGGCAGGGTCTAAACCTCCATCTGGGCTTCCCAGCCTACAGCAACAGAGTGGAAAATAAAATAGTATCCAGCTGTGAAAAGCGAAAAGACACAGGGTTTCTTGATAGCTGGAGAGAAATAGCTGGAGAAAAAGAGCTCTTAAGCAGATCACATATGAAAATATTTTGGCCCCCACTTACCCTGGGCTCAAGCAGAGGGAAGGTAGAGAGGACTAGAGATGCTTGGGGAGAGTTTGGTGCGGTGGCTTTGAGGGGAAAACTGAGAAAGCAGCCAATCAGGTCCCAGTGCTGACTTATCCTCATTACTGCAGGCAGACCGTTCCCCTCCAAGTGGTGTCAACCTGAGGGGAAGCAAAAGCCCTGCCTACATGAATTAAGCTGCCACACCCATGGTCCTTAAGCCTGATGGCTAATCACAGATTGAATAGATTAACAACTAAAGTAGACAGACAAGGCAGTAGATCCCTTGAAGTCTCCAACAGGCTGCCTAGGGGTAGACTGGTACATGATCTGACACCATCAGGGGCAGATCCAGGAAGTGCAGATCATTCTAAAAAGCAGAAACAAACAATAAGAGTCACAATAATGGGGAGACAGAAAAAGAATCCCCCATCGAAAGGAAAGGTAGAATCCCCAGAAAGAGTGCTACATGAAATAGAGGGGAGCACACTATCAGGTATGGAATTCAAAACATAGATTATGGAGAAGCTGAATGAGCTCAGCGGAAACTACAAAGAACTCCAGGGAAACTACAAGGAACTTACTGAGAATTACACCAGCATGAAAAAGGACATAGGTGGTATCAATAAGAGCCAGGAGGAAATGAAGAATACAATCTCTGAATTGAAGAACAAAGTAGAAGGAATTAAAAGCAGGCCAGAAGAAGCAGAAGATAGGATCAGTGAGCTGGTGGACAACATAGACAAAAACTCCCAGACAGTGCAACAAAATGAAAAAAAGACTGAACAAGAATGAAGTGGTTCAAAAAAAGCTGCAGGACAACATGAAACGTAATAATATCCATATCATAAGAATTCCAGAAGGAGAAGAAGAAGAGCAAGGGATAGAAAACCTGTTTGTAAAACTAATGACAGAAAACTTCCCTAACATGAGGAAAGAAAGAGTCACGCAAGTCCAGGAAGCACAAAAGGTCCCAATGAAGAGGAACCTCAACAGGCCCACTTCAAGACACATCATAATAAAAATGAGAACATTCAAAGACAAAGGGATAATCCTAAAAGCAGCAAGAGAAAACCAGCAAATAACATACAAGCGAGCTCCAATAAAGCTATCATCAGCTTTCTAAGCAGAAACACTACAAGCCATAAGAGAATGGCAAAAAAATATTTCAAGCAATGAAAAACAAAGGCCTACAACCTAGAATACTCTACCCAGCAAGCCTCTCATTCAAACTGAAAGGTAAAATATGGAGAGAAGGGGGTAAGAAGGGGAAGGGTCTAGTCAAAGAACATGTATAAATAACCCACGGACATGAACAACTGGGTGGGGACTGAATGTTGAAGAAGTGGGGGACAGGGTGCTGGGAAGCAAGAGAGGAAAACAAGTGGGACAATTGTAATGAAAAAAAAATTTTAGTGGGGGAAAAATTAAAATATAAATAATGGAAATACAAGTTCAGTGAATATTTGAAGGACAAGGATTCTCCTTTACAATGTATATTTTTCTCTCTATCTGATCCCTCCAGTTTGGCATTCTAAAGAAGTAAGTAACGACATGAGTTTCTTTGCAAAAAACTAATAAGACAAGTTGTTAATAGAGGTTTTGTTGACCAAGACTTTGACTGGAATGTCATGCCTACAGGAGACATATTTGGGCTCTGGTTGTTTCCAAAAAGTCCTGAGGAACTGGGATTAACTTTTGGAGGTAATAAAAGCCCATGAGATAAAAGGCCTGGTCACCTTGGTTGGTTGTGCAGTCCACAACAATCTTTCCAGCGAAGGAATGAAGGTTGTTTTCCTGAAAGATGGCTAGAAGGACCTTAAAGCACAATGGAAAACCAAAGGACTTGGAAAACACAGGTGTGTACAGGCAAGGCTGAATGCCAGGTATGTGGCTCAGCCTCTGTGCCTTGAAGGGCAGACTGAAGGTCATCCTAAATGTTTCTTACATAAGTTCCAGCAAAGCAGAAGTAAAGATTATAAGTGATCATTTGCTGCTCTTGTTGTGTTTATGCAAGTGAATAGGATAAATTTAAAATGGAGTTACTGCAGTCCCTTTAATGAGAAGGATGGCAATTTTAGGGAGCAAAATCGTGATTCAAGGAAAATCACAATGCTCAGTGGTAGACTATAAAGTAGTGCAGATAACCATCTTTAAAGTTTATTTTCATTTTAAATTTGTTTTTATTTGAAAGGTAAACTATGTCTGTGGTATCATCAAAGATGTTTAACTTACAGGCAAAAAGAATTCAAATGCCTTGCAACTGGATGTCTTTCCAATAAGACAGTCCTATAGATTTAGAGATTTCTTTGTGGGTTATGTTACATAAATTAACATGTGTTTTCTGTTTTCAAAGGGCATAAGCCTTGGATCTCATTACCTGAGTGATTGTCTGTATTTATAGACCTCACTAAATCCTGTCTGCATCACTGCCTCCTGAGACTCAATGGGTTGGCTGAACTAAGTGACTGTGCTGTTGATGGAAGGGGTGGTCTGTGGGCTTCACTTTAAAGCTAATTTCTCTTTTCTATCATAATGGCTTGGACAGAAAGAACCCAGAGATTTGGGAGGAGGGAAACCTAGAATATTTCCCTCAGCCCAAACTAAGTATAATGGGCAAAAGGGTTTTGGACAGGTGAGATGTGCCTGGCACACCTTCCTCCAAAGAAACCCTTCTTTTCCCTAATGCGGGACATTAAAAAATTAATCCCTGCCTTTTGTCATCTAGTGGGTAGGGAATGGATGTTGTCTTTTAACCCTGTTGCCAAATCTGTTGCCCTCAGAATACAGCAAGGATGCCAGCCTGTTAAATCAAGCATGCCATTGTCCAGGGACAGCCAGCTGACCTGCAGTCTGCACGATCCTTCCCCATGTGGGAAGGCCACCCTTCCATCCATACTCCCACTCTTATTAGGGGTTTATGGACCCAAGGGTAGGTAGGACAATGACCATGTCCAGCTTGAAGTAGCTGGAGGAGCTCGACACCTTCGCTCATTGTCTTTTATAAGATTATAAATGGTCTTAAGTCTGAGAGGGAGGGATTGTTATTTTTTATTGTTAAAATAAATAATTAATTATTTTTTAAAAAGAAGAATAATATATGAAAGGGTGAAGTGGGAGAGCTTGTATGTATGACACGTGGGCATGGACTTATGGGGGGGATTGCTGGGGGAGGGGGGTGTTTGATGGAGGGAGCAAAGGGGAAAAATTGGAACTATGGTAACAATATAATCAATAAAATATACTTTAAAAAAAAGCAGCAAGAGAAAAGCAGAGAGTTACCTACAAAGGGGTGCCTTTAAGACTATCAGCTAATTTCTCAAAAGAAACTTTGCAGACAAGGAAGGATTGGCAAGAAGTATTCAATGTGATGAATAGCAAGGACCTACAACCAAGATTACTCTATCCAGAAAAGCTATTATTTAGAATGGAAGGACAGATGAAGTGCTTCCCAGACAAGGTAAAGCTAAAGGAGTTCATCATCACCAAGCTATTATTATATAAAATGCTAAAGGGACTTAAGAAAAAGAAGATAAAAACCATGAACATTAAAATGACAACAAACTCACAACTATCAACAACTGAATCTAAAAATAAAAAATAAATCCAACTAAGCAAAACAGAATAGGAACAGAATCATAGATTTCGGGATCATTTGGAGGGTTATCATCAGGGAGAGGGATGGGGGAGAATGGGGAAATGGTGCAGGGATTAAGAAGCATAATTGGTTGGTACAAAATATACAGGGGGAAGTTAAGAATAATACAGGAAAGGGTGAAGGAAATGAACTTATATGCACAACCCATGGACTGGACTAAGAGGGGTGGGATTGCTGAAAGGAAGGTGGGTACTGGGTAGAGGGGAACAAAGGGAAAAAAGTGAGACTACTGTCACAACATAATCAATAAAATATACTTAATAAAAAAATATTCTCTCTGTGGCTTTAATCATTGTCATTTTAATTATGATGTGCCTTCTGTGGGACTTTTTGGGTACATCTTGCTTGGAACACTTTGTACTTCCTAGATTTGTATGTCTTTTTCCTTCATCAGATTAGGAAAATTATCAGTTATTGCTTTTTCAAATAGGTTCTCAGTGCCTTACTACCTCTTTTCTCCTTTTGGTGCTTCTATGATGTGGATAATGTTAAGCTTCATTTTGTCCCAAGGGTCTCCTAAAATATCCTCATTTTTAAAATTTGTTTTACTTTTGGCTTCTCTGATTGGGGTTTTTTTCTACCTTGTCTTCCAGATCACTGATTTGATCCTCTGCTTCATTCAAACTATGCTTTACTCCTTTCAGTGCATTATTAATTTCAGATATTGCATTCATATTGTATTCTTTTTCTCTGACATTTTTGTTAAATGTTTTCTATATCCTTTATTATGCTGTTGAGCAACATTTTACCATTACTTTGAACTCTACATATGATAAATTGTTTACCCTTATTTCATTTAGCTCTTTTTGTGGATATTTCTCCTGTTCTTTTATTGGAGGCCTGTTTTTTGTCTCCTAATTTTGGCTGCCTCTTTGTGTTTTTTTTTTCTATATATTAGATAGATATGCTTTGGCTCCTTGACTTCATGGGGTGTCTTTATGTAGTAGGTGGCCTGTGGGGTCCAATTGTACTGTGTCCTTGATCTCCTGACCTGATTTAATTGGGAATGTCCTTTCGTGGGTTATGTGGGCCCTCCTATTGTAACTGAGTCTTTATTACTATTGGCCCATTTACATGTAGGATCCACATTTAGGATAGCTGACCTTGAGGTTCAACCATGACCAGGGCATTCGAGCTGTTGCGCTGATGCTGACCAAAGAAGTGAAATTTGTCTTAGCAGGAGGTGTTGCCTGCTGAGATGTTTCTTTGCATATGTTGTTTGTAAAACTTATTGGAACTTGCTCTGCTATTGTGTGAAGGTAGCCACTGTATGTGTTGGTTCTGCACCTCTTGGTAAAGACTCTGTTGAAGGCCAATGCCCTGGGCAACCTGTTTGGAGATACCAGCAATGTACTGTTTGTGGCTCCTTCAGCTAGGCCTGGGTGTCTGTTTAAAGGACAAAGCTGTGCACCAAACCTGGCTTTTTCCAGCACTGTACTCAGGGGATGTCAGCAAAAGTCCAAAGGCATCCAGATGAAATATGGCTCTGCCTGCCTCCACCTGTGTGTTGCCTGTTAGGCTCACTCACTGAAAGAGCCTTGACCCTACTCTTCAGCAAGTTGTAATGTCCATAGGGTGGGTCAACAGGGAGACAAGAGTATCCAGTTGCCACTTCTCTTCACCTGGCTGAGTGATATCATCACAAATCATGTTTATTGTGGGGAAGAACCACCGTGAGACACTCACCTGACAATGTCTTGCTGGCTATCCCAGATTGGGTTCAGCAGGCAAGGGTTTTCCCACATTGAATCAGGGCCAGAAAAGCTAGATTTACCTTCTGGAAAAGTCATCAAGATGTTTTCCATAAATGAGAGGAGGTCAGGGGCTACTTCACTGCGACATTACATTGATCTTAAAAAACAGATGTAGAAATTTGTGGGTTAGAGGAAAGTCTCAACAGTAATAACACACATGACCCCTTAGTTCAGCTATCCATAGCTCTGCCACTTTCAGCATGAGCCAAGGTGACTAAATTCTTCACATAATCATAAAACTCATTCATTATGTATGTTTATAGTAACTGACACACTTCCAGACCATTGACAAAAAGCAGCCTCATGATGGCAGAGAGTCTCAATGGTTATGCAGTGGGAAAGGACATTGGCCCAGCCTTGAAAATTGGATGTAATGTGACTTATCTCATAAATGCCTGACTTTGAAAAAATATACACAGAGTGACCCACATGAAACCTCAAAACTATTTTCTGGCTTTATGCATTATATGCCTCATTAAAAATGTTTGTTGTTTAAAATTGCTGAGGGATAATTAAATAGGCCTGCAGTTGATTTATGGAACACAAACAGACATGAGCGCACATAAATATTATGTTGTGAGGGAAGTAATTTATAATTATAAAGCTAAATGCTGATGGAGGAAGCCTAACTCAAAGTTGTTTATAAGAATGACCTATTCCTCCAAATTCATGGAGGCCAAAAACATCCAGGTGAGTATCATATATTGACATTCTGATTCACACTTTGTGTTCAGTAGCTTTTTAATCATATCACAAGACCTGAAAAGGGGATGAAATGAAAGATTGCATCCCCACACCTACACATGCACACATTCACCCCCCCCATAACTTGTAATCATGGAACTGATTTATGATAATGGAATCTGATTTATGATAAGTGACCTTCTTTTTGCAATATCCAGTACTTCCTAGAAATGTGGCTAATACTAACCATATGGCTATTTTTACAAGTTACGAATTGGAGTGCGTTGGTGTAGCTTAAGTGTGCCTGGGCCTTCAATCTGAACATCCTTTGGGTTGGGTGGAGAATGTTAGGCTGATATCTCTTCTGCGTGAAGCTCACAGTATGAGAATAGAACAGAGAATGTCACCATGGAGGTTGACCTCCATGGGTGAAAACTGTCTTAAAAGACAGAAGCCATCTGAGACTTTCAAGTACTTAACTTTCTCAGTCTTGCCAAGCTCACTGCTGTTCTGGGTCAGCAGGTGCGCATTCTGATGAGGCCTTCCATCCATGTTGCTCCTGGCTATGGTGGCAGCTTCCAACAGCTGAACTTGGGTCATAGGTTTGTCATGTCCTTTGCCTCATCACTCTGGTCCTTTAGTGGTCAGTCAATCAGGGACTCCTGCTTCTGGCTACTTTGAAAGGCTGACTCTCCTTCACCTCAGAAGACAGCTATATTCTACCCTGAAAGCTAGTCCCAGGGAAGCTAACATGGGTCAAGTCCCACCTGGACACATCTGTACATTTATGCATCACTCACTTCTGGCCACCTTTTCTCTCTCCAGTTCTGTCCTGGGCATATTCTAATCCCTAACATGTCTGACAAAGTGACTCATCCAAGAACCATTTGTGGGGTTTATTACCTGATTTGAGATATAGACTGGGTGTGCCCAGGTCCAAAGCCCAGCTCCAATTCCTCTGACTTTGCTATTCCAGAGATGGACCCCAAGTGTCCCATAATTCCCAAGAGAAAAAGAAAATTGAGCTCTAGGAATGGCCACAGATGAAAATAATGTTCATTAAATATTTTCCTCACATGGTTCCTTTATTGAAGATGCTCCTAACAAAATTAGGGTGATTGCATAGAGGGCCGGAGCCCAACTTCCTACTCTTTTCATCTCTTCTTTCTCTTCTGTCCTCTCATCATGTAGGAAATGCCACTTTTCTCTGAATCTACCCACGTTTTTTCTTCTGTTTTTGTGAATGTCATTCTTTTTTTTTTATTTTATTTTTTGATTTTTCAATTACAGTTGTCCTATTTTTCCCCCATTGCTTCTCCCCAACCAGCCCACCCCTTCTCCAACAATCATAACCCTCCCCATTGTCCATGTCCATGAGTCATTTATACATGTTCCTTGACTATAAATCCTTCCCTTACTTAGCCCCCTTCTCTCCCTCCCCCTTGCCCCTATTGACTGTTAACTGCTCCTTGTCCTGTTTAGTTCATTTGTTTATGTTGTTCTTTAGTTTCCTGTATTAGGTGATATCATATGGTATTTTGCTTTCTTTGCCTGGCTTATTTCACTAAGCATAATTCTCTCTAGTTCCATCCATGTTGTCACAAATGGCAGGAGTTTCTTCTTTCTCTCTGCTGCATAATATTCCATTGTGTAAATGTACAACAGTTTATTGATCCACTCATCTACAGATGGGCACTTAGGCTGTTTCCAGCACTTAGATATTGTAAACAGTGCTGCTGTGAACATTGGGGTGTATACGTACTTTTGAATTATGGTTCTAGGATTTTTTGGGTACAATCCTAGCAGTGGAAATGCTGGTTCAAAAGGCAGTTTCATTTTTAGTTTTTTGAGGTAATTCCATACTGTTTTCCATAGTGGCTAAGTCAGTCTGCATTCCCACCAACAGTGCACTAGGGTTCCCGTTTCTCCACATCCTCAACAGCACTCATTTGTTGATTTGTTGATGATGGCCATTCTGACTGATGTAAAGTGGTATCTCATTATGGTTTTTATTTGCATCTCTCTGATGGCTAGTGATGTGAGCATACTTTCATGTGTCTATGGACCTTCTGTATGTCCTCTTTGGAGAAGTGTTTGTTCAGGTCCTTTGCCCATTTTTTAATTGGGTTGTCTGTTTTCTTGATGTTGAGTCATATAAGCTCTTTATATATTTTGTAGATCTATCCCCTGTCTGAGATATCATTGGCAAATATGTTTTCCCATATGGTTGGTTTCCTTTTCATTTTGCTAATGTTTTCTTTTGCTGAGCAGAAACTCTTCAGTTTGATGTAGTCCCATTTGTTTATTTTTTCCTTTATTTCTCTTGCCTTAGGGGATATATCCATGAAAATATTGTTACGTGGAATATATGAAAATTTTCCTGCCTATGTTTTCCTCTAGGACTTTTATGGTGTCACGGCTTATATTTAAATTTTTGATCCATCCTGAGCTTATTCTCATGTGTGGTGTAAGTTGGTGGTCTAGTTTCATTTATTTGCACGTCCCTATTCAGTTCTACCAGCAGCATTTGTTAAAGAGGCTCTTCTCACTCCATTTTATGTTCCTTCCTCCTTTATCAAATATTAGTTGACTGTATAGTCCTGGATTTATATCTGGACTCTCTATTCTGTTCCATTGATCTATATGTCTGTTCTTATGCAAGTACCAGACTGTTTTGATCACAGTGGCTTTGTAGTATTGTTTGATGTCTGGTATCGTGATTCCTCCTGCTGTGTTCTTCTGTCTCAAGATTGCTTTTGCTATTTGGGGTCTTTTTTGGTTCCATATGAATTTTTGGAGTATTTGTTCTAGGTCTGTGAAATATGTCATTGGCATTTTAATAAGGATTGCATTGAATCTACGAATTGATTTGGGTAGTATGGCCATTTGGATGATGTTGATTCTTCCCATCCAAGAACATGCTATTCGCTTCCATTTATTTGTATCTTCCTTAATATTTCTTTCTTCAATGTAATATAATTTTCATAATACAGGTATTTTATCTCTTTGGTTAAGTTTATTCCTAGATACTTTATTTTTCTTGTTGCAATAGCAAATGGTATTTTCTTTTTTCTTTCTTTCTCTGTCTCTGATATTTTATTGTTGGTGTACAGAAATGCCTTAGATTTCTGTATATTTATTTTGTACCCTGCTATTTTGCCAAATTCACTTATTATATCAAGTAGTCTTTTAGTGGAGTTTATAGGATTTTCTAGGTATACTATCATGTCATCTGCAAATAGTGATAGTTTTACTTCTTCTTTCCCAATTTGGATGCCTTTTATTTCTTTGTCTTGTCTGATTGCTGTGGCTAGGACTTCCAACACTATATTGAATAGGAATGGAGAGAGTGGACAGCCTTGTCTTGGTCCTGACCTCAGTGGGAATGCTTTCAGTTTTTGTCTATTGAGTATGATGTTGGCTTCAGGCTTCTCATATATAGCCTTAATTATGTTAAGATATGCTCCCTCTATTCCCATTTTGCTGAGTGTTTTCATCATAAATGGGTGTTGTACTTTATGAAATGTTTTTTCTGCATCTATTGATATGATCGTGTGATTTTTGTCTTTCATTTTGTTTAGGTGATGTATTATATTTATTGATTTGAGAGTATTAAACCATCCTTGCATCCCTGGGATGAATCCCACTTGATTGTGGTGTATGATCTTTTTGATGTAATGCTGGATCCTATTTTCCAATATTTTGTTGAGGATTTTAACATCTATGTTCATCAGTGATTTTGACCTGTGGTTTTCTCTCTTTGTTGTATCTTGACCTGTTTTTGGAATTAGGGTAATACTGGCTTCATAGAAAGAGTTTGGGAATTTTCCCTCTTCTTGGATTTTTTGTAATAGTTTGAGGAAGGTAGGAGTTAGTTCTTCCTTAAGTGTTTTGTAAAATTCGCCAGTGAAGCCATCCGGTCCAGGGCTTCTGTGTGCAGGGACATTTTTGATTACTGATTCAAGTTCCTTCTTTGTTATTGGTCTGTTGAGACTTTTTACTTCTTAATACAGTTTTGGAAGGTTATATGTTTCTAGAAATTTGTACATTTCATCTAGGTTTGCAAATTTCTTGCCATACAGTTGTTTGTAGTAATTCCTTACAATACTTTGTATTTCTGTGGTATCAGTTGTCATTTCTCCTTTTTCATTTCTAATTTTGTTTATTTGGGTCTTCTCTTTTTTTTTCTTGATGAGTCTGGCTAAAGTCTTGTCGATTTTGTTTATTTTTTTAAAGAACCAGCTCCTAGTTTGTGGATCTTTGAATTGTTTGTTTGGTCTCTATGTCATTTAATTCTGCTCTGTTCTTGATGATTTCCTTCCTTCTTCTTGCCCTAGGCTTTGTTTGTTGTTGCTGTTCTTGCTCTTGTAGCTTTAGGGTTAGATTTTTTTATTGAGATTCTTCTATCCTTTCTGCTATGCCTGTATTGCTATGAACTTCCCTCTTAGGACTGCTTTTGCTGTGTCCCATAGGTTTGGGCTGTTGTGTGTTCATTATCATTAGTTTCCAGAAATTTCTTGATTTCTTCTTTGATGTCATTGTTAACCCATTCATTATTTAATAGCATGCTTTTCATTCTCTATGAGTTTTGATGTCTTTGATTGTTTTTCTCTGATGTTGATTTTTAGTTTCATGGCATTGTGGTCTGAAAAGATGCTTGATATGATTTCAATTTTCTTGAATTTGTTGAGGCTTTTTTTTATTTCCTATTATGTGGTCTATCTTTGAAAATGTCCCATGTGCATTTGAAAAGAATGTATGTTTTGCTTCTTTGGGGTGCAAAGTTCTATATATATCAGTTAAGTCCACGTGGTTTAGTGTGTTGTTCAATGTCTATATATCCTTGTTGTTTCTTTGCTTCCATATCTGTCCATTGTTGACAATGGGGTGTTACAGTCCCCTCTTATGACTGTGTTGTTGTTAATATCCTTTTTGTGGTCTTCTAGTATTTTTTTTTTTTATGTATTTGGTTGCTCCTATTGGGTGCATATATGTTTATCAGTGTTATATCTTTTTGACGGATTGTTCCTTAAGTATTATGATATGTCCTTCTTTGTCTTTTTTTATTTGCCTTGCTTTGAAATTCATTTTGTCTGATATGAGTACTGCTACCACAGCTTTTTTTTCATGTCCGTTTGCTTGGAATATTTTTTTGTATTCCTTTACTTTCAGTCTGTGTAAATCTTTTGTTTTGAGGTGTGTTTCTTGTAGACAGCAAATATGTGAGTCCTGTTTTCTTATCCATTCTGTTACCCTATATCTTTTATTTGGAGCATTTAATCCATTTACATTTAAGGTTATTATTGACATGTATTTATTCATTTCCTTTAGTAGCTGTGTTTCTTCATTTCTTCTTTTTTTAAAAACATTACTTTTGCATCTTTTGTAATACTGGTTAGGTGGAGATATATTCTTTTAATCTTTCTTTGTCTGTGAAACTCCTTATTTCACCTTCTATTTTGAATGAGAGCCTTTCTGGGTAGAGTATTCTTGTTTGTAGGCCCTTGTTTTTCATTGCTTGAAATATTTTTGACCATTCCCTTCTGGCTTGTAATGTTTCTGTTGAGAAATCGGTTGATAGCCTTACCGGAGCTCCCTTGTATGTTATTTTCTGTTTTTCATTTCCTGTTTTTAGGATTCTCTCTTTTTCTTTGAATGTTGCCATTTAAATTATGATGTGCCTCGGAGTGGGGTTTTTTTTTTTTTTTTTTTTTTGGTTCCTCTTCATTTGGACACTCTGTGCTTCATTAACTTGCATAACTTTTTCTCTCATCAGGTTGGGAAAATTTTCTGTCACGATTTTTCCTATCAGTTTTTCTATTCTCCTGTTCTTCTGATCCCTCTTTAATTCCAATTATTCTGATATTATTTTTCCGTATGTTATTCTGTAATTCCCTTAGTTCTTCTTCATACTTTTTCAATCTTTTTTCATTTTGCTGTATTGTCTGGGAATTTTCTCTACTTTATCTTCTAACTCACTAATTTGATCCTCTCCTTCGCTTAGTCTGCTTTTGACTGATTCTACTGTGTTTTTCAGTTCAGAGATTGAATTCTTCATTTTTCCTACTTCTTGTTAATATTTTCTATGTCCTTTTTTATGCTGGTGTAGTTCTCCATAAGTTTCCTGTAATTTTCTGGAGTTGTTGGTTACTTCCTTAGAGGTTGTCATAGTTGTTTTTGAGGTTGTCGAGTATATTGAGCTCTTCGTCATCACTGTTTTGAATTCCATGTCTGATATTTGGGTTATGTCTATTCAATCTACCTCTCTTTCTGGGGAGTCCTCTTTTCATTGAGAGGTTGTTTCTGCATCTTACCATGTTGGATTCTTCTTGTTTGTTTTTGTTTTTTGGGTTTCTCTGCTTTGACTTCCCACCTTTGTGGTATGAGATTCTTTACAGGAGATCTGGGGATTTCAGTGATGCAGTCTCTTTGATCTCCTGAGCCTCATGTTCTTGGGTTACCCTTTATGTCTTTTGTTTATGCTGTCTGGTTATATTTCAGATGCTCTTTGGTGGGTTCTTCTCTCTGGCTAATTGATTGAGAGTCATTCTGTCCACTTTGTTTTGAGTTCGTTTTTGGAGATGCTGTTAAAAACATAAACACACAGCCCAGGCAGGAGACCCACACCCTCAAAAATATCTTCCACCCTCTATCCAGCTATCGTCAGCAAATGAGCCAGTATTAATATAAATGTAGAGAAGTTAGGGCTTTTATACTATAGGAAGAATAGATAAGACTTGTTTTTAAAGAGGAAAAATATGATTTTTGAGAGAGGGGATGATAGATTAGTAATAGTAGCAAGTAGTGTCGAGACTATGTGAGACAGTAGGTAATATTTACATTGTATGTTAATAATATTTAAAGAAAAGGGGGAAGAATGCAGAATATTGTAATAAAGGTTAATTGTGTAGTATTATATTTATATATGTTATATTCTATTTATTTAGTGTGAAAGGGAAGCTAAACAAAACAGACAATTAAATAAGCAAAAATTAAAGAGGAATGATGAGAAAGAGAGATGGTATGAAACAAATTAAAGAGATAGTTTTTAAAATTTTTTATATAAAATTAAAAATTAAAATAAAAAATAAGAAATTAAAAAAATTAAAATAAGATAAAATACAAATAAAAACACTAAAATAGAAATAAAAATTTATAAATACATATATACAAAAGGAAAGTTTTTACTCAGTTAAGCCTTTGTGTGTCTTCTTTTTCTGGGTCCACAGCTGCTCTAATGAGGTGGGCCCAAGGTTCCTGATCTTTGCAGGTTTGGCGCCTGTTTGGAGCTGGCCAGGATGCTTGTGCACGCGTGCATGTGCATGCACAAGGTGGCCTGCGTGCTAGCGTCAGATCTGCCAAGCTGCGCCCCGGGAGTTGGTCTCACACCCTTTGGGGTGGGGTCCCGGACACTTGTGTATGATGGAAGTGAGCATCTGTGAGTCATCGCCGCCAGCTGTTCCTGCGCCACAGTCACCTGCCATTCCAGCACCCGCCTGGGTGGGCATAAACAGAGCTAGCATAAATGGGCTGTGCTCTGGCCTGGTGCCCACTGGGTCTGGCCAGGAGTTTCTGTGCACGGTCTTCTGCGTGCCCAGCTGGCCCTCCCTGCACCCGTTGGGGCACTGATCTCATGTCTGTTTTGGTGTGTCCGAGGGACATCCAGACGTGCGGCCGGTGACCTGGTTGTGCGCTTGGGCCAGTGTATTCGGGCACTTCCCTTCGCGCATCCACGCTACTCAAGGGGAGGGTTGGGGAGTGGGCAAGTGCACTTCTGCGCTTGCGCTCCTCAAGAATGTCCTATCATCCCCAACCTTTCCTCCCCTTTCTGCAGTACACAAGAGAAAAAAATAAAGGAAAATTACATTCTCACATGCACAGCAGTACGTTGTTTCTTGTCTTTCAGCGCCAGATGCCACATGGTCCTCTCCTGGCTTTGCCAGCAGGCAGAGATCCACTCTCCTCCCGATTCCTCTCTGGGGAAGACTATGATCGCTAAAAAGTCTTTGTGTACTTCCAGCCACAGCTCAGTGAGCTACCCCAGTCATAAATCCCATCTTGTTCCTTTTTCCTCTGCTATCCTCACCAAACAGGTAGCTCCCAGATGGTTTTCTCTAATGCAGCATTGCCCAGGTTCAACTCCTGTCAGTGTTCAACTGCTCACCACGATGTTCTGTATGCAATTATCCCAAACTACAGACAGTCTCAGGAGCCAGAAAGCGCAGCCTCCCCTCACTCCTCCACCATATTCTCCCCTCCAATGTCATTCTTATTGGGCATGACCTTCCTGTAGCTCCCCTGTCTCACTTAATTAAAATGTCAGCTCCTGCATTAAGGTTCATTTTTCTTTTTTCTTTTGGCAGAAACAACCTCCAAATCTAAGTAACTTCTCTCTTCTCCAGATACGCAGCTTTCTATAAATAACCCCTAAAGATCTCTTTGTTCTTAAAAAAAAAAAAAAAAAAAAAGGAAACACTTTGCCAAACTGGCTTGAGTTACTGTGTGAATTTGGAAATACAGTTCAAAATTCTCATTAGTGCAAAATTTAAGTTCATTTAAACTGTTCTTATTTTCAGTTTGTCTGAACTGGTAAATTTATTGCCTGGAAAAATAAAAATTAATGACTGTATTTTGCCTCATCCTCCCAATAAAAAATCTTTAAAAACAGTAAATGGTTACCCTACTACATTTAAATGTCCTGAATACATAAAAAGGCTATAATACACTTGAGATTTTTAATGTTTCTGCCATATTTACCAGTAATTTTAACCTAAGCTCATTAAAAAGGTAAAACTTGTTATTTAGATTGGAAATGAAAGAGTCTCTGTTCTATGAATGATCCAGGAAACTTCCAATTGGTGGTGTCCTAAACTTTTACAATCAGAACATAGAAGATGTGGTTTCCTTTTACATAAATAGGAAAGTTATACTGCTGTGCATTGTATTGTATTCTAGTAAAAATGTCCTTTTTCTATGTATATAATTTAAAGTATTTTGGCAAACAATGACAATACAACTGTAAGCTATCATGTGAAGCAGAGTCAATGTTATCAGGAAGTTTTTTTAAAAGGTGTTGATTTAAGAAAACTTGACCTGCAAGGACTTCAGAAACAGTGGTGGTATCAAAGCTGAAGCTCAATGTTGGGGTTATCGCCACATGGTCTTGCTGGTTCTGGAAAGGGACAAGTATCAGACATGTATGTAGGTAAAGGAGTGTGGAGTGGGGGGTGCCTGTGGTGTTTTTTAGAGAAAAACTATATTGTTATCTAAAAGAAGATAAATAAAGATTATTAGTTTTAAGCCCCTTGGGACTGATTACTTGTCTGCTATAATTCAGGAATTTCACCAGTGATTTAACATTGACTCAACATGTCAAATGTCAGTTCTGTGTTATTAAATAAAATACATATTCTCTTAATGTAATAAGTACAGAAATGTTCTCAAATATCTCAAGTTATTCATCATATTGGACACATTCAGTACTCTATGATTTGTCCCCATGGCTCTAGGTCTGGAGATCACTGGAAGTGTAAAAAGAGAGGGTAGAGGATTAAAGGGTGCTGCCAGGAAGTTAAAATCCATGTAGGCAACTCCACCTTGGGGCTGAGGTGCATCCATGCAGTCTCTCAGGGAAATTAAGGCTTTAATAGCACATTCAGGTATTGCACATCATAATCCAAGGATGATCCCAAACAAAAGTTTCACAAAATTACCTATCTACTTTCTCCTCTGGTTTCATATATATTATTGTAGGAGACTGAGGAAGATTTCTAACCAGCCTGTGCAGGGTCTGAATCAGCAGTTCAGGGGTTAATAAAGAGCATGGGCTTTCTATCATGTCCCCTACCTTTCTGGCACTGCACCACATGATGTACGCTGGGGGTGTTGTGCACTTCAATGATATCACGTCTTTAAATGAGGACAAGGAACTGGTGCACAGAGAACATGCAGTAAGTGCTTGCTCCATTTGAATAGCCTTTCAAGGACAAGCACACATTGATGCTTACTCTGTGTGAAGCTCTGAGCCAGGGTGAAAAAAAAGTAAAAGTGTACTCAGAAGCATGGACCAAGTTCTGGCTACTTCATCTCTGTTTCCTGGTTTAGGTCTAGCAAATATCAGAAATTAAAAAATATTGACTGAAAGGAAGATAGGTTTTTTCCCTCACACCTTTTACACTTTAGAAGCATAATTTTATTAATAATTTGAGGCCACTGTAAGTATTTATAACAGAGGAAACATGTTACCCAGGTGATAGGAGGACTATGAGGCCAGACTACAGAAACACTGGAGGATCCATACTGGGATACAGGGACCAAGGAAGCAGGTAATGCTGCTGGGGCCCAGGCATAAAGGTTGTCCAATGGAAGATGGGAACCTGGCCTTGCAAGAACTGGAAACCCAGAGAAGATTACCTGAGATACCACCTAAGTGAAGCAATATCCTGACTTCACCCTATCTCATACTCTTTCTGCTAGTATGTCCCTCTAGGAGTATACTGTCAGAAACCAGCTGGCACAGTAGTGCAGAAAACACCTCCTGAAAGGGTCAACTCTTTTTCTCCTGAAGTTCCATCCTAATGTGCTGATAGGGGAAGGGTTTGAGATGGCTCTGAGGGCAGATAAGCTTGGGATCAGCATGTCTTGCATTTGGATAGTGCTCTACACCTGTGAAATTAATATCCTTAGTGTACTTAAGCTTGTAAGTCCCCAGGAAAGCTTTGTGAATGCTGTATTTTCACCTCACTTAATATGTGAGAAAACTGAATATCAAGAGCTTCATGAAAATGGTAATATAAGCCACTCAGCTAGTACATGGTCCAGCACAACTCGAGGTTAAATTTCTCAATCTACTTCTAGCACCATGCTGCCCCCAAGTAGGAGACCCACTAGCCCAGAAGAGCTAACAGGTAGACATCAAATTCAGAGAGATTTGGACCTTTTATTGATATGATCCCAGCTCTGAGCTGCAAGAAACCAGCCTTTGTACACAGCTATCCCTCTCCCATGCACATTCAGGCATAGCGGATACAGCCAAAATCAGGTAATAGCATGGTAGTTTTAGACAGATAGCCCAAAGCTAGTTACACACAATGTCTGGTATTGAACTTTATATTCACCTTGGCCAAGAACCAGCACATCCACTGGTGTGCTTCAGGTGTCACCAGAGCTCAACCCAACTAGACAAAGAAATGGAACAGGCAAAGGGGGACTTCAGAAGATACCAGACATGCTGAAAACAACTCCACCTCAAAGAAGCAACCACTGAACATAGACTTATACACAATGAAGGAGGTCTATACTTATAGTTAGCTGGCTTGAAGGTAAACTTCACTCACAAGCAAGCCAACAGCATTCAAGACTCAACTACAACAGGAGGGAGGACATAGCCAATAAAAGAAACATTTCTGGAACATCTAGCTCAGTTGGTCTGGAATATTACACCACTGAGAACCACAAACACACCTATTATACATCAGAAAGCCCTCATAATAAGCTTGAGAGTTATAGCATATTACCAATGCAGAGTCAAACACAAAAAGGCAGACAAAATTGTGACACAAGTGAAAGAACAAGAAAAATCTTCAGAGAAGAATAAAATAAAATGGAAGCAACCAAGATACCAGATACAGCATTTAAAACAATGGTTATAAAGATGTTTAAGGACCTTAAGAGCAGAAGAGATTACCTCAGTGAGGACTTAAACAAAAAAATAGTAAACATTTAAAAAGACATAAATTGGTAAAAAGAACCAGTCAGAAATAAAGAATACAATATCTGAAATGAAGAATATACTAGAAGAAATCAATAGCAGGTTATATTAAGCAGATACTCAAAGCAGTCATTTAGAGAACCAGATAATAGTAATCATCCAAGCAAAGCAACTACAAAAAAGAGAATTAAAAAATAAGGAAAGTTTAAGGGACCTCTGAAACAATAAATATAACATCTGCATCATAGGGTTACAAAAAGGATAAGAGAGTGAGTAAAGGATCAAGAACCTGTTTGAAGAAACAATGCCTAAAAACTTTCCTAACCAGATGAAGGTAAAAATTACACAAGTTTAGAAAGTACAAAGAGTCCCTGTCAAGATGAACCAAAGGAGACTCACACAAGACACATCATAATTTAAATGGCAAAGGCAAAAGACAAAGAGAGAATCTTAAAAGCAGCAATAGAAAGATTACCTACAAAGGAGCTCTCATAACGTTGTCAGCTCATTTTTAAACAGAAACACTTCAGGCAAGAAGGGATAGCATAAAATTTTTTTTAATTATTTGTTTTTTTTAAATTTGTTTATTTATTTATTTATGTTTAGAGAGATGGGAAAGCAGAAAGAGAGGCAGAGAAACATCACTGTGTGGTTGCCTCTCACTCACACCCCCAACTGGGGACCTGACATGCAACATAGTAATATGCCCTGACTGGGAATTGAACCAGCGACACTTGGCTCCCAGGCTGACGCTCAATCCACTGAGCCACAGCAGCCAGGGCTAGCATAAAAATTTTGAAGTGGTGGAAATCAAGGACCTACAACCAAGGCTATATTCAGAAAAGCTATCATTTAAAAAAGAATAAATAATAAAAAATTCCTAGACAAGGAAAAGCTAAAATTTTTCATTACCACCAAGCCAGTATTACAATAAATGTTAAAAGCTTTTCTTTACAAAAAAATAAAAATAAATAAAACGAAGAAAAAACAGAGAGAGGAACATAAATATAAAAAATAAAGTGACATAAATAAGTGCTTACCAATAATAACTTTAAAGTTAAAGGATTAAATTCTGTAATTAAAAGACATAGAGTAGATGAACAGATAAGAAAACATTATGTGAATATATATAGACTACAAGAGACACATCTCAGAACAAAAGATACATACAGACTGACAGCAATGGGATGAAATATATATATATATATTTTAAATGGAACAAAAAAGTTTTGGATACTTGTCAGACAAAATAAAATTTAAAACAAATATTATAACAAGAGAAAAATAAAGACATAACATAATATCAAAAGGATCAATTCAACATTAGGATATAACCCTTGTAAACATATATGCACCCAAAATATGAGCATCTAAATATATAAAGAAAATATTGTTATATATTAAGGGAGATTTCAACAGCAATGCAGTCATAGTTGGAGATTTTAACAGCCCATTGACATCAATGGATAGATCTTCAGGACAAAAAAAATCAACAAGGCAACAGCGACCTTAAAATACACAGTGGACTGGGTGTATTAATTTGATATTTACAGAACATTTCAACTCAAGGCAGCCAAATATATATTCTTTTCAAGTGGACATGGAACTTTCTCTAGGATAAACCATGTTAAGATGCAGAACAAATCTTAATAAATTCAAGAGAATGGAAATCATATTAAACATTTTCTCTGACCGTAAAAGTATAAAACTAGAAGTTGACTACAATTAGAAAAAACCCTCAAAAACACTCAAACACATGGAGGCTAACTGGTCGTCGTCGGCAGCCGTCCGTCTCGAGAGACGATGGTGTAGCTTCTTAAGAGTCTATCTGCACCGCCGAGAATGGCTGTGCAGTTCGACTCGGGAGTGACACGGTATCTGTCTCCTCCCGTGTTGAATCGACATCTTGCGATGACGCTGGAGTGTCCTCTCCAGTGAAGCTGAAGGTACAGAGCCTGGGCAGGGTGATATGGAGGGTCTGCTGTTGCCCATGCAGCAGACCCCCCATCTCTTCGCAGCTGAAGGGTCCAAGGGAAAGACGGAGTCAATACAGCTTGGCTTCAGGTGCGCCGCAGGAGTTGCCGGTGTTGACTACAACGTCAAACCGCCTTAGGGACTCCAGCTCCGGATTTTCTGTCGGGGTTTACTCCCTTAGCCTTTCCCCTGAAGAGGTATGCCGCAAGGCAGCGGAGGTTTTTTGGAGTCAGAGTTTTCCTTCTCTGAGGAGGCTAACTAACATGCCATTAAACAATAAATGGGGTAACAATGATATCAAGGAAGAAATAAAAAGTTATGTGGAGACAAATAAAAATGAACACACAACAACCCAAAATCTATGGGACACAGTGAAAGAAGTTCTGACATAAAAATTCAGAGCATTAAAAGCCTACATGAAGAAGCAAGACAAATCTCAAATAAAAAATTGAAATGAACACCTAAAAGGCTATAAAAAGAACAATTAAGAAAGCCCAGAGAGAAATGAAATAATAAAAATTAGATTATAAATAAATGACAGGGATAAAAAACAATAGAAAACAATAATAAAACTAAGAGCTGATTGTTTGAAAAGATAAACAAGATTGACAAACCTTTAACCAGACTCATGAAGAAAAAAAAATTAAGATGCAAATAAATAAAATCAGAAACAGGAGAAGTAACAGCACAAAAATACAAATGATTTTAAGAAAATATTATAAACTATATGACAACAAACTGGACAACCTGGGTAAATATGACATTAAAAAAAACATACAATTATATTTTTAAATAATAAAAAAAATAATTTTTTATTATTGTTTTTCAATTACAGTTGTCCCATTTTCCCCCATTGCCCCCCCAGCCCACCCCTTCTCTCACAGACATATCCCACCCCATTGTCCATGTCCATGAGTCAATTATACATGTTCTTTAACTAGACCCTTCTCTTACTTATCCCCCTCCTCACCCTCCCTCCTCCCTCCTGTTAACTGTTATTCTGTTCCTTGTTCAATTTTGTTCGTTTGTTTGTGTTGTTCTTTAGTCTCATGTATTAGGTGATATCAAATGGTATTTTTCTTTCATTGCCTCATTTATTTTACTAAGCATAATTGTCTTTAATTCCATCCATGTTCCTGCAAATGGCAGGAGTTTCTTCTTTCTTTCTGCTGCATAGTATTCCATTGTGTAAATGTACCACAGTTCTTTAATCCACTCATCTACAGATGGGCACTTAAGCTGTTTCCAGCACCTAGTTATTGTAAACAGTGCTGCTATGAACATAGAGGTGCATAAGTTCTTTTGAATTGTGGTTTTAGGATTTTTCAGATATAATCCTAGCAGTGGAATTTCTAATTCGAAAGGCAATTCCATTTTCAGTTTTTTGAGGGAGTTCCATACTGTTTTCCATAGTGGCTGCACCAGTCTGCATTCCCACCAACAGTGCACTAGAGTTCCCATTTCTACACATCCTCGCCAGCACTTGTTTGTTTATTTGTTTATGATGGCCATTTTGACAGGTGTAAAGTGGCATCTCATTGTGGTTTTTATTTGCATCTCTCTTATGGTTAGTGATGTTGAACATTCTTTTATGTGTATATGGACCCCCTGTGTATTTTCCTTAGAGAAGTGTTTGTTCAAGTCTTTTGCCCATTTTTTAATTGGGTTGTCTGTCTTCTTTGTGTTGAGATGTGTAAGTTCATTATATATTTTGGAGATCAATCCCTTGTCTGAGGTATCATTGGCAAATACATTTTCCCATATGGTTGGTTTCCTTTTCATCTTGCTAATGTTTTCTTTTTGCTTAGCAGAAACTCTTTAGTTTCATGTATTTCCATTTGTTTATTCTTTTCTTTATTCCCCTTGCCTTAGGAGATATATCAGTGAAAATATTGCTATGTGTGATATCTGAAATTTTTCTGCCTATGTTTTCATCTAGGACTTTAATGGTGTCACGGCTTATGTTTAAGTCTTTGATCCATCTTGAGTTTATTCTGGTGTGTGCTGTAAGTTGGTGGTCTAGTTTCATTTTTTTGCATATCTTTGTCCAGTTCACTCAGCACCATTTGTTGAAGAGGCTTTCTCACTCCATTTTATGCTCCTTCCACCTATGTCAAATAGTAGTTGACCATATAGACCTGAGTTTATTTCTGGGCTGTCTATTCTGTTCCATTGATCTATATGTCTGTTTTTATGCCAGTAGCTAACTGTTTTGATCACAGCGGCTTTGTAGTATAAGTTGATTTCTGGTATTGTGATTCCTCATTTTGTGTTCTTCTGTCTCAAGATTGCTTTGGCAATTTGGAATCTTTTTTGGTTCCATATAAATTTTTGAAGTATTTATTCTAGGTCTGTAAAATAAGTCATTGGTATTTTAATAGGGATTGCATTGAATCTGTAAATTGCATTGGGTAGTATGAACATTTTAATGATGTTGATTCTTCGCATATGTGAACATGGTATTTGCATCCATTTATTTGTATCATTCTTCATTTCTTTCTTCAGTGTTGCATTAATTTCTGGGCACCGGTCTTTTATCTCTTTGGTTAAGTTTATACCCAGGTGCTTTATTTTTTTGTTGCTATAGTAAATGGTATATATATATATACATATATATATATATATATAGTTTCTATTTCTGATATTTTATTGTTGGTGTACAGAAATGCCTTCGATTATCTTGTATTTACAATGTACCTTGCTATTTTGCCAAATGCACTTCTTATGCCGAGTAGTTTTTTAGTGGAGTTTATAGGATTTTCTATATACACTATCATGTCATCTGCTAATAATGACAGTTTTACTTCCTCTTTCCCAATTTGGATGCCTTTTATTTTATTTTTTTCTTGTGTGATTGCTGTGGCTAGAACTTCCAAGACTATGTTGAATAGGAGTGGAGAGAGCAGACATCCTTATTTTGTTTCTAATCTCAGAGGGAATGCTTTCAGTTTTTGTCCACTGAGTATGATGTTGGCTTAAGGTTTCCCCTATATAGCCTTAATTATGTTGAGGTATTCTCCCCCTATTCCCATTTTGCTGAGTGTTTTCATCACAAGTGGGTGTTGCATTTTATCAAATGCTGTTTCTGCATCTATTGATATGATCATGTGATTTTTGTCTTTCATTTTGTTTAGGTGGTGTATTATAATATTGATTTGTGAATATTAAACCATCCTTGCATCCCTGGGATAAATCCCATTTGATCGTGGTGTATTAGCTTTTTAATTTGTTCCTAAATCCTGTTTGCCAACATTTTTTTAAATTTATTTTTTAAAAATAATTGTTTGTTTATTTATTTATTTTTAGAGAGAGAAGAGGGGAGAAAGAGAGGGAGAGAAACATCACTGCTTGGTTGCGTCTCACTCACGCTCCCAACTGGGGACCTGATGTGCAACTTAGTTATGTGCCCTGACTGGGAATCAAACCAGTGACACTTGGTTCACAGGCTGATGCTCAATCCAGTGAGCTACACCAGCCAGGTTGTTTGTCAACATTTTGTTGAGGATTTTAGCATCTGTGTTCATCAGTGATATTAGCCTGTAGTTTTCTCTCTTTGTTGTGTCTTGACCTGGTTTTGGAATTAGAGTAATACTGGCTTCATAAAAAAAGTTTGAGATTTTTCCCTCTTGGATTTTTTGGAATATTTTGAGAAGGATAGAAGTTAGTTCTTCCCTAAATGTTTTGTAAATTCGCCTGTGAAGCCATCTGGCCCAGGGATTTTGTGTGCCAGGAGATTTTTTATTAGCTCTTCATTTTTACTTGTTGTTATTGGTCTGTTCAGGCTATCTGCTCTTTCTTGATTCAATTTTGGAAGATTATATGTTTCTAGAAATTTTTCCATTTCCTATAGGTTGTCAAGTTTCTTGCCATACAGTTGTTTGTAGAAATTTCTTACAATCCTTTGTATTTCTGTGATATCAGTCATGATTTCTCCTCTTTCATCTCTGAATTTGTTTATTTGAGTTCTGTCTCTTTTTTTCTTGGTGAGGCTGGCTAAAGGCTTGTTGATTATAATTATTTTTTCAAAGAATTGGCTCCTAGGTTTGTTGATTTTTTGAATAGTGTGTTTGGTCTCTATGTCATTTAATTCTGCTCTGATTTTGATGATTTCCTTTCTTCTACTTGCCCTGGGATTTGTTTGTTGTTGTTGTTCTAGTGGTTGTAGCTTTAGGGTTAGATTTTTTATTTGAGATTCTTCTATCCTTTTCAGATATGCCTTTATTTCTATGAACTTTCCTCTCAGGACTGCTTTTGCTGTGTCCCATAGGTTTGGGCTGTTGTGTGCTCATTATCATTTGTTTCCACAAACTTTTTGATTTCTTCCTTGATGTCATTGTTAACCCATTCAATTTTTAATAGCATGTTATTCATTCTCCATGAGTATGAATGTTTTCTAAATTATTTCTTGAGGTTGATTTCTAGTTTTAGGTTTTGTTATCTGAGAGGATGCTTCATATGATTTCAATTTTCTTGAATATGTTGAGGCTTGTTTTGTGTCCTATCATGTGGTATATCTTTGAAAATGTCCCTTGTGCATTTGAAAGGAATGTATATTTTGCTTCTCTCGGGTGAAAAGTTCTAAATATATCAATTAAGTCCATTTTGTCTAGAGTGTTGTTCAATACATCAATATCCTTGGTGTTCCTTTGCTTCGAAGATTTGTCCTTTGGAGACATAGGGGTATTAAAGTCCCCAGGTCTGAGTGTGTTGCTCTTGATATCTTTGTAGTCTTCCAAGATTTTCCTTATATATTTGGGTGCACCTATGTTGGAAGCATATATTTTTACGAGGGTTATATCTTATTGATGGCTTGTTCCCTTAGTATTGTAAAATGTCCTTCTTTGTCTCTTTTTATGGCCTTTGCTGTGAAATTAGTATTTTCTGATATAAGTATTGCTACCCCAGGTTTTTTTTCATGTCCATGTATTTGCAATACCTTCCTCCATCCCTTTACTTTCAGTCTGTGTAAATCTTTCATTTTGAGGTGTGTCTCTTGTAGACAGCATATATGTTGGTCTTGCTTTCGTATCCAATTTGCTACCTTATGTCTTTCGATTGGAGCATTTAATCCATTTACATTTAAGTTTATTATTCATTTCCCTTTGTACCTGTGTTACTCTCCCTCTCTCTTTTTTTTCTTTTTCTTACAGCATTCCCTTTAGCATTTCTTGCAAAGCTGGTTTGGTGGAGATGTATTCTTTTAGTCTTCCTTTGTCTGGGAAACTCCTTATTTCACCTTCCATTTTGAAGGAGAGCCTTGCTGGGTAGAGTATTCTTGGTTGTAGGCCTTTGTTTTCATTGCTTGGAATATTTTTTTGCCATTCCCTTCTGACTTGTAGTGTTTCTGCTGAGAAATCAGTTGATAGCCTTATTGGAGCTTCCTTGTATGTTATTTGCTGTTTTTCTCTTGCTGCTTTTAGGATTCTCTCTTTTTCTTTGAATGTTGCCATTTTAATCAAGATGTGCCTTGGAGTAGGCCTTTTTGGATTCATTTTCATTGGAACCCTCAGTCCTTACTGAACTTGCATGACTTTTTCTCTCATCAAGTTAGGAAAATTTTCTGTCATGACTTTTTCAATCAAGCTTTCTAACCCTTTTTTTTTCTTCTCCTTTTATTCCAGTGATTCAAATGTTGTTTTGTCTCTTGTTGTCCTGCAATTCTCTTAAAGTCTCTTCACTCTGTTTCAGTCTTATTTCATTTTGTTGTATTGTTTCAGAATTTTTTTTTACGTTGTCCTCTAACTCACTGATCCGGTCTTCTGCTTCATTTAGCCTGCTTTTGATTGATTCTACTGCGTTCTTCAGTTCAGAAATTGTATTCTTAATTTCTTCCTGGTTCTTGTTGATAGTTTCTATGTCTTTTTTTATGCTGGTGTAGTTTTCAGTAAGCTCCTTATAGCTCCCCTGGAGATTGTTATAATTTTCTTTGAGTTTGTTGAGTTCATTGAGCTTCCTCATTACTATTGTTTTGAATTCCATGTCTGATAGCTTGCTCGCTTCTATGTTGTCTATACTTCTTTCTGGGAATTTCTCCTTTCTTTTTGGTGGAGTGTTGTTTTTTCTTGGTGGGGTATTATTCTGCCTTCCCATTTTGTGCAGTGGTCTTGTTTCTGCTTCTTAGATTGATCTGCTTTTATTTTATGCCTTTATTGTGTGACCTTCTTGTATACAGTTGTTGAGCTGCTGTCTCCAGTTGACACCACTTGGAAGGGACCAGTCTTCTTAAGTGATTTCTCCCATAGCACTTGGGAGGTTGTGTACTGGGGCCTAGTCTGCTGCTCTCCCAGCTCTTTCTCAAGGGCCAACACCCAAAACTTATTACAGAGTGCCTCTAGTTCATTTCACTGTCCTTTTTACTCAGCCAGAGGCGACTTCTTTCTCTCGTGAAGCCCAGGGGCAAGATGACTTGTTGTGCATCAGGGCAGGTGATTCCAAGGCAGACTGGTTGCTCTCCTGTTCCAGTGTAGGGGGAGACTTCTACTCGCTGGTGGGCGGGATTGTTGTGGGCCTATTGGGTGGTGGCACATTGGTTTCACACCCATTGGAGCATGCCCAGGTGGCACTGGGGTGCAGTGCCTGGCGCACTGGTTTGGTGCCTATTGTGGCAGGCCAGAAGTTCCTGAGCGTGGCGGCAGCAGTGTGCGCCTGCATGCAGCGTTTGGTGCGCTAGCCTAGCACCCTCTGGGTCACGCGCCTGCGCCCAGGTGAAAATCGAAGGCAGTGGCTGGGGCGTTTTTTTTGGCGACTGTTGAAGCTGGCTGGGGTGCTTGTGCGAGTGCGCACGTGCATGTGTGCATGGTGGCCTGTGCCCGAGTCTCACGCCTGCTGCGCCATGCCTGGGGAGTTGGTTTTTCACCCCTTAGGGCAGGGCTCCCGCCACTTGTGCACGGTGGAGGTGGGCATCTGTGAGCTGCGGCCACCCGCTTTGTCGTGCATGAGTAGCGCTTGGGCAAGTGGCTGGCGCTTTGGTTTGGCACCTATTGGGGCAGGCCAGGGGTTCCTGCACATGGTTGCCTGTGTGCCCAGAGGGTTGATTTTGCTCCCATTGGGGCAGGGCTGCAGGCTCCTGAGCATGGCGGAGGTGGACATCTGTGCCTGTTCACTGGTGCTTTGATTTTATGCCTGTTGGGGTGGGTCCGAGGGGCACCTGGATGCGGCAGCCAGTGACTTGATTGCATGCCTGGGCCAGCGGATGGGGCACCTCCCTGTGTACCCTCACCTGACTCAGGGGGAGGGTTGGGGAGTGGGTAAGTGCACTTATGCACCTGGGCTCCTCAAGAATCTCTTCCCACCAATAACATCTCCTCTCCTCTCCGCAGAATACAAGAGAAAAAGAAAAAAGGAAAACACTTTTTTACATACACAGCAGTATGCTGTTTCTTGCCTCTCAGCACCAGATGCCACCTGGCCCACTCCTGGCTCTGCCAGCAGTCAGAGCCCCGCTCTCCTCCCAATTCCTCTCTGGGGAAACCTGTGGTCACTAAAAAGCTTTTGTGTACCTCCAGCCACAGCTCAGGAAACCAACCCAGTCAGAAATCCTGTCTCATCTCTTTCTCCTCTGCTATCCTCACCAAACAGTTGCTCCCAGATGGTCTTCTCTGACCCAGCAGTGCCAAGGCTCAACTCCTGCCAGTGTCCAGGTGTTAACTCAGATGTTATGTTTGCAATTAGTCCAAACTTCAGACGGGTCTCAGGAGCTAGAAAGCGCAGCCTCCCCTCACTCCTATGCCATCTTCCACTTTTTTTTTTTTATTAGATTTGTCTGCTTCGATTTCCTGACTTCAAGGTATGAGATTCTTTATAGGAGACCTGGGGGATTCAGTGGTGCAGTCTCTTTGATCTCCTGAGCCTGATGCTCTTGGGATGCTTTTTATGGCACTTGTTTAAGCTGTCTGGTTGTATTTCAATTACTCTTTGGTGGAACCTTCCCTCTGGCTAGTTGATTGAGAGTCATTCTGCCCATCTTGTCTTGAGTTCTTTTGTGGAGATGCTGTTAAAACATAAACACACAGCCCAGGCAAGAAACCCACACCCTCAAAAATATCCCCCACCCACAATTCCACTATCGGCAGCAAATGAGCCAGTATTAATATAAATGTAGAGAGGTTAAGACTATGATATTATAGGAGAAACAGATAAGAATTGTTTTAAATGAAAGAAAGATGATTTTTGAGAGGGAAGATGATAGAATAATAATAGTAGTCAGTAGGGTCAAGGCAATGTGAGATAGTATGTAATGTTTACATTGTATGTTGAAAAAGGGAGGGATAATGCAGAATAAAGTGATAAAGTGGAAGTGTATAGTATTAGGTTTATATAGCAGTTATATGCTGTATGTTTAGTGTGAGAGGGAGGCTAAACAAAAACAGACAAAGAAACAAACAAAAATTAAAGAAGAAGGATGGAAGGGAGAAAAGGTAGGAAACAGAGTAAAGAAAGAGTTTTTAAAAAAGGAAGAAAGAAAAAAATTTTAATTAAAAAAAGAAGAGTTGTTACTCAGTTCAAACTTTGGGCACAGTCTTCTTTTTCTAGATCTGCTTCTGGTCAAAATTCCATGGGTTTCAAATCTTTTCTGGCTACCTGGCTGTGAGGAGATCCAGCTTGATTCTGGGGTTGCTAGTCTCTCAGTTGTGGGCCTGCCGCCACTCTGCTATGAGCCTCACTTTCTTGAGTCCCCTCCGCCCTGGTCCTGTGGTGCTCTCAGCCCTCCTCAGGCTTGTTTAGCAACTGTTCTGCTGGAGGACCAGTGTGCGCATGCCAATAGTCGCTGCCCATCCTCAAGTCCTGTCTCTGTTCCTCCAAAGAAGACTCTGTGTTGTCTTCAAACTGCAGCACCAGCTCATGTCCCTGCCTGTATGCCTGCTCACACCACCTGCACAAGACACCTGCATGCCACCTGCCCACCTGGGATCCTTACTGAGTCTGCAGTTCTGCTACAGCTTTCCTGTACAGACCCCGCTCTGTGGCTCAGTTCTTCCCCTTTGTTTGGTTGGGCTCTGTCATGAGCACCCAGAGTGCAGAGCTATTAGACCAGTGTTGCCAGCCAAGGGAGTCCCCACCTACACTCAGTTCATACAGATTCTCATAATACGGGTTGTTCATTGTCTTCCTATGCCTCTGGCTATTTCAGTAAAACCTTCTCATTGACTCCCTCCTGGACTTTGCTGGTTGGTGCACCCTTGGCACGGGGAAGCCTCCAAGGAGGTCCTGGCTAATGAGCTGGTCAGCAGCTGCCATTTTCAGGTGCAGTGAGGCAGAGAAGCCGGGCTGGTAGGCCCAGCAACTCAGCCTTGTGAATGAGGCCGAACTTTCTGCTCTCTTTCATGCCACTCCCACACTCCATTCCCTGTTTGCGCTGTCTGAAATCCACACTCACTCACTTCTCTCTGTGTTTGCACTCCAAGTCCTTCCACGATGGGAGCAAGCAGACAAAACCGCTGCCTACTCCCCCACCACCTTTTCCTCCCACTGAAACATACAATCTTCCAAAACTGAAACAGGAAGAATCAGGGCATCTGAAATTAAAACTAATGAAATTAGAGCAGTGGTAGAAAATTTGCAAACAAACTGAAGTCATAAATCCTATGGCCTTACATGCAAATTTTATCCAACATTCATATAAGAACTAATACCTGTCCTCAAACTATTTTTTAAAAAAGGAAGTAAGACTTTCAAGTTCATTTTTAAAAAATATGCTTTATTGTTTATGTTATTACAGTTGTCCCAATTTTTTTCCCTTTGTTCCCCTCCACCCAGTGACCTCCCTCTCTCCTGTTGTCCCCCCGCCTTTAGTCCATGCCCATTGGTTGTGCATATAGTTCTCAACATCTTCCTATTTACTCCACTCCCTTCTACTATGCTTCTTAATTCCTGTACCATCTCCCTCCCTTTCCCCCTTCCCCTCCCCACTGACCTACCTCCAAAATGTTCCCCATACCTATAATTATTTTCCCACTCCCGTTTCCTACTTACTCTGCCTTTGTTTCAATTTTCTATCTTCTGTTGTTGGTTGTTGTGATACAGTTTTCATTTTAATGTTCATAGTCTTTATCCCCCTTCTCCTAAACAAGTGCCTTTAACATTTCATATAACAGTGGTTTGGATCTGATGAACTCCTTCAGTTTTATTTTGTCCTGGAAGCACTTTCTCTACCTTTCTATTCTGAATTATGTGAGAAAGTAATGAGGCAGAACTTCCCTAACTTGAGGAAGGAAATAGACTTACAGGTCCAGGAAGCACAGAGTTCTAAAAAAACTGGACCCAGGGAGAACCACACCAAGACACATTATAATCAAAATGTCAAAAATTAAGGATAGAGAATCTTAAAAGCAGCCAGAGAGAAGAAGAGAATTACATACAAAGGGGTCCCAATAAGACTATCAACTGATTTCTCAAAAGAAACTCTGTAGGCAAGAAAAGACTGTTAATTATATATATATATATATATATATATATATATATATATATATATATATATATATTTACATGCAGAAACAGACAACAGTATAGTGGGAAAAGGTTGAAGAGGGCAAAATGGGATAAACAGGAATAAAAAGATTTTACTTTGGGTGATAGGCACACAATGTAGTATGCCGATGAAGTTTTGTTGAGTTGTACACTTAAAAGTTGCATGGTTTTGTTAATTATTGTCAATACAATAAATTCAATTAAAGTAATTAGTAAAAGTGAGAGAGAAAGGAGGGAAAAAGAACTCAAATACACACAATCAAATAAAAGAAGAGAAATAACAAATGACACCACAGAAATGTAAAGAACTGTAAGAAAATATTATAAACACCTATATGCCAACAAATTAGAAACTCTGGAAGAAATGGATACATCCCTAGAGACATACAATTTTCCAAAATGGAATAATAAATAATCCTAATAAAAGTCATATATGACAAACACACAGCCAACATCATATTCAACGGACAAAAAAATTAAAGTGTTCTTTTTTAAATTTTATTTTTTATTAAATTTTTAAATGTTTTATTGATTTTGCTGTTACAGTTGTCCCAATTTCTTTTCCCTTTGCTTCCCTCCACCTAGCACCAACCTCCCTAAAGTAGTCCCACCACCCTCAGTCCATGTCCATGGGTCATATGTATAAGCTCTTCTCTACATCCCCCTGTTATTCTGCACTTTTCTACTATGCTTCTTAATTTATGCACCATTTCTCTCCTTCTCCTCTCTTACCTCTTCCAGCTGACACCTCTCCACATGCTTCCCCTACCTGTGATTCTCTTCCTATTCTGGTTGTCTGCTTAGTTTGCTTCAATTTTTATTTTTTAGCTTCTGTTGTTGATAGTTTTGATTTTGTTGTCATTTTAATGTTAATAGTTTTTAATCTTCTTTTTCTTAAATAAGTCTCTTTAACATTTCATACAATAATGGCTTGGTGATGATGAACTTCTTCAACTTTGCCTTGTCTGGGAAGCACTTTCTCTGTCCTTCCATTCTAAATGATAGCTTTGCTGGACAGAGTGATCTCGGTTCTAGGTTGTTGCCTGTCATCACTTTGAATATTTCCTCCTCATCCCTTCTTGCCTGCAAAGTTTCCTTTGAGGAATCAACTGACAGTCTTATAAGTACCCTTTTGTAAAGTAATTTCCTCCTTTTCTCTTGCTGGTTTTAAGATTCTCTCTTTATCTTTAACCTTTGACATTTTGATTATGATATGTCTTGATGTGGTCCTCCCTGGGTCTAGTTTGTTTGGGACTCTCTGTGCTTCCTGGACCCATACATCCATTTCCTTCCCCAAATGAGGAAAGTATTCATTTGTTGTTTTTTCACATTAGCTTTCAATTTCTTGCTCTTACTCTTCTCCTTCTGGCACCCCTATGATTAAGATATTGGCAAGTTTAAAGTTATGCCAGAGGCTTCTAAGCCTCTCCTCACTTAAAATAATTTTTATTTCCTCCTTCTGTGCTGGTTGACTATTTATTTCTTCTTAGTGTTCCAACTCATTGATTTGAACCCTGGTTTCTTTTTCTTTACCTCTAGTTTTGTGTGGATTTTCCTTCATTTCACTTAATATAGCCTTCATTTCTTCCTGCACATAAGTAATTTTTTTGTGCCAAGTCTGTGAGCATCTTTGTCACAAAAACTTTTAACTCTGCCTCTGTTAAGATGGCTATCTTTTCATCTGTTAGGTTAACTATCTCCTCATTGCTTAGTTCTGTCACTGGTACCTTGATATGCTCCTGCTTTTGGGCTGAACTTCTCTATTTCCTCATCTTGACAGTTTTCTGTGTTTGCTTCTGTGTTATAAGTAGAGCTGTTGCACCTGTTACATTGTAAAGGGGTGGAGTCTTAAATATTCATCAGTCCTGGAGGCCCACTTCACCATGCTATGGAACTATATGTGGGGAAGATGTCTGAGAGGGAACAATGCCATTTGCTCAGCACTTGCCCATTTTCCAGGCACTCCTCCCCCTTCCCATACCAAATAAGCTGTCTCTATTCCTAGAGCAGCAGTTTCTTCCTCAGCCCCAATCTCCACTGGCTTTCACAGTCAGAAGCAATGTGGCTCTGTTTTCCCTGGTGCTGGAACTGCCCACTGCATGGTCTGGTCTGAGGTTGGGCTAGCTTTCCTGATTTAAGATGTGTGACTGTGCTTTTTGTCACAGCTTCAGTCACCGTGCCACTAGCCACACAGCTAACCTGCACTGCTAACCAGTGTATTGCCTGCTGCTGCTGCCAAGCACCACCCCCATAGCTGCTGCTCCACACCTCCTTTTCTTTATCCAGGCTCTTCCCCTCCTACCTTTCTGGATAAATATTTTTAATTTACTTCTTTACTGATCTTCCCTGTAGTTTTGATGTTCTGGATTTTATCGGGTTTTTTGTTTGTTTGTTTGTTTGTTTTTTAGTTTTGAAGTGGTTGTAAATTCATTCTTAGTTGTGATGGAAATGCGGTGTTTCTATCTATGCCTCCATCTGGGCTGGAAGTCCTTTTATTTAAATGTTTTTCTTAAGATTAGGACCAAGACAGGGATGTCCACTTTTACCACTCTTATTCAACATAGAACTGAAAGTCCTAGCCACAGCAATCAGACAAGGAAAAGAAGTATAAAAGCACCCAAATTGGAAAAGAAAAAATAAAACTGTCATTATTGGAAGATGACATGATATTGTATATAGTGATGCCTAATATTCCACAAAAAGTAATAAGCTGATAAGTACAGTAAAATAACAAAATACATAATGTCTGGGAATCAGTTGCATTTTTATATAACAATAATGAACTATCAGAAAGGGGAACTAAAAAATCAATCCCATTTAAAATTAAATCAAAAAAGCTTAAGAATAAATTTAAGGATGTAAAAGACCTGTATTCAGATAATTGTAAGACATTGAAGAAAGACACTGAGGAAGATACAGATAAGTGAAAGAATATACTGTCTTCATGGACAAGAATTAACATTTTTAAAATATCCATACTGCACCAAACAATCTTTAGATTTAATGTGATTCCTATCAAGGTACCAATATCATATTTTTAAAAACTAGAAAAAAATATTCCAAAAATTTTATGGAACCAAAAAGTACTTAGAATAGCCACAGAAATCTTGAGAAAGAAGAACAAAGTTGGAGGAATCATGCTACCTGATATCAAACTACAGTACAAAAACAAAGTAACCAAAACAGCATGGTACTGGCATAAAGACAGATACATTGATCAATGGAACAGAATAAGAAGCCCATAAATAAGCCCACATATTTATGGTCAAATAAGATTTAACAAAGGATGCAAAACATAACAAACAAACAGTTTGGCTTAGTTTGTTGGAGCATTGTCTCATAAACCAAAAGGTGGTGATTTTGATTCCCATTGAGGGCACAGGCCTAGGTTGTGGATTTGGTCCCCAGTTGGGGTACATATAGAGGCGACTGATTGATATTTCTTTCTGACATAGATGTTTATCTCTCTCACTCTTTTCCTCTCTTCACCCTTCTTTACATCAGTGTGCATGTCCCTGGGTTAGGGTTTAAAAAATACAGTGGGGTAAAGACAGTGTATTCCATAAATGGTATAGAAAATTAGACAGATACTTGCAAAAAAAATGAAAATGAGAGCACTTCTTACACCATACACAAGAACAAACTCAAAATAAATGAAAGACAAATATAAGATTTACAAGCATTAAAACCTTAGGGGAAAACTTAGGCCATAAAATCTCTAACATTTTTGTAACCATATATTTCTGATATATCTTCTCATGCAAAAGAAACAAAAGAAAAGATAAACAAATGTGTCTACATTAAAATAAAAAGGTTTTGCACAGCAAAAGAAATTAGCAACAAAATGAAAAGACAGCCCACTGAATGGGAGAACATATTTGTCAGTGATATATCTAAGAGAGGTAATATCCAAAATTTATAAAAAAAGTTATACAACTCAACATTTTTAAAAAAGACAAAAATTTATTTTAAAAATTTTGCAAAGGCCTTAATAGAAACTTCTCAAAGGGCTCATACAGATAACTGATAGACATATAAAGAAGATGTTCAATGTATTAGTCATTATAGAAATTCAAAATAGTTTATTCTGTCTGATCTCAATAACTTATTTCAGCTTTATATTTGCATAATATAGTATTTCTATCCTTTTCCGCTCATCCTATTTGTATATTTGAAACAAGAAAAAGCTCAAGTAAACAATCTAATTTTACACTTAAAGGAACTTGAACACAGACAAATAAACCAGGCCAAACATGAGTAAAAGAAAGAAAATAATAAAGATCAGAGCAGAAATAAATGAAATAAAGTTTAAAAAATAATACAAAAAGATCAATGAATCCAAGAGGTGGTTCTTTGAAAAAATAAGCAAGATACATACATTTTACCAGACTCATCAAGAAACAAAAAAGACCCAAATAAAATCAGAAATGAAAGAGAAATATCAACTGACACCAAAGAAATACAAAGGATTATAAGAAAATATTATGAACAACTCTATGCCAACAAATTGAACAACCAGGATGAAATGGATAAATTCCTAGTAACATACAATCTTCCAATGAAAAATCAGGAAGTATAGAGAATCTGAATAGACAAATTCTCTGACTGAAATTGAAACTGTTCAAAAATAACAACTCCTCTTCTCAAACTATTTCATAAAATTCAAGAGAAGGGAAGATTCCCAAACTTATTTTATGAGGCTAGCATCATCCTAATTCTAAAACTAGATAGAGACATTAAAAATACAAACAAACAAACAAAACAACAACAAAAAAGACACATGAAAATTATAGGACAATATCCCTGATTAATATAGATGTAAAAACATTCAACAAAATATTAGCAAACCAAAAACAGCAATACATCAAAAAGTTTACACATCTTGATTAAGATGGATTTATTCCTTGATTGAAAGGTTGGTACAACATTTGCAAATCTGTAAATGTGATACACCACATAAAAAATGAAAGATAAAAACCACATGATTATATCAATAGCTGTACAAGGTCATTTGATAAAATCCAGCTCCCATTTATGATAAAGACTCTCAGCAAAGTGGGAATACAGAGATCATACCTAAACATAATAAAAGCCATATATGACAAACCCACAGCTAGAATCATACTCTATGGTCAAAAACTAAAAATGTTTCTTCCCCTTAAAATCGGGAGCATGACAGGGATGTCTACTTGCACCTCTCTTATTAAACATAGCGCTGGTAGTCCTAGCCATAGCAATCAGACAAGAAGAAGAAATAAAAGGCATCTGAATTGGAAAAGCAAAATTGTCCTTATTTGCAAATGACATGGTACTGTACATAAAGAACCCTAAAGATTTTACCAAGAAACTACTAGAACTGATAATAAATTCAGAAAAGTAACAGGATACAAAATTAGTATCCAGAAATCAGTTGCATTTTTATATGCCAAAATAAGCTATCAGAAAGAGAAATTAAGAACACAATCACATTCATGATTGCTTCAAAAAGAATAAAATACCTGATACAAATCTAACCAAGGATGCAAATCCCTGTACTCAGAAAATTATAAAACAGTGAAGAAGGCAAAAAGATATAAATAAGTGGAAACACATACTATGTTTATGGATAGGAAGAATTAACACAATTAAAATGTCTATGCTACCCAAGTCAATCTATAGATTCAATATAATTCTTATCAAGTTTTCAAAGATGTATTTCACAGAACTAGAACAAATATTTCAAAAATTATTATGGAATCACAAAAGTGATCCACATAGCAAAAGTGATCCTGAGAAAAAACAAAGTTAGAGGAATCACACTATTTAATATCAAACTACAGTATAAGACCACATTAATTAAAAAAGCATGGTACTCGCATAAAAACAGACACATAGATCAATGGAACAGAATAGATAGCTCAGAAATAAACCTACAAATTTACAGTCAATTAATATTTGACAGAGGAAGCAAACACATACATGGGCTAGAGATAGTTTATTTAATAAATGGTGTTGGGAAAGTTGGACAGATACATGCAGAAAGGTCAAACTAGACCACCTTTCTACACCGCACACAAGAATAAATTCAAAATGGATTAAAAATTTAAATGTTAGGGAGATTTCCAGCCAAGATGGAGGCCTAGACTGACACATCCCATCTCCCTCCACAACTAAGGAGGAATATAACTACCACAAAACCAGAAATAACAAGAAGGTCCAGAAAATATATGGAAGACCAACATATGAAGTTATAAAGAAGTGGTGCTCATCCGGATGGGTAGGTGGGGGAAAAGGTGGGGCATAGAGGTCAAGCTGTGCTAGTGGCAGCAGCAACAGCGATGACAGTGAGACAAAGGTAACAAACACCCATATTTAAGGGGAGGCGAGAGGTGCCTGGGGAGAACCCCCGACTGAAGACCAGACCCGTCTTCTTCCGACTCCACCACCAGGGAAGGCAGACCCCCATTGCCTTGGACTGTGAGGCAGAGAGGGGGTGGGGATGGAGGAAGAGGTCTCCCAGCAGAGAGTGAATGGCAGGAATCCATCTTGGACCCCCATCCCCACAGAAAACATCACAGCATGGTGAGAAGTGTCACCCGATTGTGAGGAGGGCATGGAGCTCCATCCCCTATAGCGTAGGAGGTGTGACAGCCCCGCCCAGGAAGCAAAGGTAAACACAAAACTGTCAGGATGGCACAGATCATGATAGAGATCCCTGTGATGCAGCTGACTAGACAATAAATATCTAATCTAACCAAACAGCAGATAGGAAATCTTTCTGAGGCACAGTTCAGAGCTTTGGATATAAAAATGCTTACTGACCTAACAGCAGATCTTAAACAAGATGGGGAAGGAATGAAAGCTAGTACTGCTGAAATGAAGAAAAACACATATGAAGCTAGTGGTGAGGAAAAGAAAATCAGGGATCAAATCAACAAATCGTAACATAGGGAAGGAAAGAACAGTCAATCAGTGCAGAAAGAGGAAAAGAGAAGTGAGGAAAATGAGGAGAGGCTCAGAAACTTATGAGACAGCTATAAACAGGCCAACATTTGAATCATAGGGTTGCCAGAAGGTGAAGAAGAAGAACTAGAAATTAAAAAATTATGTGAAACAATAATGAAGCAGAACTTTCCTAACTTGGGGAAAGATATAGACTTACAGGTCCAGGAAGCACAGAGAGATAAAAAAAAACCAAAAAAAAAAAAAAAACAACTGGACCCAGGGAGAACCACACCAAGACAAACTATAATCAAAATACCAAAAATTAAGGATAAAGAGAGAATCTTAAAAGCATCAAGAAAGAAGAAGAGAATTATGTACAAAGAGGTCCCAATAAGACTCTCAGCTGATTTCTCAAAAGAAACCCTGCAGGCAAGAAGGGACTGGCAAGAAATATTCAAAGAAATGAAAAGCAAAAACCTACAACCACAATTATGTACTCTATCCAGTGAAGCTGTCATTCAGAATAGAAGGGCAGAGAAAGTGCTTCCAGGACAAAGTAAAACTGAAGGAGTTCATCAGATCCAAACCACTGTTATATGAAATGTTAATGGGACTTGTTTAGGAGAAAGAGGATCAAAACTATGAACATTAAAATAAAAACTGTATCAAAATAAGCAACAACAGAAGCTAGGAAACTGAAACAAAGGCAAGTTAAGTAGGCAACGAGAGTCGGTCGGCAGCCGTCCGTCTCGAGAGACGATGGTGTAGCTTCTTAAGAGTCTATCTGCACCGCCGAGAATGGTTGTGCAGTCTGACTCAGGAGTGACAAGGTATCTGTCTCCTCCCGTGTTGAATCGACATCTTGCGATGATGCTGGAGTGTCCTCTCCAGTGAAGCTGAAGCTACAGAGCCTGGGCAGGTTGATATGGAGGGTCTGCTGTTGCCCATGCAGCAGACCCCCCCTCTCTTCGCAGCTGAAGGGTCCAAGGGAAAGACGGAGTCAATACAGTTTGGCTTCAGGTGCGCCGCAGGAGTTGCCGGTGTTGATTACAACGTCAAACCGCCTTAGGGACTCCGGCTCCGGATTTTCTGTCGGGGTTTACTCCCTTAGCCTTTCCCCTGAAGAGGTATGCCGCAAGGCAGCGGAGGTTTTTTGGAGTCAGAGTTTTCCTTCTCTGATGTGCCCTGACTGGAAGATCGAACCAGCGACACTTAGCTCGCAGGCCGACGCTCGATCCACTGAGCCAAACCAGCCAGGGTCGACGAGAGTAGGAAAAGAATTATAGGTATGGGGAACATTATGACTGGAGGTCAGCAGGGAGGGGCAAAGGGGGAAAGGGAAAGCAGGAATTAAGAAGCATAGTATGGAGAGGGAAAGATGGTGGCAGAGTAGGGGCAGTGTTCTCTGCTCCTTCCTGTTAAGGAGAGATTCCAGGAATGAATGGGGAGAGGAGTGACTGAGTGTGGATCTCCGATAGTGTGAACAGGGAGGAGAGCATGGGAGCAGCGTGGAGGCGGGTGGAGGGGTTTACCACGCACTGCAGGCTGAGCCATTCTGGGACCTGGTGTGCCTGCAATACCAAGCCAGAGAGCTCAATAGCCAAGAGCTGCTTGGAGGCTCCCCCTGCCAGCGGCACACCAATAAGTGAATTCTTGTAGGGAGTTAGGGAGAGGATTTGGCTGAAAAAGCCAGAGGAGTGAGAGAACAGTGAACAACCAGGACTGGGAGAAACCGTGTGATCTGAGTCTAGAGGGAAACCTCGTCAGCTGCAACCTCCAACTGAAAGCTCGGCATTCCGGGAGCGCACAACACTTGCGCTATGGCCCTACAGAACAAAGGGACAGTTTTGGGGCAAGGAGACAGGCCACACAGAAAAGCTTCTGCGGAACTCTGGACTGGGGGAGAGCTCCTGAGCAAGAGAGCACTGCATGCCCCCAGCGCTTTGAGCGATCACACTAGAATCCCACAGAAGAAAAGGCGGGTTTGGGACTAGGAGAAAAATAGGACGTGCAGGGTGTGTAAGTAGGGAAAAGAGCGGAGACTGTGGTTCTGGAGTGGAAATGGTTTTAGGGCGGGGAGAAGGGCCTGCAGGGAAAGGCTGCTGTGGAGCTCCAGACTGGTGGAGAGCTCCTGGGTAGGAGAGCGCTGCGCTGACCGACCACACTAGAGTCCTGCAGAACAAAGGGACAGTGCTGGGGTGGGGAGAGAGATAGAGTGCGCAGGTCTATAGACAGGGAAGCCAGCGGAAACTGTAGCTTGGAAAGGAGACAGTTTTGGGGCAAGGAGAAGAGCTGATGCGGGAAAGCTGCTGCAGAGCTCCAGACTAGGGGAGAAGGAGAGCACCGCTGGGCCCAGAGCTTTGACCAACTGTGCCAGGGTCCTGCAGAACAAAGGGACAGTCTTGAGACAGGGAGAGAGGTAGGGTGCGCAGGCATATAGACAGGGAAGAGAGCAGAAGCTGTAGCCTGGGAATAGAGACACGACTGGAGGCAGGGCGGGGACTGCTCGTAGGCACAGGCTGGACCAACAGTGGGAAGGAGTACCTGGACAAGCCTGAGGAGGGGTGAGGGTGCCACAGGAGGTGACAACTAAACGCAGCTCACAGCAGAGCGGCGGTAGGCCCACGAATAAAAGACTAGCAATCCAAGAATCAAGCAGGACCTTCCCACAGCCAGCCAACCAACCAGAAAAGATTTGAAAACCATGCAATTTTGAATATGGGCGGACCCAGGAAGGAAGAAACGAAAAACAAAAAACACACAAACGAAAAATACTCAGAGACTGTGACTAAAAGTTGAATTGAGTTAAAATCCTCTCATTCTTTTATTCCTCACTCTCTCTCTAAATGCCCCTCCTGTCCTTTCTTATTCTCTCTCCTTTTCTCCCCTCCTCTTCCCTCCCTTCTCTCCCTTTAGCATGTCTCCCCTTCATCCTATTTATTCTTAATTTTTTAATTTTAAGTTCTCTCCCTTTCCTCCCTATTCCCTTCTTCTAATCCCCTTTCCCTCCCCCTTATCTTCGTCCTCCCTCCGTTTCCTTTCTCTCTCTCCTTTCTCTGCACTAAGCACTTTCAATTATATTAAATTTCTTTCTTTATTTTGACCCCCTTAAGTCTCCATTTGTTTTTCTTTCTTCTCTCTCCCTTATTTTCTTTCTCTCCCTATAAATATTCTCTCTCTCTTCCTTTCTCTCTTCTTATTCCACTTTTTATTCTAATCTTTTAATATTTAAATTTTAATTCTAATCTATTCCGCTCCCCCTTCACCCTCCCTTTCTTACTCCTTCTCTCTTTCCTCCACATCCCCTTTCTTCTTTCACTCCTTCTTGTATTTCTCTCCTTCATCCTATCTTTGTCAACTCTTCAATTTCAATTTTTCCCTCACTAATATCTCTGCTTCCTCTTGGTTTCCTTCCTGGCCCGGTGTTCTTTCCCTCCCTCACCCTCTTCTTTCTTCCCTTCTTTCTTTCTAAGTACTTTTAATTTTATTAATATTTTTCTTAATCCTGCCCCCCGCTCCCTCTCCATTCAATTATTCTTGCTTCCCCATCCCATCTCTTATTCCTCTCTCTATATATTCTCTCTTTCTCTATCTTGCTATTTTATATCATGTTTTAATTTGCTAATTTTTTTATAATATATATTTTAAAATTTTAATCCAGTTCCCCCTATTCTCCCTCCCCTCTTCTTTCATTCTCTGTCCTATCCTTCTCTTCTCTACTTTCTCTTTCTCTTTCCTCTCTCCCTTCCTGTCTTGCTATTTTCTACTCTGTATTTTTATTCTTAAAAAATTCTTTCTGAATCTGTTTCCTACCTTCTAACCCCCTAAGCCCTCTGCTTCAATTTTTGGCTGGCTGTCTGCCTGGATGTCTGTTGTATCTATCCTCCCTTCCACATTAAACATATAGCATATATGGATTATATAATTCTAATACTATACACTTCCACTTTCTCACTATACACTGTAACCCTCTCCTACATTTCAAACATACAGTGTAAATGTTAATTGCTGTCTTACATAACCTTGATCCCAATTGCTAATATTATTACTCTATCACCTTCCTTCTCAAAAGTTACCCTTCCTTCATTTAAAACAACTCCTATCTGTTTCTCCTACAAAATAAGAGTCCCAATATCTCCACAAGTATATTAATACGGGTTCATTTGCAACCTATAGTGAGATTGTAGTTGGGGGAGATATTGGAGGGTGTGGGTTTCTTACCTGGGTTGTGTGATTACATTTTAGCAGCACCTCCACAAAAGATCTCAAGACAAGATGGGCAGAGTTACTCTGAATCAACTAACTAGAGGAAAAGACCCACCAAAGAGTAGCTGAAATACAACCAGACAGATTAAACAAATAACATCAAGGACAACACAGATGGAGATCCAAGATGGCAGAGAAGTAAGTGGAAGCTACACTAATCTCCTCCCAGGACCAGGCAGTGGTGACTCAGCCCCAGTACAGTAGACAGACCATTCCTCTCCAAGTGGCATCAGCCTAAGGGGAAATAAAAGCCCTGCCTACAGTAATTAAGCTGCCACACCAACGGTCCTTAAGCCTGATGGATACTCACAGATTGAATAGGTTAACAACTAAAAAAGACAGATAAAGGAAGTAGACCCCTGGAAGTCTCCAACAGGCTGCCTAGGGCCAGCCTGGTACATGATCTGATGCTACCAGAGGCAGATCCAGGAAGTGCAGATCAATCTAAGAAGCACTAACAAACAATAGAAGTCACAAAAATGGGGAGACAGAGAAACAACCCCCCATTAAAAGGAAAGGTAGAATCTCCAGAGAGAGTACTAAATGAAATAGATGGGAGCAAACTATCAGATATGGAATTCAAAACATGGATTATGGAAAGGCTGAATGAGCTCAGTGGAAACTACAAAGAACTCTAGGGAAACCACAAGAAACTCCAGAAAAATTATAAGGAACTTACTGAGAATTAATCCAGCATGAAAAAGGACATAGAAGCTATCAATAAGAGCCAGGAAGAAATGAAGAATACGATCTCTGAATTGAAGACCACAGTAGAAGGAATTAAAAGCAGCCTAGAGGAAGCAGAAGATCGAATCAGCGAGCTGGAGGACAGCGTACACAAAAACTCCCAGACAGTGCAACAAAATGAAAAAAGACTGAACAAGACTGAAGAGGTTCTAAGACAGCTGCAGGACAACATGAAATGTAATAATATCCGTAACATAGGAATTCCAGAAGGAGAAGAAGAAGAGGACGGGATAGAAAACCTCTTTGAAAAACTAATCACAGAAAACTTCCCTCACATGAGGAGAGAAAGAGTCATGCAAGTCCAGGAAGCACAGAGGGTCCTAATGAAGATGAAACCCAACAGGCCCACCTCAAGACACATCATAATTAAAATGGCAACATTCCAAGACAAAGAGAATCCTAAAAGCAGGAAGAGAGAAACAACTAATAACATACAAGGGAACTCCAATAAGGCTACCATCAGATTTCTCAGCAGAAACAATACAAGCCAGAAGGGAATGGCAAAAACTATTCCAAGCAATGAAAAATAAAGGCCTACAACGTATAATACTCTACCCAGCAAAGCTCTCATTCAAAATGGAGGGTGAAATAAGGAGCTTCCAAGACAAAAGAAGGCTAAAAGAATACATCTCCACCAAAACAGCAATTCAAGAGATTCTAAAGGATCTGCTTTAAGAAGATAAAGAAACAGAGAGACAGAGAAGAACACGAGTACAAAGGGGAAAAATGACAATGAATAAGTACTTATCGGTAATAACCTTAAATGTAAATGGACTAAACAATCCAATTAAAAGACATAGAGTAGATCAATGGATTAGAAAGAATGACCCACATATATGCTGTCTACAAGAGACCCACCTTAGAACAAAATATCTACACAGACTGAAAGTAAAGGGATGGAAAGAAGTATTTCAAGCAAATGGACATAAAAAAAAAAGAAAGCTGGGGTAGCAATACTCATATCAGACAAAACAGATTTCACGGCAAAGGCCAGAAAAAAAGACAAAGAATGGCATTTCATAATACGTAAGGGAAAAGTACATCAAGAAGATATAACCCTAATAAGTATATATGCACCCAAATTAGGAGCACCGAAATATGTAAGGAAAATTTTGAAAGACTCCAAGAAAGATATAGACAGCAACACACTCATAGTAGGGGACTTTAACACCCATTGTCAACAATGGACAGATCTTTGAAGCAAAGAAACACCAAAGATATTGAGGCACTGAACGACACCCTAGATCAAATGAACTTAGTTGATGTATATAGAAGTTTCACCCCAAAGAAGCAAAATATACATTCTTCTCAAGTGCACATGGAACATTTTCAAAGATAGACCACAGGGTAGGACACAAAAAGAGTCTCAACAAATTCAAGAAAACTGAAGTTATATCAAACAACTTCTCAGATAACAATGGCTTAAAATTGGAAATCAACCTCAAGAAAAAAACTCAAAAACATTCAAACTCTTGGAGAATGAATTACATGCTATTAAATAATGAATGGGTTAACAATGACATTACGGAAAAAATAAAGAAAATTTCTGGAAACGAATGATAATGAACACACAACAACCCAAAACCTATGGGATACAGCGAAAGCAGTCCTGAGAGGAAAGTTCATAGCAATAAATGCCTACCTAAAAAAGCTAGAAGAATCTCTAATAAAAAATTTAACCCTATGGCTACAAGAACTAGAGGAAGAACAACAAGCAAAGCCCAGATCAAGTAGAAGGAAGGAAGTCATCAAGATCAGAGCAGAATTAAATGACATAGAGACTAAACTAACAATTCAAAAGATCAACAAAATTATGAGCTGGTTTTGAAAACATAAACAAAATTGACAAGCCTTTAACCAGGCTCATCAAGAAAAAAAGAGAGAGAACCCAAATAAATAAATTCAGAAACGAAAGAGGAGAAATCACAACTGATACCACAGAAATACAAAGGATTGTAAGAAATTATTATGAACAACTGTTTGGAAAGAAATTTGACAACCTAGAGGAAATGGACAGATTCCTGGAAACCTATAGTCTTCCCAAACTGAATCAAGAATAAGCAGAAAGTCTGAATAGACCAATAACAGCTAATGAAATTGAAGCAGTAATCAAAAAGGTCCCAGCACACAAAAGCCCTGGACCGGATGGCTTCACAAGTGAATTTTACCAAACATTTAGGAAAGAACTAACTCCTATCCTCCTCAGACTATTCCAAAAGATCCAAGAAGTAGGAAGACTCCCAAACTCATTCTCTGAAGCCAGTATAACCCTAATTCCAAAACCAGGTCAAGACACAACAAAGAAAAAAAACTATAGGCCAATATCGCTGATAAACATAGATGCTAAAATCCTCAACAAAATATTGGCAAACCGGATCCAGCAACACATTAGAAAGATCATATACCACAGTCAAATGGGATTCATTGCAGTGATGCAAGGATGACTTAATATTCGCAAATTCATAAATGTCGTCGTCGGCAGCCATCCGTCTCGAGAGACGATGGTGTAGCTTCTTAAGAGTCTATCTGCACCGCCGAGAATGGCTGTGCAGTCTGACTCGGGAGTGACACGGTATCTGTCTCCTCCCGTGTTGAATCGACATCTTGCGATGACGCTGGAGTGTCCTCTCCAGTGAAGCTGAAGCTACAGAGCCTGGGCGGGGTGATATGGAGGGTCTGCTGTTGCCCAAGCAGCAGAACCCCCCTCTCTTCGCAGCTGAAGGGTCCAAGGGAAAGACGGAGTCAATACAGCTTGGCTTCAGGTGCGCCGCAGGAGTTGCCGGTGTTGACTACAACGTCGAACCGCCTTAGGGACTCCGGCTCCGGATTTTCTGTCGGGGTTTACTCCCTTAGCCTTTCCTCTGAAGAGGTATGCCGCAAGGCAGCGGAGGTTTTTTGGAGTCAGAGTTTTCCTTCTCTGATGTGCCCTGACTGGAAGATCGAACCAGCGACACTTAGCTCGCAGGCCGACGCTCAATCTACTGAGCCAAACCAGCCAGGGTTCATAAATGTAATACACCACATAAACAAAATGAAAGACAAAACCACATGATCATATCAATGGATGCAGAAAAAGCAATTGATGAAGTACAACACCCATTTATGATGAAAACTCTCAGCAAAATGGGAATAGAGGGAGCATACCTCAACATAATAAAGACCATATATGAGAAAACTGAAGCCAACATCATACTTAACGGGCAAAAACTGAGAGCATTCCCCCTGAGATCAGGAACAAGACAAGGATGTCCGTCCTCTCCACTCCTACTCAACATAGTCTTGGAAGTTCTAAGCACAGCAATCAGACAAGAAAGAGAAATAAAAGGCACCCAAACTGGAAAAGGGGAAGTAAAACTGTCATTATTTACAGATGACATGATAGTTTACATAGAAAACCCTATACACTCCACAAAAAAACTACTCAACCTAATAAGTGAATTCAGCAAAATAGCTGGATACAAAGTCAATATTAAGAAATCGAAGGCATTTCTATACACCAACAATAATAACTCAGAGATAGAAACTGAAAGAAAAATCCCATTTACCATAGTAACAAGAAAATAAAATACCTACGAATAAACTTAACCAAGGAGGTAAAAGACGTGTACTCAGAAAACAACATAACACTGAAGAAAGAAATTAAAGAAGATACAAATAAATGGAAGCATATATCATGTTAATAGATGGGAAGAATCAACATTATTAAAATGTCAAAACTACCCAAAGCAATTGGCCCTGGCTGGTTTAGCTCAGTGGATTGAGCGTCGGCCTGCGAGCTAAGTGTCGCTGGTTCGATCTTCCAGTCAGGGTACATCAGAGAAGGAAAACTCTGACTCCAAAAAACCTCCGCTGCCTTGCGGCATACCTCTTCAGGGGAAAGGCTAAGGGAGTAAACCCCGACAGAAAATCCGGAGCCGGAGTCCCTAAGGCGGTTTGACGTTGTAGTCAACACCGGCAACTCCTGCGGCGCACCTGAAGCCAAGCTGTATTGACTCCGTCTTTCCCTTGGACCCTTCAGCTGCGAAGAGGGGGGGGGGTCTGCTGCATGGGCAACAGCAGACCCTCCATATCACCCTGCCCAGGATCTGTAGCTTCAGCGTCATCGCAAGATGTCGATTCAACACGGGAGGAGACAGATACGATGTCACTCCCGAGTCGGACTGCACAGCCATTCTCGGCGGTGCAGATAGACTCTTAAGAAGCTACACCATCGTCTCTCGAGACGGACGGCTGCCGATGACCCAAAGAAATTTATAGATTCAATGCAATCCCTTTTAAAATACCAGCAACATATTTCACAGACCTAGAACAAATATTTAAAATATTTATATGAAACCAAGAAAGAGCCTGAATAGCCACAGCAATTTTGAGGAAGAAGAACAGAGTAAGAGGAATCATAATACCTGATATCAAACTATACTACAAGGCCACGGCAATCAAAACAGTCTGGTACTGGCATAAAAAAAGACATATAGATCAATGTAACAGAATAGAGAGCCCAGAAATAAACCCAAGTTCATATGGTCAACTAATATTTGACAAAGGGGGAAAGAACATCAAATGGAGTGAATAGAGCCTCTTCAACAAATGGTGTTGGGAGAACTGGACAGGGACATGCAAAAAAATGAAACTAGACCACCAGCTCACACCATACACCAGAATAAACTCAAAATGGATCAAAACTTAAGTGTAAGCCATGATACCATAAAAGTCCTAGAGAAAAAAATAGGCAGGAAAATTTCAGATATCCCACGTAGCAACATTTTCACTGATATATCTCCTAAGGCAAGGGAAATAAATGAAATAATAAACAAATGAGACTACATCAAACTAAAAAGTTTCTGCTCAGCTAAAGAAAACATCAGCAAGATGAAAAGGAAACCAACCATATGGGAAAATATATTCGCCAATGACATCTCAGACAAGGGATTGATCTCCAAAATATATAAAGAACTCATATGTCTCAACACCAAGAAGACAGACAAACCAATTAAAAAATGGGCAAAAAACCTGAACAAACACTTCTCCAGAGAGGACATACAGAGGACCCATAGACATATGAAAGAATGCTCAACATCACTAGCCATCAGAGAGATGCAAATAAAAACCACAATGAGATATCACCTCAAACCAGTCAGAATGGCCATCATCAACAAATCAACAAACACCTTGTGCTGGAGAGAATGAGGAGAAACCTGAACCCTGGTGCATTGCTGGTAGGAATGCAGACTGGTGCAGCCACTATGGAAAAGAGTTTGGCATTTCCTCAAAAAACTAAAAATGGAACTGCCTTTTGAACCAGCAATTCCATTGCTAGGATTATATCCGAAAAATCCTGAAACACCAATTCAAAAGAACTTATGCACTCCAATGTTCATAGCAGCACTATTCACAATAGCCAAGTGCTGGAAACAACCTAAGTGCCCATCTGTGGATGAGTGGATCAAAAAACTGTGGTACATTTACACAATGGAGTACTATGTAGCAGAAAGAAAGAAGAAACTTCTACCATTTGCAACAACATGGATGGAACTAGAGAGAATTATGCTTAGCGAAATAAGCCCGGCAATGAAAAAAAAAAAACCTTATGCTGTCACCTATTACAGAAAACTAATGAACAACACAAACAAATGAGCAAAATTGAACAAGAGGTATGTAAACAAGAAGTAGACTAACAGTAACAAGGCGGGGAGGTGGAAGGGAGAGAAGAGGGTAAGAAGAGGAAGGGTCTAGTCAAAGAACATGTATAAATGACCCACGGACATGGGCAACTGAGTAGGAACTGAATGTGGGAGAAGGGAGGGGCAGGGTGCAGGGAAGCAAGAGGGGGAAAAAAGTGAGACAACTGTAATGGAAAAAATTTCTTTTTGGTGCGGGAGAAATGAAAATGTGAAGAATGGTAATGCCAGTTCAGTGAATATTAAGACAAAGATTTTCCTTCATGTTGTACATTTTTCTCCCTCTCTAATCCCTCCAGAATTTGGCATTCTAAACAAGTAAGTAATCACATAAGTTTCTTTGTATAAAGCTAATAAGACCAGTTGTTATTAGAGGTTCTTTTTTTTTTTGACCAAGTCTTTGACTGGAATGTCAAGCCTAAAGGAGACATGCTTCGGCTCTGGTTGTTACCAAAAGGCCCTGAGGAACTGGGAATGACTTTCAAAGGTAATAAAAGCCCGCGAGATAAAAGGCCTGATACCATGATTGGTGTGTGGTCCACAACAATATTTCCAGGGACGGAACGAAGGTTGTTTACATGAAAGACAGCTAGAAGGGACCTTAAGGCACAATGAAAAACAAGAAAGACTTGGAAAGGAGTGGTGCATAGAGGCAAGGATGTATGCCAGGTATGCGGCCCAGCTTCTGTGCTTTGAAGAGCAGACTGAAGGTCACTTTAAATGTTCCTTGGGTAAGTTCCAGCAGAGCAAAACTAAAGATCATAAGTGATCATTTGCTGCTCTTGTTGTGTTTATGCAAATGAACAGGATAAATTAAAAATGGACTTAATGTAGTCCCTTTAATAACAAGGAGGGTAATCTTAAGGAGAAAAATCTTTATTCAAGGAAAATCACAATGATCAGTGATAGACTATAAAGTAGTGCAGCTAACCATTTTAAAAGTTTCTTCTCATTTAAAATATGTTTTCACTTGAAAGTTAAACCATGTCTGTGGTATCAACAAAGAAATATAAGTTGCAGGCAAGAAGAATGTCAAGTGCCTTGCAACTGGATGTCTTCCCAATAAGACAGTCTTACAGATTTAGAGACTTGTTTGTGGGTTATGTTACATAAATTAACATTTGTTTTTTGTTTTCAAAGGGCACAGGCCTATGACCGCATTACCTGAGTGAATGTCTATATGTATAAGCCTCACTTAATCCTCTCTGCAGCACTGCCTCCTGAGACTCAATGGTTTGGCTGAACTAAATGGCTGGGTTGGTGAAGAATGGGGTGGTCTGTGGGCTTCACTTTAAAACTGGTTTCTCTTTACTATCCTAATGGTTTGGACAGAAAGGACCAAGAGGCCTGAGAGGGGGGAAACCTGAACTATTTCCCTCAGCCGAACTATGTATAACGGGCAAAGGGGTTTTGGACAGTTGAGATGTGCCTAGCACACCTTCCTCCAAAGAAGCCCTTTTTTTCCCTCTAATGTGGGACATTGAAAAGTTAATTCCTGCCTTTTTTCATCTAGTAGTTATGGATTGAATGATTTCTTTTAACCCTTTTGCCAAATCTGTTGCCCCCAGAATAAAACAAAGATGCCAGCCTGTTTAACCAAGCATGCCGTGGTCCAGGGACAGCCAACTGACCTGGAGTCTGCATGATCCTTCCCCATGTAGGAAGGCCACCCTCCCCTTCACACCCCCACTCTTATTAGGGATTTCTGGACCCAAGGGTAGGTAGGATGGCAACCATGTCCAGCTTGAAGCAGCTAGAGGAGCTTGAGACCTTCGCCCATTGTCCTTTACAAGATTACAAAGGGTCTTAATATCTGTGAGGGAGGGATTATTATTTTTTATTTTTAAAATAATTAATTAATCACATATTTATTTAAAAAAAGAAGAAGAAGAATATATGAAAGGGTGAAGCGTGAAAGCTTGTATGTACGAACCATGGGTATGGACTTGGGGGTGGGGATTGCTGGAGGAAGAAGATGCTGGGTGGAGGGGAGTAAAGGGGAGAAAACTGAAACTTTTGTAACAATATAATCAATAAAATACATTAAAAAAAAAGAAACATAGTATGAGGGAATGGAGTAGTAGGATGATGTTGAGAGGAACTATATGTACAACCAATGGGCATGGACTAAGAACTGGGTAAAGCTGGAAGGAGAGGGGTCACTGGGTGGAGGGGAACAAAGGGAAAAGAACTTGGGGCAACTGTAATGGCATAGCCAATAAAGCATATTAAATTTTAAAAATTTAGTGTGATAAACTCAGTGATGTACAGAAAATTTCTTGATAGTGTGGCAGAGAGCTTTTGGTACCATTGCACAGAAACAATATAAATGACAGGGCATTACCTCAATGTCAGTCTAAAGTGAAATTAATGACAATATCTTGGTGCAATATATGTCCCATGAGTAGCTTGAAATGGGAGGGGATAATAATTGGAGAGTTTAGTGCTTTCAATTACTGGTTGATCTCTGTGTAAAAGCCCCATTAAAAAAAGTCATACATTATGGTGGAGTGGGATTCATCCCAGGGATGCAAGGATGGTTTAATATTCACAAGTCTATAAACGTAATAACCACGTAAACAAAATGAAAGGCAAAAAGCACACGATCATATCAATATATGCTCAAAAGGCATTTGGTAAAGTACAACACCCATTTATGATTAAAACAATCAGAAAACTCGGAATAGAGAAAGCATACCTCAACATAATAAGGACCATATACATGAAACCTGAAGCCACATCATACTCAATGGGCAAAATCTGAGAGCATTTCCCCTGAGCTCAGGAAAAAGAAAAAGATGTCCACTCTCTCCACTGCTGTTCAACATAATCTTCAAAGTTCTAGTCACAGCAATCAGACAAGAAAAAGAAATAAAAGGTATCCAAATTGGAAAAGAGGAAGTAAAACTGTCATCATTTGCAGATGACATGATAGTGTACATAGAAAACCTCATCGATTCCACGAAAGAACTACTCAACCTAATAAGTGAATTGGCCAAAAAGCAGGGTACAAAGTCAATATTCAGAAATCAAAGGAATTTTTGTACACCAACAATAAAATATTAGAGATAGAAACTAAAATAAAAACCCATTACTATAACAACAAGAAAAATAAAGTACCTAGGAGTAAACTGAATAAGAGATAAATGAACTGTACTCTGAAAATTACACAACATTGAAGAAAGAAATTAAGAAAGATACAAATAATTGGAAGCAAATAGCATGTTCTCGGATGGGAAGAATCAACATCATCAAAATGGCAATACTTCCCAAAGTAATCCACAGATTCAAAGCAATCACTATTAAAATACCAATGACATATTTTACAGACCTAGAACAAATACTCCATAAATTCATATGGAACAAAAAAAGACCTCGAATAGCAAAAGTAATCTTGAGACAGAAGAACACAGTAGAAGGAATCACAATACCAGACATCAAACAATATTACAAAGCCACTGTGATCAAAACAGTCTGGTACTGGCATAAGAACAGACATTTAGATCAATGGAACAGAATAGAGAGTCCAGAAATAAAGTCAGGACTATACAGTCAACTAATATTTGATAAAGGAGGAAGGAACATAAAATGGAGTGAGAAGAGCCTCTTTAACAAATGGTGCTGGGAGAACTGGACAGGGATGTGCAAAAAAATGAAACTAGACCACCAACTTACACCACACACAAGAATAAGCTCAGGATGGATCAAAGACTTAAATGTAAGTCATGACACTATAAAAGTCCTAGAGGAAAACATAGGTAGAAAAATTTCAGATATCCCATGTAACAATATTTTCACGAATACATCTCCTAAGGCAAGAGAAATAAAGAAAAAAATAAATAAATGGGAGTACATCAAACTAAAGAGTTTCTGCTCATCAAAAGAAAACATCAGCAAGATGAAAAGAAAACCAACCATATGGGAAAACATATTTGCCAATGATGTCTCAGACAGGTGACTGATCTCCAAAATATATAAAGAGCTTATACGACTCAAGATCAAGAAAACAAACAACCCAATTAAAATGGGCAAATGATCTGAACAAACACTTCTCCATAGACGACATACAGAAGGTCCATAGACACATGAAAAAATGCTCAACATCACTAGCCGTCAGAGAGATGCAAATAAAAAACTTACTGAGGTACCACTTTACACCAGTTAGAATGGCCATCATCAACAAATCAACAAACAACAAGTGCTGGTGAGGATGTGGAGAAACAGGAACCCTAGTGCCCTGTTGGTGGGAATGCAAACTGGCACAGCCACTATGGAAAACAGTATGGAATTATCTCAAAAACTAAAAATGGAACTGCTTTTTGAACTAGTGATTTTACTGATAGGATTATACCTGAAGAATCCTGAAACCGCAGTTCTAAAGAACTTATGCACCCCTATGTTCATAGCAGCACTGTTTACAATAGTGCCCACCTGTAGATGAGTGGATCAAAAAACTGTGGTACATTTACACAATGAAATACTATGCAGCAAGAGAAAGAAGGAACTTCTGCCATTTGTGACAACATGGATAGAACTAGAGAATTATGCTTAGTGAAATAAGCCAAGCAAAGAAAGAAAAATACCATATTATATCACCTAATACATGAAACTAAAGTACAACATAAACAAATGAACTAAATAGGATAACAAGCAGAATAACAGTCAATAAGGGGGTGGGGAAAAAGAGAAGGGGGCTAAGTAAGGGAAGAGTTTAGTCAAGGAATGTATATAAATGACTCATGGGCATGGGCAACAGGGAGGGATATGATTGTGGGAGAAGGGGTAGGCTGGGTCGGGGGGAGCAATGGAGAAAAAATGGGATAACTGTAATTGAAAAACCAAAAAATAGAAAACAAAACAAAACTATGGTATATATTTACAATGGAGTACTACATTGCTCCTGCCTGGTTTGGCTCAGTGGATTGAGCGTCGGCCTGCGAGCTAAGTGTCGCTGGTTCGATCTTCCAGTCAGGGCACATCAGAGAAGGAAAACTCTGACTCCAAAAAAAAACCCTCCGCTGCCTTGCGGCATACCTCTTCAGGAGAAAGGCTAAGGGAGTAAACCCCGACAGAAAATCCGGAGCCGGAGTCCCTAAGGCGGTTTGACGTTGTAGTCAACACCGGCAACTCCTGCGGCGCACCTGAAGCCAAGCTGTATTGACTCCGTCTTTCCCTTGGACCCTTCAGCTGCGAAGAGAGGGGAGGTCTGCTGCATGGGCAACAGCAGACCCTCCATATCACCCTGCCCAGGCTCTGTAGCTTCAGCTTCACTGGAGAGGACACTCCAGCATCATCGCAAGATGTCGATTCAACACGGGAGGAGACAGATACCGTGTCACTCCCGAGTCAGACTGCACAACCATTCTCGGCGGTGCAGATAGACTCTTAAGAAGCTACACCATCGTCTCTCGAGACGGACGGCTGCCGACGACGACTACATTGCTGAAAGGAAGAAGAAACTTTTACCATTTGCAACAACATGGATGGAACTAGAGAGAATTATACTTAGTGCAATAAGCCAGAGAATGAAAGAAAAATACCTTATATGCTGTCACCTATTACAGGAGACTAGTGAACAGCACAAATAAACGAGCAAAATTGAATCAGAGGTATGTAAACAAGGAGTAGACTAACATTGACAAGGGAGGAGGGGGGAGAGAGAGACGGGGCTAAGAAGGGGAAGGATGTAGTCAAAGAACATGTATAAATGACCCATGGACATGGACAACTGGGTGGGAACTGACTTTGGGAAAAGGGGTGGTAAGGGTTCAGGGAAGCAATAAGGAAAGAAGTGGGACAATTTTCACAGAAAAACAGACAAATAAAAATTTATAGTGGGGGGAAAAATGAAATCAAAATAAATTAATTAATGGGCCAGCAGATGCTCTCTCCCCTCCAAAAAAATAACCTCACATATAGGAAAGTGAACAAAAGAAAATGTGAAGTATTGAAATGCAATTTTAGTGAATATTAGAAGGACAAGGATTTCCCTTCACATTGTATATTTTTCTCCCTACCTGATTCCTCCAGAATTTGGCATTCTGAAGAAGTAAGTAATGACATAAGGTTCTTTGCATAAAACTAAGAAGACCAGTTGTTAATAGAGTTTTTATTGACCAAGACTTTGACTGTAATATCATGCCTAAAGGAGGCATGCTTGGGCTCTGGTTGTTACCAAAAAGACCTGAGGAACTGGGGTTGACTTTTGAAGGTAATAAAAGCCCATGAGTCAAAACGCCTGGTATCTTGGCTGGTTGTGTGGTTCATGGCAATCTTTCCAGGGAGGGAACAAAAATGGCTAGAAGGGGCCTTAAGGCACAATAGAAAAACTGAAGGACTTGGAAAAGACAGCATTTACAGTCAAGGCTGAATGGCAGGTATGTGGCTCAGCTTCTGTGCCCTGAAGGCAGACTGAAGGTCACCCTAACGGTTCCTTGTGTAAGTTCCAGCAAAGCAAATGTAAAGATTGTATGGGATCATTTGCTGCTCTTGTTGTGTTTATGCAAACCAACAGGATAAATTAAAACTAGACTTAATGCACTCCCTTTAATGACAAGGAGGATAATCTTGAGGAGAAAAATCACAATTCAAGGAAAATCACAATGCTCAGTGGTAGACTATAAAGTAGTACAGCTAACTGTCTTTAAAGTTGATTTTCATTTAAAGTTTGTTTTAATTTGAATGTTAAACTAGGTCTGTGACAGCATAAAAAAAGCTTAATTTACAATCCAAAAAAATGTCAAATGCATTGCAATTGGATGTCTTCCCAATAAGACAGTCTCACAGATCTAGAGACCAGTTTGTGGGTTATGTTGCATAAATTAACATGTGTGTGTTTTTTTTATAGGTCATAAGCCTATTATATCATTACTTGAGTTATTGCCTGTACATATAGGCCTCACTTAATCCTGTCTGCATCGCTGCCTCCTGAGACTCAATGGGTTGGCTGAACTAACTGGCTGGGTTGGTGAAGCATGGGGTGATCTGTGGGCTTCACTTTAAAACTGGTTTCTCTTTTCTATCCTACAGGCTTGGACAAAAATGACCTAGAGGTCTGAGAGCATGGAAACCTAAAATATTCCCCTCAACTAAAACTAAGTATAGTGGGCAAAAGAGTTTTTGACAGGAGTGACATGCCTTGCACCCCTTCCTCCAAAGAATTTTTTTTCCTTATGGGCTATTGAAAAATTAATTCCTACCTTTTGTCATCTAATGGTTATGGATTAAATGATGACTTTTAATCCTGTTACCAAATCTGTTGCCCCCAGAATAAAACAAGAGTGACAGCCTGTTAAACTGAACATGCCATTGTTTGGGGACAGACAACAAACCTGGAGTCTGCAAGATCCTTCTCCTTGTGGGAAGGCCACCCTCCCCTCCACACTCCCACTCTTATTAGGGATTTCTGGGCCTAAGTGTAGGTAGGACAACAACCATGTCTAGCTTGAAGCGGCTAGAAGAGCATGATACCTTTGTCCACTGTCTTTTATAAGCTTATAAAGGGTCTTAAGTCTGAGGGAGGATATTGTTACAGAGCAGGTTCCCCCCAAAAATATATGAATAAATTAATTATTCAAAAAAAAATAAAGAAATGGAGGAAGGAGGGAAAGTGAGAGATAAAGAGGGAGAGAGGACAAAGAAGGAAATTCAACATTATTTGGGCAGCAGGCAAAAGATAATCCCCTCATATTTGAAAGCATCTATGGTTGATGAATAATGAAAAGATATTTGAGCCTTATTTGTTTTTAAATATTTACTTGATGTAGTAAAATTCAGGGAAAATAAAGTAAGCTATCACAGTGAGTTGAAGACCTAAAATGGACCACCTGAAACATGAGCTTAAAAAAATACTATGATTCCAGTCCAGAAACTTTAATTTTACACAAGGGAGTGAGAAACTTCATGGCCTGTAACATTTTTTTATATAGTTATGTGCCCTGGGGAAGGAAGAAGAAGGCTCATCTCTGCATCCCAGAGTGGAGGTTACTTCTGCCTCCTGGCCTCTGCCTGTGATGTGTTGTCTGACTCTGTGTCAGACACTGTCCACTGGGCCAGCTACATCTGAGCACCCATGTCTAGGATACTATCTTATTTCCAAGATCACCTCAGATTCTACCATTTCAGAGAGTTTTTATGACTCCCACACCTTTTTTTTTTTAAAGAGTACTTGAATCCCCTACTGCTGTTCCAGAGTCCATGGACTTTGTAGGAGAAATGATCACTTCTTAAGTTGTATCCTGGATATCTATGGGGTGGATTTATATTTTGTCATCTTAGTTGAGCTGAAATGATTATTGCTTATAATTCTCTGCTCTGAACTGTTCCAAGAGAGCAAGGACCACATTTTTCACTCTTTTTTTTTTTAATTTTATTTTTTGGTTATTCAATTACAGTTGTCCCATTTTTCCCCCATTGCTCCCCCCTCCCAGCCCATCCCTTCCCCTACAATTATATCCCTCCCCGTTGTCCATGTCCATGAGTCATTCATATAAGTTTCTTGACTAGACCCTTCCCTTACTTATCCCCCTTCTCTCCCTCCCCCCTCCCCCCTACTGACTACTATTCTAGTCTTTGCCTATTTAGTTCATTTGTTTGTGTTGCTCTTTAGTTTCCTGTATTGGGTGATATCATATGGTATTTTGCTTTCTTTGCCTGGCTTATTTCACTAAGCAAAATTCTCTCTAGTTCCATCCATGTTCTCACAAATGGCAGGAGTTCATTCCTTCTTTCTGCTACATAGTATTCCATTGTGTAGATGTACCACAGTGTTTTTTTTTTAATTTATTTGTTTGTTTGTTTATTTATTTTTAGAGAGAGGGGAAAGGAGAAAGAAAGGGAGAGAAACATCACAGTGTGGTTGCCTGTCACTCACGCCCCCAACTGGGGACCTGACATGCAACCTAGTCATGTGCCCTGACTGGGAATGGAACCAGCGACACTTGGCTTGCAGGCCGAGGCTCAATCCACTGAGCCACAGCAGCCAGGGCTTCTGTACCACAGTTTTTTGATCCACTCATCCACAGATGGGCACCTAGGCTGTTTCCAGCACTTAGCTATTGTAAACAGGGCTGCTATGAACATAAGGGTGCATAAATTCTCTTGAATTAGGGTTTCAGGATTTTTCGGGTATAATCCTAGCAGTGGAATCACTGGTTCAAATGGTAGTTCCATTTTTAGTTTTTTGAGGTAATTCCATACTGTTTTCCATAGTGGCTGCACCAGTCTGCATTCCCACCAACAGTGCAGTAGGGTTCCTGTTTCTCCACATCCTCGCCAGCATTTGTTGTTTGTTGATTTGTTTTTTTTTTTAATGTTTTTTATTGATTATATTGTTACAACAGTTCCAATTTTCACCCCCTTGATCCCCTCCACCCACGTTGATTTGTTGATGATTGCCATTCTGACAGGTGTAAGGTGGTATCTCATTGTGGTTTTTACTTGCATCTCTCTGATGGCCAATGATGTTGAGCATTTTTTCATGTGCCTATGGACCTTCTGTATGTCCTCTTTGGAGAAGTGTTTGTTCAGGTCCTTTGCCCATTTTTTAATTGGGTTGTTTGTTTCTTTGATGCTGAGTTGTATAAGCTCTTTATATATTTTGGAGATCAATCCCTTGTCTGAGGTGTCATTGGCAAATATGTTTTCCCATATGGTTGGTTCCCTTTTCATCTTGCTCATGTTTTCTTTTGATGAGCAGAAACTTTTTAGTTTGATGTAGTCCCATTTGTTTATTTTTTCCTTTATTTCTCTTGGCTTAGGAGATGTATCCGTGAAGATATTGTTACGTGTGATATCTGAAATTTTCCTGCCTATGTTTTCCTCTGGGACTTTTATGGTGTCATGGCTTACATTTAAGTCTTTGATCCATCCTGAGCTTATTCTTGTGTGTGGTTTAAGTTGGTGGTCTAGTTTCATTTTTTTGCATGTCCCTGTCCAGTTCTCCCAGCACCATTTGTTAAAGAGGCTCTTCTCACTCCATTTTATGTTCATTCCTCCTTTATCAAAGATTAGTTGACCATAGAGGCCTGGGTTTATTTCTGGGCTTTCAATTCTGTTCCACTGATCTATATGTCTGTTCTTATGCCAGTACCAGACTGTTTTGATCACAGTGGCTTTGTAGTATTGTTTGACATCTGGTATCGTGATTCCTCCTGCTGTGTTCTTCTGTTTCAAGATTGATTTTGCTATTTGGGGTCTTTTTTGGTTCCATATGAATTTTTTGAGGATTTGTTCTAGGTCAGTGAAATATGTCATTGGTATTTTAATAGGGATTGCATTGAATTTGTAAATTGCTTTGGATAGTATTGCCATTTTGATGATGTTGATTCTTCCCATCTAAGAACATGCTATTTGCCTCCATTTATTTGTATCTTCCTTAATTTCTTTCTTCAATGTTGCATAATTTTCAGTGTATAGGTCTTTTATCTCTTTGGTTATGTTTATTCCTAGGTACTTTATTTATTTATTTTTTTTGTTGCTATGGTAAATGGTATTTTCTTTTTTGCTTCTGTCTCTTATATTTTATTGTTGGTGTACAGAAATGCCTTAGATTTCTGTATATTTATTTTGTACCCTGCTATTTTGCCAAATTCACTTATTATATCAAGTAGTCTTTTAGTGGAGTTTATAGGGTTTTCTAGGTATACTATCATGTTGTCTGCAAATAGTGATAGTTTTACTTCTTCTTTCCCAATTTGGATGCCTTTTATTTCTTTGTCTTGTCTGATTGCTGTGGCTAGGACTTCCAACACTATGCTGAATAGAAGTGGGGAGAGTGGACAGCCTTGTCTAGTTCCTGATTTCAGGGGGAATGCTTTCAGTTTTTGTCCATTGAGTATGATGTTGGCTTCAGGCTTCTCATATATAGCCTTAATTATGTTAAGGTATGCTCCCTCTGTTCCCATTTTGCTGAGTGTTTTCAACATAAATGGATGTTGTACTTTATCAAATGCTTTTTCTGCATCTATAGATATGATCATGTGATTTTTATCTTTCATTTTGTTTAGGTGATGTAGTATATTTATTGATTTGAGAATATTAAAACATCCTTGCATCCATGGGATGAATCCCACTTGATCATGGTGTATGAGCTTTTTGATGTATTGTTGGATCCTGTTTGCCAAAATTTTATTGAGGATTTTAGCATCTATGTTCATCAGTGATATTGACCTGTAGTTTTCTTTCTTTGCTGTGTCTTGAACTGGTTTTGGGATTAGGGTAATACTGGTTTCATAGAAAGAGTTTGGGATTTTTGCCTCTTCTTGGATTTTTTGGAATAGTTTGAGGAGGGTAGGAGTTAGTTCTTCCCTAAATGTTTTGTAAAATTCGCCTGTGAAGCCATCCGGTCCAGGGCTTTTGTGTGCAGGGAGATTTTGCATTACTGTTTCAATTTCCTTCTTTGTTATTGGTCTGTTGAGACTTTCTACTTCTTCTTGATTCAGTTTTGGAAGGCTATATGTTTCTAGAAATCTGTCCATTTCTACTAGGTTGCAAATTTTTTGCCATATACTTGTTTGTAGTAATTTCTTATAATTGTTTATATTTCTGAGGTATCAGTCGTGATTTCTCCTCTTTCATTTCTGATTTTGTTTATTTCGGTCTTCTCTCTTTTTTTCTTAATGAGCCTGGCTAGAGGTTTGTCAATTTTGTTGATTTTTTCAAAGAACCAGCTCCTAGTTTTGTTGATTTTTTGGATTGTTCGTTTCGTTTCTATGTCGTTTAATTCTGCTTTGATCTTGATGATTTCCTTTCTTCTTTTTGCCCTAGGCTTTGTTTGTTGTTACTGTTCTAGTTCTTGTAGCTTTATGGTTAGGTTTTTTATTTGAGATTCTTCTAGCGTTTTCATATATGCCTGTATTGCTATGAACTTCCCTCTCAGGACTGCTTTTGCTGTGTCCCATAGGTTTTGGGCTGTTGTGTGTTCATTGCCATTAGTTTCTAGAAATTTCTTGATTTCCTCTTTGATGTCATTGTTAACTCATTCGTTATTTAAGAGCGTGTTGTTCATTCTCCATGAGTTTGGGTGTCTTTAATTTTTTTCCCTGAGGTTGATTTTTAGTTTCAAGGCATTGTGGTCTGAAATGATGCTTGAAATAATTTCAATTTTCTTGAATTTGTTGAGGCTTGTTTTGTGTCCTATTATGTGGTCTATCTTTGAAAATGTCCCATGTGCCTTTGAAAAGAATGTATATTTTGCTTCTTTGGGGTGAAAGTTTCTATATATATCAGTTAAGTCCATGTGGTTTAGTGTGTTGTTCAATGCCTGTATATCCTTGGTGTATCTTTGCTTGGATGATCTCTCTGTTGTTGATAATGGAGTGTTGAAGTCCCCTACTATGAGTGTGTTGTTGTTAATATCCTTCTTGTGGTCTTCTAGTATTTGCTTTATGTATTTGGGTGCTCCTATGTTGGGTGCATATATGTTTATCAGTGTTATATCTTCTTGATGAATCGTTCCTTTAAGTATTATGAAATGTCCTTCTTTGTCTCTTTTTATTGCCCTTGCTTTGAAATCCATTTTGTCTGATATGAGGACTGCTACCCCAGCTTTTTTTCAGGTCCATTTGCTTGAAATATTTTTTATATCCCTTTACTTTCAGTCTATGTAAATCTTTTGTTTTGAGGTGTGTTTCTTGTAGACAGCAAATATGTGGGTCCTGTTTTCTTATCCATTCTGTTACCCTATGTCTTTTAATGGGAGCATTTAATCCATTTACATTTGAGGTTATTATTGACATGTATTTATTCATTTCCCTTTTGTATCTCTGTTCCTCTACTCTTTTTTTGTTGTTTTTTCTCTTCCTTTTTCTTAGAACATTCCCTTTAGCATCTCTTGCAATGCTGGTTTAGTGGACATGTATTCTTTTAGTCTTCCTTTGTCTGAGAAACTCCTTATTACACTTTCTATTTTGAATGAGAGCCTTGCTGGGTAGAGTATTCTTGATTGTAGGCCTTTGTTTTTCATTGCTTGAAATATTTTTGACCATTCCCTTCTGGCTTGTAATGTTTCTGTTGAGAAATCGGTCGATAGCCTTATTGGAGCTCCCTTGTAAGTTATTTGCTGTTTTTCTCTTGCTGCTTTTAGGATTCTCTCTTAGTTTTGGAATGTTGCCATTTTAACTATGATGTGCCTTGGAGTGGGTTTTTGGGGGTTCCTCTTGATTGGAACTCTCAGTGCTTCTTGGACTTGCATAAGTTTTTCTCTCATCAGGTTCGGAAAATTTTCTGTCACTATTTCTCCTACCAGTTTTTCAATTCCATGCTCCTTTTCTTCTCCCTCTCTTATTCCTATGATCCTGATATTATTTTTTTTTAATGTTATCCTGTAATTCCCTTACATCTTGTTCATATTTTTTCAATGTTTTTTCATTTTGCTGTATCATTTGAGAATTATTACCTACATTATCCTCTAACTCACTAATCCGATCCTCTGCCTCATTTAGTCTGCTTTTGACTGATTCTACTGTGTTTTTCAGTTCAGAGATTGCATTCTTCATTTCTTCCTGGTTCTTGTTGATAGTTTCTATGTCTTTTTTTATGCTGGTGTAGTTCTCTGCAAGTTCCCTGTAATTTTCTTGGAGCTGTTGGTAACTTCCTTGGAGGTTGTCATAGTTGTTTTTGAGGTTTTCGAGCATATTGAGCTTCCTCACCACCATAGTTTTGAATTCCATGTCTGACATTTGGGCTATGTCTATTCCATCTACCTCTCTTTCTGGGGATTCCTCTTTTCTTTTCATTGAGAGGTTGTTTCTATGTCTTACCATGTTGGATTCTTCTTGTTTGTTTTTGTTATTTGGATTTGTCTGCTTTTCCTTCCCACCTTTGTGGTATGAGATTTTTTATGGTGGATCTGGGGGTTTCAGTGGTGCAGTCTCTTTGATCTCCTGAGCCTGATGTTCTTGGGGTACCTTTTATATCATTTGTTTATGCTGTCTGGTTATAGTTCAGATTTTTTTGTTAGGATATTCCTTCTGGCTTGTTGATTGAGAGTCACTCTATCCACTTTATCTCGAATTCTTTTGTGGAGATGTCCGTTTTAGCCTTGGTGTGTCGCCTTCTTTTTCTGCATCCACAGGTGGTCTAGTTTGGCGGTTCAGAGGTTCTTGTTTCTTGCAGCAATGGTGTTTGACCATGGTTGCCACAATGGTGCGCGCCCATGGTTGCCACAATGGTGCGCGCCCGTGGTTGCCAGCATGGCACACTCCCTTGCTGCCCGCTGGAGCCAGTTGAGGTGTCCTTGCGCGCGAGCCCCTGCATGGGCAGGGCGACCGAGAGCTTGCCCCGCGATTGGTGCCTATTGTTGCCGGGCCAAGGTGGTTCCGCGTTCACGCCGAGGTGTCCCTTGCGCGTTCCTGCACGCGTGCGAGAGGCCCGAGAACTTGTCCCGCGATTGGCGCCTATTGTCCCCGGGCTGAGGTGTCTTCATGCTCGCGTGCCCTTGCCCTTAATCCAGCTGAGCCGAGCTCCCGGAGTTGGTCTCTTGCCTCTTAGGGCGGGTCCGCGGACACTTGTGCTCAGTGGAAGTGAGCGTCTGTGAGTCGCTGCCGCCCGCTGTTTCGGCTCCGCAGCCGACTGCCTTCCCTCACCTGTCTGGGCGGGCACAAACAGAGCCTACAGTAGTGGTCTGCTTTCCGGCCTGGGGCCCAGCGCCCACGGGAGTTGTCTAAGGGTATCTGTGCACGGTCCTCTGCGTGTTCAGTGGGCCCTCCCTGTGCCTGTTGGGGCACTGATCTTATGTCCGTTGGGGAGTGTCTGAGGGACGCCTGGACTCACGGCCCCGCGCACCTGGGCCAGTGAGTGAGAGCACTTCCCTATGCACACCCCCGCGACCCAAGGGTAGGGTTGGGGAGTGGATGAGCACGCCTCTGCACCTGCGCTACTCAAGAATGGCCTACCCCCCCCAAACATTCCTCCCCTCTCCACCGTCCACTAGAGAAAAATATAAAGGAGAATTATGTTCTCACTTGCCCAGCAGCACGCTGTCTCCTGTCCTTCAGCACCAATGCCACTTGGTCGAGTCCCATCTCTGCCAGTGGGCAGAGATCTGCTCTCCTCCCATCTCCTCTCCCGGGTAGCCTGTGGTCGCCAAAAAGCCTTTGTGTACTTCCAGCCGCAGCTCGGGCAGCCGCCCCAGTCAGGAATCCCGTTTTGTACCCTTTTCCTCTGCTATCCTCACTAAACAGGTTGTTCCCAGATGGATTTTCTCTAATCCAGCAGTGCCTTGGCTCGACTCCTGCCAGTGTCCAGCTGCTCACTGAGATGTTCTCTCTGCAATTAGCCCAAACTGCAGACAGGTCTCGGGAGCCTGAAACCGCAGCCTCTCCTCACTCCTCCTCCATCTTCCCCTCCCACATTTTTCTTGACACACGAAAGGCTGTTGTATAATCAGGAAAGACCATTGTTGCTGACCAGTCATCTTACTTGGTCAATGTGCTCAACTGCTGGCAGAGCTCTCTGGGTCTGCTGCATCTTCCACTCCATCTTCTCCAACTAGAGATCAAAAAAGTTCCAGTTGGTCCTTGTGGGTCCAGTGCACTCTGAGGGGGTGTTATTAGTCTTTGCTTCCTGTGCTTCATGTCCATTATCCTTCCTCAGCTGCCTGCCCTGCAGGCTCTGGGCTTGGGTATTCAACCAGAAACAGCAGATTCATGGACTGTGCCCAGCCAAATCATTACAATAAATGTCAGTGACACAGGCCCCAATGTGTGGGCAACCGCTCCTCATGGTTTAAGGAATTGCAGCCCTGGCCTGAGCATGACGAGCCGCCAGCTTTCTGGCCATGCTTGCCTTTAAGTCTCAACATAAGGCTGTGTGTGGAACATAATTGTCAACCACTCAGAGGGCTGCCATGGGAATTAGATCAAAGAGCGCTCATTATGCTCATTGTGCTTTAGAACTTGCTCTGCTTTCCTTATCAGCAATGTAGTGTAAGCTATCTTTAGCAGGGAGTATATGGAACCCTGTACCTGGTCCAAATGTTTTACAGACCTTGACTCTAATCAGTCAGTGTGACTCCTGAATTAGTGTATGTTATTTGTTACTGTCAAACAACTGAATACGATAGACAATTTATGAATTTTAGCCTTGTATCTCTCGTATGTATCCTCCTCAATAAAAGACATGAGAGATGAAAGTTTGGCTGGTGGTCTCCACTAGAGAGGCAGTCACCTTTCTTCCTCCAGACATAATAAAGTGTCCTGGGTAAAAGTTTGTTCCGCCGTGGTCATGAAGTCTCTGCTGGACAAAGCAACTTCCAACTGAGCCTAGGGTGTGTGTGGCACCTCTGCCATATCTGGCGTCCAATGTGGGGCACTCAGAGAAGGCACACCTGAAAGAGCTGTGCGGCCAAGAGCCAGACCATGGACAACCACACTGCATGGACAGGAATTTTGGTGCCTCGCCCACGGTAAGGGCTGCAGCCCCCAGACTCTTTCTGGAAAAGGCTGCCTGTGTGGTTTAGTTCGGGAAGGGAGAATTTCTTTCTGCCACTCTTCTTGGTAAGGGATTTTGGTTTTGCTTTTCTCTCCTCTCATTCAAAGGACATTTTGGCTTCTCTCATTCAATAAATTACCACAAAATTATGGGCATGGGTCAAGCAGTTAAAAGCCAATAGGGTGCTCGCCATTTTGAAGTCTCCCGTGACAGGATAAGCTGGTACATGGACCAGGTTAGAGCACTAGGCACCTGCCAGCTTCAGGTTAAAGTCTGTACATCAGGAACACAGTCACCTTCCTTCCCCCAGACATAATAAAGTGTCCTGGGTAAAAGTTTGTTCCGCCGTGGTCATGAAGCCTCTGCTGGACAGAGCAACTTCCAACCAAGCCTAGGGTGTGTGTGGCATCTCCGCCATACCGATGGTTTTTCTTTTGATCGAATCCTGACTGAGGCCCACCTCCGTGCTGCCTATCTTCCTTTCAGTCTGGTTCAGAAGTCAGGTATGAGTCTTCTTTGAAAGTAGGTACACAGTAAGTACCCACAGAACACAGACTTGTTTGGCAGCTTCATTATTTTCAAGATAAGATTCCACTGCAGGTCTCTGGCAGGATGAATCTGAGCACTGCAAGGCCTGGCCAATTCCACAGCTGGGAGAAACCCCATTTCTGGGAACTACTTGACATGGAAGGTGTAACATAGGGGTCAGGCCAAATCAGCAGGAGAAGGCAGGGAGTAAGGAGAAAACTCTAAGGCCTAATTGAAGATAAAAAGGAGCTTGCCCCCCCCAAAAGGGAGGGGCCACCAGAGAGGAGAAATTGCCCAAGGTAGCCAGATATCTCATGACTTGGCAGAAGGGAGCTTGTACAAAATATACATGATTAGAGACTTTGCCCCCTTACAGAAAATGGTGGCCAGAAGAGAGGCAAAGGCAAATATGGCTGACACTGGTCCTCATGGGTTGGAAAGCTGAACACTCTCACTGACTTACAGCACACATGGGATTCTGAGAGAAGACTTTAAAATGGAGCACATCAGGAAGCATAAGGTCAGTCAGCTCTTTTCCCTCCCCTGGCTAGCATGGTTGGCTGCAGGGAGCCTGAGTTTCTGAGATTAGCAGGTTCCCCAGAGACTGTATGGCCAGGCTCCAAGCACCTGTACCCTTCCCCAGCAGAAAGTGGCAACACTGGCTGAACTGTGACTGGAACCTGCCAAACCACCTAAATAATCCTGCATTTATCTCCATTTCTTAAAGGGTGGTACTTTTATGAGTGGGAAAAGGGCTTTCAGGCACATTCTTGCACTGGCAGAGGGTGGCAGGGCTGTTTGTCTTTGGGTATTTTAAAGGAGCAGGTCCCTGAGGCAGAAACCTGCCACTATTCCAAAGCTATATAACCTTTAAATAAAAACCCCTTTCGTTTTCACCAAACTCCTGTCTCCAGTTATGCCTCTAGGAGGCCAGCAATGAAACCTCACTGACTGTACAGGTAATAGCATGAGGCTGTCTGGTAACAAAGGTGTTTGGGGCAAAATTTATTCTGATAGCTGTGACTTGTCAGAAGCCTTTCTCTGACTAGGTGGCCTGGAGCTGGGATATCTCCCAGGGACAGGGCAGGGGCTTGAGGTGCAGTCATGGCCATGCATACTCACTGAACTTTGGGAAGCCCCAGGAAGGATGCAGCCTCTTTGCTTCATTTTGGCATAGATGCCTTTGCCTGTATACTACCTTTGGAGTCCCCACTATGGCCACTGGCCTGCCATGGCTGTCTGGTTTTAACAGATACAACTTGAGGGTGGGCCTTTCCTCTGGGAGAATCAAAGTAGGAACAGGATTGGGAGGTGATAGGCCTTATGACCTGGGTTTGTAGGCCCTGCTCCAGTGGGGTCCCTTTTTTGCTCCTTGGTGCCATTGCATTCTGCTCCTATTGCTTATCCTCTATGACTTGCTCCCTCCTGGTCTCCTTCTGAGCCAAGGAATTCCAAGGACACAGGCATGGAATGATGATGGACAGAGGGCCAGGTCATAGATATGAAGCAACTGTGCCTTGAACATGGATTTCATTGACTTGAGATCTCCCTGTGTCTTATTTGTCTTAATTTCTAGAGACAGAAAATTGTACTAGCTAGCCTTAGTTATTTCGACATGTGGACATGGGGAAAAAAACACATGTCAGCCTGCTTGCAGTTTAACCATATATATGGACAATGAAACAGCAAAGCAATTTATCTGCACAGAAAGTAAAAATATATTTACTGAAGCTGCACATTGTTAAAAGGTAACTATGGTTTACACTTTCCTGACTACTTTTATAATCAGTTTTGTTTTAATACATGTATTATTGTCTCTGTTTTACAAACATGAAATTAAGATCTATGGAGAGTATATTCTCGCAAAGTTCACACAGTTGTGTTGGTTGCTAACCAGGTACACACATCCCTGTGTTCATCTCTGTCTTCCCAGTTCCTCATTGTCTCTGTGCTGCTTACCCAACACACCATTTTCTATAAGGACGATGGGAAAAGAAGACTCCAAAAATGTGTTCAATGAAGAGAATTCCTTTCCAGGGAAGCCTGTTTCAAACCTCACTAGCTTTCTCAGTTCCCAAGATCTGAATCTCTGATGAGCCACCCAAGTCCTTTGCCATCTCCAGGTGCAGCCAGCCTGCATCTAAGATGATTCTCATGGGTACAAAAAAATGTCAGCAACTGTCTTTTTCAACCTGGGTCAGAAAATACCACTCTTTCTACAAGTTCAGGACACATTAATTGGACAATAGAGAGAAGTGGTCTTTTTTTTGTTGTTGTTGTTGAGAATTATGGCACCTTCCCCAACCTGCACCACTGAGAAATCATCCTTTCTTTCTGAGAGGGTTTGGTGACTCATGTCAAATTCTAGTGTGGCTCAGAATCTACTTATTCTCTGCTAGCTCCAAGACTCCCAGGCTCTCAAATAGCTGTTGGTGTCTGGTATCCACCAGGCTTGGGTCAGTGCAGCACCTGAATTTTGGCTTATTCCTGCCCCAATCTGCACTTGTTTAATGTAGAATTAGGCTCTGCCTTGTTTTCCTTTTCTGCCTTCTGCTGCCTGCTGTCCTGTCCTGAACTTCAGTCAACACTGGACACAGTATTTCAAGCCCTCATTCTAGGGCCTCTCATTGTAGTAGGCAGCATTCTAAGAGGCCCCAAGACTTCTACCCCCTGGTGTATGTGATCTGAATAATTCCCCCTGATTAGGTTTTAAAGGTGAAAGCCAATTTGAAAATGAAATTGAGGCCCCTAATTAGTTGACTGAATAATGAAAATGAAGATCACCCAAACCCTTAAAAAAATTTGACCATCCAAACATGAGAGAGCTCCTCCTGCTGGCTCTGAGGAAGCAAATGCCCATGTTGTAAGAAAGCCTGAGTGAGCCACAGGTAAGGAGCTCAATGAGGCCTCTAGGAACTGAGAGCAACCTCTGGTCAACAATCTTCAGTTGGCAACAAAGCTGTGACCACATTCCTACAGTTGCCAGGAACTGAACTTGGCCAACAACCATGGGAGCTTGGAGGTGGACCCTGAGCTCCAGAAGGAAATGCACCCAGGCTAACACCTCGATTTCAGTCTGTGAGAGACCCTGTCCAGGCTTCTGACCTATGGAAACTGAGATATTGAGTGCATACTGTTTCAAGCCGCTGAGTTAGTGTGAATTGGCTACACAGCTGTTGAAAGCTAACACAGTGTTTCTAGTCCTCTCTCCCCCAGCACATGGCTCAGGATTTTATGAAAGCTGTTAGGGCTTCCTTGTTCTCTCTGCCACTACTTGACTTCCTGATTGGCCTACATCCTAGAATCCCACCATGAGCTCTGGATTGTAACATGTCTTCCCAATGGTCATTCTCTCTGGTCCCATGCATCTGAGTGATCAGTGAAGAATGAGAGGTTTGGGCTCCATAGTTCTTCTCCAGTGAGCCATATTTACATAGCTCTATTCTTAGTTTCCATCACATTATTTCCAGGAACTTATAAGAACCACAAAACCCAGTCACTTGAGACCAGAAACAATCTCTCAAGCTTTCCCTAAAGAAGGTCAAGAAAATGTCACAATTTCTCTAAGCCCAAACCACAAAAACTTGAGACTAGAGAGGAGTGAACTTTTTTATATATATATATATATAATTATAGTGGCTTCTCCCATATGCAGGGTTGAGAAATTGTCAACCATTATTTCTGAGGCGGTTTGGTGATTTATTTGTGAACTTTTTAGGATAGATTACAATGAGAAGAGAAATCTCAAAATCTCAAAGCTGCTGAACAGCTTATTTAAAAATATGCTATATATTCAGCAAGCACTTAGAGTAAACCACAGAAAATATGAAGAAATTTATTCCCTATCAAAAACAGTTCAAAATGTAAAACCCAAAAAATGTGTCAGTGAAGATGAAAAATGGAGTGAGACCCTCATTTGGTCTCTGTTTATCAAATAAAACATTAAAAAATTTATTTTGATGTAATTATAGACTCAAAGGAAGTTGCAAAAGTAATATGCAGAGTCCCATGTCCCTTCATCCGGCTTCCCTAGTGTTGATATTTTTTATAACTATGTTGTGGAAACATTCCAGATAGGGCAGATTCAGCTTCGATTCAGGCAACCAGAAGAAAAGACATGGGAGTGAGGGGATTTCTGTCATTATTTTATTCTGGATACTGCGACATTCAGCATTTGTGCTTGCTCACTTCCCACCAGTGGCGGCCCCACCCCTCCTATATACTATGCATAAACAAAACCGACTGCTTGCCAAAATATGACATCAATGGTTATATAAGTGAGGGTGCTCTGTGCATACAAGTCTAATTATTATCTCCAGGCTGCTCATGCCCAGACATCCAGGTGAGGGAGCCTGACTGACTCCACTTTCCCCACACTCCACCCCTTCAGAGTTCCTCACCTTATAATCTATGTGAGATCCATCTTCTGCGAGGGTCCCTTTGTGTGGAGGGCTGAGCCCTGCACCTATAAACCACAACAGCAACAGAGACTACAGCAACAAGCAACTAAGAAACAGTCCCTGCTCCCTAATATAGCAGGGCCCACCTCCATCCAGAGGTCAGGGATGCCCACCATTCCTGCAATGGGTCACTGGTGAGGCATTCAATGGCATGCACTTTAGAGACCAAAGCCTGCAAGGCTTGACTAACATTGTAGTGGATATACATATAGCATTAAACTCCAACCAGGGCACACACCCCATCCTGGGAGGCAGTAAGCAAATCTAAAGCCATTTGATTCTGCAAAGCTACTTTCCGTAACTGATACATTTCCTCATGCAGGAAGGTCAAGGCATTGTGAGTTGCATTCCGTGCTCAAGCAGGGTGCAGTGCCAGTGCCTTACTTCAGCTTCTGTTACTATGGATGCAGCCTGAGGGGAAAAAATAGCTAATGGGTAATACTACTAGGGGGTGCCCTTCACCTGGTGCCTTGCCTTAAATACTTCCCAATTGGTCAGCTGACTTACAAGAGTCTTCTGGACTCTGGTGGGCAGATAAGGCCAGCCCCACATACATCAGCCAGTTCAACTTCTAGGCAAGTAAGGCCACCCATTCGAGCCACATACCCAAAGGGTTCTCTCTAGTGGGCACTGTGACCCATGCATTTCTCTTGCTTTCCAATAATGCTCAGTGGTGTGTTTTTGACACAAACCTACAGGAATCCAGCCTATGTAGTCTCTCCCCTTAAGATTATCAATACAGAGGGAAGCTGGCCCAGCCAACTCCATGGCTGAAGACATGAGCCATCCTGACCCATCCTGCACAGTATAACCAATTGCTTGTTGGGACTGGTTATACTGGTGCTAAGCCCCACCATAGATATCAGTCCAAGTCACATTACACAAGGAGTGTGCACTGTCCCATTTGTCCTGCAGCCAGGTCCAGTTCACTGTGGAAGCAGGAGATATGCACCAGGGAAGATCATCAGTCTGCTGAGAGGAATCTCAGTGTAAATCCAATAGTCTGACTGGTCGGCTACTGCAGCATAAATATGTACCCATTCAGCTAGAGTGTTAATTTTCACCCTAGGGGAAAAAGACAAAACAGTTACTGGAACCAATATTGACAAGTCCCTCCCTTCAGGCCCTATATATGTAAGTTTCTGATCCATTGACAACACAATGGCAGGCAGAAGAGTCCTCCTGGGGCACAAGTACCACACCTTTCAGTGCCTCAACCTGGGGCTCTGCATCTACTTGCAGTAGGAGGTAGGGGTGCAGCTCGTAATAGGCCATAGAGAAATTACAAAGGAACCGCAAAGGAGTGTTTCATGGCCAGCTGGCCCTGGTTAAGTTACTCGTAACACTGGATGCCATTGTCCAATTACCCATGGTACTATCTGCAGGTTTTTCTCTTCTCCCTGCCCCCAGGGAGCAACAAGAGCTAACCAATGCATGTGCAGAGCTTTTATCTCCCAAGGTCAAGTCCAAGTAGCCATCTGGCCTAACTCCAGGGCCTCCAGTGCAGGCAAAAGAATATTCCCTTGTCTTCCTATGCCTGGCTTCAGGAGGACATCCTTGTTCTGCACCTGCAGCTGGATAGGAGCAGCAGTCCGGTGGAGCAATGCTTTCACTGGAGCTGACTTCCCACTTCTGGCTTTTCTCATTCGGAATCCAGAGAACAGTCCAAAAATGTTTTTTCCAGTCCCTCAAGGTGGAGGTGGCATCTGTGACCCATAAGCCATGCTTCAACAAGCCACTAAACCATTTAATTTTCCCTGCAACCTAGGGATGATAGTCCACATGAAATTTCCGGTCTCTCTGCATGTCACCGGACCACTGTTGCACTTTGGCCCAGTGAAATGTGTCCCCTGATCACTTTCAATAATCAGGGGTCACACATAGGCAGCACAGAAGCACTCAAATGCAGCAAACACTGCTTTCTGATCTGGGTGGCATATAGGGTATGCAGCCAGCAGTCGGGTGGCCATGTCCACACATGTGATTGCATATTTATACCCTTCTGAGCTGGGGAAGGGTCCAATCACATCAATCTGCAACTGAGTCAGCAGCACTTGTCCTCACACCACTTGTCCAGAAGTCCCTGCAGGCCTCTGGGGATGCTTTCAGGAACAGACAACACTCCTGCACTCCTGCTAAACTGATAGGCAGTCCCCAGGATTTCACAGTTGGCTGCATAGTCTTTTGCCCAATATGCAAAAGGCATTGGTGGAACATTGGGCAACTTCCCTCCCTGATGGGTCGGGCAACTTTCCTCCTGATGGGTCGCTAGGCACTGTCACTAGCCACTGCACCTTGGCTAGAGTGTCAGCCTCATCACTCCTGGGGGAAGGTAGGGGCACATGCCCAGTCACATGATACACAGTAATTTGTTTCTGGTGACCTAGTTCCTATAGGTCTTGCCACAAGGCCTGTCCCCACAAAGGCCTATGCATACCCATCCAGTTATTAGCATGCCACATAGAGATCCACAGAGTCAGGCCCTGGTACACTGCCCAACTATGTGTACAAATAGTCAGAGGCAGTGTCTCGTTTGCAACCATGAGCTGCATGGCTCTCAGTTTTTCCAATTGGCTACTCTGGCCAACTCCAGTATCAAACCAGATAGTGTTCATCTCTGGCTGGATTGCCACAGCAGTCTACATAGAAGGTTGGCCTCTGCTAGACCCATCCATGTATCAAGAAGCTGCAGGGACAGTTGCCTTTCTTTCATGGAAAGGACTGGGTTCCATTTTTACTACTGTGACAGGAGCAGTAGATTTTTCAGCTACATAGCTAATACGGCCTAATATCTCCTGCAACTCAGCCTGCAAAGGGCTAGTAGAGAGAGTAATTATTTGCTGCAGATAAGCCCCCCACTTGGCAAGTGTGGGAGTCTGGGCTGTCCCACTGTGTGGCTTATCTATCCAATCTCGAACCCATCCCTCAATAGGATAGGTGGTCTCCACTGTTGCAAGGGCAGTTCCAATTATAGTCTCAGTGGCTATCAAAGCAGCATACACCTCTGCCAGTTACTTTTCAGTTAAGGAGTACCAGACTTCAGCTCCTTTACACATTTAGACTCAAAACCCTAAGGGTTTCCACAGCTATTTAGAATGTTGCCAGAGACCCTATTCAAAGCTCTCCTCTGTCAGATATACATCCAGTTCATAGGGCCTCTTAGAATTGAGAGTATGCAGATCTTGACCACACTTGATAATGCATTTTGGCCCCTGGAATGCTTATTCTGCAGTTGAGGTCCAGTCCCACTTTGCCCTTTTCCTTAGTAGTGCATAGAGGGGCCAAATCGCCTGGGTAATATGGGGTACAAACACTCCAATAGCCAAGAAAATCTAGAAACACTTGGAGTTGCTTCACTGTGGTCGGGGCTGGGTATGCCTGAATTTTATCTATCACTGAATCAGGGATAACTTTGTCTTACCCGACCAGACAACCCCCAAAAATTTGACAGACAACCCAGGCCCTTGCAACTTGGCCTTGTTGACCACCCAGCCACATTTGTTCAGATGTGACAGTCCTTGTGGTACCACTTTCTCTAGCTCTGCAAGAGAATCACTGGTTAACAGAATGTCATCAATATCGTGGAAGAAGTGCACATCTGCAGGCCATGGGCCATTTGGCCAGATCCTCTGCCACAAGCCCATGAAAAATGGTCAAACTGCAAATATCCTCATGGAAGCACCATAAAAATCCACTACCAGCCTTCCCAGGTAAAGGGAAACTGATCTTGGCTCTCTGAAGCAACATCAATGGAGAAAAAAGCATTTGCCAAGTCAGCTACAAAATGACAGGTCCCCAACTTATTAGTTAACTGGCCCAACTAATCCATCACTGAGGGGACCATTGCATGTATTGGAAGGACCTCATTCAGCTCCTGATAATCTACAGTCATTCTTTATGTGCCATCAGTCTTGTACACCACCCACACAGGGGAGTTAAAGGGGCTGTGGGCCATTCTGATGATTCCCACCTTCTTCAGCTCCCCTATAGTGTCCGTGATTTCCTTATGCCCTCTAGGCAATCAGTATTGCTTGGTTGCCATCACTCACCTTGGGGTTGGCAGCTTCACTGGGGGGTGCTCAGCATGCACCCTTACTATTGCTTTTACCATTCACACACACAAATGAAACTTTCCCACAGTGGTCTTGATCCACTTCCCCTGAAGTACATCTATACCCAAAATATACTAGGGATGGGAGACACATAAACAGTATACTCATGGGAGGGGGGTAGCCACTCAATGCCTAGTGAAAGCTGCACATCCTTCGCTTTCACACTGCACACCCCCCCCCCCCCCCATAATCATCTATATGGGCCTCAGGCCCTGGGAACTTCTCAGTGTTGCCATACAGGAGGATGAGTTCCACTCCCATGTCTACTAGGGCTAGGACCCTCTGGACATTTGTGGAGGACCAGTGAATTGCCACTTTCATATATGGATTCTGGTCCCCACCTGTCCCCCTGCAGATGAGTCCCTTGGCTCTCCCCCTATTCAAATTTCCAAAAGATATCACTCTCTACCCAGGAGACGGCTGGTATTGACAAGTGGTCTTCAAGGCACACAGCATGAGTCTCCTGGGGTACAGCCCAGAACTGCTTCACTTTCTTCTCCTTCTGGGGTTGCTGGAAGCACTGATTGGCCTGCAGCTGCTTCCACAGCCCCAAGAGATAGGCCTTTGACTTCCTTTCCATCTTGCTGCAATCAACTCCAGCCCTTCGGAGGTCTGCCCACATCTGGACACAGGTCATCCACCTGAGTTTACCCTTCAACTGATGGGTGAGAGTGTGCAACACCACTCAGACCCCATTCTGGACTCGCCAGCTCTCCACCTCTCCCAGGCTCGCCACCATTGTGGTGACCTCATTAATGTGGCATTCAACATATGGGGCCAAAAGAGCCCTGAGCAACCCAAAGGAGGCTGAAGGGGCATGTTGCAACATGGAGTCTCTCATCCCTGTGGTGAACCTCTCATCATCCGGACCACAAATGTTCAGGTTAAACATAGCCTGATGCATGCCCAACTCTCACAGGATCTGCACTATATCTGCATAAGACTGCCGATTACTCATGGTGTATGGCATGTCTCCTGCGTTAACCCAGACCATCCAGATCACAGCCATAACCCCATCTAGGAGAGAGTGGGATCCCTGCCCTGTCCCATGCCGGTGGCAATTTTGTAGCCACTGGCACAAAGAAGGGCACATTCCAATGGACTCCAGCATCTCCATCTCATTGTCGGTGCACATAATGCTGTCCACTCCTAAGTCTCATAGGCAGAGAAGCCAAGCCGCCAGCAATTCACCAGACCACTGCGGAAACTGCTTCCCCAGGTCTATTAGCTCAGCCTGTGCATAAGGGTGGTACAAGGTGTTCTCCACCAACCTGGGGAGGGCCCACCTGGCCCCCCTCCCCCCCTCTCGGTACACAGGCTGCTTTGATTCCACGATGGGGCAAACGCACAGGGGAAGTGGCTCTTCCTCTTCCTCTTCTTTTGAATCAACCTCTACGATTGGTGAGGGGGAATCACCATGACCCAGCCGCTCTGGTGACATCATCTTCAAGTGCATGATCTGAGCCTCCGAAATTTTGCCTTTTTCCTGGAATTCCCAGAACTGGGCCGCAATGTGAAGTGCTGTCTCTGTCCCGGCTCACAGTGCTGAAAGGAAGACCCAGACCATGGTGCCCGCTGCTACTGGGTGCTCGGCTTCTCTAGAGTTTCTCTCACTTCTGCAGGGCTTTCTTTACCATTTTGGGAGCACTACTGACCTCAGGCCAGTCCTGTGGAGGAGCCCAAACCATGAGGAAACCTGCTGAGTGCCATGCACTGGTAGTGGGCCACCCCTCCTCACCACCCTCAGGTCTCACTAGTTCCATACCGGTTTGCTTCAAATCCTACCAGCTATGTAAGCTGTTGTGGAAACATTCCAGACAGGGCAGATTTAGCTTCAATTTGGGCAACTGGGAAAAAAGACACAGGAACGAGGGGATTTCTGAGATTTTTTTATTCCAGGTGCTGGGACATTCAGCATTCATACTTGCTTGCTTCCTACCAGTGGGGATCCCACTCCTCCTATACTATGCATAGACAAAGCCAGATGCTTGCCAAAATATGACCTCAATGGTTATATAACTGTGAGTGCTCTGTGCATTTGAGTCTAATTATTATCTCTAAGCTGCTCATGCCCAGACATCTGGGTGAGGGAACCTGACTGACTACATTTTCCTCACACTATAATACAATGTCAAAAATTAAATTCACATGGTACATGTTATATATGTTAGAGTTCTAACTGCCCAGTTGGAAATATTATTGTTGCAGATATAATAAGTTAAGATGCAATCATACTGGAGTAGGATGGGCTCCTACTCCAGTATGATTGTCTCCTTACAAGAAGATTGCCACATGAAGACAAAGACATATAATGAGAAAGGCAGAGATTTCAGTTACACAGCTTCAAGCCAAGTAAATCCAAGGACTGCCAGAAAATCATCAGAAGCTAAGAAGAGGCAAGGAAAGATGTTCCCCAGCAGGTTTCAGAACCACATGACCCTGTCGATGCCTTGATTTAAGACAATGCATTTCTGTTGTATTAAGCCACTTGATATGTGGTACTTTGTTACTGTACCTAGGGAACTAATACATATAATATTAGACTATTCAGTTTTCAATACTTTTTACATGCATTTTATGTGTGTATGTGTGTGTACCATAACCATTCAAATGTGAAAAGAGAATAAAAATACAAGGTAAAAATTGAGAAAAATATTGAAAGCCACATATTTTGAAAGAATGTGTATTATGCTGCTTTTGGTTGGAGTGTTCTTTGAATATCTATTAAATTCTGTTGGTTGATGTTACTATCCAAAGTCAATATATCCTTCAGGAATAATGAGATAGATAAAAACATTCTCAGAGGAAATAAACCAAGAGGATTTGTCATCTGTCGTTGGCAGCTGTCCGTCTGGAGAGACGATGGTTTAGCTTCTTAAGAGTCTATCTGCACCGCCGAGAATGGCTGTGCAGTCCAACTCGGGAGTGACACGGTATCTGTCTCCTCCCGTGTTGAATCGACATCTTGCGATGACGCTGGAGTGTCCTCTCCAGTGAAGCTGAAGCTACAGAACCTGGGCAGGGTGATATGGAGGGTCTGCTGTTGCCCATGCAGCAGACCCCCCCCCCCTCTTCGCAGCTGAAGGGTCCAAGGGAAAGATGGAGTCAATACAGCTTGGCTTCAGGTGCGCCGCAGGAGTTGCCGGTGTTGACTACAATGTCAAACCGCCTTAGGGACTCCGGCTCCGGATTTTCTGTCGGGGTTTACTCCCTTAGCCTTTCCCCTGAAGAGGTATGCCGCAAGGCAGCGGAGGTCTTTTTTTTTGGAGTCAGAGTTTTCCTTCTCTGATGTGCCCTGACTGGAAGATCGAACCAGTGACACTTAGCTCGCAGGCCGATGCTCAATCCACTGAGCCAAACCAGCCAGGGGGCTTGTCATCTGTAGACCTTCTCTTAATGAATAGTTTAAGTTTTCCAACCAGAAAGAAAAATAGAACAGAAAGACACAACCGAATGGATTAAAAGAGAGTATATGAAATAGACTATTCTCCTCATGATTATTTTAAATTATATTTGATGATCTCAAAAAAAATTATAACATTATCTGATGTGTGTTTAATTTATGCAAATGATATATAACAATTAGATTTAAAAAGTGGGGAGGATAAAGGTGCTAAGTAGAAGTAGAGATTCTACATGTCACTTAAGGGGACAAAATCTTGATACCAAAAATACAAAATGTGGAAGCTTAGCTTTCCAGTCATTCCTGCCAAAACTGGTGAGGGTTGGCATATAAGAGTGTTTTTCATTGATATTTAGCTAGAGTAGAACAATTATTGTCAAAAAGACTGTGATTTTTTTGTTCTATTTCTTTAAAAAAGTCATTGGGATTTTGATGGGGATTCCATTAAATCTGTATATTGCTTTTAACTGTTGATTCTTTCAATTCATAAACACAAAATATCTTTGCATTTCATTGTATCTTTTCCAATCTCTTTTACTAATGCTTTGTATTTAGTTTTCAGTATATAGGTCTTCCATAGCCTTTGTTAAGTTTATTCCTAGGTGTTTTATTCTTTTTGTTGCAGATGCAGAAGAAATTGACTTTTTCATTTCTTTTTCTGAAATTTTATTGTTAACATACAAGAATAAAGTAAATTTTTGTACATTGGTTTTGTATCCTGCAGCTTTACTGTATTTGTCTATTGTTTCTAAGAGATTTTTGTGGAGTCTTTAAGGTTTTCTATATAAAGAATAATATCATCTGCAAAATGTGACAATTTTACTTCTTTCTTCCCAATTTGGATACCTTTTATTTTTATTTTTTCTCTTGCCTGATTGCTCTGGGTAGGATTTCCAGTACAATGTTGAGTAATAGTGGTGAGAGTGAACATCTTGTCTTGCTCCTGATCTTAGAGGAAAAGCTTTAAGTTTTTCACCTTTGAGTATAATGTTGGCTGTGTGTTCGTCATATAGGGTCTTTGTGGTGTTAATGTACTTTTCTTCTGTGTCAATTATATTGAATGTTTTAATTATAAATGAATGTTGTAACTTGGCAAATGCTTTTTTTCTGAAAATATTGGTATGATCATATAATTTTATTCTTTGTTTTGTTAATGTGGTGCACTACACTGATTGATTTATATATGTTGAAGAACTGACTTTGGGTGGTGGGCACAGAATACAATAAACAAATCATGTATTATAGAATTGTATACTTGTAAAAATATATATGCCCTTATCAATCAATCTCATTCCAATAAATATAATTTAAAATAGAATAAAACAAGAATGTCTTTAAAAATAAATAAATAACATTGCTCTAAAACAACACCGTGGTTTTGTTACACTGCCATTCTCCAGTCCCACAGACACATGAATAAGACATTGCTTGTAGCTTCTTTGTTTGTCCCTGTTGGTAGTTCTGGGTTGTAGGCTTTTCCAGTGCCCTGGCTCAGTTACACAGAAACATAAAGAAAACCCAGGAACCTCACTGCTGTGTTGTTCCTTAAGTACCAAGTTCCCTAGGAAAGTGTCTTACTCTTTCTATCTTTCAGAGTCTTCTTGTGTTTGATTTTCTTTCACTGTGGTAAAATGTGCATACCATAAATGTTACCATTTTAGGTGTATAATTTTGTGGGATTAAGTATATTCGCATTGATGTACAACCAGTATCACCATCCATATTCAGCTCTTTTCATCTTACCAAACTAAAATTCTGTACTTATTATACAGTAACTCACCATTCCCCTCCCTAAGGCCCCTGGCTACCACTATTATACTTTTTGTCTCTATAAATTTGACTGCTCTAAGTACCTCATATAAGTGGAATCATATAATATTTGTCTTTATTTGTCTTTTTGCGACTGGCTTATTTCATTTGGCATAATATTTCAAGGTTCATCTGTATTGCATGCACTACATTTTATGTATCAATTTATCTGTTGATAGACACTTGGGTTTCTTATACCTTATGGTTATTGTGAATTATGCCGCTATGAACATAGATATACAAGTACCTGAAACCTTATTTCAATTTTTTTGTTTACATACTAGGAAGAGAAATTGCTGAATCATAAGTAATTCTATGTTTAATTTTTTATGTTTGACATTTTGAGTTATATCCGGCAATTCTTAAAAAGAGGTATAACTGCGGAGGAAATGGGAATACTATATCTTGACTGGAACTGGCAAGTTAAATCAATTTAAAAATATTTTTCTTAGAGGACAACTGGCAAGCACCTCTTAAAATCTGTGTCAAGATCATGAACATACCTCTCCTGGAAATCCTTACCTGTTTCTGAACACTGAAGGAATTTTTCTGAAGAGTGATTTGGTTCCAGGTCCTCTAGTTAGATGTGGAGTATGAATCCAGTGAGGAAAATTGTTTTCATACTTTGTCAGAGTGTTTATTTTTTCTTTATTAGAACCACTAACATGTAAATAACACATAGGTGTTAAAGTAAGAGTTATAATAAGCCTTTCAATTTTTCAAAAAACTTCTAATTCTGTGATCTCACTGATCCCTACAAAATCGCTGTGAAGACAGCAATCAAGGCCACGATTATTTATCTCTATTTTATAGACAAAGAAACAGAGAAGTAGATTTGGAACAAGAATTCAGAAACTTCTTTTTTCTTTAAATTATTAAGTTAAAATTTTATTATTGTTTTTCAATTACAGTTGTCCCATTTTCCCCAATTTCTCCCCACCACCCAGCCCACCCCTTCTCCCACAGTCATATCCCACCTTGTTTCCATGTCCATGAGTCATTTATACAAGTTCCTTGACTAAACACTTCCCTTACTTATCTCCCTTGTCTCCTTCCCCCACCCCCAAAAACTATTATTTTGTTCCATGTTCAATTTAGTTCATTTGTTTGTGTTGTTCCTTAGTCTCATGTATTAGGTGATATCATATGGTATTTTTCTTTCAATGCCTGTCTTATTTCGCTAAGCATAATTCTCTCCACTTCCATCCATGTTGTCGCAAATGGCAGGAGTTGCTTCTTTCTCTCTGCTGCATAGTATTCCATTGTGTAAATGTGCCACAGTTTTTAATCCACTCATCTACAGATGGGCACTTAGGCTGTTTCCAGCACTTAGCTATTGTAAACAGCGCTACTATGAACATAAGGGTGCATAACTTTTTCTGAATTGGGGTTTCAGGATTTTTTGGATATAATCTTAGCAGTGGAATCTCTGGTTCAAAAGACAGTTCCATTTTTAGTTTCTTGAAGTAATTTCGTACTGTTTTCCATAGTGGCTGCACCAGTCTGCATTCCTACCAGCGGTGCAGTAGGGTTCCCGTTTCTCCACATCCTCCCCAGCACTTGTTGTTTGTTGATTTGTTGATGATGGCCATTCTGATTGGTGTAAAGTGGTATCTCATTGTGATTTTTTATTTTTCATCTCTCAATGACTAGTGATGTTGAGCATTCTTTCACGAGTCTATGGACCTTCCGTGTATCCTCCTTGGAGAAGTGTTTATTCAGGTCTTTTGCCCATTTTTTAATTGGGCTATCTGTCTTCTTGGTGTTGAGATGTGTAAGTTCATTATATATTTTGGAGATCAATCCCTTGTCTGAGGTATCATGGACAAATATGTTTTCCCATATGGTTGGTTTTCTTTTCATATTGCTAATGTTTTCTTTTGCTGAGCAGAAAATTTTTACTTTGATTAAGTCTCTTTTTTTTCCTCTTTATTTCCCTTGCCTTAGGAGATGTATTGGTGAAAATATTGCTACATGGGATATCTAAAATTGTCCTGCCTAAATTTTCCTCTAGGACTTCCATGGTGGCACAGTTTACATTTAAGCCGTTGATCCATCTTCAGTTTATTCTGGTGTGTGGTGTAAGTTGGTGGTCTAGTTTCGCTTTTTTGCATGTCCCTGTCCAGTTTTCCCAACACCATTTGTTGAAGAGGCTCTTTTCACTCCATTTGATGCTCTTTCCCCATTTGTCAAATATCAGTTGACCATATAGTCCTGGGTTTATTTCTGGACTCTCTATTCTGTTCCATTGATCTATATGTCTGTTCTTATGCAAGTACCAGACTGTTTTGATCACAATGACTTTGTAGTATAGTTGATGTCTGGTATTATGATTCCTCCTCCTATGTTCTTCTGTCTCAAGTTTGCTTTGGCAATTCGGGATCTTTTTTGGTTCCATATAAATTTTTGAAGTATTTATACTAGGTAAGTGGAATATGTCACTGGTATTTTAATAGGGATTGCATTGAATCTGTAAGGTGTTTTGGGTAGTATGGACATTTTGATGATGTTGATTCTTCCCATTTATGAACATGATATTTGCTTCCATTTATTTGTATCTTCCTAAATTTATTTCTTCAGTGTTACATAGATATTCGAGTACCAGTCTTTTATCTCATTGGTTAAGTTTATTCCTAGCTACTTTATTTTTCTTGTTGCTATAGTAAATGGGTTTTTTTTTTTTTTTTAGTTTCTATCTCTTATATTTTATTGTTGGTGTACAGAAATGCCTTAGATGTTTGTATATTTACTTTGTACCCTGCTATTATGCCAAAATAGCTTATTATGTAGAGTAGTTTTTTAGTGTAGTCTATAGGGTTTTTTATGTATACTATCATGTGATCTGCAAATAATGAAAGGTTCACTTCCTCTTTCCCAGTCTGGATGCCTTTTATTTCTTTTTCTTGTCTGATTGCTTTGACTATGACTTCCAACACTATGTTGAATAGGAGTGGAGAGAGTGGACATCCTTGTCTTGTTCCTGATCTCAGGGGAAATGATTTCAGTATTTGTCCATTGATTATGATGTTGGCTTCAGGTTTCTCATATATAGCCTTAATTATGTTGAAGTTGCTCCCTCTGTTCCCAGTTTGCTGAGTGTTTTCATCATAAATGAGTGTTGAATTTTATCAAATGCTTTTACTGCATCTATTGATATGATCATGTGATTTTGGTCTTTCATTTTGTTTAAGTGGTGTATTATTTTATTGATTTGTGAATAATAAACCATCCTCGTGTCCCTGGGATAAATCCCACTCGATAGTGGTGTATGATCTTTTTAATGTGTTTATGATTCCTGTTTGCCAATATTTTCTGGAGGATTTTAGCATCTATTTCATCAGTAATATTGGACTGTAGTTTTTAGTTGTTGTTGTGTCTTGACCTGGTTTTGGAATTAGGGTAATACTGGCTTCATAGAAAGAATTGGGGATTTTACCTTCTTAGATTTTTTGGAATATTTTGAGAAGGGTGGGTGTTAGTTCTTCCCTAAATGTTTTGTAAAATTCGCCTGTGAAGCCATCCGGTCCAGGATTTTTGTGTGCCAGGAAATTTTTGATTACTGCTTCAGTTTCATTCTTTGTTATTGGTCTGTTCAGGCTTTCTACTTCTTCTCGATTCATTTTTGGAAGACTATATGTTTCTAGAAATTTTTCTATTTCATCTAGGTTGTCAAATTTCTTCCCATACAGTTGTTTGTGGTAACTTTCTACAATCCTTTGTATTTCTGCAATATCAGTCATTTCTCCTCTTTCATTTTGATTCTGTTTATTTGGATTCTCTCATTTTTTTCTTGATGAACCTGGCTAAAAACTTGTCGATTTTGTTTATCTTTCCAAAAAATTAGCTCCTACTCTTGTTGATCTTTTGAGTTGTTTGTTTAGTCTCTATGTCATTTGATTCTGCTCTGATCCTGATGATTTCCTTCCTTCTACTCACTCTGGGCTTTGTTTGTTGTTGTTTTAGTTCTTGTAGTTGTAGGGTTCGATTTTTTTATTTGATATTCTACTGTTTTTTTCAGGTAGGCCTGTATTGCTATGAACTTTCCTCTCAGGACTGCTTTTGCTGTGTCCCATAGGTTTTGGGCTGTTATGTGTTCATTACCGTTAGTTTCCAGAAACTTCTTGATTTCTTCCTTGATGTCATTGTTAACTCATTCATTACTTAATAGCATGTTATTTATTCTCCATGAGTTTGGATGTCTTTGATTTTTTCCCTTTAGGCTGATTTCTAGTTTCAAGGCATTGTGGTCTGAAAAGATGCTTGATATAATTTCAATTTTCTGGAATTTGTTTTGTGTCCTATCATTTGGACTATCTTTGAAAATGTCCAATGTGCATTTGAAAATAATATATATTTTGCTTCTTTGGGTTGAAATGTTCTATATATATATCACTAAATCCATTTGGTTTAGTGTGTTGTTCAATGCCTCAATATCCTTGGTGTATCTTTGCTTTGAAGATCTGTCCATTGTTGACAATGGGGTATTAAAGTCCCCTACTCTGAGTGTGTTCATGTTGATATATTTTTTGCAGTCTCTCAATGTTTTCCTTATATATTATGGTGCACCTATGTTGGGTATATTATGTTTACGATGTTTATATCTTCTTTATGCATTATTCCCTTAAGTATTATAAAATGTTCTTCTTTGTTCTTTTTATGGCCCTTGCTGTGAAATTTGTTTTGTCTGACAGAAGCATTGCTACCCCAGCTTTTTTTATGTCAGTTTGCTTGGATTACTTTTTTCCATCCCTTCACTTTCAGTCTGTGTAAATCTTTTGTTTTCACGTGTGTCTCTTGCAGACAGCATATATGTGGGTCATGTTTTCATATCTATTCTGCTACCCTATTTCTTTTAATTGGAGCATTTAATCCATTTACATTTATGGTTATTATTGACAGATATTTATTCATTTCCCTTTGTACATGTGTTTCTCTCCCTCTCCTTTTTTCTTCTTTTTCTTACAGCATTCCCTTTAGCATCTCTTGCATTTCTGGTTTGGTGGAGATATGCTCTTTTAGTCTCCCTTTGTCTGAGAAACTCCTTTTTTCACCCTCCATTTTGAATGTGAGCCTTGTTGGGTAGAGTAGTCTTGGTTGTAGGTCTTTGTTTTTCATTGCTTGAAATATTTTTTGCCATTTCCTTCTGAGTTGTAGTGTTTCTGTTGAGAAATTGGTTGATAGCCTTATTGAATCTTCCTTGTATGTTATTTGCTGTTTTTCTCTTGCTGCTTTTAGGATTCTCTCTTTATCTTTGAATGTTGCCATTTTAATTATGATGTGCCTTGGAGTGGGCCTTTTTATGATCATCTTCATTGGGACCCTCTGTGCTTCCTGGACTTGCATGACTTTTTCTCTCATGAGGTTAGAAAAATTTTCTGTCATTACTTTTTCTATCAGGTTTTCTATTTCTTGCTCCTCCTCTTCTCCTTCTTGTATCCCTATGATTCTAGTGTTGTTTAGTCTCATGGTTTCCTGCAGTTCTCTTAAACCCTCTTCATTCTTTTTATATGTTTTTTCATTTTGTTGTTTTGTCTGGGATTTCTTTTTACATTGTCCTCCAACTCACTGAGCTGATCCTCTGCTTTGTTTAGCCTGCTTTTGATTGATTCTACTGTGCCATTCAGTTCAGAAATTGTATTCTTCATTTCTTCCTGGTTCTTATTAATATTTTCTATGTCCCTTTTTATGCTGGTGTAGTTCTCCATAAGTTTCTTGTAGCTTCTTTGCAATTCTTTGTAGTTTCCTTGGAGTTCCTTTTAATTTCCCTGGAGTTTGTCATAGTTTTCTTTGTGATTGTAAAGGTCATTGAGCTTCTTTATAAGCATTCTTTTGAATTCCATGTCTGATAGTTGGCTTATGTCTATCCCACCTGTCTCTCTTTCTGGGGATTACTCTTCTCCTTTCATTGGGAGGTTGTTTCTGTTTCTCCCCCTGTTGGATTATTCCTGTTTGTTTTTGTTTATTAGATTTGTCTGCTTTGGTTTCCTGACTTCATGGTATGATGTTCTTTATAGGAGACCTGGAGGATTCAGTGGTGCTGTCTCTTTGATCTCCTGAGCCTGACGCTCTTGGGGTGCCCTTTATGCCATTTGTTTATGCTGTCTGGTTGTATTTCAGCTACTCTTTGGTGTATTCTTTTCTGTGGCTAGTTGATTGAGAATCACTCTGCCCACCTTGTCTTGAGTTCTTTTGTGGAGATGCTGTTAAATCACAAACACACAGCCCAGGCAAGAAACCCAGGCCCTCAATAATGTCCCCTATCCACAATCTCTCTATCAGCAGCAAATGAGCCAGTATTAATATAACTATAGAGAGGTTAAGAGTATTATACTATAGGAGAAACAGGTAAGAGTTTTTTTAAGTGAAAGAAAGATGATTTTTGAGAGGGAAGATGATAGAATAATAATAGTAGCAAGTAGGGTCAAGGCTATGTGAGAGAGTAAGTAATATTTAAATTGTATATTAAAAAAGAGAGGGAAGAATGCAGAATAAAGTGATAAAGTGGAAGTGTATAGTGTTAGGTTTATATAGCAGTTATATGCTATATGTTTAGTGTGAAAGAGAGGCTAAACAAAAGACAAACAAACAAACAAAAATTACAGAAGTATAGAAGGGAGAGAAGGTAAGAAAAAGATAAAGAAAGAGCTTTTTTAGAAAAAGGAAGAGAAAGAAAAGGGAAGAAGAAAAACAATGGAAGAAAAAAGAAAAGACAGGAAAAAAGGGAAGTTTTTACTCAGTTCAACTTTGGGCACAGTCTTCTTTTTCTGTATTCACACCTGGTCAAAATTCCATGGGTTTCAAATATTTTCTGGCTGGCTGGCTGTGAGAAGATCTGGCTGGTTTGTGTGGCTGCTTTTCTCTAACTTGTGGGCCTCCTGTAGCTTTCTGCTGTGAGCTGCACTGAGTTGGGTCTCTCCCCACTTTTCCTGTGGCACCCTCCAGCAATCCTCAGGCTTCTCTAGTGATGTTGTTTTGCTGGCAAGCCAGTGCACATGTCCCTAGTCCCCGCCCAGCCTTGGGTCCTGTCTTCGCTCCTTCTCCCAAGAAGTCTCTGTGCTCCAAGCCGCAGTACTGGGCTGCATCCGTCCCTGACTGGCATCGTCTCACTGTTTGCCTGTGCTCACACTTGACTGTCTGGGGTCCCCACTGAGTCTGCGTTTCCACCGCAGCTCTCCTGTATGGGCCCCTCTCCCTGGCTCAGTTCCACTTTTTTGTTTGTTTGTTTGTTTGTTTAGTGGTGCTGTGATGCGCGTGCCCGGGGTGCAGGGTTGCCAGTCCAAATTTGCCAGCCCAGGGTGTCCCCACCTAGACTTAGTTCCCACAGTCCAGGCCATTCACTCACTCTCTTCCCACACCTCCAGCTGTTTCAAGGAAACCTTCCCATTGTCTCCCTCTGGGACTCCACTGGTCCCAGCACCTACGGAAGGCGGCAGTTTCCAAGCAGATCCCGCCTAATGAGCTGGTCTGCAGTTGCCCCTTTGGGGTGCAGTGCGGTCCTGGCACTAGGTTGGGGGCCCAGCTACTCCTTTTGAGAGCATGGGTGAGTTTTCTGCCCTCTTCCACTCCGCTCCCACACTCCCTTCCCTGTTTCCACTATCTGAAATCCGCATTCACTCCCTCCTTTCTTGTGTTTGTACTCCAAGCCTTCCCGTGATGGGAGCAAGCAGACAGCACTGCAACCTACTCTGCTGCCATCTTCAGAATCTCTGAAACTTCTGATGCTTAAGCCACTGATCTTTTTAAAAATAATACCCATGCCAGTTGATTGAATGAATGATAGTAGGACCACTTTAGCATGTTAGATTATCAACCCCATTTTTATCAATAGAGAATATTTTGTTAATAGGTTTGTACCTTGTTTCCCAGCCTGGGGACTATGGGAAAGGAATGAGGATGTAGAGAGCATGTTGGTGAATTGAGAACATCTGGTTTGCATTTGTCCTTGGAAGGACTTTAGTTTCCAAACTCTCCAGGCCTATAGTTTCTCTTTCTGATTTATTTTCAGGGGCAGTAGTGGTCCACCCAGGAGTAGGACATTAACCTTAGTAAAGACTAAGGAAACTTTCTTGTGAATACTATAAATTCAAGGTCACTGGTAGTGGAGGATTGTGGGCATAGATGGCCTAGTGGTGGAATAGCTCAGATCAGATGAAACCACTAAAGACAAAGGCAACAGAAGAGACCACTGGAGACATGTTTTTTCTGGTATATTTGTGTCTCAGAGTCATTTGCTCTGCCTTGGTCTGGTATGTCTGGTTGGCTGCTTAGCAATTGATCCCATAAAACTGTCCAAGTGGAAGGTCAGATGAAGACCCAGAACCCCACATCACAGAGCATGATAAGATTTGATTAGCATGCCCTGAGCCTCCAGCATGCTGCCTATGCATCATAGACCAGAAGTGTCAGTGGTTCGATAGCATCTCTCTGGGAAGCTTCCTTACTTCCCTATATCAGAAAGTCAAGTCCCCATGGCATGTTCTCCAGTTGTCGAGCCACTTGTGTAGTTTTTACACTAACACCAGTGGTCTCACCCATGTTATTATAAACTGCACTACCTCTTAGTTGGAAGAAAGTGGTATTCTCTTTACTTCATGGGAGTTTCCAAGCTATCTCCTGCCTCAGAGCCTTTTCTGCTGCCTTTTCCTTGCCCTGCAATTCTCCCTTTCCTCCTCATTACTCCTCACTCCCAATACAACTGAGATCCTTCCGATCTAATCCACTTTGGCAAATATAATAGTCAATGTGGAATGCCAGACAAAAACAATAATAGCTAGTGATTATATATCATTTCTCTATATGTATAGCACTTTGCATGGGTGAAACAGAATGCCAGGCCTCAGCTCTGGACAGACAAAGGTTTTTCTAGCTACCCCTTATTTCCTTTTAAAAACCATGTAAATATATATATTTTTCTACTTTGTTTCCACTACTACAGACCTGATAGATTTTTCTGGAACGTGAGCTAGTTGTGTAAGTGTCTACCCCTTAAGTTTTTCATGCAGTGAGGATAATCTACTTCTATCTTGAATGACCTCATTAGATGACTAAGTTTTCATCAATGTGTTTGGCCTATCTCTGCTTCCCTTGTAGTGGAAACAAAGGAACAGATATTTTGATTTCTATTATAATTTTAAAACTGATATTATTATTATGATCTCAGGAAATGATATTCTGCCTTGGGATGAAGAAAATGCCTCCATTTTTCACATTTGTAGCTTCAAAAGCACCTCAGTCACGCATTCTGCTTGGAAACACCTACTGGACAAACTTGTCCTGAGAACAATGAAGTTTTCTGACAGCAGTATTGCATTCATGTGTTGGTGTCTAGCTTTGGTCCCAGGAATGACATACTGATATTGGATGGAAGAGCCACCTTCTCCCCATGATGAGACTCTGGGGACTTTGTGCTCCTACTGCCAATTCTTCAATAGCAGGAGGTCCTGCCATGTTCCTCGTCTCTTTCTCACTCTGCTCCCCCAGACTAAGAATTCTGTAGAAAAGTGTGCCTGTAAAAAATGTGGATATGTTTAACAAGTTTAGCAGATTATAATGGATGTAAGAAGCTTCATATATATATATATATATATATATATATATATATATATATGAAAATACAGTCATATATATGTATATATATACACACACATATATCTGTATATATAAAAAACAAAATATATTCAAAATTATTAAAACATTTTAATTTATTTTATTTTTAAAATCCTCAGTTGAAGATACGTTTATTGATGAGAGAGAGAGAGAGAAAGAGTGAGAGAGAGAGAGAGAGAGAGAGAGAGAGGGAGAGAGAAATGTCAATTTGTTGTTCCACTTATTCATGCACTCAAACAATGGGTTGATTCTTGTATGAACCCTGACCAGGGATTGAACCTACGACTTTAACATAAGGGCATGACATTCTAACCAACTGAGCTACCTGGCCAGGACTTGAATAAAACATTTTTAGATAAGTGCCTGAAATAAATGCTGTGGTACACTGAATAATGGCCTCAAAGATATCCATTTTCTTCTAATCCTCGGAACCTGCGTATGCTGTTATATTGCAAGGGGGAATTAACGCAGCAGATGAAATTAAGGTCGCTAGTCAACTGACCTTGAGAAGGGGATATTGTCTTGAATTACTTAGATGGGACCAAAGTACAGTCATGCTCTGCATAATTGCATTTTTGGTCAAGAATAGAACACATATATGATGGTGGTTCCATAAGATTATAACCGAACTAAATAAAAAAATATTCTATTATCTAGTGCATAAGGTCATAGTGCAATGCATTGCTCATGTGTTTGTGGTGATGCTGGTGTAAACAAACTACTGCTATGCCAAGTATATAACACTTAATAATGAAAATAAACAACTGTGTTACTAGGTTATACACTTACTGTACTGTACTGTATTTTTATCATTATTTTAGATTGTATTCTTCATATTTATATTAAAAAGGGTTGAGGTTTTTTTTTTTTTTTTTTTTTTGGTAAGAGTATGGCATTTTAGGCTGGCAACAGACTCATACATCCTGTGTTTACTTTATTGCATCATTTTCTCTTATGCATTATTTAAGCTCATGTTGTTTTGTACAGTAACATGATAAGCAAATTCGTAGTATAACAGCAATAAGCTCTAACACAATGCCTATGTGTAAAGCAGGCTATACCATATAAGCTTGTTTAAGTGGTCTCACCCATGTGTAAGTGCACTCTGTAATGTTCACACAATGAGAAGCTCACCTAACAACTAATTTCTCAGAATGTATCCCTGTCATTAAGCAGTGTCACTAATCAAGAGGGTCCTTAAAAGTGGACAAATGAGGGAGAAGAGTCAGTGTGTCACTGTGATACCATGTGGGAAGGAATGGAATGGTCTTTGCTGGCTTAAAAGATGGTGGAAGGGGCCGCCCACTAAGGAATATGGGTAGCCTTCAAAAGCTGGAAAAAAAAAAAAAAGAAAAAAAACCCCCACAAGGGTATGGATTCCCCCTTGGAGATTTTCCAATGCCCTGCTTCCACCTTGATTTTAGTCTAGTAGAACTAATTTCAGACTTCCAATCTTGAGAACTATATGATAGTAAGTTTATGTTACCATTAAGTCTGTGCTTATTTATAATAGCAGCAATATGAAAATAATACAATAGCATAGACCAATGCTTAATTTCTCAAGCTTTTGGAACATGTGAGGTTATTAAGGTAAATTATGTAGGAATAGCAGAATTCAAGGTCACCTCTGTGGGTGGGTGGTGTGTGCAGATAGCTACCATCTAGCCCCTTCTTTTCCTCTTTAATAACAGAATATGACAAAATTGGGCTAAACGGAATTGCCTGTCTTCAACAAGGCCTTAAGAAGCCTGGCTGTGCCTCCTTTTGCTTTCTTGGAAGCAGCTGGCCTATAAAAAGTCAGAATTCCTTGCTGGAGAGTGAGACCTGATGAGTCCCCAGTCATTCTAGCTTCAAATGTGAGGGAAGCATTCATGACCTTCTAACCCAGCCAAGCACAGCAACGCCATGTAAAGAAGCAACATCCATCTCCACTGAATGTGGTTCAGCCTTCTGAGAAATACTGCCAAAATTCCTGTTGATTAATTGTTGAGTTCAGTGCCTATGCGCCTGCTGGCACTGTCTCCACACCTTTCCTAAACACATTTCAGTTAGGGCGCGTTTATCCGTCAATGCATTCAACAGGTTATTTACTTCTCCTCGCTTTGCCCCAGTCTATATGTCGTGCTAGGTCCATCAATATTTCTTCTGGGAATGAGCAAAGTCCATTTTTATTTCTTAAGGGAGAAGCTGGGAACAGGTTAATTTGTATATGGTTCATCTGCATATGTCAAAAGTCCAGGTGGGCAATCCAGCTGCCACAATGTTCCAACACTTCCAGTCTTTTGTTTGTAATAAAAATAATGATGCTGAGGTCCAGAGTCAAGGATAGAGGGTTTTAAGGAAAAATGGCATCACAGTCATTCTGGCTACTTCCTGCTGACATAAGGGTGTAGAGTGCACATTTCCCACTGTGTCTATATCTCCAAGGTTTCTTGTGCTGGCAGTGGTTGGTACTGAGGAGTAGACAGGAATATGATGGTGTGAGCTGTCTGTACCATAGCTGTATTGGTGGTTCTTTTGATGAAATTGACAAGAAGTCGCAGGAAGCAAGGTCCTAGAATGAGAGCTAAAATTAATGTTAGCCAAGGTGCAAGGAGGGGTAGAAGGATGGAATTTAGAGGGGCAGTTAAGTCAAACCATGAATCTGATGAGCTGCTTATCTTATCCCGTAATCAAGCAGCTCAATCTGCTAGCTTCTTAACTATATTTTGTTCTATTCCAGATTAGTTGACATAAAAACAGCAGTCTTCCCCCCCAAAAAGCACAGGTACCCCCTTAATGGGCTGTAAGGATGTCTAAAGCCCTTCTATTCTGAAGGACAACTCTAGCTAGGGATTTTACTTGATATTCAAGTTTGGAAACAGCCTCTGCTGTATCTTCTAGGCTCTGTTCAAACTCTAGGGCTAACTTCTGATAATATTTGAGGGAAGTTCCCAGCTCTGCCACTCCTGTTGTGACTCCAGTCATAATGACAAGAGCTGTCAGGAGTAGGATTATTACTGGAGCTCGCTTTACTCTTATTGCCACAGAAATGGGAATAGAAATCTCCAAGTCAGGTTGCATCATCTGTATGGGAGAGGCTAGAAAGGCTATTGTACAAATCCATGTCCAATTAGTAGGTAGACAGAGGTAGGCTTGTGATCCACACAGGAAGAACACGCTAGAATATTGAAGGCATACCTGAAGATGAAGGCAGTAGACAAGTCTGAGAGTTATCAGAGCTGTGCCTGTACTGAGTGCCCTGTAGATGTTCCAGTTACCTCCTAAAGGTATTGTATGGGTTTCTTTTTCCCAGACCGAGATAGTCTCTGCCCAGGTCATTCCCTGGATGGGGTCAGGTACTGAGGAATTTTCTATAAAAGAACCTTGTAGCTTAAGAGTAAGATTAGAACACTGGTGACAGTTGATACTCACAGGGGAGCCTGGATCAGAGATGCCAAAGGGGAAAAGCAGGGGAGAGAGGTTTTTAGAACAAGAGATATGGTTGGAAGTCCCAGCGAGTTTTAGTAGAGGAGGGGAGGTGAACTGGAAAGGGTATGTAAATTTTGATGCCAGGTTCAGATAAGAGGCTGGGTGATTCTCATGTTGCTCCTTGTGTGTTATATTGATTGTAAAGTCACATAGGAGAGTTGGCAGGTGACCTACCAGGCTAGAAGATCCTGAATGTTGAGTACCAGAAACACAAAGGGTACTTGCTGGCCTTGGGGGATGGAGATCCCGGTGAAGACTGGTCCTGCAATAGATAAGGACTTAGAAACATAAGTCAAGAGGTTTTTCAGATACTGGTTGGATAAGTAAGCGGAGTTCACGTTCATGGGAGGCTGCATGAATGCAGAAGAGAGCCACAGGCAGCAGGTGGGACCACGGTTCCTGGACCTATGAACAAGCCAAGTTAAGTGGTTTTTAAGAAGTGTTCTACCTTCCCTGAGGACTGAGGCTGCTAGGAAACATGCAGTTTCCAAGTAACACCCAAAGCTGTGCTGACCTGTAAAGTAATTTTAGAAACAAAGGCCAAGCCATTATCAAATTGTAGGGATTGAGGAAGTCCAAACTTAGGAATAATTTTGGTTAGTAAAACATGAACAACCTCATTTGCTCCTTCTGATGTAGTGGTAAAAGCTTCCATCCAACCGGAAAAGGTATCCACTAACACTAGTAGATACTTCACCTTTTTAACTGGTAGCATATGAGTGAAGTCAATTTCTTTATCTTTTCCTGAAATTTGTCCCCTGGCCTGGTGAGCAGGAATGGTGGTGGTCTAACTTGTCCTTGAACTGTCTCCTTTTAGCAAACTAAGCATTGATATGTGATTTTGGTGAGGATGCTAAGAAGTCGGGTGTTAAATAGGGTGGGTGCCAACAGATTAGTGAGAGCCTTAGGTCCTGGGAGTCATTAGTTTCATGCAAATAAAAATCAGAAAGGAAATTTCTTGTTCTTCTAATACTCACTAAGATTGAATCTCTGTGTCTTATACTTTCTATTGCTAAAACCATTTAACAGAACTTTGTCACAAACCTTCATTTTTATGCCTTACACTTTCCCTTGTTCACTTCCTACGTAGTGTAAAGTTTTAACTCTCCCAGGGAAACCTTGATCTGAGATTTCCTTTTCTCCAGGTTCAGACTTTCACACCATTTTCCATTTATCTTTACAACTTTCCATAGACCTTCTGCAACATTCACACTATAATGGTGCAGCTGATGAGGGGTATCCCCTTGAGAAGTTTCTTGCGCTAAAGCCAATAGGAAAATGGAGTCGGCCTTAGCCCCTCCATCTAGATTAAGAGATAAGGATGCTGCTAGTTTGGTCAGGATGTCTCTTCCAAAGAGGGAGACTGGGCATTAAGGCATAACCAGGAAAGAATGTATGAAGGTTAAGGACCCTAATGTACATGTGAGGAATTTGGTAGCTAAGGTTTTAGTACAGACTGCATTAACTTCATTAACAGAGAGAGGGGATGGGTGTAAAACACTGCATATTCAATAAGGATTGAATAGGTCGCCACCATGTCTACTAAAAAGGAGACCAATGTACCTGCCACCACCATGATTACCCTGGGTTCAGCCATCGAGATGGTCAGAGACAGGAGCTCTGAGTCCGGGCACCATCAGTTGTCCATGGCAAGCCCCAACAGTTTGGGGATGCTGAAGTCTTCATCATTTTGTGGTTGATCTTAATTGGACTGGAGTGGTCTACTGGTCCTCTGGTTAGAGGCCAGATGACAGTCGACCCTCTAATGTCCCTTCTGTCTGCAGGATGGACAGGGACCCAGAAGAGGTCGTGGTTGGAGGTATTGTTGTGTTCAATGACTTGTTTGCTTACACTTGAAGCACAGTCCTGGTGGAGGCTTTGCGAAGCCTTGGTTACCTCGACCTTTCATGGGCTGACCCTTAATGCTGGTAGCTAACGTAAGGTATTTCTGCTAGTCCCTTTTTAATTTTTGTTGTTTTTCTTCCTCCTCTCTGTTATTAAAGACTCAGAAGGCACTCCAAATTAGGTCCCTTTTGGGAGTTTTGGGTACATCCTCAAGCTTTTGTAGCTTAATTCTAATATCAGGGGCAGAGTGTGTAATAAAATGGGTATTAAGATAGAGCTTGCCCTTTTCTGAGTTGGGATCAGGTTGCTGTATTTAAGAATGACCTCTGTAAAATGGCTCATAAATGAGGCTGGGTTCCCAGAGTCCTCCTGTGTAATTTGTATGATTTTGTCATAATTGACAGCCTTAAGGGCAGCCCTACGCATGCCTTCAACTAGTCATGTGAAAAAATGAGATATGTTTATCCAAATCAGTGGACCCTGACTGACAGTTCCAGCGAGGATCCACTGCTGGAACTGCAACAGGTCCGACTGGATTTCCTAACATGTAGGGTGTCCAAAAATGTAGAAGTGAGAGACAGAGTATGATCCTTTTCTTCTGGGGTGGTGAAGGAGGTTAGGATGACATAGACATCTTGATATGTTAATGAATAGATTTGAGTTATATATTGGAACTCCTTGCAAAAATGGATAGGATCTGCAGTATAAGGGAGCTCAATTTGGGCTAAATCCATGAAGGAAAAGGGGACATGTGCCCAGACAGTGGCCTCATCTCCTGCCAACTCATGAAGAGGGTACCGGCCTAAGGATGGTGTGGAGAACAATGACATGAGGGCAGCCTGAGAGCAGTTGCGGGGAAGTTAAATGAGAGGGGTGGAGTCCGGGGGTGGCAATAGCTTGTCTTTGGCTGGTGAGTCAGGAGGGGAGGCAGATGAGGGAGAAGAGGGAGCTGTTGACTGGGAGGGGGCATATGGGGGAGGGAAAAGGTGTCCAATGTCTGAGGGATCTGCTTCTGTAAAAGATGAGGACAGAGGTGGGGAAGTTGGGGGAGTTTGGCGACACAGGAAATATAGGCAGAGGTCAGTTGAAGGAAAATAAGTTGGAGGGAGGAGCAGAAGGAGCAAAGGGATGTCTGTTGTGAAGCATAAAAATGGCCTCTGTGTGTGAAACTTCAGACCATCTGCCATTATGCCTGAGGTAGTTGTCAAGATCAGTAAGAATTTGAGGGTCATATGCTCCATTTTCCAGCCAACAGCATTTGTTATCAAGAGGATATTGAGGCCAGACAACAGTGGAGAGAGAAATTAGCTTTTATAGCTTTACCTGGAACCCTATTTGAAGCGTCTGAATGTTTCAACAGAGACAACCCAAAGGGGAGTTCTTCAGAGGTAGAGATTAATTAACGTGCTTCCATGGTACTGAGAGTAACAACCCAGAGGGTGAGCCTGAGATGAAATGAATCAGGAGCGTAAGGGGTGTCCCCACTTAAGCTGCTGACTCTACAAAGCGCAAAGGCCCCGAGCGAACTGTCCAGGAGGAGGGCATCCCCAGCTGCCTCTGGGAGTTCAACCAAGTGCGAAGGCTCCCAGGCACAAAGACCTCAGATGAACTGTGCATGGGGCGGGGTGGGGTGGGGTGTCCCCAAACACCAGTGGAAATTCAACAAGGCACAAAGTCCCAAGGAATACCGACCTAGGCCTGGGATTTTTGAACAGAGCCACAGTAGGCTCAAAAACAAGACAGTCAACCTGACAAGAGACTCACCCAATGAGATGAAACTCAATGAGTTGGTGTCCAGTGTGGATGGAGGACAATGGGTCCAAAACTGGAAGTTGTCAGATGCACAGATCTCTTGACCAGGGTGGGAAAGGAGGGGAGGCCAAGAGGGTACCAACAGACAGGATCAGGGGGTAGCCTGGGATGTGCTGCTGCAGCCCACTGCTCCCCTGCTTGCAAGCTGCCATTGACCATTCTTGGAGAAGGGGGCTGGTCAGGTAGGCGGATCTCTCCAGCAAGGAGAGGATGAGAGGGTTCCAACAGACAGGACCAGGGGTAAACCTGTAATGTGCTGCCACGACCCACTGTTCCCTTGGCTGTAAGCTTCCGGTGACCACTCTCAGAGCCCCTCCCAGGTTTCAGCACCAAACTGTCATGCAGCCTTTGCTCTGAGAAATCACCCAGAGAACAGTCTATGATTTTACACCAGGTTTATTTAGAGAAAGGAGGGAAAGGGTTTAGAGGTAAAATGAAAACTCCTGGTCCAATTCAAGGGCCCATTCGGAGCAAGGGAAGGGGCAAAGGGTAAGGAGGAAGGAAAGGGGAGAGGAAGCTCCTGGTCCACCTAGTGGGCCTGTAGGAGTCCCCTGCCTATGTGCCTTCAGGTGCCATCTCCATACCTTTCCTAACATACATTTCAGTTAGGGTGAGTTTGCCCATCAACACATTCAACAGGTTATTTACATAGCCCCACTTTTCCCCAGTCAATATGTCATGCTAGGTCCATCAACATTTCTTCTGGGAATGAGCAAAGTTCATTTTTATTTCTTAAGTGAGAAGCTGGGACCCGGTTAATTTGCATATGGTTCATTTGCATATGTCAAAAGTCCTGGGGGATAGTCCAGCTGCCACCATGTTTCAACAATACTCAAGTCAGGGACTCCAACTGGGGCTGAGCCAGATTGGTTACTGTGGCAAATTATCTTTTTTATGCTACAATTATCTCAGATAAGCACCAGAAACAATAGTTCTGCTTGACCAAGTGTTAGCAAAGTTAATATTCACAATTTCCACATACTATACATTTTTGTTCTTTTTAAAAAATATTATTGAATTTATTGAAGTGAGATTGGTTAATAAAATTATATTGGTTTTAAGTGTACAATTCTATAACAGATTATCTGTATATTGTATTGTGTGTACACTACCCAGAGTCAAGTCTCCTTTCATCACTTTTTATTCCCTTCATACCCTCTTTTACTTCCCCCTCACTTTCCCTCAGGTAATCACCATACTGTTGTCTGTGTTTATGAGTTTTTTATTGTTTTGCTTAATCCCTTCACCTTTCTCATCCAGCTCCCCAACACTCCTCCCCTCTGCTAGCTGTATCTATGATTGTTTATATTTTGTTTATTAGTTTATTTTGTTCACTAGATTCCACATGTAAGTGAAATCATATGACACTTGTCTTTCTCTGACTGGCTTATTTCACTCAGCACAAGACACTCCAGGTCCATCCATGCTATGGCAGATATAAAATTTTCATCTTTTTTTGATGTTTGAATAGTAGTATTCCATTGTCTAAATGCACCACAGCTTATTTATCCTCTTATCTACTGATGGACCCTTGGGCTACTTCCAAATATTGGTTATTATAAATAGAGTTGCAAGGGATATAGGTGTGCATATATTTTTTCAAAATAGTGCTTTGGGTTACTTTAGGTATATTCCCAGAAGCAAAATCAGTGGGTAATAAGACAATTTAATTTTTAAGTTTTTGAGAAAACTCCACAGTGCTTTACACAGTGGCTGCACCAGTCTTCATTCCCAAAAATAGTGTTTGAATATTCCCTTTTCTCCACATCCTCGCCAGCATTTCTTGTTTGTTGATTTGCAATGGTAGCCATTGTGACAAGTATGAGGTGATATCTTATTATGGTTTCATTTTCCATTTCTCTGATGCTTATTGATGTTGAGCATCTTATTATAAGACTAATGGTCATCTGTATGGGCTCTTTGGAGAAGTGTCTATTCAGGTTCTTTGCCCGTCTTTTAATTGGGTTGTATGGGTTGAGTTGTATAAGTTCTTTATATATTTTGGAAATTAACCCTTTATCAGTTTTGTCACTAGCGAATATGTTCTTCCATTCAGTGGATTGTCTTTTCATTTTGTTGATGGGTTCCTTTGCTGTACAAAAACATTTTAGTTTGCTGTAGTCTTATCTGTGCAATTTTTTCTTGTTTCCCTTGCCCAAGGAGGTATATCAGAAAATGTATTCCTATGAATAATGTCTTAGATTTTACTGCTTGTGTTTAATTAAAGGATTTTTATGGTCTTAAGTCTAATATTTAAATCTTTAATTCATTTTTACTTTATTATTGTGCATTGTGTGTGAAGGTTGTGTATGTTCATTTTTTGCACAGATCTATCAATTTTTTCCAACGCTATTTATAAAATACACTGTCCTATAGAAGCGGTACCCCACCCTGAAGGCTGCTGTCCAGCAGTTTGCAGAAGCAACTTAAATGTTTGGTGTGGAGACTTCCAGCCAAGATGGAGGCTTAAACTGACACGCTCAGTCTCCTTCTACAACCAGAAAGGAATACAACTACCTCAAAAGAAAAGGTAACTAGAAATTCCAGAAAATAAAACTACACAGAAGCCCAACATACAAAGTTATAAACCAGCAGTGCCCATCGGACAGGTAGGAAGAGCGGAAATCTGGTGGTGCTGTTTGCAGTAGCACCAGGGACAGTGGCAGGGAGAGCAGTCCTGGCTGCAGTTGAGCCCCAGCAGTTCGTGACCCCAGGGCTGGGAAAGGCAGCCCCTGCATTGCCTTGGATGGTGAGGCCCAGAGGGCAGGAGGATGGATCCCGGTCTCCCAACAGAGAATAATGACAGGATCCCATCTTGGATCCCTGCACTCACACAAAGTGCCACAGCGCAGTGAAAAAGGTTGCTGATCGCCGCTGATCACCAGGTAGTGACAACAAAGCGACACAGCGTAATGAAAAAGATAGCGGATCACCGCTGGCCCCCGGGTGGTGATGGGTACATGAGCTCTGCCCCCTATAGTCTTCCCAAGAAGCACAGCAAAACACAAATCTGTCAAAATGAGGCAGACAACTATAGAAATCCTGGTGACACAGCTCACCAGGCAGCAGATGAAGAATCTGACAGATGAACAAATAAGAAACCTTTCAGAGGCTCAATTCAGAGCTATAGTCATCAGGTGATCAGGTGGCTTACAGAATTAACAAAAGATATGGAATAAGACGAGAAAGGATTGAAAGCCACTCATACTGAAAAGAACGAAAACACATATGAGACAAGTGGTGAGGAAATAAAATTCAGAGATCAAATCAACAAACCGGAACATAGGGAAGGAACAAACAGTCAACAAGTGCGGAAAGAGGAAACAGAAAACAAGGAAAATGAGGAGAGGATCAGAAACCTCTGGGACAGCTATAAGAGATCAAACATATGGATTATAGGATTTCCAGAGGGCAAAGAAGAACTAGAAATTGAAAAATTATGTGAAAAAGTAATGAAGTAGAAATTTCCAAACTTGGGGAAGGAAATAGACTTACAGGTCCAGGAAGCACAGAGAGTTCCAGAAAAACTGGACTCAGGGAGAAACACTCCAAGACACATTATAATCAAATTGTCAAAAATTAAAGATAAAGAGAGAATCTTAAAAGCAGCAGGAGAGAAGAAAAGAATCATGTACAAAAGGGTCCCAATTAGACTATCAGCTGATTTCTCAAAGGACACCCTGCAGGCAAGAAGGAACTGGCAACAAATATTCAAAATAATGAAAAGTAAAAACCTACAGCCACAAATACTCTATCCAGCGAAATTGTCATTCAGAATAGAAGGGCAGAGAAAGTGCTTCCAGGACAAAATAAAACTGAAGGAGTTCATTAGATCCAAACCACTATTATATGTTAAGGGGAATGGTTTAGAAAAAGGATCAAAACTATGAACATTAAAAGGAAAACTGCATCACAAGAACCAACACAGAAGCTAGGGAATCGAAACAAAGGCAAACTAAGTAGTCAGTGAGAGTGGAAAAAGAACTGTATGTATGGGGAACATACATACTGTATGTATGGGGAAAGTCTGCAGGGAGGGGGAAGGGGGAGAGGGAGGGAGATAGTACAGGAATTAAGAAGCATAGTAGGAGGGAATGGAATAGACAGGAAGACGTTGAGAAGACCTATATGAACAACCAATGGACATGGACTAAAAGAGGGGGACAACTGGAGGGAGAGGGGCCACCGGGTGGAGAGGAGCAGAGGGAAGGGAAATTGGGACAACTGTAACAGTAAAATCAATAAAACATATTTTTAAAAATACACTAACCTTAGACATGGGTTTATTTCCAGGCTCTATATTCTGTTCCATTGATTTATACACCTGTTCTTATGACAGTACCATGATGTTTTACAGTATAGTGTGATATCAGGTAATATCATTTCTCCAACTTTATTCTTCTTATTCAAGATTGCTGTGGCTATTTGGGGTCCTTTGTAGTTTCATATAAATTTTTGGAAAATTTGTTATAGTTCTATGAAATATGCCATTGTTATCTTGATAGAAATTGTGCTGAATAGCCACAGCAATCTTGAGACAAAAGAACACAGTAGGAGGAATCACAATACCTGAGATCAAACTATACTACAAAGCCACTGTAATCAAAACAGCCTGGTACTGGCATGAGAAAAGATATATAGATCAATGGAACAGAATAAAGAGCCCAGAAATAAACCCCAGTCAATATGGTCAATTAATATTCAACAAAGGGGAAAGAACATAAAATGGAGTGAGAAGAGCCTCTTCAACAAATGGTGCTGGGAGAACTGGACAGGGACATGCAAAAAGAAAAAAGAAAGAAAGAAACTAGACCACCAACTTACATCACACACCAGAATAAACCAAAGGTGGATCAAAGACTTAAATGTAAGATGGGACACCATAAAAGTCTTAGAGGAAAACATAGCAGAAAAATTTCAGATATCCCATGTAACAATATTTTCACTGATACATCTCCTAAAGCAAGGGAAATAATGGAAATAAACAAATGGGACTACATCCAACTAAAGAATTTCAGCTCAGCAAAGAAAACATCAGCAAGATGAAAAGGAAACCAACCATATGGGAAAATATATTTGCCAATGATACCTCCAACAAGGGATTGATCTCCAAAATATATAAAGAACTTACACATATCAACATGAAGAAGACAGACAGCCCAATTCAAAAATGGGCAGAGGAACTGAACAAACACTTCTCCAAGGAGAATATACAGAGTGTACATAGACATATGAAAGAATGCTCAACATCAGTAGCCATCAGAGAGATGCAAAAAAAAGCACAATCAATTACCACTTTATACCAGTCAGAATGGCCATCATCAACAAATCAACAAACAGCAAGTGCTGGTGAGGATGTGGAGAAATGGAATCCTAGTGCACTGTTGGTGGGATTGTAGACTGGTGCAGCCACTATGAAAAACAGTGTGGAATTTCCTCAAAAACTAAAAATGGAACTGCCTTTTGAACCAGCGATTCTACTGCTAGGATTCGTCGTCGGCAGCCGTCCGTCTCAAGAGACGATGGTGTAGCTTCTTAAGTGTCTATCTGCACCGCCGAGAATGGCTGTGCAGTCCGACTCGGGAGTGACACGGTATCTGTCTCCTCCCGTGTTGAATTGACATCTTGCGATGACGCTGGAGTGTCCTCTCCAGTGGAGCTGAAGCTACAGAGCCTGGGCAGGGTGATATGGAGGGTCTGCTGTTGCCCATGCAGCAGACCCCCCCTCTCTTCGCAGCTGAAGGGTCCAAGGGAAAGACGGAGTCGATACAGCTTGGCTTCAGGTGCGCCGCAGGAGTTGCCGGTGTTGACTACAACGTCAAACCGCCTTAGGGACTCCGGCTCCGGATTTTCTGTCGGGGTTTACTCCCTTAGCCTTTCCCCAGAAGAGGTATGCCGCAAGGCAGCGGAGGTTTTTTTGGAATCAGAGTTTTCCTTCTCTGTATGGGACAGAGTACTTTGAATATAATTGAGGGAAGGCAATATCCTGTATATCAGGAGGGAAATCTTGAGGGAGGGGCTAGATCTCCCAGTCTTACAACTGCCTGGGAGAAATAATCACTAGCAATTTATATTATGCCCACTCTGAACCAAGCACATTACATTGGCTATTACAATTTAATCCCTATGACAGCCCTTCCAGGTGGGCTTTATTATCCTTATTTCACAGATGAGAAATATGAGATTTAGAAAATATCATTTGCCCAATGCCACTCCCCTACCAAGTAGCAGAATCAGGATTCCATCTCACCTCTGTTTAATAACAAGGTCAGTGTTCTTAATTACTAGTTGCAGACTGAGCTAACTGCTTCAGGGAATAGTAATTCAGAGGAGTTTTCTTGAACATCCCCTGGGGCAAGGCAAGAGGTATAAGACAATCAAGTCTGTTCTCTGTCCCTGAATTAGGAAAAAGCAAAGTCAAGAAACTTACAGGACTTTCCAGCTCCCTAAATTCAAAAGAGAAGACCCCAAGATTTCAGGAAAGGGAGCTCTCAGGCTCTTGATGGACCTTGAACTGCAGCTTTGTAAGAGCATCTGCCAAGATGGAGGAGGCCAACGAGTGGACCCCCTGCTCCAGGCCTAGAGATGCAAGTGATAGAGCAGGACCCCCAAAAGTAGCATCAACATAATTAAGCTAAAGCTGAGCTCTGGAACTTAGTAAAAGGACTTCAGTCTCTAGTGAGATTTTGCAAGCGAATTCTCCTTTGGTGAATGAAGAGGTGGTAACAGAACAGCTTCCCATGAGTTCAGAGGTTTGTGATACTGTCAGATGGCTCCTTGAAATATAGAAGGAACCTTGTACATGAGAATGCCCACTCCTGTTGAAGATTCCTGAGGCACTGAGGGGTGCTGAAAACCAGGAATGGTTAAATAATACAAGTTGCACAAGGAGGAAGAAGGTGGTACTTGCAAATTCCAGGTTGGGCTCCATCAAAGTCATAATTCTGGGTAGGAATATCAAAGGAATAGCCCATGAGTGCTTCTCTAGGAAGGGTGGGGTGCTCATAGAGATACAGCTTGGCTTCCTTCAAAATCAGTAATTTCCATTCCCATTAGCCATGGTTAGAATCAGTGGTTCTCAGTCTGGGCTCCTTATTAGAATCACTTGGGTGCTGATGTCCATGTCCCACTGCAGAACAATTTTTAAGAATCTCTGGAGGCCTGAGCATTTGTAGGTTTTTTTTGATACCAGTTTTATTGAGATATAATTCATTTATTATACAATTCACCTATTTAAAGTGTAAAAATTTACAGTTGTCCAATATTTCATTACTTCTAAGAAAAACTGTACCATTTAGCCTTCACCCTCACACCTCCCATCTTTCCTATCCCTAGGCAACCATTCATTTACTTTCTGTCTTTATAGATTTGCCAGTTCAGTGTATTAATGTACACACATATATAATATATAATATTATATAATATATATTACACAATACATATTATAATATATGTGCGTATATAATATATATGTATTAATATATGTATGAATGTATGTATATAAATGTTTGAGAATTATTTATGAGAGAATCACCTCAGATGATACTTCAGATATATTCTTGCTAACATGCCCTTCTCCCCCCCACCAAATATTCTATGTGGCATGAAGAGTAGACTGCAAAAGTAAAAAAAAAAAGTTAAAATAATCTAGAGGGACAAAGCTGAATATCACATTCCAAAATGAACATGTATTTTGTAATTATAATACTCTGGAGGAAATTAATTCACAGAAATGCCCCTGGCAAGAGCGTGATAATTGTTTGGAAAAGATGCCACGTGAGGGGGATGGAGACCCCAGGATGCTTAGGAAAGAAAGGCAAGGAGATCGCAAAACTGCCTTCTGAGAAACCTGAGGCCCTGGCTAAGGAGCTGACCTCATGCTAGGCTGAGTACTCATATTTGATTTAGGGACAAATAATGGGCCCAGAGTAATGGAGTAGAGGGAAGTTGAGATTTGAAGGAGATCAGGGGAAACATACTGGAGGGATTGGTTGGAATTATGTAAAAATTAAAAACCTCTAAGAAACAACAATGAAAATGTGCCACAAGCAGAAATGAAACTTAAATAACAAACTAAGAAGACTTTTTACAGCAAGTATGACCAGGGTTTAGTTTTGGCATATCCTTTCTGCCCTCTATGAAAAACACCAATGCTCCAAAGGAAACTGGGCAAGGACATTGGGTCATCCAGGCCCTTTGAGAGGATTTGGTGATGGTATAACTCTTAGGAGGGTTTTATTATGGAAATGAGGGAGAGAGGGGAATAGATGAAGGGAGCTGACAGGAAGTCTGAAGAGAAGGTTGGAAGGTAATATTTGGGACCCCTGGGAGTCCCAGGTTTCTGGGAACAGACCAGGCTTTATACTCCCTTCCACCCATGTGCAGTCTAAGCTAAAGAGCCAGTGCTGGGGCTCTGGAATATCTATGCTTCCTGGTTACAGTTTGGAAGCACACTTTTATGACTAGAATAGATGTGATAAGGAGCCACAATGGAAGGCATGTCAATGGCCAAGAATCATTTATGTAGAGTATCCCACAGCCCTATGAGAAGATGGGGCCAACAATGGAGATGGGGTAGCCTCCATGGTCATCCTCAGCTCTGGTGTCCCTACCAAACACTTTCTATGGGAAGAGATAGAGACCTCCCATGCTGTCCTCAGAGTTAGATTTAACAACAGAAGAATCACAGATCTCTGAAACTCAAAGCATGAATCTCCTCATGAAATAAACCCATGACCATCCAGCCTGTGTTTAAACAACTCCCCTGCCAGGGAACTCACTCATATTAGAGGAATTTCTGGATAGGTCTTGAAAAGCAGTGCTACTTAAGGTGGAATCCATAAGCCACAATATGTACATCATCTTTTCAGAAGTGCAAAGATTCAGGTCCACTCTGAATCTGCATCTTTGCAAGATCTCAGGAGTTCAGCAGATGCATTTGCTGAAAGAAGCACTGTCTTGGAGTGAGCTTCTGTGAACGTGGCTAACTTCAGCTTACCTCCAACTTTACCCACTAGTCTTGGTTTTGCTTCAGGGAATTGCATGAAATGATGTTGCCCCTTTTCCAGCATGGCATGGTAACAGTGATTATGAACATCTGCCATGGCCATCAACTGGCCTTGGTAGGGGGTTTCTAGGCCAGAGGAGTGAGCTTTTCAGAGAGAGGAGACAACATTTCAGGAAGACAGAAGTGGGGAAGGAGCAGCTGATTATGGGATGATGTAAAGGTCTTTGTGCTTATGATATAAGATTTGCGATGAAGAATGGCCAAGGTCAATAGCCTTGAATGACTGTTTTGTGAAGAACAGGACTATATTTTGTGACTTTCTTTTAGGAAGGTGCCTTTGAAGACAATACAAAGGACAGAAAATTGTGAGGAGTAATTGGAGACTGCTGGCAAGGATCTATAATTGATCCTGAAAGTCTGAATCAGGCAGGAGTGTTTTGAAGTGGAACCTGGCCCATGGTCTTGGGATGGCACAAGTGTACAACAGTGATTGATATCTGCACCACTTTCCAGCCCAGTCCTCCCTCCCAAGTCCCAGAATTGAATTCTCCATTGCAGCTACTCCACTTGGGTGGTTTGAACATCTTATTATGGATTGAATTGTGTCTCCCCAAATTCATATGTTGAAGTCTTAAACCCCAGTGTGACTGTTTGGAGAAGGTTCCTATAAAGAGGTAATTAAAGTTAATTGAAGTCCTAAAGGGGGGGTTCTAATCTGATAAGATTAGTCTTCTTAAGGATGGGACACCAGAAAGCTCTCTTTATCCTCTTTCTTGGCCATGTGAAGCCACAGTAAGAAGTTGGCAACTTACAAGCCAGAAAAAGATGCTCTCACCAGAAACAGAATCTGCCAGCACTTTGGTCTTAGACTTCCAGCCTACAGAACTATAAGAAATAAATATCTTTTGTTTAAGCACCCCAGCTTTGGAGCCAAAGCTAAGACAAACCTCAAATGTGGCATTTTTAAAGTATATATTATTGATTACGTTGTTATATTAGTTCTAATTTTCCCCCTTTGCTCCCCTCTGCCCAGTACCCTCCTTCCCTCCAGCAATCACACCCCCCTTAGTTCATGTCCATGGGTTGTGCATATAAGTTCCTTGGCTTCTTCCTTTCCTATACTATTCTTAACTTCCCCCTGTTTGTTTTCTACCAACCAATTATGCTTAATCCCTGCACCATTTCCCTATTTCTCCTGCTTTCCCCTCCCAGCTGATAACCCTCCAAATGATCCCCATACCTATGATCCTCTTCCTATTCTGGTTTACTTAGTTGGATTTTGCTTTTATTTTTTAGATTCAGTTGTTGATAGTTGTGAGTTTGTTGTCATTTTAGTGTTCATAATTTTGATCTTCTTTTTCTTACATAAGTCCCTTTGGCATTTCATATAATAATAGCTTGGTGGTGATGAACTCCTTTAGCTTTATCTTGTCTGGGAAGCAGACAAGATATCTTTGCTGTTTAGAGTAATCTTGGTTGTAAGTCCTTGCTTTTCATCACCCTGAATACTGCTTGCCAGTCCCTTCCTGCCTGCAAAGTGTCCTCTGAGAAATCAGCTGATAGTCTTATAGGCACCCCATTTATAGGCAACTCTCTGATTTTCTCTTGCTGCTTTTAGATTCACTCTTTATCTTTCACCTTTGGCATTTTAATTATGATGTGTCTTGGTATGGTCCTCCTTCAGTCAAGCTTGTTTGGGACTCTTTGTGCTTCCTGTACTTGTATGTCTATTCCCTTCACCAAATTGGGGGAAATTTCCTTCGTTATTTTCTCACATAAGCTTTCAATTTCTTGCTTCTCCTCGTCTCCTCTGGCACCCTTGTGGTTCGGATGTTGACACATTTTAAGTTGTCCCAGAGATTCCTAAGCCTCTCCTCCTATTTTTCAATTCTTGTTTTCTATTCTGTACTGGTTGACTAACTTTTTCTTCCTTATGTTCCAAATCATTGATTTGAACCCTGGTTTCCTTCCCTTTACCATTGGTTTTGTGTGACTTTTCCTCATTTCACTTAGCATAGCCTTCACTTCTCTTATGTGTTTGCCATACTCAAGCATATCTGTTAAACCTGTACGCATCTTTATCACCAGTGTTTTGAACTCTACATCTGTTAGGTTGGCTATCTCCTCAACTGTTACATTGGCTATCTCCTTGTCACTTAGTTCTCCCACTGGAACCTTGATCTGTTCCCTCTTTTGGGCCATAGTTCTCTGTCTCCTCATGTTGACAGGCTCCTGTGTTTGTTTGCCTCTGTGTCTTAGGTAGAGCTGGCACACCTGTTATGTTGTGAGGGGTGGAGCCTTAGGTATTTGTCAGCATGGGGCAATCTGTTTTACCATATTGTGGCGCTGTATGTGGGGGAGGTGTCTGAGAGGAAGCAATGCCACTTGCTCAGCACTTGTCCCTTTTTCAGGCACTTCTCCCACTTCTGTATGGGACTGGCACCTCTCTAGCTATTGTCTTGGCAATCGTTCCCAGAGTGGGTGTGTCTGTGGATGTTCTAGGACTGTGAGGGCCCTTTAAACAAGTGGACTCTGCTGAGAGAGTGGCAATTTCTTCTTCCACCTCAACCCCCACTGGTTTGCACAGTCAGAAGCAATGAGGCTTTATTTTCCCTGGCACAGGGACTGTGAGCTGCATAATCTGGGAGCATTCCCCAGGTGTCCCTCCTGACTTTTTAAAACATATGACTGCACTTTCCGCTAGCCTGCCACTGCTACCACCACCACACCACGTCCTCTCTGCTTCGGCTCTGCCCCTCCTACCTGTCTGGATGAGTATTTCTTCTTTATATCTTTGTTGGATTTCCATGCAGCACGATTTTCTGGAACTTCTGGTTGTCTCTAGTTTTGAGGTAGTTGTATTTCTTCTTAGTTCTGGAGGGAGATGTAGCGTGTCTGTCTAGGCCTCCATCTCTGCCAGAAGTCCTCAAATGTGGCATGTTATAAAGAAAACTCCCATTTTCCCCAGAACCTGACCTCTTTTGCCTTGTATTTCACTGAGCAGCATTAAACACACCTGCTTTCCAAGTTAGAGGTATCTGAGTTTTCTTTCTTCTGTGTTCTTTACTTCTAAGCAGTCATCAGATTCTTTAACTTTCATTCATTTAATTTCTTTTGAGTCTATTTTTCCCACCCTCCTGATACTGGTTTGGTGCAAGACACTGTAATCCCCAGCCTAGATGATTTTTGACAGCTTTATAGGAGACTTTCCTGATTCTAATTCTGCTTTGTACTCCTCAATCATCCACTGTACTATAGGTATTTTTCTAGATTCTTCAATACTGATTATTTGGCCAAGTTACTATGCAGTAAACTTCTGGTGTCCCTACTGCCCACAGGAAGAAGTTCAGATCTCTTTTTCACAAACACTTCATGTTGATCTCACCTGGTGTTCTCTCAGCTCCCACTTGTCTTTCTCCCTGTGCTTTCCCCACCTTACTTTTCCCATACCACATTTGTTTCCTTCTCCATGGAGTGTTCTTTCTCCTCTCTCCTCCTATCTAATTCCCGCACTCACTTTTTAGCTCAGCTGAGCCAGAGACTTTAGACACCACTGTCCAAGGCAGAAGCCTGTAGTCCCACATGACTGCCAAGTGCTTGAAATGTGACCAGTGTGACTGAAAACCAATTTCTAAGCTGTAAGTATAAACTACATAGAAGATTTAGCATAATTTGTATATCAATTACATATTGAAATATTTTAGATATATTTAGCTCAATAAAATATATTATTACAGTTAATTGAAAATGTTTAAACTAAGAAATTCACTACAAAAAAAATTTCAAGACTTTATATATGGTTCACATTATATTTCAGTTAGATAAGACTGCCCTAAACATGTTAGTTGCCCTTCTATGTGTCCCAAAGGGAAGTGTTCTTTATTCCTGGTATAACATGCATCAAGCTGCCTTAGAATCACCAATTCCTTGACCGACTCATCCAATAGGATCTGTTTCTTTGAAGAGGTGTACTGGGTTATGATCAAAAGAACATTCCCAGCACCTGATTACAGCAACATTCACATAGAAGATGCTTAGAAAAGATTAATGGGAGGAAAGAGAAAGGATTATAGAGAAGAAGAGAACATGAGAGAAAAAGAGAGAGGAGGTAAGGAAATGTAGATTTAGTGAATAAATGATGGAGCTCAGCACACCTGGTAGACTTAGTGGAAAGCACAGGCACCCTCTCCTACCAAGAAGGTGTAAAGTTCTTCTTGGCCTTGATCTACAGGAATAAGTCAGATGTCACTGGAACTAGAGTAAGCTTCCTGGCAGAAATGAATTTCTAATGCAAAAAAAATAAAATAAAAAGAGCTAAGTAGTGTTAGATATTCATTCATACACATCCCAAAGGTCTGGAAGACAAATGTTTTATCTCCTAACATAATACAAAATATAGTCTTCTAGATCCCATTATTTTTGGAGAAAAGCACCTTCCCCCTCACCTTTCAGTTAATAAGACAAAAGCAAAGTGGATTTTAGGATTATATACTGGCAGGGTTTTAAAATATTTCTTGCCCCATAGACTGTAAATCAACCTGGGTCTATTTATATACTGTAAGTCAAGTTTGCAGGAGTGGTGCTTAGATGCAGTCTTTCTCTGTAGTCTTAACAGGGGAGGAAACTCACCATATTGACAGTTCTTGTCCAGACAGAACATTCCATGAGCTATAATGAAAATCAGACCCAGAACATACACATAAGGCGAGCTGGATGAGTTTAAGAAATTTATGCAATGGGTATAATATAAAATAAAACTGTTATTATTATTCTCTTTAGCATAGTGAAATCATTATTTCTAACACAAAATATATGTTCTACAATAAGAAAAGTTATATTTAAAACATATAAATTAAAACACCTCTTTGCTTTTTTTCTGCTATTTACAAATTGTTTAATTCTACACACAAACTTCAGTTATCAGGGCTTACAAGTCTTTTATTATGGATTAGAAAATAAGTGGACTACGTATATTTTTTTTAGTTGGGGTTTAATCAGGAATCAAAGTGCCACTCTAGGTATCTCAGAGAATAAGAGGTTAGTAGCAGATTATTGGAGAATTAGGCAACTTAGGTGTCAAGGAAATTCTGGAAGGGTGGAGATCCCTGTGATTTCTACCATCTTTAGTACCCAAGGGGGTGCTTTTGGAAAGATGCCTGAGGAGCTAGGAGCTTCCTTATATATCTCAGAGACCGCAGCCCTGGAGTTGAGAACATCCCCGAAGTCAGATGCTCCCTGACAATGCCTCATAACAGAGGAAAACCTCATGACCTCTATCTGTTAAAGGCACATGTTTACCCTCAACTGCTATAGGAGCAACGGATGGATTCTTTTTTCCTTCTGTCTTTCAAATGTTGTAGGAGGCCTCCTAACAGTGGAGGCCAACCAGAATTCTAAGGCACTGAGTATATAGTTTCTAGGCTTTGCACACACTTTGGATTATAGCAAGGGGAGGAAGGGAGAGAATGGCTAAGACATGTGGATATTGAATATCAACAAGAGATATCTGGAAGATACCTTAAAAATACAGTGGTTTCTAGTTTATTTATCTATAGTTCATAACTGGTTTTTCATGCTGATTGTAATTTTTAAATTTCAAATCATGAACAAGATTAAGGTTAATTATGTGGTCAAAAATTGGCCTTGATTCGTACTAGACTTTAATGCTATTATTTAGAATTCGAGTTTGCCATTTGCTCCCTAAGTGTGAAGGTTGTTTCACCTTTCACTTCACAGTTTCTATATTTCTGCAGTAGAAAATGGTACTACTTAATAAAGGTTCAGAACATAACAAAGAAAATAAAATGTAAGAAATTCTTACAGTAACATACACTGTATTTATATCTGTCTTCCTTTTCAGTCTCTCTTCCATAATGTGAAACATTTTCATCCAGTTACAAAATCAATGAGTGCTACATAATGAGTGGAATTAGGTAGAATTTGGGGACGGTAGGAGATCCAACCAAAAAGAGTCATTTACTCAAACTGAGACAGAAGAGAGTCTTGGAGAATAATTGTTGGATTAGCACATCTGCATCTTCGGACAGGAAGGAGAGGCATGCATAAGTAAGGGTGATGACATATGTCAAAGTCAGAGTGTTAAAGGTCTTAGGTTGATACTATGGATTTTAGATTTTTGTCCTAAGGCAGTTGGACTGAAAAAATAAGCCATAGTCTCTGTACTTTTCAAATCTTCTGTACCACTTTTTATAATGTCCAGTTTTCTTCTGAAAATTTTAATCTTGTGATTTTTCTCTTTGGGTGTTGGAACTAAATGTCTGAAGTGAGGTGGTGCCAGAGAGGAGAACCCCTACTAGACTACAGGAGCAGGCAGCTAAAGGAGAATAGTGTCAAGTGGCATTAGATTGGGATACATGTATAATCCACATGAAGAGTGAGGTAAGTGAAGATGATGGTAAGAACAGTTGGGAGGGGCGAGGGGATAGAGAAAGGCAATGATGCAGATGTAGTATTCAATAAACAATTAAGTGGGAAGGGAAGGAAGATGAGTTATGGCAGCCAATGCATGACACATGGTACAAAGGAAAAAAATAACAGGTATAGGGAATGGCAGAGAGAATGACAGTTTTTCATCTGCCCCTAAGGACAGTGGGGCTATCTCTCTTTTCACTTGAGAAAACCATGGGAAGGTGGGGTTCTCAGTTCAGTATCATGTTTTAGTCCAGATTCCCCATTCTGTGAAGAGGCTAAGGACATAACTGAAGGTGTCTTTCATTATTTTCCAGACCCAGTGGCAAATATAGGAAAGAAAGGATGTGGTGGTGTGGTAGTATGGTTCAGCAGTGGAGAGGGGCAGATATAGCTAGAAAAAATTTTGACTAGTAGGAGCAAGGGAGGAAGTCTGTGTTATAGACTGGGACCAACGGTGTCAAGAATGAGGTGTCATGGGATTATCATCCTTGAGAAGCCAAAGATGTGTTGCTATGTAGTCAAAGAAGGCTTACCCTGAGCAAGTAGGATATGAATTTTTCGCTCCAAATACATTGACTTCCTGATAGAAACCACAATCCCAGGTGAGTGAGAGAGAAGGTGAGATCCTTCCAGAGCCCCTTACCTCATGTTAAAAGAAGCAGCTTGCAGTAGACCTAGAAGACTTCTGTAGATGAGATGTAACTCTGGGGGAGTCTTTCCTTGTGTGGGAAAGAACTCAGGGTGACATGGACTATTAATGAGTTGGAAAACTAAGCCTCTTCAATTAAACAGAAGGTTAAGCACTGGATGGCATGGGTCAGTGTGTTGAGTGCTGGCCTGTAAACTGAAAGGTCACTGGTTTGTTTTCAGGTCAGGACACAGGCCTGTGCCAGGTCCCCAGTTGTGGGCATGCAAGAGGAAACCAATCACCGTTCCTCTAGCACATCAATGTTTCTTCCCTTTTCTCCCTTTCCCTTAAAATAAAATCTTATATAAAAACATAAAGTCAAATCCATGTCAGAGGTGGATTGTATCTAAAAATTGAAATAATATATATGAATACATTTTAAAGAATATATTACAAAGGTGATCAAATATCACTTCCTAAATGAAAAAGCATGCTTGATAAATCAACTGAAAAATGTGTGTATTAATTTGAGGAGAAATAAACCTTAGAAATATGATTTTTTATGTTATGTTATTTTAAAGTTAGCTAGATATTTTATTGAAAAAATATCTACATATGGTTGACAACTCAAATATATATAAGAGAGAATGAAAAGAAGATAAATCCTCTGTCTCCTCAGAGCATTCAACCCCTGGAGTTCCCCCAAAGCAGCTATTCTTAGAACTTTCTTATACATCTTTTTAAAAATGTTTTAAATGCATAAATTTGCATATATACAACTTTAAATTTTTATTTTCTAAATACTTGTCTATGTTTAGGAAATATTTTGAAGTTTGTAATCTGCCATTTTGAAGGAGGTTTCACTAAATTCCCTTGGTGTTGTAATGGGTTTATTTTATTTTATTTTCTTGGCTGAAGGCTTTTTATGAAGTCTTACATAGTGTTTATTTATTCTATTATCATCAACATCATCAATAGCAGTAGTAGAGCAGTAATAACTGGTAACAATATCAACTTCTCAGCCCCCACATTAACCCTATTGTGGAATGTAGAGTCAGAACAATTCAGAATGAGTGACCACACACGAGGTGAGTCCACAACTGACAGTAGAAAAAAAAAGTATTTTATTTATTTATTCATTCACTCAAGAAAATATTTATAGCTTGTTTGCTCAATGATAGACATTTAACTGTAGCCAAACATACAAAAATATTCAAAGTACAGGAAGAAACAAAGAAAGTTAACTTTTATTGAATGTGCCAATCATTTTAATCACTTCATTCCATGCAATTTTACCAAAGCAATGTATTTGAGTGTGTAGTGTTAATCTTGTTTTTATAAATATAAAGCTGACAGACCAATTCCTTTGCCCAGGATAATACAGCGACAGGTGTGAGATTGACATCCAGATCTGTGCAATTTTATAGTTCTTTTTCTTCTACTTCTGTTCCCTGTCATTCAGGAAAAGCCCCAAACTTGAATTTCTTAGATTGTCTCGTGAGATCAGAGCTGTGAGGGAACTATATGCAGAGGAATCAAATGCGTCCTTTTTTTTAAATTTTAAGGTATTTTATTTATACCCACTAATGTCTTAATACAACCAAGATGGATTAAAGGTTAAATTGGGAGGTGTAAATGCCTTCTCCATAGACGGGCTATCTACACTGATCAAAAAGTCAGCTTTTCCAGGTCAATTTCTTACTCATGAATGTAAGGAAAAACTGACATGATCTGTTTGTTTTTTCATCGTTAAAATGCAAAAATAGCTCCCGAAGACAGAAAAGTATGAGAACAAAGAGGAAAATGAAAGGAAAAAAAAATTGTCTTCCTGGATTTGTCCTGCTGAGAGAAGACTAGTGGTAACAAAACAAGGACGTCGGGGCTTTTTAAAAATGAAACGCATCAGCGCTACAGCACAGATATCTGTCCTTGCTCAGGGGGATGGTCTCCTCCCGGATGTCGTCCTTGGTCATGATGCAGATTTTGAGCGTGTCTCCCGTGTACATGTCCCTCTCAGTGGCAGAAATGAAGACGCCCTTCACCAGCCACATGGCTCTGTCCAAAGACAGTGGGACGTGCTCCACAGTCTGTATGTTCTTGAAACCAATCTGGTTGTCAAGCAGGGGCTGTGGCATGGCGCTTGCTGACCCTCCAACCTTGAAGGAGTTGGAAAGGTACTAAAGAATGAATGAGCCTTGACCAGAAAACCAAGAAGTTGTAGGAAAATGTATTGCATGTAAAAACAAAAGAGGTCATGAGAACACATTGAATTTAGGAAATTATTTTAAATGTAGTTATGACTTGCTATATCTGAAATGTAGTGTGCTGAGATGGAGGAAAGAGTTGGCATTAAAATTGTGCCCAGAATGTGGAGGGCTAACATACCATGTGTGGTAGTACCAGGGATTGACATTTACTTTCTTCTTTTTTAACATCTTTCTTGAGATGTAATTCACATACCATAAAATTTATGCATTTGAAGTATACAACTGGGAATACGAATCCAAAGAAGGGTATGAGGGTATGAGTGTAGTAGAGCTAGGGATTCACGAGTCATCAGAGCATATAGGAGAGTGGGTGTATGTGGGACCATCTGGGAATAGTGTGCAGGAGAGAGAAAGAGCTTTGAAGACAGAGTGGAGAAAAGCTAAGCTTTATTAGGCAAGTGAGGAAGAGAAGTTCACAGAAGATATAAGGAAGGAGTGACCAAAGAGGCAAAGGAGAACTGGAGGGATGAAGAAGTTTCAAAGAAGAGGTGGCATCCAATGCCTTGCCCAGAAGCCACACACTAAGAGCACTGGACAAGTGGTCAGGAAGTTTTGATAGAGCATGGTGAATATAGATTCATGGGTTCAGTGCCTGATTACAGTGAGGAGGGTTGTAAAAGAGAGGTAAGAAAGTGGAGTCAGTGAGTCAAGAGCTGTCCCTCCTAGAGACTTCCCAACTCCATGGCAAGATCTAGGGCCTTTCCCTTGTCTCATAAACTGGGACAATTTGGAAGCTCTTAAAACAGCCCTGTTCTTTCCAGGGCACAATTTAGTTGATACATAAAACTTGGGCTTCCCTTACGTGGGCCTTCACATCAGCCATCGCTATTGTTTTCAGGAACCCAGGATGAAAACTGGGGATTATGAGATTCCACAGCAGAACAGACACAGTTTAAAAGACAACTGAAAGGTTCTAGCAAGATCTCAGTTTGGTTCTGGACTATGTTAATTAGACAGTTCTATTGCACTGTCTTAATCTAGGCAAACGATGTGACATCCATAACCTAAACTGACGAAGGCCTACAGCTAACTAATTTCAGGATGACCTGAAGATTCATTCAAATGAAGGCTTTTTTACTGATAGTTTATCTGTATTTTTGAGTCAAGAAAAGCTGAACTCTGAACCAATGCCTTTTGTCATGGTTTGGGTGATGTGTCTCTTCCTTGGAGTCCATAAAACTCCATCTTTCCTTAGCAATTACCCAAAATCAGCAGTGCTGGATAGACATAATCCTGGAGCATTAAATTTTTTTTTGCTGCCAAAGTTCAGAGAATGAGTCTACACCCCATTCTGCATGGAGAATGACTATAGTCACTCTGGGGAAATCTTGAAGTCTTCTCCACAGAAGGCTTGGGGTAGAATGATTTTGTGATGTTATAGAGAGACCCAGCACAGGTCAAATATGTCAAAATCTTTGACCAGAGGCTTTCAGTACCTTGGCCAAGCCTCAGTAGGTGAGGGGCAGCAGTCATGAGTAGACACCCCAGCTTCTGAGGCTTGACTTCTTTTTTCACAGACAACTGACTAAGGCACATGAGGCCATCCAGAAACATGTAACCCACCAAATATTGCTCCTTTTCTCTGGGGAAAAGTTGAAATAATGCTGTCCTGCTTTTTTATATAGCCTTTCCTCACGCTGTCATTGACCAAAACAACATTCTTGTTTTTCAGACTTTAATGAAAATCCTAATGAATAATCTAATTTGGGCCTTGTTGTACAAAATTTCTGATTTTCAGCAGAAAAACACATTATGATATATATATTCTTTAGATAATTACAATAAAAATTTTCTCATATATACTGGTTATTTTCAAACTCAAGAAAATAAATAATCAACATATTTAAAAAACTTTGATTTGACAAAAAAATGTACTATTAATTTAATAAAACTTGCAAAGTTTGAGGAGTTGCTTCAGTTCTTCAATTTTATTGCTTGTATCTAAATAGCCTGACATGGTCTCATTTACCATACTGGTCCTCTGGGCAACTCCCATTTCCTGCCACTTTAGCCCTATATTTGTACAGAAACACTTGAACAGAGAGTTGAAAACTCCACATTAAACAACTAATTGGAAAAAACAATCAATTACATGTATAAATAATATATTGGTAACCAGGGTTATTTATGCAAGGGATCTCAGTGAGGTAATGGATAAAAGAGGTTTGCATAAAGTAGTACTATAAGAATGTGCACACTCAAGCCTATCTCTATTCATGTGATGACTGAAATTCTTGAAAGTGCTGTCTGGTTATGGAACAAAACCAGGTGGTAGTAAATGATTCACCACATGGCACTGAGGGGAAAAGTCTTGAGGACCAGCATGAATTAATCACAGGTTTTTAGAATGTCATCATGTTCCTTGGGTCTGGCTTTGGTGAATTCCAAAGCAAATCCTGGGAGAGAAATGCCATTGTGGTTTCGGTGCTTTCTTTTTTAAAGTCCAGCATTGGAGTTTCATGCTCCCTTTGATGTCAAGAGCCTGCAGTTTTTGTAGAGAAGGATCCATTGTACCTAGCAGATGTATTCACTGTCTGATGTACAAAGAGCTTTGAAAGAGCTGACACATGTGCAGAGCCGACAAATATGTGGAGCCTCCACTGTTAAGAAGCTGCTGCCCCAAGATCACTCTACTGAGGGTATTTTGCCTAATATAGTCCCCGAGTTAAGGTCCATTTACTATTCTTTGATCAGCCATTAAAAAAAACACACTTTTTAACCTCAAACCAGCAGTTACAATCATGAGTGATCCCCATCTGCCAGTTTGCTGAGTGAACTTGAGAGGGCTAGTTGACAAGAACTACAAGTTCAATAGTCTGTCTCACCTCAAAACATACCTCCCAGGAGAGAAGCTCAGGCAAATAGTCTGTTGACCAGCCAAACAGAGGGCAAACTTAGATAATCTACCCTAATGAAAACACTTAATGGAATGCAACAGAGTTTGCATTACATTAAAATTGTAAAGAATAGATAAGGTAAAGTATTTTTGAAGTTGCTTCTGACTTTATCAAGTACTCAAGTTTTAGTTTTCTGAGATCTATTGTTTGGTTTTAATTATTTTGTTAATTAGTAACATAATTCATTCAAGAAAGTCTGATGTAGTTTACCAAAATATGTGTCATATAAGAAGATGAAATATATACAATAAGTGATGTCCAAGCTGTGAATGAAAAGTGCTAGCTATACCTAACTGAATCTGTTCCACCTTCCACTTGATTCCCAGGGAATAAAGAAGATGCAAAGCCTTTTACACCAGGAAAAAAAGAGTATGATTACTGAGCCCAGTCTTGGAACTTCCATGAATGCTTTCTAGACAATTCATTTCTGAAGTTCCAAAACAATATGTGACTGAAGAGAGAGGAGGAAGGAGGTTGTTTGGATTCACCCTACCTGTGTGGTTTTTCCTCAGATACCTGGTCCCAGAAGATCACACAGAAAGTCCAACCACCAGCCCCTAGTAGGAAAATTTATTTTCTGAGATTCTCAAGTCTTTCTTTGCACAGTCACTCACCTGTTTTACCACTCAGTTGGAACTTCCATATTGCCACATCTACTAAAAACACTGTTACTTGGGTGAAAATGTTCAAATAGCAGTTCATTGCATTTTGGGATTGAACACAACAGCATAGATGATGGAAACAAGAGCTATAGAGCACCTCCTTCTGAGGACTGCAAATGTGCATAACAAATCTCTAGCAAAGATAAATAGAAGAGCAGTGTGTGTACCCACTTACCCAGGGGCACATTCTAGTCTTCATATACAGCACATGGACCACATATACACCAGCAGAGGACAACCCACTCCATTTCAACAGGGACATACAGATTAGATTCCTGAGAGGCAAGAGGATTTCAACCAGAGGAGCACACAACAACCGGGTCCTCAGTTTAAGATCTTGCAAGTAGAAAAGGGGATTAAATATTCTCCAGGTGTTAGCAAAGAATCCTGTGAATGAATATATATAGTATGCTCTGGATAAAATGTAAAAAATCATAAAGTTTATATGATACAGACAAACATATGGATGAGATTGAGGTAGACTTAGATAAAAGAATAGTCAAAAATTAACAAAATACAGAAATGCCAAAGACTGTCACATAATAAAAATCTGTATCAAACACAGTGAAGAGTTGGCAAGAGAAAAAAATAAAAGACCTGGAAGCCAAACTGTATTAGTTTTCTAAGAAAGTAGAATGAATATGCAAAGTAGAATATGACAGGAAATATAATGAATATATAGAAATGAAAATCCAGTGTCTGACTAACTGGCATTCTGTGAAATAAGAACTACAAAAAAATGGAGCAGAAGAATAATTATCACATGGCAGAAAACCTTTCTGAGGTTATGAAAGAATATATGGACTTTTTGAATAAAATAGATCATTTTATGACTAGAAACCTGCATGCAAATGCATCCTTCACAAATGTTTTAATTTCAATAATCAAAAATAATCATCTAAAATCACCTTTGCAGAACAAAATAAAAATTACAAAGAAAAATATCTGAAAAGTCTTTCAGAGATTTAAAACATCTCTTTCAACACTAAATAAAAAATGTCAATGCAAGGGTTTCTTTGGTTTTCTTATGAAAGATACAGACATTCAAATTTTTTATATCCAGCCTATAAGAAATCATTAAAAAGATATGCTTGGTCATCCCAGACTCATGTATCTGTCTTGGGAAACTTACCAGTCAAGTGAAAAATAAACCAAAGGCAAATACTTTTTAATGGGAAAATCATAATATAAAAGGCTTGCAGTTAGTGTTATTGTTAGGTATATACTTAGATCTAGATATTAAATAGTTTTGTAAATAATCAAACTTCTTTTCAAAAATTAAAAAAATTACATTAAATTAGACAATACATGTCATTTGAATACTAAGTTAATAAAAATAGTCATAATGGCATATGCAACCTAATGAAAGCATGAAAAATTCTTCATTTAAAAAACACCAGCAAAATAAAAAAGGAACCAATCATAAGGGAAAACATATTTGGCAATGATATCTCAGACAAAAGTTTGATCTCCAAAATATATAAAGAACTCATATGACTCATTGCCAGGAAGACAAAAAATCCAATTTAAAAATGGACAAAGGACCTGAACAGTCACTTCTCCAAGGAGGACATGCAGAGGACCCGTAGACATATGAAAGAATGCTCAACATCACTAGCCATGAGAGAGATGCAAATTAAAACCTCAATGAGAAACCACCTCATACTTGTCAGAATAGTCCTCATTAACAAATCAACAAACAACAAGTGCTGGCGAGAATGTGGGGAATAGGGAATCCTGGTGCACTGGTGGTGTGAGTGCAGACTGGTGCAGCCACTGTGGAAAACAGTATGGAATTACCTCAAAAAACTAAAAATGGAACTGCCTTTTGATCCAATGATCCCACTGCTGAGATTATACCCTAAGAATCCTGAAACACTGATTCAAAAGAACCTAGGTACCCCTGTGTTCATAACAGTGTTATTTACAATAGCCAAGAGCTGGAAACACCCAAGTGCCCATTAGTAGATGAGTGGATTAAAAAACTGTGGTACATTTACATAATGGAATACAATGCACCAGAATGAAAGAAGAAACCCCTACCCTTCATAACAACATATATGGAAATGGAGAGTATTATGTTAAATGAGATAGCCAGGTGGAAAAATACAAATATTATATAATCTTACCTATAAGTGTAACCTAATGAACAAAACAAAACAAACAACAACAACAACAACAACAAAATGAAACAACGATCAAAATAGAACCAAAGACATGGAAATAAGGAACACACTGACAGCAGCAAGAGGGTTTAGGGGGAGGAGGATAATAGGAGAAGGAAGGGTCTAATCAAGGAACAAGTATAAAAGACCCATGGACATGTACAACAAGGTGGAGATTGACTGTGGGAATGAGGGGTAGGCAGTGCAGGGGATAGCAATAGGGGAGACATTGAGACAACAGTGTTTAAAAAAGCAAAAAGGTACAATTAGCAATAAAGAAATAATAGAAATAGATTTATATGTACCAAATAAAACCATAAAAAATGAAGCAAAAATTCCAGAAAACTTGGAAGTAAAGTACATGTTTATATAACTCCCATCTTGAAATGCATTCAAATAAAAAAAAAGACTCCAATATAGAGAAAGAATTTTGGTCATTGATGAAACAAACAGCCTTACTCCTATAGTGGACAGAAGAATATTTGTAAAAAGCAACACATTTTAGACCACATTAGAGGATGATATTTTAAAAGGATGGGTGTCTCTTGATCCAGAGGGAGATTTACCTCCTAGATAAATGATTTACCTTCTAGGTAAATGATTGTAGCTCAATTATCCCTCAACCCGGTAATGAATGGCATAGGGTCCATTTGCACTTGCAGCTTTGGTGGGAAGGCAAAGCTGAAGAGGAAACCATATGGCTTTGCCATTTAAATTTTCTCTGATGAAAAGAGTGACTGGAAGAGAAGGTGGAGTGGGCCAGATGAAAAGTGGGGGAAATGACCTTGGAGTCAGCTTTGCATGTTTTGAGCCAAGTCCAATGAGCAGAAATAAATGAGTTCTAATATCCTCTTCCCCAGACTAGATGTTTGTAGTTTGTATTAGTTAACCTTCTGCCATGGTGACCAGTATGTCCAAGAGGAGAAATTACCAAAATTAGAAGGGAGAACTTCCCCCAATACATGCACATACATCATAAATCTACTGAAGGAACCAACTGATAGACCTAGTAGAGCACATTGAATGGTAAATGCTCAGAGGTCATGTACAGAAAACATCAAGACTCAATAAGAGGGTCTCCAACAGTAAGGATCTTCATTTATGCCTACTGTCTTTTTTGTGGGGTTATCTAATATAGCTGCATTGGCAACACCATGACACTGCTAAAAAAATTCCAGAAGGAAATTCTTAAAAGCTGCACTGCTTCTTGGTTCTTCCAAAGGGGGGGAATAGGGGAAAGCTAGCAGGAGTTGGATTTCAGTTAAACAACAAAAAACCAACCTTCAGTAATCAGAGATTTTTAAAAAATAGGTTCTTTTTGAGAGGCACTGAGATTTTTATGGCTGGGCAATTATAAATAGAGGTTAGACTACCCTTTGATGGGATTTCCATCACTCTTGAGGGTTACTTTTTTCTGGGACTAGGAATAAAGTGATATAAAAGGTGAACATGACAAAAGCACTTTAGGCACCTCTGATTACAACTTGGATGCACCCCCACATTTTTCAGACCTTGACAATGCTCCCCCTCTGTGCCTCGTGAAGACATGTACTTCAGCCTTTCTCAAGTCATCATGGGGAAAAGTGAGCATGCACTGCTTGCAAAGCATGGGTGATCCCATCTCCCCTGGCTCTGGAGGTCTACTGTCCAAGGCAAATCACCATGTGATAAGCCTTAAATCCCTTAGCATTACTCTGAAATGCCTTCACCACCAACTTTCCCCATCATTATTTAGGGCTAAGAGGAAAGTGATTGTTTCTTTTCTTTTCTTTTTTGCATTGTTGGGTTATCTTACTGCTATGGAAATGTAAGATAAATGATTCCACAATTATGGAGAGAGACTTGTGTAAAGACTGATATGTGCCAAGTTTATGAATGGGAAATTGAAGCCAGTAGTGCTTCTAGATGACCCAGGTTCCCCCAGCCCACAGGTCTTTCTGTGTCCGAGTCATCTAATGATTTTGTTTTGTTCCATAAAAGCACATGTAAAGGACAGAGCTACATTTAATCAAGAAAACATTCCTCCTTCATCTGTTGACATTACATCATAACCATTAAAGGGCTATCTGCACCTCCTATTTATATTCTATCACTCATAAAAGTGGGTTGTACCCACTCTACAGCCACCCCAATCCCTCTTTCCTTTGTTGATTCTCAGCAAACAGTTTGCATTTGTTGACATTGTGTCAGACTGGTGCCCCAGCTGGCATTTGTTCTGAATATTTGGTGCCCATGCCATGAGGGTAATTATGTATTTTAAAAGCCTCTTCTGTCTGACACCAGCCCTCACTGCTTCCCCTTCATGTTGCCAGTGACCCTAATACATGTTCTCCACATACTGCCATGCTTCCTCCAGTCAAATTTGACAATGCTCCACAGAGCCCTGGCCCTGTGATTACCCTGCTTATAAAACTGAAATTTCTCATTTTCCTTCCAAACTTCTTGGTAATTCATAAGCTGTCCTTAATTTACTTTTTCTAGTCTTAGTTTCCATGACTTCTTTACTTAACTTCGTTTTAAGCAAAATCGAGTATTCCCAGTTTGCCATAAGGTGGCATCCTGACTTCCACACTAAACTGAATTCTGCAGGAGAAAGAACACATCTGGTTCATACCTAAACCCTCAACCCACTCTGAAGGCCCCAATACATTGACCCTTTCTCACACACTTTCTCTTGCTTCTGGCAAGGCCAATGGTTTCCAAATATTACCTTTAGCATAGACCTATCCTAAAAGTAGACTTATTGTCTTCCTAAGCATCTCCTGTCAGATGGTTCATAGTCAATGAAACTTAACATTTGCATGTAAAACCATGTACCTTATTTTTTGCCTTTGTGTCATGTTTGTTTTTTATTTTCTTGCATTCCTTAACTAAGTGGAGGAGAGCATCAAAGCTAACACCCTATATCTTTTTTTTAAATTTTATATTTTCAATTACAATTGACATTCAATATTATTTTGTTCTAGTTTCAAGTATACAGCATTGTGGTTAGATAATTATACTTTACAAAGTGTACCTTCTGGGTATTCCTAGTACCTATCTAACATATTATATAATTATTACAATATTATAGACTATACCCCTGGCTGGTTTAGCTCAGTGGATTGAGCGTCGGCCTGCGAGCTAAGTGTCGCTGGTTCGATCTTCCAGTCAGGGTACATCAGAGAAGGAAAACTCTGACTCCAAAAAACCTCCGCTGCCTTGCGGCATACCTCTTCAGGGGAAAGGCTAAGGGAGTAAACCCCGACAGAAAATCCGGAGCCGGAGTCCCTAAGGCGGTTTGACGTTGTAGTCAACACCGGCAACTCCTGCGGCGCACCTGAAGCCAAGCTGTATCGACTCCGTCTTTCCCTTGGACCCTTCAGCTGCGAAGAGAGGGGGGGTCTGCTGCATGGGCAACAGCAGACCGTCCATATCACCCTGCCCAGGCTCTGTAGCTTCAGCTTCACTGGAGAGGACACTCCAGCGTCATTGCAAGATGTCGATTCAACACGGGAGGAGACAGATACCGTGTCACTCCCGAGTCGGACTGCACAGCCATTCTCGGCGGTGCAGATAGACTCTTGTGAAGCTACACCATCGTCTCTCGAGACGGACGGCTGCCGACGACCGACGATTATAGACTATATGAGGCCTATCCAGAAAAAATCCAGTCCTGTTAGTATAATGAGAACAGTTCATGTGATAGCAACGTAACCTGGCAGCCAAGGAGAGTGGACTGAAATGCACATGTGTGAACAATGATGACTTCACTGTACTAGTCAGTGGGGGGTGGTAGATGTCATTGAGTGAACATGTGTACTATAGCAGTCTCATTTCAATACATCTGCATCAGAGTTTGTGTTAATCTTGAATATTCCTCCCTGGAAACTATTTGAATGATTTAGAAGACCGCAGCTATAGGCAACTGATGATTGGCTTCATCATGACAATGCATCTACTCATGCATCATGCGTCACTCAGAGTTTTTTGGCAAAACATCAAATCACTCAGGTGACTCAGTCCCCTTGCACCCCAGATTTGGCACCCTGTGTCTTCTGGTTTTTCCCCAAACTAAACTCACTCTTGGTAGGAAAGAGACTTCAGATTGTCAATGAGATTCAGGAAAATATGACAGGGCAGCTGACAGTGATGGGGGGAACTGTGTGAGGTCTCAAGATATCTACTTTGAAGGGAACCAAGGCATCTTTGTCCTATGTATCTTGTTTCTTGTTTCTTCTTCAATAAAGGTCTCTTTTTTATATTACATGGCTGGATACCTTTGAACAGACATTGTATTCCTTATGCTATACTTTACACCCCAGTAACTATTTTGTAACTACCAATTTGTACTTCTTAGCTTCACTTTTTCACCAGGCCTGCTAACCCCCATCCCCTTTGATAATCATCAGTCTCTTCATTATATCTATGAATCTGTTTCTATTTTGTTTGTGTGTTTATTTTGCTCCTTAGCTTCCAAGTATAAGTGAAATTAAATGATATTTTTCATCCCTTTCTGACTTACTTCACTTAGCATAATACTCTCTAGGTCAATACATGGTATTGCAAATGGTAAGATTTCATTTTTAATGGCCAAGTAATATTTAATAGTATATCTGTACCATAGTTTTTTTAAAAAAATCCATTTGTCTATTGATGGGCACTTGGTCTGCTTTTACATCTTGGCTATCATAAATAATGGGTATTTTTCAGATATATATCCAGACCTGGAATTACTGGGTCATAAGACAGTGTTATTTTTAAATTTTGAGGAAACTCCATACATTTTCCATAGTGGTTGCACCAATCTTCCTTCCCACCAACAGTACACGAGGGCTCCCTTTTCACCCCATACTTCCCAACACTTGTTTGTTGTTTTTTTTTATTGATACTCATTCATATAGGTGTGAGGTGATATCTTACTATGGTTTCAATCTGCATTTCTCTGATGATTAGCGACATTGAGTATCTCTTCATGTTTGTATTGGCCATCTGCATGTCCTCTTTGAAGGAGTGTTTATTCGGGTCCTTTGCCCATTTATTAATCAAATTGCTTGCTTTTTGGTGTGGAGTTGTATGAGTTCTTTATAAATTTTGGTTATAAACCCATTAACAGATGTATCATTGGTGAATATCTTCTTTCATTCAGTAGGTTGACTTTTCACTTTGTTAATGTTTTCCTTTGCTGTGCAAAATTTTTAGTTTGATGTAGTACCATTTGTTTATTTTTTCTTTTGTTTCCCTTGCCTGAGGAGATGTTCAGAAAAAATATTTCTGGGAGAAATGTCAGAGATTTTACTATGTTTTCTTCTAAGAGTTTTATGGTTTCAGGTCATATATTTAAGTCTTTAATATATTTTGCATTTTTTTGTATGTGGTGTAAAAAGGTGATCTTGATTTAGTTTGTTGCATGGATTGTCCAATTTTCTTAATATAGTTTTTCAATAGATCTTGTTTACCCATTGTATGTTCTTACTTCTTTTTCTATATTAATAGGTTATATAGGCATAGGTTTATTTCTGGACTTTCTATTCTGTTCCATATCTCCATGTGCTGTTTATTTTTTTTTAATGTTTTTCAATTATAGTTGTCCCATTTTTTTCCCTCATTGCTATTCCCCACCTAGCCCACCCCTTTTCCCACAGTCATTACACACTCCATTGTCCATGTCCATGTGTCATTTATATATGTTCTTTGACTAGATCCTTCTCCTACTTATCCCCCTTCTCTCCCTCTCCCTTCCCCCCTGATGACTGTTATTCTGTTCCATGTTCAATTTTGTTCATTTTTTTGTATTGTGCATTAATCTCCTGTATCAAGTGATATCATATGGTATTTTTCTTTCATTGCCTAGCTTATTTCGCTAAGCATAATTCTCTCTAGTTCCATCTATGTTGTTACAAATGGCAGGAGTTCTTTCTTTCTTTCTGCTGCACAGTATTCCATGTGTAAACGTACCACAGTTTTTAATCCACTCATCTACAGGTGGACACTTAGGATGTTTCCAGCACTTAGCTATTGTAAACAGCGCTGCTATGAACATAGGGGTACACAAGTTCTTTTGAATTGGGGTTTCAGGATTCTTTGGGTATAATCCTAGCAGTGGAATTGCTGGTTCAAAAGGCAGTTTTATTTTTAGTTTTTTTAAGGTAATTTTCCACAGTGGCTGCACCAGTCTGCATTCACACCAACAGTGCACTGGGGTTCCCATTTCTTCACATCCTCGCCAGCATTTGTTGTTTATTGATTTGTTGATGATGGCCATTCTGACAGGTGTAAAGTGGTATTTCATTGTGGTTTTTATTTGTATCTCTCATGTGTTTGTTTTTTATGTCGCTACTAGGGCCTTGTTGTATAATTTGATATCAGGTAACATGATTCCTCCAAATTTGTTCTTCTTTCTCAAGATTGCTGTGGCTGTTTGGGATCTTTCTTCATTCCATATAAATTTTTGGATTACTTGTTCTAGTCAGTGAAAAGTGCCATTGGTACTTTGATAAAGATTGCATTGAATATATAGATTGCTTTGGGTATTATAGACACTTTAAAAGTATTAATTCTTCTTCATGATCCCAGTGTCTCCTTCAATTTCTTTTTTCAGTGTCTTATAATTTCTAAGTACAGGTCTTTCACTTCCTTGGTTAGATTTTTCTCAGTTGTCTTTTTTTTTTTTTCATGTAACTGTAAATAAGATTGTTTTCTTAGTTTCACTTTCTGATAGTTCATTGTTGGGGTGTATAAAAATGCAATCTATTTATGAATATTTATTTTGTATCCTGCTACTTTAGTGAATTCATTTTTATCAGTTTTAGTAGTCTGTTGGTGTATTCTTGAAAGTTATATCTATATAGTATCATGTCATCTACAAATAATGACACTTTTAATTATTTTCATTTTGGATGCCTTTTATTTCATCCTGTCTGATTTCTGTGACTGTAACTTCCAGTACTGTGTTTAACAAGAGTGGTAAAAGTGGACATCCCTGTCCTGTTCCTGATCTTAAAGAAAACACTTTTAGTTTTACACTGTTAGCATTATGTTAGCTGTGGGTGTGTCATATATGGCCTTTCTTATGTTGAGATATGTTCATTCTATTCTCAGTTTGCTGATTGTTGTTAAATGATTTTATGCATTTATTAATATGATAATATGTTTTTTATATCCATTTTATCTGTGTGGTGTATCATGTTAATTGATTTGTAGATATTATATTAACCTTGCACCCCAGGAATAAATCTCACTGGATCATTGTGTATGATATTTTTTGTGTATTGATAGACCTGGGTTGCTAATATTGTGTTAAGATTTTTGTATCAATGTTCATCAGAGATGATGTCCTATAATTTCCTTTCTTTGTAGTGTCTTTATCTGGTTTTAAATAAGGATAATGCTGGCCTTCCAAAGAGAGTTTGGAAGTCTTTCCTTCTCTTGAAGGGTGTTAGTTTTTCTTTGAATGTTTGGTAATATCCACTTGTGAAGCCATTTGATTTCTGCTTGATTTCATTGGTTGTAATCAGTCTGTTCAGATTTTCTCTTTCTTGATTCAGTCTTGGAATATCGTATGTTTTTAGGAATTTTTTTTTTTTGCTTTTTTTTAAAAGTATATTTTATTGATTATATTGTTACAATAGTTCCAATTTTTTCCCCTTTGCTCCCCTCCGCCCAGCACCCCCCATTGTTTAATTTGTTGGCATATAGTTGTTCGTAATATTTCTTATAATCCTTTTTATATCTGTGGCATAAGTTGTGACTTCTCTTTTATTCCTGACTTTATTTATTTTGGTATTCTTTTTGTTTTCTTGATGAATCTGGTTAAAGATTTATAAATCTTTTTATCTTTTCAAAAAAACAGCTCTTGATTTTATTGATTTTTGTATTCTTTCTTTAGACTCTATTTCATTTAATTCTGCTCTGATCTTTATTGTTTCCTTCTACTCACTTTGGGATTTTTTCTTGTTTTTTTTTTCTAATTTCTTTATGTGTAAAGTTCAATTGTTTACTGGGACTTTTGTTGTTTCTGGAGTTAGGCCTGTATTGCTATCATTTTGCTGTGTTCCATATATTTGTGGTTGTTCTGTTTTCATTTTCATTTGTCTCAAGAAACCTTTTGATTTCTTTTTTGATCTAATTGTAACACATTCATTTTTAGTAACATGTTATTTAGCCTCCATATATTTGTGCATTTTTTCAGTTTGTTTCTTGTAATTGATTTCTAGTTACATACTATTGTTATCAGAAAAAATCCTCATATGATTTCAATCTTCTTAAATTTGTTCAGACTTATTTTGTAGCCTAATGTAATGTATTCTAGAAAATGTGTCATCTCCACTAGAAAAGGAAGTGTATTCTGCTGCTTTGGGGTACAATGCTTCAAAATATCAATTAAATTCATTTGAGCTAATGTGTCATTTATGGACTCTGTTTCCTCATTGATTTTCTGTCTGGGAGATCTATCCATTGATGTCAATGGGGTTTCAAAGTCCTTACTATGATTGTATTACTATCTGTCTCTCCCTTTATGTTCATCAGTATTTGCTTTATATGTTTAGTTGCTTCTTTGTTGAATGCATAAATGTTAACAAGAGTTATATCCATTTATTTATTTATTTATTTATTTATTTATTTATTTATTTATTTATTTATTTATTTATTGTATCCTTCTCTGTACCTTAAGATAACCTCTGTTTTGAAGTCTATTTTGTCTGATATAAGTATTGCTACCCATGCTTTTTAAGAAGTTTCAATTTTATGGCATGCCTTTATTGATGTTCTCACTTTCAGTCTGTGTACATCTTTCAATCTGAAGAGGATCTCTTTTAGAAAGCATATATATGGGTCTTGTCTTAGCCATTCATGTTCCCAATGGCTTTTATTAGATCATTTAATATATTTATATTTAATGTGTTTATTGATAGGTACATATTTATTGCCATTTTGTTATTCATATTTATGTTTCTCCTTTTCTTTTTTTAAAAGTAATTTCTTTCATATTTCTTGTAATACTTTTTTGCTGGTGATGAACTCCTTTAGTTTTTTTCTTGTTAGGAAGCTCTTTTTCTCTCCAGTTTCAATGAGAGCCTTGCTGTGTAGGCTGGTCTTCATTGTAGGTTCTTGTATACGTCACACCAATCTCTTCTGGTCTGAAATGTTTCTGTTGAGAAATCTGCTGACAGTATTATGGTTGCTCCTTTGTACATAACTGATTGCCTTTATTTTTAAAAAATTATTATTGAATGTAACTACCATATATGAGAATCATAGTGTGTTGGAGTATTTTAATGCAAATTGCTGACATCCTAACCTTTTCCTTGTAAATATTTCAGTATGTAACCTTTGGGATTGACTTAATTCGCTAAGAGAAATGCTGTTGTGGTCCATCCATTTGCAGTGTGTTATCAATAATTTGTCCCTTTTTACTGCTTAGTAATAGTTCATTGGATGGATGTCCCTAGTTTATCAAATTATTAATTGAAATATGATTGGGTTGTTTTCTGGTTTTGCTATTATTAATAAAGCTGCTATGAATATCACAAGATTTACGGTGAACATCTTTTCATTTCTCTAGAATAAATGTCCAAGGTTGTACTTATAGGGGAAATATAAAGGGGGACCCCAAAAAACCTCGAGCCATCTTCTGGAATGTGAGCCCCTTGTAGTACAGGCTTCTCTCGCTAGGGGAATATTCTAGAAACCCATCTGCATTAGTGTATCAGCTGGCATTGTTGTGAGAGGCCGCATTTGGCTTCAGTGAATTTTTAAAAAGACTTTCAATGCGTTTGCCCATTTCACTGTGGGTAATTTATGAGCACACTTGCCCACACCTCGCTGAGTATTCAGCAGTTTTTGACCAAAAACAGCATGATCCCTGTGCCCAACTATCTCTATTCACCAGGTCTTGCTTTAGGTGACTTTTTTTCGTTTCTCTGGATGAAAAAAAGTTCTCTAAGGGAAACATTTTGCCTATGTGGAAGAGCTGAAACAAAAATGCCAGGAGCACTAAAAGGCATCAAAATCAAGTTCAAAACTGTGTTGAGCAGTGGAAAAAATGTCTGAATAGTTGTATTGCATCAAATGGAGAGTACTTTGAGGGGACTGAAGTTTAAACATGTAAGAATAAATACGGTTTTCTCAGCCACACCAGCCGCCGGGAGGGACGAGAACCACTGCAGCACCATGTCACAGCTGGAGGCAGCCATGGTCATGATCATCAAGGTCTTTGCCCAGTACGCAGGCGGGGACGGCAACAAGCAGAGCCTGAGCAAGGGTGAGCTGAAGGTACTCCTGGAGAAGGAGCTGCCTGGCTTCCTGCAGAGTGGAAAGGACAAGGAGGTCGTGGACAAGCTGCTCAAGGACCTGGACGCCAATGGAGACGCCACCGTGGACTTCAACGAGTTCATAGTGTTTGTAGCTGCCATCACGTCTGCCTGTCACACATTCTTCCAGCAGAAGGGACTCTAACTGATGCCCTGCAGACCCGGGCTCCCGGAGGGGGTACAGGGAGCCGGCCCCTGACTTCCAGAAAGCTCTTGGCAACAATTACTTCTCTGGGCTGAGCGAGCTGATGGCGGTCTGATGAATAAAATGTTTGTGAAATGAAAAAAAAAAAGAATAAATACAATGTTTTATAAGTAAATTCCAGGTGTTTTGGTCCCTCCTTGTATGAAAATATACTTTTTATTTTAATTTTTAAATTTATTTTTATTGTTTTTCTATTACAGTTGAATAGGAAGAATTAACATCATTAAAATGTCCATGCTACCCAAAACAATCTAAAGATTCAACACAATCTCTTTTTTTTTTCTTCGATCACCATTTTCTTTTTCTTTCTATTAGAGTTGCCCCATTGTTCCCCCATTGCTCCCCACCACCCAGCCCACTCCTTCTCCCACAGTCAATCCCTACCCCATGTCCATGTCATTGCATTATTTATACTACCCTTCCCCTAATTACCCCTTCTCCCCCCCCCCCCGCTTCCTGATAACTGTTACTCCGTTCCTTATTCAATTTTGCTCATTTGTTTGTGTTGTTCATTAGTCTCCTGTATCAGGTGATATCATATGATATATTTCTTTCATTACCTGGTTTATTTCACTAAGCATAGTTTTCTCTACTTCCATCCATGTTGTCGCAAATGGTAAGAGTTCCTTCTCTCTTTCTGCTGCATAGTATTCCATTGTGTAAATGTACCACAGTTTTTTACTCCACTCATTTACAGATGGGCTATTGGCTGTTTCTAGCACTTGGCTATTGGAAATAGTGCTGCTATGAACATAGGGGTGCATAAGTTCTTCTGAATTGGGGTTTCAGGATTCTTCATGTATAATGCTAGCAGTGGAATCATTGGTTCAAAAGGCAGTTCCATTTTTAGTTTTTGAGGAAATTCCATATTGTTTTCCATAGTGGCTGCACCAGTTTGCATTCCCACCAACAGTGCACTAGGATTCCCATTTCTCCACATCCTTGCCGACACTTGTTGATTGTTGACTTGTTGATTTGTTGATGATGGCCATTCTGACTGTTGTGAGGTGGTATCTCATTGTAATTTTTATTTGCATCTCTCTGATAGTTAGTGATGTTGAGCATTCTCTCATATATTTATGGACTCTTTCTATATCTTCCTTGGAGAAGTGTTTGTTCAGATCCTTTGCCCATTTTTTTATTGGATTGTTTGTCTTTTTGGTGTGGAGACATGTAAGTTCTTTATATACTTTGGAGATCAATCCCTTGTCTGAAGTATCATTGGCAAATATGTTTTCCCATATGTTTGATTTCTTCCTGATGTTTTCTTTTGCTGAGCAGAAACTCTTTAGTTGGATGTAGTCCCATTTGTTTATTCTTTCCTTTATTTCCCTTGCCTGAGGAGATATATCAGTGAAAAGTTTGCTATGCCGGATATCTGAAAATTTCCTGCCTATGTTTTCCTCTAGGACTTTTACGGTGCCATGGCTTACATTTAAGTCTTTGATTCATCTTGAGTTATTCTGGGTATGGTGTAAGTTGGTGGTCTAGTTTTATTTTTTTACATGTCCCTGTCCAGTTCTCCCATAATCATTTGTTGAAGAGGGTCTTTTCACTCCATCTTATGTTCCTTCCCCCTTTGTCAACTATTAGTTGACCATATAGACCTGGGTTTATTTCTGGGCTCTCTATTCTGTTCCATTCATCTTTATGTCTGTTCTTATCCCAGTATCAGACATTTTGATTACTGTGGCCTTATAGTATAGTTTGATATCAGGTATTTTGACTCCTCCTACTGTGTTCTTCTTCCTCAAGATTGCTGTGGCTATTAGGCTCTTTTTTGGTTCCATATAAATTTTTGAAGTATTTGTTCTAGGTATGTAAAATCCGTCGTCATCGTCGTCAGCAGCTGTCCATCTCGAGAGACGATGGTGTAGCTTCTTAAGAGTCTATCTGCATCGCCGAGAATGGCTGTGCAGTCCGACTCGGGAGTGACACGGTATCTGTCTCCTCCCGTGTTGAATCGACATCTTGCGATGACGCTGGAGTGTCCTCTCCAGTGAAGCTGAAGCTACAGAGCCTGGGCGGGGTGATATGGAGGGTCTGCTGTTGCCCATGCAGCAGACCCCACCTCTCTTCGCAGCTGAAGGGTCCAAGGGAAAGATGGAGTCAATACAGCTTGGCTTCAGGTGCGCCGCAGGAGTTGCCGGTGATGACTACAACATCAAACCGCCTTAGGGACTCCGACTCCGGATTTTCTGTCGGGGTTTACTCCCTTAGCCTTTCCCCTGAAGAGGTATGCCGCAAGGCAGCGGAGGTTTTTTGGAGTCAGAGTTTTCCTTCTCTGATGTGCCCTGACTGGAAAATCGAACCAGCGACACTTAGCTCGCAGGCCGACGCTCAATCCACTGAGCCAAACCAGCCGGGGGTGGGGGGGGTATGTAAAATATGACATTGGTATTTCAATGGGGATTACATAAAATTTATAAATGGCTTTGGGTAGTATGGCCATTTTGATTATGTTGATTCTTCCCATCCATGAACATGGTATATGCTTCCATTTATTTGTATCTTCCTTATTTTCTTTCTTCAGTGTTATGTAGATTTCTGAGTACAGATCTTTTACCTCCTTGGTTAAGTTTATTCCTAGGTACTTTATTTTTGTTGTTGTTATGGTCAATGGGATTTTCCATCTAGTTTTTATCTCTGATACTTTATTGTTGGTGTACAGAAATGCCTTCGATTTCTGAATATTGACTTTGTGCTCTGCTATTTGGCCAAATTCACTTATTAGGTCAAGTAGTTTTTCATGGAGTCTATAGAGTTTTCTCTGTACACTATCATGTCATCTGCTAATAATGACAGTTTTACTCCCTCTTTTCCAATTTGGATGCTTTTTATTTCTCTTTCTTGTCTGATTTCTGTAACTAGAACTTCCAAGACTCTGTTGAATAGGAGTGAAGAGAGTGAACATCCTTGTCTTGTTCCTGACCTCAGAGGGAATGCTTTCAGTTTTTGCACATTTAGTATGATGTGGGCTACAGGTTTCTCTTATATGGCCTTTATTATGTTGAGGTATGCTCCCTCTATTCCCATTTTTCTGGGTGTTTTCACTATAAATGGGTGTTGTGCTTTATCGTATGCTTTTTCTGCATCTATTGATATGATCATGTGGTTTTTGTCCTTCATTTTGTTTATGTGGTGTATTACGTTTGTTAATTTGCAAATATTAAATCATCCTTGCATCCCTGGGATGAATCCCACTAGTTTGTAGTGTGTGATCTTTCTAAAGGGTTGCTGGATTGGGTTTGCTAATATTTTGTTGAGTATTTTAGGACCTGTGTTCATCAGTGATATTGGCCTGTAGTTTTCTTTCTTTGTTGTGTCTTGACCTGGTTTTGGAATTAAGGTAATACTGGCTTCATAAAATAAGTTTGGGAGTCTTCCCTCTTTTTGGATTTTTTGGAATAGTCTGAGAAGGATAGAAGTTAGTTCTTCCCTAAATGTTTTGTAAAATTCACCTGTGAAGCCATCTGGTCCAGGGCTTTTGTGTGCCGGAAGTTTTTCGATTACTTCTTCAATTTTACTAGTTGTTATTGGTCTGTTCAGGCTTTCTGCCTCTTCTTGATTTAGTTATGGAAGATTATATGTTTCCAGAAATTTGTTCATTTCATCTAGGTTGTCAAATTTCTTGCCATACAGTTGTTTGTAATAATTTCTTACAATTCTTTGTATTTCTGTGGTATCAGTCATGATTTCTCCTCTTTCGTTTCTGATTTTATTTATTTAGGTCCTCTCTCTTTTTTTCTTGATGAGCCTGGTTAAAGGATTGTCGATTTTGTTTATCTTTTCAAAGAACCAGCTCCTACCTTTGTTGATTTTTTTGAATTGTTTGTTTAGGCTCTATGTTATTTAATTCTGCTCTGATCTTGGCGATGTCCATCCTTCTATTCGCTTGGGGCTTTATTTGTTGTTGTTCTTCTAGTTCTGGTATTGGTAGCTTTAGATTTTTTTATTTGAGATTCTTCTGTCCTTTTTAGGTATGCCTGCATTGCTATGAACTTTCCTCTCAGGACTGCTTTTGCTGTGCCCCATAGGTCATTGCTATGAACTTTGCTCTCAGGACAGCTTTTGCTGTGTCCCACAGGTTTGGGGCTATTGTGTGCTCATTATCATTAGTTTTCAGAAACTTCTTGATTTCTTCTTTGATGTCACTTTTAGCCCATTCATTATTTAACAGCATGTTATCCATTCTCAATAAATTTTAATGTCTTTGAATTTTTTCCTTGAGGTTGATTTCTAGTTTCAAGGCATTGTGCTCTAGAAGATGCTTGGTATAATTTCAATTTTCTCGAATTTGTTGAGGCTTGTTTTGTGTCCTACCATGTGGTCTTTTTTTGAAAATATTCCATTTGCACTAGAAAAGAATGTATATTTTGTTTCTTTGGGGTGTAAATTTCTCTCTCTCTCTCTCTCTCTCTCTCTCTCTCTCTCTCTCTCTATATATATATATATATATATATATATATATATATATATATATATACATCAATTAATTTCATTTTGTCTAAGGTGTTGTCCAATGCCTCAATATCCTTGGTGTTTCTTTGCTTAGAAAATATGTCCATTGTTTACCATGGGGTGTTGAAGTCCCCTACTATCAGTGTGTGGCTGTTGATATTCTTCTTGTAGTCTTCTAGTATTTTCCTTATATATTTGGGTGTTCGTATGTTGGGTGCATATATGTTTACCAGGGTTATATCTTCTTGATGGATTGGTCCCTTAAGTATTATGAAATGTCCTTCTTTGTCTCTTTTTATGCCCTTTGGTGTAAAATCTGTTTTGTTTGATGTAAATATTGTTACCCCAGGTTTTTTTTTAATGTCCATTTGCTTGACATACTTTTTTACATTCCTTCATTTTTATTCTGTGTAAATATTTTGTTCTGAGGTGTGTCTCCTGTAGACAGCATATATGTGGGTCATGTTTTCATATCCATTCTGCTACCCTGTGTCTTTTGATTGAAACATTTAATCCATTTACATTTAAGGTTGTTATTAACAGGTATGTATTCATTTCCCTTTGTACCTGTGTTCCTCTCCCTCTCTCTTTTTCTTCCTTTTCTTTCTTTTTTTTTTATTATTTTGGTTTTTCAATTACAGTTGTCCCCTTTTCCCCTAATTTCTCCCCCCCACCCAACCTCTCTTTTTCTTCCTTTTCTTAAAGCATTTCTTTAGCATCTCTTGCGATGCTGGTTTGGTGGACATGTATTCTTTTAGTCTTCCTTTGTCTTGGAAACTTCATATTTCATCTTCCATTTGAAAAAAGAGCATTGCCTGGTAGAGTAGTCTTTTTTGTAGGACTTTGTTTTTCATTGTTTGAAATGTTTTTTACCATTCCTTTTGGTTGTAGTGTTTCTGTTGATAAATCAGTTGATAGTCTTATTGGAGCCCCCTTGTATATTATTTGTTATTTTTTTCTTGCTGCCTTTCAGATTCTTTCTTTGTCTTTATGTTGCCATTTTAATTATGATGTGCCTTGGAGTTGGCCTTTTTGGGTTCATCTTCATTGGGACCCTCTGTGCTTCCTGCATTGCATGATTTTTTCTCTCATCAAGTTAGGAAAGTTTTCTCTCATTACTTTTTCAATCACATTTTCTGTCCCATGCTCATGTTCTTCTCCTTCTTGTACCCCTATAGTATGGATATTGTTGTGTTTCATGTTCTCTTGCCACTCTCTTAAACCCTCTTCATTCTTTTAAAGTCTTTTTTTCATTTTGTTGCATTGTCTGGATATTTTTTTTTTTATGTTGTCTTCTAACTCACTGATCCAGTCCTCTGCTTCATTTAGTCTGCTTTTGATTGCTCTACTGTGTTCTTTTATTCAGAAATTGTATTATTCATTTCTTTCTGGTTCTTTTTTTTTAAAAATAATTTATTTATTTGTTTGTTTATTTACTTATTTATTTATTTTTAGAGAGATGGGAAGGAGAAAGAGAGGGAGAGAAACATCACTGTGTGGTTGCCTCTCACTCGCGCCCCCAACTGGGGACCTGACGTGCAACCTAGTCATGTGCCCTGACTGGGAATCGAACCGGCAACACTTGGCTTGCAGGCCGACACTCAATCCACTGAGCCATAGCAGCTAGGGCTTTCTTTCTGGTTCTTATTGATAGTTTCTATGTGTTTTTTATGCTGCTGTAGTTCCTAGTAAGTTCCTTCTAGCTTCCCTGGAGTTCTTTGTAATTTCCCTGCAATTATTTGTAGTTTTCTTTGAGTTTGTTGAGTTCACTGAGCTTCCTCATTACTATTGTTTTGAATTCCATGTCTGATAGGTTGATTGCCTATATTTAATGTACCCCTCCTTCTGGGATTTCCTTCTTTCCTTTTGGTAAGGTGTTGTTCTTGTTTAGTGGGGTTTTATTCTGCATCCCCATTTTGAGTTGTTGGTCTTGTTTGCCTCTGCTTCTTAGATTGATCTGCTTTTGTTTTCTCCCTTTGTGGTGTGACCTTCTGTGGTAGAAATCTCTGTGATTCAGTGATGCAGACTTTTTGATCTCCTTAACTTGGTGCTCTTGGGATGCCCTTTATGTCTTTTTTTAAAACTCTCTAGCAGTATTTGGTTTTGTTTGTTGTGTTGCTCTTTGGTGGATTCTTACTTTAAATTAGCTAAGTGAGAGTCACTCTGCCTACTTCTGATGGTTGTTAAGCTACCTCTTGCTAATGCTTTTGGAGGGGAGTAGTCTGCTTATGAGAGTTCTCCCGTAGCACTGAGGTTGAGTCTTCCCTGGGAGCTGGTCTGCTTCTCCTCCAGATTTTTCTCCAGAACAAATGTCCGAAGTTTTCCAAAGCTCCTCTAGTTCATTTCATCTTCTTTCAGCTGCGGCCCAGGTTGAGCATGGGAAGTGCACTTTTTCCTGCCTGCCAGCAGGCAGCCCAAAATAGCAGGCAGGTGCTAGAGTGGTGGGAGGTGGGGGGCATTACCCTGTGCTGGCATGCAGGCTGGGCATTTCTCTGCATGCTGGTGGGCATGCCAGGAGCATCCTCCCAGGTTGTTGGGTGGGGGCATTCCCTCGCACTGGCTGGCAAGCATGTGGGCCAGTAGCTATCCCCTTTTCCAGTGGGTGGGAGGGCCAGGGTTGTTCTGCTGCACTGGATGATGGGTGTGGGGGCCAAGCATGTCCCTGCAAGTGAGCTCCTGTGTGTGTGCTCCTCAAGAATCTCTCACTGCCCCTAGCCTTTCCTTCCCATCTGCAAAAAAGAATCAATAAATTTAAGAAAGAAGAGAGATAAAAAGTAAAACCAAACCAGCCTTCCAGAGCCTGATATCACCTGGCCAACTCCTGGCTCTGCCAGCAGGCACAACCTGGATCTCCACCTCCACCTCCTCTCAGGGGAGACCCAGGGGCATTGAGAAAACTTTGTCTTCTTTGGTTGCTCTCTGGGGAGCCAAGCCAGCTGGAACTTGCTCCTCTCCCATGTCTCCTCCGTGTAACTCACCAGACAGGTCACTCAAAGGTGGCCTCCTCCGCTGCCAGCAGCACCAAGGCTCAAATCTTATCAGTATCCTGATGTTAACAATGCTCTGTCCACATTCAGCTGAAACTCTAGACCAGTCTCGAGAGCTAGAAGGGAAGCCTCTTCTCACTCACCATCCATCTTCTCTCCTACATAACTGCCTTTATTTTCTTGCTTTTATGATTACCTCTTCATCTATAATCTTTGCCATTTTAATTATGATGTGTCTTGAAGTGGGCCTATTTGGGTTCATTTTGTTTGGGACTTTTTGGGCTTCTTCGATTTGTGTGTGTGTGTTTGTGTTTGTGTGTGTGTGTGTGTGTGTGTGTGTGTGTGTGTGTGTGTTTCCTTCACCACGTGAGGAAAATTTTCAGTTATGATTTCTCCCCATAATGTCTCAATTCCTTGTTCTTTTCCTTCTCAGTCTAGTACTCTTCTGATGTGAATGTTGTTATGCTTGATATTAACCTAGACATCTCTTATACTATCCCCTTTAATTATTTTTTCTTTTTGCTGCTTTTATTGGTCATCTTCATCTGCTTTGTTTTCCAAGTAGCTGGTTTGGTCTTCCATTTCATCTACTCTGTTCTTGATTTCTTTTAGTGTATTCTTCATGTCACATATGGACTTTTTTGTTTTTTGTTTTCTATATCCTTTAAAAAAATTTTATCATCTCTTTGTTGAAGTTCTCACTGACTTCATCCATTCTTCTCCTAAGTTCCTCAAGCATCTTTAATACCAGTTTTTTAAACTTTACATCTGGTAGATTTTTTTTTCCATTTCATTTAGTTTTTTTTCCCCTGGAGATTTCTTTTGTTCTTTCATTTGGGGTATGTTTCTTTGTATCCTCATTTTGGAAGCCTCTTTGTACTTGTTTTTATGTATTAAGTCGATCTACTATGTCTCTCAGTATTGATTATGTGGACTTATGCAGTATGTGCTCTGTGTGGTTCAGTGGTGCTGTCTCCATGATCACTTGAGATGGGTGCTCCAGGAGGGTACCTTGTGTGGTTTATGTAAGCCCTCCTGTTGTAGTTGAGTCTTAATTTCTGTTGAGCCATTCATTGTTGAGTCTGACCGTCAAACTGACTGACTATGAGTTTTTGACCTCAACCACAGTGTACAAGCTGCTGTGTGGAGTCTGATTCTGTGTTATGGAATCATCCCCAGTGGAATCTGGTGTGTGACCAGAACTCCTTTTGGGTATACTGCTTGTGGTGTTATTTGGGTATGCTCTGGTGTAGTCTGAGGCCAGTTACTTGTTGTGTTAGTTCTGGTACCTCCTGGTAGGGACTTTGGTGCACGTCAATGTCAGGCACTGCCTGTGACCACTTCTGGGTTACCTGTGAGGAGCTACAAAGTGATTCAAGATTCATAGGTGCCTGTGCTGGTTCTGGGTACATGTGAGAGGAGCCAACCTACATAAGAAGGCTGGCTTCCACCAGTATAAGGCCTCGGACAGGTCAGGAAAAGATCCAAGGCACCCTATGTTTGCTGCCATCTGCCAGCTGCACATTAGGTTAACTCACTGAGAAAGCCTCAGGTGGTATGTGAGTATCATGAAGCAGGTTCTTGTTGAATCACCAGGTAAGGGCAAGTGGTTTTCACCAGGTTTGATATAGTTCCAAAGTTGGTGCCAGTGCTGGCACTGAGGTAATTCAGCAAAAGTCTCAAGGTACTCTAAGGCCAGCCACCACCTGTCTGGGGCCTGAGGACCTTTGCAATGGGTAAGGGTGTTGGGGAGTCATAAAGATGGACCCAATAGGATTCATTAGGCTACTACAAATTAAGATTTGGCCCAGTAGAAAGAGGAATCTACACAGGGACCAGGGCACCTGTCATGTGTGTGGGGAAAATGGCCCTTGTCCTAAAGCCACACAACTCAATCTTTCCATATGTGTCTCTGGCACCTCCTGAGATTTCCAAAAATTCTTTGAGAGCTTTCCAAGGATGACAGAATCAGGGGCCAATGTGGGCTGCTGCCATCAGATCCCACAGCTGTGTGTAAGCTTGGCAGGGTGGGGTCTCAGGGAGTCAGCAAGATGGGGTTAGTCAACTCTTCAGGCTGATGCCATTGAGGGGTGCCCAATACAGGAATGGTGGTAAATGTGCATATGGGGAAAACAGCCCTCTCTATAAAGCTTCATAACTCAGTCTCACCCTGTGTGAGTCTGACACACTCCAAGTTTTCCCAGTATTCCTCAAAAGTTTTTCAAGAAAAACTGCATTGTGGGCCTAGGCTTGTTGCCATTGGCAAAGTCCACAGATGAGTGCAAGCTTGGCAGGGCCAGGCCTCAGGAAGTAGGCAGGGTGTGGCTAGTGCATCTCCCCAGTCTGATGTAAGGAACGGAGTCTTGGACCCAAGAAAGATGGCATCTGTGAGTAGTGTTGGAGAGGAACTGAGCACAGGGAACATTTGAAGCTGTCCCCTCCACCTCTCTTCCCAAAGTTACACAACTCATTCTCTACCTGTATGACCCCAGTCCCCTCTGAGCTGCCGTTTCTCTGCCAGAGTTCTGGGTAAGTGCTTGTGGGTGAGATTTTGCATGTTGACACTAAGAGAACAACTGGGTTTCCAGCATTCTCCCTGGGAAGGTGAATCCCTATTGATTTTCACAGCTGGATGATATGTGTGCTCCTCTTCCTGGCACTGGTGTTCTGGGTTGTAGGGTTGAGAGCCCTTGCTCCAGAGGGAGAACCTCTGGAGTTGATATATTCCTCTAGATTCTCACAAAGGATGTGGTTGCAGGGCCTGCTTATTTTGCATCTTTTCCCTTTCTACAAGTCTCAATGTGTGTTCTGTAAATTCTTATTTATAAAAGTTTTATTCAGCTTGTCTTCAGTTGGTTATCCAGGTTGATTATTCTATAATTTAGTTGTAATTTTGATGTGGTCCTTGGAAGAGGTGAGTGTAACTTTCACCTACTCTACCACTCTGGATTTATCTCTCTATCCTATATATTGTTATTCACCCATTCTTCTTCTCATTCACTTCCATTTCCCACAAACCACCACATCCTGACAGTCTCCACCTTGATATCTTTATATCTTTTATATTTTCTCACTGTTTACCAACTCCAAATATCATAATCTAAGTGGCCTTTCAATTTACTAAAATTATTCCATTTAAAAAAAAATATATAACTCTTCTCAAACTGGAGGGTAGTTCTTTGTGTTCCAGGGCATTTGAAGGCTCTTAAGAAATGTGGTATATTATTCTGGAGTATCCATTTTACTTGATGTTTAGGACTATGTTTACATATTAAAACAAGTATCAATGGTAAAATTGGACTATTTTAAGATATTTAAAATACTCTCATGCATAGGGTTTACTCTCACCATGCCCTAAGAGTATTAGGGTGTATGAGATTTTTCTTCTTATCATATTGAAAGAGACCATTCTATCCAACAAAATATAAACTTCCCAGCACATCCTATAAGGCCTTGAGATACCTGGCCTTCTCTATTTTTCTGATCTTATTTTTTACTGTGTCTTTTCTCAAAGTCCATGCTCTTGTGACACTTCTACTATGTTTTTGTTTTTGTTCATAGAGTTTTCTTTCAATATTGCCCTTATCCTGTCCCTTTCTATGTGATAAATGCATATTTATTCTTCTAGCTTTAACTACATGTTTACCTTCTCTCTGAAACTTCTACCTCTTCCTACCCAAATAGAGTAACATGGATGCCTCTTTCCCTAATGTCCCCAGTGTCTCTTCTTTCCTCAGATTTCTAATAAATTGATTTTGGTAAAGTTGACATTTAGCTTCAGTGTCACAAACACTAGCAAAAATTCATTTTTAACTGTGTGTGTGTTTCTGTGGAATTTGGAAAGCAATTGCCAGCTAAGGAACTTCCCTGCCTAAACAGCCTCTCAATGGTAACTCATTATGTATAAATGACACATTTAGATGTCCTTGACTCTCTGTCTTGAGCCACAGCACAGGGGCTATATTCAGGGTAAAATCCCAAGATGATTATTTTCCAGCAGTATTCCCTAGACTGACACCAGAGGGACTCTGACAAGGGCTTAGTGGAAGGACCTGCTCTTCTTGCCATCACCTTCTATGAACACTCAGATTTGACACTGGGGGTCCTCTCCTTCCCATCCTTTCTCACTTGATTTGTCCTCCTTTCCTCTTTGGCTTTGAGAAAACTTCTCAACATGACTATTTTTACCTTCCTTTAAAATATTGCAAGATCTTCTAAAGAGTTTGGGGATTTACACACTATTCCCAGAACCTAGCAGTGCCCCTAACATATAACAGATGCTTAGTAAAGGGGAGTTGGTTGGGTGGATGAAGAGAATACTACCGTCTATTTTTAAAGTCAGCCTAAGAGAACTTACCTGTGTTTTAATTTTTTCTTTTTCAGAAAACAAGGGAGTGTCTCACATCCACAGTCTTTCCCTTATTACTTCATGGAAAGAAATATATGAGCATCCCTGAAGCGTATTAGGCTGAGAAGTTAGCTCCTGGTCATCCTTGTCTAGTGATTCAGGAGTGAATATGACTCCATGCACCAAAGGGACTTACAGGCTACCCAAATCCAATAGGACTTCTGCCTTTCCTTTCCAATCACTCGATGTGAATTATTGAGAAAGACATTTACCCACTGCCTTGGTGAACCCACATCATGACTAATCTACTCTCTCAGACTCTGGAGTTTTCTCTGTCATGTCATCTCCAGGCTCTATTTAATTTCCAGGACAAGTAGCTGCCTATATCAGCATTATAGATCTCCATGAAGTGCTTGAGTGACTCCAGGAGTGTGGTTTACACAGATAATTAGAGGATAATCAATGCTGTAGTTATAAATAAAACAAGTAATAAAGCCATCAATAGAGAATGACTAATTCTTCTTGGGAGAGAAAGGGGGGTTAGAAACATATTTGCCAAAAGGGTGATATTTGAATGCAAAGATGAGTAGGAAGCAGAAAAAAGCAACAAGAGGATATGACAAATTCATTAATTAGAAGGGAGGAGCATACACAGAGGAATAAAAGTAACCTTGATCTTTTCTTCAACCCCCAAATTATACAGAATATGTTTATTTACATGTGCTAATGCTTTTTATCTTTTCAAGGGTAATTTTATAGCTATTAAAAACTATTTAAAAGTCTTTTTATATATTAGAATTAAAATGCCTATAAGAAAAAGATAAAAACACTTTGATTAATGATATCTCAATTTATTTATTTATTTATTTATTTTGATATCTCAATTTAGAACAATTAAAAATGCCATCTGGAAAGTCATCAGCAGAGATTCTTCTACTGCTCTCTTCTCTTTCTTCTCCTTCAGCCCAACTTCCTCTGTCATTCAGACCCATGCATGCACATGCTGAGAGCAGTGGGGATATTCAGCCCCTTAGCAAGGTAGACACTGGCTTAAGATGGGTTATATCTTCCACTGGTGACATAGAGTCTGACTCAGAATTCCTCTGCACAGTCTTCATTGGGTGACATCATGCACATTCTGTGTTGTGATTTGTTTAGAGTATGTGAGTGTGAACTTTCTTTAGGTACAGGAAGCAAAGAAAGGAAAGTAAGTTTAAGAAAACAATGATGATCTTTAAAATTCGGTCAAATTTTAAACAAAATGTGCCAACCTGTTTCATATTTCTGCTTATTTGGAAAGACTGCTGTTGAGCAGTCTTGACTGGCTCCTTCAGGTAGAGCAGAGGCCCTTTTTATGCCTTTGATGCAGAGCTTTGTGATGAAGTTTGGTGAAATAAACCCCTTGGAGATCATAGGCTGATGCAGCTCTGGAAAGCCAGAGAAAACTTTCTGCTTTTAAAGAGCTCCTGTGATTAGGTTACTCCCACTCAGATCATCTCATTAATATTATGAACTATATTATTTAATCCCCACTGGAGAGTTTTATTTCAAGTATGATAAAACAAGCTCAGAAAATTGTTCCTTGTCTAAATTCTCAGCACTATCCAGGTGGAACAAAATATTACGTAGGCAAGTTTGATGCCAAACACCACCATACAGTAAAAACATAGAAGAAAGAAAATAGGGGATGAAGAAAAAGACCAGTGAGCACTGGCCTGGCATCAAAGCCTGTGATTGTCTCTGTTGTGGCACATTAACATGTCTGAGCAACAGTTGACCCCAGTAAGGGGACCTGGCAAGATAAAGAGAGTAATAGCAGTCATATGGCAAAAGTATTAGGGTTTATAGATGTAATAAATCAATTAAAAAATAAAATAGTGAGGTTGGGAGGAGAGAAACAGCTTTCCCAACATCCAAATTTAACAAATTTGTTTTGATTCAGCCTTCCACTTTTTAGTCCAAGCACTATATCATGTCAAAATGTTCCTGTCTTGAAATAGAAGCCTTCAGGGAGATGAGGCATCATCTGTTCCCTTCACTTCCTGCCCTTATAAAATACAGTCTTTTGGAAATTTTTCTTTGGCTTCTTGGGTTTCAGCATCTAGGGGATGCCATGGTTCAGAAAGAACGCATGTTCTCCTCAGGTCTACACTGCTCCAGATCCAGGGAACCATCTCTTGGCCTCAAGTTCTTAATCTTGGTGGGGTGAGCTGGACTCTTAACCTCCTTTACAAATCATGATGACTTTGTGAACAGGGAGGCTGGCCTTGTAAGCTGAAAATGACATTCCTGGCTGCTGCTTCCTTCTCTTGGTATTTTAATCCTCAGGGATATGGCTCATGGCTTTTCTTTTTTTTTTTTTTTAATTAAAAAAGATTTTTACTTCTCTGAGACTTGGGAGTCTTGAGATTTTATTGCAAAAAGAATAATTCTGTGTGGTTTTAGACAGCATCACTTTGAGTAATTCAACTCTCACTTATCCAAACACAAATAATTGAGGACTGTTAGACAAACTGGGCCTCATGTGATAAAGGTTTTGGTCCAGAGTTTATGTCTGTCCTGTGTACTGATCTTATTTTTACCTAGTCATCTTACCGAGTTAGCCTGACCCTGTTAGTTTACCTTATAGGTGTGCATATCATGCATGTGTATGCAGATGCATGTGCATATGAGCACATGTGTATTCATGGGGTTAGGTAAAGAGAGGAAAGTTTCCAGCTATTTATTAAGTGTGTAACAAGTGAAGTTCAGGGATAAGTAAGAGTAATTCTCTTTGGCAAAAACATGCCTGTTTGGGTCTGCTTCTCATTTTGGACAACTTGAAAAGGCAATCACTCAAGTTTTATTGATGCCAAAGAGTTTTTTACTGTCATCAATATGGATGACAAAAATGCAGTTGTTGACATCTTATTTCTTGGGAAGGGGGTTCTTTCAGATAACTGTGAGCCCTCAAGCATCATATATTCTGAAACAAGGTGGTTCCACTTGATAGGTGAGCATGTTCAATGCATGACATACAGCTGATCTTATAAACATGTTGCTAAATCCAGGGTAGTCACATCTGTATTCATCATTTCCATTCAAGATTTCTTCCATGGCTCTAAGACTGATCTCTTTGGTCTTGGTTTTACTCAAAGGTGTGTGAAATTCCAGCCAAGATGGAGGCCTAGACAGACACGCTGCATCTCCCTCCACAACTAAGGAGGAATACAACTACCTCAATCTAGAGATAACCAGAAGTTCAAGAAAATTTAGCTGCATGGATGTCCAACAAACAAAAATATAAAGAAGAAATACTCATCCAGACAAGTAAGAGGGGCAGAACCGGAGTGGAGAGGACACAGTGTGGTAGAGGCAGCAGCTGAGGCAGCGGTAAGCTGGTGGAAAGCGCAGTCACACATGTTAAAAAGTGGGGAGGGACATCTGGGGAGTGTTCCCAGCTCCTCACCAGATGGCGCAGCTCACAGTCCCAGTACCAGGGAAAATTAAGCTTCATTTCTTCTGACTGTGCAAACCAGTGGGGGTTGGGGTGAAGGAAGAAACTGCAGGTCTCGCAGCAGAGTCCACTTGTTTAAAGGGCCCCCACCATCCTACAATGTCCTCAGACCTATCCACTCTGGGAATGACTACCAGGGCAATAATTAGAGAAGCGCCAGTCACCTACAAAGTGGGAGAAGTGCCTGGAAAAGGGGTGAATGCTGCGCAAGTGACATTGTTCCCTCTCAGACTCTTTCCCCACATACAACGCCAAAACGTGGTGAAACAGGTTGCCCTGTACTGAAGAATACCTAAGGCTCCGCCCTTTACAAAGTAGCAAGAGCGACAGCTCTACCTAAGACACAGAGGCAAACAAAAACAGGAGCCTGTCAAGATGAGGAGACAGAGAAGTATGTTCCCAAAATAGCAATGAATCAAGGTTTCAGTGGGAGAACTAAGCGACGAGGAGATAGCTTAACAGACAAGGAGATAGCCAACCTAATAGATGCAGAGTTCAAAACACTGGTGATAAAAATGCTTACAGGCTTGACAGTATGGCAAACACATAAGGGAAGATGTAAAGTCTATGCTAAATAAAACAAAGAAAAATCCACACAAAACCAAAAGTGAAGGAAAGTAAACTGGGGTTCAAATCAATGATTTGGAACATAAGGAGGAAAAGAGCAGTCAACCAGTGCAGAATGACAAAACAAGAATTGAGAAAAATGAGGAGAGGCTTAGGAACATCTGGGACAACTTTAAACATGCCAACATCCAAACCATAGAGGTGCCAGGAGGAGAACAGGAAGAGCAAGAAATTGATAACTTATGTGAGGAAATAATAAAAGAAAACTCCCCATATTTGGTGAAGGAAATAGACATACAAGTCCAGTAAGCACAGAGAGTCCAAAATAAACTAGACCCAAAAAGGACCACACCAAGAAATATCATCATTAAAATGCCAAAAGTTAAAGATAAAAAGAGAATCTTAAAAATAGCAAGACAAAAGCAGAGTTACCTACAAAGAGGTGCTTATAAGATGAACAGCTGATTTCTCAGAAGAAACTTTGCAGGCAAGAAGGGACTGGCAAGAAGTATTCAATATGATGAAAAGCAAGGACTTACAACCAAGATTACTCTATCCAGCAAAGCTATCATTTAGAATGGAAGGGCAGATAAAGTGCTTCCAAGACAAGGTAAAGCTAAAGGAGCTCATCATCACCAAGCTATTATTATATTAAATGCCAAAGGAACTTATGTAAGAAAAAGAAGATCAAAATTATGAACAATTAAAATGGCAACAAACTCACAACTATCAACAACTGAATATAAAAAATAAGAAAAAATCCAACTAAGCAAACCAGAATAGGAAGAGAATCATAGGTATGGGGATCATTTGGAGGGTTATCAGCTGGGAGGGGGAAGGAGGAGAAGTGGGGAATTGGTGCAGGGACTAAGAAGCATATTGGCTGGTACAAAATAGACAGGGAAAGTTAAGAATAGTATAGGAAAGGGTGAAGCCAAAGAATGTATATGCATGACCCATGGACATGAACTAAGGAGGGTGGGATTGCTGGAGGGAAGGAGGGTACTGAGCAGAGGGGAGCAAAGGGGAAAAATTAAAATTACTCTAACAACATAATCAATAAAATATACTTAAAAATTAAATATAACAAGTCATTTAAAAAGTTTAAAAAATGCTTGAGATAACGTTTAAATCACACATGAATGCTTTTGCCTTCTATTCACATTATATATGTATATATATTTACTTCATTAAATTTTATTTTTCAATTACAGTTTATATTCAATATTATTTTGTATTAATTTCAGATGTACAGTATGATGGTTCTAATCACACTATATCTATACCTGGTGGGACAAAAGTAGATTTACAGTTGTTTGTATGGAAAATAATAAAATAATTACTAAGTAATAATACAAGAATAAACACTGTTTCATGTACCCACAACTGTACATGTACTTTTGCCTCACCCTGTATTCTTGCTACGAGTGCTTTGTCTGTGGTAGGTAGACTTGGACTCTGCTCTCTCTAGCCCCATTTTCATTAGGTTTTCTAGATTATTTTGGTTTCCCTTTCAGGGTGATTGAGTAGTGAGCTCCTACAGGTACTCAGCACTCAAAAACCCACCAAGCTTTGGGAGTGGGGCATGGGCAGGGCGGGGGGAAGCAAAGGGCGAAATTTGGGACAACTGTAAAAGAACAACAATTAAAAAACCCACCATGGTTCCCAGCAAGTGCTCACTGGCCCTGATGGGGCCGGGAAAAAGACACAGGGGGAAAACAGCTGGCATGGTGCTGTTGACAGCAGCCTTCCGTTCATGGTGAGAGGGCAAGGTTGTGTGTCAAGGACATCCAAGATGAGAGTGTGAAACTGGCTTTACCAGTGTGGAGCTGCTCTCTGTGAGCAGAGGGCTAAGCAGGGCCTTGGTGCCTACTCCTCAAGATGGGGGCCAGGCTGATCTTATGAAGGGAGTTCTGTTTTCCTCAGGCCAAATCCTTGCAGGATCAAACCAGATCTACAGGAAGCTGAGTCATGAGCTGCTGCCAAGGCTACTCTCCACTCAGAGGAACATTGGGAAGCTCGTTGCGAGTTATGAAAATCCACATTGTAAGAATACAGGTACTTACTACCCCAGGAAGGAAATGGGGTGACCTATACAATAACATTAGACACTGAGTAACTCCATGGAATTCAACGTTTTAACTATATCTTGCTTAAAATTAAGAATTAAATAAAATGATGGAATGAATGGAAAGGATTTGTCCCTTGGAGCCAATTTCAGAAATTGAAATTTCCTCTTGCCAAATCACCCTCTTCAGCCACTTTATTTTTAGTGATGCTCTTGTCAATCCCCACTGAAATCTATATTAAATAAGATTCTCAAGCCACCGAAGATTTTAACAAGATCCAAATATTTTTCTCAAACCACCTCTTCCATTATTCACTTAAATCCTTGCTTCTCCCTCTGGATGAGTGTAATAATGCCCTCAGTCACTACAGTGGTGAGTCAAAAACCTTGATGCATGTTTGTGGCCCCAGCTACAGACACCCAACCAGCACAGGACCAGCCATCATGGAGGCTATGTTGGGAGTTTTGGGAGCTTGGATGGTCTGGCATATCCCTGCTGACTTCACATGAGGCTGACTTCACCCCTTGGGGTCAAGAAATGCCTTCTATGAACTTCTTATCAGAAAGAACATTTTAAAAGAAACCATTTGTCAATGGTGAATGTAGCATACTCTGTTCCCCTCTCATAAGTCTGAATTCATGAAGTACAAAATAACTCTGAAAGGCCTTTAATATTTCCACAGGTTCCCAAACTCTGTTCATGACATGGTTGTTTGCCTTGCTCCTTTCTGACATCACTCACAAAATGTTCTCTGCAATCAATGGTTCCTTACATATCTACGCCACTGAAGTCATACTACATGCAAAAAATCTGAAGTTTAAATGAATGTGCTGACTACTAAAAGCCAACAAAGATATTTTTTACATGATCTTGCCACACATGAGGGAACTGTGGGTCTGAGCCTGTCCCAAAGCAACGGTCTAGGTTTTCTCTGCAGTAGCCTGTTGCAACAGCCCTGCCCAGCAAGGCTGCTCCACATAGCACCATATCAACCCAGTTAAACCCTGTGTCTTCTGAATTTTGAATATGAGACACACAGAGGAACAGCAACATTGGGATAGCACACACAAAATGAGAGAGAGAGAGAGAGAGAGAGAGAGAGAGAGAGAGAGAGAGAGAGAGAGAGAATGAGCATAAGCCCTTAGATGACAGAGCCCATGGGAGCAGAGGCATATTTGATTATTAGAACAACAATAAAAAAAATCCACCATGAAGAGGGGAAAAAAAGCTAAGTTGCCATGTGAAGAACAAAGGGGCAAGGCAGTGGACACCTTATGTGGAGGAGTGAATAATGCTCAAAGGGCAACTGGGCTGCATTTCCAACATTTTTAGTTGGTAGATGTTGACTACTCCTCTTTACTTCCCAGTTAAGATGAGCTGACTTAGGCTAGGTAACTTGAAGCTGTCTCTAATCTTCACTGCCTGGGAGACTCTACCTGCCGAAGAGAGATTTCCTTAGGTGAGCCATCTGTTGGAAGTGAAATGATAAGCTTCACAGGATTAGACAAAATCAACAGCATTTGGTGATTCATCAGATGAGAAAACAGCAAACAAAAAAGGTGAACCCTGATGTCCAATCTCTGCTTGGCTACAGCCACAACACCAAGCTGAGAGGCAGGGGAGAGGCAGACCTGGACAGGCACTTTTACTTTAGTGAAAACGTGATTCTGAAGCCTCTTTAAAATATTTTTCCACTTCTTGCTCCTTATTTTCTTCCGTTTTTTTCCTCTTTGTCCTCTCCTGCGTGGAGACACATCTATTCAACCTTTCATCAACTTCCCTGGTATTTTTATTTTAGTCCTCCTGGCCCATTTCTCTAAGGAATTTATGTTATCACATTCCAACTGAGGGTAAGGAGTAGTCAGTGTAATTAGTTGGTGACTCCTTGGAGTGAAAAAGTTCTGCCAAAAGTGTTTTGAGTTCAGGGTGAGTGCCTGAGTCATTTCTGAGTTCTGACCTACAAGCCCAAGGGCAGGATATCACAGAAATTAATAACTGGTTTCTTTTCTGAAGTCAGTTTCTCTCTGAAGGTCAGTAGTGAGATAGTGTATGTGGGAGCATAGTTTTGCAAACCAATATGAATAACAACACCATAGTGTTACTATGTGCCAGGCTCTATTCTGAGCACTTCCATGTGTTTACCCATTGGCTTTTCACAACAACCACATGAAGAGGTACTTTATTATCCCATTTACTGGATGTGGAAACTGAGACAGAAAGGGGTTGATCAAGTTGCACAAAGACCAGGTGAGTGTGTGATGTACCATGCATCATGATTTTGAAATTGTGCTCTATGTCCATGTCACAGCACTTGGCCTTTCCATGAATCTCTACATTTTTCTTCATTCCTCATCTAATGAATCCTAGGCTTGGCTGTATATAGAGTTCCCTCCATACTAGAGTTAATTTAAGTTTAAACCAGCATCTACAATAGCCTTCAACTTCTTAGGAAAAACGTCTTCCTATAGACTTAGTCAATAAGAGGAATCCACTCAGAGAAGTATTTTGCCTGGGCATGGACTCTCATAAGGTTGGCCAATCCTACCTGCACAGTCTGCTATCCCTTCCATAAATTGCAGGGAGTATGACACTTCAGAATTCTGCTGATGGTGAGGTGAGGTTGACAAGGATGAATTAAGGATCCTCCAAGATCCAAAACTTCCTACAAAGACACATTTGATTCAGCTCTGGGCTCTTAATTCTCAATGTATTAAAGTCAATTTTTTTTCAAATCATGAGGCAAGGTAAAGTAACTCCTCAAGGAACTACCCTCACAGAGGATGAGGAAATGACTGAATCTGATCCTTCTTCCTAGAACCTCAAGCTGAGCTAGAGGAGTTGTTACCCCTGATGCTGCTATGCCCCTTCAGTTGACACAAGATCATCAGCTGACACAAGGCTACTGCGGCTGCATGAGCCCCTCTAATCTGCACAGGACTACAGTGAGCAGATGGAACAGGGAGGCTGTGCAATCATATCCTAATCTTCAACAGACTTTTTCACTTGGACAAGATTCTAGTTGAACCCCATCTTAAATTGCAACTCTTCATCTTTAAAATGGGGATAATTGAAAGGAACCTAGATCAAATTACTCTGGCCATCCATAAGAAGATGAAAGTGACCTAAGGCACATTGGCACAGATGAATGAACACGGGCAGGTATGTAAACTACCTCATCATCCTTCTTTAATTCTTTTCATCGCAGTTACATGTATCCTTCAATTTTACATATCCCATCCAATTCACTGAAACTACAAGTGCTCAAGGACACAAAAGTGCTAAGTGTGAATTGAGGTCAAGTCAGCTCTAAAACCCTCAGGTCCCAAGCTGGAACCTGACACCTTTGCCAACATAACACAAGGTGTCTTTTTACTCTTTATATGCTACCGCAGATGCATACCACCATTTTCAGATCCTCACATTAGTTCCAGCTCCTTCTCTAACCTTTTTTGCACTTCAGTGAAAATTGAGCTCTTGCTAGTTTATTTTTCTGCCTGAGCCTAGAATTTGGTGCCTAGACTGTTTCTGATCCAGCAACCTTGAGCCCAGGCACTGAAATTTTGTTTTAAAAATAGAGTAACCCATAGATCAGTCTTGTTTTTTAACATTAACAAAACAAAACCCTTTAATTATTATATTTTCATAGTTGATTTATTTTTCCTCCAGAAAATATTTATTCTTCTAATTTAGATAATTTATCCTAAACTCTACTGATTAACTTTAAAGCACTGTTCCAGGTTTGTACCATTCCTTGCCTATACATATTTACTTAAAGAAAAGTACATGATGGTTTAGGTTTTCCAGAAAGAAGAGGGTTCCAGTAGAGCTGAAATCTTCTTCTGAGTCTTTATTTTTTATTAAACTTATTGGGGTGACATATGCTCATAAAATTATGTGTTCCTAGTGTATAATTTAGTGATACCATCTTCATATTGTATCATGTGCCCACCACTCAAAATTAACTCTTCTTTCATAAGCATAAATATTTAACCCCCTTTACCCTTTACTACCCCCACCTGAGTCACTTATAAATTTTCCCTGCTACATTGCTCCACCTGTGAACAATATGATCCCAAAGGGGCTTCTCTTTCTCATCAGAACTCAACTCACCCTACGTGGGGAATCAGGTCCAGTATTTTTTCTGTAACACCTTTGCTGCAAACACTTTTGCCTCATAACTAATTGGACAGAAGGTAATTTTGCCATAAAAAATAAAAAATAACTGGTTGACAATTTGATTTTTGTTTGTTTGCTTTGTTTCTCCAGTGATGTTGTGGTGGTGATCTTAAAATAGTGATACTTTCTTCCAGACGACAATGACTTACCCAAGAGCCAGTTTCTTATTTTTAAACACACTACACTGAGAGAAAAAAAAAGATATACCAAGGGCTCCTTTTGAGGGCACAAAGTTGAACCCACATTTATCATAGAAAAAAGACAAGTGCCTAAGTTCAATTCACAAATTAAATCAGTCATTTGTGCAGGATTGACATGAATCTACGCACATTTTATTTATATATGTATTTTTCAGTATATTTTATTGATTATGTTGTTACAGTAGTCCCAATTTCTTTTCTTTTCGCTCCCCTCTTCCCAGTACCCCACTTCCTTCCAGTAATTTCAACCCCTTAGTTCATGTCCATGGGTCATGAATATAAGTTCTTTGACTTCACCCTTTCCTATATTATTCTTTTTTTTTCTTTTTTCTATTACAGTTGTTCCACCATTTTTTTCTATTGCTTCCCTGCACCCTACCCACTCCTTCTCCCACAGTCAGTCCCCACCCAGTTATCCATGTCCATGGGTCATTTATACATTTTTTTTTACTAGATCCTTCCCCTTCTTAACCTTTTTCTCTCCCTCCCCGCTCCCGCATTGTCAGTGTTAGTCTGCTCCTTGTTTACATGCCTCTGGTTCAATTTTACTCATTTGTTTGTGTTGTTCATTAGTCTCCTGTATTAGGTGATACCATATGGTCTTTTTCTTTCATTGCCTAAGTTATTTCACTAAGCATAATTCTCTCTAGTTCCATCCATATTGTCACAAATAGAAGTTCCTTCTTTCTTTCTGCTACATAGTACTCCATTGTGTAAATGTACCAGTTTTTTGATCCACTCATTTATAGATGGGCACTTAGGTTGTTCCCAGCACTTGGCTATTGTTAATAGTGCTGCCATGAACATAGAGGTGCATAGATTCTTTTGAATTGGTGTTTCAAGATTCCTTGAATATAGTCCTAACAATGGAATTGCTGGTTCAGAAGGCAGTTCCATTTTCAGTTTTTAGAGGAAATCCCATACTATTTTCCATAGTGGCTGCACCAGTCTGCATTCCCACCAGCAGTGCTCTAGAGTTTCCTTTTCTTCCCATTTTCACCAGCACATGTTGTTTGTTGATTTATTAATGATGGCCATTCTGATTGGTGTGAGGTGGTATCTCATAGTGGTTTTCATTATAATCTCTCTGAAGGCTAGTGATGGTAACCATTCTTTCATATGCCTATAGACCCTCTGTATGTCCCCTTTGGAGAAGTGCTTGTTCAGGTCATTTGCCCATTTTTGAATTGGGCTGTCTGTCTTCTTGGTGTTGAGTCATATAAGTTCTTTATATATTTTGGAGATCAATCTCATGTCTGAGGTGTCATTGGCAAATATATTTTCCCATATAGTTGGTTCCCTTTTCATCTTGCTGATGTTTCCTTTTGCGGAGCAGAAACTCTTCAGTTTGATGTAGTCCCATTTGTTTATTCTTTCCTTTACTTCCCTTGCCTTAGGAGATGTATTGGTGAAAATATTCCTATGTAGGATATCGGAACTTTTCCTGCCTATGTGTTCATCTAGGACTTTTATGGTGTCATGGCTTACATTTAAACCTTTGATCCATCTTGAGTTTATTCTGATATATGGTGTAGGTTGGTGGTCTACTTTCATTTTTTTGCATGTGTCTGTCCAGTTATCACAACACCAGTTGTTGAAGAAGCTCCTTTCACTCCATATTATGTTCCTTCCCCCTATGTCAACTATTACTTGACCATATAGACCTGGGTTTATTTCTGTGCTCTCTATTCTATTCCATTGATCTATATGTCTGTTTTTATGCCAGGGCCAGATTGTTTTGATTACCATGGGCTTGTTTGTTATCAGGTATTATGATTCCCCCTACTATGTTCTTTTGTCTCAAGATTGTTGTGGCTATTCGTGGAAAATTTTGTTTCCATATAAATTTTTGAAGTATTTGTTCTACATCTGTGAAATAAGTATTTGGTATTTTAATAGGGATTGCATTGAGTCTAAAAATTGCTATGGGTAGTATGGGCATTTTAATGATGCTGATTTTTCCCCATCCACAGGCATGGTACATACTCCCATTTATTTGTATCTTCCTCAATTTCTTTCTTCAGTGTCATATAGTTTTCTGAGTACAGGTCTTTAACCTCCTTTGTTAAATTTATTTCTAGGTACTTTATTTTTGTTGTTGTTGTTGCTATAGTAAATGGGACTTTTTTCCAGTTTCTATGTCTGATATTTCATTATTGGTGTACAGAAATGCCTTTGATTTCTGAGTATTGACTTTGTACTCTGCTATTTGGCCAAATTCACTTATTAGGTTGGGTAGATTTTTCATGGATATATAGGGCTTTCTGTGTACACTATCATGTCATCTGCAAATAATGTCAGTTTTACTTTCTCTTTTCCAGCTTGGTTGCCTTTTATTTCTCTTTCTTGTCTGATTGCTGTGGCTAGAACCTCCAAGACTATGTTGAATAGGAATGGAGAGAATGGACATCCTTGTCTTGTTCCTGATCTGAGGGGAAATGCTTTCAGTTTTTGCCCATTGAGTATGATGTGGGCTTCAGGTTTCTGCATATGGCCTTTATCATGTTTAGGTATACTCATTCTATTTCCATTTGCTGAGTGTCTTCATCATAAATGGGTGTTGTACTTTATGAAATGCTTTCTCAGCATCTATTGATATGGTCATGTGATTTTTGTCTTCCGTTTTATGTGGTGTATTACATTTACTGATTTGTGAATATTAAACCATCTTTGCATCCCTGGGATGAAGCCCACTTGATCATGGTATATGATCTTTCTAATGTGTTGCTAGATCTGGTTTGCCAATATTTTGTTGAGGATTTTAGCATCTAGGTTCACCCCCAATATTGGCCTGTAGTTTTCTTTTTTTTGTTGTGTCTTGACCTGGTTTTGGAATTAGGGTAATACTGGCTTCATAAAAAGAGTTTGAGACTCTACGCTATTCTTGGATTTTTTGGAATAGTTTGAGAAGGATAGGAGTAATTCTTTCCCAAATGTTTTGTAAAATTCACCTGGGAAGCCATCTGGTCCAGGACTTTTGTGTGCTGGGAGGTTTTTGATTACTGCTTCAATTTCACTCTTTGTTATTAGTCTGTTTAGGCTTTCTGCCTCTTCTTGATTCAGTTTTGGAAGGTTATATGTTTCCAGAAATTTGCCCATTTCTTCTAGGTTGTCAAATTTCTTGCTATACAGTTGTTCGTAATAATTTCTTACAATCCTTTGCATTTCTGTGGTATCAGTTGTGATTTCTACTCTTTTATTTATGATTTTGTTTATTTTCATTCCCTTTTTTTTTCTTGATGTACTTGGTTAAAGGCTTGTCAATTTTGATTATAGTTTCAAAGAACCAGATCCTACTTTTGTTAATCTTTTGAATTGTTTGTTTAGTCTCTATGTTGTTTAATTCTGCTCTGATCTTGATTACCTTCCTTTTACTCTCCCTGGGCCTTATTTGTTGTTTTTCCTCTAGTTCTGGTAGTTGTAGGGTTAGTTTTTTTACTATAGATTCTTCTATCCTTTTCAGGTATTACTGTATTGCTATAAACTTTCCTCCAAAGACTCCTTTTGCTGTATTCCATAGGTTTTGGGTTGTTGTGTGTTCATTATCACATGATTCCAGAACCTTTTTGATTTCTTCCTTGATGTTGTTGTTAACCCATTATTTAATATCATGTTATTCATTCTACGTGAGTTTCAATGTTTTTGAGTTGTTTCCTTGAGGTAGATTTTCAGTTTCAAGCCACTGTGATCTGAGAAGATGCTTGATATAATTTCAATTTTCTTGAATTTGTTGAGGCTTATTTTGTGTTCTACCGTGTGGTCTACCTTTGAGAATGTTCCATGTGCACTTGAAAAGAATGTATATTTTGCTTCTTTGGGGTGAAAGTTTTATATATATCAACTAAATCCATTTGATCTAGAGTGTTTTTCTATAGCTCAATATTTTCGCTGTTTCTTTGTTTCGAAGATCGGACCCTTGTTGACAGTGGGGTGATAAATTCCCCTACTATGACTGTGTTGCTATTGATATGCTTGCTGAAGTCCTTCAAGATTTTTCTTATATAGTTGAGTGCTCCTGTGTTGGATGCATATATGTTTACAAAGGTTATATCTTTTTTTATTAAGTATATTTTATTGATTATATTGTTACAGGAGTTCCAGTTTTTTTCCTTTGCTCCCCTCTGCCCAGCAACCCTCTTCCAACAATCCCCACCCCCAAGTCCATGCCATGGGTCACACATACAAGCTCTCCTGCCTCACCCTTTCATATATTCTTCTTCTTTTTTTTAAGATCCTTGATAATTTTTTATTAGTATATTTTACTGATTATATGTTACAATAGTTCCAATTTTTCCCCTTTGCTCCCCTTCGCCCAGAACCCCCCTCCCCCAACAATCCCCCCTCCCCAAGTCCATGCCCATGGGTCGTACATACAAGCTCTCCTGGCTTACCATTTCATATATTCTTCTTCTTCTTTTTTTAAAAAATTAATTAATTAATTAATTAATTTAACAATAAAAAATAACAAGCCCTCCCTCTCAGACTTAAGACCATTTATAATCCTATAAAGGACAATGGGCAAAGGTCTCGAGCTCCTCTAGCTCCTTCAAGCTGGACATGGTCGTTGTCCCACCTACACCTGGGCCCAGAAATCCCTAATAAGAGTGGGGGTGTGGAGGCGGGGGTGGTCTTCCCACATGGGGAAGAATCATGCAGACTCCAGGTCAGTTGGCTGTCCTGGACAATGGCATGCTTGATTTAACAGACTGGCACCCTTGTTGTATTCTGGAGGCAATAGATTTGGCAACAAGGTTAAAAGACATCATTCAATACATAACCACTTGATGACAAAAGGTAGGTTTTAATTTTTCAATGTCCCACATCCAAAACCTTTTTGCCCATTATACTTAGTTTGGGCTGAGGGAAATAGTTTAGATTTCCCCCCTCTCAGACCTCTGGGCTCTTTCTGTCCAAGCCTTTAGGATAGAAAAGAGAAACCAGTTTTAAAGTGAAGCCCATAGACCACCCCATTCTTCACCAACCCAGCCACTTAGTTCAGCCAAACCATTGAGTCTCAGGAGGCAACGATGCAGACAGGATTAAGTGAGGCCTATACATACAGACAATCACTCAGGTAATGAGATCATAGGCTTGTGCCCTTTGAAAACAGAAAATACATGTTAATTTATGTAACATAACCCACAAACATGTCTCTAAATCTGTAAGACTGTCTTAATGGGAAGACATCCAATTGCAAGGCACTTGACATTCTTCTTGCCTGCAACTTACATAACTTTGATGATACCACAGACATGGTTTAACTTTCAAGTGAAAACATATTTTAAATGAAAAGAAACTTTTAAGACGGTTAGCTGCACTACTTTATAGTCTACCACTGATCATTGTGATTTTCCTTGAATAATGATTTCTCCCCTTAAGATTACCCTCCTAGTCATTAAAGGGACTGCATTAAGTTCATTTTTAATTTATCCTGTTCATTTGCATAAACACAACAAGAGCAGCAAATGATCACTATGATCTTTAGTTCTGCTTTGCTGGAACTTACACAAGGAAAATTTAGGGTGACCTTCAGTCTGCCCTTCAGGGCACAGAAGCTGGGTCACATAACTGGAATTCAGCCTTGCCTGTATACTCCTGTCTTTTCCAAGTCCTTCTGGTTTTCCATTGTTCCTTAAGGTCCCTTCTAGCCATCTTTCAGGAAAACAACCTTCATTCCTTCCCTGGAAAGATTGCCATGGACCGCGCATCCAACTAAGGTACCTGGCCTTTTATCTCGTGGGCTTTTATTACCTTTTAAAGTCAATCCCAGTTTCTCAGGCTTTTTTTTTTTTAACTGTAAGTGCTTTATTTAAATAATGTAGTTGTCATCATTACAGTAATATTTTTTGCATGCAGGTATTTCCATTACCTACAGTTTTGTGGAACAGGTCACAATTTTTATTCTCTTTTAGTATTATCAGTACAAAATAAATTGTTTACAATGTAATACCAGACAATCTGTGTTTTGTTAAGCTCAGTATACTTTTTTATTTTTTATTTTATTTTTTAAAGTATATTTTATTGATTATATTGTTACAATAGTTCCAATTTTTTCCCCTTTGCTCCCCTCCGCCCAGCACCCCCCTTCCCCGACAATCCCCTCCCTAAGTCCATGCCCATGGCTCACCCTTTCATATATTCTTCTTCTTTTTTTTAAAATAATTAATTAATTAGTTAAATATTTTAACAATAAAAAATAACAATCCCTCCCTCTCAGACTTAAGACCCTTTACATACTTATAAAGGACAATGGACGAAGGTCTTGAGCTCCTCTAGCTGCTTCAAGCTGGACATGGTCATCGTCCTACCTATCCTTGGGTCAAGAAATCCCTAATAAGAGTGGGGATGTGGAGGGGAGGGTGGCCTTCCTACAAGGGGAAGGATCGTGCAGACTCCAGGTTGGTTGGCTGTCTCTGGACAATGGCATGCTTGGTTTAACAGGCTGGCATCCTTGTTGTATTCTGGGGGCAACAGGGTTAAAGGACATCATTCAATCCGTAACCACTAGATGACAAAAGACAGGTATTAATTTTTCAATGTCCCACATTAGGGAAAAGAAGGGCTTCTTTGGAGGAAGGTATGCCAGGTACATCTCACCTGTCCAAAACCCTTTTGCCCATTACACTTAGTTTGGACTGAGGGAAATATTTTAGGTTTCCCCCCTCTCAGGCCTCTGGGCTCTTTCTGTCCAAGCTATTAGGATAGAAAAGAGAAACCAGTTTTAAAGTGAAGCCCACAGACCACCCCATTCTTCACCAACCCAGCCACTTAGTTCAGCCAAACCATTGAGTCTCAGGAGGCAGGAATGCAGACAGGATTAAGTGAGGTCTATATGTACAGACAATCACTCAGGTAATGAAATCGTAGGCTTATGCCCTTTGAAAACAGAAAACACATGTTAATTTATGTAACATAACCCACACACGTTTATAGATCTGTAGGACTGTCTTATAGGAAAGACATCCAGTTGCAAGGCATTTGACATTCTTCTTGCCTGTAAATTAAACATCTTTGATAATTCCACAGACATAGTTTAACTTTCAAGTGAAAACAAATTTTAAATGAAAAGAAACTTTAAAGATGGTTAGCTGCACTACTTTATAGTTTACTCCTGGGCATTGTGATCTTCCTTGAATCTTGATTTTTCTCCCTAAGATTACCCTCCTTGTCATTAAAGGGACTGCATTAAGTTCATTTTTAATTTATCCTGTTCATTTGCATAAACACAACAAGAGCAGCAAATGATCACTTATGATCTTTAGTTCTGCTTTGCTGGAACTTATGCAAGGAACATTTAGGGTGACCTTCAGTCTGTCCTTCAGGGCACAGAAGCAGATCCACATACCTGGCATTCAGCCTTGCCTGTAAACACCTGCCTTTTCCAGGTCCTCCTGGTTTTCCATTGTGCCTTAAGGTCCCTTCTAGCCATCTTTCAGGAAAACAACCTTCGCTCCTTCCCTGGAAAGATTGCTATGGACCGCTCATCCATCCAAGGTATCAGGCCTTTTATCTCGTGGACTTTTATTACCTTTGAAAGTCAGTCCCAGTTGCTCAGGGCTTTTTGGTAACAACCAAAGCCCAAGCATGTCTCCTTTAGGCATGACATTCCAGTCAAAGTCTTAGTCAAAAAAATCTCTATTAACAGCTGGTCTTATTAGTTTTATGCAAAGAAACTTATGTCATTAATTTCTTCTTTAGAATGCCAAACTCTGGAGGGATCAGATACAGAGAAAAATATACAGTGTGAAGGAAAATCCTTGTCCTTCTAATATTCACTGAACTGGCATTTCCATTCTTTATATTTTCATTTTTTTCCCCACTAAACTTTTTTTCCCCATTACAGTTGTTCCACTTTTTTCCCCCTCTTGCTTCCCTGCATCCTGCCCCCATGTCTCCCACATTCAGTCCCCACTCAGTTGTCCATGTCCATGGGTCATTTATACATGTTCTTTTACTAGATCCTTCCCTTCCTTACCCCATTCTCTCCCTCCCATCTCCCCCTTTGTTATTGTTAGTTTATTCCTTGTTTACATACCTCTGGTTTAATTTTGCTCATTTGTTTGTGTTGTTCATTTGTTTACTGTAATAGATGATAGCATAAGGTATTTTTCTTTTGTTGCCTGGCTTATTTCGCTAAGCATAATTCTCTCTAGTTCCATCCATGTTGTTGCAAATGGTAGAAGTTCCTTCTTTCTTTCAGTACTTATTCATTATCATTTCCCCCCTTTGTACTCGTGTACCTCTCTGTCTCTCTCTGTTTCTTCATCTTCTTAAAGCAGACTCTTTACAATCTCTTGCAATGCTGGTTTGGTGGAGATGTATTCTTTTAGCCTCCTTTTGTCTTGGAAACTCCTTATATCACCTTCCAGTTTGAATGAGAGCCTTGCTGGATAGAAGAGTCTTAGTTGTAGGCCTTTGTTTTTCATTGCTTGGAATATTTTTTGCCATTCTTTTCTGGCTTGTAGTGTTTCTGTTGAGAAATATGATGGTAGACTTATTGGAGCTCCCTTGTATGTTATTAGCTGTTTCTTTCTTGCTGCTTTTAGGATCCTCTCTTTGTCTCTCAATGTTGCCTTTTTAATTACAATATGTCTTGGAGTATGTCTGTTTCAGTTCATCTTGATTGGGACCCTCTGTGCTTCCTGGACTTGCATTACTTTTTCTCTCATCAACTTAAGGAAGTTTTCTGTCATTACTTTTCCAAACAGGTTTTCTATCCCTTGCTCCTCTTCTTCTCCAGGTATTCCTATGGTATGGATATTATTACATTTTATCTTGTCCTGTAGCTCTCTTATAACTTGTTTATTCTTTTTCAGTCTTTTTTCATTATGTTGTACTGTCTGGGAATTTTTTTCTACATTGTCCTCCAGCTCACTGATCCAATTTTCTGCTTCCTCTAGCCTGATTTTAATTCCTTTTACTGTGTTCTTTAGTTCAGAAATTGCATTCTTCATTTCCTACTGACTCTTATTGATAGCTTCTATATTCTTTTTCATGCTGGTGTAATCCTCAATAAGTTTCTTTGGAGTTCTTTGTAGTTTTCTTTGAGGTCGTTGAGCTCATTGAGCTACCCTATAATCTATGTTTTGAACTTCATGTCTGATAGTTTGCTTTCCTCTATTTCATTTAGCACCCTTTCTGGAGATTTCTTCTTTCCTTTTGATGGGGGATTGTTTGTCTGTCTCCCCATTTTTTTACTCTTCTTGTTTGTTGCTGCTTCTTAGACGGATCTCTACTTTCTGGATGTGCCCCTTGGCGTCAGATTGTGTTCCAGTCTGGGCCTAGGAAGCCTGTTGGAAACTACCAGAGATCTACTGCTCCCTGGAAATTTTGACTGACTGAATAAACTGAAACTATATTGCATTGGGCTTGAATTTCCCCTGATGCCTGCACCCAGAAGGCTCAGACCATTAGTTCATGTTCACACCATAGATATTTCCTTAGTTCTGTTCATAGGGAAGCCTGGTCCTTCAACTGATAGTTCTATTCTCTGGAATACAAAATGTTTTTGCTCTCATAAGCCAGTTTTTTTCTGTCGTTAGCAACCAAAAAACACCAATGATACTTGGGGCTAAGTAATACACTCTTAATTCTGAGGATGCTTTGGTGAAGTTGAAAGTTATTATTGGATGATTACATGGCATTTTCTCTATGGTTTGGGAAATAATCCAGTAGAAATATATGGAATTAATAAGAATAAAGAATATTTAAAAGTCAAGGTCATTTAATTTCAAAACCACTTTTACCAATGGCTATGTGCGAGGTCCTCAGTTAGCAATGAAGAATTCTAAATTAAATGGAGCCAGAACCCTGTCATTCTTTCCCTTCCCCTCATCCTAAGTAACTGACTATGTAGTAGGGAATATAGTTACCAGACTAATGTTTCACTTACCTGGGGAGAGTCTGTGGTGCTAATTTTAATTTCATAATACTTTCTACATCACTTTCCTATGTAGTTAATTCAATTGTTTTATAATTTCACATGTGTTTGTCTCTCTTCTCACCAAATTCTGAGTTCCACAAAGGTAACATTTATATATACTTGTTTACTTTTAAGTTTTGCACACACACACCCAACCTAACTCAGGACTGCAGTCATATGGCTTTAATATGAATGAATGAATAAGAAGATGAATGGCACATTCAAGCTAAAAGTAAAAAGAGATTGGATGATACACTGACAATGCACAAATATGAGGTATAACCAGGACCCTGGCCATAGTGAATCAGAGGACTAGGCAGGCTTGTGAGTGTGGTGTCAGAGTGGGAAATTTAGAGGTGGAGGCCAGCTTCAGTATGGCACTCTGTTTTGCCCTGGGCCATGTCTTTACACAACTGGGCCCACCTCTCCATTTTCTCCAGCCTGATCTCCCATAGATTTTTGTTTTTTTCATATGTCTCCCTTCTCAAATAACATTTTGGTTTTGGTATTTTTAAGGCTCTCCTTAAACTCTTTTAGCTGTGGGGTACTTCCATATCTTGCAACTTCTTTCCTAAACAAATTTTCATGAAGAGATTAGTCTATCTTTCCAGTTCTTCATCTCCAGGTCACTCTTTAATGCAATATAGGTTGGTTACAAAAGGGGACTGTTCCCTTCCTCCATACACTCCACATCCACAGCTTCAGACACTGCCCTTACCTGTATGTTGAGACTTATCCCAGCCTGACATAAAGCAAGAAGTATTCGAATCCAGTCCCCAGAGAGTTCAGCTTCAGTACTTAGTCACAGTACCATTCTCCTGACCCTGCACCTTTGCTTCATTTTTTGTGTTTGAATCTCTGTCTCATTAACCTCTTGAATACTCATGGCTTGTAATTGCCAAGTGGTTAGGAGTATGGTGGGAGAAATTTGGAATACTGATAAAGCCCATGGCCTGAAAGTTTATTTCTAATAAAGAAAGTAGAAAATAAAGGAGCAAGGAAGTTTAATATTTCTTCAGTACAGTGCATCATACTAAAAATAGGCCTTGGAAGCCCATTGCATAAGTTCAAATCTGGCTCTACTACTTACTGACAACTTGACCGTGGGCAAGTTATTTAACCTCCCTTAGCCTCATATTTCTTATCTGTAAAATGGAGACAATAATAGTGTGAGTATTAACTGAGCTTATTTGTGTAAGGTGTTTAACTGAGTTCTTTGCACATAGTAAGTACTTAATATGTACCTTAGCTATTATCATCAGCAGCAGCAGCATTATCATCATCATCATCATTTCTACAACTACTCATCCATCATAGTCTTATTTGACTGGTCTTTATTATCTCACAAAGTTTCACAATCCCATGAGGTGAAAGGCACAGTCAGGTCTTTCTTCTTCAGTACATCAGACCTGACCATAGTGCAGGCTGAAAATGGCAGAAGTTCATTTCTGCCTACAGTGATAATGAAAGAGAGGAGACAGATACTTCCAGCCAAGGTGGAGGTATAGGTAGACGTGCTGCATCTCCCTCACAACTAAGAAGGAATTTACAACCACCTCAAAACTAAAAATAAACCAGAAGACCCAGAAAATCAAACTACATGAAACTTCAACAAATGAAGAAATAAAGAAGAAATACTCAGCCAGACAGGTAGGAGGGGCAGAACCAGGGTGGAGAGGACTTGGTGTGGTGCTGTGGCTGCGGCAGTGCCAGTTGGCAGCAATGGCTGGTGGCAGCAGAGGCATGGGGCTGTAGCTATGGCAAAAAGCGCAGTCATACATTTTAAACCTGGGAAATGATCCAAGCTCCAAACCAGACTATGTGGCCCATGAGTCCAATGCCAAGGGAAATAGAACCACATCATTTCTCACTGTGAAATTCAGTGGGGGTTGGGTCAAAGGAAGAAACTCTGGTCTGTCAATGGAGTAAGCTTGTTTAGTACAAAAGTGGGAGAGGTGCCTGGAAAAGGGGCAAGTGCGGGATAAGTGGCATTGTTCCCTCTCAGACCCCTCCCCCACATACAGCATCACCGCATGGTGAAACGGGACTCCCACACTGAAGATTACCTAAGGCTGCACCCCTTACAACTTAACAGGTGTGACAACTCTACCTAAGACACAGAGGCAAACACAGGAGGTTGTCAAGATGAGGGGACAGAGAAGTATAGCCCAAAAGGGGGAGGGAAGGTCAGGGTTCCAGTGGGAGAACTGAGCATGAGGAGATAACCTAATAAACGAATAGTTTAAAACACTGGTGAGAACGATGCTCACAGACTTGACAGACAAGATTAAATACAACAAACAAATAGGGGAAGAAGTGAAGACTATGCTAAATAAAATAAGGGAAAACTCACACAAATACAGTGGTGAAGGGAAAGGAAACAATGGTTCAAATAAATCAATTGGAACATAAGGAAGAAATAAACAGTCAACTAGTACAGAAGAAGGAAAGAAGAACTGAAAAAAATGAGGAGAGGCTTAGGAACTTCTGGGACAACCTCAAACATGCCAACATCTGAATCATATGGGTGCCAGAAGGAGAACAGGAAGAGCAAGTGATTAAAAACTTATGTGAAAAAATAATAGAGAAAAACTTCCCTAATTTTGGGAAGGAAATAGACATACAAGTCCAGGAAGTAGAAAGAGTCCCAGACAAAATACTATATACCCAAAGAGGACTACACCAAGACACATCATAATTAAAATGCTAAAGGTTAAAGATAAAGAGAGAATCTTAAAAGCAGCTAAAGAAGAGAGTTACTTACAAAGGGGTACCTATAAAACTATCAACTGATTTCTCAAAAGAAACTCTTCAGGCAGGAAGGTACTGGCAAAAACTATTCAAAGTGATGAAAAGCAGGGACCTACAACCAAGACCACTCTATCCAGAAAAGCTATCATTTAGAATGGAAAGGCAGAGAAAGTGTTTTCCAGACAAAGTAAGTCTAAAGGAGTATATCACCACCAAGCCATTATTATATGAAATATTTCTTTTTTTTTTTACAAAGCAATTTTATTTTATTTTATTTTTTGGTTTTTCAATTACAGTTGTTCCATGTTCCCCCCATTTCTCTCCCCCACCCAGCCCACCCCTTCTCCCGTAATCATATCCCTCCCTATTGTCCGTGTTCATGAGTCATTTATGCATGTTCTTTGACTAAACCCTTCCCTTACTTATCCCCCTTCCCTCCCTCCCCCTCACCCCTATTGACTGCTATTCTGCTCTTTGTTCTATTTAGTTCTTTTGTTTGTGTTGTTCTTTAGTTTCCTGTATTAGGTGATATCATATGGTATTTTTCTTTCTTTGCCTGGCTTATTTCACTAAGCATAATTCTCTCTAGTTCCATCCATGTTGTTGCAAATGGCAGGAGTTCCTTCTTTCTTTCTGCTACATAGTATTCCGCTGCGTAAATGTACCACAGTTTTTTGATCCACTCATCTACAGATGGGCACTTAGGTTGTTTCCAGCACTTAGCTATTGTAAACAGTGCTGCAATGAACATAGGGATGCATAAGTTCTTTTGAATTGGTGTTTCAAGATTTTTAGGGTATAATCCTAGTAGTGGAATCACTGGTTCAAAAGCCAGTTCCATTTTTAATTTTTTGAGGTAATTCCATACTGTTTTCCATAGTGGCTGCACCAGTCTGCATTCCTACCAACAGTGCAGTAGGGTTCCCGTGAAATATTAAAGGGACTTATTTAAGAAAAAGAACATCAAAACTACAAACATTAAAATGAAAACAAAATCACAACTATCAACAACAGAATGTAAAACAAACAAACAAACAAATAAACTAAGCAGAGAGGGGACAGAATCATAGGTATGGGGAGCATGTAGAGGAGTGGCAGCTGGGAGGCAGAAGGGGCAGAAGGAGCAGAAGGGGGGAAATGGTGCAGGGATTAAGAAGCATAGTAGAAGAGTGCAGAATAGTCAGATGTTAAGAATAATATAGGAAAGGGTGAAGCGAAAGAACTTATATATATGACCCATGGACTTAAACTAAAGAGGGTGAGATTGCTGGAGGGAGGGGTGATGCTGGGCAGAGGGGAGCAAAGGGAAAAGAAATTGAAACAACTGTAACAATGTAATCAATAAAATATAAAGAGAGAGAGAGAGAGAGAGAGAGAGAGAGAGAGAGAGAGAGAGAGAAGAGACAACATAGAAGCCAATGTCTGACCAAAAAACTTTGAATAACCCAAAACTAAATGTTTATTTGAGAGGAGATTTTTTTAGGGGAAGGAGATTCTTACATTGATAAACAGATCTTCCTCACGTGTTTGCTTAGGACTGAAAGAATCACCAATCTCACCATGAGGTTGCAAAGCATAGGAATGTATTCAAAGTCAGAATTCAGGCAATTATGGGTGTTCATCTGAGCCTATGTTCTATATCTGGGGGGCTTCAGCTTTTTTGATAGATTATAACAAATGTATAGTGTAACCTATACGTGCCTAACCTTTAAAGGAGATAGAGAGAACTAAGCACTTTTTAAATTCTGTCACTGAGATTAAATAATCAATCTTGAGTATGAAACATCACAGGCAATGAAGTTGGGTTTAAGCCTTCCAAGTGCCACTTCTCTTTTAAAGAAGTAAATAATATAGACAAGAATATCATATCTCATTACTGTCATTTTATTCATTGTAACAAATTTTTTAGCCAATGAAATAAAAATTAGAGTTACCCAGATTGGAAAAAAAGAAGCAAATCTGTCTTTATTTGCAGACAATATGATTGCCTAGATAGAAAATCTGATAAAAGATACAGAATAACTATTAGAACTAATACATGAGTTTAACAAAATTGCAAAAATCAATTTTATTTCTATGATAGCAAAAAATTAGCAATTAAAATAAGAAAACAATACCACCAAATTATAAAATATAGATAAGTATGCCAAAAGATGTGAAAACCCTCTACCTACTACAGAACAAAAAATATTGAGAAAAATTAAATAAAAGAATTGAGATACATGTTGTTCAGGAAATCAGAAGACTTAATATTCAGATGTCAATTCTTTCCAAGTTAATCTATAAGCAGAGAAATTCCAATAAAAATTTTAGTAGTATTTTTTTGAGAAAATTATAGTTACATTATAAGATTCAAATAAAAGTGATAAACCTAGAGTGGCCAAATTAGTTTTGAAAAAAACCCAACTTTGAAAGTTTGAGAACTAATAGCATCTGATTGAAAGACTTATAAAGAGACAGGAGATGGTGGAGGAGTGAGGAGAGGCTGCTCTTTCAGGCTCCCGAGACCCGTCTGTAGTTTGGAATAACTGCAGACAGAACATCTCAGTGAGCAGCTGGACACTGGCAGGAGTTGAGCCTTGGAACTGCTGGATTAGAGAAAAACCATCTGGGAACAACCTGTTCAGTGAGGATAGCAGAGGAAAAAGGGACAAGACGGGATTCCTGACAGGGGTGGCTGCCCAAGCTGTGGCTGGAAGTACACAAAGGCTTTTTGGAGACCACAGGCTTCCCCAGAGAGGAGTCAGGAGGAGAGCAGATCTCTGCCCACTGGAAGAGACGGGACTCGACCAGGTGGCATTGGCGCTGAAGGACAGAAGACAGCGTACTGCGGTGCAAGTGAGAACATAATTTTTCTATATTTTTCTCTTGTGGACCATGGAGAGGGGTGTAAAGTTTGGGGGTTGTAGGACATCCTTGAGGAGCACAGGCGCAGAAGTGTGCTCACCCACTCCCCAACCCTCCCCTTGGGTCGCACAGGTGCACACAGAGAAGTGCCTTCATCCATTGGCCCAGGAGCGCGGGGCTGCGAGTCCAAGTGCTCCTTGGACATGCCCAAACAGACATAAGATCAGCGCCCCAATGGGCACAGGGAGGGCCCACTGAACATGCAGAAGACTGTGCGCAGACACCCCTTGCCAGCTCCAGTGGGCGCCAGGCCGGAGCGCAGACCAACTGCTCAGGCTCTGCTCATGCTCACGCAGGTGGGTGCAGTAAAGATGGGAAGCTGCACAGCAAGAACAGTGGGCAGCGGCGACTCACAGATGCTCTATTCCACTGTACACAAGTGTCTGGGGCCCTGCCTTAAGAGGCAAGAGACCAACTCCAGGAGCGCAGCACTGCAGGGCTGAGGCTAGCTCTCGAGCTGCCTTGCGCTTGCATGGGTGCACGAGTGCAAAAGCAACTCGGCCGGCTTCAATAGGAGCCAATCCCTCACTTCCACTGTGCCCAAGGGTCTGGGGCCCTGCCCCAAGAGGCAAAAGACAACAGGCCTGAGGCAAGCGCTCGGGCCGCCTTACACGTGCAGGGGCGTGTGCACAAAGGCACCGCAGCTAGCTCCAACAGGCACCAAAGGAATGCGCCATGCCGGCCACCGTGGGCGCACACCACTGCGGAATAAAACAGGAACATCTGACCTACCTCATTAGACCAGCTGTGGACACAGAAAAAGAAGACAACACACAAAGGCTGAACTGAAACTAAAGACAAAGTGTATAGAGTGACTCTCAATCAACTAGTCAGAAGGAAGATTCTACCAAAGAGCATATGATATATAACCAGACAGCATAAACAAACGACGTAAAGGGTAAACCAAGAACATCAGGCTCGGGAGATCAAAGAGACTGCACCACTGAAACCCCCAGATCTCCTATAAAGAATCTCACACCACAAAGGTGGGAAGTCAAAGCAGACCATCCCCACCCCACCCAAAATAAAAACAAACAAGAAGAATCCAACATGGTAAGATACAGGAGTAACCTCTCAAAGAAAAGAAAAGCAGAATCCCCAGAAAGAGAGGTAGATGGAATAGACCTAGCCCAAATGTCAGACATGGAATTCAAAACAATGGTGGTGAAGAAGCTCAATAAACTTGACAAACTCAAAAACAACTATGACAACCTCTAAGGAAGTTATCAATGGCCCCACGAAAATTACAGGGAACATGCATAGAACTACACCAGCATAAAAAAAGACATAGAAATTATTAAAAAGGACCAGGAAGAAATGAAGAATTCAACCTCTGAACTGAAAAACACAGTAGAATCAGTCAAAAGCAGACTAAACGAAGCAGAGTATCAAAATAGTGAGTTAGAAGATAATGTAGAGAAAAACTCCCAGGCAATACAACAAAATAAAAAAAAATTGAAAAAATATGAACAACATGTAAGGGAATTACAAGATAGTATGAAAAGAAATAATATCAGGATCATCAGAATAAGAGAGAAAGAAGAAGAGGAGCATGGAATTGAAAAACTGATAGGAGAGATAGTGTCAGAAAATTTTCTCAACCTGATGAGAAAAAAGTTATGCAAGTTCAGGAAGCACAGAGAGTTCCAATGAAGAGGAACACCCAAAACCCACTCCAAGGCACATCATAATTAAAATGGCAACATTCCAAGACAAAGAGAGAATCCTAAAAGCAGCAAGAGAAAAGCAGCAAATAACACACAAGGGAGCTCCAATAAAGCTATCGACTGATTTCTCAACAGAAACACTACAAGCCAGAAGGGAATGGTCAAAAATATCTTAAGCAATGAAAAACAAAGGCCTACAACCAAGAATACTCTACCCAGCAAGGCTCTCATTCAAAATGGAAGGTGAAATAAGGAGTTTCTCAGACAAAGGAAGACTAAAAGAATACATCTCCACCAAACCAGCATTGCAAGAGATGCTAAAGGAAATGTTCTAGGAAAAAAGAAGAAAAAAAAGAGGAGAGGAACAGAGGTACAAAAGGAAATGAATAAATACATGTCAATAATAACCTTAAATGTAAATGGATTAAATGCTCCAATTAAAAGACATAGGGTAACAGATTGGATATGAAAATATGACCCACATATATGCTGTCTACAGGAGACACACCTGAAAACAAATGATTTACATAGACAGAAAGTAAAGAGATATAAAAAATATTCCAAGAAAACGAACATGAAAAAAAAGGTGGGGTAGCAGTCCTCATATCAGACAAAACGGATTTCAAAGCAAGGGCAATTAAAAGAGACAAAGAAGGACATTTTATAATACTTAAGGGAACAATCCATCAAGAAAATATAACACTGATAAACATATATGCACCCAACATAGGAGCACCCAAATACATAAAGAAAATACCAGAAGACCACAAAAAAGATATTAACAACAACATACTCATAGTAGGGGACTTCAACACTCCATTATCAACAATAGACAGATCATCGAAGAAAAGAAACACCAAGGATATACAGGCATTGAACAACACACTAAACCACATGGACTTAAGTGATGTATATAGAACTTTTCACCCCAAAGAAGAAAAATATACATTCTTTTCAAATGCACATGGGACATTTTCAAAGATAGACTTTATGATAGGACACAAAACAAGCCTCAACAAATTCAATAAAATTGAAATCATATCAAGCATTTTTTCAGACCACAATGCCTTGAAACTAAAAATCAACGTCAGAGAAAAATATCAAAGACACTCAAACTCATGGAGAATGAATAACATGCTATTAAATAATGAATGGGTTAATGACATCAAAAAAGAAATCAAGAAATTTCTGGAAACTAATCTAATGTACACACAACAGCCCAAAACCTATGGGACACAGCAAAAGCACTCCTAAGAGGGAAGTTCATAGCAATACAGGCATATCTGAAAAGGATAGAAGAATCTCAAATAAAAAATATAATCCTAAAGCTACAAGAACTAGAACAACAACAAACAAAGCCTAGGGCAAGAAGAAGGAAGGAAATCATCAAGATCAGAGCAGAATTAAATGATATAGAGACTAAACAAACAATCCAAAAAGTCAACTAAACCAGGAGCTTGTTCTTCAAAAAAATAAACAAAATTTACAAGCCTCTAGCCAGGTTCATCAAGAAAAAAAGAGAGAAGACCCAAATAAACAAAATCAGAAATGAAAGAGGAGAAATCACGACTGATATCACAGAAATACAAACGATAGTAAGAAATTACTACAAACAACTATATGGCAAGAAATTTGACAACCAAGAAAAAATGGATAAATTTCTAGAATCATATAACCTTCCAAAACTAAATCAAGAAGAAGTAGAAAGTCTCAACAGACCAATAACATAGAAGAAAATTGAAACAGCTATCAAAAATCTCCCTGCACACAAAAACCCTGGATCAGATGGGTTCACACGTGAATTTTACAAAACATTTAGGGAAGAACTAACTCCTACTCTCCTCAAACTATTCCAAAAAATCCAAGAAGAGGGAAAAATCCCAAACTCTTTCTATGAAGCTAGTATTACCTTAATCACGAAACCAGGTCAAGACACAACAACTAAAAACTACAGGCCAATATCACTGATGAACATAGATGCTAAAATCCTCAACAAAATATTGGCAAACAGGATCCAGCAATACATCAAAAAGATCATACACCACAATCAAGTGGGATTCATCCCAGGGATGCAAGGATGGTTTAACATTCGCAAATCAATAAATATAATACATCATCTAAACAGAATGAAAGACAAAAATCACATGATCATAATAATAGATGCAGAAAAAGCATTTGATAAAGTACAACAACCATTTATGATGAAAACACTCAGCAAAATGGGAATAGAGGGAGCATACCTTAACATAAATAAGGCTATATATGAGAAGCCTGAAGCCAACATCATACTCAATGGACAAAAACTGAAAGCATTTCCCCTGAAATCAGGAACCAGACAAGGCTGTCCACTCTCTCCACTCCTATTCCACACAGTGTTGGAAGTCCTAGCCACAGCAATCAGACAAGAAAAAGAAATAAAAGGCATCCAAATTGGGAAAGAAAAAGTAAAACTATCATTATATGCAGATGACATGATAGTATACATAGAAAACCCTATAAACACCACCAAAAGACTACTTGATATAATAAGTGAATTTGGCAAAATAGTAGTGTACAAAATAAATATACAGAAATCATAGGCATTTCTGTACACCAACAATAAAATATCAGAGACAGAGACAAAAAAAAATACCATTTACTATAGCAACAAGAAAAATAATGTACCCAGGAGTAAACTTAACCAAAGAGATAAAAGACCTGTACTCTGAAAATTTCATAACATTGAAGAAAGAAATTAAGGAAGATACAAATAAATGGAAGCAAATACCATGTTCTTGGATGGGAAGAATCAAGATCATCAAAATGGCCATACTACCCTAAGCAATTTACAGATTCAATGCAATCCCTATTAAAATACCAACGACATATTTCGCAGACCTCGAAAAAATGCTCCAAAAATTCATATGGAACCAAAAAAGACCCCGAACAGCAAAAGCAATGTTGGGACAGAAGAACACAGCAAGAGGAATCACAAGACCAGATATCAAACAATACTACAAAGTCACTGTGATCAAAACAGTCTGGTACTGGCATAAGAACAGACATATAGATCAGTGGGGCAGAATAGAGAGTCCAGAAATAAACTCAGGCCTCTATGGTCAACTAATCTTTCATAAAGGAGGAAGGAACATAAAATGTAGTGAGAAGAGCTTCTTTAACAAATGGTGCTGGAAGAACTGGATAGGGACGTGCAAAAAAATGAAACTAGACCACCAATTTACACCACACACGAGAATAAACTCAAGATGGATCAAAGACTTAAATGTAAGTCGTGACACCATAAAAGTCCTAGAGGAAAACATAGGCAGAAAAATTTTAGATATCTCACATAACAATATCATCACAGATATATCTCCTAAGGCAAGAGAAATAAAGGAAAAAATAAACAAATGGGACTACATCATACTAAAGAGTGTCTGCTCAGCAAAAGAAAACATCAGCAAGATGAAAAGGAAACCAACCATATGGGAAAATATATTTTCCAATGACATCACAGACAGGGGATTGATCTCCAAAATATAGAAAAAGCATATATGACTCAACATCAAGAAAACAAACAACCCAATGAAAAAATGGGCAAAGGACCTGAACAAACACTTCTTTGAAGAGGACATACAGAAGGTCCATAGACACATGAAAAAATGCTCAACATCATTAGCCATCAGGAAGATGCAAATAAAAACCACAATGAGATACCATTTTACACCAGTCAGAATGGCCATCGTCAAGAAATCAACAAACAACAAGTGCTGGCAAGGATGTGGAGAAACGGGAACCCTAGTTCACTGTTGGTGGGAATGCAGACTGGTGCAGCCACTATGGAGAACAGTATGGAATTATCTCCAAAAACTAAAAATGGAAATGCCTTTTGAACCAGCGATTCCACTTCTAAGATTATACCTGAAGAATCTTCAAACCTTAATTCAAAAGAACTTATGCACCCCTATGTTCATAGAGGCAATGTTTACAATAGGTAAGTGCTTGAAACAGCCTAAATGCCCATCTCTAGCAGTGTGGATCAAAAAACTGTGGTACATTTACACAATGGAATACTATGTAGCCAAAATAAAGAAGGAACTCCTGCCATTTGCAACAACATGCATGGAACTAGAGAGAATTATGCTTAGTGAGATAAGCCAGGCAAAGAAAGAAAAATACCATATAATATCACCTAATACAGGAAACTGATGAACAACACAAGCAAATGAACGAAATGGGACAAAGAGCAGAATTGCAGTCAACAGGGGGGTGGGAGGTAAGAGAAGGGGTTTAGTCAAAGAATGTGTATAAAGGACTCATGGACATGGACAACGGGGAGGGATATGATTGTGGGAGAAGGGGTGGACTGGGTGGGGAGAGAAATGGGGCGGAAATGGGACAATTGTAATTGAAAAACCAAAAAAAAAAAAAAAAAACCACAAAAACTTATAAAACTGCAGTAATCAAAACAGTGTGATACTGGCATCATAGTAGATGAACAGGTCAATGGAACAGAATAAAGAGTCAAATAATAAATAAGTACACATATGGGCAACTTGTTTTCAAAAAGTTATAGAGACATTTCAGTGTAGAAAGGATTTTTCTACTAATGTTGCTGGAAAATGAATATATGCAAACTAAAATAAACTTTTATTCATGTCTTATATCACATACAAAAATCTTAAATAAAAATGTATCATAGGCTTATGAAATCAAAAACAATAAATATTTTAAAGAAAACATAGAAGAAAAATATTAAGAAGTGACATACAGCAAAAATAATTAAAGAAAATATGGATGAATTGGGCTTCATCAAGATTTCAACTTTTCTTAGAAAGGCATTATTAATAAAATAAAAAGACAAGTCACAATCTGGGAGAAAATATTTGCAAATCCAATATCTAAAAATAAATTGCTATCCACAAAACATAGAAGTCATAGAACTCAATAATAAGGGGGAAAAAACCTCAATGGACAAAAGATTTGAACACACATTTTACCACGGTAGGTATAAAAGTAGTAGATAAGCACATGAGAAGGTTGTCAATGTTCTAGGGAAAGCAAATAAAATGACAGACAGAACATACCAAGCGTTGACAGGAATGTGGAAGAAGTAGAACTCTTCTACACTTTGGAAAGTAGTCTGGCAGGTTTTCAAAAAGTTAAATATATATCTCTAATGTGATCCATCTATTCCATATCTATGTATTTTCCTAAGAGAAATGAAGGCATACTTTCATACAAAGAGTTGTACTTAAATGTTTATAGAAATTTTATTTGTAGTAGCTCCAAGTTAGAAACAATCTAAATGACCATCAATAGATTAATGGATAAACAATCTGTGGTATATACATACAATAGATTACTTTTCATCAATAAAAACAAACTGCTGTCATATTCAACATGTCTGAATCTCAAAATTTTTATACTGTGTGAAATAAGCCAGACAAGACGGGTACACACTGTATGGTCCATTGATTTGCATTCTGTGTACCCTCTCACTCTATGTGTTACACTCACCCATGATAAATCCCCTAAGAACAGTGATATATTCAAAGTAAAATTTTCAGTTCCTTAACTCTATTACACAATTTTGGTGCCTCTGAGAAATTTTTCTGAAATATTTAACTTCACTATTTCCCAAATGTCCAAACCCAAAAGAGATCCCAAAAGAACTCTACTCAAGAAATCAAATATGATATTGTCCAGGAAACACACTAGGTCTATTTCCCATACTGCTGAATCAATGAAATGGAAGTTTCTGGAACTGTCAGCACTCAGCTTCCTAGAATGGCTAAGTCAGCATACACTGCTTTCAATTTGAACAGCAAACCCAACTAATCCAGTTTCTCTTATCCACTACCACTAAATGTACCCTCAATTCTTCCTATTGCCTCTATCATTTTGTTAGTTCTTGTCTTGGTTGTAGGAAAACTAAAACTTCATTGAGGCCAAATAAAGCTTCTCTAAAGTTAGTCATGGAGGGACATTCACCTTTGTCCTTGGGTTTTTGCATGACTGCCCTTATAGTTGCATCCTACTTGAAGGGACTCCATGCCCCTGAGCAACTCAAGCTTAAGTGAAGGCAGATGCTTCTTCCTTAGCAGCACAGCCCAGGCAAGGCCACTCCATTTAGTCAAGACTGTGTTGCAGTCAGGGATCATTTAAGGAAGACAAAGATGAAAGGTCACATGAAGTTGAATGGTCTGGCTCCTCAATTCTGGATGCTCACAGGACATCTGTATATAAGCATCTGTTTTCTTCTATATGGTAGGCTCTGTCTCTGTGCTCCATAGACAGAAGTACATATTTAGTCATTGACTCTCCCAGATCCAGAAAGCAGTTAGTTCCTTGAGATACAGAGGTCCATTATCTGTCTGCCTTAGTGGAGAGTGAAAGTTTCTATCATCTTTCTGATAAACTCTTCCAATTATTGACTTTAGGAATGCACACCCTTCTTACCCTCTTTAAGGGAAATCTCATGTAATCACTGTGGCTTTTCAGGTCTCCTCATAATAACCAGATTAAGATTTACTACAATAGGCTTGATATTTATTGCCTTAACACTGGCATCTCAGAGACCTAGGGCCATATCACACTGGATGGAAGAGTAACAAGGAGTGCCTTGATAAAAACAATATCCACATAACCAAACCAGCAAGTCTCACCCTTTATGAGCTAGAGAGGACAAGGTAGTCACTTTTATATTTGTGTCCCATATACATTGGATTTCTGTACAATGTCATACTCTCCCCTTCTATTCCTCTTAGTGGGGAGGTCTAGTTTTACCCCAGGACTTCTCTCCATAGACTTTCCCAGGAATTCTGAAAGGGAGCATACTCTTGACTTTGGTATAAGGCAAGGCTGTCCTCAGAGCTTGTCTTGGGTGGGGTGTGTTTTGGTGACTCAGACCTGTGCTCAGAGGTCATTCTCCCTGCCCACCCCCACAATCCCCACATTTCCTCTAGAAGCTTTTGTCGTAAAATGACTGCATTAGTCTGTTGTCTCCAGTAAAACTACAGCATGGACACTGAGCCTTCTCACCAAGGACCCTTGGCTTCCCTGTGTCCCTAGTGGTGCAGGCTTACCATGTTTAATGCTGTCTGACCCTGAAGTGCCAAGCCATTTCAAGTCCATCATTAAGGTGTGTCTCTAAGGCAATCTGCTTGAATTCTGAACGTGGTGTTACTTTTTTTTTTAACCAAAGGGCAACTTTTCCCGTCTGGGCTCACACATACTGACAATGTGTTGTGTTAAGCTGAATGTTATTACACTGCCCTTGGATAACCATGGCCCTTGTTTTTTTAAGGTGAATTCCCTTTCATGAGTCCCTGACCCTCAGCAGCTTGATCTTGGGTAGGAGTCTCTATCCACCAACCATATTTTCACAACTCCGAGTCTCAGCAAAGGGAAAAAAGGGCTGATTTTCCCAGGTCTTTTTCTTACAGGAGTTCTCTCTATCCCTTTCTAAATCAATGGAAGTACAAAGATATTGGGGAAAAAACCATAATCCAATGTCTCTGGCAAACTTATGTAGGCCTGGGCCTCCAAGTGTGGCCAGTATATTCCATTTTGAATTGGAGAGCCTTCACCAGGCCAGAAACTAAATGACTAAAGAGAGAGGATCCTCTGTCAGAGTTTAGATTTAATTCTGCACAGTGAGCAATGGCTAGAAGGTAATTCTTCCAGCAGTTTGTTTTAAGAGAACTATCTGGGAGTGTAACAGTTGGCCACCTCAGCAAAGAAAGCAGTTTTTTTAAAAAAGTGTGGTGCCTTTCTAAAAAGCAAGGAAAACCAGTGGATAGCTGTGGAAGGCTCTCCTGCACATCCCCAGTTCAGCAGGCCCTGACAACTTTTCTCTATTCCCTTTTAAAGTTTGACATGGTTTGATTATAGTCCTTACCTTTCTATGCATATCTAACTAAACCTTACAATTATACTTAAGGTAGAATCAATGTGAGGTAACTGAGAATGTGTACCTCTGTTTGTGGAAGAAAGTGCTAACTAAGGCAATGCTTTTAGAACTGCAGCACTGCATGGCCCTTTGAGCATCCTCAGAAGTCCCAGGCCAAGGTTGACTTCACCTTCGTGGCCTTCTGCTGCTTGAGAGTTTCTGTTCAATCACTGCCTTAGAATGACTTCAGGTGATTGTCTTGATACCAGTGCTCACAAGCTCAAAGTAGTGAAAGTGTTTCCTTAAGCTAGAAGGATATGTAGAAGCTTATTTTCTCTCAAGGTAAAGTTACAAGCTCTATTCTCATCAGCTTCTCTTTATCTATTTTAATTGGCTTCAGAGTTTAAAATCTCTTCTGGGTCATCGTATATTCTAACAACGAGTTGTTAATAAATAGCATAGGAAATAAGAAATAAAACAAAAATCTTGATAAAAACATTTATAATCATCAGGACTTTGAGCACTAGTGAAATACAAATGATATTTTTTTCAGACTTTCAATTAGCTAGGGGGTATATTTGAAGACTTCAACCTTTTCAAAAATAAGTTACACCCCTGTCTCCCATTTAAGCAAGACTGAGAATGCAATGGATTGAGGAATTTCCAGAGCTGTCACAGGTCAGTTCAGGGGATTTATAGACCGTGGGTTTTAAAAATGTGTCCTTGAAACATTTTTTCATGGTCATTGGAATTCCAGCTGGTGGAGTATACTCAGGGTCAAAATAAGTATTCTAGCTTAAAAACAACAAGAAGGAGCCAGGACTGAGTTTTTCCCTGAGCTGAAGGAGAGGTCTTATGCCACATCTACAGCAGCTGTAAATGCTCTAGAGCTGAAGTCAAGGTTGTAAGGGACTTTTTTAGAGAAACACTGAATTTGACCAAAGAAACTATATATACATCCTCATACATTTCTTTTCTTTTGTATATCCCTCACTCACCTCATCTCATACCAGCCAGGATCTGCAAAGATATGGCAGGCAGCACACAAGGGAGAACTGCTGCTATGGAACACAGCATGTAAGGAAAGCTGCTGTGAGTACCCTCCCGCATGGAAAGCTTGGGATTGTAATGGGCTGAGCTGTGTCCCACCAGAATGTGTACCGTAAAGCCCTATCCCTAGTACCTCAGAATGGGACTGTATTTGGAGAGAAGGCCTTTAAAGAGATGATTAAGGTTAAATGAAGTCGTCAATAGGACTGTCTTTAAATGAAGAAGAGACACCGGAGATAATGCTGGCACAGAGAAAAGGTGAGGTGAGGACACAGCCAGAAGACTTGATCTTCAAGCCAAGGAGAAAGGCCTGTAAAACCAAACGTACCAGCACCTTGATCTTGGATTTCCAGCTTACAAAACTGAGAGAAATAAATGTCTGTGGTTTAAGTATCCCCAGCCTATGGTATTTCGTTATGGCATCTGAGCAGGCTAACGTAGTGCCCTTCGCTACCCACAGCCTGGCTCTTTCTTCAAACCCAGAACCACAGGAGGAGCCTTTGGATCCAGTACAACACAGGAAAGAAAACATGGGCCCAGGGTGGCCAAGGAGGAGGTCACTAGTCCAGCCCTGTTCTTGGAAAGTCCTCTGTGTATAGTGGGTGTGTGGCCAGAGCCTGTTTTTTCTGGGAACATAAAATAAGGAAAGGCCTCAGGGGTCTCAGGAATGTTCAGTTTGGGGGACTCTTATACTGGTGAACAGTCTGAAGTTAATTAACATTTGACCTAAAGATACCCCAAGAGGGAAACCTTCCATGTCCCTGCCAGGCAACATACAGTGGAAGAGAAGAATAAGCTTGAGTCTCACTCCCAGCCCTGCCATGCTCCATCCCACACCCTCTGGCTCTATATTCTTTGTGTACATATTCTGGATTACTTCTAGGCCAGCACTTCTCATACAGAGGTGTGATGTGAATCACAAGGGGTTTTGTTAAAATGCAGATTCTGATTGAGTGCGCTTGGGTAGGGCATTGCCAACCAGCTTGTAGGAGACACTGATGTGGCTGGAGGTTCACATCTGAATAGCACCTCCATGCTACTTCCAAGAAGCATCTGTGCCCCTCATCTTACCCTGTTTTCCACAAGCACTTATAATTCCTGATGCTTCAGGCTATGGGATGAGCATCAGGAACACAGATGAATAGGATGGCAAGATTAGTCACAGGTTATCTTGGAGATAAGAGAGTGTCTGGGGCAAGAACCTTTGGATTTGGATGAATGAAATAACTTATTAGCAATGTGACCTTAAATGAGAGTCTTAACCACATAGAGATTTAGGTTTTTGTTTTTGTTTTTGTTTCTTTTCCCTGAAAAATGGGTTAATAGACCTACCTCATGGAGTTTTTGTATTGATGAGATAACATATATCAACAAATGTTAAACTTTTCTTCTCTTACCTGCATACAGGAAACTCACAATCAATGGGGGAAAAGTCCTGGAAGCAAGTTATCATGAGATATGCACTAACTGAAATAAAAATAAGGCCACTTGGGGGCAGGGAGCCAAGGGTTTGCTCTCCCAAGAAGACACTGGACTTTAACTGTGTTGCATATCCCATCATCCAGGATACTGTCCAGCCCACAGGAGGTAATCACAGCATGTGTAAACAGTACCTAGCTCAAGTTAGGTTGTGTTCCAGCTGCTTGGCATAAATGGGGAGCAAGACTCAATCCTGCTCTCAAGAATCTTAGAACCTGTTACAGGAATTGGTGAGAAATGCTCTGACAAGTAAGAAGCCTGGGGTACATGGAAAGGGTAATTCCTGCAGTTTCTGGAGTGGGGGAGCTCAGAGAAGGCTTCCTGGTGAAAATACATCTAAACTGAGGCCTACAGAACAGCAGGAGTTAGTCAGGCAACAGAGTGTGTGTGTGTGTGTGTGTGTGTGTGTGTGTGTCTGAGGGGAAGATGTTTCCTACACTGATGTAACCTTAGACAGGAAAGGAAAACATGAAGTCTCCAGGTGTCCACTGAGGAAGCTTGATGGTCAGAGATCTTTGGGGTGGCCTGGGGATCTCACCTCCATGCAGAGTAGGAGACAGGATACTGTACTGTACCTGAGGGAAGCAGCTAGAACTGAGCACCTTCATGGAGTCTAAAACCTCAGAGAGCTGTCACTTCCATTTGATAGAAACTAACATACTCAAGAATTATGTAAATTTTAAAAAAGCTATCTGACAGAGGGGAAAGAGGAAAGACACCTATAAAAATGTGAAATGCCAGGCCTGTGCACACACAGGTGTGCAATCCAAATTTGTACTACTGGCCTGGTATGGGAATTGCAAGTGGAGAAATTAAAATAAACTTTCCATTAGTATGACCATTAAAGTCCTATTTTTTAGCAGCAAATGTAAAGTTATTGTGTGGAAACTTTCACAACCCAGGGATCTTAGAACTCCCACAGTAAAAACAACATCACAATCAGAATTATAAGCCAACTAAAAAAATAACAACAAAAAAGAACTACAATGAGGGAGAGTGAACAAATAAAATAGAATCAGCACCTTTAAAACTGGAAAGAGGATACTTTTCTAAAAGAAACAATGATATGAGTATGTGTCAAAGTATTAGAGATAAAAGAATACATGAAAACTATAATAAAAAGATTAGTCAGTGTGAAAAGTGATTTAACAGAGCCATGTAGGAGTTCTTTAGGTGAAAGTCATCATTGAAAATAATTCAATGGGCAGTATAAACCACAGATTAAACACACAGATGAAGAATTAGTAAATTAGAAGATAGTTCTGAGGAAGTCAAATAGAATGTGGCAATGAGAGGAGAAGATATACAAAGATCAGCTGAGAGATATGAAAGAGAAAGTTGATTCCTTGAAATGTGACTTCTAGAAGGGGAGAATAAAATAAATGAAATAATCTACTAGCAATATTTAAAGAGATAATAACAGAGAATGTTTTAGATTTCAATGAAAACATACATTTTATATCTAGGAAGCACAGGAGTTCTGAGAAGAATATATAAAAATAGAACTATACTAGATCCATTAAGACTGGAAAATATGAAAAAAAGAGATACAAATCTTTCTCACAAAGATGATATATTGATAAAAGATTCTTTATCACAACAATGTCAAAGCAAAGGAATAATGACATTTTTGGAAAAATGGACTAGGAAAGTTTCTCCTTTAGAAAATTATCAGGAAGTAACTACTAAAAGACAGGCTGTAATTAGGTGGGAAATGAATTAAGAGTTAGTTGCCAGGAATAATAGTGAGTATAAAAATGGTGGCAAATATATTGGGTAATCTAAAAGAACAATGATAAAAACAAAAAAGATATATTTGGGAGTTCCACTCCCCTCCTTCCTCCTCCTTCCCTCACCATAATTATGATTTGGGAGCTAAGAAATGACACCAATATCTTGTGCAAATTCATTTCTCAGAGGTGCAATTGAGTTCTGGGGTGGAAAGAATGACTATTAAAAGTCACTGTGGTCTAGAGGAAGATGGCAGAGGAGTGAGAGGAGGCTGTGCTTGCTTGCTCCCGAGTCTGGTCTTTAGTTTCAGCTAGGTGTAGACAGAGCATCTCAGTTAATATCTGGATACTGACAGGAGTTGAGCCTTGGTGCTGCTGGCAACAGAGAAGGCCACATTGGAGCAACCTGTCTGGTGAGGATTGTGGAGAAATGGGAAAGACCCAAGTTCTGGCTGGCTTGGCACCCTGGGAAGCAGCTGACAGTGCACAAAGATTTTTCAATGACCCTAGGTTTCCACAGAGAGGAGTTGGGGGTGGAGATCAAGGCTGTGCTCATTGGCAGGGCCAGGAGTTGGCCAGGTGGCGTCTGGCTCTGAGAGGCAAGGAGCAGCATATGTTTTTTTTTTTCTTTCTTTTTAAAAAATTGTTCTTTACATATTGGGGAGGAAGGGTTAGGGCCCGGGCAAGATTCTTGAGGAGCACATGTGTAGGAGCGCACTTGCCCCCCTTCCTCCCGCACCACTGGGTGGCACATGGGAGCACCCCAGGTCCACCCATCTGGTTTAACTTGGGCCGGTGCACTGGAGTGCCCCAGGACCACCGGCCATAGCCAGCCGCAGGCAGGCCACCAGCCCACCCCTGGCCTACCCGGGGCTGCCACAACCCAGCACACAGGAGCACCTCAGGTCCACCCACCCTGGCACACTCCAGGCTGGTGCGCGGGAGCACCCCAGTACGACCACCCCAGCCTGTCACACCACAGTGTGTCCTGGGTGAGTGCATGGAAGTCCTTCAGGTCTGCCCAACCCGGCATGCTGCTGGCCCACCCCAGGCCCACCCCACTTGACCTGGCTAAAGGAGGGCGAAGTGAACTAGAAGTGCTTTGGAAAACTTTTGGGCACTGGTTTTGGAGAAAGGACTGGGGACCAGCGGACCAGATCCCAGTGCAGACTCATCCCCAGTGCTACGGGAGAAATCTCTTAAGGAGACTGCTCCCCTCCAAGTGACATCAGCAGGAGGCAGCATCTGAACAACTGTCTACAGGACCAGGTAGACAGAGTGTCTCGCAAGTCAGCTAATTGGAGGGAAGGATACACCAAAGAGCAGCACGACAAAAGCCAAAACCAAAATACAACAAGAGTCAAAGTAAAAGGCATAAAGGACATCCCAAGCCAATCAAGTTCAGGAGATCAAGGAGCTTCTACCACTGAATAACATTATACTCCTACCACAGAAGATCATACGACAGAGGCAGGAAATAAAAGCAGATCTATCTAAAAAACAGAAACAAGAAGAGTCACCTAAAATTATGAGATGAAGAAACAACACCCTGTTAAAAATAAAGGAGGAATTCCCAGAAGGAGGGATAAAAAAAATAGAGGCAAACAAGCTATTAGACATGGAATTCAAAACAATGGTAATGAGAAAGCTCAATGAATTCAACAGATGAAAAAAAAAAAAACTACAATAAACTGCAGGGGAACAACAAAAAACTCCAGGGGAATTATAAAGAACTCCAGGGAAACTACAAAAAACTCCAGGGAGGCTACAGGGAACTTACTGAGAGCTATATTAGCATTAAAAAGGATATAGAAACTATCAATAAGAGCCAGAAAAAAATGAATAATACAATTTCTAAACTGAAGAACACAGTAGAAGCAATCAAAAGCAGGTTAAATGAAGTAGAGGGTTGGATCAGTGATTAGAGGACAATGTAGAAAAAAATTACCAGACAGTAAAACAAAATGAAAAAAGACTGAAAAAGAATGAAGATGGTTTAAAAGAGCTGCAGGACAACATGGAATGTAATAATGTCCATAAGACAGGGATACCAGAAGGAGAAGAAGAGAAGCAAGGGAATGAAAACCTCATTGAAAAAGTAATGACAGAAAACTTCCCAAGCCTGAGAGGAAAAAAAGTCTCACAAGTCCAGGAAGCACAGAGGGACCCAATGAAAATGACCCCAAGGAAGCCCACTCCAAGGCACATCATAATTAAAATGACAACATTCAAAGACAAAGAGAGAATTCTAAAGTCAGCAAGAGAAAAACAGCAAATAACACAAGGGTGCTCTGAACAGTCTATCAGCAGATTTCTCAACAGAAACACTCCGTCGTCGGCAGTCGTCCGTCTCGAGAGACGATGTTGTAGCTTCTTAAGAGTCTATCTGCACCGCCAAGAATGGCTGTGCAGTCCGACTCGGGAGTGACACGGTATCTGTCTCCTCCCGTGTTGAATCGACATCTTGCGATGGCGCTGGAGTGTCCTCTCCAGTGAAGCTGAAGCTACAGAGCCTGGGCAGGGTGATATGGAGGGTCTGCTGTTGCCCATGCAGCAGACGCCCCCTCTCTTCGCAGCTGAAGGGTTCAAGGGAAAGACGGAGTCAATACAGCTTGGCTTCAGGTGCGCCGCAGGAGTTGCCGGTGTTGACTACAACGTCAAACCGCCTTAGGGACTCCGGCTCCGGATTTTCTGTCGGGGTTTACTCCCTTAGCCTTTCCCCTGAAGAGGTATGCCGCAAGGCAGTGGAGGTTTTTTGGAGTCAGAGTTTTCCTTCTCTGATGTGCCCTGACTGGAAGATCGAACCAGCGACACTTAGCTCGCAGGCCGACGCTTAATCCACTGAGCCAAACCAGCCAGGGTTAACAGAAACACTACAAGCAAGAATAAAATGGCAAAAAATATTTCAAGCAATGAAAAACAAAGGCGTACAACCAAAAGTACTCTACCCAGCAAGGCTCTCTTTAAAAATGGAAAGTGAAATAGAGAGTTTTCCAGACAAAAAAGGACTAAAATACATCTCCACCAAACCAGCTTTAAAAGAGATGATAAAGAGAATGCTTTAACAGAAGAAAAGAGAGGGCGAGGAACACAGGTACAAACGGAAAAAGTCACATCCTCGCCAGCACTTGTTGTTTCTTGATTTCTTGATGATGGCCATTCTGACTGGTGTAAAATGGTACCTCATTGTGGTTTTTATTTGCATCACTCTGATGGCTAGTGATGTTGAGCATTTTTTCAAGTGTCTATGGACCTTCTGTATGTCCTCTTCAGAGAAGTGTTTGTTCAGGTCCGTTGCCCATTTTTTAATTGGGTTGTTTGTTTTCTTGATGTTGAGTTGTATAAGTTCTTTATATACTTTGGAGATTAGTCCCCTGTCTGAGATATCATGGGTCAACATGTTTTACCTTATGGTTGGTTTCTTTTTCTTCTTGCTGATATTTTCTTCAGCCAAGCAGAAACTCTTTAGTTTGATGTAGTCCCATTTGTTTATTTTTTCCTTTATTTCTCTTGCCTTAGAAGATGTATTCATGAAAATATTGTTACATGGTTATCTGAAATTTTCCTGCCTATGTTTTCCTCTAGGACTTTTATGGTTTCATGGCTTACATTTAAGTCTTTGATCCATCTTGAGTTTATTCTCATGTGTGGTGTAAGTTGGTGGTCTAGTTTCATTTTTTTGCACGTCCCTGTCCAGTTCTCCCAGCACATTTGTTAAAGAGGCTCTTCTCAGTACATTTTATGTTCCTTCCTCCTTTATCAAATATTAGTTGACCATAGAGGCCTGAGTTTATTTCTGGACTCTCTATTCTGTTCCACTGATTTATATGCCTGTTATTGTGCCATTACCAGAGTGTTTTGATCACACTGGTTTTGTAGTATTGTTTGATGTCTGGTATTGTGATTCCTCTTGCTGTGTTCTTCTGTCTCAAGATTACTTTTGCTATTCAAGATCTTTTTTGATTCCATATGAATTTTTGGAGCATTTGTTCTAGGTTTGTGAAATATGTTATTGGTATTTTAATAAGGATTGCATTGAATCTGTAAATTGCGTAGGGTAGTACAGCCATTTAGAAGATGTTGATTCTTCCCATCCAAGAACATGGTATTTGCTTCCATTTATTTGTATCTTCCTTAATTTCTTTCTTCCATGTTATGTAATTTTCAGAGTACAGGTCTTTTATCTCTTTGGTTAAGTTTATTCCTAGGTACTTTATTTTTCTTGTTGCTATAGTAAATGGTATTTTCTTTTTTGTCTCTATCTCTGATATTTTATTGTTGGTGTACAGAAATGCATTAGATTTCTGTATATTTATTTTGTACCCAGCTATTTTGCCAAATTTACTTATTATATCGAGTAGTCTCTTAGTGGAGTTTATAGGGTTCTCTAGGTATACTATCATATCATCTGCATATAATGATAGTTTTACTTCTTCTTTCCTAATTTGGATGCCTTTTATTTCTTTTTCTTGTCTGATTGCTGTGGCTAGGACTTCCAACACTATGTTGAATAGAAGTGGGGAGAGTGGACATCCTTGTCTAGTTCCTGATTTCAGGTGGAATGCTTTCAGTTTTTGTCCATTGAGTATGATGTTGGCTTCAGGCTTCTCATATATAGCCCTAATTATGTTAGGTATGCTCCCTCTATTCCCATTTTGCTGAGTATTTTCATCATAACTGAGTGGTGGACTTCATCAAATGCACTTACTGCATGTATTGATATGATCATGTGATATTTGTCTATCATTTTGTTTATGTGTTGTATTACATTTATTGATTTGTGAATATTAAATCATCCTTGCATCCCTGGGATGAATCCCACTTGATTGTGGTGTATGATCTTTTTGATGTATTGCTGGATCCTGTTTGCCAATATTTTGTTGAGGATTTTAGCATCTATGTTCATCAGTGATTTGGCCTATAATTTTCCTTCTTTGTTGTGTCTTAACCTGGTTTTGCGATTAGGGTAATACTGGCTTCATAGAAAGAGTTTGGGATTTTTCCCTCTTCTTGGATTTTCTGGAATAGTTTGAGGAGGGTAGGAGTTAATTCTTCCCTAAATGTTTTGTAAAATTCATGTGTGAAGCCATCCGGTCCAGAGCTTTTGTGTGCAGGGAGATTTTTGATTACTGTTTCAATTTTCTTTTTTGTTATTGGTCTGTTGAGACTTTCTACTTCTTGATTCAGTTTTGGAAGGTTATATGTTAGAAATTTGTCCGTTTCTTCTATATTGTGAAATTTCTTGCCATACAGTTGTTTGTAGTAATTTCTTACTATCGTTTGTATTTCTGTGATATCAGTCATGATTTCTCCTTTTTCATTTCTGATTTTGTTTATTTGTGTCTTCTCTCTTTTTTTCTTGATGAGCCTGGCTAGAGTGTCGTCAATTTTGTTTCTTCTTTCAAAGAACCAGCTTCTAGTTCATTGATCTTTTGGATTGTTTGTTTAGTCTTTATGTCATTTAATTATGCTCTGATCTTGATGAATTCCTTCCTTCCTTGCCCTAGGCTTTGTTCTTTGTTGTTGTAGTTCTTGTAGCTTTAGGGTTAGATTTTTTATTTGAGATTATTCTCTTGTTTTGAGATATGATTTCAATTTTCTTGAATTTGTTGAGACTTGTTTTGTGTCCTGTCATGTTGTCTCTCTTTGAAAATATCCCATGTGCATTTGAAAAGAATATATATTTTGCTTCTTTGGGGTGGTCGGCAGCCGTCCGTTTCGAGAGACGATGGTGTAGCTTCTTAAGAGTCTGTCTGCACCGCCAAGAATGGCTGCGCAGTCCGACTCGGGAGTGACACGGTATCTGTCTCCTCCCATGTTGAATCGACATCTTGCGATGGCGCTGGAGTGTCCTCTCCAGTGAAGCTGAAGCTACAGAGCTTGGGCAGGGTGATATGGAGGGCCAGCTGTTGCCCATGCAGCAGACGCCCCCTCTCTTCGCAGCTGAAAGGTCCAAGGGAAAGACGGAGTCAATACAGCTTGGCTTCAGGTGTGCCGCAGGAGTTGCCGGTGTTGACTACAACGTCAAACCGCCTTAGGGACTCCGGCTCCGGATTTTCTGTCGGGGTTTACTCCCTTAGCCTTTCCCCTGAAGAGGTATGCCGCAAGGCAGCGGAGGTTTTTTGGAGTCAGAGTTTTCCTTCTCTGATGTGCCCTGACTGGAAGATCGAACCAGCGACACTTAGCTCGCAGGCCGACGCTCAATCCACTGAGCCAAACCAGCCAGGACTCTTTGGGGTAAAAAGTTCTATATATATCTGTTAAGTCCATGTGGTTTAGTGCGTTGTTCAATGCCTTTATATCCTTGGTGTTTCTTTGCTTCAATGATTGGTCTATTATTGATAATGGAGTTTTGAAGTCCCCTACTATGAGTGTGTTGTTGTTAATATCCTTCTTGTGGTCTCCTCATATTTGCTTTATGTATTTGTGTACTTCTATGTTGGATGCATATATGTTTATCAGTGTTATATCTCCTTGATGAATTGTTCCTTTAAGTATTATGAAAGGTCCTTCTTTGTCTCTTTTTATTGCCCTTGCTTTGAAATCCGTTTTGTCTGATATGAGGACTGCTACCCCAGCTTTTTTTTTCTGGTCCGTTTGCTTGGAATATTTTTTTATAACCTTTTTCTTTCAATCTATATAAATCTTTTGTTTTGAGGTGTGTTTCTTGTAGGCAGCAAATATGTGGGTCCTGTTTTCTTATCCATTTTGTTATCCTATGTCTTTAAACTGGATCATTTAATTCATGTACATTTAAGGTTATTATTGACCTGTATTTATTCATTTCCCTTTGTACCTCTGTTCCTCTCCTCTTTTTCTCTCTCTCTTTTTTATTTTTTTTTCTTAGAACATTCCCTTTAGCATGTCTTACAATGCTGGTTTGGTGGAGATGTATTCTTTTAGTCTTCCTTTGTCTGAGAAACTCCTTATTTCACCTTCCATTTTGAATGAGAGCCTTGCTTGGTAGAGTATTCTTAGTTGTGGGCCTTTGTTTTTAATTGCTTGAAATATTTTTGACCATTCTCTTCTGGCTTGTAGTGTTTCTATTGAGAAATCAGTTGATAGCCTTATCGGAGCTCCCTTGTATGTTACTTGCTCTTTTTCACTTGCTGCTTCCATGATTCTCTCTTTGTCTTTGAATGTTGCCATTTTAATTATGATGTGCCTTGGAGTGGGTTTTTTGGGGTTCCTCTTCATTGGAACTCTCTGTGCTTACTGAACTTGCATAACTTTTTTCTCATCAGGTTGGGAAAATTTTCTGTCATTATTTCTCCTATCAGCTTTTCTATTCCTTATTCCTCTTTTTCTCCCTCTTTAATTCTGATGACTCTGATGTTGTTTTTCCTCATGCAATATGGGAATACCATTATATCTTCTTACTTTTTCAATGTTTTTTCATTTTGTTTTATTGTCTGGGAATTTTTTTCTACATTGTCCTCTAACTCACTGATCTGATCCTCTGCTTCGTTTAGCCTGCTTTTGATTGATTCTACTGTGTTTTTCAGTCAAAGATTGTATTCTTCATTTCTTCCTGGTTCTTGTTAATAGTTTCTATGTCCTTTTTAATGCTGGTGTAGTTCTCTGTAAGTTCCCTGTAATTTTCTTGGAGCTGTTGGTAACTTTTTTGGAGGTTGTCATAGTTGTTTTTTAGGTTGTCGAGTATATTGAGCTTCTTCACCACCACTGTTTTGAATTCTATGTCTGACATTTGGGGTATGTCTATTCCATCTACCTCTCTTTCTGGGGATTCCTCTTTCCTTTTCATTGAGACGTTGTTTCTGCATCTTACCATGTTGGATTCTTCTTGTTTGTTTTTGTTTCTTGGGTGTGTCTGCCTTTACTTCCCACCTTTTTGGTATGAGATTCTTTATAGGAGATCTTGGGGTTTCAGTGGTGCAGTCTCTTTGATCTTCTGAGCCTAATGTTCTTGGGTTACCCTTTATGTCATTTGTTTATGCTGTCTGGTTATATTTCAGATGCTCTCTGGTGGGATCTTCTCTCTGGCTAGTTGATTGAGAATCACTCTATCCACTTTTTTTGAGTTCTATTGAGGAGATGCTGTTAAAAACATAAACACACAGCCCAGGCAGGAAACCCACACCCTCAAAAATATCCCCCACCCTCTATCCCATTATTGTCAGCAAATCAGCCCATATAAATATAAATGTAGAGAGGTTAGGGCTTTTATACTATAGGAAGAATTGATAAAAGTTATTTTTAAAGAGGAATAATATGATTTTTTGAGAGAGGGGATGATAGATTAGTAATAATAGCAAGTAGTTTCGAGACTATGCAAGACAGTAGGTAGTAGTTACATTGTATGTTAATAATAATAAAAGAAAGAGTGGGAAGAATGTAGAATATAGTAAGAAAGTTGAATTGTATAGTATTAGATTTATATAGTAGTTATATTCTATTTATTTAGTGTGAAGGGGAGGCTAAACAAAACAGATAAACAAATAAACAAAAATTAAAGAGGAAGGATGAGAAGGAGAGATGTTATGAAACAAATTAAAGATAGTTTTTAAAAAAATTGTTTTAAATAAAAGTAAAAATTATAATTAAAATTAAAAATAAGAAATTTAAAAATTAAAATAAATACAAATAAAAAAACACTAAAATAGAAATAAAAATTTAAAAAATATACGAAAGGAAAGTTTTTACTCAGTCCAGCCTTTGTGTGTCTTTTTTTTTTTTCTGGATCCACAGCTCATGTAATGAGGTGGGCCAGAGGTTCCTGATCCTTGCAGCAGCTGTGTGCGCCTGCGTGTGGTGTTGGTCGCGCGCCCGGGTTACTCCCACGCACCCGCGGTGGCCGGTGCGTTCATTTGGCACCTGTTGGAGCTGGCCATGGTGCTTAAGGTGGCCTTCGCAGTAGCCTCAAGCCTGCCAAGCCATGCCCCGGGAGTCGGTCTCTTGCCCCTTGTGGCGGGGCCACGGACACTTTCACATGGTGAAAGTGAGCGTCTGTGAGGGTGGAAGTGAGTGTCTATGATTTGTTGCTGCTGGCTGTTCCCACAACTGCCTGGGTGGGCACGAGCAGAGCTTGCGCAGTGTTCTGCGCTCCGGCCTGGCACCCACTGGGTTGGCCAGGGGTATCTGTGCACGGTCTTCTGCCTGCCCAGCAGGCCCTCCCTGTGCCCGTTGGGGCACTGATGTTATGTCTGTTGAGGTGTGTCCAAGGGGCACCCGGACATGCGGCCAGCGACCTGGCTGCGCACCTGGGCCAGTGGATGAAGGCACTTCTCTGTGTGCACCCGTGCGACCCAAGGGGAGGGTTGGGGAGTGGGTGAGCACACTTCTGTGCCTGCGCTCCTCAATACTGTCTTATCACCCATGACCTTTCTTCCCCTCTATGCAGTACACAAGAGAAAAATATAAAGGAAAGTCATGTTCTCACATGCACAGCAGTACACTGTTTCTTGTCTTTCAGCGTCAGAGGCCATCTGGCCCACTCCTGGCTCTGCCAGCAGGCAGAGATCACTCTCCTCCTGATTCCTCTCTGGGGAAACCTGTGGTCACTAAAAAGGCTTTGTCTACTTCCAGCCACAGCTCGGGGAGTCAACCAAGTCAGAAATCCCATCTCGTCTCTTTTTCCTCTGCTATTATCACCAAACAGGTCACTCCCAGATGGTTTTCTCTAATCCAGCAGTGCCAAGGCTCGACTCCCGCCAGTGTCCACTTGCTCACTGAGATGTTCTGTCTGCAATTAGTCCAAACTACAGACGGGTCTCAGGAGCCAGAAAGCACAGCCTCCCCTCACTTCTCCACCATCTTCTCCCTCAAAATTTATATAGAGCCCAAAAGACTCTGAACAGCCACAGCAATCTTGAGGAAAATAACACAGTAGTAGGAATCAGAATACCTGATATCAAAGTAACAGACATATAGATCAATGGAACAGAACAGTGCCCAGAAATAAACCCAGGTCTATATGGTCAACTAATATTTAACAAGGGGAAGAAACATAAAATGGAGTGAAAAAACCTCTTCTACAAATGGTGTTTGGAGAGCTGGACAGGGTCATAAAATAAAACTGAAACTAGACCACCAGCTTACATCATACTAGAAAATAATCTCAAAATGGATCAAAGACTTAAAGGTAAGCTGTGACAACATAAAACTCCTAGAGGTAAACATAGGCAAGAATATTTCAGATATCTCACTTAGCAATATTTTCACCAATATATCTCATAAGGCAAGATAAATAAAGGAAAAAATAAACACATGGGACTACATAAAAGAAAAGAGTTTCTGCTCATCAAAATACAACATCAGCAAGATGTAAAGGGAACCAACCATATGGGAAAATGTATTTGCCAGGGACCTGAGACAAGGGACTGATCTCCAAAATATATACACAATTTATACTACTCAACAGCAAGAAGGCAAATAACCCAATTAAAAAATGGGCAACAGACCTGAACAAACAGTTCTCCAAAGAGGACGTACAGAGATTCCATAGGCGTATGAAAAAATGCTCAACATCACTAGCCATCAGAGAGATGCAACTTAAAGCCACAATGAGATACAACCTCACACCAGTGAGAATGGCCATCATCAACAAGTCAACAAACAAAAGTGCTGGCAAGGATGTGGAGAAATGGGAACCCTTGTGCGTTGTTGGTTGGAATGCAGACTGGTGCAGCCACTATGGAAAACAGTATGGAATTTCCTGAAAAAAAAAACTAAAAATTGAACTGACTTTTGATCCAGCAATTCCATTGCTAGGATTATACCCCAAGAACCCCAAACACCAGTTCAAAAAAAAACATATGAACCCCTATGGTCACAGTCACAACAATACTATTCACAATAGCCAAGTGCTGGAAACAGCCTAAGTACCCATATATAGATGAGTGAATCAAAAAACTGTTGTGCATGTGATACATGTACACAATGGAATGCTATGCAGCAGAAAAAAAGAAGGAACTCCTACTGTTTGCGACAACATGGATGGGACTGGAGAGTATTATGCTTAATTAAGTAAGCCAGAAAATGAATGAAAAATACCATATGATGTCACCTAAAACATGACGCTAATGAACAACACAAACAAATGAGCAAAATAGAATTAGAGTCAAGTAAACAAGGAGCAGACTGACAACAACCAGGAGATATGGGGAAGGGGAGAAGCGGGAAAAGAGGAGGAAGCTTTAGTCAAGGAACTAGTGCAAGTTATCCATGGACATGGACAACAGTGTAGTAGGGCTGCGATGGTATTATATAATTGGAATTATATTCCAATTATTCTTATTTGAACTTATTTTAACCAAATTATTTGGTGTTTTCTCTTCATCATGTTTTTTTGTTCATTATGTTTGTTTCTTTTTCCTATCTTCTAACAAATTGCTTAAGCTTTCTTAATTTATTTATCCCTTTAACGGTTTTGAAGTTTGCATTCTACTCCCATTTATGTAGTTACTCTAAAATTTTTATTTTATAAACTTAAGTTGATAAATATAAAATATTTCACTATTTTTATATACTTTCTAAACATACAAAGATATTGGAACACATCACTTCTGATTTCTAACCTTCCACCTACATGTTATTGTTTTTAGTATTTTAATTACACTTTATTTTTAAGTCTTCCAAATTTATCTTTTTTAAAGTAATTTATTTATTGTTTTTTCTATTACAGGTGTCCCACTTTTCCCCCCATTGCTCCCCCCCACCCATCCCATCCCTTATCCCACAGTCAATCCCCACCTCATTGTACATGTCCATGGGTTATTTATACTAGTTCCTTTATTAAACCCTTCCAATACTTTGCCGCTTTCTCTCCCTCCCTGCTGCCCTCCTGGTTTACATGCCTCTGGTTCAGTTTTGCTCATTTGTGTTGTTCATTAATTTGCTGTATTAAAGGATATCATATAGTATTTTTCATTCATTGCCTGGCATATTTCAATAAGCATGATACTCTCTAGTTCCATCAATGTTATCGCAAATGGTAGGAGTTCCTTTTTTCTTTCTGCTGCATAGTATTCCATTGTGTAAATGTACCACAGTTTTTTGATCCAGTCCTCTACAGATGGGCACTTAGGTTGTTTCCAGCACTTGGCTATTGTAAAGAGCACTGCTTTGAACATAGGGATGCCTAAGTTCTTTTCAATTGGGGTTTCAGGATTCTTTGGGTATAATCCTAGCAGTGGAATTGCTGGTTCAAAGGCAGTTCAATTTTTAGTTTTTTGAGGAAATTCCATAGTGTTTTCCATAGTGGCTGCACCAGTCTGCATTCCCACTAACAATGCAGTAGGGTTCCTTTTTCTCCACATCTTTGCCAGCATTTGTTGTTCATTGATTTGCTGATGATGACCATTTTGACTAGTGTTAAGTGGCATACCATTCTGGTTTTTATTTACATCTCTGTGATGGCTATTGATGTTGAGCATTCTTTCATATGCCTATAGCAACAAGAAAAATAAAGTACCTAGGAATAAACTTAACCAAAGAGATAAAAGACTTGTATTCTGAAAACTATTTAACACTGAAGAAAGAAATTAAGGAAAATACAAATAAATGGGAGCATATACCATGTTCATGGATGGAAAGAATCAACATCATTAAAATGTCCATACCACCCAAAGCTATTTATAAATTCAATGCAATCCCTATTAAAATACCAGTGACATATTTCACAGACCTAAAACAAATATTTCAAAAATTTATATGGAACCAAAAAAGACCCCGAATAGCCACAGCAATCTTGAGACAGAAGAACACAGTAGAAGAAATCACAATACCTGATATCAAACTATACTACAAGGCCTCAGTAATCAAAACAGTCTTGTACTGGCATAAGAACAGACATATAGATCAATAGAATAGAAGAGAGAGGCCTGAAATAAACCCAGGTCTATATGGTCAACTAATATTCGACAAAGGGGGAAGGAACATAAAATGGAATGAAAAGAACCTCTTCAACAAATGATGATGGCATAACTGGACAGGGACATGCAAAAAAAATAAAACTAGACCACCAACTTACACCACACACTAGAATAAACTCAAGAAAGATCAAAGACTTAAATCTAAGCCATGACACCACAAAAGTCCTACAGAAAAACAGGCAGGAAAATTTCAGATATCTCATGTAGCAATATTTTCACCAATACATCTCCTAAGGCAGGGGAAATAAAGGGAAGAATAAACAAATGGGACTACATCAAACTGAAGAGTTTCTTTCTGTTCAGCAAAACAAAACATCAGCAAGATAAAAAGTGAACCAACATATGGGAAAACATATTTGCCAATAATACCTCAGAAAAGGGACTGATCTCCAAAAGATATCTTATTGAGAACTTATACATCTCAACACTAAGAAGACAGACAACCCAATTAAAATATGGGTGAAGAACCTGAACAAACAGTTCTTTAAGGAGGAGATACAGAGGGTTCATAGGCATAAGAAAGAAAATCTAGTTTTAAAAGTTGTCATGGATAAGTGTCACCAAGTATAGCAGGAATTATAATGACTCAGCCTATCCTAAGAGTAGTCTCTGCTTACTTGGGGAAAAGATGGAAATCACAAACAGACAGTGTCACAGGTAAGTGTATGAGGTCTGTCCTGAAAGTATCAAGCCATGTACTATGAAAAATAGACATTCAATGAAGAAGATACACAATACAAGAAAAATTGCTTTTAGGACAATGATGCCTCAGTCCCCTTCAAAGTAGGGAGCTTGGGACTTCACATAGGTCTCCCAATCACTATGAACTGACCCATAGTATTTTCCTGAATCTCATGGGAGATCTCAAATCTCTTATTTTTAAAGGTGATTTTAGTTTTGAGAAAGGCCAGAAGTTGTAGGGTGCTAAGTCTGGGCTATAAGGGGGCTGAACCACCTGGTTGTTTTGATGTTTCCCCAAAAAGCTCTGCATGAGATGTGATGCATGAGCAGGAGCATTGCTGTGATGAAGCTGCCAATCACCAGTTGCCCATAGCTGAGGCATTCTGTATGATCCAAATAGTTTCCATGCAGAGATGTTCAAGACTAATGCAAATTTTGATGCAGACTCATTGCTTTGCTTGCTCAGTGATTTTGAATGTTTTGGCGACACAGTACACATACTCACTTAATGGAGTCTACCACCCCCACTTGCTAGTACAGTAAAGTCATCATTGTTCATACATGCACATTCCAGTCCACTGTCCTTGGCTGCCAGGTTACATCTATGTCATACAAACCATTCTCGTTATATTAACAATGGTTGGAAATTTTCTGGTCAGACCTAATATGAACTAATACAATTAAAAGTTATGTAGTTGGAGTAAGCAAGTTCTGGGTTTAAAACTCAGAATCACAGTCCATCTGTCTTAATTGTGTAATGGGCCTAATAACACCTACAATCTAGTGCTGCTGTGAGGGTCAAAGAGGACAATATTTTAAATGTCCAGTTTCATGTTTATCGCCTCCTAAGTGTGCAATAAAGTAGTTGTTTTTATATTCATTGTTATTATTCTAATATCCTCCACTCCTGCATCAAATAATTGAATGTATTATACTAATATATACTGAAAATCTTCTTTTCAGTTTATCAACTGTATTCTTTCAAGAATCTGAAAATCTTTTTGTTTTGAGGTGAGTTCTCTGTGTTTTATTACAAAACTAGGGTACAAGAAAAGTGAAGAACCTCAGAAATAGGTAGATTCAGTTATTTTAAAGACACTATTAGAAAAGCTCCCTGTCTGGTTTGGCTCAGTGGATTGAGCGTCGGCCTGCGAACTAAGTGTCGCTGGTTCGATCTTCCAGTCAGGGCACATCAGAGAAGGAAAACTCTGACTCCAAAAAACCTCCGCTGCCTTGCAGCATACCTCTTCAGGGGAAAGGCTAAGGAAGTAAACCCCGACAGAAAATCCGGAGCCGGAGTCCCTAAGGCGGTTTGACGTTGTAGTCAACACCGGCAACTCCTGCGGCGCACCTGAAGCCAAGCTGTATTGACTCCGTCTTTCCCTTGGACCCTTCAGCTGCGAAGAGAGGGGGGGTCTGCTGCATGGGCAACAGTAGACCCTCCATATCACCCTGCCCAGGCTCTGTAGCTTCAGCTTCACTGGAGAGGACACTCCAGCGTCATCGCAAGATGTCGACTCAACACGGGAGGAGACAGATACCGGTTATAAGCTCATCCGATTGGCGAAGGAAATGAGCGCCAGGGGGTCTCCTCTGACGGTGGGAGAGGTCATCGCACCTCACTGGACAGCTACCGCCCACCTCAAGCTGGGCAGCCCCCAGCCAATTAGGTGCCATCTCGCCATGGCTCGCCTGCCCCACTGGGTGCGTGGGGATCAGAGAGGCGTCTCTCGAAAAGTGGGCCACAAAACACTCGCACCAGGCAATTCCAAGCAAAAAACAAGAAAGAAGCCTCCAGCTCTTTGCCTCGCTAGCTGGAACATCAGGACCATGTGTCCCGGACTTACTGCAGACCTTCCGTGGATCAATGATGCCAGGAAAACCGCCGTCATCGACAGGGAACTGGCACGACTAAACATCGACATTGCGGCTCTACAGGAGACCCGGTTGGCCGACAACGGAACTATCTGAGAAACCAACTACACCTTCTACTGGCAAGGGAAGTCTCCGGACCAACCAAGACAGCACGGTGTTGGGTTTGCTGTGAAGAACACGCTTGTTAACTCCATAGAGCCACCCACAGGAGGCACAGAGAGATTACTTACCCTCCGATTGTCAACAACTTTTGGCCCAGTCAGCATTCTTAGCGCGTACGCCCCAACCCTCTGCGCCACCACCGAAGAGAAAGAACAGTTCTACCATGCACTGGACGAAGCGTTATCCAAGATCCCCAGAAGTAACGCTCTTTATCTCCTTGGAGACTTCAGCGCAAGAGTAGGAGCCGACCACATGGCCTGGCCCACCTGCCTCGGAAACTTTGGGAGTGGAAAGATCAATGAGAATGGTCAGCGACTGCTTGAGCTTTCGTGTCACCACGGCCTGTGCGTGACAAACACATTCTTCAAGTGCAAAGAGATCCACCAGGTGTCATGGAGGCACCCCTGCTCCCGCCACTGGCACCAGCTTGACCTCGTCATCACCAGAAGAATGGATATTGGCAGCACCCTCCTCACCCGCAGCTACCACAGTGCAGACTGCGACACGGACCATGCCCTCGTGGTAAGCAAGGTGCGCATAACGTCGAAGAGGTTGCACCACTCCAAGATGAAGGGTCGCCCACGCATCAACACCAGTTGTGCCAGCAACCCAGTTAAGACCCAGCAATTCATCAACAGGATGGAAGATGCACTCGGCGAGGGAATGGCGGCAGACGACATTATCGAATCCAATTGGTCACGTCTCCGCGACGCCATATACAACTCCGCCATTATTGCTTACGTGAAGAAAGAGCGGAAGAACGCTGACTGGTACGAGGCTCACTGGGAAGAAATGGAACCCGTGATCGAGGCTAAGAGGAAGGCCCTACTGGCTTACAAGGCCACGCCCACTCCCAGTACACTTCAAGCTCTACGGGCTGCCAGGAACAAAGTCCAGAAGACCGCCCGCCACTGTGCCAACACCTATTGGCTAAACCTGTGCAGAAGCATCCAGGAAGCCGCCGATTTAGGCAATGCACGAGGAATGTATGAGGGTATCAAGAAGGCAACAGGCCCAATCCCCTCCAAGATCGCCCCCCTTAAGTCCAAGACAGGTGAGGTCATCACTGACCAGGAACAGCAAATGCGGCGGTGGACCGAGCACTACCTCGAGCTGTACGCGACGAGGAACACCGTAACAGACACTGCTCTTAACGCCATCCCAGACCTACCAGTCATGGAGGAGCCAGACACCCCACCTACTGCGGCAGAGCTCGGCAAAGCCATCGACCGCCTCGCTTGCGGGAAAGCACCAGGAAGCGACGGAATCCCTCCAGAAATCCTAAAGAGCGGGAAACCAGTCCTGCTACAGCCGCTCCACCATCTACTCTGTCTCTGCTGGAAGGAGGGTTACATACCCCAGGATATGAGAGACGCCAACATTATCACCATGTACAAGAACAAAGGAGACCGCAGCGACTGCAACAACTACCGGGGCATCTCTCTCCTCAGCGTCGTCGGCAAAGTATTCGCCCGGGTCGCTCTTGCCCGCCTGCAGACCCTTGCTTCCCGCGTCTACCCAGAGTCCCAGTGTGGCTTCAGAGCTGGCCGATCAACAGTGGACATGATCTTCTCCCTATGCCAGCTGCAGGAGAAGTGTCACGAGCAGCATAAACCACTCTACCTCGCCTTTATCAACCTCACGAAGGAGTTTGATCTGGTCAGTCGAAGCGGACTCTTCAGCTTGCTATGGAAGATTGGCTGTCCACCACATCTGCTTGCTGTGGTCATGTCCTTTCACGACAACATGCACAGCACGGTGTCCTACAACGGCGCAACCTCTGAGGCCTTCCCAGTCAGCAGCGGAGTAAAGCAGGGCTGCGTCCTCGTGCCTACGCTGTTCGGAATCTTCTCCATGCTCCTCCAATACGCCTTTAAGGACTGCAGCAAGGCTGTCTTCATTCACACCAGATCCGATGGCAAGCTCTACAACCTGGCCCGTCTACGAACCAAGACCAAAGTCAAAGAGGTGCTCATCCATGAGATGCTCTTCGCCGACGATGCAGCCTTGACATCACACTCTGAAGAGGGACTCCAGCAGTTAGTCACTTGCCTTTCCCACGCATGCAAGGAGTTCGGACTAGCCATCAGCCTGACGAAGACGAACGTTATGGCTCAAGGCACGGGGACTCCCCCATGCATCACCATCGATGGATACACCCTGGAGGTTGTCAACAATTTCACTTACCTCGGGTCCACCATCTCGAGCTCTCTGTCAGTCGACTTGGAGGTCAATCGGAGAATCGCCAGGGCAGCCACAGTTATGGCCAAACTGAACCGGCGAGCGTGGAACAATTCCAGCCTCACTGAGAAAACCAGACTGCGCATCTACCAAGCCTGCGTACTCAGCACTCTCCTCTATGGCAGCAAGACGTGGACCACCTACGCAAGGCATGAAAGGAAACTCAACAGCTTCCACATGAGGTGCCTGCGACGCATCCTGCATGTCGCCTGGCAGGATAAGGTCCCCAACACCGAGGTGCTGAAGCGAGCCAACATGAGCAGTTTGCATGCAGTTCTTAGTGAGAGACGCCTCAGGTGGCTCGGCCATGTCAAAAGAATGGATGCAGGCCGTATTCCCAAAGGCCTCCTCTACGGCGAGCTAGCAGAAGGCCAGAGGATGACAGGGCGCCCAAAACTGCGGTTCAAAGACATCTGCAAAAAGGACATGACACAATGCTCCATCAATCTCAACACATGGGAAGTTCAAGCAGATGACCGCCTAGCCTGGAGGCTCGCGGTCGGGCAAGGTGCGTCACGCGCAGAGGCTGCGTGCAACGAGGAGGCGGTCCAGAAAAGATCAAGTCGGAAGCAGCGTCAACAGCAGCGACAACAGCCATCTGCCTTCACCTGTAACAAGTGCGGCAGGGATTGTCACTCCCGAGTCGGACTGCACAGCCATTCTCGGCGGTGCAGATAGACTCTCAAGAAGCTACGCCATCGTCTCTCGAGATGGACGGCTGCTGACGACGACGATTAGAAAAGCAATGAGACAAATCATTATTCAAAAATTTATAGCAAGGACTCCACACATTAGTGAAGTAGATAATGAAATTTACACAGGTAAATAGTAACCATAATATGTTTTTAGTTGTAATTTAGAGTTTGGAGACACTTCAATCTTAGCCACAGTATCACAAACACAATACTGTAGTACTCTTATAACTAAGGGAAGAATTGTTTGGAAAAATTTATTTCTATCTTAACAACAAATTTCCCATGCAAAACCCAGATCTTCCAGCCTATGCCTTCCATGATGATAAAAATTCATTAGATATAAACTTGGAATTCCTTCTGAAATGTATATATTTTGTATTTCAGGAGCCAGAATAATAGCAATTTCATGTTTTTGTCAAATACTGATGTGATCTCATCTTAGAAGGTCTACTTTCAAAGCACATCCTGGTATCAAAGACTTTCATGGGGGCTCCACTTTCATTAGAATGAAGCTATAGGGTTTTTAAAGGACTGAATGCTGAGTGAGGAGCTTGAGACAGAAGGAGAGGGACCTATCCATGTGCCTGGGGAAGCTGGAGTCCAAAGTTCAGTTATCAGTGCAAATGAGGTTTCATTCAGGGAAATCCTGTGCCAAGTGCTTTTTAAGTTTCAAGGATGTTAAGCAAGGCGGGATCTCTGATACCTTAGAACTGCAACCTGGAGAGACAGAAGACCCACAAGGAATAGGATAAAGAAGGCAGAGCACAGGGGTGAGGAAAGTATGCAGTGTGCATCTGAGGAATAAATTAATGCTTTGGTGTGATTAGGTGGCAGGACACCTTAAAAATGGCACAGATGCTGTCAGAGATGATCTTGGAAGCAAGTGAGGACAGGTCCACATTGTGGGTTCCAGGTATGGGGAGCTGCAGCAAGGGGCCTTTAAAGGTTTGGCCTGAAAACAACAGCTGGGCCAGGATAGGCTCTGCTGGGTCAGTGTCCTGAGTCCTCTGAAGCTTGGTCACACTGGGGGTTCAGAATGAAGCTCTCCTCAAAAATTTCCTTTGTAAATTCTGGTGGTGGTATTTGGGTTTGTAATTTTATACACATCGTTAGGTTTGCAATTTTATACACATTGTTAACTTCAAAACATCAATGGTGACATCCTGGGTATTAGGGTAATAGTTCTCTCTCTCTCTCTCTCTCTCTCTCTCATCTTTTTCTAAGACTGATAGAAGTGTCTAAACAGAAAGATTTAGAGACCGCTGGTCACATCTTTTTTCAGCTTACCTTAGTTATACATTCTAAGAAAATTCTGGTCCTTTACCTTAAGGTTCCTTGACTTATAAATTGCCTTAGAAAAGCAAAGCTCAGGTTCTGAGACAAAATCCATCATTTGGAAGCTTAGCTTCCAAAAGAAATTTTCAAACAATTCTTGCAGACTCGAACATTCTCGGTATTGTCACAGCTTAAAACTTGCTTATTCTGCTTGGTTGGTCTGAGTTAAATTACTCAGAGCATTATTGAGTCCCATGAACAGGAAAAATAAATAAACTTTTTCAACTTGAAAAATAAATGGAAGTCATTCTTTTTGGCAGCAGATAACAAAAGATGTGACCTTTTGAGTTCTCACTGCCCAAGTGGGTTGTCTTCTTGAAGGAATAGAATCTATGTAAGTTCAATCAAGTAATGTCAAGGAGAAAATATTAAATGATGAAGGAAGAAAAATTATTTATAAAGCAAGTAAACTTTGGAGCCAATTATTCTCCTTAATTTCCTATAACTCCCTCTATGCCCAGGTTTCACTGTTGTTCATATTTTAAGTCATTATAATAACCAAAGTAGTTTGGCTGAATAAATACAGTCGTTTTACTTAGAAAGAGTGGTTATTATGATAGCTAGAAAAATAAGTTTCTATAAAAAATGTGATAATTTGATAGCTGCTGTGTAAGATGGATTTATATTGAATATTGTGCAAACAATCCAAATTGCACTTTCCCCATGGTTGTGCCCCTTGGTAATCAACCTAAGAGGTTCTGGAAATGGACCATTATGAAAATTAATAATTACAATGACATATTTTCACTTTGGGGCATTTATATATCTTTTCTTTAGAATTAAGTTCCTTAAATGAAAATCTCAGTGGCAATGCTCCATGAAGACTAAGAACATAAAAGCCTCACTAGGCAAAAGAAAACAAAAATGTTGAGTTACTTAGAAAATATTATGGACTATATTTTATTGCTTTTATAGTGTTGCTACAGATACTGCTACTTTGATTGCTCCCCCTGGCTTGGTGAATGAGTCTAGGGCAGTCCATGAGGAGCAAGACCAGTTCCCTGCCTCTGACAATCAACACTTGCTGCTGAGCAAGGCTGGCAAGCACATTGTAGCTACAGCACTGAGGTGAGGCATGCTGTGGACTAGAGGAGATGATACTGGACAATTTTTTAAGGATTTTAAAACTTACAAAACACTCTCACATTTTCCACACAGTTATTGAATGCCTACTATTGGCTAGTCACTCTACATTCATTATTTAATTTTAATTTCAAATGGTTCTCCAAATATTAAAAAGTAGAACTCCACAACAATTAATACACAAAAGCATGGCTTTCACAATACCTCTTGTCTTCACTGGTATCATGCATGAGAAATCCACATTCCCCAGAGACTCAAAGAAAGAGGTCATATGTCAAAGGAGAGACCTCCATGAGACACCAAGAAAAGCAAAAACACAACAAACAAAAAAAGAAAGAAAAAAAAAAACAACCTAGGAGCAACAATTTGAAAAACAAACAAACTAAGCCCAAAACATACATACCACAGAACCCATAGGACCAATAAAGTATTTTGCAACTTAAAGAAGGAAAAAAGTAGAGCTTGTTGAGAAATTCCTATGTTTGTTTCAGAGGCTGAACCACAGCTGGAACTCTGAGAATAACTTTTTCCCCTGGAAAGGATGTAAGGATAGCAGTGCACAAGGGCCAGGTAAGAGGATTCTGTCTCCACCATGGGGATATGGAGGGTCTTGCATAGAAGCCAGGAGAAACTGAGACCCGGTCAACCATTAGGAATTCAAGAGCAAAACTGGAAACCAGACCCTAAAACAAAAGTATTAAGATAATAAGTCAAAAAAAGTTAATAAGAAATAGGACCTGTGCCTATAAGACAATATGGATTAGTTGAGCATGTAGAAGGAAGAGAAGCAGGGATTGATGTCTTCTAAACTCTGCCAGACCATACTGCCCTCTGGGAGTTTGTTTTGGTTGTTACATTTGTTTAATATTACCTTTTGTACATTTCTTTCTGATGGCTACATATGTTGGCATTTCTCTGTTAACATTTTTTAATTTATCTTTTCCAGGATTCTGCCATGAAAAATGTAATCAGTCATGGATTTCCTTGTCTAAAATCAAAAAAGGGAGGATGACTAACTTTTTTGCAAGTCATTTTTTGGGGGCAGTGTCACCTCTGCACATTCATATAGATATAGCTATAGAAGATGAGTATGGAGTGCTGGGTTGTTGGTATTATCATTAATCTAGAAAATGAAGGAAGCTGAAGGAACCCCTAGCCAGTTCCAGTACTCATTCAAGTATCTGTGGACTCCTTGGTAATTAACTGAAATCCTTCCAGTCTCTAAATTACTGAAAATCCTTCCCCACCCTTCTCAAATTCCAACTGATTAGCAAAGGGGGTCTGTAATTATTCTTCTGCTCAAACCTGTTGCCTGGGTCTCCTAGGATGAAATAATTGAGAAACAGACCCACCTTCTGGATCAGCTATGGTTTCAAAGTTTGACTCTGTAGTTTTATAATCTCTGAATCACAATCTATTTGGTTAAGACCCAGAATTCTTATTCTAGCTCACATCTGTTCAGTTCAGACCAGCAGAACCCTCTGCTTCTTGGAGCTCCCTCCACCTGAGTGACACTCTCAACTGTAGCAAAGGAAACCAAAATTTCCCCAAGTCACATGTTCTTGCTCAAAAAGTTATTGCTTCATTCTTGAGATAATTAGACAACTCCCTTGCTTCTTTTTTATACCTCACTCAATGGGCATGCTTACTTTAGCTGTTCTTTTATACTCTGTAGCCACCTGCCCACAGGGTTCCTGCTCATCCATGCCTCCCTTTCTCAGCACCTTCAGGTCTTAATTGCTGCCTTCTCACTGAGCTCTGGTCACCTTATCAAAAACTCCACACCTCCTCCTTATTTCACTTTGCTGTTTTAATTTTCTCTTTAGGACATGCTACTACTATCCAACATACCTGTCTATATCTTATGCTTATTTATATTCTTCATTATTTGACTCCCCAGCATTGTTCTGGCAAATGTCTAACAGCTGGCTCTGCGGGGTAGGATGGGGTGGGGTAAAGGCCCTGATGTGCATTACTTGCCAGTGGTGTAAATATTCCCACTATAGCCAGTTGCAAGCACAGCTGTACTTAACAACTGGCTCGTAAATTCAAGATTTCACAGTTTGTTCTTATGAATTATTTTGAGCCAGCTCCATCACACGACTGGCTCCTCTCCACACTGGGAAATGCCCTGAGGGTGCCCATGGGGATAGGAGGTTGTGTATGCTTTTTTAACTGCTATAACCTCAACATTCCAAATAGTAATTGGCCGATAGTAAAAGTTTCATAAACAAGTGTTAAACAAATGAATGAGTATAAAGACATTTTCTAATTGAGATCATTGTATACAAAGAACAATGTATTGCCATTTTTACTTAAGTTCATAATAAATACTTTGTCCATGCCATTAAATGTTATTCTATCATATATAATGATGCCATGATACTTAGTATTAGGGTATAATTTGTACCACTGCTATTTAACATTAAAGTATGTTTTACGTTATTGAAAACACTATTATAAATGACTTTGAACATAACTTTATTCAAAAGAACTAATTTATATATATCAAAGTATTATTTGTTTAAAGTCAATAAAACTATACTAAAAGTGGTGTAGGAAATAAATATGTGAGGATTTCATATGATATTCTGAAATTTAATTAATATAAGAATGATCAAATTCATCTGATATCAGAATATACTTTAGGAAATAAAATATGAACCAATGGAACAGACAAGAGACCCAAAACAATGACTTTCTTTAGATAGAAATTTATTATGTAAATAACTCATAAACAATGAAGAATACACATTTAAAAAAATTAGTTAAAGACAATTTGCAACAATGTGGAGAAAAAGTAATTTAGATCCATACTTTCTATTATACAACAAAATAAAGACATTTTAAATAAAATGACAAAATAAGTAAAATTAGAAAATACATTTTATTCTAAGGGTATGAAAATATTTTTAATGATTAAGGCAATAGAAAAAATTATAAAATGTTCAATAAACTTGAGAATATAAGGAATTTGAAGACTTCTGTTTCACAAATACTAACAAAATTAAAAGTAAAATAAATAGTTGTGACAGATATGATGGAAAAAATCTGTTTTATCCAAATTTATAAAAACTCAAAGAAGTAATAAATGGATAAAAGGTTAAAGAATATAATAAAAAATTTATTTAAAGTACAAATAATGAACATATGTTAGAAAAAATAAAAATCACTATAACCTGCTCATTAATTAAAGCAGTTCAAGATAAAATTTTATTAGAAGAGATTGTATGCTTTGTTCAAGTATGTTTATTTTTTGTGCTACCTGGATTAATTTCATTTTAATTTACCTATGTCTTCATTGAACCAAATGTGGATTGATCCAAATATAAGTCTCAACTTATCCATTCCTAATTCAGTCATGAAGACACAAAAGGAAATATCAGAAATATGAAACTTAAATACAGATATTGGTACATTTATTTACTACATGGTATTGTGATCCAAAGGTGCAATTTGACTATGAAAACAATTGTCATTGGGAAGATATCCAACTTCAGTGGTGGAAGAGATGGCAGTTTCTATTTAATCCAAAACTATGTAGAGGTCCTTTCTGCCTACCTACTAGGTTAGGCAGCCAAGGTATTTCTTGGGAATTCTGTTTCCATATCATTTTCATGGCCTTCACAAAAAATATAGTTATAACAATTCTGAAAGAACCTGACAAATTTCAAAGTATTTGGGAATAAAAGAAGTATAATTAGTTATTTTAAGAGTAAGTTATGACTTTTGAGAGAAAGAAAATGAACTGCGTTTTGCATTCAATCTGGCTTTCTTCATGGAGGGACTTTCAAAACTGTACAAGGAAATAAAGCCAAATAGAGAGCTGTGGTCTCACAAGTCAGATAAAACAGATTGATGTTCAGGGCCATTGAAGTGGGTAGAGTTTATAGGGCATGCTGCTAGAGACAAACTGCTTAGGGAAGGGGAACAAAAAAAAAACCTTATGAAGATCTGTTTCAGTCTTTAGCCAAGCTCTAAGCTTCATGAGAGTCCTGGCAGCTACTGGAGGGCTATGAATGGAAAAGAGTCCAGAAGTCACAAATTTCTGGGAAATTTTGGAGTTTTACAGGAAGGGTAAAAAGATATCACTGAACACCTAAGGTATTAAACTGAGATCCTAAATAAGGAATGCCATAAAAGTGGAGCTATTTCAGTCTTAGAGTAAGAACTAGTCCAGATATGCCTCAACAAAGCTTAAGTTCAATCATTGACTAAAGCATACTGATCCACCAGTAAATACACTGCATGACAGAACAAAAATTCACATTCTTTGAAGAAATAAAACAGAATTCATTCTCTCAACAGGGTAATATATGGTAAAATAAATTACTAGACATAAGAAGAAGAAGGAAGATGTAATGCATAATTTAAAAAGAAGTCCATATAAACAGACTCAGAGATAAGAATGACCTTTCAAATAGCAGGCATAAACTTTAAAGAAGCCAATATAAATACATCAAAATATTTCAATGAAAAGATAGGGGATTATTATTATACAGAAAGGGAATCACATCAGAAACATAGAAACTAGAAAGTGAATCAAATAAATATCTAAAATTAAAAAATCACTAGATCTAAAGTGAAAAGTTTAGTAGATGGGGTTAAGAAAAGCCTGTATGCATTGAAAAAAGAAAACATCAGTGAACTGGAAGACAGAGCTTAGAAACTACCCAAACTAAAGTCAAAGAGAATGGCATTAAAGAAAGATTCGAACATTGCTAGACAAGCCTGAGGAGTGCTGGAGAGTGTCGCAGAACCAGTGTGGGGGACCCAATTCAGAGCAGCTCACAGCAGAGAACTGTGGCAGGCCCATGAGTAAGAGAATAGCAGCCTCAGAATCCAGCAAGATCTCCTCACAGACAGCCACCCAGAGAAGAAGATTTGAATCCCACGGAATTTTGACCAGGGATGGGTCCAGAAAAAGAAGAGAGTGCCCAAAACATCTCCACAAAAAAACTGAAGATGTGGTGGGCAGAGTAACTCTCAATAAACTAGCCAGAGGGAAGTTCCAACAAAGAGTAACTGAAATACAAACAGAGATCGTACACAAATGGTATAAATGGTATCCCAAGAGCATCAAGCTTAGGGGATCAAAGAGACTGCACCACTGAATCCCCCAGGTCTCCTATACAGAATCTCATACCATGAAGGTGGAAAATCAAAGCAGACAAATCTAAGAAACAAAAACAAACAAAAAGAAGCATCCAACATGGGAGACACAGAAGAAACCTCCCAATGAAAGGAAAAGAGGAATCCCCAGAAAAAGTTCTAGATCAAACAGAGGTCAGCAAACTATCAGACATGGAATTCAAAAGAACAGTTTTAAGAAGCTCAATGAACTTGACAAACTCAGAAAAAAACTACAATGAATTCCAGGGGAACTACAAAGAAGTCCAGGGAAGCTACAAGGAACTTACAGAGAACTATGCCAGCATAAAAAAGGACATAGAAACTAACAATAAGAACGAGGAATATATGAAGAATACAATTTCTGAACTAAATAACATAGTAGAAGCAATCAAAAGCAGGCTAAATGAAGCAGAGGATTGGATCAGTGAGTTAGAGGACAATGTAGAAAAAAATTCCCAAACAATACAACAAAATGAAAAAAGACTGAAAAAGAATAAAGAGGCTTTAAGAGAACTGCAGGACAACATGAAATGAAACAATATCCATATCATGGGGATACAAGAAGGAGAAGAAGAGGAGCATGGGATAGAAAACCTGATGAAAAAAGTAATGACAGAAAATATTCCTAACTTGATAAGGGAAAAAGTCATGCAAGTCCAGGAAGCACAGAGGGTCCCAATAAAGAAGAACCCAAAAGGCCCACACCAAGGAACATCATAATTAAAATGACAACATTCAAAGACAAAGAGGGAATCCTAAAGGCAGCAAGAGAAAAACAGAAAATAACATACAAGGGAGCTCTGATAATATTATCAACTGATTTCTCAACAGAAACATAACAAGTCAGAAGAGAATGGCAAAAAATATTTCAATCAATAAAAAACAAAGACTTACAACCAAGACTACTGTATCCAGCAAGGCTCTCTTTCAAAATGGAAGGTGAAGTAAGGAGTTTCTCAGATAAAGGAAGACTAAAAGAATACATCTCCACCAGACCAGTACTGCAAGACATGTGAAAGGGAATGCTTTAAGAAAAAGAAGAAAAAGAGAGAGGGAGAGGAACACGGGTACAAAGGGAAATGAATAAATACCTGTCAATAATAACTTTAAATGTAAATGGATTAAACACTCTAACCAAAAGACATAGGGTAGCAGAATGGATGACCCACATATATGCTGTCTAAAAGAGACACACCTTAGAACAGGAATGGAAAAAAGCATTCCAAGCAAATGGACATGAAAAAAGAAAAAAAGCTGGAATAGTAATACTTATATCAGACAAAACAAATTTCACAGCAAAGTCCATAAAAAGAGACAAAGAACATTTCATAAGAGGTAAGGAAACAATCCATCAAGTAGATATAACCCTGATAAACATATATTTACTCAATAGAGGAGCACACAAATATATAAGGAAAATCTCAGTAGACTACAAGAAGGATAGCAACAGCAACAAAGTCATAGTATGGGACTTTAACACCCCATTGTCAACAATAAACATATCTTTGAAGAAAAGGAACAAAAAGGATATTGAGGCATTGAACAACACTCTAGAACAAATGGACTTAATTGAAAGAAGAAAAATGTACATTCTTTTCAAGTGCACATGGAACATTTTCAAAGATAGACCACATGGTAGGACACAAAACAAGCCTCAAAAAATTCAAGAAAATTGAAATTATATCAAACATCTTCTCAGATCACAATGGCTTGAAACCAGAAATCAACCTCAAAGAGTAAACTCCAAGACATCAAACTCATGGAGAGTAAATAACATGCTGTTAAATAATGAATGAGTTAACAATGACATCAAGGAAGAAATCAAGAAGTTTCTGGAAACTAATGATAAATGAACACACAACAGCCCAAAACCTATGAGACGCAACAAAAGCAGTCCTGAGAGGAAAGTTCCTAGCAATACAGGCATACCTAAAAAGGATAGAAGAATCTCTAATAAAAAAATCTAACCCTACAGCTACAAGAACTAGAGGAACAATAAGAAACAAAGCCCAGAGTGAGTAGAAAGAGGGAAACCATTAAGATCAAAGCAGAATTAAATGACATAGAGACCTAAAAAACAATTTGAAATATTAACAACAGTAGGAGCCAGTTATTTGAAAAGATAAAGAAAATTGACAAGCTTTTAGGCAGGCTCATCAAGAAAAAAAGAGAACAGACCCAAATAAATAAAATCAGAAACGGAAGAGGAGAAATCACGACTGATACCACAAAAATACAAAGGATTGTAAGAAAGTACTACAAACAACTGTATGGCAAGAAACTCAACAACCTAGGTAAAATGGAAAAATTTCTAGAAACATATAATCTTCTCAAAACTGAATAAAGGAAAAGCATAACACCTGAACAGACCAATAACAATGAGTGAAATTTAAGCAGTAATTAAAAAACTTCTGGCACACAAAAGCCCTGGACTGGATAGATTCACAGGCAAATTTTAAAAAACATTTAGGGAAGAACTAATGCCTACCTTTCTCAAAATATTTCAAAAATCCAAAAAGAGGGAAGGCTCCAAACTCTTCCTATGAAGCAAGTATTACTCTAATTCCAAAACCAGATCAAGACAGAACAAAGAAAGAAAATTACAGGCCCATATCGCTGATGAACATAGAAGCTAAGATCCTGAACTAAATATTGGCAAACAGGATCTAGCAACAAATTAAAAAGATCATGCTCCACGATCAAGTGAAATTCATCCCAGGGAAGCAAGGATGGTTTAATATTTGCAAATAAATAAATATAATACACCACCTAAACAAAATGAAAGTCAAAAATCACATGATCATATCAATAGATGCAGAAAAAGCATTTGATAAAGTACAACACCCATTGATGATGAAAACACTCAGCAAAATTGGAAGAGAGAGAATATACCTCAACATAATAAAGTCCATAAATGAGAAACCTGAAGCCAACATCATACTCAATGGACAAAAACTGAAAGCATTCCCCCTGAGATCAGGAACAAGACAAGGATGTCCACTCACTCCTCTCCTATTCAACATAGCGTTGGAAGTTCTAGCCACAGCAATCAGACGAGAAAGAGAAATAAAAGGCATCCAAATTGGAAAAGAGGAAGTAAAACTGTCATTATTTTCAGATGACATGATAGCGTACATAGAAAACCCTATAGACTACACTAAAAAACTCCTTGACCTAAGTGAATTTGGCAAAATAGCAGGGTACAGAGTCAATATTCAGAAATCAAAGGCATTTCTGTATACCAACAATAAAATATCAGACACAGAAACTAGAAAAAAAAAAACAAACGTTTACTATACCAAGAAGAAAAATAAAGTACCTAGGAACAAAGTTAACCAAAAAGATAAAAGACCTGTACTTGAAAAACTAATAATGCTGAAGAAAGAAATTAAGGAAGATACAAATAAATGGAAGCATATACCATGTTCATGGATGGGAAGAATCAACATCATTAAAATGTCCATACTACCCGAAGCAATTTACAGATTCAATGCAATCCCTATTAAAATACCAATGACATATTTCACAGACCTAGAACAAATACTTCAAAAATTTATATGGAACCAAAAAAGACTCCAAATAGCCACAGCAATCTTGAGACAGAAAAACACAGTTGGAAGAATCACAATACCTGACATCAAACTATGCTACAAAGCCTCTGTAATCAAAACAGCCTGATACCGCCATAAGAACACACATATAGATCAATAGGAGAGAATAGAGAGCCCAGAAATAAGCCCTTGTGTATATGGTCAACTAATATTCTACAAAGGTGGAAGGAACAAAATGGAGTGAGAAGATTCTCTTCAACCAATGGTTCAGGGAGAACTGGACTGGGACAATCAAAAAAATGAAACTAGACCACCAACTTACAGCACACACCAGAATAAACTCAAGATGGATCAAAGGCTTAAATGTAATCCGTGAGACCATAAAAGTCCTTGAGGAAAACAGGTAAGAAAATACTAGATATCCCACATGGTAATACTTCCACCAATACGTCTCCTAAGGCAAGGGAAATAATGGAAAGAATAAACAAATAGGATTACCTCAAACTAAAGAGTTTCTTCTCAGCAAAAGGAAACATCAGCAAGATAAAAGGGGAACCAACCATATGGAAAACATATTTGCCAATAATACCTCAGACAAGGGATTGATCTCTAAAATATATAAAAATCTTACACATATCAACACAAAGAAGACAGACAGCCCAATTAAAAAATGGGCAAAGGACCTGAACAAACACTTCTCTAAGGAGGATATACAGAGGGTCCAGAGGCATATGAAAGAATACTCTACACCACTAGCCATCACAGAGATACAAATTAAAACCACAATGAGATACCACTTTACACCAGTCAGAATGGCCATCATCAACAAATCAACAAACAACAAGTGCTGGTGAGGATGTGGAGAAAGAGGAACCCTAGTTCACTGTTGGTGGGAATGCAGACTGGTGCAGCCACTATGGAAAACAGTATGGAATTTCCTCAAAAAACTAAAAATGGAACTGCCTTTTGAACCAGCAATTCCACTGCTAGGATTATACCCTAAGAATCCTGAAACCATTATTTTAAAGAACTTGTGCACCCCTATGTTCATAGTAGCACTCTTTACAATAGCCAAGTACTGGAAACAGTCTAAGTGCCCATTTGTAGATGGGTGGATTAAAAAACTGTAGTACATTTACACAATGGAATATTATGCAGCACAAGGAAAGAAGGAACTCCTGCCATTTGGGATAACATGGATGGAACTAGAGAGACTTATGGTTAGCAAAATAAGCCAGGCAATGAAAGAAAAATACCATATGATATCACCTCATACAGGAGACTAATGAATAACACAAACAAATGAACAAAATTGAACATGGAACGGAATAACAGATATTGGGGGCAAGGGGGAGGGAGAGTATGGGGTTAGTAGGGGAAGGGAAGTACTGAAGTAAAGGAATTAGTATAAATAACCCATGGACATGGACAGTGGGGTGGCAAATGACTATAGGAGAAGGGGTGGGCTGGTGGGGGGAGCAATGGGAAAGAAATAGGACAACTGTAATAGAAAAACAATAAAATTAAATTTAAAAAAAATTGAAGCCTCCTTTTAGAAAAATAAATAAACACGCATGTAATGAAGGGAGCATGCACAAGCTTGGAATTGGGCCAGGACTTGAAACATGACTGTAAGTAAGCCTGGATAATTCATTTAACTTCTATGACCCTCATTTCCTGATTTTAGATGGGGACATTGGAGAGAAAGGCACATATTACATTAAACAGTAAAATTCAGAGGAAAATCAAATGTTTATCTTCCTATTCACAGCCTAGGACCTCTTACTTTAGAAATGCCCCAGGCCAGGCAATGGATGTGTTGATGTTTATTTGCCACAACATTGTTGTCTGTGTTTGGGCTAACATGTTCATAAAATGACATTTTAGTACTTCTTTCAGGAACAGGATTTAGAAAATTGTGATATCCCAATTGCAGGGAAAAGCAGAGTCTCAAATCTTTCAACTGGTTCTAGGTAGGTCAATCAAGTCACCAAACTTTCTGAGCCTCCTTTGCACAGAATAAAATAGACTATAATACTGGATTCACAGAATTTAATGAATATAAAGTTGAAGCATATAAGAGCAGCACCATCCACCACACATGTCTTTCCCTACTGTAGATTAAGGGTGTTGAATCATTACCCATTATTACATTAAGCTCCTGAGACAGAGGAGTAGATGTTCTGTATCCTGCATTTATTCTGAAAAACAACAACAACAACAACAACAACCAAGCCCAGTATCACTAAATAATCAGCTGAAGTACGTGTGGGTAAAGGATATTTTTATAGCAGTTCTAACCCAGTGACCTTTGTCCCAGAAACATAGGCCAGTCTGCCAAGGTTATCAGTCTGTTTGGACTCAGCCCTATCAGAGCTGAGATTCCCAAATCCTACAGGGAAGCCTCCTTACCTTATACATGTGCTGATGCAAAGATACCATGCTAAATTTCAATAGGAACCCAGAAAGAAAACTAAAATCTTCCATTCCCTAAAAAATAGTGATATGAAGGTAAGAAGACATTATCTGTTAGATTCCAGATCCACCTGAAAAAACCAGTCTCTGCTGATGAGACCTAAAGAGATCAGTGGCCCACAAGCTCCCATTCATTCAATCAACAAACATTTATTGAGCTCAGTGCTGTGCCATTTGCTGTTCTGGTCCCGAGAATAACACCTGCGAGTAAGACAGGCCTAGTCCTTGCTTTAATGGGCCCATGCATTATGACTTGGTGATCCCCCTAATGTTCTGGGTAGAGGGATAAGAATTCCAAACTTGTTAAGTAAATCTGAAGGGACCAAGATTTTTAGAGGCAGAGTAGGAGAAAAAATTTAGCCCATGGCCTGAGCAGGCCATTCAAAATGACTTATTTTCTAATGTTCTTTCCTTCTTCCTGTTAAACCCATAAAAATAAGGCAAAACTTAAATACTGAGCATTAGTTTAGGGATACAGAAAAGTTTCAGTAACAGAGCTTTGGGTATTGAGAACTAGAGTTTATCATCTATTTAATTCCTTACCATATCCCTTATTTCTGGAAGTGCTCAGCTCTGTGTAGGCATGAGCAGGGTGTATTGCTCCTGTTGCCCTTGGTGGGAATGTCACTCCTGGAAAGCTCTTCCCTTCATATAGCTCATAGCTGCTTCCCTACACCTTCTGCTCCAGGTCTAATTATATTTTCTGTGTCTAGAATAGCTTGGACCCAATCTGTGCTTCCCAGATTCCCCGTAAAGCATCCAGATGGTCTTCAAATATACAAACAAACACACAACAACAACAACAACAAAAAGTGTATGAAACAAAACACAGGCCAACAATGAGGTGAGTCATCTTTGGGGAACATTGGTGTAGCCAAGGAAAGAATGTCTGGTCCTGTGTTATGTGACCCATCTGCTCTCCACAACCCAAAATGTGTCTGACTTTACAGGGATGCTTCAGCATCAGGGAACCCCTGATATGGAGGGGTCCTTTGCTCCACCCTGACTCAATGCTTTCTCCTTCCAGATGTTCATTTCTGAGTTTTCATGGTTTGTGAATTTTTTCCATGACTGTCAGCATGCTCTCAAAGATGGAAATTATTCTTCTCGTTTTTAGGTAAGGGACTGGTCAAACAGGAAGACTGCAGAGCTTAGTGACAAATTTGGTAAGAGACAGAGGCAGAACACAACCAGCCTCCTGGCTCCTGGGCCCTGGTCCTCCCTGGTGTGTCCAAGGGCTCATAAGTGTGGCTTCTCCTTATAAGCCCAGGATCTGCTCTACAAAGGGGAGTAAAATACTCTATGGAATTGATTTTGCAAATCCCCTAATAAAAACCTGGCCTTCAATTTGGACCTCATGCTGGGTTCTATTTCGAGCCCTTATTCTGCCTGAAAGAACAGGAGCCTACGCCTGTCCAACTGGCTGTCTGTGGCTCAGCACTTAGCAGGGCCTGGGTGGCTGCTGCCTCCCATTGTCGTTCTCGCCAAGAAGTCAGTGACTGTATGGCAGGCCCATTGTGTGCTGGGCCCACTGCCAGGTGCTTTCTCTGCACAGGACTGTGCCACATCCCACTTTCCTGGAATTCAAGGAGTAAGAATAAAATCGACTCCTTATTCACTCCCAAATTATTTCCAGCTTCATTTTCAGGTTCCCCCTATGATATTGTTTTCTCAGGAACTATGAAGCAATGAAACTATAGAACAATTCAAACACTATGCATGGACTGTTTATCAAGAAAACAATCATAGAAAAAGACCCTGCAAATTTGCCCAGTGAAAATTTCAGTGTGAGGAAGAGGGGAAGGAAATGGCTATGGGGAGGGTCAGATTTCCCCCTGAAACTCTGATCAGCTGGACTGGGCTGGGGTGAAGCTTCCACAGACCCACACACACACACTTCATGAGACCATATATATCTTGCTATCTTTGTAGGACTCTTCTAAGAACTAAAAAGATTCAGATTTCCTTTTAGATAATTTATGAAGGACTTTTAAACACCAACTCCCTTGAGGGAAAGATTTCAAACACCAACCTAAGTTTTATTGATGGATTTTTGGGTATTAGAGATATTAGTTCAGCATGATTTAATTTGTGGGTTTAGGTAAGGAGAGCAGCAGAGGCCCAGCTTGATTCAGTAGACAGACATATACTGAGAGAAACCTGGGCTCCAGTTTTTCCTTCAGGCCCTCCCCAGCCTCTCTGTCAGCTGAGCAGAACCATGCAGTTCTTCACTGAGGGATGTCCTATTTGTGCCAGACATGTTCCTGCTTCACTTTTCTCCCTGCCGTTTTTCTTGTCAGCACCCCAGTCCAAGCTTAACCCAATGTAGACAATTGGGTGGATCTCAGAGACCTCTGCTCTGAGTGCATCTCTCCTGTGCATGATTCACACAACAGAGTGTGTCCAGGGTCCAAGCTCAAGTCATTACACCAAAGCTTGCTGATTCCTACTTACATTCATCTGCCTTGGGTTTGGATGCTGTGATACTCAGAGCTCCATGGGTAGCTGGACTGACCTCTGGAGTCCAGATGCAGCTGGAGGTGGATGGGCTTCTTTCTTCTAGCTCATCCATCTGTGTTTAGTCCTTAGTGATGCAGCCCTTGTTTCACAGCACATAGGCCACAGCAAAGGAAGGTGTGTACAGGGGCTGGGGACTTTTCACCACCCGCAGCTAGTGGAAATCAATGGGCTCTCCCAAAGTAGAAAAAAGAGAGAACATACTCAGGAATGTAATTGGGAGGCTTCTTATCTTACCTGCCAACTGCAGTCATTCCCATCTGGGCCCCAAGTGGTTGGGTAGGTGATGGTGGGGCCCAGAAACCATAGAAATACACATTTTCTCTGAAAATATCCTCAATCTTATGGCTTCAGGGACTGAAATGTTCAGCCTTCCATTAGGGGCAAATCTGGATGGCCTATGCATTGTTTCCAAACCTTCAGGCTACACGAGCTTCAGCTACCACCTCTTTATTTAGGAGCATGAACACATGGGCTTGGGCCACTTCTGAGCTTTCTGATTGGGCCACCAGTTGCTCTGTCCAGACTTTTTTCCTTTAACCAAATTAGCCTTCTAATATGAGCAGGAAATGCCTATTCACTTAAGCTGTATTTTCCATAGTTATATAACAAAATTCCATTTTTATAACTGTAGTTTAACTCAGTATAATGAGACATCATTCAGCCATTCAAAAGAGGCAGTCAGATTTCCTACCAGATGGAGATGAGGATCCTAACAGGAGATAAAGAATGTGGAGAGAAGGCACTGTTTTCAGCACAGAAAGGAGGGCGCTCATACAACTTGGATGAACTTTGAGAATACTATGCTAAATGAAACAAGCCAGTCACAAAATGATAAATATTGTATGATTTCACTTATGTGAGGTACTCATAAGTAGTTAAAATCATGGAGAAAGCAAGTTTAATGGTGGTTACTAGAGGTTAGGGGAAGGAGAGAATGTGGAGTTATTTCAGTTTTAGATGATAAAAAAAGTACCGGAGATAGTGACAGTGGTTGTACAACAATATAAATGCTCTTACTAATACTAAACTGTACATTTAAAAATAGTGAAGATGGTAAATTTTATGTTATATGTATTTTACTAATATTTTTAGAAAACAGGGAGCATTCAGCATAGCTGTCCCTGATGTACTGAGAGGTGTGGGAAATGCCACTAGGGTTCTGAATCTCAGGCTCTGTTCCTTGGAAGAATCTCCTGCTTTCATTTTCTTACTCATGGTGATGCTGACACTACATCCTCATCCATCAGGGATATTCATTCATAATTCTAGCATAAAATAAAGGGCAGGACGTGGAACTTGGTTATATTGTTCAATGTTTCAACTTTAGCACAAGCTGCTGAACGTTATGCAGATATGTAAGTTATGCTTCCATTAACCCATTTACTCATTCTTTTACTAATTTTTAAGCATTTACTCATTTTTACTCATTTTACTGGGAACAGGATTGGAGCCAGCACTGTGTTAGAAAAATGCCTGGGTCTCAGGCTGCAACAAATGTTGAATCTGATATGCATTCACCCCATTAAAGGCTGTAAACATTCAGACTCTGAGCTTTTAATCTGTTGATGAGACGTAAATCAAACTTTACTAGATGAAGTTGAAGAGTAAGTAGAAAGCATATGCCCACATATATCCCTGCAAGGAGACCTGCAGGTGAAAATCGTTGCTACCTCATCTGCATCCTCCCCCGCTCCTAGGGATAGTGTGGCTAGGCAGCCAGCAGGATCCTGAGCACCTCTCCACATTGGTGCTGACATAGTGAGAGCACACAGTAGGCTCCCAGCTGCATACCAAGGGAGGGGCATGCTCCAAGTTGTTGACACATGTTCAGCATAAAACCATACTAATCCAAATTCACTGGAGTAGGTTGGGAAAATGGCAGTAGGGTAGTCAGCAGACTGCTGGGTGTGCTCCTATTGCGGAGGAGACTTGGAGGACAGACAAGGATCATAGAGTGGGTTAGAGTGCCTTTCAGATAGGGTAAACAGGGACAGGAGTGTGGGAACAGCATGGGAGAGAAAAGGAAGCCTGGCCCACACTTTCATAGGTGAGTAGCTGGGCTTCCATGCCAGCCCAGTGCCTCTGGCTGCACTGGGAAGGGACGCTGGTGGATCAACTCAGTAGGCAGGATCCAAGAGGGTAAAGAGTGAAGGCTGGGAAGTGCAGAGGTCTAGAGACTGCGCTCCTGCTGTGGGAGCCCTGCCCAGAGATATCCAGGAGGGACTCAATGAAAAGGTGTGCTGGTTTCTCCTGGGTCTGAATCTTCAGCTTAATTGTTGAAAAATCACATGTATGACCATTGGATACTGCCTCGACTTGAGCATTGTGGCCGCCGGTGGATGCAGGAGGCTGCTTCTTAATGACCTGTCAGGTGCAGATCGCAGAAGAGACACTGGTGGGTTGGTGCCCGCGGGTGGCAGCTCCATGCACAGAAAGATTTTACAGCACCCAGAAGATTTTCCCTGAGAGGTTTGGGGGCTGAAACTCAGTCTGGGCCTGCTGGCAGAGCTCAGAGTAAGCGAAAAGGGGTCTTGCTCTAAAAGGCATAAAGTAACTTTGTTTTTGTTTGTTCGTTCATTCACTTGTTTGTGCAGACCCAGGAGGAACAACTGGAGGTGCAGTGAGATTCTTAAGGGGAGGCTAGTGCACGCACTTGCCCTTGGCTCTGGTGGGAGTGCAAGGTAGACTAGAGATCTTGAGTGCTGCAGGAGAAATTGTTTGGACAGATTGCTACCCACCTGGTGGCAACAGACGGAAGGGAAGCAGTAGCCCCTCCTGAAGAAAGTACTCAACCCCGCCCCATGGTGCTTAGGCCTGACTGCAGATTTCAATGTGACTACAGTAAAAAGCGAAAGAGAGAGACCCTGGCAGAAGAGCACTGATAGTTGAAATTAGGCTACCTACATTCAGACTTGGACACAAGCTGAAGTCAACAGGGCAGTTCTAGAAGGAGAAGAAAGTGGAAAAATACAGAAACTACAGAGACAAATTCTGCTATGACCTTCTATAAGATTTGTTTCCTACATATCCTTTTAATGGTGATTGTTTGTCCTCCGAGTCTATGCATTATAAGTAAATAGTTTTTATATTACAGTTTATTTTAAATCTCTTACTTTTCTCCTCCTTTTTCTCAATTAATTTTACCATTTGACTTCTTCCTCTTATTTTTGTTTTAAATTCTGTGTTTTCTCTTATTACCTCTTGTTTCCAATCTACAATCACTTTTTCTCACCTCTCCAGCCTCTCTTTTTTTTCCATTATAAAATACACTTACTCTCTCCCCACCCTGATCAATCTTTGACATTTCTGCACATTTATTCATAGATCTTCACTACTCTGTTATTTCAAATCTCGAATCTTATCATTCCTCTCTCCAAATTCATCTGTACCTTCCTCCAGCCCTTTCCTTCTTTCACTTTAAATTTGAATTTTTCCCTGTCTTAGCCAGGTTTTCATTCCTCACTCTAAGTATTCCTTCTCCCTCCATCATCTCAAAATCACTTCCCATTCCTCCAGACATCCCTTAAGCTTCCCCTTCTTTCTGTTTTACCTCTTACTCCCACCCACTACATTAATCTTAGCTCATAGGTTACTGTTAGTGCTGTGGTGAAATTTTTTCTTTAATTTGGGGCTTATTTTTTCTCATCTTATTCATCTTTCTTAATATTTATTTTTTCTCTCTTTCTGTTGGTTCTCTCACACACTATACATAAATATTTTAAACTTCTGATTAAACCTAATACTACACATTTCCCCTCTCTTAATTAATTTCACCTTCCTCCTTCCCTTTTTAATATATGACACAACTTTTACTTTATTTCTCTCATTGCTTTGTCATTACTTGCTACTATTATTGCTCCCCCATCCCCTCTCAAAAATCACTTTTCTTTCAGTTAGTCAACTCTTATTTGTTTTCCCTTTCCTATAGTAGTCTCAATCTCATTACATCCTAATTAATACTGGCTCATTAGCGGTTCATATGGTGATTGAGAGTGGGGGATATCTTTGTCGGTGTGGATTCTTGCCTGGGCAGGTGTCTTTCTTCTAGCAGAAGCTCAAAAATTGTTTACAAAATGAAGTGGGCGGAGTGACTCTCAGTCAGCTAACTGGAGGGAAGGACCCACCAAAGAGCAAAAAACTAACAAGCAAAAGCAAAATTCTACAAGACATCCCAAATAAAAGGCATAAAGGGCATCTTAAGAGCATCAAGTTCAGGAGACCAAGGAGTCTGCACAACTGAATCCCAGAGAACTCCTACCACAGAAAGTCACAACATGAAAGTAGAAAGTTAAAGCAAATCAATTTAAGAAGCAGAAATGAACAAAAAGAGCCACAGAAAATAGGAAGATGAAGAAACAGCACCCAATCAAAAGAAAAGAAGGAATTCCCACAAGGAGGGATAGATGAAAGAGAGGCAAGCAAACTATCAGAATGGAATTTAAAAGAATGGTAATAAGGAAGCTCAAAGAACTTAACAAACTCAGAGAACACTGCAATGAAATCCAGGGCAACTACAAAGAACACCAGGGGAACTACAAGGAGCTTACTGAGAATGACACCAGCATGAAAAAAGACATAGAAGGTATCAAGAAGAGCCATGCAGAAATAAAGAATACAATTTCTGAACTGAAGAACAGTAGAATTAATAAAAAGCAGACTAAATGAAGCAGAGGATCAGATAAGTGAGTTAGAGGACAATGTAGAAAAAAAATCCCAGACTGTACTACAAAATAAATAAAGACTTAAGAAAAACGAAGAAGGTTTAAGACAGCTGCAGGACAACATGAAACATAATAATATATATATCAAAAAAATAATAATATACATATCATAGGGATACTGAGAGGAGAAGAAAAGGAGCAAGAGATAAAAAACCTGTTTGAAAAAGTAATGATAGAAAACTTCCCAAATAGGAGGAGAGAAAAAGTCACACAAGTACAGAAAGCAGAGAGGCTCCCAATGAATATGAACTCAAGAAGGCCCATTCCAAGGCACATCATAATTAAAATGGCAACATTCAAAGACAAAGAGAGAATCCTAAAGGCAGCAAGAGAAAAACAGCAAATGTCATACAAAGGAGTGCTGAAAAGTCTGTAAACAAATATCTCAACAGAAACACTACAGGCCAGAAGGAAATGGTAAAAAATATTTCAAGTAATGAAAAACAAAGGCCTATAACCAAGACTACTCTATACCCAGCCAGGCTCTCTTTCAAAATGGAAGGTGGAAAAAAAGTTTCCCAGACAAAGGAAGAATAAAAGAATAGATCTCCTCCTAACCAGAATTACAAGAGATGCTAAAGGACCTGCTTTAAGAATAAGAAGTAAAAGAGAGAGAGAGAGGAACACAGGTACAAAGGAAGAAAGTCACAATGAATAAAATACCTATCAATAATAACCTTAAATATAAGTGGATTAAATGCTCCAATCAAAAGACATAGGGCAGTGGAATAGATAAAAAAATATGACTCCCACATATATATGCTGTCTACAAGAGACATACCTTAAAACAAAAATCTACACAAACTGAAAACAAAGAGATGGAAAAAATATTTCAAGCAAATGGACATGAAAAAAACCTTGGGGTAACAATACTTATAGATTTCAGAATAAAGGCCATAAAAAGAGACAAAGAAGGACATTTCATAATACTTAAGGGAACAATCCATCAAGAAAATATAACCCTGGTAAGCATATATGTACCCAAACATACGAGCATTGAAATAGATAAGAAAAATCTTGGAAGATTTTATAAGAAAGATATTGAAAGCAACACACTATAGTAGGGGGCTATACACCCCATTGTCAACAATGGACAGATCTTTGAAGCAAAGAAACACCAAAGATATTGAAGCATTGGACAACACTCTAGGTCAAATGGACTTAATTGATATGTATACAGAATTTTTCACCCCAAAGAAGCAAAATATACATTCTTGTCAAATGCACATGGAACATTTTCTTTTTTTTTTTTTTTCTTCTCCATTCACCCCGGGGGGCGTGTCTACCAGGCCTTGCAAGGTGCTCACCTGTTCTCTGTTACCTATCTTTTGCCTTCACCACGGGGGGCGTGTCTACCAGGCGGAGCAAGCTGCTCACCTGTTCTTCGTTACCTGTCTTGTGCCTTCACCCCTGGGGGCATGTCTACTAGGCCTAGCAAGCTGCTCATCTGTTCTTTGTTACCTCTCTTCTGCCTTCACCCTGGGTGGCGTGTCTACCAGTCCGAGCAAGCTGCTTACCTGTTCTTTGTTACCTGTCATCTCCATTCACCCCGGGGGGCGTGTCTACAAGGCCGAGCAAGCTGCTCAGCTGTTCTCTTCTTGGAACATTTTCAAAGATAGACCCCATGTTAGGACACAAAACAAGCCTCAACAAATTCAAGAAAATTGAAATTATATCAGGCATTGTCTCAGATCACAATGGATTGAAAGTAGAAACCAACCTCAAGGGGAAAAAAATTCAAACTCATGGAGTAATGAATAATATGTTATTAAATAATGAATGGGTTAAAAATGATATCAAGGAAGAAATCAAAAGATTCTGGAACAAATGATAATGACCACACAACAGCTGAAAACCTATGGGACAGAGTGAAGACAGTCCTGAGAGGGAAATTCATAGCAATACAGGCCTACCTAAAAAAGGTAGAAGAATCTCAAATAAATCTAATGCTATAGATACAAAAAGCAGAGGAACAACAATAAACAAGGCCCAGAGCAAGTAGAATGAAGGAAATCATCAGGGTCAGAGCAGAATTAAATGACATAAAGACTAAACAAACAATTCAAAAGATCAGGGGGACTACTGGCCAAGATGGAGGCCTAGACAGACACACTGGGTCTCCCTCCACAACTAAGGAATACAACTACTTCAAAACTAGACATAACCAGAAGTTCCAGAAAATCAAACCGTATGGAAGTCCAACAAACAAAGAAATAAAGAAGAAATACTCATCCAGAGAGGTAGGAGGGGCAGAGCTGGGTGGAGAGGACATGGTGTGGTGGCAGTGGCAGTGGTGGTGGTGGCAGCAGTGGCAGTCTGGCGGAAAGTGCAATAAACATCTTAAAAACTGAGGAGGGATGACTGGAGAGCATTCTCAGCTCCTGAACAGTCCAAGGAGATCACAGTCCCAATGCCGGGGAAAATCAAGTCTCATTGCTTCTGACAGTGCAAACCAGAGGCAGTTGTGGTGGAGGAAGAAACTGCCAGTCTCTCAGCAGAGACTGCTGGTTTAAAGGGCCACCACAGTCTTGAACATCCGCCAACCCACAAACTCTGGGAACGACAGCTAGGGCAACAGCTAAAGGCAGCGCCATTCCCGTACGGAAGTGGGAGAAGTGCCTGGAAAAGGACCAAATGCTGAGCAAATGGCATTGTTCCCTCTCTGACCCCTCCACTACATAAAGTGCCACGAGGTAGTGAAATGGGTCAGCCTGTACTGAATACCTAAGGCTCCACCCCTTATAACATAACAGGAGCGACAACTTTACCTAAGACACAGAAGCAAACAAACACAGGAGCCTGTCAATATGAGGAGAAAGAGAAGTATGGCCCAAAACAGGGAATGGATCAAGGTTGCTGTGGGAGAACTAAGCGACAAGGAGATAGCTAACCTAACAGAGAAGGAGATAGCCAACCTAGAAGATGCAGAATTCAAAACACTGGTGATAAAGATGTTCACTGGCTTGACAGATATGCTTGAGTATGGCAAATGCATAAGGGAAGAAGTGAAAGCTATGCTAAATGAAACGAAGGAAAATCCACACAAAACCAATGGTGAAGGGAAGGAAACCAGGCTTCAAATCAATGGTTTGGAACATAAGGAAGAAAAAAACAATCAAATAGTACAGAATGAGGAAACAAGAATTGAAAAAGTGAGGAGAGGCTTAAGAACCTCTGGGACAACTTTAAATGTATCAACATCCGAATCACAGGGGTGCCAGGAGGAGAAGAGGAAGAGCAAGAAATTGAAAACTTATGTAAAAAAATAATGAAGAAAAATTCCCAAATCTGGCGAAGGAAATAGATATACAAGTTCAGAAAGCATAGAGAGTCCTAAACAAGCTAGACCCAAAGAGGACCATACCAATGCACATCATCATTAAAATGCCAAAGGTTAAAGATAAAGAGAAAGTCTTAAAGCAGAAACAGAAAAGCAGAGTTACATACAAAGGGGTGCCTATAAGACTATCAGCTGATTTCTCAAAAGAAATTTTGCAGGCAAAAAGGGACTGACAGGAAGTATTCAATGAGATGAAAATCAAAGACCTACAACCAAGATTACTTTATCCAGCAAAGCTATCATTTAGAATGGAAGGGCAGATGAAATGCTTCCAAGACAAGGTAAAGCTAAAAGAGTTCATTATCACCAAGCAATTATTATATGAAATGTTAAAATGACTTATTTAAGAAAAATAAGATAAAAACTATGAACACTAAAATGACAACAAACTCACTACTATCAACAACTGAATAAAAGAAATGGAAACAAAATCCAACTAAGCAAACCAGAATAGAAACAGAATCATAGGTATAGGGATCATTTGGAAGGTTATCATCTGGGAGGGGACAGGTGAAGAAATTGGGAAATGGTGCAGGGATTAAGAAGCATAATTTTTTTGGTACAAAATAGACAGGGGGAAGTTAGGGATAATATAGGAAAGGGTGAAGCCAAAGAACTTATTTGCATACCCATAGACATGAAGTAAGGGAGGTGGAATTGCTGGGCAGGGGCGTACTGAGCAGAGGGGAGCAAAGAGGAAAAATTGGGATTACTGTAACAACATAATCAATAAAATATACTTAAAAAACAACAACAAAAGATCAATAAAACCAGGAACTGGTTCTTTGAAAAAGATTTTAAAAAATTGACAAGCCTTTAAACAGACTGATCAAGAAAAAAAATAGAGTGGACCCAAATAAACAAAATCAGAAACAAAAGAAGAGAAATTACAACCAATACCACAGAAATACAAAAGATTGTAAGAAATTACTACAAACAATTATATGACAAAAAATTGACAACGTGGATGAAATGGATAAATTTCTGGAAACATATATTCTTCCAAAACTGAATCAAGAAGAGCAGAAAGCCTGAATAGACCAAAAACAACTAGTTAAATTTAAGCAGTAATCAAAACTCTCCCAGCACACAAACACTGTGGACTAGATGTCTTCCCTGGCGAATTTTACAAAACGTTTAGGGAAGAACTAACTTATCCTTCTCAAACAATTTCAAATAATCCAAGAAGAGGGAAAACTACCAAACTCTTTTTATGAGGTCAGTATTACCCTAGTTCAAAAACCAGGCCACAACACAATGAAGTGGGATTCATTCCACATGTGCAAGGATGGTTTAATATTCACAAATCAATAAATGTAATATACCACACAAACAAAATGAAAGACAAAAATCACGTGATCATATCAAGAAGCTGAAAAAGCATTTGATAAAAGTGCAACGTTCATTTATGATGAAGACACTAAGCAAAATGGGAATAGATGGAGCATACCTCAAAATAATAAAGACCATATGTGAGAAACCTAAAGCCAGTATCACACTCAATAAACAAAAACTAAAAGCATTTCTCCTAAGATCAGGAACAAGACAAGCATGTCCATTCTTTCCACTCCTATTCAATATAGTCTTGGAATTTCTAGCCATAGCAATCAGACAAGAAAAAGAAATAAAGGTATTAAAATTGGAAGAGAAAGTAAATCTGTCATTATTTGTGGACCTATAGACTCCACTATAACCTACTCAACCTAATCAGTGAATCTGGCAAAATAGCAGGGTACAAAGTCAATGTTCAAAAATCAAGGGCATTTCTGTACACCAACAATAAAATATCAGAGATAGAAACTACAAAAAAATTCTCATTTACTATAGCAACAAGAAAAATAAAATACTTAGGAATAAACTTAACCAACGACGTAAAAGACCTGCACTCAGAAAACTAAAGAACACTGAAGAAAGAAAGTAAGATACAAATAAATGGAAGCATATACCATGTTCATGGATGGGAACAATCAACATCATTAAAATGTCCATACTACCCAAAGCAATTTACAGATTCAATGCAATCCCTATTAAAATACCAGTGATATATTTCACAGACCTGTAACAAATATACAAAAATTTATATAGAACCAAAAAAGACCTCAAAGAGTAACAGCAATCTTGAGGAAGGAGAATATAGTAGGAGAAATCACAATATCTGACATCAACTATACTATAAGGCCACTAAAATCAAAACAGTTTGACTTCTGGCCAAGATGGAGGCTTAGACTGACATGCTTGGTCTCCCTCTATAACTAGAAAGGAACACAACTACCTCAAAACAAAAGATAACCAGAAATTCCAGAAATTAAAACTACGCAGAAGCCCAATGTATGAAGTTATAAACCAGCAGTGCTCGTTAGACAGGTCGGAAGAGCAAAATTGGGCAGTGCTGTTTGGGGTAGCACCAGGGACAGCGCCAGGGAGAGCAATCCTGGCTGCAGTCGAGCCCCAGCAGCTCGAGACCCCAAAGCTGGGAAAGGCAGCCCCCACATTGCCTCGGATGGTGAGGCCCAGAGGGTGGGAAGACGGATCCTGGTCTCCCAGCAGCGAATAATGGCAGGATTCCATCTTGGACCCCCACTCCCAAACAAAGCACCACAGCGCCACATAAAAGGTTGCAGATCACCGCCGGTCTCCCGGCTGTGACAAGTATACAGGCTCCGCCCCCTATAGCCTGCCCAAGAAGCACAGCAATACACAAATCTGTCAAAATGAGGCAGAGAACTATAGAAATCCCGGTGACACTGCTCACAAGGCAACAGATGAAGAATCTGACAGACGAACAAATAAGAAACCTTTCAGAGGCTCAATTCAGAGCTATAGTCATTAGGTGGCTTACAGAATTAACAAAAGATTTGGAAAAAGATGAGAAAGGATTGAAAACCACTCATACTGAAAAGAACGAAAAGACATACAAGTCGTAGGGAAATAAAATCCAGAGATCAAATCAACAAACTGGAACATAGGGAAGGAACAAACAGTCAACCAGTGCGGAAAGAGGAAACAGAAAGCAAGGAAAGTGAGGAGAGGATCAGAAACCTCTGGGACAGCTATAAGAGATCAAACATACGGATTATAGGACTGCCAGAGGGCAAAGAAGAAGAACTAGAAATTGAAAAATTATGTGAAAAAGTAATGAAGCAGAATTTTCCAAACTTGGGGAAGGAAATAGACTTACAGGTCCAGGAAGCACAGAGAGTTCCAGAAAAACTGGACCCAGGGAGAAACACTCCAAGACACATTATAATCAAATTGTCAAAAATTAAATATAAGGAGAGAATCTTAAAAGCAGCAAGAGAGAAGAAAAGAGTTATGTACAAAGGGGTTCCAATTAGACTATCAGCTGACTTCTCAAGGGAGACCCTGCAGGCAAGAAGGGACTGGCAAGAAATATTCAAAGTAATGAAAAGTAAAAACCTACAGCCACAAATACTCTATCCAGCGAAATTGTCATTCAGAATAGAAGGGCAGAGAAAGTGCTTCCAGGACAAAATAAAACTGAAAGAGTTCATTAGATCCAAACCACTGTTATATGAGATGTTAAAGGGACTGGTTTAGAAGAAGGAGGATTAAAACTATGAACATTAAAATGAAAACTGCATCACAAGAACCAACAACAGAAGCTAGGGAATAGAAACAAAGGCAAACTTAATGGGCAATGAGAGTGGAAAAAGAACTATAGGTATGGGGAACATACTGTGAGGAGGTTAGCAGGGAGGGGGAAAGGGGAGAGGGAGGGAGATAGTATAGGAATAAAGAAGCATAGTAGAAAAAAATGGAATAGACAGGAAGAGGTTGAGAAGAACTATATGTACAACCAATGGACATGGACTAAAAGGGGGGAACAACTGGAAGAGGGGGGCACCGGGTGGAGGGAAGTAGAGGGAAGGAAAAGTGGGACAACTGTAACAGTATAATCAATAAAACATACTCAAAAATAAATAAAGAAATAAAACATTAAAAATAAAAGTCTTGTACTGGCACAAGGACAGACATATAGATTAATGGAACAGAATAGAGAACCCAGAAATAAACCCATGTCTATATGGTCAACTAATATTTGACAAAGGGGGAGGAAACATAAAATGGAGTAAAAAGAACCTCTTCAACAAATGGTGCTGGGAGAACTGGACAGTGACATGCAGAAAAATGAAACCAGACCACCAACTTACACCATACACCAGAATAAACTCAAGATGGATCAAAGAATTAAATGACACCATAAAAGTCCTAGAGTAAAACATAAGCAGGAAATTTTCAGATATCCCATGTAGCAATATTTTCACCGATATATCTCCTAAGATCAGAGAAGGAAAACTCTGACTCCAAAAAACCTCCGCTGCCTTGCGGCATACCTCTTCAGGGGAAAGGCTAGGGGAGTAAACCCCGACAGAAAATCCGGAGCCGGAGTCCCTAAGGCGGTTTGACGTTGCAGTCATCACTGGCAACTCCTGCGGCGCACCTGAAGCCAAGCTGTATGGACTCCGTCTTTCCCTTGGACCCTTCAGCTGCGAAGAGAGGGGGGGTCTGCTGCATGGGCAACAGCAGACCCTCCATATCACCCTGCCCAGGCTCTGTAGCTTCAGCTTCACTGGAGAGGACACTCCAGTGTCATCACAAGATGTCGATTCAACATGGGAGGAGACAGATACCGTGTCACTCCCGAATTGGACTGCACAGCCATTCTCGGCGGTGCAGATAGACTCTTAAGAAGCTACACCATCGTCTCTCGAGACGGATGGCTGCCGACGACGACGACGACGACGATATCTCCTAAGGTAAAGGAAATAAAGGAATGAGTAAACAAATGGGACTACACTAAACTAAAGAGTTTCTGCACAGCAAAAGAAAAGACCAGCAAGATGAAAAGGGAACCAATAATATGGTAAAACATATTTGCCTATGATACCTCAGACAAGGGTTTGGTCTCCAAAATATATTTAAAAATTAACAGTCAACACCAAGGAGATGGACAATCCAATTAAAAAATGGGCATAGGACCTGAACAAACAGTTATCCAAAGAGAACATACAGAGGGTCCATAGGCATATGAAAGAATGATCAACATCACTAGCCATCAAGGAGAGGCAAATAAAAACCACAATGAGTTACCACTTCACACTAGTTAGAATGATTATCATTAACAAATCAACAAACAATTTGTGCTGGCAAGGATGTAGAGAAAAGAGAACCCTCATGAACTTTTGGGGGGAATGCCGACTAGTACAGCTACTATGGAAAACATTATGAAATCTGATTCAGCAATTCCATTGCTAGGATTTTACCTGGAGAATTCTGAAACACCAATTCAGAAGATCCTATGTACCCCTATGTTCACAGCAGCATTCTTTACAATAGCCAAGTGCTAGAAACAACCTAAGTGCCCATCTGTAGATGAGTGGATCAAAAAACTGTGGTACACTTACACAATGGAATACTCCCGTCGGCAGCCGTCCGTCTCGAGAGACGATGGTGTAGCTTCTTAAGAGTCTATCTGCACCGCCAAGAATGGCTGTGCAGTCCAACTCGGGAGTAACACGGTATCTGTCTCCTCCCATGTTGAATCGACATCTTGTGATGACACTGGAGTGTCCTCTCCAGTGAAGCTGAAGCTACAGAGCCTGGGCAGGGTGATATGGAGGGTCTGCTGTTGCCCATGCAGCAGACCCCCCCTCTCTTCGCAGCTGAAGGGTCCAAGGGAAAGACGGAGTCAATACAGCTTGGCTTCAGGTGCGCCGCAGGAGTTGCCGGTGTTGACTACAACGTCAAACCGCCTTAGGGACTCCGGCTCCGGATTTTCTGTCGGGGTTTACTCCCTTAGCCTTTCCCCTGAAGAGGTATGCCGCAAGGCAGCGGAGGTTTTTTGGAGTCAGAGTTTTCCTTCTCTGATGTGCCCTGACTGGAAGATCGAACCAGCGACACTTAGCTCGCAGGCCGACGCTCAATCCACTGAGCCAAACCAGCCAGGGCTCTCAATGGAATGGAATACTATACAGCAGAAAAAAAGGAACTCCTACCATTTGCAACAACATGGATGGAACTAGAGAGAATTATGCTTAGTGAAATAAGCCAGGCAACAAAAGACAATTGATATTTTAAGAGAACCCCTGGGCTGCTCTGACTGAAACAGAACCCACAAGCTGTTTAGTTGGGGGCCCGATTACCCACCGCCAGAATTATAACTCTCAATACCAGAGTTTAGTGAAAAGAAAAAGAATTGTTTATTTAACAGTTATATAGATTTATATTATTTGCGGATTTCTGCCCTTAAGTCTTATGTTCCTCAAAACACCCACAAACACACAGTTCTGCCTCCCCCTACCAAACCAGGCTAGTTTTAGAAAAATTAGAGATACTATTTCCCTACTTCCTAGACACAGTTCGGCTTTACTGGTAGCTGCCAATCATTCAATTCTGATTGGGGAGGTCTTTCTGTGTTGTGGTGCCTTCCAGCTCTTAATGCAGTACCGCATGGATTCTCAGCCTCCTTGTAAACTGCCTTCTTCCTGCAAACTGCGTGTATCTCCTCTCCTTCTCAAAACCATATGGTGAGAGCCCTTCTTAAAGCAGCCTGGAAGCCTCCCTTAAAGCAGTCTGGGGACCCCCGCTAAAATGTCTGCAGCTGCTTTTAAATACCTGACTGCATCCTCTGATGCAGTGGGTGTAGCCACCAGTTCTGACCATTCACAGAACCCTACGCAGGCTCTGTAGGCTCTTTCCATACCACCCCATGGTCCAAGACCCCTCCCATCTTCCTGGGCCTTGGAAATTTCAAAGCAGATCTTTGTGCAACAAAGTTTTCAGTCACTAGCCCCAGGCATGCAAAGGCATCCTGAAAGCTGCTTCCTTCTCCCTATCTCCCAGCTGCAAACTCTGGGGTTTGTTTTTGGACTCTCCCATTTCTGTAACAATTCACCTAATACAGGAAATTAATGAACAACAAAAACAAATGAGCAAAATTGAACCAGAGGCATGTAAACAAGGAGTAGACTAATAGAGACTAGGGGCAGGAGGGACGGGGAGAAGAGGGATAAGAAGAGGTAGGGTCTAGTCAAGGAACTAGTATAAGTGCCCCATGGACATGGACAACAGGGTGGTGATTGTGGGAGAAGTGGTGTGCGGTTTGGGGGGAGCAATGGGGGACAAAGTGGGACAAGTGTAATAGAAAAACAATAAATAAATCAAAAATTTTTAAAAATTCACCTTTCAAAATGATTTGATTCAGCTGTTCAGAGCCAGAAAAGCCCCAGGTGAGTTCTCAGTGAGAACTGGCATCTGCTCAAGTGGAAGAATTGCTTCTTTGAAAAAGAAAACTCATGTGAACTGGGGAGGTAGACCTGTGTGCTCGGCTGCCTCTGGTAGGCTGGATCCCCAGTGAACGGCAGGAAGTCCTGGGATCATGTTGGCTGATAAAATCTTGTGGGATCGTGAATTGCTTGTGCCAAAGAGGGGCTATTTAGCCATGACACAGACAAAACAGGAAACACACACACATTTTTAAAAAATAGCAGTAGGCAACAGTGCTTTTGTTGGCTTTAGTCAACAGACCTTAAACCCTTCACCTTTTGAAAACTTACATAATAGAAACATTTGTATGTCTTGTCAAACTCACTTTTCCAACACACAAAGGCCAACTCCAGAAGTAAAAACCCCAAATTCAGCTTTTGACAGAAATATTGGTTCAGAGCCAGAAGGTTGTAAGAATTTACATTCTTTTATCTAGACCAAAGACTCTTAGGTAAGGGGGGAGGCAATGCTGTTTATTTTTCTGGCTCCAAGAGTAGAGCCTCAAATATAATATAAAATAGGTAATATAAAAAGACTTTATAAATCAAAAACACTGTCTGGTTAGGCTTATGCTTTGTAAACTTTGAAATACACATCAGGAATCCTTGCTAACTTCATTTCCTCTTGGTTTCTTCATCAGCATGCTGCTCTAGTCTCTCCTCAGTTTGTTTTCCTTGATTCCCCAGACCATCCCGCAGCAGGTCAGTCTGACTGCAATTACCAATGAACCTTGCCTTTGTCTGCAATGTGGCTCAGAGGAATGTGTTTGCCTTTCTTCTCCTGGTGCAGTGGAGCGGACAGGGCTAAGCAGTGAACTGCACAACTTGCTAATCAAATACATGTCGATCACTGTGACAGGATGGTCTAAATCTCACAATAACACTTCACTCTGTAGGAATGGCTTCGCTCTTTGGTAAACCTTTCTTTGGAAAGTGGTGCAGTGCATAATAGACAGTTAACTACAAATAAGGGGTGCCTAGCATTATCAAACCTAATGAATCACCTACCTGAAGGGTCACCTACCTACCATTTCGCTTGAGAGCGATGAGATCCAGGATGTAAAGCCATTTGCCCAGGCTCAGTAATCTGGGAGAGTGGTGGAGTCTGGACTGCTCCTGTGTTGGTAAGAGAAGCTTGAGAAAAACTACCCAGCCACTGAGGCATGGTGGGACCCCTTCCATACAGTACAGGCACTGCTTCTTCATCATTCCTGTCTTGCCAGCACAGTGAAGCCTGTGCTCTGTAGACATTCTGATGGGAACTTCTTTTTACATTCATCTTCCCGCCTTTGACTGTCAGTCACTGGTCCTAATTCTGTTGCCTGAATTGAAATAGAGTAAGTGCATTCTTTCTTCCATGTGATAGCTCTTCAAAAATCCTGAAGCCTCTAGAATATTCTCGCAAGTCTTGACTTATCCAGATTAACCACATTCCTTTGAGACTTTCTCAAACTTTCCAGACTTTTTTCCTGTCTTTTCTTCTGATGTGTTTAGAGTCATCCATCATCATTTAAAGTTTGTTTTTTTTTTTTGATTGAGTGATTTTTAGACAGAGAGGAAGAGAGAGAAAGAGAGAAGAACAATTATTTGTTGTTCCACTTATTTATGCATTAATTAGTTGATTCTTGTATGTGCCCTGTCTGGGGATCAAACCCACAACTTTGGCATATTGGGACAATGCTCTAACCAACTGAGTTACCCAACCAGGGCCATCATCACCCTTAAAACTTCTTGTTTGACATGGGTCATGATGTTTCAGACAGTGATCTAACCAGTGTCGTGCAAGATGTCCTGTGCCATGTGCTTCATGTTGTGCACACATATTGCTTTTACCTGTCCATAGGTCCTCTTTGGTTTTTGGTTTTTTATACATAAACCATTATTTTTATATATTTATTCAACTATTTGATTCTTGACCTTATCAGTTATAAAATGATTTAAGGTGACTGTTAAAAATATAATAGAACCATATGTAAATATATTAATTGAAGAAACTAGCAAAGAGATATAAAGCATATGAAAAATACAAAAATGCAAAAGTTATACTATTGTCAGCTCAAATGCATTCCAGAAGATCCTGTAACCCTGCTAGAGGTAGGCCACACATTTGGCTTTGAGTCTCCTAGAGAGAGAAACGCTCACAATTAAAACCAGGACACAGGACTTGAGCAGCAAAGCGAGGCGTTTATTCACGAGTCTGCAGAGTCCTGAGCACCCTCAGCCAGGAGAATGTGCGCGAAAAGTAGACAAAGAAAGCTGGTTTTATAGTAAAGTGCCCCACCCTAAAGTGAAATTGCCTCTGTAAAGTGAAATTGATTAGCTTCCCCACCCTAACATGATTACCTCCCCCACCACTCTCCTTTTCCCCATTTCTCCATTACTGGTTACTCCGGAGTTACAATCTAACTTGATCATCTAAATGCCCCTATTGTGATTTGTAAATATGCTAATGCTGTCAACTCCCTTCTCAGAGGTCCTCTAATTACATTTGCCCTTGAGACCCTTTAATTACATTTGCCCTTTGTTACTAATGACTTTCTACTGGTTTGGGAGTCACTATGTCCTTGTTTCTTACACTAGCAACAAGTGAAAAGATGGTAACAATCGCTTATGTGTTAGAGTGTACCTAAATGAAACACAGTGATTGAGGACAATTATAGATATTCCTGCTGCTAAGACCTAATAGAAACATTTTCTCTTGGTCCTGTCAGGGGCCACTGTGAGTATACCCTCAACAGCATTGCTAGATCAAACAAAGTGTGTTTCTTAAGGTTCTGGTAACTTACCAGTCCTTGCACTGCTTCTGATTTTATGCCATAGTCAATATGATGTTCTTTAGCACTTGATTTTTAACCATATTTTATCCCTCCTCCATTTTAATGTGTAGTTTTAATGTGTAATTCTTATTTAAAAAAGGAATTTGGAGAAACTGTGTGGGGACATCTGTCATTCAATGCCTCTTAATTTTCAAAGTTTTGTGATTTTCAACCCTTTTGTTATTGGATCACATTCTTGTGATATTCTCCCAGGACCTTATTATTATTGTTGTTGTTTTTGTTATTATTTTAAATAAGACATGCTTTGAGGACATAGACATTTTCAGGAACCTTTCTGTTCTGATATTTGAGTTCAAGACAGGTCTAGCTGGAAACCTGCAGTTATGCTGGGTATCTGCTCCTCTAAGGGTAGAATAATCAGAATCTCCTGAAGTCCTAGATTCTAGGTGTCTTTGTTCAAGGGGTTCCTTCTATGCCTGAGCCTGAGAGTCTTTGGTGATGGAGAGAGAGAATAGTCTGTGAATATTATTCTGGTCAACAGTGACACAAGGATCTCTCCATCATTATGATCTACTCAAAAACTATTCAAGTGCACATTACAGTGAGCTGTTTTAACAGCTTATATTTAGATTTTTGCCTCTAACCAATGTAACTGACTGCTTCCGTGGCCTCCTTTTCTCTCCCACCCCACCACCCAATCCACTGACACCCCTCAGCACTGAAACCTCTCAGAGGAGGTTTGTCCCAGGTGTGGAACCACTTCTTTTTGCCATCCTAAAACCTGACTTCTTTGCTTTGCTTTGCTTCCATTTCCTCACTTTCTACTTGCATCTTCAGGAATCATGGGGAAACAGCATCTCTCTTCTTAACGTTACTATCATCCACATCTATATGCATTTGTGTCCTCTCACAGGCAAGCTGCCACAGTTGAGTTTAATGAATTCTAATTATCAGTATCTCTAGATCTTTTTACATCTCTATGAGTCTCTGAATGCTTTAGAAAATTGTTTATTTAGCTTAGGTTAGTAAATTCATTTGAAGAGAGTGCAGTTCCAGACACTGTTGAGAAAGAGAGAGAGAGTGAGAGGGGGAGAGAGAAACAGAGAGACAGAGAGAAAGAAGGGAACTTTAATTGTGGGGTTTTTCCCTAACATGGTAAATAGATTAACATAAAGGGTACATAATATTTGAGTCCAGAACTTTGAGGTGATCCCCTCCAAACAAACTCCAAGTTTTCCAATGAAAATGTCCAATACTTTAAATTTCATTTTGTACATAAGTCCTCATAAGCACAAATTTTTGAGACAATTTTCCCAGTTAAGAGTGAGAGAAAAACAAGACTCCAATAGTATCTGGGTCTAGTCTGGAAAGTCAAATCAGATTCAATTTTTAGTCTTGAACTGGATCATTAGAACTCTTAACTTGCAATATAAGTAGTGTTATGGAGCATTAGCGAGCAAAGAGGACACGAGGCAATTTAGAAGTAAATTTATGGCGCTTATTTACCTGGCCAGGGACGGGTCTTCCCACTTTCAGAAGCAGAAGATGGGAGAGCCGCCCTGCCTTACAGACTAAAAGGTTTTTTAAAGGCAACAGAACTATTCCTATGTCCTTGAGGTAACTAGATAACAACAAAAGAAAAAACTACACAGGCGTGAGAAACTACATATATACATATTTTCTAATTTAGAAGGAACTTCAGCTGATAAATACTTGGCCGGACACTATTCTCATGTCCTTGGGGTGGCCAGATAACAGCTAGAGTCAGCTAGCAAAAGGGGGGCTCAAGGTTGCTAGGATATGTGAGTAAAAAATAACTTGCCACTGAGGTAAAACGCAAAAGATGGCAAAGAGTAAAAAATAACCTATTACAAGTAGCAATAGTTCCTATTTTGTTTTCATTTAACATGACCCAAACCTAGAACAGGAGGAGGGGAGAAGGGTTCGTGCACCTTGATGAAATCAGCTGGATGGAGAGTTCATCCTTGTATGTTGGAGAAACCACTGTGATCATTTCTGAGAGCTCGGGTGAGGGTTGGGGTATGTGGCAGTGCCTGGCAACTTCTCAGATGTGTACTTCTTGCTTGCAGAAAGCTGTGCAAAAACATGAACAATATTAGAAAGTTTAGCAGCACTGTCAACCTAAAAACACTATGCATGCACTAAACACACAAACAGTAAGATTTCTGGAGTTGTAACAAACCATACATTTAGTAGTATCCCATTAAATTACCACATAGTACTGTGATGTGGGGAGTGTTATTATCAGTAACATGATCCCCATTTTCCAAATGATAAGACAAGTTCAAAGAGTGTAAGTTATGTTTGCAACAGGAGCATTGAACCATGTAATTGAGACCTACTGGTCTCATTTGGTTATAGAACCACCTTCAACTATTTCTTTTCTCACCCTCAATACCCCAGGACTACCTGGCACCAAATTTGGCCTCTCTTTGCTCCTTCTTGGCACATAGTGTACATTTACCTTGATAGTGGACGTACCTGGAAACACTGGGGCTCCCAGAAGCAGTTGCCTGAACTTTGAAGAATTGGGTCCATGACTCCTGGTAGCTGTCCACTTGGAGGACTGGGTAAGAGGGGTGACTTTTTAGAAGATGACACATTCTTTGTTTTTATTGGCACTCATGGTGCTGACCTCATTTTGGCCGAATTAGCACTGGTAACTCAATGATAAGAGCACCAAAGACTTCATCTCATACTGTGTGGAATTGTTGAGTTATTGAGTGTTCTCTTCATGGCCCCTTAAACTATGTAAAATAAATCTCTATCCTCAGCAAACATACTTAGGGTTTTTCAGTCCCCATGCCCCACTGAAATGTCAAAGTCTGACAGAAAGGCATGGTTTCTCCTGTTAGGGAGACTTGATTCAGCAAATCAGTAATGCATGCATACCAGCTGGAGGCTTCACCAGAATTCCTGGGAAAATACATAGCCTTCCATCTAGTATTGCCATTACATATTAGCAGGAAAATCAACCTGATTTGAAGGTCTAAACATCTCATAGATGTATGGAATCCTTGGATGTCCCAAAATAGCATACTGAGTTTCAGTACTCCTTTGTGTATGGAAGGGCAGCTGCCCAGAACACCTCTTCCCAGGGAGCTCAGCTGTACAGAGCAGCCATTGCAGGGAACAATCTGGTATGAGGACCACACTTGTGTTTTTCCTCCTTGGGGAAAACGTTTTGTTGGGTGTTTAACCCGATCTTTGTAATCACTTTTTTATAAATGAAAAAAGTTGAAGCCTGGAATGCGTTTCTTTCTAAGCCAAACAAAATCAATGTGGGGGGCATTAGAAGAGAGAAAGCCACCTTTAAATGGCCATTGCACCATCGGAGTGAGTACAAGGGGCAAGGGACAGGAGTGGTGACCTCTGAGTTGGGTAGAGGCATTGTCATGCACATGGCTATTTTTCATGGGAACTGAGAGCTGAGTGAGTCAAGAACTACCTGGTTGTCATGACTGAGTGGGGAGACATCTGAGATATTATGGTGCTTGCAGAGTAAACAGGAGTACGTACATCTGTTGAGCTTGGGTGCTATCTGAGCTGGGTGGCTAGCAAAACAGGCAGGAAGTTGGCCTTTCAAAGGAATGGGAGGTATCTGGAGAGGTGGCCATACTGTCCAGCTGGGCTTAAGGCAGTGGTTCTTAACTGGAGGTGATTTCCCCTCCACCAAGGACATTTGGAAATGTCTGTTTTGGCTGACACAGCTGAGGTAGGGATTGCTACCGAAGTCTCGTAGATAGAGGCCAGGACACTACTAAACCCCTAAAATTTTTAGAATAGTGTCCCACAACAAAATCATCTGGATCAAAATATCAGTAGTGATGAGATTAAGAAACCTTGGCTTAAGAGTTTGTTTAAACTGGTATATAATGCCAATTTTCATTTATATCTAACAATTCTCCCACTTTGGCTTAAGATTAATTTTCTCATACTTTTCAGAGTCATTTTCCAGCTCATATAATAATGTCATGGCCTAATGGGAGAATTAGGTTTAGAAATATTCAAGCACATTCTGCCATAGTTTAGGGCCCAACTTTTTCTCCCAAGCTGAAGGCAAGCTCTGATTCCTTGGTACTTCCTTAGACTCTGTCAATCCTAATGATTTTGAAACTTCATTTCATCTGAGCCTGATTAACTCATCTCCTGCTCATCACAGAAGCCAGTTGAATGCATTGTCTTTATAAACTACTTAATAGTTTACAATTCACTTGGGACCACTAAGACCGACTCTAAAGCTGTTTCCAGGCATTCATTCTACTGTGTTTATCTTTGGTTTAGGAAGAGTGGTTGTATGTACTTCTCAGACCTAGCCCTTTTGGAAGAATCCATGGAGTGACAGCACCACATTAATAGTGTTTCCTATTAGTTATCTTCCTCTCTGAGACTCCAGCATTTTCTCACATTTATGGCTTTGAGGCTCCATTGAAAATAGAAAATGGTGTATTCTTCACCAACCCAGCCCCTTGTCCCCTGACCACATATAAACATCTGTTGTATGCTTTTTGTACGTTCGATAAGTGATTATGAACAAATGAAACTCTGTAAGACTGTCCTGAGTGACCATTTGTGGTGGGAAAAGTAAGAAATGATTTCTCTCTTTATAAGTTCTCACTTCAGTGAAGGAGGCAGGTAGACCTATAAACCATCATGATAGATGGATTAAATGCCTCAGTAGAAACATGGACAGAGTATTCATGAAAGTGGAGAAAGAAGACTGTCACTAGGACTTGGTAGAAAGGAGGTGATGGAGAGAGGGTAGGCTTTTACTGGTCTTAAAGGAGAAACAGAAAGGGATCAAATGAAATGATTGCCTAAAATTGCTTCTTTCTTCATCTAAAGGGACATATATCCAAGAAAAGAAACAATGACATCACATCTCTGCCAAAGCAACCTGGCCATTTCTCCCCCTGGCCTTCACATTCTGGTTAGGCCACCAGCTGGAGACTGAAAGCAGTGTGCAAATATCCAACTCCCTGAACCACAAGACTTCCCCCAGTCTGGACATGATATGCACACCATCTCCCCCAGTGCCCTCTCCAATCACAGTTCTCTTCATTTCTGGTTATGCAGAATGTTCTTCACTCCTTGAACCACTGTGTACTGTATCCTTTCCCCATTTGGGAAGCATCCTCCACAGGTAACTTTTCTACCTATTAAAGTCTCCCTCTTCTTTAATCAGAATATCAAAGTCCCCTTTTTCCATGAAGATGAAGTATTTTCACCCCACTCTTGTTGAAATCATTGCTTTTGTCATAGCTCATCACACTAAGAGCATTCAGGTCTATGTTTCTAATGTGTTCCCTGAGGCCATGCATAGTATTTTTTTACATACAATTGTATATTTGTACCACTCTCTCCAACTACTATTAACTTCAATGGGTATGTAGTAGGTGTTGAATAAATGTGTTCTGTTGACAAAGATGATAAGTAGTACAAAAAATTCAGTAATTTTTTCAGCAATAAATATGTACCTAACAAAAGAACTCATGTGCTTCAAAGAAATGTTGAACATTTTCAGCTTTTAATGGTGTGCTTAAACACATCAAGTACCATGGTATGAAGGGGATATTAAAGTTCAGAGACATAGAAATCAGGTTAAAGATGGTAAGTGATTAGACGCTGAAGGGAATAAGAGCATTTCCTCATTTTTGGACTAGAGCAGAAATGTCTGTAATCCAGATATTTAAAACCTGTCTGGGTAAATAGGTGGGGGATGTTTTACAGAACAGCTTGGAGCAGAGTCCTCAGGGATGAACTTGAAGTGATTATAAAGGTTATATCTAAACCCAGAGCTTTGGATGGAGTCAGTGATAGCACATCTGCTTTTGATTGCATGGGCTCTGAGCACTGGGCTAGGGCAGGATGTCGTCTGAAGGAGGAAACACAAGCTTGTCTGCAGTTCTGCATGTTCCCACAATGGGAGACCAGCTAAGCCCTGTGGCCACAGGGAAGACACTGAGACTTTGTCTCTGAGGCCCCACACATGGAAAACTTTTCATCACATTCAAGCCTCTCAGAACAAATTAAATGAAGCAGTTGGGGATGGGAAGCTGGGAAAATGGACTTGACAGGATCAGGAGATAACTGTGAATTGTGGGGTAATGCAGTAGTTAAGAAGGAAGATTCAGAATCAGAATCAGATCCAAACTCTAATTCCAGTAACACTACCACTGGCCCTTGTGTAAGCTCAGGAGTTTTGCTGATTTGTCATCTATAAATGGGGGTTTATTGAAACACTGAACACTTCATGCAAAGGATTTATATTCAGTCATGTTTGAATACTATTACTTTATAATTTAACATTGGCTTGATTCATCTGAGAAGACAAAATGACTCTAAATGCTTTGAAATTTGAAATAAGAAAGAACAAAAACACTACCCATAGTATTATTTAAAATAGTGGAACTCTTCCTCAGTGAGGAGCACTGACTTCCTGCTGGGTGCAGATGTGAAGGGCCAGATTCTCCAGCAAGCGCACTTACTACCCAGCGAGAGACAGCCAGGGCCACTGGTCATATGGGCAGAGGCAGTGAAAACTGCAAAAACACATGTGGCAAAAAACAGGCACAAGGAGGCAATGCTGGCCCCTGGAGGCGCCTGAGGCTGTACGGGAGATGGATTCCTTGGAACACTACAGAGACCAAGACTATGTAAACAGGAGATCAAAACAATGGCTTCACTGACCCTTCAGTGTGATAAATGTTTGTCCTGAATGTATAACAGGACTTAGACCACCACCATCCTTTTGTAGTCTGAGTTTTAAAAGGACCCATGAGAAAAGTCACTGGTATGGGTTCAGGGAGATCCTTTCAGCTGGCTTGTCTCTCTAGTAGCTGAACCCACCTTTTTGGGGCAGACAACCCCCTGTATTTTCAAAGCCCTGGCTGCCTGTGTGACCCTCCCAAACAAGGGGGCCACAGATCAGGCTGATTAGAGGCTTTCATCAATCTAATCCAGCTTGCCCCCGCCCCCACCCCACGGTGTGGGAAAGAGACCAATCTAGTCCAAATTACGTCCATCATCCTGGGACCACCAAAGACCATGTCTGTGCGCTCAGCAAAGGAAAGTTTAACAGAAAGAAAAACAGTGCAGCCAGGTGGGTTCAGGGTCCTAAAACCCAAATAAATGTCGCAGCTATTCCATCCATGCTCGCTACTAATCTCAGTATCAGTGAGACCAAAGCCCTTTCTTTGCCTTGGCTCTCACTGACTTGGCCCCTCACCACCTTATTTGGGGCATCTTATTTTGAAAGCAGAAAATACTGAAGAGAAAACATTTCCTGGTAAATCTCTCTTTTTGTTTAGGTCCTGCTTTAGAGTGAAGCTAATAGGCTGTTATGACACAAGAAGTCTCCCCTGGGACAGACAGACAGATCAATCAATTGATAACCTACTGGATGATTGAACACAATTCTTTAAGGTCTAACTATCTTCTACTTCATTATGAGAACCACAAATGTTATCACTTTCTAACCAGTTATCATTCTGTCTTTTCTGTCAGAAGTGCCAAATTAATGTTTGAACCCTTGCTCATGTTTCTTATTTTATTTAGGAAGCATTAGTGATTAAGCTATTTGTCTAAGAATGCTTAACTTGCTTAATTTTGTTTTCTGGCCCCTACATTGCAGTGTTTGAGATGAGAAAGTGATTATTAGCATCATGCTTGAGAGAAAGTGCTCAAACTGGCTTAAATAAGTGTCCCAAAGGGCAGGAGCAAGGTTAGTCTTAGGAGCCCAGTGTGGATCAAGCTGGGGTCATGGGTGAATGCTGTGGGTTCAAAATGCTCTGGGAGGATCTGAGAGATTTGAGTGTACACATGTACACGAGTGTGTCCATGCATGTGTGTGTGTGTGAGTGTGTGTGCACACAGGGTTGTGTGGCCGGGTTGGGAGATGATGATGATGATGATGATGGTCATGATAGAGTTGGTGACTAGGTTTTTATGGTGGTGTATGAATAGATGTCCATCTGTGGGCTGTGTGGAGCACCTCTGTTAGATACCCTGAAATGCCTCTACAAGTTATCATAAGCCATAGCACTGTGGGCTGCAGGAACTTTGGTAAGGTAGCTGCCCTGGAGGAACCCAGGCCCCAAAGGTCTTTTTCCTATTGTGGATTTTTCTGTGGTGACTACCCAGGCAGCCTGTGGACTGGAAAGCATGGCACAAGGTTTGACATGTACGCTATGTAGAGCACTCAGCAAAGCCAGACCTCAGCTGGCTCAAGCAGGCCCTTCTGGCCACTTATGATGGGGGCACATCAGGCAAGTCCTGCTCTCTATATTCAGTTTCCTCATTTGTTACCTTTCAGACACCTATTTCTCAGGGCTAAATTGCAATAAACTAAATACAATAATGCAGTGACATCTTTTTAGAAAGTAATGAACACTATTCTCTGTCGGGATTTATTGAGGCAAATGTTGCACACTTGCTGGCATCAATCCATTGCAAAGCAGGGGGCACCCTGTGAGGTGACTGAGGAATGGGCTTGAGGCCCCAGAGAACAGGCTGTGTCCTGGGGAGTCCTAAAAGAAATAGGAGAGAAAGAAGGCAGAGTGGTGTTCAGCTGTGGGAACACTGCAGTCAGAGGACTTGTTGTGGCTATTCACAGTGGGTTGGGGGAAGGTCTGCAGACCCCCAAAGAGACACGGCACCTGAGGATGTCAAGACCTTCATGCCTCCCTCAGCCTCCCACTTTAGATGTAACCAGTGTCAGGACTGCAGGGTGCTGGTTCTCATCAATTCAAGGTCAGGTCAGACCTTGTTCTCCTGATCTGGTGACTTCTGGCTGCAGATACCCAGACCCAAATTTCCCTGCTGCCTTCTCCTCACTGGGAGGTCAAGGGCAATGCCAGGCCAGACTAGGAGTAGAGAAGGCCTCTAAAGACCTGCCAGTGGTCTTCAGGAGAGAGTTTCAGGATCCAGTCTCTTCTGCTCATCTGTGACACTCTGCAGCTTTCCACAGAAACGAAGCAAAACAAAATAAAACAACAAAAAGCAAAAGGGGTCTTTATAAATATCAGGTCCCATTTATTTATTTACTGTAAATAAAATAAGGATTTTATTTCCAGGATCCACTCCTAACTGTGATAACTGAGTAGTCCTGCAGCTGCAAAATCCAAGATACGAGGACATAAGTAATGGTCGTGCTTGAGACAGTGGCCTCAAAGACAGGGAGTTTGGTACACAAAGTGTCGTATTCCAAGTTCTTGAGGTTTCCATCATGCTAAATACCTATCCAGTTGTCCAAACTGGAATCCCATTACAATGTGACCCTTGTTATTTTTAGAGTTTAGATGATATTTTCCTATTTTAGTTAATGGCCTAAGACTGAGATTTTAGTTACTTGTAATAAATTGCCTGATTTGAAAGTATGGGTGCAGAGGGACTCTGTAATTCAAGGTCTTTTTATAATACTTTTTGTTCTGGTCTGGAAAATTCCTTTAATTAACAGTGACAGTGATTAATGCTCCCATGTGCCTGTGTGCAAGTGGAAGCCTCTGTGTCTTCAGAATGATTGCACTAACAGCACTACTACAGAAAAGGGACCCCAAGCCCATGCTTTCTACCCAGAAACTGTGTGCCTACCAGTACAGCTCTGTCAAGTAGCCCCAAGTGTGAATAGGGCTGCATGCAGGGATTGCTGGAATGTGCTCAAAGCTCAGCCCTCAGATTGCTGACCCAGTGTCCCCCTTGTGGCCCAGAAAAGCAAAGGGGTGAGTGGAGAACATACTTCACATCTTTTATTTTTATTTTTCTGCTCATTATTTCAAAAGGAAAATGTGTAATATCTTCAACCAACATTTACTAAGCACTTCCCATGTGTTGGGCTTTAATGGCAGTAAAGGAAAGGCTATAAAAAGGAGAACTAGTGCATTACTGCTCCTGGGGAGTTCACAGTTTAGTGAGAGAGGTATATAACCAAGTAATGACACTCGAAGATGGTAACAGGCAGAACAGGGAGCTGTGCTGGATGGTGGTTAGAGGGCCTTATGATTCTGCAGGGGTTCACTAGGTTGAGAAGGAATTAGTAGAACTAACAAGATGTGCAACATCCCGGTGCCCAGGGGAGATGGGGGTGAGGTGGGGAGGGTAAGCTGTGGGACATGGAAAGGACAGGTAGCATGGGCTCAGGACAGGTACAATTTCTATGCCCTATAGGGTCTGGATTTTCTTTGCAGAAAATAGGGAGCAATAGCTGTTGTAAAGCAGGGAAACTGAAATGGAATTAATATTCTACAGCTGCACACATCTTGTGCAGATAACAGAGCCAAGGCCAGTGTCACATCTGAAGAGAAGCCAAGTCCATGGATGTCAGTGCCTACCCACCCTACAAGTAGTCATTTATTCTTATTAACTATCTTCTCTTTAAAAAAAAAAATTGCTATTTCATATACTTAGTATGTTCCTCACAGATATTTGCAGTTTTCTTTTACAAATCTTATTTTTCAAATTTGTCTCACCTGTACCCAACTGGACACACTTTCTGATGGTATTTTTTAAAAAGACTCTTAACAACTGGATGAACAACAAAACAGTAAAGTTCTCCACAAGTCTAAATCACATTTTTCAAAGGATACACACACACAAATCCACCCAGCCAGGCACTCTGTCTGGAACATCTACACCTAGGACCTCCCTAAATGGAGGACTGGCCCTGTACTGATCCTGCCAGAGGTCTGCTGCAGGGTCTGTGTCTGCCTCCTCACCAGCAGAGGCACTGATGTAGGGCTCACCCACCTCTGAAATATGATTCTGCTGCTCAGGTCACAGCCTGGCTTTCTGCTCACCTGTTTCATCTGGATTAAAAGATTGCAGAGTTCACTTTTATGGGGACCTAGGGGCAAATTTTATTGTTCCTGTATCCATGAGGAGAAAGCAAGGACTTCCCCCTGCACAAATCAGCAGTGTCTTGATGACTGAGGTGGTGAAATTGATTCAAAAGCATTTGTTTGGTTTCACCTAAGCTAGCACAAACTCTTATTGGTCACACCAGTCTCTGCCCCCCAGGCAGAACATTGCTTCTTTGGAAGGATACTTCTGGAAGGTGCCTGTGATAAGCTGTGCTGAGGAGATGAGGAACTCTGAAGGGAAGTGGTCATAACATGCTGTAATGTTACAGAGTGGAACAGTGGAAAGAGTTGGGTTTAGAATTAAATAGACCTGAGTTCAAAAGCTAGTTCTTCACAATTCATCATAAAACTTCAGATTAAAAACACAGAAGACACCACTAGACTCCCAAACCAGAACAAGTGAAATTAAACAGACTGATAATACTAAGTGCTGGGGAGAATGAAGAGTGATCCCTATTTTTGTTTGCGGCCGGTGGAAGAGTGAACTTGCACAACCTCTTTGGAAAGCTGAAATTATCTTCTGAAGTTAAATACACACTCATGCATGACCCCAAAACTTCTCTCCTAGGTGCGTCTCTAGCAGAAATGGGTGCTGTGCCCAGCAATGGCCTGACAAACATGTTCAAGGCAACTTGCTCATAACAGTCAATAACTGAGGAGTATACAATATCCAGCAGCAGGAAAGTGGAGGAACAAATGATGGTGTGCCCGTACAAAAAACTACACCACTGCAATAAAATATAATAAATGATCACTACATGCATCATTCTGGATAAATCTCACAGACATAATATATATAACACGTGTGACACAAAAGAGTGCCATTTGATTCCATTTATATGAAGTATAGAAGCGAGTAAAACTCATGTAGGAACACAGACTAGTGGTTACCTTCTGGGGGATCTAGGAGGAAAAAGAGGGAGGACCTCAGGTTTGTGAACATTCTATATTGAGATCTGGAAAATGGCTTCTAGAGTTGGTATCTGTAACTGTAAAATGGAATAATAAAATGTAATTTGGGAGTTCCTAGATTATAAGTGAGGAGATGCATGTTAGAGTCTACCAGAATGTTTGGTGAAAAGTAGGACTAAAGGGATGCAAGATGAGTGTATCTTCTTTCCTGGTCCTCAGTTGAAGGACCTGGCATAAAATGTAGAGTCTCAAGACTATGAGGGCCAGATTTCAGGGCGTGGGGGTGAGGGTGGGAATCTCCTGAAGTTCTTTAGCCAAGAGAAGCCCAAGTGCAGCTTTTTCCATAGCACTCCACCACTTTTCAGATGACCTTATCAGCCACATCCTCCCTGAGTAGTCCCCAGTACCTGCCACCAAAAGCTTAGGTCCGTCACCTCTTAGCAAATGGCCCATGGCCAGGGATGGACACCAAAGACCCAGGGCTCACTCCAGTAAATACAACTGACCCCAGCTGGTTCCAGCAGCTACTTTCTTACCTTGTAGCATTATCTGGCCTCTGATACCTCAGCTAGACTCTTATCCACATGCTTATTCATAGTTACACATCCAACTGTCCCATGGACTTGAGCCCCTGTAAGGAGACTCAACAATTTCTTAAAAAGACCAAATGTCCTTGGCTCACACTTTGGTCACGGTGCTTCAGATTTGTTCAGGGCTCTTCCTGAGAAAGTCCAGTCACTGCAAAGGCCTTAGCTGGGACAAGACAATCAGTTTCTCCCTAGGATCCCACCATTAATGAAAATTCACTAGCCAGAGATCCAGGTCAGGGGCTGCTGCATACTCTCACTCTCTGCTTCTTTCCATTCTCCTCCTTTCTCCCAGGTAGCCCTCTGCCTACTCAAGTGCCTCTGTGGCTTGGGGGACACATTGTGCTGCTTTCCCCCATGACAAAGTCTGTTTATCACTCTGTCCTGTGCTTATTTATAAGATATTATGTAGAAATCCTTATGCATAGTTGGAAGTACCTGTACCATGCCATGGGTGTAACAGCACATGTGTGTGGGCACACGGATACACATCACTCACGACTGCAAAATTCCCAGGTGCCAACATGGTACCATTATGATAAAATCCCATATTTAAATAGTAATTAAGGAACCAGTGTATGAAGAGTCAGGGCCACATTTTTTCTGTTCATCATTCCTGGGGTGTATCAAAAGGACCTGCATTATTAGTCCCCACCTTAGCCCCTCCAAACCACTCTGTTCTCCCTCTCTTGACCCTGGTTGATACGAAAGGGGGAGCACAACAAGGCACAAGGCTCCCTGGAAGCAGTTATTCTCTCAGGCTGGGTGGCATTGTGATGTGCTAATGGCACACCCAGGTAAGAGATAGGTCATAAATTCTAGCAGGGAGAGTGGAACTTTGCACAACACACTTGTGACCAGCACCCATCCCTTGCACTGTGTTCTGTTGACTAAAGCATTAGACCAGCCAAAATCCAATATGGAGAAAATACATCCCACCTCTGGATGGTGGATACAGAAAGGAGAAGAGTGTGAGGCTATTTAAAAATGGGCCCTGTTGAGTGTTCTACTTCAAACGCTCTACAAATCCTCTTTGTGTCCATTTTTTACCTCACTCTGAAGCAACATAGAGAAAGGAGGGCAATCCTGCTCTCACTTTTTGCCTCTTTATGGAACTCAGGAAACAAATTCTGTCATTAACAACAGCATGCCACAAGAGTTTTACCCTGAGAATACATTTTTCATTTTCCATGGAAAGCTTTTAAAATGACATTTCCTTGGAATCAGTTATAAGCATAAATATACGAGTTCACATGGTATGTCCAGTTTTCACAGCTGTATCTGTGCTAAAAAAAAAAAAAAAAAAGATGAAAAACAAAAAGAAAGGGAAAATTGGCCAATGGCTTTTGCAGCAGAGTGGAGGCCCAGCAGGGAAGTGCTCCAGCACCAGGCTGCTTCCTCCGTGAGCTCACCCTTCCAAATCAGGCTCTTTAACTAATCATGGCTGGGGTTCTGCACTTCTACTCTGGAGCTGCTGTTTTCGTTTCTTGTTCTAGTGCCCACATGAGCATCCTCTGGCAATAAAACATCCAGGAAGGAGTTATAAAAACATGTCATATCGTCTATCGGCTATAACATATGACTAATTGATTCTAGAGAATCGTTAACTGTATGACTTTAGTTAACTAAACAACAATGCCTGTTTTCACACCCTTGATATTAGCTTAGACTATTTCATGGTCTGCCCCTGCTGAGACACACTCCACATTTCTAACTGTAAATCTGGCCTCTACAGAGGCTCACATATTTGTTCCAGCTTTGTTGTGCTGGTTTTACTGCTCGTCGCCTTTTTTTTTTTTTTCAATTTATAGTGGGCAATAAACATGGAGAAAGGTTTAAGAGTGGAAAGTATTTGTTTCCAATCCATATGAGCTGGGTTTTTAATTTATCCCTTAAATAAAATAACAAAAGGTGGTTTTCTTCATTTCTTGGCTCGACATGTATCTTTGTAGGGTCCACTTAAATGACATATGAGAGAAACATGAGCTTGGGGCCTTTTTACAGAGTTCTCCAAAAGCTCTGCCAGAGTTAGATTAATTGTCTGGAAGTTTCACAAGGGTGTATGTCAGTTACAAGGAGGTTTTAATATGGAAAAGTCAAGATGACAGGCATGGGATGAGGGTATAGGTCTGAGAGAGAGAAGAGGTAGAGAGAGAGGAAAATAAAGGTATTGGAGACCAATGAGAAAAAAGTTAGAGAAAAAGAAAGTGGGGCTCAAGACTGGGAATATTTTCCCAGATTATAGTCCAAGCTACAAAGAAGGGTTTAGGGAGAGAAAGAGATCCCATTCTAGATTTATGCCTCTAGAAATTGCCTTATTGATCAAAATACTGCCCACCATGTGGTTATACATTGTCAAGGTGAAAAATATAAAAGATACAAAAAGTCACAACCTAGGATGTATGAAATAACTCTGACTTTCCATAGGTCAACTTGAGGTTGCTTTTATTTTCTTTATTTATTGTAAAGGAAACCCAGATCAATCATTAAAATTTATAATAAGAGCTTGGTATTTCCATGCTACTTACCATGTGCCAGGTCATATTCTAGGTGCTTTGTAAATTCCTTAAAGCCTCCTGAGGACCCTGTGATGCAAGTACTGCTATTATCCCTCTTCACAGATAAAACTACTGAGGCACTCCAAGGTGAATGACTTGCACAGTTTGCTCCCTTGTCTATTTGTTTGGCTGGTTCCCATATATAAAGGCTTCAACAAGCCCATAGGTGCAGGAAAAATACACTGGGACTGATTCACAAGGTGGAAGAATGTATGCCTTTTCTTTTCCTTGCCTTTTTGCACTGGCTAGATCTTTCAGAATGGTGTTGAGTAGCAGTGGTGAGGAAATATTCTTTCCTGGTTCCCAGTGTTAGGAGGAAAGCATTAAGAATTTTGCCACTAAGTATGATGCTGGTTGTAGGGGTTTTTGTTTGTTTGTTTGTTTGTTTATATTCTTTATCAAGTTGAGGAAGTTCCCCTCTAATCCCAGTTCTCTGAGACTTTTGATCATAAATGGGTGTCAAGCTCTCTCAAATGTTTTTTGTGCATCCATTATGCTCCTGTGATTTTTTTTTTCCTTTCATTAATATAGCAGGTGACATGGAACCAGCTTTGCATACCTGGAATATACTCTTCTTGGTCATGGTGTATTCTCTTTATATGTTACTAAATTCTATTTGCTAGTACTTTGTTAAAGATTTTTCCAATGACAAGAAAAGGAGAGGAGTACTCAGATTGGGTACTTCACCTGAGCAGTGGGTGAAGCTGAGTTGCCTTAAGTTTCTATTGTCTGGGCCTCACCCATCAGGTCCTGCTGAAGCACTTGCTGGGCTGCCGAGCCACCAGGACTGGATTAAACAGTGATGGAGACATAGAACAAGAGGACAGACCAGGGTGTTCTCCTCAGGGCCATTTCAAAGCAACAAAGAAATAAACAAAGTCCAAGGTGTTATGTATTCTCAAGGGAGTGTGTCAACCACAGGGAGCTGGGACTGTGTTCCATGCTACAAGGGGGGAACTCTCAAAAAACAGAATTTATTTATTAAAAACTGTGTATTTATTCCTACACATTTAAACTTCAATCACCTTCAAAGTACTTTTCATTTGATGCAATACACCTACCAAGACATTTTTTTCACTGCTCAAAACAGTGTTTGAACTCATGGATTTTGACGCCTTTTAGTGATTCTGCCATATTTTGTTTCTCCTTTTTCACATCAGCAAAACATTTCCTTTTGAGGACTTTTTTCATCCAGGGAAACAAAAACAGTTGCTCAGGGTGAGATTGGGTGAATAGGGAGGGTGGGGCATATAGGTCATGCTACTTTTGGTCAAAAACTGGTTGAACACTCAATGCAGTGTAGGAAAGTGCACTCATAAATCGTCGTCGTCGGCAGCCGTCCGTCTCGAGAGACGATGGTGTAGCTTCTTAAGAGTCTATCTGCACCGCCGAGAATGGTTGTACAGTCCGACTCGGGACTGACACGGTATCTGTCACCTCCCGTGTTGAATCGACATCTTGCGATGATGCTGGAGTGTCCTCTCCAGTGAAGCTGAAGCTACAGAGCCTGGGCAGGGTGATATGGAGGGTCTGCTGTTGCCCATGCAGCAGACCCCCCCTCTCTTCGCAGCTGAAGGGTCCAAGGGAAAGACGGAGTCAATACAGCTTGGCTTCAGGTGCGCCGCAGGAGTTGCCGGTGTTGACTACAACGTCAAACCGCCTTAGGGACTCCGGCTCCGGATTTTCTGTCGGGGTTTACTCCCTTAGCCTTTCCCCTGAAGAGGTATGCCGCAAGGCAGCGGAGGTTTTTTGGAGTCAGAGTTTTCCTTCTCTGATGTGCCCTGACTGGAAGATCGAACCAGAGACACTTAGCTCGCAGGCCGACGCTCAATCCACTGAGCCAAACCAGCCAGGGCTACTCATAAATCACCCATCATAAAATGGGCAAGTGCACTGAAAGTCTTCAAAAAAAATTAACCGAAGCTGAGCGCAGCCTCTCACAACAATTACAGCTGATGTACTGATACAGCAATACAGATGGGTTCCTGGAACACTCAGTACAAAGGGCCCATCGTCCAGAAGATAAGTTCAGTTTTATTTTGGGTCTTCCCTCATTATAAGACAGACAAGACCCACAGAAAGGAATCCACTTTCCTTTCCTTTTAGTAGTGATACAAAACTTCCCAGCAATTTTCATTGAATAGAACAAACACTTTGCAGGAATGTCATCTCAGCTATCCTCCCTGAATCTTCTCACCTTCACCAGGACCACCACTGTGAAAGTCAGTGATGTCCTTGGCCAGGGGCACCTTTCCAGACAGATCATTCCCTGCCTCATCCTGGATGTGCTTCCTGTCTTCCCAGGAATACAGGCCTTACTGTATACCTTAAACCTAATTTCCTGGGCTGACCCATTGGTAACTTCCCTAATTTCTAGGGTGACTATATAATTTATCTTCCAAACCAAGAAGGAGACACTGTTCTAAGTGGTTATGCCGGAACAACAAGTCTGAACGGGAATTGTGGGCAGACTGGGGTATACAGATGACTTAATATTTCAGTTACTCTGGGATCTGAGCTCTGATTTCACACCAGAACCCCCACCCCACCCCGCACTGTGGTAGGCACTCAAGTTCTGCCTGTATCCTTCCTTAGCAACTGAGCCCCTTCCCCCTCTTCCGGAAGCCCTCATTGCTGAATGCTCTGGAATTTCTAACAATTAAATACCTGACCCTTGAACCTCACTTCGAATCCTGAAGGCCCATTGAGATCATTCACAGATGGGAGTGTGACCTATCAGTGTCTTGCCCTTTGGCTGTTGTGTTGTGTGGCCTCCTGCAATCTTCCGGATTTCACTTCAAGCCATTCACCATGTCCCTACTGCTCCCCCTCTGTAGACCCATTTAGCAACTATACACATAATCCCTGACTCTTAGAAAACCTCTCCATCCTGTTGTTGGTACAGGGGTGATTTGAATGAGCCACCACCAGTTTGAAAACTGAGGGTTCTCAGAAAACCAAAATGCAGCCTTATTTTTCTCTCTACTATTTCTCTTTTAGAGGTTGGCTCACTAATCTCAGAGAGGTTAAGAAAGCAAGTACCCATAGCCTCTTGCAAGTAGCCTCAGGGTGGGAAACCAGTTAACCAGTTCTAGTGAGGGCATAACTTGGCTTTTGTTTATAAGAAGACTGTTAAGAATGTTTTGACTCTGGCTGGTGTGGCTCAATTGGTTGGAACATTGTCCCATAAACTGAAGGGTTGCAGGTTCGATTCCCAGACAGGGTACATGCCTGGGTTGCCAGTTTGGTCCCCGATTGGGGCCTCCATAAGAGGCAGTCAATCAGTGCTCCTCTCCCGCTCTCCCTTTCTCCCTTCCCCTCTCTCTAAAATCAATAAGCTTGTCATTGGGTGAGGATTTAAAAAAAAAGAGGAAGAATGTCCTGGGCACTGAAAGTAGAAACTTGGACAGATTTTTGTGCATCCATGTTCATTACAACTTATTCACTCACTACAGCCAAAAGGTGGAAAAAACTAAAATGTTAATCACAAGATCAATGGATAAACAATGTGTGTATATATATATATATATATATATACACACACACACTATATCTATATCTATTTATCTATCTATGTATCTATACACACACACACACACACACACACACAGTGAAATATTATTCAGCCTTAAGAAGGAATGAAATTCTGACACATGTCACAATATGGATGAACTCTGAAAATATTATGCAAAGTAAAATAAGCCAGTTACAAAAGGCCAGATATTGCAGGCAGACATTGCATGATTCTGTTACAGAAACAGGAGAGTCCAAAAAACCCCAGAGTTTGCGGCTGGGGGATGGGGAGAAGGAAGCAGCTTTTAGAATGCCTCCACATGCCTGAGGCTGGTGGCTAGTGTCTTTTTTATGCAAAATTGCTTTAATGCATCCAAAGCCTCAGGTAGATGGGAGGGAACTTGGACCAGGGGATGGTATGGAGAAAGCACACAGGGCCTGCGTGAGGTTCTGTGAATGGTCAGAACTGGTTACCGCACCCACTGCATCAGAGGACGTAGTCAGGGATTTAAAAATAAGCGGCAGACATTTTGGCCAGGCTGACTGTGCGGATTTGACTGAGGCTGAGGCTGACTGTGCGTATTTGACTGAGGCTGAGGCTGACTATGTGAATTTGACTGGGACTGACAATGCAGTGTTAAGGAAGGGACGTACCTTGCTGCTTTGAAAAGGAACAGACTGACCATGTGGATTACAAAAGGACTAACTATACAGTTTACAAGGAGGCTGAGAATCCACAAGGTTCTGGATTAAAAGCTGGTGGACCCGATAACACAGACGAGGTCTCCCCAATCAGGATTGAATGATGGCAGCTACTGGTAAAGCTGAACTGTGTTTGGAAAGTAGGGAAACGGTTTCTCTAACTTTTCTAAAACTAGCCTGGTTTGGTAGCGGGGAGGCACGGATATGTGTTTATGGGTGTTTTAAAGACCATAAGACTTAACAACAGAAATCTGCAAATAACTAAGTCTATATAACTGTTAAATGAACTATTCTTTTTATTTTCACTAAACTCTGGTATTGAGAGTTATAATTTTGGCGACGGGCAATCGGGCCCCTGACTAAAGAGCCCATGGGTTTGTTTTTCAATTGGAGCAGCCCAGGGGTTCTGTAACAATTCCATTCTAGGTGTATGAGGCACCTAGACTAGGCAAATTCATGAAAACAGAAAGTCGAAGGGTGGTTACCAGGGGCTGAGGGGAGGGAAAATGGAAAGTTATTGTTTAAAATGGGGGCAGAGTTTCAGTTTGGGATAATGAAAAATTTCTAGAGATGGACAATGATGGTTGCAAACAATGTCAATGTACTTAAATATCATTGAACTGTGCACTGAAAAAATACTTAAAATGGGAAGTTTTATGTTATGTATATTTATCACACTTAAAAAAATGTGCTTCATGTTCACTCCAAGGAGCACCATTTTGTTAAGGGTATTTCCACTTTCCACTCTATTCCCCTACTCATTTTTCCTCTTTCCTGAAGCCCACCAGCTGGCCTTAATCACCATTCTCACTGCTCTTGTTGATAAAGGGCTCCTGGCTGCCTCTGGACATGCTGGGCAAAGCCTACCTGCCTACAGAGAGTGCTTGGCTTCCTGCCCCTCAGGTGCCGATCACAGTACCTCCTTAGAGGGCATGGGGATTACTTTCACTCCTATGCAGGTTGGTGATGCCAGGCAGAGGCAATGCAATGTGCTAGCCAAGCTCTGCAATGCCACACACCTTGCACTCCAGCCCAGCTGAGCACATTGATTTCCTGCAGCAGACTGGCACTCCCTTGGCATAGCTGGTGTCCTCAGGACCCCTGGTTGCTGCTGTGGTGAATCTAGGGAGGCAGACCTTGTTAAAGGTACAGTGGGGCCTTGGTCCTTCCTTGTTTCTATGTACAGCTGTCCTGAAACATTTTCACAGGCACAGGGAGGTTTGGTTCAGAAGGGGACACCGAGGGCAGGGTCTCCACTCACATGTCATCGTCTTGCCCATGAATACCAATTCTGTCCATGAATTCACCACCAGCTGCACATCATTATGTTTAGTTGTTGAGTATCTCTGAGCACCTGAGACTTGAAGAACTGCTTTATCTCCTGTACAGCAAGCTCATATTTAGTTTTACTTTTTGATATGTTCAAACTTTCTTCAAATAGGGCACAGCTAAAGCTTATAATTAAATATTTTGATCCTTTTACCATTCTTCACAGTATCTCTCAAACAAAATCTAATGCTTTTCCACAGAAGTAAAAAAGAAAATAATTTTAGATTTACAGAAGGTTGCAAAGATATCACAGAGAGGTCTTGTGACCCTTCACCCAGTTTTCCCCAATCTTACGTGATATAGAATAATATCAAAACCAGAGGTTAATATTGTGTGGCGCTGTCATTTTATCATGTGTAGGTTGTGTAATCAGCGCTCCAGTCAAGGCTCAGAGCTGTTGCACTACCACAAGATATCCCTTTTGCATCCTCTCAAGTCACACCCACCCTTCACCCATCATCCTCTAACCCTGGCAACCACTAATCTGATTTCCATTTCTAGAATTTTGTCAATCTCAAAGTGGTATATAAACGGAACCACACAGTATGTGACTTTTTGAGATGGGCTTTTTTTTCACTCGTAATGCCCTTGATATCTATTCAAGTTGCAAGTGTCAGTAATCCCTTTTTATTATTGAAGAATATTCCACAACACAACAGTTTTGGAGGTTAAGTTTGAGCTATTACAAATGGAGCTACTGGGAATGCCTGGTATAAGTTTTCACATGTACATACATTTTCCTTCTTTGGGACAAATGCCCAGGAGTGCAGTCTTAAGTCATATGACAAGTAGATGTTTAGTTTTTAAAGAAACTGCCAAACTATTTTCTAGAGACTGTAAGACTTTACATTCCCATCAGCGATGTATGCATGTGAGTGACCCAGCTTCTCTACATCCTTGCCTGCATTTTACATTGTCACTGTTTCTCATTTTAGCTGTTCTAATAGATGTGTAGTAGTATTTACAAAGAAAGGCACAGCCTTAGTCCTTATCAAGGCTAATATCATTCCAGGGTGTACTTTTAAAGAAATAGAGATGTTTATAGTTTTTATTAAATGCTAATGACAAGATATTGACTGTGGGAGCAGGGCGTGGGCTGGGCAGAGGAGGACAAAGGAGGAAAATTGGGGCATCTGTAATAGAATAAGAATAATTTTTTTTAAATAAAAAAATATAAAATAAAGATGAGGCTATAAAATTTTAGGTGGTGGTGGTGGTGGTGGTGGTGGTGGTGGTGGGGTTTCCAGCAGAGTATCCAGGGAAATCTCATTCAGAGGGGAGCTCTTGAATAAAGGCCTGAAGGGAACCAGAATTTCAGGCAGAAAAAGCAGGCCCGAGGCAGGGAGTTCAGGTAGGAGGTAAGACCAGAGGGACTGAGTGCAGCCAGATCAGCCTGTGAGTGAGCCAGAAAGCATGTGGTGACAAGAGCAAGAGTGGGTGTCATGGAACATTTTAAAATGGCAACTCTAGCTGCTGCATTAGGAACAGATTGGAGAGAGGCAAGGGCAGGAGTGAAGAGAGCAATTTGGCAGCTGTTTTAATAATCCATCACAGAGAGGGTGGTTTGACCCTGCTGAGGACATAAGTGGGCACATTCTGAATATATTTTGAAGATGGAGCCAACAGGATTTGCTCAGACTGAATGTGGGGTGACATTAAGGGGTCTGGCATCTGGCTGTTAGATAGTCACATCAGCAGTTGGTGTGGGGACATATGAAGTCCTGATGCTTGTTAACCTCCCCAGGGTGATGTGCAGCCAGCATCTGGAGTTAGGAAGACAGGTGTGGGCTGGAGGTAGTAGCTTTGGAATCATCATTGGTGGCCTTTAAAGCCCTGATCTATGGGGTGACTCGGGATGAATGTGGATGGAATGTAGCTTCACATGAGCGTATTTGGCAGGATGTGACTTCCAGAGAGTCCCAGCTCATAAGATTTTGGAGCCTTCCCTGATGGGTGTGGGGTTCTCAAACTCCCTGTCATCATGGGAGGCAACACCATAGGGCCTTGCTCAGGGGTGAGCATTTCCTAAGAACAGAATCCTTTGTCTAGTACATGTCCCTTTATCCCTCCTGTGTTTTCCTTGGCCAGGCCCCCACTGGCTCTCTGCTGATGGGTAGTGCTGTCAGCAGGCCTCACCGTGGTACCAGTGTGCTCCCAGCACTACTGTGCCACATTGTAGGAATGCTGATTAAAGATGGAAGAGGTTTAAAAACTATTTGGAGATTGCATATCTGCTCAAATGAAACCCTTCTTTGCCTGGTTGCATACTCACTGGTCTGAATAGGAGTATCTAAAATTTTGCTTAACAGAGGAAAGTTTAATCTGATTCTGTTTGGAAATTTTCATGTAAGAAATAAACTTTCATGTTAAAAAGCTTTAGCATGTATCAAGATCACAAAAAAACTCACATGAAAAGAAAAAAAGGCAACATACTGTGAGCTTTGTTTCCAAGGGCTCTACAACCATAAGCAGAAGCAATGGAATCAGCAGTATTAGATTTCCTGCCAGCTGCTTCAAACCCACAGGAGGCTTTTTGGAATATATGAGTTGGATTTTTGCGTGGCTAAAATTTCCCATACTGTAGCCCAAATCACATTTATACCCACCATCCTTGCTGATCCCATGTCTAGCACTTACTCAGTGAAGGACTTCTGACAAATGTTCAAATCTCCCGGCCTCAGATGGGAAGGAGCAGCAGCCTGAGCACATGCTTTGTGAAAGAGGTCGAGCTTTAACATGGACACCCTGATGCTTGGTTATTGGGTTTGCTGATGCTGGAGGCCAAGCTGAACTAATGAAAACAGCTACCCCTGGCCACTGGCATGTTAAACTAGCTCACTACTGCCTCACCTACCTTTCTGTCTTCAGCCCTGTCTTCTTTGTGGAAAGCCCAAATGAGCATTTCAATCTACAGGAGTCCAGGAAAACACTCCCAGCAGGTGGGAGAGGATCACTGCTCCATCAAGGACAAGGTAAAGATGGGTCCTGAGGATCTGCTTTACTTATCCTCCCTTATGAATCCCAACTCAGGAACTCTCCCTGTGGAAAGCACACTCCAGTTATGCAACATGACCTGACATGGAGGAGATGGGTTCTAGGACAGGCTTTTCCTTCAGGATAGGCAGGTGACTGTCAACAGATTACTTGTAGATTCTTGGAAGATGTAGGCAGATGGGAGGGTGGAGAGCTGGAGGTAGCTGGCTGTCTTTCTTGACCATTGAACTCAATTACTTGAAATGTCTTAAAAAGCAAACTTAGAAATGTAGACTACTTTGTACTTCTAGGCACCTGTGGTAGCTGTGAGAGTGTTTTAGGACATATACGTGGAACGAGTTGGGGAGGAAACTAATCCCTTACAATAACAGTCCTCTCCTACTTAGCATTTGTCTTTTTCACAATCTTCAGAGCACCTGGAAGGGGCAGCATTACTGTAAGACCACAATGGAGAAAACTTAAGATCAGAGCAATTAAATGACATGCTAGTAAACTGCTGGTCCAAGGTCAGATGCAGGTTCTTAGCTGGGCTTTTTCTATCGGCAGACCTGCTTATTTTAGTTGATGTGACATGGAGACCTGGTGGAAAAGGGAGAAGACAGGTATTTTATTGGCTTCTAAAGAAGCTTTCTGATATATGCAGAATGTGACCATCCTCAGAATGCAAGGTTTAGGAAACTGGAGGGGGGAAAAAGCAAGGTGGAGATTCTGTCGGGTTGACCAAAAGGTCTATATGTTTTTTCCCATAAAATAAAAGACACATTTTTAAATTTTCACCAATAACTTTATTGTTTGGGATATTTTGAGTATGTCAGCTATCTCCCACATGGTATAATATTGATTATTCTTAATTAATGTCTTGATTTTATAGCAATCAACTTCAACTGGTCTACCTGACTGTGGAGCATCATTCAGCAAGAAATCTGCAACAGAAAACTTTGAAAACCACTTTTGACATGTTTGATCAGTTACAGCACCTCCTCCATACACTACACAATTTTTTTTGTTTCAGTTGTGTTTTTACCTTAATTGAAATAATAAAGTATAATATGCTGAAAAGTTGCATAGTTTCTTCCATCTTCAAAACTAAAATGGCTATACAAAAATTCATCAATTTTTAAAATTTATTTATTTTTTAATATGCTTTATTGTTTATGCTATTACAGTTGTCCCAATTTCTTTTCCCTTTGCTCCCTTCCACCCAGCGACCCCCTCCCTCCAGTTGTCCCCCCCTTAGTCCATGTCCATTGATTGTGCATATAGTTCTTCTCAACATCTTTCTATCTACTCCACTCCCTCCTACTATGCTTCTTAATTCCTGTACCATCTCTCTCCCTTTCCCCCGCCCCCTTCCCTATTGACCTCCCCCCAAAATGTTCCCCTTACCTATAATTCTTTTCCCACTCTCGTTGCCTACTTAGTCTGCCTTTAATTCCCTATCTTCTGTTGTTGGTTGTTGTGATACAGTTTTCATTTTAAAGTTCATAGTTTTGATCCTCTTTCTTCTAAACAAGTCCCTTTAACATTTCATATAACAGTGGTTTGGATCTCATGAACTCCTTCAGTTTTACTTTATCCTGGAAGCACTTTCTCTGCCCTTCTATTCTGAATGACAGCTTCGCTGGATAGAGTAATTGTGGTTGTAGGTTTTTACTTTTCATTACTTTGAATATTTCTTGCCAGTCCCTTCTTGCCTGCAGAGTCTCCTTTGAGAAATCAGCTGATAGTCTTATTGTACATAATTCTCTTCTTCTCTTTTGCTGCTTTTAAGATTCTCTTTACCCTTAATTTTTTACATTTTGATTATAATGTGTCTTGGTGTGGTTCTCCCTGGGTCCAGTTTTTTTTGAACTCTCTGTGCTTCCTGGATCTGTAAGTATTTCCTTCCCCAAGTTAGGAAAGTTCTGATATATTTTCACACAATTTTTCAATTTCTAGTTCTTCTTCACCTTCTGGCAGCCCTATGATTCGGATGTTGGCCCACTTATAGCTGCCCGATAAGTTTCTGCACCTCTCCTCATTTTCCTCACTTCTCGTTTCCTCTTTCTGCACTGGTTGACTGTTTGTTCCTTCCCTATGTTCCGATTTATTGATTTGATCCTTGGTTTTCTTGCCCTCACCACAATTTTTTTTGTTTTTGTTTTTAAATGCACGCTGATATGACAGCTATCACCATACAATCTAACAACATTGTTTTGAATGAAGTTAAAGGCAAATAAGTGCTACTAGGGCCATCTTATGTTTTAAAAAAATGAGAGGGAGAAGATGGTGGTCAAGTAGATAGAAGCTGAGTCCACTTGCTCTCGCCCCCAACCCAGATTCTTGGCTGATCTTCTGAAAAATAATATGAATAATCCATGGAACCTTAGCTGATATGAAGTTTGGAAGCCAAAGAAACAGAAATTTTTTCATAATAGGCAGTAAAAAGATTTTATAAATGGAAGGGGAAATACCCTGTGTGGGGGATGCCTACAGCCACAGAGAGACTAGTCAGAAATAGAAGCTTTTGTGGCTCTCTCCCCTTCCAGGAAAGGGAACCCCTAGACCTGAGCTGGGAGTGACTTGGGAGGGTATACAAAGTCAGGGAGATCCAGGCTACACACACACACACACACACAGAGTGAGCGGTATACCCTGAGAAGTAGTTCCAAATGCTAATCAGAGAGTGCCAGAGAGAGAGGGGGAGACTTTATTTCCCAAAAAGATCAGGGGCTGCAGCTGGCTTTGGTGAAGGTAGGCTGTGGCCAGCTATGACCACAAGAAACTTTTGGCTGTTTGGGGAGGTGCTGTGCAAGAAAAACTGGATAGTGCCTCGGTACTGTGTATGTGTGCCATGGAGAGACTTTTCAAAAGGATAGCTGAAGCATGCTGGGAAGGGACTCTGTGAACAGCTGCCCTCCCAGCAAAAGAAAAAGATTTAAAGTGCAGTTTGCTTCCTCTGAATAAAGTTGGACAGTGAGATCAGGAAGTTGCACAGCAAAGGGACTTCTGGGCCTTAGCCAAGAGTCGCTAAAGCAGGGTCTACATAAAACAGAGTTTGGGACTGTGTCTACTTTGAGGGCAGTGGACTGGGAATTAGGTGGGCAAGATTATAGCCAGGCAGAACCCCCTTCCCTGACAGAGTTCAAACTTCTGGGAAGGGAAGGATGTACCCAGCCCCCATATACATCCTGCAGGATTGCAAGTCCCAGTATCCAGCAGGGAATTCTGCAGAACAGGCAGGACAAGCTCAAGAACCCCCTGCAGGGTGCATACCCACAGGAGAAAGACAAGAAGAGAAACACCAAAAGGGTCCATTTTTTGTACTTCTTGCAGGGAGATAAAATACACTGGTTCTTATTCCACTGAAACCAGCAAGGCAGAGAAATCAGAAATTGGTACAGCAAGGGGGAATCAGGGGCCTGCCCAACCAGAGCTGCCAGGAGCACCAAGCAGAAAAGAGCTGACCCTCTTACATAGATTGGTCCCTCCCTTTAAACTGCCAGATAGTTCATCAGAAACTCTACATTATTGGAAATAAGCTGGGACAGATCAAGAGATATGGTGCAGGGGCAGGGAAATATACCCACAATTTTCCCAGAAGCTTGAACAGTGCGTCCCAGGGAAGACACAGGGGTCCCACCCTTCCAATCACAATAGAAGCCCACTCTAAAGGTATGTGAAGGTGGTTTCTGAGGTGCTGCCTGAAGTTGGATGAACCAACACTGTGGCTTGAGCTGATAAAAAGCCAGAGGCAGATCCAGAAGGAGAATACAGAAGGCAAACACCAAACTCTACTGAGCTGAACTCCACCTCATTCATCAGAATTTGCGAATCTTTTTTCTCTCACAAAGCCTTTTAAAATTTCTTCTTCTCTAGTTGTTTTCCAACTGACTCATTATTTTTATATTTTATTTTATTTTTATTTAGATTTTTAAATATTTTAATTTTATTTTTGTTTCAAATTGCACATTGTACCCCTCCCTTGTCTTACTCCATTATGCCTTCTTCTTGCTCTTTCTTATTTTCATTTTAAATGTTCTTTCCCCCATTTCTATGACTTGATCTTATTCCTTACTCTTACTATTTTGCTTCTATTCTCTCAAAATAATTTTTCTTTCATTTAGTCAGCTTACATTCTTTTTCCTTTTCTTATAATATTCTTATTTTCTTTCCACGTTTATTTGTTGTTGCTTGTTTGGTATGGATACTGTGGTTATTGCTGATTTTCTTCAATTTTATTCCTATTTGTTCACTTTTTTAAAAAATGCAACTCTCATAGGTTATTCCCACTCCATCCCCCCAACCCTCCACCCCGCCAATCTCACTCCATTTTGCCTTCCTCCTGCCCTTGCTTTCTGAATTTAGAATTTTATTTTTCCCTTTCTTAACCTGGATTGTATTCCTTACTCTTATTATTTCAGCTCCCTCTATCCTCCTGAAATCATTTTTCTTTACTGTAGACATGTCATATTCTTTTATTTTATAATATTCTTATTTTCTTTCCAGCTTTATTAATCTTTGCTCATATGTCTTTCTTATTGACCCTGTTGTGGTTCTCTTCAATTTTGTTCCTAGTGATTCACTATTTTTAAAAATTTATGTCAAACTTCCTATTATATTCTTTCCTTTGCTTGCCCCATTTTGGCACCATCCTTTCCTTTTTAAATTATGTCTTAAATTTTATTTTCTCCAATTCTTTGCCTTGTTTTATTCTCTATTCTTATTATTTATCCTCCATCTTACCTCTCAAAATCATTTTTCTCTCCTTTAGTCATCTCATATTATTTTTTCCTATCTTATAATATTCTTAATCTCCTCCACCTTTGTTATTATTTGCTCATTTGCTGTTGGTATTGTTGAAGTGGTAGGGGGACATGTTTGCTGGCATGAATTTTGTTTTCTAGGAGTTTTGCTTTATTCTGCCAGCACCTTTACAACAGAATACAAGACACGGCGGGTGTTGTGGCTCTTAGCCAGTTAGAGGAGAGAACCCACCAATTAATGAGCCATCAATACTCAAAGCCCAAACCACAAGAGAGCCTACATAAACTGAGTAAAGAGGATCCTTAGAGCATCCAGGTCAGGATTCAAAGACTGTATCGTTGAGTCCCATGGAACTCCTTCCACAGAAGGCCAACAATGAACACAGGTAGTCAAAGTAAAGCAACCTGAGATGCAGAAACAAACAAAAAGGGTCACCTAAAATAGAGAGACAAAGAACCAACCCCCAATTAAAAGAAAAGAAGACGTCCCCAGAAAAAGAGCTGGATGAAATTGAGGCAAGCAATCTATTAGACATAGAGTTCAAAACAACGGTTATAAGGATGCCTGAGGAAGTCAGTGAGAACTACAAGGAACTTTATGGGAGCTACAAGGAACTTAATGGGAACAACATCAGAATGAAAAAGGACATATAAGCTATGGGTAAGAACCAGGAAGAAATGAAGAATATACTAGAAGGAATTAAAACCAGGCTAGATAAAGCCAAGGGCTGAATCAGTGAGCTAAAAGAAAAGATAGAAAAAAATATCCAGTCTGAGTAACAACAACAACAACAACAAAAAAAAGTAAAAAAGAATGAGGATAGTTTAAGGGATCTTCAGGATATAACATTTGTGTCATAGGAATACCAGAAAGAGAAGAAAAGAAGCAAGGGATAGAAAACCTGTTTGAAAAAAGAGTGACAGAAAACTTCCCTAACTTGGGAACTACACAAGGTCAGAAAGCACAGAGAGTAAAAATCAAGAATAACTCGAAAATCTACTCCAAGACACGTCATAATTAAAATGGCAAAATTTAAAGACAAAGAGAGAATTTAAAGGCAGCGAGGGAGAAAAAACTAGTAACATACAAGGAGGCTCTTATATGACTACCAGCTGATTTCTCAACAGAAGCACTACAAGCTAGAAGGGATTGGCATAAAATATTTCAAGTTATGAAAAGCAAGGACCTGAAACCAAGACTACATTTTCCAGCAAGGCTCTCATTTAAAATGGAAGGTGAAATAAAGAGCTGCCCAGACTAAAGAAGGTTAAAAGAGCACATCTCCACCAAACCAGCACTGAAAGACATGCTAAAGGGACTGCTTTAAGAATAAGAAATAGAGGCCTTGGACCCACCCGCCCTGGTGTGCAACAGGTCAACCCGACCTGGCCTCCATGAAGGAAGGCACTCACCTCTGGCTGAGGAAAAAGGACAGTGAAATGAACTAGAGGCACTCTGTAATAAGTTTTGGGTGTTGGCCCTTGAGAAAGAGCTGGGAGAGCAGCAGACTAGGTCCCAGTACAGAAGCATCTCAAGTGCTATGGAAGAAATCACTTAAGCAGACTGGTCCCCTCCAAGTAATGTCAATTGGAGATAGCAGCTCAAGAACTGTATACAAGAAGTTCACACCATAAAGGCAGAAAATAAAATCAGATCAATCTAAGAAGCAGAAATAAGACCAGTGCTCAAAATGGGGAGGTGGAATAACACCCCACCAAACTGAAACAACACGCCACCAAGAAGAAAGGAGGAATTCCCAGAAGGAAGGATAGATGACATAGAAGCAAGCAAGCTATCAGACATGGAATTCAAAACAATAGTAATAAGGAAGCTCAATGAACTCAACAAACTCAAAGAAAATTATAACGAGCTCCAGGGGAGCTATAAAGAGCTCCAGGGAAGCTATAAGGAGCTTACTGCAAACTACACCAGCATAAAAAAGATGTAAAAATTATCAACAAGAACCAGGAAGAAATGAAGAATACAATTTCTGAACCAAAGAATGCAGTGGAATCAATCAAAAGCAGGCTAAGTGAAGCAGAGGACTGGATCACTGAGTTAGAGGACAACGTAGAAAAAAATTCCCAAACAATACAACAAAACTTAAAAAGATGGAAAAGGAGTGAAGAGGCTTTAAGAGAACTGCAGGACAACATGAGACAAAACAACATTTGGACAATAGGGATAAAAGAAGAAGAAAAACAAGGAATAGAAAGCCTGATTGAAAAAGTCATGAAAGAAAATTTTCCTAACTTGAAGAGAGAAAAAGTCATGCAAGTCCAGGAAGCACAGAGGGTCCCAGTGAAAATGAATCCAAAAAGGCTTACTCCAAGGCACATCATAAGTAAAATGGCAACATTCAAAGACAAAGAGAGAATCATAAAAGCAGCAAGAGAAAAACATCAAATAACACACAAGGGAGCTCCGATAAGGCTATCAACTGATTTCTAAGCAGAAACACTACAAGCCAGAAGGGAATGGCAAAAAATATTCCAAGCAATGAAAAACAAAGGCCTACAATGAAGAATACTTTACCCAGCAAGGCTCTCCTTCAAAATGAAAGGTGAAATAAGGAGTTTCCCAGACAAAAGAAGACTAAAGGAATACATCTCCACCAAAACAGTCTTGCAACAGATGCTAAAGGGAATGTTGAAGAAAAAAAAAAAATAGAAAGAGGGAGAGGAACACAGGTACAAAGGGAAATGAATAAATACCTGTCAGTAATAACCTTAAATGTAAATGGATTAAATGCTCCAATCAAGAGACATAGGGTAGCAGATTGGATATGAAAACATGACCCACATATATGCTGTCTACAAGAGACACACCTCAAAACAAAAGATCTACACAGACTGAAAGTGAAGGGATGAAAAAAATGTATTCCAATCAAATGGACATGAAAAGAAACTTGGGGTAACAATATTTATATCAGACAAAACATATTTAAAAGCAAAGGCCATAAAAAGAGACATAGGAGGACATTTTATAATAATTAAGGGAACAATCCATTAATAAGATATAACACTGGTAAATATACATGCACCAAACATAGTAGTGCCCAAATATATAAGGAAAATCTTGGAAGACCACAGGGAGGCTATCAACAGCAATACACTCATAGTAGGGGTCTATAACACCCCATTGTCAACGATGGACAGAGCTTCAAAGCAAAGAGACACCTAGGATATTGAGGCATTGAACAACACTAGATCAAGTGGACTTAGTTGGTAAATATAGGACTTTTCATCCCGAAGGAGTAAAATATACATTTTTATCAAGTGTACATAGAATATTTTCAAAGATAAACCACATGGTAGAATGTAAAACGAGCCTCAATAACTTCAAGAATACTGAAATTATATCAAACATCTTCTCAGATCACAATGGCTTGAAACTGGAAGCCAACCTCAAGTAAAAAACTCAAAAACATTTAAACTCATGGAGAATGAATAACATGCTCTTAAATAATGAATGTGATAACAATGACATCAAGGGAGAAATCAAAATTTTCTGGAAAAAAGTGATAATGAACACACAACAGCTCAAAACCTATGGGACATAGCGAAGGCAGTCCTGAGAGGCAAGTTGATAGCAACACAGGCCTCCTTAAAAACAATAGAAGAGTCTCAAATTAAAAATTTAACCCTACAGCTACAATAACTAGAGGGACAACAATAAAAAAAGTCCAGAGTGACTCGAAAGAAGAAAATCATCAAGATCAGAGCAGAATTCAATGACATAGAGACTAAACAAACAATTCAAAAAATCATAAAAAACCAGAAGCTGCTTCTTCAAGAAGGTAAACAAAATCAACAAGCCTTTAATCAGGCTCATCAAGAAAAAAAGAGAGAGGACCCAAATAAACAAAGTCAGAAATAAAATGTAAACAATCACAAATAATACTACAGAAATACAAATTGTAAGAAATTACTACAAACAAATATATGACAAGAAATTTGACAACCTGGGTGAAATGAACAAGTTTTGGGAAACATATAATCTTCCAAAACTGAATCAAGAAGAGGCAGAAAGCCTAAATAGACTGATAACAACTAGTGAAATTGAAGCAGTAATCAAAAAACTCCTGGCACTCAAAAGCCCTGGACTGGATGGCTTCACAGATGAATTTTATAAAACATTTAGGGAAAAACTAATTCCTATCCTTCTCAAACTATTTCAAAAAATCCAAGAAGAGGGAAGATTCCCAAACTCTTTCTATATAGCCCATATAACCCTAATTCCAAAACCAGGTCAAGACACAACCAGGAAATAAAACTGCAGGCCAATATCACTGATGAACATAGATGTTAAAATCCTCAACATAATATTGGAAAACTGGATCTAGCAATACACCACTATCAAGTAGGATTCATTCCAGGGATGCAAGGTTGGTTTAATAATCACAAATAAATAAATGTAATACATCATATGAACAAAATGAATAACAAAAATCACATGAGTATACCAATAGATGCTGAAAAAGCATTTGATAAAGTACAACGGTCATTTATGATAAAGACACTCAGCAAAATGGGAACAGAGGGAGCATACCTCAACATAATAAAGGCCATATATGAGAAATCTGACACCAACATCATACTCAATGAGCAAAACTGAAAACATTCTTCCTAAGGTCAGGAACAAGACAAGTATGCCCACTCTCTCCACTCGTATTCAACATAGTTTTGGAAGTTCTAGCCACAGTGATCAGACAAGAAAAAGAAATAAAAGGCATCCAAATTGGAAAAGAGGAAATAAACCTGTCATTATTTTCAGATGACATGATAGTGTACATAGAAAACCCTAAAGAATCCATGAAAAAACTACTTGACCTAATAAGTGAATTAGGCAGATTAGCAGGTTAGAAAGTCAATATTAAGAAATTGAAGGCATTTCTGTACACCAACAATAAAATACCAGAGATAGAAACTAGAAAAAAACATCCCATTTGCCATAGCAACAAGAAAAGTAAGGTATTTAAGAATAAACTTAACCAAGGAGGTAAAAAACCTGTACTTGGAAAACTACAGAACACTGAAGAAAGATATTAAAGGAGATACAAATAAATGGAAGCATATACCATATTCATGGATGGGAAGAATTAACATCATTAAAATGTCCATACTACCCAAAGCAATTCATAGATTCAACCCAATCTCTATTAAAATACCAATGGCATATTTCACAGACTGAGAACAAATACATCAAAAGTTTATATGGAACCCAAAAGGACCACAAATAGCTGCAGTAATCTTGAGGAAGAACACAATATCAGGAATCACAATACCTGATATCAAACTATACTACAAGGCCAGTGTATTCAAAACAGTCCGGTAATGGCATAATGACAGACATTTAGATCAATGGAACAAAATAGAGAGCCCAGAAATAAACCCTGGTCTATATGGATAACTCCAATTTGACAAAGGGGTTAGGAATGTAAAATGGAGTGAAAATAGCCTCTTCAACAAATGGTGCTGTGAGAACTGGACAGGGACGTGCAAAAAAAGTGAAACTAGACTACCAACTTATACCATTCTCTAGAATAAACTCAAGATGGATCAAAGACCTAAATGTAAGCCTTGACACCATGAAAGTCCTAGAGGAAAACAGGCAGGAAATTTTCAGATATCCCACATAGCAGTATTTTCACTGGTACATCTCCTAAGGCAAGGGAAATAAAGGAAAGAATAAACCAACGGGACTACATCAAACTAAAGTTTCTGCTCAGCAAAAGAAAACATCAGCAAAATGAAAAGGGAACCAACCATATGGGAAAACATATTTGCCAATGATACCTTAAACAAGGGATTGATCTCCGAAATATATAAAGAACTTATATGACTCAACATCAAGAAGACTGACAACCCAATTGAAAAATGGGAAAAGAACCTAAACAAACACCTCTCCAAAGAGGAGACACAGAGGATCCATAGGCATATGAAAAAATGCTCAACATGACTAGCTATCACAGAGATGCAAATTAAAACCTCAATTAGATACCACTTCACCCCGGTCAGAATGGCTATTGTGAACAAATCAAAAAACAACAAGTGCTGGTGAGGATGTGAGAAGAGGGAACCCTAATGCCGTTTTTGGTAATGCAGACTGGTGTATCCCCTTATGGAAAACATTATGAAATTTCAAAAATCTAAAAATGGAACTGCCTTTTGATCCAGCAATTCCATTAATAGGATTATACCTTTCAATCCTGAAACACCAATTCAAAAGAACCTATGCACCTTTGTGTTCATAGCAGCAGTATTCACAATAGCCAAGTCCTGAAAACAGCTTAAGTGCCCATCTGTAGATGAGTGGCTCAAAAAACTGGTACATTTACACAATGAAATACTATGCAGCAGAAAGAAAGAAGAAACTCCTATCTTTGCAACAACATGGATGGAACTGGAGAGTATTATTAGCAAAATAAGCCTGGTAATGTAAGACAAATACCACATGATATTACCTAATACAGGAATCTAATGAACAATAGAAACAAACATGCAAAATAGAACCAGAGGCAAGTAAACAAGGATCAGAATGACAGTGACCTGAGGGGAGTGGGGAAGGGGGACAGGGGAAAGGGGCAAAGGATCTTTTCAAGAAAATAGTATTAATGACACATGGACAGAGACAATGGCAAAGAGATGGACTGAAGTAGAAGGGGTGGGTGAAGTGGGGGGAGAACAATGGGGGTAAAGTGGGACAACTGTAATAGAAAAACACAATAAATAAATTTTAAAAAAATAAATAAGAATAAAAGAAATAATAGAGAAAGAAAATTATGACTCTGGAATCCCTAATATACAATGGAATTATGCAATGATTATTATGGTTGCCAAAACTTTTAAGTGAGATTGTGATGAAGAATGTTATATTTGGAGTGAAAATAACTGGACCTACTAATCAATTCTCACATCTCCAAAACAATGGCAATCAGACATTTAATTTCTTGGATATGAATAAAAAGGAGAACACAGAATATATTATTTTCAAACTACTTGAACTGGAACACAACTGAGCCTCTAAATCTAGTTATCATTTATAGAAATGTCCGCCCTGGCTGGTTTAGCTCAGTGGATTGAGCGTCGGCCTGCGAGCTAAGTGTCGCTGGTTCGATCTTCCAGTCAGGGTACATCAGAGAAGGAAAACTCTGACTCCAAAAAACCTCCGCTGCCTTGCGGCATACCTCTTCTGGGGAAAGGCTAAGGGAGTAAACCCCGACAGAAAATCCGGAGCCGGAGTCCCTAAGGCGGTTTGACGTTGTAGTCAACACCGGCAACTCCTGCGGCGCACCTGAAGCCAAGCTGTATCGACTCCGTCTTTCCCTTGGACCCTTCAGCTGCGAAGAGAGGGGGGGTCTGCTGCATGGGCAACAGCAGACCCTCCATATCACCCTGCCCAGGCTCTGTAGCTTCAGCTCCACTGGAGAGGACACTCCAGCGTCATCGCAAGATGTCGATTCAACACGGGAGGAGACAGATGCCGTGTCACTCCCGAGTCAGACTGCACAGCCATTCTCGGCGGTGCAGATAGACACTTAAGAAGCTACACCATCGTCTCTCGAGACGGACGGCTGCCGACGAAAGGAAAGAGTAATGGGTTAAATGGCACAATGAGATATCAAATCTGAAATGTGGGAAAAGTTATAGAAAAACTGACCTGCTTTCTTAAATAAATAAATGATCATTTAAAATGAGGTGAAGTGTAAAATTAAAAGGAGGAAGAAGGAAGATGTAAAAAACATATTGACCAGTACACGGTGTGGAACTGTTTGAATTCCAGTTCAGATAAATCAACTGTAAAAATACATTTTTGAGACAATCAGAGAAATTTGAATACCGATTTTACATTTGCTGATATTAAGGGGGAGAGGAAGAAAGGGAGAAAGAAGGGAAAGGGTCTAGTCAATGAACTAGTATAAATGACCCATGGACATGGACAACAGGGTGGGGATTGACTGTGGGAAAGGGGCAGGGGTGGCCGGGGCAGGGGACAGTAACAGGGGACAAATGGGACAACAGTAATAGAACAATAAAAAAAAATTAAAGAAATTATAGATAACTTTAAATAGGATAAATAGGTTACAGTTTTGAAGTGCCTTTATTTGTAACAGATTAAAAATGAAAGCAGTTTGGACTTGGAAGATAGTGGCCAGGTAGGTGGAAGCTGAGCCCACTTGCTTATGCCTCCAGCACAAATTTTCAGCTGGTCTGACAAGTGACCTGAACAACTGAATCTTAGCTGATATAAATTTTTGAGGCCAAGGAGTACAGAGGGTGCTTTTCACTGTCCAGTAAGAGATTTTATAAGTTGGAAGCTGGAATGGGGAATGCCCTGTGCAAAGCACCTGCAGCAGAGAGGTGATCAGGCAGAAAATACAGTTTAGTGGCTCCCTCCTCTCCAGGAGTGAGGCCTTGGTCCCAAACAGGGTAACCACTAACCTTACTTAGGAGAGACTTGGAAGGATATACAGAGTTTGAGAGACTAAGGCTTCACACACACAGCAAGCACCATGCCCATAGCTGTAGCACCAACTGGGAAAGGTCCAGAGAGAAACTCTATCTATAAAAACTGTCAGAGGCACTGGCAGGCTGTGGACATCCTTGACTAAGAGACACTTTGTAATTTTGCAGGAGGTAGAGTGTGTGAAGAATCAGCCCAGGGCTCAGTGCTACAGTATAGGGGCCACATAAAGACTCTTCTAAAAAAGCAGTTGAGATGAAACTTGGCAGGAATCCTGTGCTCCTGCACACAGTGACTCTGCCAACAAAGAAACCAGAGTGAGTCTCACTGAGTCCAGCTGCAGAGGAAGAACAGAAAATGTCATGCTGAAGCAACTGGGGAATCCAATTCAGCATGGCTGGTGAGCAGGGAGGTGTGCAGAGTGGAGAGATCAGGCATGAGTCTCCCGTGAGAGTGGCAGGCTGGGGACTGGATGACCAGGAGCTGAAATGCCTGAGATCCATCGAAGCCAGGAAGGTCCCCTCACAGGCAGACATGCTCACACCCAACTGAGGGATTGCAGGCTATGCAGATCAGTGAGTTCAGGCTTAGGAGACCTGTGCTCAGTGCATATTTGCAGGGGGAAAGGAGAAGCTCTGAAAGGGCTCTTTCTGAACTTCTATCAGACACAATGAGCTATGCTGGTTTCTTGGGCTCTGGTCCACTGAAATCAGCAGAGAAAAGATATTAGAGAAAGACACAATAAGGGGTGTTTGGGTCTTGCCTAGTCTCAGCTCTTGTACAAAGATGCTGTCAGTGCCAAGTAAGAAAGAGCAGCCCCTTTTACTCAGATTGGCCCTTCACAGGAAACAGACAGCTAATTTACCAAAAATTATACATTATTGGAAATAAACTGAGACAGACCAAGAGGTGTGGTGGGGCAGCTTGGAAACACTCCCACCATCTTCCCTGAGGCATGTGAAGGTGGTACTGCTAGTGTTCTCAGACATTAGATGAACCTCTCCTGGGACTTGTGCTGGTGGAAAGCTGGCAGTGCTGAGTAGTGGGGATTGACCAAACCTGAAGGAGAGCCACAGACTGTGGATCACTTGCAGTCTCAAGCAAGATGCCTAGGGCTAGACTAGGTAGCCATCTGACATTACCAGGGGCTTATCCACAAAGATAAAACAATGGCAAACACTAGACTCTGCTGAGATAAATACCACCAGAGTCTTCTGCAAGTTCTTATTTCATTATATTTATTTTAGTTTATTTCATATCTCCTATCTCACTCCTCCATCTTTTACTTTAATTTGCCTTCTTCCTTCCTCTTCTAACTTTTGTTTTAAGTTTTATATTTCCCTTTCTACGACTTGTTTTTATTTTGCACTCTTACTATTTCTCTTCCCTCCAGACCCTCAAAACCATTTTTCTTGCCATTAGTCATCTCACATTATTTTTATTTCCTATAATATCCGTAGTCTTTTTCATTCTTTATTAATCTTTGCTTGTTGGTTGTTGATATGATGCTTGTTGTTGCATTTTTTCAATTCTACTCATAGATGTTCACTATTTTTGTATTTCAAATCTCAAATTGTACTGTTCCTATGCCCTACACCATTTTGCTTTCATCTTGCCCTTTCTCTTTTTTTTTATTTAAAATTTTATTTTTCCCTCTCTTAACCTGGTTTTCATAACTCACTCATATTATTTCTTCACCCTCTATCCTCTCAAAATAACTTTTCTTTCCTTTAGACATCTCATAATCTTTTTTTTCTTTCACTTTTGCCTTCTTATTTCCTTTCCACCTGTATTGATCTTTACTCATTTGTCAATGATATTGCTGTGGTGAATGCTTTTCTTCAATTTTGTTAAAATTCTTTTACTATTATTTATTTTTTTAAACCTCATATTATACTCTCCCTTTTTCTGATTCCATTTTTTCTTTTTTCTTCCTTTTCTATTTATGATGTATATTTTCTTTTCTTTCTTTGCATTGCTTCTATCCCTTACTCTTATTATTTATCCTTGTTCTACCCTCTCAAAATCATTTTCTTTCCATTACTCATTTCATATTCATTTTTCCTTTTTATAATTATCTTAATCTATTTCTACTTTTATTAATCTTTGCTCATTAGTGTTGATAGAGTGGTTGTGGGTGCTGGTTATTTTGTGGGTGTGGGTTTGTTTTCTGGGCTGTTTGGTTTTGTTCTGGCAGCACTTGTACAACAGCATACAAGATGTGGTGGGTAGTGTGATTCTCAATCAGCCAGCCTGAGTGAAGAACCCTCCAAAAAATGTCCCAACAACAACCCAAACTCAATACAACAAGAAATCTCACATAAATGGCATAAAGGATATCCCAAAAGCATCCATCTCAGGAGATCAAGGAGACTGTGTCACTGAATCCTACAGGTCTCCTACCACAGAAGACAACCCCACAAAGAGAGATCAATCTAATATACAAGAACAAACAAAAAGAATCACTTAAATGGGGAGACAAAGAAACAACCCCCAAGCAAAAGGAAAGAAGAAATCCCCAGAGTGTTAAATAAAATTGAGGAAAGCAATCTATCAGACATAGAATTCAAAATAATGGTTATAAGGATGCTCAGGGATCTCAGTGAGAACTACAAGGAACTTTATGGAAGCTACAAAGAACTTACTGGGAACTACATCAACATAAAAAATGACATAGAAGCTATGAATAAGAGCCAGGAGGAAGTGAAAAATACAATATCCAAAATGAAGAATACATTAGAAGGAATTAAAAGTAGGCTAGTTGAAGCAGAGGATCAAATTAGTAAATTGGAGGACAGGAAGAAAAAACACTCAGAGAACAGTAAAACAAAGAAAAAGTTTCAAAGAGAACAAAGATAGTTTAAGGGAGCTGCAGGAAAACATGAAACATGATATTCGTATCACAAAGATATAAAAAGAATTAAAAGAGCAAGAAATAGAGAACCTGTTTGAAAAAGTAATGACAGAAAACTTCCCTAACTTGTTAAGGGAAAAAGTCATGCAGGCCCAGGAAGCACAGAGGTTCCAAACCAAGATGAGCCAAAAGAGACCCACTCCAAGACACATCAGAATTAAAAAAGCAAAATTTAAAAACAAAGAGATTTAAAGAGAGCAGAGAAAAAGCTACTAACATACAAGACAGCTCTGATAGGGTTATCAGTCAATTACTCAACAGAAACACTGTTAAGTCAGAAAGGAATGACATAAAATATTCCAAGTAATGAAAAGCAAAAGCTTGCTAACAACTAATCTACCTAGCATGGGTCTTATTTAAAATGGAAGATGAAATAAGAAGCTTCCCATAAAAAAAAAAAAATGTTAGAAGAGTACATTTCCACCAAACTAGCACCGCAAATGATGCTAAAGGGACTGCTTTAAGAAGGTTAAGAAAAAAAAATATATATATATAGAGAGAGGAATACAGATACAAAGGGAAAAAATGGCAAAGAATAAGTACTTATCAATAATAACCTTAAATGTAAATGGATACACTGTTCTAATAAAAAGGAATAGGGTAGCTGAATGGATAATAAAACAGAACATGCATACATGTCCTCTACAAGAGATCCATCTCAGATCTACACAGGCTGAAAGTGAAGGGACTGAGAGAAATATTCCAAGCAAACAGACATAAAAAAAAAAAGCTGGAGTAGTAAATACTTATATATAACAAAATAGGTTTCAAAACAAAGGCCGTAACAAGAGACAAAGAAGGTCACTATATAATACTTAAGGGAGTAGTCTAACAAGAGGATATAACCTTTGTACACATATATGTACCCAATATAGGGGCACCTAAATATATAAGGAAAATGTTGGAGAATGTCAAGAAAGACACAAACAGCAACACAGTCATTGTAGTAACTTTTAACACCCCACTGTCAACAATGGCTAGAGATCTTCCAGCAAAAAATTGACAAAAATATTGTGGCATTGAATGACATTATAGATCAAATGGGCTTAATTGATATATATAGAACTTTTCACACCAAGGAAGAAAAATATACATTCTTTTCAAGTGCACATGAAACATTCTCAAAAATAGAACATACAGTAGGACGCAAAACAAGCCTTAACAAATTAAAGAAAATTGAAATTATATCAAGGATTCTCTTGGATCATAATGACTTGAAACTAGAAACCAACCTCAAAGAGAAAACCCCAAACCATTCAAACTCATGAAGAATGAATAACATGCTATTAAACAATGAAGAGGTTAATAATGACATAAAGAAAGAAATCAAAAAGTTTCTGAAAACAAATGAAAATGAACACACAATAGCCCAAAACCTATGGGACACAGCAAAGGAAGTCCTGAGAGGGAAGGTCATAGCAGTGTACACCTATCCTCAAAAAGGTAGATAAATCTCAACTAAACAAGCTAACCCCACATCTAAAAGAACTAGAGGAACAACAATAAACAAAGCCCAGAGCCAGTACAAGGAAGAAAATAATCAAGACAAGAGCAGAATTAAATGACATAGAGACTAAAACAACAATCAAAGGAACAATAATTCCAGGAGATGGTCCTTTGGAAAAATTAACAAAATCGACAAGCCTTTAGACTTATCAAGAAAAAAAGAGAGAGGGCCCAAATAAATAAACTCATAAGTGAAAGAGGATAAATTACAACTTATACCACAGAATTACAAAGAACTGTAAGAATTTGTAAGAAATTTGACAACCTGGGTGAAATTGACAAATTTCTAGAAACATAAAATCTTCCAAAACTGAACCAAGAAGAATCAGAAAGCCTGAAACAATCCAATAACAACTAGTAATATTGAAACAGATATCAAAAAACTCCCAGCACACAAAAATGCTGGGTTCGATGGGTTCACAGGTGAATTTTACCAAACATTTAGGGAAGAGGTAATTTCTCTCCTCCTCAAACTATTCCAAAAAATTCAAGAAGAAGAAAGATTTTCCAACTCTTTTTATGAGATCAGTATTATCCTAATTCCAAAACCAGGAATAGATACAAAAAAAAAAAAAAAAAGAAACTATGGGCCAATATCATTGATGAACTTACATGCTAAATCCTCAAAAAAAATTGGCAAATTGGATCCAGAAATACATTATAAAGATCACACACCACGATTAAGTGGAGTTCATCTCAGGGATGCAAGGATGGTACAACATTCATAAATGAATAAATGTAATATATTATATAAATAAAATGAAACTCAAAAATCACATGATCATAATAATAGATGCTGAAAAATCACTTGATAAAGTACAACACCCATTTATCAAAAAAATGCTCAGCAAATTGGGAATAGAGGAAACATATCTCAAGAGAATAAAGGCCATATATGATAAACGCACAGCCAACATCATACTCAATGGGGAAAAACTAAAAGCCTTCCCCCTAAGATGAGGCACAAAACAAGGGTGTCTACTTTCATCATTTCTATTCAATATAGTTTTGGAGGTTCTAGCCACAGTTATCAGACAAGAAAAAAATAAAAGACATTCAAACTTGAAAGGAGGAAGTAAAACTATCATTATTTTCAGATGACATGATAGTGTACATAGAAAAACCTACAGGTTCCACCAGAAAACTACTCAACCTAATAGGTGAATTTGGTACAATAGCAGGATATAAAGTCAATATTCAGAAATCAATGACATTTTTGTACACCAACAATGAAATATTAGAAACGGAAACTAGGAAAGAAATCTCATTTTCTATAGCAACAAGAAAAATAAAGTATCTAGGAGTAAAGAATCAAGGAGGTAAAAGAACTGTACTCAGAATTACAGAACACTGAAGAAAGAAATTAAGGAAGACACTAATAAATGGAAGCATATACCATGTTCATGGATAGAAATAATTAACATAATTAAAATATTCATGCCACCCAAAGCAATCTATAGATTCAACACAATCCCTCTTAAAATGCCAATTACATATTTCACAGATTTAGAACAGATACAATATTCCCTCACTTATTGTGGGTATTATGTTCTAGACACCCCCTGCAATAGGTGAAAATTCTTACATTTATTTTAGTATTTATATATATTTTAAGGCTTTATAAACCCTTCCCACACACTTATAAATCATTCCCAGCCCCTTATTAACCTTTCCCACTCCCTCATTAGCCTTTTCCACAATTTTATAAATACTACTTATGTTCTTAAACACATTCTACACTCCTAAACCTATGTAACTTTAACAACATACATATACAGTAATGCAAAATCCCATGACACAGCAAAATAATGTGATAAATAATAAAATATAATATTTTTAAAAATCCCGTGATACAGTGAGGCCACAGTAAGTGATCCACAATTTAGAGAGGGACTACTGTATTTCAAAAACTTATATGGAGCCATAAATAACCTGATATAGCCTCAGCAATTTTGAGAAAGAAGAATGAAGTTGGAGGGATCAAAATGCATGATATAAAACTATATTACATAGTCATTGTAATCAGAAGAGTCTGGTACTGGCATAAGAGCATACATATAGATCAATGGAGCAGAATAGAGAACCCAGAAATAAACCCAAGTCTCTATAGCCAATCAATTTTTGACAAAGGGGCAGAAGCATAAAACTGAGTAAAAATAGCCTTTTCAATAAGTGGCGTTGGAAGATCTGGACAGGAAGATGCAGAAAAAAAAAAGGAAGAAATAAAGAAAGAAACTAGACCACCAACTAACACCATACAGAGAATAAACACAAGATGAATAATAGATTTAAATGTAAGCTGTGACACCATAAAAGTCCTAGAGGAAAACAGTCAGTAAAATTCCATATAGCCCATGCAGTAATATTTTCACCGATACATCTCCTAGAGCAAGAGATATAAAGGAAAGAATAAACAAATGGGACTACATCGAATTTAAAAAGCTTCTGCACAGCTAAAGAAAATATCAGCATAATAAAAAGGGAACCAACTATATGGAAAAACTTATTTTCGGACAAGGATTTGATCTCCAAAATATATGAAGAACTCATATGACTCAATAACAGGAAGACAAATAATCCAATTAAAAATTTGGCAAAGGACCTAAACAGCCACTTCTCCAAGGAGAATATACAGAGGGCCCTAAGATATATGAAAGGATGTCCAACATCACTGCCAGCAGAGATATGCAAATTAAAATTTCAATGAGAAATCACCTCACACTGGTCAGAATGGCCATCATCAAATCAACAAACAGGGCAGCCAGCGGCGGCTAACTTGATTCCGAGGGGAACTCAAGATGACCGGCTCTAACGAGTTCAAGCTGAACCAGCCGCCGGAGGACGGCGTCTCCTCGGTGAAGTTCAGCCCCAACACCTCCCAGTTCCTGCTGGTCTCGTCCTGGGACACGTCGGTGCGCCTCTACGTCGTGCCGGCCAACTCCATGCGGCTCAAGTACCAGCACAGCGGTGCCATCCTGGACTGCACCTTCTACGATCCAACCCATGCCTGGAGCAGGGGATTAGATCATCAATTGAAAATGCATGATTTGAACACTGATCAAGAAAATCTTGTTGGAACCTATGATGCGCCTATCCGATGTGTTGAATACTGTCCAGAAGTAAATGTGATGGTTACTGGGAGTTGGGATCAGACAGTTAAACTGTGGGACCCCAGAACTCCTTGTAACGCTGGGACCTTCTCTCTGCCTGAAAAGGTGTACACCCTCTCCGTGTCCAGGGACCGGCTCATCATGGGCACGGTGGGCCACCGCGTGCTGGTGTAGGACCTGCAGAACATGGGCTATGTGCAGCAGCGCCGCGAGTCCAGCCTCAAGTACCAGACGCGCTGCATCTGCGCCTTCCCCAACAAGCAGGGCTACGTGCTGAGCTCCATCGAAGGCCGCGTGGCCGTCGAGTACCTGGACCCGAGCCCCGAGGTGCAGAAGAAGAAGTACGCCTTCACGTGCCACCAGCTCAAGGAGAGCAACATCGAGCAGATCTACCCCGTGAACGCCATCTCCTCCTACAACGTCCACAACACGTTCGCCACGGGTGGTTCCGATGGATTCGTAAACATCTGGGACCCGTTTAACAAAAAGCGACTGTGCCAGTTCCATCGGTACCCCACCAGCACCGCGTCACTCGCCTTCAGCAACAACGGGACCACGCTCGCCATCGCGTCATCATATATGTACAAAATGGACGACACAGACCACCCTGAAGATGGTATCTTCATTTGCCAAGTGACAGACGCAGAGACAAAACCCAAGTCCACCTGATCATCTCGTGGAAGTGGCCTCTGTCTGGAAAGACCTGCTTTCCGTCCCACAGATGCGCTCTGACCCCCCGAGGGACGCGCTGTAGTCATGTGGGTCCCTTACTCAGTGTGTGGATTTCTCTGTTTTCTGTCTGACACGAAACCTGCCCGCACCCTTTCACGATCTGTGTTGGACGGGGGCGGGGGAGAGGGGTCCCGGGGTCCTGGCACGGCCGCCAGGAGGGTGGTTTTTCTCCCAGCGAGCCCCCTTGCTTTTTGTGAGCGGCTTAACTTTTTGTAATCTGAACCTGTTCTGTCTGTGCCGTCTAATAAAACAGATTCAGAACCCTTAAAAAAAAAAAAAATCAACAAACAAGTGCTGGCCAGGATGTGGAGAAAAGGGAACCCTAGTGCAATGTTGGTGGGACTGCAGACTGGAAAATAGTATGGAATTTCCTCATAAAACTAAAAATGGAATTGCCTTTTGATCTAGCAATTCCACTGTTGGGATTTTACCTGAAGAATCCTGAAATACCAATTCAAAAGAACCCATGCACCTCTATGTTCATAGCAGCATTATTTACAATAGCCAAGTGCTGGAAACAGCCAAGGTGCCCATCAGTAAATGAGTGGATCAAGAAACTGTGGTACATTTACACAATGGAATACTGCACAGCAAAAGGAAGAAGGGACTCTTACCTTTCACAATAACATGAATGGAAATGGAGAGTATTATGCTAAGTGAAATAAGTCAGGCAGTGATAGACAAATACCACATGATCTAACCTTTAACAGGAACCTAAGAACAAAACAAACAAATGAGCAGAATAGATCTAGAGGCATGTAAACAAGGAACAGACTGACAGTTACCAGAAGAGAGGGGGTAGTGGGAGAATGGAGGAAAGAAAAGGGAGGGTCTAGCCAAAGAGCATATATAAATGACCCAAGGACATGAACAACAGGGTGGGAAGTGACTGGCCGGGGCAGGTGAGGCAGTGGAGAGCAACAGAGGAAAAATTGGGACAACTATAATAGAACAACAATAAAAAATTTGAAAACAAAACATTGGAAGAGCATATCATGGGAAGCTTTATTCTCATGTGTAAAGCTTGATGCAAGCCTGCCATGTCAATGAACATGGTACCTCATACCAATGGCATCACATGCCAATGAGCACATAACACAGCACAAAGCAAAATCAATTGGATATTAGATCCCAGACGGAGCACTCAACATAAGAATGCCTAGAACATAGAAGAGAAAAAAACCTTGAATGATGTCTGGTCAAACTCCTTACTTTATAAATTGGAGACTGATGTACATGTAAGATGAACATTCAGATCTCTGAAGTCTTAATTGAATGATAGAGAATGCTGCAGGCTTTGTAGCTTTGTCATACATGTTGTATGCCATAATGATATGCTACTACATTAACTATTTTACAGATGGTAAAATTGAGGTCAAGAGAGTTTGAATGACTTAAAATGTTGATTCTGAGTGTGGCTTCTCATGTGAGATTGTGTAGGTTCAAATCTTTCTCAAATACTTAACAAGCATATGACCTGGGAAAGTTGCTTAGTCTAAGACTCAGGGTCATCTTAAAAGTGGAGGCAAAAAATACTTCTAAGTTGTAGGAATATTTTAGTATCAAATGAGATAGCTCACCTGAAGCTCCTCACAGAACACCTACATAGGATAACCTAATCAATATTAGCTTCTTTTTTTTATTTTATTGATTATGCTGTTACAGTTGTCCCAATTTCTTTTCTCCCTGCTCCCCTGCATCCTGTGACCCCCCCTCCCTCCAGTTGTCCCCCCCTTAGTCCATGCCCATTGGCTGTGCATATAGGTCTCCTCAACATCTTCCTGTCTACTCCACTCCCTCCTACTATGCTTCTTAATTCCTGCATCATCTCCCTCCCTTTTCCCTCTTCCCCTTCCCCGCTGATCTCCTCACAATATGTTCCCCATACGTATAATTCTTTTCCCCCTCTCATTGCCTACTTAGTTTGCCTTTGTTTCAATTCCCTAGCTTCTGCTGTTGGTTGTTGTGATACAGTTTTCATTTTAATGTTCATAGTTTTGATCCTCCTTCTTCTAAACAAGTCCCTTTAACATCTCATATAACAGTGATTTGGATCTAACAAAATCCTTCAGTTTTACTTTGTCCTAGAAACACTTTCTCTGCCCTTCTATCCTGAATGACAGCTTCGCTGGATAGAGTAATCATGGTTGTAGGTTTTTATTTTCATTACTTTGAATATTTCTTGCCAGTCTTCTGCCTGTAAAATCTCCTTTGAGAAATCCGCTGATAATCTAATTGGGACCTCTTTGTACATATTTCTTCTCTTCTCTCTTGCTGCTTTTAAGATTCTCTCTTTATCTTTAATTTCTGACATATTAATGATAATGTGTCTTGGTGTGGTCCTCCCTGGATCCAGCCTATCCGGAACTCTCTGTGCTTCCTGGACCTGTAAGTTCATTTCCTTCCCCAAGTAAAGGAAGTTCTGCTTCATTATTTTTTCACATAATTTTTCAATTTCTAGTTCTTCTTCTTCACCATCTGTCAATCCTATAATTTGAAAGTTCATTCGCTTATGGCTGTCCCAGAGGTTTCTGAGCCTCTCCTCATATTCCTCACTTTTTGTTTCCTCTTTCTGCCTGATAGACTGTTTGTTTCTTCCTTATGTTCCAATTTGTTGATTTGATCCATGGCTTTCCCTTTCCTTACCACTTGTCTTGTATGTATTTTTGTTCATATCAGCTGGACTAGCCTTCATTCCTTCCCTGTCTTGATTCAGCCCCACTGTTAGGTCTGTAAGCTGTCTTATCACTATAGCTCTGAACTGAGCCTCAGAAAGATTCACTATTTGTTCATCAGTCAAGGCCTTTATTTGTTTTTTCATTAGCTGTGTGATTGGTATTTCAATCGTTAATTCTGCCATTCTGACCATTTTGTTTATCTTTCTTTCTTGGGCGGGGTGCTGTCACACCTCCTACGCTATATTGGGTGGAGGAACGGGTGCTTGTCACAACCTGGCGACCTTCCTCACCACACTGTGGCACTTTTCGTGGGGGAGGTGGTCCAAGATGGATTCCTGCTGTTACTCTCTGCTGAGGAACCAGGAGCCTCCTCCATCCCCATACCTTCCGGGCCTCACCGTCTGAGACAATGGGGTCTGCCTTCCCCAGTGTTGGAATTGCGAGCCAACAGGTCTGGTCTGCAGCCAGGGCTGGCTCCCAGGCGCTTCTCTCCTCTCCCCAAATATGGGTGTCTGCTTACCGGGTCCCACCGTTCATTGCTGCAGCTGCTGCCTCCTGCACAGTTTGATCTTTCAGCTGCAGTTTTGCCCTTCCTACCCATCTGGATGAGCATCACTTACTTATGACTTCATACGTTGGACTTCCATGTAGCTTTATTTCCTGGAACTTCTTATTATTTTTGGTTTTGCGGTAATCGTAGTCCTTCTTAGTTGTGGAGGGAGACAGAGCATGTCGGTCTATGCCTCCATCTTGGCCAGAAGTCAGTATTAGCTTCTTCTATTGTTTAGTATCAAACATGAGAAAATAGAGCTGGAATTCCAAATGATAGTTTATTTTATAGCTCCAAGCCTGACATTCTTTTGGTCATAGCTCAGTTGTTATCTGGTTGTTACCACTGCCATAGGAAGGAATGAGAACTTGAGAAATTTGTTTCCTTTTTCTGGGGGTCTTCCTCACCTTTTCAATTGGATCTGGTTGCTTGGAGCTGGATTTGGTGAGCTCTGACATTGTTTCTAGCTCTGGGATACTTTCCATTTGTTCATTAATTCACTCATGCACTCCTTCCTGAGTATACACAGTGTAAAATAGGTGGCCTTAGTACCATACCAGATGCAGAGATGGTCCTTCCCAAAAAGCAGTTTAGAAAAGATGTTTGTGTAATATAATGCAGTCAGGTAGAAAATGAATGGCACTATAAGCAAGAACAGTCTCTGGAACTTCAGAAGGAAGTAATCCACTTTAACATAAAATTAGGGGAGGTTAAGTGGAAAATAGAGCTTTTAGGATGGGCCTTGAAAATCAAGTGGATGGAGGAATAATAAAGAATGAACCTGGAGAGGGAGGGAGGCAGGCCCACATCTTGAGGGCTTCAAATACACATCTTATAGAGAAGTGCATAACAACACAGAGAAGTGGACTTTGTCCAGTTCAGGGAGGCAAAGCCTGTGGTAGTATATATTTATGAAAGGGCATAGGAAGGAAGAAGAAGAGAAGAAAGAGCAAGAGAAAATTTAGCACTTGTAATGATGAAATGGGTAGTAATATTGTTCATAAGCCCCAAGGAAGAACACGCAGGGGAAGAGCAGGCTGACCAAGTTCTAATGAGGAACAGCCAAGCATGGGATGGATGTTCATTGGACATCAGACCATGACAGCCAGGAGTAAGCAGTCACAAGGAGCTGAATTTCTGCAGGGGTGCCAAGGCTAATTGCACATAAGGTGCTTATCTGCTCATTAATTCCTTCCTTGAGTACTTAGCAGGTGCCTCCTTCTACCACCAGGAGCTATTAAGGATTATGTGTGCAAAGATGAAATCCAGCACCCCACTCCTGGATTCTGAACAGTTTGGATCTTAGCCATAGTAGTCAAGTCTTCAGAGTGGAACAGGAGGTGTTGTCAGGAGGAACCCTGTGCTCTGGTTCATGGTGCTTTATTTCTGGAAGGGGGTTCTCATCTCCACCTATGGCAGAGGAACCCGCAGCTGTTCAGGATACATGGGATGCATTCACAGAACACTATGGAGGTCCTGGGCAGCCCTGAGGAGATGAAGGTGAACAGAGGACTCAAGCCAGGGAGAGTGGCCTTTATTAATTTATTTTTTCCAAAAACAGCTGTCAATGATATGGTAATATAGTATTAACCAAAGGTAGAAGAAAGGAAGGAGGGATTGATGGAGGTGAGGTACAAAGGAAAAAATTAGAAAGGGGAGTAGGGACATTCTCCTCCCTACAGTGTTGTCCCAGCCTGTCCTGTCCTTATAGTATCTATGGTCATCATTTTCATTCCTTATAATACAGGAATCTTAGGCCAAGCTAAACACTTATTATTTGATTTGGTGATAAGCATGGTTAAGATTTTTGTGGGATATTTTGTGTAAGGAGATGAGAGATGTGGCTTAGCAGAAACAGCCATCTCAGAGAAAGATCAAAGAGCCAGTGGGGATAAGGTGCTTAATTGGAGCTAGAGCTTAAAATATTGAAAGTAAACTGTACTTGAAAAAAAATTTAAGTGCATACACATAAACCTCACTTTGTTTGAGTCCCACGTGTGTCTATGGACCTTCTGCATGTCCTCTTCAAAGACTTGTTTCTTCAGATCCTTTGCCCATTTTGTAATTGGGTTGTTTGTTTCTTTGATGTTGAGTCATATAACCTCTTTATATATTTTAGAGATCAGTCCCCTGTCTGTGATGTCATTGGCAAATATGTTTTCCCATATGGTTGGTTTCCTTTTCATCTTGCTGATGTTTTCTTTTGCTGAGCAGAAACTCTTTAGTTTGATGTAGTCCCATTTGTTTATTTTTTCCTTTATTTCTCTTGCCTTAGGAGATGTATTCGTGAAAATATTGTTATGTGGAATATCTGATATTTTCCTGCCTATGTTTTCCTCTAGGATTTTTATGGTGTCATGGCTTACATTTAAGTCTTTAATCTATCTTAAGTTTATTCTTGTGTGTGGTGTAAGTTGGTGGTCTAGTTTCATTTTTTGCATGTCCCTGTCCAGTTCTCCCAGCACCATTTGTTAAAGAGGCTCTTCTCACTCCATTTTATGTTCCTGCCTCCTTTATAAAATATTAGTTGGGCATAGACACCTGGGTTTATTTCTGGACTCTCTAATCTGTTCCACTGATCTATATGTCTGTTCTTATGCCAGTACCAGACTGTTTTGATTGCAGTGGCTTTGTAGTATTGTTTAATATCTGGTGTTGTGATTCCTCCTGCTGTGTTCTTCTGTCTCAAGATTGCTTTTGCTATTCAGGAACTTTTTTGTTTCCATATGAATTTTATTTTTTCTAGGTCTGTGAAATATGTCATTGGTATTTTAATAGGGATTGCATTGAATCTGTAAATTGCTTTGGGTAGTATGGCCATTTTGATGATGTTGATTCTTCCCATCCAAGAACATGGTATTTGCTTCCATTAATTTGTATCTTCCTTAACTTCTTTCTTCAATGTTATGTAATTTTCAGAGTACAGTTCTCTTATCTCTTTGGTTAAGTTTACTCCTGGGTACTTTATTTTTCTTGTTGCTATAGTAAATGGTATTTTTTTTGTCTCTGTCTCTGATATTTTATTGTTGGTGTATAGAAATACCTTCCATTTCTGTATATTTATTTTGTACCCTGCTATTTGCCAAATTCACTTATTATATTGAGTAGTCTTTTAGTGGAGTTTATAGGGTTTTCTAGGTATACTATCATGTCATCTGCATATAATGAGTTTTACTTCATCGTTCCCAATCTGGATGCCTTTTATTTCTTTTTCTTCTCTGACTGCTGTGGCTAGGATTTCCAATACTATGTTGAACAGGAGTGGAGAGAGTGGACAGCCTTGTCTAGTCCTGATTTCAGGGGGAGTGCTTTCAGTTTTTGTCCATTGAGTATGATGTTGGCTTCAGGTTTCTCATATATAGCCTTAATTATGTTAAGGTATGCTCCCTCTATTCACAATTTCCTGAGTGTTTTCATCATAAATGAGTGTTGTACTATATCAAATGCTTTTTCTGCATATATTGATATGATCATGTGATTTTTTTGTCTTTCATTTTGTTTAGATGATGTATTGCACTTATTGATTTGCGAATATTAAACCATTCTTGCATCCCAGGGATGAATCCCATTTGATCGTGGTGTATAATTTTTTTGATGTATTGCTGGATCTGTTTGCCAATATTTTATTGAGGATTTTAGCATCTATATTTATCAATAATATGGGCCTGTAATTTTCTTTCTTTGTTGTGTCTTGACCTGGTTTTGGAACTAGGGTAATACTGGCTTCATAGAAAGAGTTTGGAATTCTTCCCTCTTTTTGGATTTTTTGGAATAGTTTGAGGAGGGTAGGAGTTAGTTCTTCCCTAAATGTTTTGTAAAATTCACCTGTGAAGCTATCCGGTCCAGGGCTTTTGTGTGCAGGGAGATTTTTGATTACTGTTTCAATTTCCTTCTTCGTTATTGGTCTCTTAAGACTTTCTACTTCTTTTCGACTCAGTTTCGGGAGGTTATATGTTTCTAGAAATTTGTCCATTTCATCTAGGTTGTCAAATTTCTTGCCATAGAGTTGTTTGTAGTAATTTCTTATAATCCTTTTTATTTCTGTGGTATAAGTCATGATTTCTCCTCTTTCATTTCTGATTTTCTTTATCTGGGTCTTCTCTCTTTATTTCTTGATGAACCTGGCTAGAGGCTTGTCGATTTGGTTAATTTTTTCAAAGAACCAGCTCCTAGTTTCATTGATCTTTTGTATTGTTTGTTTGGTCTCTATGTCATTTAATTCTGCTCTGTTCTTGACGATTTCCTTCCTTCTTCTTGCCCTAGGCTTTGTTTGTTGTTGTTGTTCTAGTTCTTGTAGCTTTAGGGTTATATTTTTTATTTGAGATTCTTCTATCCTTTTCAGATATGCCTGTATTGCTATGAACTTCCCTCTTAGGACTGCTTTTGCTGTGTCCCATAGGTTTTGGGCTGTTGTGTGTTCATTACATTAGTTTCCAGAAATTTCTTGATTTCTTCTTTGATGTCATTGTTAACCCATTTATTATTTAATAGCATGTTATTCATTCTCCATGAGTTTGGGTGTCTTTGATATTTTTCTCTGAGTTTGATTTTTAGTTTCAAGGCATTGTGGTCTGAAAAGATGCTTGATATGATTTCAATTTTATTGAATTTGTTGAGGCTTGTTTTGTGTCCTATCATGAAGTCTATCTTTGAAAATGTCCCATGTGCGTTTGAAGAGACTGTATATTATGCTTCTTTGGGGTGAAAAGTTTTATATATATATCAGTTAAGTCCATGTGGTTTAGTGTGTTGTTCAATGCCTGTATATCTTTGGTGTTTCTTTGCTTTGATGATCTGCCTATTGTTGACAATGCAGTGTTGAAGTACCCTAATATGAGTGTGTTGTTGTTAATATCCTTGTTGTCTTCTAGTATTTGCTTTATGTATTTCGGTCCTCCTATGCGGGTCATATATGTTTATCAGTGTTTTATCTTCTTGATGGATTGTTCCCTTAAGTATTATGAAATGTACCTCTTTGTCTCTTTTTATTGCCCTTGCTTTAAAATCCATTTTGTCTGATATGAGAACTGCTACCCCGACTTTTTATTCAGGTCCGTTTGCTTGGAATATTTTTTATATCCCTTTACTTTCAGTCTATGTAAATTTTTTGTTTTAAGGTGTGTTTCTTGTAGACAGCAAGTACGTGGGTCTAGTTTTTGTATCCATTCCATTACCCTATGTCTTTTAATTGGAGCATTTAATCAATTTACATTTAAGGTTATTATTGACAGGTATTTATTCATTGTCCTTTGTACCTCTTTTCCTCTCCTCTTTTTTTTCTTCTTTTTTCTTAGAACATTTCCTTTAGCATCTCTTGCAATGCTTGTTTGGTGGAGATGTATTCCTTTAGTCTTCCTTTGTCTGAGAAACTCCTTATTTCTCCTTCCATTTTGAATAAGAGCCTTGCTGGGTAGAGTATTCTTGGTTGTAAGCCTTTGTTTTTCATTGCTTGAGATATTTTTGACCATTCCCTTCTGGCTTGCAGTGTTTCTGTTCAGAAATCGGTCGATAGCCTTACCAGAGCTCCCTTGTATGTTATTTGCTGATTTTCTCTTGCTGCTTTTAGGATTCTCTCTTTGTCTTGGAATGTTGCCATTTTAATTATTATGTTCCTTGGAGTGTGTTTGGGGGGGTTCCTCTTCATTGGAACTCTCTGTGCTTCCTGAAGTTGTATAACTTTTTCTCTCATCAGGTTGGAAAATTTTTCTGTCACTATTTCTCCTATCAGTTTTTAAATTTCATGCTCTTCTTCTTCTCCCTCTTATTCTGATGATCCTGTTATTATTTCTTCTCATGTTATTCTGTAATTGCCTTACATCTTGTTCATATATTTTCAATCTTTTTTTATTTTGCTGTATTGTCTGGGAGTTTTTCTCTACATTATCTTCTAATTCACTATTCCGATTCTCTGCTTCATTTAGTCTGCTTTTGACTGATTCTACTGTGTTTTTCAGTTCAGAGATTGAATTCTTCATTTCTTCCTGGTTCTTGTTAATATTTTCTATGTCCTTTTTTATGCTGGTGTAGCTCTCTGCAAGTTCCCTGTAATTTTCTTGGAGCTGTTGGTAACTTCCTTGGAGGTTGTCATAGTTGTTTTTAAGGTTGTCAAGTATATTGAGCTTCTTCAGCACCATTATTTTGAATTCCATGTCTGACATTTGGGCTAGGTCTATTTCATCTACCTCTCTTTCTGGGGATTCCTGTTTACTTTTCATTGAGAGGTTATTCCTGCATCTTACCATGTTGGATTCCTCTTGTTTGTTTTTGTTTTTTGGCTTTGTATGCTTTGACTTCCCACCTTTGTGGTATGAGATTCTTTATAGGAGATCTGGGGTTTCAGTGGTGTAGTCTCTTTGACCTCCTGAGTCTGATATTCTTAGTATACCCTTTATGTTGTTTGTTTATGCTGTCTGGTTATATTTCAGATGCTCTTTGGTAGGATCTTCCTTCTGGCTAGTTGACGGAGAGTCACTCTCTCCACTTTGTGTCGAGTTATTTTGAGGAGATGCTGTTAAAAACATAAACACACAGCCCAGGCAGGAGATCCACACCCTCAAAAATATCCCCTACCCTCTATCCCGCTATCATCAGCCAACGAGCCAGTATTAATATAAATGTTGAGAGATTAGAGCTTTTATACTATAGGAACAATAGATAAGAATTGTTTTTAAAGTGAAAAAATATGATTTTTGAGACAGGGAATGATAGATTAATAATAGTTGAGACTATGCAAGACAGTAGGAAATTGAAAAACTGATAGGAGAAATAGTGACAGAAAAATTTTCCAACCTGATGAGAGAAAAAGTTATACAAGTTCAGGAAGCAAAGAGAGTTCCAATGAAGAGGAACTCCCCCAAACCCACTCCAAGGAACATCATAATTAAAATGGTAACATTCCAAGACAAAGAGAGATCCTAAAAGCAGCAAGAGAAAAACAGCAAATAACATACAAGGGAGCTCCGGTAAGGCTATCGACCGATTTCTGAACAGAAACACTGCAAGCCAGAAGGGAATGGTCAAAAATATCTCAAGCAATGAAAAACAAAGGCCTACAACCAAGAATACTCTACCCAGCAAGGCTCTCATTCAAAATGGAAGATGAAATAAGGAGTTTCTCAGACAAAGGAAGACTAAAGGAATACATCTCCACCAAACAAGCATTGCAAGAGATGCTAAAGGAAATGTTCTAAGAAAAATAAAGAGGAGAGGAACAGTGGTAAAAAGGGAAATGATTAAATACCTGTCAATAATAACCTTAAATGTAAGTTTATTAAATGCTCCAATTAAAAGACATAGGGTGGGAGAAACAAGATGGCGGAGGAGTAAGTGGAAGCTACACTAACTTCCTCCTAGAACTAGTCTGGATTTACAATGTAATTTTGGAGAAATCATCTGGAATAACGAACCGAACACCAGCTGGAGAGAAGTCTTATAACCACGGAGAGACAGAAAAGGCCGCTACATCACAACGTGACCGGTAGGGAGTGCGGAGACGTGGAAGGGCTGGCTGGGCTCCCACGGGTGGCAGCTGAAGGGGCTGAGAAACAGCTCAGCAGCCGGGGATTCCCCCTGAGAAGGGCAGGGTCTAAACCCCCAGCTGGGCTTCCCAGCCTACAGCGACAGAGTGGAAAGTAAAATAGTATCAGCTGTGAAAAGCGAAAAGCCACAGGCTTTCTTGCTAGCCAGAGAGAAACAGCAGGAGAAAAAGAGCTCTTAAGTGGATCACATACGAAAATATTTTGGCCACCACTTACCCTGGGCTCAAGCAGAGGGAAGGCAGAGAGGACTGGAGACACTTGGGGAGAATTTGGCACGGTGGCTTTGAGGGGAGAACTGGAGGAGCAGCTGACTGGGTCCCAGTGCTGACTCATCCCCAGTACTGCGGGTAGACCATTCCCCTCCAAGTGGCGTCAGCCTGAGGGGAAGCAAAAGCCCTGCCTACAGGAATTAAGCTGCCACACCCACAGTCCTTAAGCCTGACAGCTAATCACAGATTGAATAGATTAACAATCAAAGAAGACAGACAACAGCAGTAGATCCCTGGAAGTCTCCAACAGGCTGCCTAGGGCCAGACTGGTACATGATCTGACGCCACCAGAGGCAGATCCAGGAAGTGCAGATCATTCCAAGAAGCACCAACAAACAATAGGAGTCAAAAAAATGGGGAGACAGAGAAACAACCTCCCATCAAAAGGAAAGGTAGAATCCCCAGAAAGAGTGCTAAATGAAATAGAGGGGAGCGAACTATCAGATATGGAATTCAAAACATGGATTATGGAGAAGCTGAATGAGCTCAGCGGAAACTTCAAAGAACTCCAGAAAAACTACAAGGAACTCACAGAAAATTACATGAGCATGAAAAAGGACATAGAAGCTATCAATAAGAGCCAGGAGGAAATGAAAAATACGATCTCTGAATTGAAGAACACAGTAGAAGGAATTAAAAGCAGGCTAGAGGAAGCAGAAGATCGGATCAGCGAGCTGGAGGACAACCTACACAAAAACTCCCAGACAATGCAACAAAATGAAAAAAGACTGAACAAGACTGAAGAGGTTCTAAGACAGCTGCAGGACAACATGAAACGTAATAATATCCGTATCATAGGAATTCCAGAAGGAGAAGAAGAAGAGCAAGGGATAGAAAACCTCTTTGAAAAACTAATGACAGAAAACTTTCCTAACATGACGAGAGAAAGAGTCACGCACGTCCAGGAAGCACAGAGGGTCCCAATGAAGATGAACCCCAACAGGCCCACTTCAAGACACATCATAATTAAAATGCCAACATTCAAAGACAAAGAGAGAATCCTAAAAGCAGCAAGAGAGAAACAACTAATAACATACAAGGGAGCTCCAATAAGGCTATCATCAGATTTCTCAGCAGAAACACTACAAGCCAGAAGGGAATGGCAAAAAATATTCCAGGCAATGAAAAACAAAGGCCTACAACCAAGAATACTCTACCCAGCAAGGCTTTCATTCAAAATGGAAGGTGAAATAAGGAGTTTCCAAGACAAAAGAAGGCTAAAAGAATACATCTCCACCAAACCAGCATTGCAAGAGATGCTAAAGGGTCTGCTTTAAGAAGATGAAGAAACAGAGAGACAGAGAGGAACACGAGTACAAAGGGGGAAAATGACAATGAATAAGTACTGAAAGAAAGAAGGAACTTCTACCATTTGCAACAACATGATTGGAACTAGAGAGAATTATGCTTAGCGAAATAAGCCAGGCAACAAAAGAAAATTACCTTATGCTGTCACCTGTTACAGGAAACTAATGAACAACACAAACAAATGAGCAAAATTGAACCAGAGGTATGTAAACAAGGAATTAACTAACAGTAACAAAGGGGGAGATGGGAGGGAGAGAAGGGGTAAGAAGGGGAAGGGTCTAGTCAAAGAACATGTATGAATGACCCATGGACATGGACAACTGGGTGGGGACTGACTGTGGGGGGGGCAGGGTGCAGGGAAGCAAGAGGGGGAAAAAAAGTGAGACAACTGTAGTGGAAAAACAAACAAACAGAAAATTTTTTAGTGGGGGGGGAATAAAAATATAAAGAATAGAAATGCAAGTTCAGTGAATATTAGAAGGACAAGGATTTTCCTTCCGATAAGACAGTCCTACAGATTTAGAGACTTGTATGTGGGTTATGTTACATAAATTAACATGTGTTTTCTGTTTTCAAAGGGCATAAGCCTACAATCTCATTACCTGAGTGATTATCTGTATGCATAGGCCTCACTTAATCCTGTCTGCATTGCTGCCTCCTGAGACTCAATGGTTTGGCTGAACTAAGTGGCTGGGTTGGTGAAGAACGGGGTGGTCTGTGGGCTTCACTTTAAAACTGGTTTCTCTTTTCTATCCTAATGGCTTGGACAGAAAAAGCCCAGAGGCCTGAGATGGGGGAAACCTAAAATATTTCCCTCAGTCCAAAATAAGTATAATGGGCAAAAGGGTTTTGGACAGGTGAGATGTACCTGGCACACCTTCCTCCAAAGAAGCCCCTCTTTTCCCTAATGTGGGACATTGAAAAATTAATACCTGTCTTTTGTCATCTAGTGGTTACGGATTAAATGATGTCCTTTAACCCTGTTGCCCCCAGAATACAACAAGGATGCCAGCCTGTCAAACCAAGCATGCCGTTGTCCAGAGACAGCCAACCAACCTGGAGTCTGCACGATCCTTCCCCTTGTGGGAAGGCCACCCTCCCCTCCACATCCCCACTCTTATTAGGGATTTCTTGACCCACGGGTAGGTAGGACGACGACCATGTCCAGCTTGAAGCAGCTAGAGGACCTCGAGACCTTCATCCATTGTCCTTTATAAGATTGTAAAGGGTCTTAAGTCTGAGAGGGAGGAATTGTTATTTTTTATTGTTAAAATATTTAACTAATTAATTAATTAATTTTAAAAAAAGAAGAAGAAGAATATATGAAAGGGTGAGGCGGGAGAGCTTGTATGTACGACCCATGGGCATGGACTTGGAGAGGGGATTGTTGGGGAAGAGGGGTGCTGGGCGGAGGGGAGCAAAGGGGAAAAAAAATTGGAACTATTGTAACAATATAATCAATAAAATATACTTAAAAAAAAAAAAGACATAGGGTAATGGAATGGATACAAAAACTAGACCCACGTACTTGCTGTCTACAAGAAACACACCTTAAAACAAAAAATTTACATAGACTGAAAGTAAAGGGATATAAAAAATATTCCAAGCAAACGGACCTGAATAAAAAGTCGGGGTAGCAGTTCTCATATCAGACAAAATGGATTTTAAAGCAAGGGCAATAAAAAGAGACAAAGAGGTACATTTCATAATACTTAAGGGAACAATCCATTAAGAAGATATAACACTGATAAACATATATGCACCCAACATACAGCACCGAAATACAGAAAGAAAATACTAGAAGATGACAGGAAGTTATATTAACAGTAACAAACATATTAGGGGACTTCAAAAGTACATTATCAACAATAGACAGATCTTCAAAGCAAAGAAACACCAAGGATATACAGGCATTGAACAACACACTAAACCACATGGACTTAACTGACATATACAGAACTTTTCACCCCAAAGGAACAAAATATACATTCTCTTCAAATGCACATGGGACATTTTCAAAGATAGACTTCATGATAGGACACAAAACAAGCCTCAACAAATTCAATAAAATTGAAATCATATCAAGCATCTTTTCAGACCACAATGCCTTGAAACTAAAAATCAAACTCAGAGAAAAATATCAAAGACACCCAAACTCATGGAGAATGAATAACATGCTATTAAATAATAAATGGGTTAACAATGACATCAAAGAAGAAATCAAGAAATTTCTGGAAACTAATGTAATGAACACACAACAGCCCAAAACCTATGGGACACAGCAAAAGCAGTCCTAAGAGGGAAGTTCATAGCAATACAGGCATATCTGAAAAGGATAGAAGAATCTCAAATAAAAAATATAACCCTAAAGCTACAAGAACTAGAACAACAACAACAAACAAAGCCTAGGGCAAGAAGAAGGAGGGAAATCATCAAGAACAGAGCAGAATTAAATGACATAGAGACCAAACAAACAATCCAAAAGATCAATGAAACTAGGAGCTGGTTCTTTGAAAAAATTACCCAAATCGACAAGCCTCTAGCCAGGTTCATCAAGAAATAAAGAGAGAAGACCCAGATAAAGAAAATCAGAAATGAAAGAGGAGAAATCATGACTTATACCACAGAAATAAAAAGGATTATAAGAAATTACTACAAACAACTCTATGGCAAGAAATTTGACAACCTAGATGAAATGGACAAATTTCTAGAAACATATAACCTCCCGAAACTGAGTCGAAAAGAAGTAGAAAGTCTTAAGAGACCAATAACGAAGAAGGAAATTGAAACAGTAATCAAAAATCTCCCTGCACACAAAAGCCCTGGACCGGAGACTTCACAGGTAAATTTTACAAAACATTTAGGGAAGAACTAACTCCTACCCTCCTCAAACTATTCCAAAAAATCCAAAAAGAGGGAAAAATCACAAAGTCTTTCTATGAAACCAGTATTACCCTAATCCCAAAACCAGGTTAAGACACAACAAACAAAGAAAACTACAGGCCAATATCACTGATGAACATAGATGCTAAAATCCTCAATAAAATATTGGCAAACAGATTTAGCAATGCATCAAAAAGATCATACACCACAATCAAGTGGGATTCATCCCAGGGATGCAAGGATGGTTTAGTATTCACAAATCAATAAATATAATACATCACCTAAACAGAATGAAAGACAAAAATCATATGATTTTATCAATAGATGCAGCAAAAGCATTTGATAAAGTACAACACCCATTTATGATGAAAACACTCAGGAAATTGTGAATAGAGGGAGCATACCTTAACATAATTAAGGCTATATATGAGAAACCTGAAGCCAACATCATACTCAATGGACAAAAACTGAAAGCACACCCCCTGAAATCAGGAACTAGACAAGGATGTCCATTCTCTCCACTCCTATTCAACATAGTGTTGGAAGTCCTAGCCATAGCAATCAAAGAAGAAAAAGAAATAAAAGGCAACCAGACTTAGAAAGAAGAAGCAAAACTATCATTATATGCAGATGACATGATAGTATACCTAGAAAACCCTATAAACTCCACTAAAAGACTACTCGATTTAATAAATGAATTTGGCAAAATAGCAGGGTACAAAATAAATATACAGATTTCTAGGGCATTTCTGTACACCAACAGTAAAATATCAGAGACAGAGACAAAAAAGAAAATAGCATTCACTATAGCAACAAGAAAAATAAAGTACCTAGAAATAAACTTAACCAAAGAGATAAAAGACCTGTACTTTGAAAATTATATAACATTGAGAAAAGAAATTAAGGAAGAAACAAATAAATGGAAGCAAATACCATGTTCTTGGATGGGAAGAATCAACATCATCAAAATGGGCATAATACCCAAAGCAGTTTATAGATTCAATGCAATCCCTATTAAAATACCAATGATATATTTCACAGGCCTAGAAGAAATGCTCCAAAAATTCATATAGAACCAAAAAAGACCCCAATAGCAAAAGCAATCTTGAGATAGAAAAACACAGCAGCAGGAATCACAATACCAGACATCAAACAATACTACAAAGCCACTGTGATCAAAACAGTCTGGTTCTGGCACAAGAACAGATGTATAGATCAGTGGAACAGAATAGAGAGAGTCAAGAAATAAATACAGGAATATACAGTCAACTAATATTTGATAAAGAAGGAAGAAACATAAAATGAAGTGAGAAGAGCCTCTTTAACAAATGGTGCTGGGAGAACTAGACAGAGACGTGCAAAAAGATGAAACTAGACCACCAACTTACACCACACACGAGAATAAACTCAAGATGGGTCAAAGACTTAACTGTAAGCCGTGACACCATAAAAGTCCTAGAGGAAAACATAGGCAGAAAAATTTCAGGTATTCCATGTAACAATATTTTCACGAATACATCTTCTAAGGCAAGAGAAATAAAAGAAAAAATAAACAAATGGGACTACATCAAACTAAAGAGTTTCTGCTCAGCAGAAGAAAACATCAGCAAGATGAAAAAAAACCCAACCATATGGGAAAACATATTTGCCAATAAATACCTCAGACAAGGGATTGATCTCTAAAATATATAAAGAGCTTATGCGACTCAACATCAAGAAAACAAACAACCCTATTAAAAAATGGGCAAATGACCTGAACAAACACTTCTCCATAGACGACATACAGAAGGTCCATAGACACATGAAAAAATGCTAAACATCACTAGCCATCAGAGAGTAGCAAATAAAAACCACAATGAGATACCACTTTACACCAGTCAGAATGGCCCTCATCAACAAATCAACAAACAACAAGTGCTGGTGAGGATGTGGAGAAATGGGAACACTAGTGGTCTGTTGGTGGGAATGCAGACTGGTGCAGCCACTATGGAAAACAGTATGGAATTACCTCAAAAATCTAAAAATGGAATTGCCTTTTGAACCAGTGATTACACTGCTAGGATTATACTAAAAAAATCCTAAAACACTAATTCAAAAGAATTTATGTACCCCTATGTTCATAGCAGTACTGTTCACAATAGCTCAGTGCTGGAAACAGCCTAAGTGCCCATCTGTAGATGAGTGGATCAAAAATAGTGGTACATTTACACAGCAGAATACTATGCAGGAGAGAAAAAGAAGGAACTCCTGCCATTTGCAACAACATGGATGGAACTACAGAGAATTATGCTTAGTGAAATAAGCCAGGCAAAGAAAGAAAAATACCATATGATATCACCTAATACAGGAAAGTAAAGAACAACCTAAACAAACGAACTAAATAGGACAAGGAGCAGAATAGCAGTCAATAGGGGATACGGGGAAGGGAGAGAAGGGGGATAAGTAAGGGAAGGGTATAGTCAAGGAGCGTGTATAGGTGATCCATGGACATGAACAACGGGGAAGAATATGATTGTGGGAGAAGGGCTGGGCTGGATGAGGGACAGAAATGGGGAAAAATGGGACAACTGTAATTGAAAAACCAAAAACAATATTATTTTTAGATAAAAGGGAAAATGGTATAGATGAGAAAAAAATGTATGTAAAGAAAAAAGAACATTGGTAATGGAATCATGAAGTTAAACAGAGTGTTTTATTTTTATTATTCTTAATTGACATAAGAGTTAATTGTTTAAAGTAATAATAGTAACAATTATTAGATAATTGTAGCAAATGAATAAGTTGAATAAGTGAATGGCAGTGATAGCCTCATGTCAGAAACCAGGAATTCCTTGAACATGGCCTTGAACACCCTTGTTCTGTACAAATAGCTGCCTCCACTATAGTCTTTATGATATTTGATGACATCCATGGGCAGACAAAGATATCAGTTAGTATTTCATCCCATCCTGTTAATCCAGTAAAAGTAGAACAGAACATTAGTCTTCACAGGGGCTAAAGAAATAGGGTGATAATTGAAAAAGAAAGATGTCTAAAGGCAAATGCCCAATTTTATGAGTTGGAGTCACAGGGATGAGATGAGAATAGGAGGTTATATTCACACTTGGAAATATAACAGAGAAACCATTTGAACAGAATGGAATGCTGTGGGGTCTAGGCTTGTGACCTAGGCAATAAGGCGCAGGGAATTCCCACTACTCCGGTTCATTTCTGTGCCCACTGTCGTTTTCCTGGGGCAACTTGTTAAATTCATCTGACATATGTGTGACCTGCTACCCTCAACTGACTGGCTTGTGTGACTTGGGGTACAATCCTCCAAACTGTTAATTATGGGAGCTTGCTATAATTGTGTGAGCCTGTGGTTTAGCTTAGTTAAAGGGGAAGAACTGGCTGGCCCTAAGAATGTTCTACTAGAAGAGTTAGGAAAGGGAACACTATCCAGGACCCTGGCCAATCCACACAGCACAAAATATTGTTGGTGAGTAGAGGGAGGAATGACCATAAGGAGCCTCACACATCTATTAGAAGAAACAATGCTTATAGCAAACTCCACACTCATTGTGGACTTAGATGTTCTAGGCTTTCATGTTGGACAAAACATGGAGGGCTTGAGAAAAATGTCCTTAGAACCAAAAACAAATATCTCTTCTGAGACTCACATGTCACAAAATAAGAAGTTCTTTTTCTTCTTAGTGGTTATTAGAATTCTTTACTCAGATGGGACTTGGCTATTCTGGAACATTGGTTTTATAATCTCATTGAGGAAATAGAAATAAGCTTCCTGGACCTCGGTTTGGGACTGATGCCTAGTTTCCACAAGGAAGAAAATAACGTTGCCTAATTAATGGGATCGTGAGGAATTTGATGTTCCTATAGAGACAAATTCAGGAGAGAACAGGAAGGAGCAAGACAGATTGACTCTCATGAGAAGGAATGGTTAAGACTCTGGAGTGGAAAGCAGGTTCTGCAAGGGTGAGTAGAAAAGTCATATAGTTTTTGTTTTGGTTTGTTTTTATATCATGTTGGGTTAGATGATGCAAACCATCTCAGCTCTATATTTTCTATAAAACTGCTCCTGCTTTACAATGTGTGAATTGGGGGTGGGAAATTACAAAGGGGTGAGGGAGATCCTAACAACAAGTTGCAGCTATATAATTGATGAAGGAAGTTTTTTGCCAGAAATCACCAGTAGTGACAAGTTGTGTGTGTTTTGGGGGCAGGGGTTATCTCCTTTATCATGATAGGATGAGTAAAGCCTAAAAATCCTTTAAGCCTTGACTGAGTATGAAAAAACAGCCCTGGCTGGTGTGGCTCAGTGGGTTGAGCAATAGCCTATGAACCAAAAGGTTGCTGGTTTCATTCCCAGTCAGGACACATGCCTGGGTTGCAGACCAGGTCCTCTGTTGGGGGTGTGAGAGAGGCAACCAATTGATGTTTTTCTCCCTCCCTTTCTCCCCATTTCCCCTCTCACTAATAAATAAATTAATTTAATTTTAAAAGAAAGAAAGAAAAAACAGCTGTAATAATCATTAACATATCTGTGTGAGCTAAAGTATGGAAACTTCATTTACCAGTGTACCACACTTCTCAATGTTCAGTGGAGATTGTTAAATTTTCTCTGACTTCATAGAAAGATGTGATTGCCTGATTTGTCCATTCTGGCAGCCTATGTTCATGATCATATAAATAAAGTGGCCTCACCTAAAAAAAGGACTTGGGATGTGAAAGTCAGAAAAAGCCAAGATTTCAGAATGAAATGGTCTCTTTTGAAGAGCTTCCCATAGCATATGAAAGTTTTAATAATATTTTCTTCACTTTTCCTTTAGATAAGTGTTTTTGAAAAGTGGATCTTTAATCAGCACAACATTACCCAGAACTTGTTGGAAATGCAAATTAGTGGGCTTCATCCCAGACCAACTGAATCTGGATACAAGACCAAAAAGTCTGTGTTGTAACAAACCCATCTGATGTAATAATTTGGAATTCTTTTTATATGTTTCTGGATTTAATTATCTAACATTTTGTTGATGATTTTTGCTTTTAAGCTCATAGGAGATATTGGTTTGAGGTTTCTTTTATTTTGCTATCCTTTTTTTTTTCTTTTGGTATCCAAGTAATGTTGGCCTCAGAAAATCAATTAAAAAGTGTTCCTGGGCATACCCAAGACAACAGAGGAGTAAATGGAAGCTATATTAACATCCTCTCAGAACAAAACTGGAAGTACACCTAAATTATAGAAAAATCATCCTGAATAACCAACTGAACACTAGCTGGAGAGACTGTATCACTTTACCACATGACTGGTAGGGAGTACAGAGGAGGCACATGAGGTATGGCTGGGCTCCTACAGGCAGCAGCTGAAGTTCTAGAGTGATAGTTTCCCCCTGAGAAGTGTGGGGTCTAAGCCCCAAACTGGGCTCCCCAGCCTATAGCACCAGTACTGGGAAAGGAACAAAAATAACATATGGCTGTGAAAAGCAGCGGGGTTTCTGTCTTCCAAGAAGAGAGAACTGGAGACTAAGAGAGCCTCTTAAAGGGCCAATGCATAAAATTCCATTTGCAGCCACTTACCCCATACTCTGGCAGAGGGAGGGAAGAGTGGACTAGAGAAGCTTGAGGAGAGTCTGGCGCTGGTGGCTATGGGGAGAGAGCTGAAAGAACAGCAATCAGGATCCCTATGCTGAGTCATTCCCCATCTTGCATGAGCCATCTTTCTCAGATAGAGCGATCCCTTTAAAGTGGCATCAGACTGAGAGAAGGCAATAGCCCCACCTGCAGGAATTACTCTGCCCCACCCTGTGGCTTAAGCCCTGCTGCTGGGGGCTACAGCTGAAAAACTTTTTAAAACCACAGAAAGTTGGCACGAGAGCTTGGTGGCCATGGCACTTTAGGAGCTCACACCTGGTACAATAGTGTGCATTCCTTGCATCGTCATTCCAGTTCTGCTCTGGGTCTACAAAAAATTTCTGGAGCCATACCTATACCCTCTGATTTCCCCTTTGTTAGTTGTATGTGGCCTGGAAAAGCTGTACAAAAATCCAATGATAAAAGCAAAGACAAAGTAGACTACCAGGATGCAGTTATAAATGGATTACCAGAAAAAGGACCAACAGAAGTTTCTGAGAAAAACAAAGATTAAAGTGTTTATCCCAGAGGATCTCATTGTTTTCAAAATGGACCTAATAATGTGAAACACCTTCTTTATAATTGTTTCTGATGTTTCCTCTTAGACCAAAATTCAGGATAGATAATTTAGATTTATTCTTGATACTAATCAGAAAATTCATGGTATTTATATTTAAAATGTATTTAGTTATATTTAATGATCTCACTTCTGAGTTCCTGTCACATTAAAGTAGCTCTCTTTTCTATTATTAAGTTTTAATAATATGAATAAATAGAAGGTTTATGCCAGTAGACACTGTTACTAAATCAGTATCTAAACATCTTGGGCTTCTAGTTTAAATAATGTTCAGGGTCTTTGAATTTAAGTAAAGAGAGTATATTATTACTGTATGGCAGTGCAGTGAGACTGTGCGGTGAAATGAAAGGGAGGTTTTGGAGAAGATAATGACTTGAAATGTAAAGTTGTAATTACTGCCCAACACAATGAAGTCTCTTATCAGTGAGAGCAGTAATTTCTGGTTCTTATACTGAAGAAAATGGCAAAGGCAGGAAATAGAGGAAAAAATTTTTTTAAATGGAGCACCTTTAAAATAAATGTCCAATGCACATTATAAAATTCTACTCCTTATTGCATTTCTTATATTACTACAAAATGTATTAAATATTCAGTTTAGCTGTGAAAAAAGAAAACTACAGAAAGTTTACAGGCAGAGGTGGGTTGCTGGGAGCACTAAGGCTTCAGCTAACTCACCCCTGGGCCTGGTGTTGGTAAAATACAGCCTTAGTGCACAGCCTTTATTTTTTTTTCTGCACACACCCAGGCCCAGAGGGAGCCACATGATGTGGATTGCTGAGCGCTCCAAACAGATTGATCAGGGCCAGTCACAAAGGTTTGACTTAGGTGTGCACCAGAGTCTTGAAGATCTACCTAATATACAGAAATAACACAAAGAAACTGCCAAAATGGGAAGACAGAGTCAGACCCCTATGAAACAAGAATATTCTCCAGAATAACTAGATAAAATGGAGGCAAGCAATTTATCAGATAGAGTTCAGAGTGATGATTATAAAGATACTCACCAGCATGAAAAGATATAGAAACCATAAAAAAAGACCAGTCAGAAAAAAGGTAATATCTGAAATAGATAATACACTCAAAGAAATAAACAGTAGGTTAGGAGAGCAGAGGATCACATCAATGATTTGGAATACAAGGTAGAAAAAAAAACACCCAGGCAAAATGGCAAAAGGAAAAAGGAATTTTAAAAAATGAAGAGAGCTTAAGAAACATTTGGAAAACATGAAGCATAACAACATCTGCATCATGGGAATACCAGAGGAAAAGAGTGAGCAAGGGATTGAGAACATACCTGAAGAAATAAAACTAAAAACTTCCCTGATCTGGTGAAGGAAAAAGACACACAAGACCATGAAGCTCAGAGAATCCCAAACAATTTGGACACAGAGAGTACTACACCAAGATATCATAATTAGAATAACAAGGCTTAAAGACAAGGAGAGAATTCTAAAAACCACAAAAGAAAAGCAAGTACTTACAATACAAGGGAACATCAATTAGATTGTCATCTGATTCCTCAACAGAAACATTTCAGGCCAGAAGGGTATGGCATGAAATATTCAAGGAGATTAAAAGCAAAGACCTACATTAAGGGTATTTACCTAGCAAGGCTATCATTTAAAATCAAAGCATAAATAAGGAGTTTCCCAGACCAAAAAAAAAAAAAAAGAAAGAAAAGAAAAGCCAAAGGAGTTTCTTAACACCGAAACAGTACTGCAACAGATGTAAAAGGACTTTCTTAAAGAAGAAAAAAGAAAAGAAAGAAAGAAAGAAAAAAAAAAAAAACAGAGTAAAAAACATCTAACAATAAAATGGCACTATATACATATCAATAATTATCTTAAAAGTAAATGGCTTATTCCCACCAACAGTGCACTAGGGTACCCATTTCTCCACATCCTCGCCAGCACTTGTTGTTTGTTGGTTTGTTGATGATGGCCATTCTGACTGGTATAAAGTGGTATCTCATTGTGGTTTTTATTTGCCTCTCTCTGATGGCTAGTGATGTTGAGCATTTTTTCATCCACCTATGGACCCTCTGTATATCCTCTTTAGAGAACTGTTTGTTCAGGTCCTTTGCCCATTTTTTAGTTGGGCTGTCTGTCTTCTTGGTGTGGAGATATGTAAGTTCTTTATATATTTTGGAGATCAATCCCTTGTCTGAGGTATCATTGGAAAATATAGTTTCCCTTATGGTTGGTTCCCTTTTCATCTTGCTGATGTTTTCTTTTGCTGAGGAGAAACTCTTTACTTTGATGTAGTCCCATTTGTTTATTCTTTCCTTTATTTCCCTTGCCTTAGGACAGTGCTTCTCAACCTGTGGGTCATGACTCCTTTCACAGGGGTCGCCTAAGACCATCAGAAAACACGTATATAATTACATATTGTTTTTGTGATTAATCACTATGCTTTAGTTATGCTTGGGGGTCACCACAACATGAGGAACTGTATTAAAAGGTCATAGCATTAAGAAGGTTGAGAACCACTGCCTTAGGAGATGTATCAGTGAAAAATTGCTACATGGAATATCTGAAATTTTCCTGCCTATGTTTCTCTAGAACTTTTATGGTGTCACGCCTTACATTTAAGTCTTTGATCCATCTTGAGTTTATTCTGGTGTGTGGTGTATGTTGGTGATCTAGTTTCACTTTTTTTGCACATCCCTGTCCAGTTCTCCCAGCACCATTTGTTGAAGGGGCTCTTTTCACTCCATTTTATGTTCCTTCTCCCTTTGTTGAATATTAGTTGACCATAGAGACCTGGGTTTATTTCTGTGCTCTATTCTGTTCCATCAATCTATATGTCTGTTTTTAAGCCAGTACCAGACTGTTTTGATTATAGTGGCCTTGTAGTATAGTTTGGTATCTGTTATTGTGATTCCTCCTACTGTGTTCTTCTTCATCAAGATTCCTGCAGCTATTTGTGGTCTTTTTTGGTTCCATATAAATTTTTGAACTATTTGTTTTAGGCCTGTGAAATATGCTGTTGGTATTTTAATAAAGATTGCGTTGAATCTATAAATTGCTTTGGATAGTGTAGACATTTTACTGGTGTTGATTATTCCCATCCATGAACATGGTATATGCTTATATTTATTTGTATCTTTCTTACTTTCTTCTCTTGTTATGTAGTTTTCTGAGTACAGTTCTTTTACCTCCTCAGTTAACTTTATTCCTAAATACTTTATTTTCCTTGTTGCTATAGTAAATCAAAAATTTTTTCTTGTTTCTACCCCTAATATTTTATTGTTGGTGAATGGAAATGTCTTCAATTTTTGAATATTGACTTTTTACCCTGCTATTTTGCCAAATTCACTTATTAGGTCAAGTAGTTTTTTCATGGAGTCTATAAGGTTTTCTTTACCCTGGCTGGTTTGGCTCAGTGGATTGAGCGTCGGCCTGCGAGCTAAGTGTCGCTGGTTCGATCTTCCAGTCAGGGCACATCAGAGAAGGAAAACTCTGACTCCAAAAAACCTCCACTGCCTTGCGGCATACCTCTTCAGGGGAAAGGCTAAGGGAGTAAACCCCGACAGAAAATCCGGAGCCGGAGTCCCTAAGGCGGTTTGACGTTGTAGTCAACACCGGCAACTCCTGCGGCGCACCTGAAGCCAAGCTGTATTGACTCTGTCTTTCCCTTGGACCCTTCAGCTGCGAAGAGAGGGGGGTCTGCTGCATGGGCAACAGCAGACCCTCCATATCACCCTGCCCAGGCTCTGCAGCTTCAGCTTCACTGGAGAGGACACTCCAGCATCATCGCAAGATGTCGATTCAACACGGGAGGAGACAGATACCGTGTCACTCCTGAGTTGGACTGCACAACCATTCTCGGCGGTGCAGATAGACTCTTAAGAAGCTACACCATTGTCTCTCGAGACGGACGGCTGCCGATACGATACGATAAGGTTTTCTATGTACACTATAATGTCATCTACAAATAATGACAGTTTTACTTCCTCTTTTCCAATTTGGATGCCTTTTCTTTTTATTGTTTGATTGCTGTGGCTAGAACCTCCAAGGCTATGTTGAATGGAAGTGGAGAAAATGGACATGTTTTTCTTGTTTCTGATATAAAGAGGAATGCTTTTTATATTTTCCCATTGAGTATGGTGTTGGTTTCAGGTTTCTTGTATATGGCCTTTATCATGTTGAAGTGTGCTCCCTCTATTTCCATTTGCTGAGTGTTTTCATCATAAATGGGTGTTGTACTTTATCAAATGCTTTTTCAGAATCTATTCATATGATCATATGATTTTTGTCTTTCGTTTTGTTTATGTGGTGTATTATGATTATTGATTTGTGAATGTTAAACCATCCTTGCATCCCTGATCCCACTTGATCATTGTGTATGATCTTTTTAATGCATTGCTGAAATGGGTTTGCTAATATTTTGTTGAGGATTTTAGCATCTATGTTCATCAGCGATATTGGCCTGTAGTTTTCTTTCTTTGTTGTGTCTTGACTTGGTTTTGGAATTAGGGTAATACTGGCTTCGTAGAAAGAGTTTGGGATTTTTCCCTCCTCTTAGAACTTTTTGAAATAATTAGAAAAGGGCAGGTGTTAGTTTTTCCCTAAATGTTTTGTAAATTTTCCTGTGAAGTCATCCAGTCCAGGGCATTTGTCTGCCGGGAGGTTTTTGATTATTGCTTCAATTTCATTCTTTGTTATCAGTCTATTCAGGCTTTCAGCTTCTTCTTGATTCAGTTTTGGAAAATTATGTATTTATAGAAATTTGTTCACTTCATCTAAGTTGTCAAGTTTCTTGCCACATAGTTGTTTGTAGTAATTTCTTACAATCCGCTGTATTTCTGTGATATCAGTTGTGACTTCTCCTCTTTCACATATGATTTTATTTATTTGGGTCCTCTTTTTTTCTGGATAAGCCTGGCTAAAGGCTTGTTGATTTTCTTTATCTTTTCAAAGAACCAGCTCCTGGTTTTATTGATCTTTTGAACTGTTTGTTTAGTCTCTGTGTCATTTAATTCTGCTCTGATCTTGATGACTTCCTTTCTTGTACTCATTCTGGGCTTTGTTTGTTGTTCCTTTAGTTTTTGTAGCTTTAGGGTTAGATTTTCTATTTGGGATTCTTCTGTCCTTTTTAGGTAGGCTTTGAACTTTCTTCTCAGCACTGATTTCGCTTTGTCCCATAGATTTTGGGGTGTTGTGTGTTCACTATCATTTATTTCCAGAAACTTTTTGATTTCTTCCTTGATGTCATTGTTAACCCATTCATTATTTAATAGCACTTTATTCATTTTCCATGAGTTTGAATGTCTTTGAGTTTTTTCCTTGAGGTTGAATTCCAGTTTCAAGACATTGTGATCTGAGAAGATTTTTGATATAATTTCAATTTTCATGAATTTGTTGAGGTTTGTTTAGTGTCTTATCATGCAGTCTGCCTTTGAAAGTGTTCCATGTGCACTTGAAAAGAATGTATATTTTGCTTGCTTGAGGTAAAAACTTCTATATATATATCAGTTAGGACCATTTGATCGAGAGTGTTGTTTAATGCCTCATATCCTTGTTGTTTCTTTGCTTTGAAGAGCTGTCCATTGTTGATAATGGGGTGTTAAAGTTCCTTACTATTAGTGTGTTGCTATCAATACCCTTCTTGAAGTTCTTCAAGATTTTTAAAAGTATATTTTGGTGCTCCTATGTTGAGTGTATATATGTCTACAAGGGTTATGTCTTCTTGATGGATTGTTCCCTTAAATATTATAAAAAGTCCTTCTTTGTCTCTTTTTATGGCCTTTGCTGTGAAATCTTTTTTTTCTGAAATAAATACCACTACCCCAGTTTTATTTTTTTATGTCCATTTAATTGAAATATTTTTTCCCATCCATTCACTTTCAGTCTGTGTAGAGCTTTTGTTCTGAGGTGGGTCTCTTGTAGACAGCATATATGTGGGTCATGATTTCTAATCCATTCAGCTACCCTGTGTTTTTGATTGGTGCATTTAATCTATTTAAATTTAAGGTTATCATTGATAGGTACTTGTTCATTGTCATTTTTCCCCTTCGTAGCTGTGTTCTCTATCTCTCTCTGTTTATTCATCTTGTTAAAGCAGACCCTTTAACATCTCTTGCTATCCTGCTTGGTAGAGATGTAGTCTTTTATCCTTCTTTTGTCTGGGAAACTCCTTATTTCACCTTCCATTTTTAATGAGAGCTTTGCTGGGTAGTTTTCTTGGTTGCAGGCCTTTGGTTTTCATTGCTTGTAACATTTTTTTTTCTTTTTTGCCATTTCCTTCTGGCTTGTAGTGTTTCTGTTGAGAAATAAGTTGATAAACTTATTGGAGCTCACTTGTATGTTATTAGCTGTTTCTCTCTTGCTGCTTTTAGGATTTGTCTTAGATTTTTGCTTTTTAAATTATGATATTCCTTAGAGTGGGACTGTTTGGGTTCATCTTCATTGGGACCCTTTGTGCTTCCTCGACTTGCATGACTTTCTCTCCTCAAGTCAGAGAAGTTTTCTGTCATTACTTTTTCAAACAGGTTTTCTATCTCTTGCTCCTCTTCTTTCTTTCTGGTATTCCTACAATATGGATATTATTATGTTTTATGTTGTCCTGCTGCTCTCTTAAAACCTCTTTATTCTTTTCATTTTGTTGCACTGAATGGAAATTTTTTTCTGCATTGTCCTTCAGCTCACTGATATGATCTTCTGCTTCCTCTAGCCTGCTTTTGATTCCTTCTACTGTGTTCTTCAAGTCAGAAACTGTATTCTCAATTTGTCCTGGCTCTCAGCAATAGCTTCTATGTCCTTTTTCATGCTAGTGTAGTTCTCAGTAATTCCTTGTAGTTTCCCTGGAGTTCTTTGAGTTTCCTTGAGCTCCTTGTGCTGATTGAGCTTCCCTATAATCCATATTTTGAATCTCATGTGCGACAGTTGCTTACCTCTATTTCATTTAGCACTCTTTTTGGGGATTTCTCCTTTCTTTCCAATGGGTATTGTTTCTTTGTCTCCCTTTTTTGTGACTCTTCTTGTTTGTTTCTGCTTCTTAGATTGATCTTCACTTTCTGGTTCTTTCCCTGGTGGTGTCCAGGTTTTAAGAAAATTTATGAACAACTCTATGCCAACAAAATGGACAAACTAGATAAAGTGGACAAATTCCTAGCAATGTACAATCTTCCAAAACTAAATCAGGGAGAATCAGAGAATCTGAATAGACAGATTACACATAGCAAATTTAAAGCAGCAATAAAAATAAAAAAAAATAAAAAAATAAAAAAAACTTCCATTAAACAGAAGCCCTGGACTGGATGACTTCACAGGTGAGTTTTACCAAACATTCTGAGAAAAACTAACACCTACCCTTTTCAGATTGTTCTAAAAAATTCATTGTGCAGGAAGGCTCTCAAGCTCATTTTATGAGGCCATCATTATTTTAATTCCAAAACTAGATAAAGACACCACAAAAAAATTATAAGCCAATATCGCTGATGTATATAGATGCTAAAATAATTAATAAAATATTAGCATACCAAATATAGCAATGTGTTCAAAAGATCATACACCATGATCAAGTGGGATTTATTCTGGAAATGCAAGATTAGTACAACATTCATAAATGAATAAATGCAATTTACCACATAAACAAAATGAAAAATAAAAAAACACATGATCATATCAGTAGATGCATTAAAAGCACTTCATAAAATTCTTTACCCATTTATGACAAAAAATTCTTAGCAAAATGGGAGTGGACAGAACATGCTTAAACATAATAAAGGTTATATATGATAAATATGTCTGCTTCACCTCTCTTTTCAACATAGTACTAGAAGTCCTAGTTAAAGCAATCAGACAAGAAGAGAAAATAAAAGGGATTCAATTGGAAAGGAAGATGTAAAAGTGTCATTATTTGAAGATGTCATGATACTGTTATACAGAATTTTAAAGAATCCACTAAGAAACTACTAGGACTGATAAATGAATCCAGCAAAGTAGCAGGATACAAAATTAATATCCAGAAATCAGTTGCATTGTTGTGCCAATAAACTAACAGAAAGGGAAATTTAAAAAAATATTTTTTATAATTGCTTCAAAGAGAAAATATACATAAAAATAAACCTAACCAAGGATATAAAAGATGTGTAGTTGAGAAATTGTAAGACACTGAAGAAAGAAAGTGAAGAAGACACAAAGAATTGGAAGCACATACTGTGTTCATGGATAGGAAGAATTACCATATTTAAAATGTCTATACTACTCAAAGCAAACAATGTATTTAATGCAATTCCTATCAAGATTCTGAAGATGTATTACACAGAACTAGAAAAATATTTCAAAAATTTATATGAAACCACAGGAGGCCCTGCATGGCAACAGTGATCCTGAGAAAAAAAAGACCAAAGTTGGAAGAGTCATGCTATCTAATATCGAACTATACTATAAGGCATAGTAATAAAATAGCGTGATACTGGCATAAAAATAGATATATAGGTAATGGAAGAGAACTGAGAGCCCAGAAATAAACCCACACATTTATAGTCAACTAATATTTGACAAGCCCTGGCTGGTTTGGCTCAGTGGATTGAGCGTCGGCCTGCGAGCTAAGTGTCGCTGGTTCGATCTTCCAGTCAGGGCACATCAGAGAAGGAAAACTCTGACTCCAAAAAACCTCCGCTGCCTTGCGGCATACCTCTTCAGGGGAAAGGCTAAGGGAGTAAACCCCGACAGAAAATCCGGAGCCGGAGTCCCTAAGGCGGTTTGACGTTGTAGTCAACACCGGCAACTCCTGCGGCGCACCTGAAGCCAAGCTGTATTGACTCCGTCTTTCCCTTGGACCCTTCAGCTGCGAAGAGAGGGGGAGGTCTGCTGCATGGGCAACAGCAGACCCTCCATATCACCCTGCCCAGGCTCTGTAGCTTCAACACGGGAGGAGACAGATACCGTGTCACTCCCGAGTCGGACTGCACAACCATTCTCGGCGGTGCAGATAGACTCTTAAGAAGCTACACCATTGTCTCTCGAGATGGACGGCTGCCGACGACGAATATTTGACAGAGGAAGTAAGCACATACAATGGGCTAAGGATAGTTTATTTCAATAAATAATGTTGGGAAAATTGGACAGATACATGCAGAAAAATGAAACTAGACCACCTTCTTACACCATACAGAAGAATAAAGTCAAAATCAATCAAAGACTTAAATGTTAGACCTGAATCCATAAAAATTATAGAAGAAAACAGAGGCAGCAAAATATTAGATATAGCTTGTAGCAATATTTTATCAGATATGTATCTCCAGGCAAACAAAAGAAAAAATAAACAAATGGGACTACATCCAACTAAAAAGTTTTTGCATGTTAAAGGAAATGATCAACAAAATTAAAAAACCCACAGAATGAGAAAATACATTTGCTGATACAGCTAAGGGATTAATATTCACAATTTATAAAAAGTTTACAAAACTCAATACCAAAGAAACAAACAACCCAATTAAAAATGGCAAAGAACCTGAATAGACACTCATCCAAAGAGAACACACAGATGGCCAATAGACATATAAAAAGCTGCTCAATTTCACTAATTTTCAGAGAAATGCAAATTAAAACCACAATGAGATAATATCTCACAGCTTTAAAAATTGCTAGTATTAATAAATCAACAAACAACTGCTGGTGAGGATTTGAAGAAAGGGGAGCCATTTTGCACTGCTGGTAGGAATGCAGACTAGTGCAGCGACTGTTGAAAGCAGTATGGAGATACCTCAATTAGAAATGGATCTGCCTTTTGACCCAGAAATTCCACTTCTGGGAATATATCTGAAGGAACCCAAAACATTAATTTGAAAGAACATAAGCACTACTTTGTTCATTGTAGTGTCATTTACAATCACCAAGATATGGAGGCAGTCCACATGTCCATCAGTAGATGAGTGGATAAAACAATTATGGTACAATTACACAAAAGAATATCACTTGGCTTTAAAAAAGAAGAAAGTTTTACTCTTTGAAGAAGTATGGATGGACCTGGAGAACATTATGTTAAGTTTTTTATAAATTGTGAATATTAACCCCTTATCAGCTATATCAGCAAATGTATTCTCTCATTCTGTGGGTTTTTTATTTGGTTAATTATTTCCTTTCCAGGCAGAGAAAGACAAATACCATATTTCACACATATGTGAGATCTAATGAATAAACTGAACTAACAAGCAACATAGAGACAAACTCATAGATAGAATAACAACTAAGGCAGAGGTTAAAGTAGGGGGTGGAGAGTTTGAGCAAAAAGGAAAAAAGACTCATAGACATGGACAAGTGTGGTAATTGTGGGGGGAGGGGAGTATAAAGGGACTAAGTGGTGATAAAAATAATGCAATAAAATTATTAAATGAAAATATTAAAAATGTGTCTCTTTCTCTCAAATTTTTGGTGAGTTTGTGGAGAATTGTTATTAATTACTCTTTAAATATTTAGTAGAATTTACCAATGAAGCCTTCTGAAATTGAGCTTTTATTGGGGGAAAGTTTTTGATTGCTACTTTAATCCTTTTTTATAACCGTATTCAAACTTTCATTACTTCTTGAATCAGTTTTAGAATTTTGTGTCCTCGTAGAAACTTGTCTAATTTATCTAATTTATTTTATACAGTTGGTCAGAATATTTTGTGGTCCTTTTTATTTTTTAAGGTTCATAGTAATGTTTCCTCTTTTTTTCTTTTTAAATTAAATTTATTGGAGTGATATTGGTTAATAAGATTATATAGGTTTCAATTGTATAATTTTATGATACAGTATCTGTATATTGCATTGTGTTTTAATAATTTGAGTTTTTATTCTTTTTTTGGCAGTTCAACTATAGGTTTATCAATTTTGTTTATTTTTTTTGAAAAAACAAATTTTAGTTTTGTTCATTTTCTCTATTTTTTAATTCCTTATCACTTTCCACTATAATCTTTACTTTTTCATCCTCTCTGCTCTTTTTAGGTTTAATTTGTTCTTTTTTCCCAATGTCTTAAGGTAGAAAGTTGTGATATTCATTTAAGATCCTTATTTTCTTAATGTTTATAGCTGTTTCCCTTTGAGCACTACTTTAAATGTATTATTAAGGTTTGGCATGTTGTGATTTCATTTATATTCATCACAAAGTATTTTCTAATTTCCCTTTTGATTTCTTCTTTGGTTCATTGGTATAATTTAGAAGTTTACTGTGCAATGTTAACATATTTTTGAATTTCCCAAATTTATTTCTGTTATACATTTCTAAGTTTTTTTCATTGTGGTTAGATGTCACATTTTTAATAATTTCAATCACTTTATTTATTTACTTTCAATGTTATTAAATTTATTAGGATGACATGATTAATAATATATATGTTTCAAGTGTACAATTCTATAATGCATCATTTTATATTGCATTGTGTGTTCAGCATCGAAAGTCATTTTACATCACCATATATTAGACCCCATATAATTTCAATATTTTTAAATGCATTGAGGTTTTTTTATGGCTTAGCACATGGCCTATTCTGGAGAATGTTCCATTTGTACTTTAGAAGAATATGTATTCACCTATTTTTAGATAGAATGGATGTCTCTTAAGTCTGCTTAGTTAAAAATATTATTTAAGCCTTTTTTTCTTGATCTCCTGGTTAGTTGTTGTATATATTATTTTATTGAAAGTGGAGCATTAAAATCTGTATGATATTATATTGTATCATGTATTATATTATTGCTAAATTATATATATATATTTCTCTAAGATAAATTTTATATATTTTCAAATACATTATAATTTCCAAAAATTTCAAAATTCCCATCTAATTTTTAACTAATTAATAACTACTAAAATCAGAAAGGTCCAAGATGGTGGCAGAGTAGGTACAAGCTACACTAACTTCTTCCCAGGACCAAACTGGAAGTACAAATAAATTATAGAAAAATCATCCTTAATAACAAACCAAACACTAGCTGGAGAAAATCCTTATAAACAAGAATTTACAGAAGAAACCACATGACCATAACAAGACTGGTAGGAAGTGTGGAGGCTCCCATTAGTGGCAGCTGAAATTCCAGGGAGATATTTTGGTGGATGGAGGGGGGTTACTCAGCCATGAGAACCTGGAAAGGAACCCAAATAACATCTGGATGTAAAAATCAGCAGGGTTTTTGTCCACCAAGAAGAGAAGATAGAGATGCAGAAAGCCTCTTAAAGGGTCAACTAAAAAAAATTTATTTGCAGCCACTTACACTGGGGTCCAGCAGAGGGAAGGCAGAGTGGACTAGAAATGTGTAAAAAGAATCTTGGATTGGTGGCTTTGGGGAGAGAGCTGAAAAGTCAGCTGCTAGGATCCATGTGCTGAGTCATTCCCCATACTACATAAGCCATCTTTCTTGGGCCAAGCAGCTCCCTCCAAATGGCATCAGCCTTTGCGGAAGCAATAGCCTCAACTTCAGGAATCCTTATCACCCAACAGTGTGGAGCTTAAACCAGGCTGCTGAGGAGTACAGCTGGAGGCTATTTCAGTGGCTGAGACCAACAGAGAGCCTGCAGGTGAAGGTGAATCTCTGGGAGCTCTGAGGTTTTAACTGACCCTCCCCCAGGCCCAGTGCTATTACAATCAGCCTTGGTCCACAGCTTGGTTCTTTCTGTATACATGCAGGCCAAACAAGTCGAGCCACAAGCTGTGGATTGCTGATAGTTCCAAATAGCTTGCCCAGGACGAGTCTGACATGGACTCTGAGCCAGAGTCTTTGCAGATCTACATAGCACATAGAAACAAATACAAAATGGCAGCCAAAATGAGAATACAAAGAAACAGGCCCCAAGTGAAAAAACAAGAGAATGTCCAGAGGAACTAGATGAAATGGAGGCAAGCAATTTATCAGATATAGAGTTAAGAGTAATGATTATGAGTATTCAACAGTATGAAAAAGAGACATAAAAAAGGACCAGTCAGAAATAAATAATGCAACAATGGAAATACATAAATAATACTCTGGATGGAATAAAGAGTAGGTTAGATGAAGCAGAAGGTCAGATTAGTGATTTTGGAAGAAAAGGTAAGAAAAAACATTCAAGAAGAGCAGTAAAAGGAAACTAGAATTTTTAAAAATGAGGAAGATTTAACAAACCTAAAAGTTTGTTGAAATAAAGCATACCAATACCCGCATTAAGAGGCCAGTAGGAGAAGAGCATGAGCAAGGGATCAAGATCTATTTGAAGAAATAATGACTAAAAACTTTCTTAACCTAGTGAATAAAAAAATACACAAGTCCAAGAAGCACAGAGAGTCCACGAAAAGATGGACCAAAAGAGCCCCTTAACAAAGCACATCATGTTGGGACACAAAACAAGTTTCAATAAATTTAAGAAGCTTGAAATCATTTCAGGCATCTTCTCTGACTAGATATCAGTTATTAAACAATGGATGGGTCAACAGTAAGATCAGAGAAGAAATCAAAAGATACCTTAAAACAAATGAAAATGAGATCACAATAACCCAAAAATTTGTGGGATACAGGGAAAGTAGTCCTAAAAATAAATTCATAGCATTACAGGCCTATCTCAAGAAAAAAGAAAAAGCTCAAACAACCTAACTTTAGACTTAAAGAAGCTTGAAAAAGAAAAACAAACAAAGCCCAAACTGAGTAGAAGGAAGAGAATAGTAAAGATTTGAGCAGAAACAAACAAATGGAGTCTAAAAAATTATTTAAAAGATCAATTAATCCAAGAGCTGGTTCTTTGTAAAGATAAATAAAGTTGACAAACCTTTAATCAGATTCACCATAAAAAAAAGATAACCCAAATAAATGAAATTCAAAATGAAAGAGGAGAGAAAGTAACTGACACCAAAGAAATGAAAAGGATTGTAAGAAAATATTATGAATAACTATACAACAACAAATTGGACAACTTCGGTGAAATGGATACATTCCTAGAAAGATATAATCTTCTAAAATGAAATCAGGAAGAATCAGAAAATATAAATTATACAGTTACAATTAGTGAAATTGAATCAGTGATCAAAAAACACCCAACAAACAAAAGCTCTTGACCAGATGGCTTCACAGGTGAATTTTATCAAACATTCGGAGAAGAAATAACCTCTCTTCTCAAACTGTTTCAAAAAAATTAAAGAGAAGGGGAGACTCCTAAGCTTATATAACAAGGCAAGTATTATCCTAATTCCAAAACAATATAAAGACACTACCAAAAAATATATTATAGACTATATCCCTGATGTACAGTAGTCCATCACTATATCATGGTTCACTTATCATGGCTGCACTGTATTGCAGAATTTTTAAAAATATTATATTTAATTATTTATCATGAATTTTTTCGCTATATCACGGGATCTTGTGGTACTGTATATGTGTATTGTTAAAGTTGCGTAGGTTTAAGAGTGTAGAATAAATGTAAGGTTCCTACTTCGCAGGGGGTCTGGAATGTAATATCCACGATAAGTGAGGGAATACTATATATAGGTGCTAAACTACTCAATGAAATATTAGCAAATGGAATACAATAATATATCAAAAAGATCTCACACCATGATCAAGTGGGACTTACTCCTTGACTGCAAGATTAGTACAACATTCACAATCAATAATGTGATACATCACATAAACAAAATAAAGGCTAAAAATTATAGGATCATATCAATAGATGCAGAAAAATCATTTGATAAAACCTAGCACTCATTTTTTATTTTTAAAAAATCACAGAAAAGTAGGAATAGAGGGAACATACATAAACATAATAAAGGCCCAATGTGACAAAACCATTGCCAGCATCATACACAACAAGCAAAAACTATGTGTTCCCTTTAAAGCTGGGAACATGACTGGAATATCCACCATCACCTCTCTTATTCAAGCTAGTACTGGAAGTTGTAGCCACAAAAATCAGAAAAAAGAAAAAGATATCTAAATTGGAAAGAAAGAAGTAAAACTATTTTTATTTGCGAATGACACAATACTCTATATAGAGAACTCTATAAAGACTCCATGATAAAACGATTAGAACTGTTAAATAAATTAAGTAAAGCAGCAGGATAAAAAATTAATATTCAGAAATGAGTTCCATTTTTATATGTCAAAAATGAACCATCACACGACTCTACCTTCAGCTGCTGGCTGATCAGGCCAGAGCCACCACAGCTGCTGCTGAAGAAGGAAAGGGAAACAGCACTTGGCTGCCAACTGGGCAGTTTGGCCCCAGCCCAGCCTGGAGTGCAGAGCCGCCCAGAGATCCAAGATGGCGGAGGAGTAGGTGGAAGCTACACTAACCTCCTCCCAAGACCAATCTGGACTTAAAACTTAATGGTGGAGAAATCATCTGGAATAACCAACTGAACACTAGCTGGAGAGAAGTCTTATAACCAAGGAGAGATGTAAAAGGCCACTTCATCACAATGTGACCAGTTTAGAAGTGCAGAGACACGAAAGAGCTGGCTAGGTTCCCATGGGTGGTAGCTGAAGAAACTGAGAAAGAGCTCAGAAGCTTGGGGTTTACCTAGAGCTCAAGCAGAGAAAGGGCAGAGAGGACTAGAGACACTTGGGGAGAGTTTTGGGTGGTGGCTTTGAGGAGAGAACTGAAGGAGGAGCCAAACAGATCCCAGAGCTGACTCATTCCCATACTGCAGGCAGACCATTCAGCTCCAAGTGGCATTGGCCTAAGGGGAAGCAAAAGCCCTGCCTGATGGAATTAATTTGCCCTACCCTCAGTACTTAAGCCAGATATTGATCACATATTGAAGAGATTAACAACTAAAAGAGACAAACAAAGGCAGTAGATTTCTGGCAGTCTTCAACAAGCTGCCTAGGCCCAACTGGTACACGATCTGACATCACCAGGGTCAGATCCAGGAAGTGCAGATCAATCCAAGAAGCAGAAACAAACAAGAAGAGTCACAGAAATGGAGAGATAGAGTAATAACCCCAATTGAAAGGAAGGGAGGAATGCCCAGAAAGAGTGCTAAGTAAAATAGAGAAAAGCAAACTATCAGACATGGAATTTGAAACATGGATTATAGGGAAACTCAATGAGCACAAGGAGTTCAAAGAAAACTACAAAGAACTCCAGGGAAAATACAAGGAACTCCAGGGAAAATACAAGGAACTTACAGAGAAATACAACAGTTTGAAAAAGGACATAGAAGCTATCAGTAAGAGCCAGAAGGAAATGAAGAATACAATTTCTCAATTGAAGGACACAGTAGAGGGAATTAAAAGAAGGCTAGAGGAAGCAGAAGATCAAATCAGTGAGATGGATGACAACATAGAAAAAAATTCCAAGACAGTGCAACAAAATGAAAAAAGACTGAAAAACAATGATGAGGTTTTAAGAGAACTGTAGAACAACATGTAACATAATAATATCTGTATCATAGGAATACCAAAAGAAGAAGAAGAGCGAGGGTTAGAAAACCTGTTTGAAAAACTAATGACAGAAAATTACCTAACTTGATGAGAGAAAAATTCACGCAAGTCCAGGAAGTACAGAGAATCCCAAAGAAGATGAACTCCAACAGGCCCAGTTTAAGACACATATTAAGTAAAATGGCAACACTGAAAGACAAAGAGAATCCTAAAAGCAGCAAGAGAGAAATAGCTAATAACATACAAGGGAGCTCCAATAAGGCTATCATCAGATTTCTCAACAGAAACACTACAAACCAGGAGAGAATGGAAAAAAAAAAATCCAAGCAATGAAAAACAAAGGCCTACAAACAAGAATACTCTACCCACCAAGGCTCTCATTCAAAGTAGAAGGTGAAATAAAGAGTTTCCAAGACAAAAGAAGACTAAAGACTATATCTCCACACCCTAGCATTGCAAGACATGCTAAAGAGTCTGCTTTAAGATGAACAAACAGAGAGACACAGAGAGGAACACCAGTATAAAGGTGGAATATGGCAATGAATAAGTACCTATCGATAATAAACTTAAATGTAAATAGATCAAATATACCAATCAAAACATGTAGGGTAGCTTAATGGATTAGAAAGCATGACCCACATAATATGCTGTCTACAAAAGACCCATCTTAGAACAAAAGATCTACACAGACTGAAAGAGAGGGGATGGAAAAAACTATTTCAAGCAAATAAACATGAAAAAAAAAAAAAAAGCTGGTGCAGCAATAATTATCAGACAAAACAAATCTGACAACAAAGGCCATAAAAAAAAGAAAAAGGACATATCATAATACTTAAGGAAAAACTCCATCAAGAAGATATAACACTTGTAGACATATATGTACCCAACATAGGAGCACCCAAATATGTAAGAAAAAAATTGAAAGACTTCAGGAAGGATATAGACAGCAACACATTTATAGTAGGGGACTTAAACCCCCATTGTCAACAATGGACAGATCTTGAAGCAAAGAAACACCAAGGTTATTGAGGCACTGAACAACACTCTAGATCAAACGGACTAAGTTGATATATACAGAACTTTTCACCCCAAAGAAGGAAAATATACATTCCTTTCAAATGCACATGGGACATTTTCAAAGGCAGACCACATGGTAGGACACAAAACAAGCCTCAAGAAATTCAAGAAAATTGAAATTATATCAAGCATCTTCTTATATGACAATGCCTTGAAACTGGAAATCAACCTAAAGGAAAAAACTCAAAAATATTCAAACTCATGGAGACTGAATAACATGCTATTAAATAATAAATGGGTAAACAATGACAAGAAAGAATAAATCTAAAATTTTCTGGAAACAAATGATAATGAACACACAACAATGCAAAACCTATGGGATACAGTGAAAGCAGTCCTGAATGGAAAGTTTATAACAATACAGGCCTACCTAAAAAGGATAGAAGAATATCTAATAAAAAAAATATAACCTTGTAGCTACAACAACTAGAGGATAAACAACAAACAAAGCACAGAGTGAGTAGAAGGTAGAAAATTATCAATATCAGAGCAAAGAATTAAATGACATAGAGACTAAAAAAAACAATTCAAAAGATCAATAAAACCAGGGGGCTGGTTCTTTGAAAAGATAAACAAAATCAACAAGCCATAATCAGGCTTATCGAGAAAAAAGAGAGGACCCAAATAAATAAAATCAGAAATGAAAGAGGAAAATAATCACAAACAATACCACAGAAATAGAAAGGATTGTAAAAAAAATTATTATGAAGAACGCTATCACTAGAAATTTGACAGCCTAGATAAAATAAAAAAATATCTGGAAATATATAATTTTCCAAAACTGAATCAAGAAGAAGCAGAAACCCTGAACAGACCAATAACAACTAGAAAATTGAAGCAGTAATCAAAACACTCCCAGCTCACAAAAGCCCTGAACTGCATGGCTTCACAAGTGAATTTTACTAAACATTTAGGAAAGAACTAACTCCTACCTTCTGAAACTATTCCAAAAAAAATTTAAAGAAGAGGAAAGACCCCCAAATTCTTTCTATGAAGCCAGTATTACTGTAATTCCAAAACCAGGTCAAGACACAACAAAGAAAGAAAACAACAGGCCAATAACGATGATGAATGTAGATGCTAAATCCTCAACAAAATTTTGCCAAACCAGATCCTGCAACACATTAGAAAAATCATACACCATGATCAAGTGGGATTTATCCCAGGAATGCAAGGATGGTTTAATATTCTCATATCAATAATCATAATACACCACATAAACAAAATGAAAGAGAAAAACCACATGATCATATCAACAGATGCTGAAAAACTATTTGATAAAATACAATACCCATTTATGATAAAAACACTCAGAAAAATTTGAATAGAGGGAGCATACCTCAACATAATAAAGGCCATATACAAGTAACCTGAAGCCAGCATCATACTCAATGGACAAAAACTGAAAGCTTTCCCACTGAGGTCAGGAAATAACAAGGATATCTACTTTCCTCACTCCTATTCAACATAGTCTTGAAAATGCTAGTCACAGTTATCAGACAAGAAGAGAAATAAAAGCATCCAAATGGGAAGAGGGAGTAAAACTGTTATTACTTGTAGATGACATGATAGTGTACATAGAAAACCTATAGGCTTCATAAAAAAATTACTCAACCTAATAAGTGAATTTGGCAAAATAGCACGGTACAAAGTCAATACTCAGAAATCAAAAGCATTTCAGTACACCAGTAAAAAATATTGGAGATAGAAATTAGAAATAAATCCCATTAACTATAGCAAGAAGAAAAATAAAGGCACTAAGAATAAACTTAACCAAGAAGGTAAAATACCTGTATTCAGAAAACTACGTAACACAGAAGAAATAAATCAAAGGAGATACAAATAAATGGAAGCATATACCATGTTCATGGATAAGAAGAATCAACATCATTAAAATGTCTACACTAACCAAAGCAATTTATAGATTCAATGCAATCCCTATTAAAATAGCAAAAACATATATCACAGACCTAGAACAAACACTTCAAAAATTTATATGGAACAAAAAAGACCTCGAATAGCCCCAACATTCTTGAGACAGAAGAACATAGTAAGAGGAGGAATCACAATACCTGATACCTAACTCTACTACAAGGTCATGGTAATCAAAACAGTCTGGTACTGGCATAAGAAAAGATATATAAATCAATAGAACAGAATAGAGAGCCCAGAAATAAACCCAGGTCTATATGGTCAACTAATAGTTGACAAAGGGAGAAGGAACATAAAATGGAATGAGAAGAGCATCTTCAACAAATGGTGTTGGAAAAACTGGAGAGGGACATGCAAAAAAATGAAACTAGACCACCAACTTGCACCACACCTGAGAATAAACTCAAGGTGGATCAAAGACTTAAATGTAAGCTGTGACATCATAAAAGTCATAGAGGAATACATAAGCAGGAAAATTTCCAATATTCCACATAGAAATATTTTCACCAATACATCTCCTAAGGCAAGGGAAATAAAGAAAAGAATAAACAAATGGAACTAAATCAAACTAAAGAGTTTCTGCTCAGCAAAAGAAAACATCATCAAGATGAAAAGGGAACCAACCATATGGAAAATATATTTGCCAATGATACCTCAGACAAGGGATTGATCTTCAAAATATATAAAGAGCTTATATGACTCTACACCAAAAATGGGGAACCAAATAAAAATGGGCAAAGGACCTGAACAAACACTTCTCCATAGACGACATACAGAAGGTCCATAGACACATGAAAAAAATGCTCAACATCACTAGTCATCAGAGTGATGCAAATAAAAACCACAATGAGATACCACTTTACACCAGTCAGAATGGCCCTCATCAACAAATCAACAAACAACAAGTGCTGGAGAAGATGTGGAGAAATGGTAACCCTAGTGCACTGTTGGTGGAATGCAGACTGGTGCAGCCACTCTGGAAAACAGTATGGAATTACCTCAAAAAACTAAAAATGGAACTGCCTTTTGAACCAGCAATTCCACTGCTAGGTTTACACCCAAAAAACTCTAAAACACTAATTCAAAAGAACTTATGCACCCCTATGTTCATAGCAGTGCTGTTTACAATAGCTCAGTGCTGGAAACAGCATAAGTGCCCATCTGTAGAGGAGTGGATCAAAAAACTGTGGTTCATTTACACAATGGAATACTATTCAGCAGAGAGAAAGAAAGAACTCCTGCCATTTGCGACAACATGGATGGAACTAGAGAGAATTATGTTTAGTGAAATAAGTGAGGCAATGAAAGAAAAATACCATATGATATCACCTAATACAGGAAACTAAAGAACAACCTAAAGAAATGAACTAAATAGGACAAGGAGCAGAATAGCAGTCAATAGGGGGAAAGGGGGAGGGAGAGAAGGGGGCTAAGTAAGGGAAGAGTTTAGTCAAGGAATGTGTATAGGTGACTCAGGGACATGGACAACGGGGAGGGATATGATTATGGGAGAAGGGGTGGACTGGGTGGGGGAGAGCAATGGTGGAAAATGGGACAACTGTAATTGAAAAACCCAAAAATAAAAGAAAAAAGAAAAAGAAAAAAGAAAAACCGACAAATAAAACAAGATTATATGGAAATATTAGTCAAAACACAATGGTCAAATGAAAGTAGAATATTAAAAAACTCCAACTATCTTAAAATAAAACAGGAAAGAGAGCAATGGAACGACAAATAGAAGTAATGAACAGTAATTAAATGTAAAATAATAAACCTAAATTTAAACAAATCAATAATTACATTAAATATAAATGATCTGAACACACCAATTAAAAGACAGGGATTGCCAGAATGGGCAAACACATTTACTTTAATGATAATGATATAGATGGGTTAAAAGTAATAGTCTAGCACTTTCAGTACTATGTTGAATAAGAGTGATGAAAGCCGACACACCTGTCTTATTCCTGATCTTAAGAAAAATACTTCTGTTTTTTTCCCAGTAAGTATGATGTTGGCAGTAATTTTTTTGTATACAGTCTTTATTATATGGAGGTATGCTCCCTTTAATTCAATTTTTCTGAGTGATTTTGGTGCTGGATTTTACCAAATGCTTTTTCTGCATCCATTGATATTACCATACAGTTTTCATTTTCTTATGTTATATATTACTTTTATTGATTTGTGAATATTGTACTATCCTTTCATTTTTGCAATAAATCCCACTTGCTCATTGTGTATGATCTTTTTAATGTATTGCTGAATCTAGTTTGCTAATATTTTGTTGAGGATTTTAGCATCTATGTTCTTAAGAGATATTGGTTTTTAATTTCCTTTCTTTGTTGTGTCTTTACCTAGTTTTGGAATTAGGATAATGTTGGCCTTTTAAAATTAGTTTGGGAGGCTTCCTTTCTTTTGAATATTGTTAAATAGTTTGAGAAGCAGAGGTTTTAGTTCTTCTTTCAATGACTGTTAAAATTTGCCTGTGAAGCCATCAAGTCCACGGCTTTTGTGTACTGGGAGATTTTTTATTACTGCTTCAATTTCATTAGTTTCTATCTCTCTATTCATGTTTTCTGCTTTTTCCCGATTCAGTTTTGGAAGATGGTATATTTCTAGAAATTTATCCATTTTTCCCAGGTTGCCCAATTTCTTGGCATATAGTGGTTTATAGTAATTTCTTATAACCCTTTACATTTCTGGAAGTCCTAGCCACAGTGATCAGATAAGAAGAAGAAATAAAAAATTATCCAATCTGGATTGGAAAGAAGAAAGTAAAAATATCATTATTCACAGAAGACATATTGTACATAGGAAACCCTATATACTCCACCAAAAAACTCTTTGAACTAATAAATGAATTAGGTAAAGTAGCAGGATACAAAGTTAATATTGAGAACTTCATGACATTTTTATACACCAATAATAAACTATCAGAAAGAGAAATTAAGAAAACGATTTCATTTACTATTACAACAAAAATAAAATACCAAGGAATAAATTTAACCAAGGAAAACTATAGGACACTGAAGAAAGAAATTGAGGAAGATACAAAGTAGAAGTATATACTGTGTTCATGGATTGGAAGACTTAACTTCATTAAAATGTCTATACTACCCAAAGCAATCTATGGATTCAATGCAATTCTTATTAAAATACCAATGGCATATTTCACAGATGTAGGACAAATATTCCAAAGGTCAACATGGAATCCAAAAACACCCTGAATAGCCTCAGCAATATTGAGAAATAAGAACAAAGTTGGAGAGATAACAATACCTGATATCAAATTATATTAAAAGGTTACCAAGATCAAAACAGTCTGGCACTGGCATACGGAGAGACACATAGATCAATGGAACAAAATAGCCCAGAAATAATCCCATGGCTTTATGATCAATTAATATTTGACAAAGGTGTAAAGAACATACAATTGAATAAACACAGTCTGTTCAGTAAATGGTGTTGAGAAAACTGGACTGGTAGATGCAAAAATAAATAAATAAATAAAACTAGACCACTGCCATCTTATACCATCCACGAGAATAAAGTCAAAATGGATAAAAGACTTAAATATAAGTTATTATACAATAAAAATCCCACACAAAAACATAATCAGTAAAATCTCAGGTATCTCATGTAGCAACATTTTTGTCAATAAAGGGAAATAAAGAAAAAATAAACAAATGGGCTACATCAAATTCAAAGCTTCTGCATGGCTACAGGAATTAGCATCAAATTTAAAAGGGAACTAACCACATGGGAAAACATATTTCCTAATGATACCTTGGACAAGGGTGTGAGTTCCTAAACATATAGAGAACTCATATGACTCAACACCAGGAAAACAAATAATCCAATTAAAAAAATGTGCAAAGAATGTAAATAGACACTTCTCCCAGGAGGACATACAGATGGCCAATAGACATATGAAAAGATCCTCAACATCACTAGCCATCAGAGAGATGCAAATTAAAGCCACAGTGAGATATTACATCATACCAGTCAGAATAACCAGCATTAATAAATCAACACAAAAACAAATGCTGGCAATGGTGTGGAGAAAAGGGATCCCTTTTGCACTATTGGTGGGAATGCAGACTTGTATAGCCACTGTGGAGAACAGTATGGAATTTTCTCAAAAAATAAAAAGTGGAACTGCCTTATCATCCAGCAATTCTACTGCTAGGACTATACCCTAAAAATCCAAAAATACCAATTCATAAGACTTTATTAACCCCCATGTTCATAACAGCACTATTTACAATAGTCAAGATTTGAAAATAGCCTAAGTGTCAGTCAGTAGGTGAGTGGATAAATAAACTGTGATGTGAAGTGAAATAAGCCAGTTGGTGAAAGACAAATACCATATCATGTCAATTTTAAGTGGAATCTAATGATCAAAATAAACTAATCAGAAAAATAGAGCCAGAGGCACAGAATCATGGAATAAACTGACAGCTGTAAAATGAGAGGGAGGAGATGGGGACCGACTGAAAGAAGGTGATGGGATTAGTCAAGAACACACATCAAGGACCAATGGACATTGACAACAGGGTAGGGATTGACTATGAAAGTGGGTAGACTGGGTGGAGGACTTGAAAAGAGAAAAAGTGGGACAACTGTAATAGCATAAGCAATTGAACATCTAATAAAAGTAAAAGTAAAAGGATAAGAATATATACCATGTAACCACTAAACTAACACTCAAATGACTATATTAATATCAGAGTAGATTTAGAGCAAAGAAAATTGCCAGGAACAAAGATGGACATTACATAATGATAATATAGTTAATTTTCAAGAAGACATAACAATCATAAGTTGTAAAACCTAAAATAGAGCTTCAAAGTATATAAAGCAAAACCTGGTAGACCTCTGAGGATTAATAAACAAACCAACAATTTCAACACTAACAGTAACAGATGGAAATAATAGAAAATGAGCAAGAATTTAGAATAACTATTGAATAAATAACGCAATCAGCTAAATGGATATAATTTACATTTATAAAATTATCTAATGCATATTTAAGGTAAAGTATAAAATATTTTGAACTGCGTAAAATTGAAAACACAACATATATCATTTGTGGAATGTAGGTAAAGGAGTGCTATTAGAAAAATTTTAAAAATTCAGTGCTTCTCTGAAAAAAAAAAAAAAGAACTTTTCAGATAAATAATCTAAGCCTCCATTGTAATTCTCAAGAAAAATAAGAACAAAAATCAACTCCAAAGTGGATCCAAGATGTTGAAGGAGTGATTGGAAACTACACTAACCTCCTCCCAGGACCATTTTGGAATTACAATTGAAGAAAAATTATCCTGAATAACCAGCTAAACACTAGCTTGAGAGAAGCCTAATAATCACAAATAGAATAAACCACTTCACCACAACATGACTGGTAGGGAGTTTGGAGATGCAAGAGGACTGGCTGGGCTTTCATAGGCAGCAGCTGAAGATCTGGAGAGATATTTCAGTGGCTAGATGGTTCCCATTGAGAAGTGTGTGGTCTAAATCCCAAGCTTCTCCCCAGCCTATGAAATCAGAGCCAGAAAGGAACCAAGATACCATACAGCTGTGAAAAGCAGCAGTGTTTCTTTCTGCCAGAGAAAGACAGATGGAGAGCAGAGAGCCTCTTAAAGGATCTATGTACAAAATTTCATTTGCAGCCACTTACCCTAGGCTCTGGAAGAGGGAGGGAAGAATGAACTAGAGACGCTTGAAGAGAGTAAGTGGTTTGTGGATATGGAAAGAGAACTGAAGGAACAACTGAAAGGATCTTTGTGCAGAGTCATTCCCCATACTGCAGAGGCCATCTTTCTCAGGCAGAGCACTCACCTCTAAGTGGCATCAGCCTGAAGAAAAGTAAGATCCCTGTCCTCAGGAATTACTCTGCCCCACGGCTGATTAAAGTTTGTTTAGATTAACACTGATTAGTTTAACAACCAAGACCCAAAATACAAAGAAGCAGCCAAAATGGGAAGACAAAGAAACAGACCTCAAGTGAAAGAACAAGAGAATTCTCTAGAAGAACTAGATGAAATGGAAGCAACCAATTTATCAGCTAGAGAGTTTAGAGCAGTGATTATAAGCATACTCAACAGCATGAAAAAAAGACATAGAAACCAAAAAAAGGACCAGTCAGAAAAAGATAATGTAATATCTTAGATAATACACTTGTTTAATAAACACTAGGTTAGATGAAGCAGAGGATCGATTCAGTGATTTGGAAGACAAGGTAGGAAAAAACACCCAGGCAGAGTAGCAAAAAGAGAAAGGATGTTAAAAAATGGAGAGCTTAAGAAACATTTTGGACAACATGAAGCATAACAACATCTGTATCACGAGAATACCAGAAAGAGAAAGAGCAATCAAGGGTTTGAGAATCAATTTGAAGAAATAGTGACTAAAAACTTCATGAATCTGATCAAGGTAAAAGACACACAAGTCCAGGAAGCTCAAAGAAACTTAAAACATCGGACTCAAAGAGGCCCACACTGGACATATCATAATTAAAATGACAACGCTTAAAGACAGGGAGAGAATCCTAAAAGCCACAAGAGAAAAGCAGGTACTTACCTAAAAGTGAACAGCAATTAGACTGTCATCTGATTACTCAACAGGAACACTTCAGGTCAGAAGAGAGTAACGTATAATATTCAAGATGATGTAAATCAAGGACCTATGCCAAAACTACTTTACCCAGCAAGTCTATCATTTAAAATTGAAGAAAAAATAAGGAACTTACTAGGTAAGGAAAACCTAAAGGAGTTTGTTAACACCAAACCAGTACTGCAACTGCTTTAAGAAGAAGAGAAGTAAAAGAGAATTAAAAACAGAAGGAAAAAGACTAACAACAAAACAGCACTATCAATAATCTATCTTGTGTATCTATCAATAATCATTGTAGGTGTAAATGGCTTAAATGTTCCAACCAAAAGACATAAGACAGATGAATGGATAAAAAAATAAGACCTATATATATATATGCTGTCTCCAAGAGAACCACCTCAGATTGAAAGACACACACAGACTAAAAGTAAAAGGGAGGAAAAAGATATTTCACACCAAAGGAAATGAAAAAAAAATTGAGGTACAGTACTTATATCTGACAAAATACACTTTAAAACAAAGGTTATAGTAAGAGACAAAAAAGGACATTATATAATGATAAAGAGAACAATCCAACAAGAGGATATAACCTTAGAAAACATTTATTCACACAACATAGGATCTCTTAAATATGTAAAGCAAAACTTGATGGACTAAAAGGAGAGATCAACATAAGTAAGTCATAGCTGGAGATTTTAACACATCATTGATTTCAGTAGAGATATCTTCGAGGAGACAGCAGCCATGAATGACACACTAGATCAAACAAATTTGATTGACATGTTCAGAGTATTTCACCCCAAAACGGAAGAATATACATAATTTTCAAGTGCCTATGAAACAGTTTCTAGGATAGATTACTGGTCATGACACAAAACAAGTCTCAATAAATTTCAGAAGACTGCAATCATATCAAGCATCTTCTCTACCACAATGCTATGAAACTAGAAATCAATCACAAGAAGAAACTGAAAAACATGCAAAAACATGGAAGCCAAATACCTAGGTATTAAACAATAAATGGGTCAACAACAAGGTCAAGAGATAAATCAAAAGATACCTTGAAAAAAATGAAAACAAGGACACGACGATTCAGAATCGTGGTACACAGGAAAAGCAATCCTAAGAGGGAAATTCATACCATTATGGGGCTATCTCAATAAACAAGAAAAAGCTCAAGTAAACAATCTAACTTCAAATGTAAAGAAAGTTGAAAGAGAACAACAAACAAAGACCAAAGTAGAAAGAAGGAAATAATAAAGGTCAGAGCAGAAATAAATAAAATAGAGTCTAAAAAATGACACAAAAGAACAATGATTTCCAAAACTAGTTCTTTGAAAAGATAAACAAGGTTCACAAACTAACCAGGCTCATCAAGAAAAAAAGAGAAAGGACCTAAATAAGTAAAATTAGAAAAAAGAAGAAAAATAACAACTGACAACAAAAAATACAAAGGATTGTAAGAAAACCTTATGAACAACTCTATGCCAACAAACTTGACAACCTGGACAAAATGGATACATTCCTGGAAACATACAGCCTTCCAAAACTAAGTCAGGAAGAATCAGAGAATCTGAATGGACAGATTACACATAGTAAACCTGAAGCAGTAATCAAAAACCTCCCAACAAACAAAAGCCCTGAATCAGACGGCTTCACAGCTGAATGTTATCAAACATTCTGAGAAGAACTAACACCTCTTCTTCTCAAACTATTTAATAAAATTCAAGAGGAAAAAAGTCTCCCAAATTTATTTTATGAGGCCAGCATTAACCTAATTGTAAAACCAGATAAAAACAATACAAAGAAAGTAAATAATAGGTCAATATCTCTGATAAATATAGATGCTAACATCCTCAACAAAATATTTAGCGAACCAAATACAGCAATGCATCAAAAAGGTCATACACCATGATCAAGTGGGATTTGTTCTGGGACTTCAAATTTAGTACATCATTCGCTATTCAATAAATGTGATTCACCACATAAACAAAATAAAGGATTAAAACCACATGATCATGTGAATGATGCAGTAAAAACATTTGATAAAATCAAGACCCATTTATGATAAAAACTCTCAGCAAAGTGAGAATAAAGGGAATATACTAAAACATAATAAAGGCCATATATAACAAACCCACTGCCAGCATCATACCCAATAGGCAAAAACTATAAGAATTCATCTTAATATTAGGAACAAGACAGGGATAGATACTTTCACTTCTCTTATTCAACCTAGTACTGGAAGTCCTAGCCACAGCAATCAAACAAGTAAAAGGCATTCAAATTGGAAAGGAAATACTATACCTGTCATTATTCACAGACAACATGATACTGAAACCCCACAGATTGCATTAAAAAACTACTAGAACTGCTAAGTTAATTCAGCAAAGTAGAAGGATACAAAATTAATATTCAAAAATAAGTTGCATTTTATATGCCAATAACAAACTAACAGAAAGGCAAATTAAGCAAACAATCCCATTCACAATTGCTTCAACAAGAAATAAATACCTAGAAAGAATTCTAACTGGAGTTTAAAAGACCTGTACTCAGAAAATTATAAGACACTGCAGAAAAAAATTGAAAGAAATACAAATAAGTGGAAGTGTATACTGTGTTCATGGACAGGAAGAACTGACATCATTAAAATGTTCGTAATACCTGAAGCAATCTATATATTCAATGCAATTTCTATCAAGACTCCAATTACATACTTCACAGAACTAGAACAAATATTTCAAAAATATAAATGGAGCCACCAAAAGCCCTGCATAGCAACAACGATCCTGAGCAAGAAGAATAAATTTGGAGGTATCACGCTACCTAATATCAAACTATACTACAGGCCATAGTAATCAAAACAACATGGTACTGGCATAAAAACAGACATATAGATCAATGGAACATAATAGATATCCCAGAAATAAATCCACTCCTTTATAGTCAACTAATATTGGACAGAGAAAGAAAGCACATACAATGGGCTAATGATAGTTCATTCAATAAATGGTGCTGGGAAATTGGAAATATTCAGAAAAATGAAACTAGAACACGTTCTTACACGACACACAAGAATAAATTCCAAAATGGGTCAAAGACTTAAATGGTAGGCCTGAAACCATAAAATCCTAGAAGAAAACATTGGCAGCAAAATATTGGACATTTCTTATAGTGATTTTTTATTGAACATATCTCCCCAGGCAAGGGGAAAAAATGGATCTACATTAAACTAAAAAATTTTCTCACAGCAAAGGAAATCTATAAAAGGACAACCCACAGAATTGGAGAGCATATTTGCTAATTCATCTGATAAGCAGTTAATATCCAAAATTCATAAAGTAGTTACAAAACTCAACATCAAAAAACAGAAGCAACCCAATTAAAAATGGGCAAGAGACCTGAATAGACACTTATCCAAAGAGGACATACAGATGGCAAATAGACATAGGAAAGGATGCTCAATGTCACTAATCATCAGAGAAATACAAATTAAAACCACAATGAAATACTGTCTCACACCTGTCAGAATGGCTAGCATCAAAAAAAATCAACAAACAAGTGCTGACAAGAATTGGAGAAAGGGGGTGAGAAGATGGTGAAGGAGTGAGGGGAGGCTGCGCTTTCTGGCTCCCGAGACTCATCTGTAGTTTGGACTAATTGCAGACAGAACATCTCAGTGAGCAGCTGGACACTGGCAGGAGTCGAGCCTTGGCACTGCTGGATTAGAGAAAAACAATCTGGGAATGACCTGTTTGGTGAGGATAGCGGAGGAGAAAGGGATGAGATAGGGTTTCTGACAGGGTTGGCTACCCGAGCTGTGGCTGGAAGTACAGAAAGACTTTTTAGCGACCACAAGCTTATCCAGAGATGAATCGGGAGGAGAGCAGATTTCTGCCCACTGGCAGAGCCAGGTCTGGGCCAAGTGGCATCTGGCACTGAAAAACAAGAAACAGCTTACTGTTGTGCATGTGAGAATGTGATTTTCCTTTATATTTTTCTCTTGTGAACTGCAGAGAGGGGAGGAAAGGTTGGGGGTGATAAAACATTCTTGAGGAGCACAGGCGCAGGAGTGCACTTGCCCACTCCCCAACCCTCTCCTTGGGTCATGCGGGCACACACAGGGAAGTGCCCTCAGTCATTGGCCCAGGTGTGCAGGTCAGCGCGTCCAGGTGCCCCTCGGACACACCCCAACAGATATAAGATCAGTGCACCAACGGGTGCCAGAAGGGCCCACTGGGCATGCAGAAGACCGTGTGCAAACACCCTGGCCAACTCCAGTGGGCACCAGGACAGAGCGCAGACCACTTGCTCAGGCTCTGCTCGTGCCCGCCCAGATGGGTGCAGAAATTGTGGGGGGCAGCGGCGCAAGAACAGCAGGTGGCGGCGACTCACAGATGCTCACTTCCACTTTGCACAAGTGTCTGGGGCCCCATCACAAGGGGTAAGAGACCAATTCCCAGGGCGTGGCTCAGCAGGCCTGAGGCTAGCAAGAAGGCACAAGCACCCCGCCAAAGGAACGCTGGCCACTGCGGGAGCACACTGCTGCTGCAAGGAACAAGAACCTTTGGCCTGCCTCAATAGACCAGCTGTGGATTGAGAAAAAGAAGATGACAGACAAAGCTGAACTGACATCACCACAAAAGACCTCAAGACAAAGTGGACAGAGTGACTCTCAATCAACTAGTGAGTGGGAAAACCCTACCAAAGAGAATCTGAAATATAACCAGACAGCATAAACAAATGACATAAAGGGTATCCCAAAAACATCAGGCTCAGGAGATGAAAGAGAATGCACCACTGAAGCCCCCAGATCACCTATAAAGAATCTAATAACACAAAGGTGGGAAGTCAAAGCAGACAAATCCAAAAAACAAAAACCAAGAAGAAGAATCCAACATGGTAAGATGCAGAAACAACCTCTCAATGAAAAGAAAAGAGGAATCCCCAGAAAGAGAGGTAGATGGAATAGACATAGCCCAAATGTCAGACATGGAATTCAAAACAATGCTGGTGAAGAAGCTCAATATACTTGACAACCTCAAAAACAACTACGACAACCTCCAAGGAAGTTACCAACAGCTCCAAGAAAATTACAGGGAACTTACGGAAAACTACATCAGCATAAAAAAGGACATAGAAACTATTAACAAGAACCAGGAAGAAATGAAGAATACAATCTTTGGACTGAAAAACACAGTAAAATCAATCAGAAGCAGGCTAAAGGAAGCAGAGGATCAAATCAGTGAGTTAGAGGACAAAGTAAAAAAAATTTCCCAAACAATACAACAAAATTAAAAAAGATTGAAAAAATATGAACGAGATATAAGGCAATTACAGGATAGCATGGAAAGAAATAATATGAAGATCATCGAAATAAGAAAGGGAGAAGAAGAGGAGCATGGAATAGAAAAACTGATAGGAGAAGTATTGACAGAAAATTTTCCCAACCTGATGAGAGAAAAAGTTATGCAAGTTCAGGAAGCACAGAGAGTCCCAATGAAGAGGAACCCCCCCCCAAAAAAAACCACTCCAAGGCACATCAGAATTAAAATGGTAACATTCCAAGACAAAGAGAGAATCCTAAAAGCAGCAAGAGAAAAACAGCAAATAACATACAAGGGACTCCAATAAGGCTATCGACCGATTTCTCAACAGAAACACTGCAAGCCAGAAGGGAATGGTCAAAAATATTTCAAGCAATGAAAAACAAAGGCCTACAGCCAAGAATACTCTACCAAGCAAGGCTCTCATTCAAAATGGAAGGTAAAATAAGGAGGTTCCCAGACAAAGGAAAACTAAAAGAATACATCTCCACCTAACCAGCATTTCAAGAGATGTTAAAGGGAATGTTTTAAGAAAAAGAAGAAAGAAAAAAAGAGAGAGAGAGGAACACAGTAAAAAGGGATATAAATAAATACATGTCAATAATAACCTTAAATGTAAATGGATTAAATGCTCCAATTAAAAGACATAGGGTAATGGAATGGATAAGGAAACAGGACCCACATATTTGCGCCCTGCAAGAAACACAACTCAAAATAAAAGATTTACATAGACTGAAAGTAAAGGGATATAAGAAAATATTTCAAGCAAACGGACATGAAAAAACAGCTGGGGTAGCATTCCTCATATCAGACAAAACGGATTTCAAAGCAAGGGCAATGAAAAGAGACAAAGAAGGACATTTCATAATACTTAAGGGAACAATCCATTAAGAAGATATAACACGGATAAACATATATGCACCCAAAATAGGAGCACCCAAATACATTAAAAAAAAATACTAGGAAACCACAAGAAGGATATTAACAGTAACACACTCATAGGAGGAGACTTTAACACTCCATTATCGACAAAAGACAGATCATCAAAGCAAAGAAACACCACGGATATACAGGCATTGAACAACACACTAAAACACATGGACTTAACTGATATATATAGAACTTTTCACCCCAAAGGAGCAAAATATACATTCTCTTCAAATACACATGGGACATTTTCAAAGATAGATCACATGATAGGACACAAAACAAGCCTCAACAAATTCAATAAAATTGAAATCATATCAAGCATCTTTTCAGACCACAATGCCTTGAAACTAAAAATCAAACTCAGAGGAAAATATCAAAGACACCCAAACTCATGGAGAATGAATAACATGCTATTAAATAATGAATGGGTTAACAATGACATCAAATAAGAAATCAAAAAATTTCTGGAAATGAATGATAATGAACACACAACAGCCCAAAACCTATGGGACACAGCAAAAGCAGTCCTAAGGGGCAAGTTCATAGCAATACAGGTATATCTGAAAAGGATAGCAGAATCTCAAATAAAAAATATAACCCTAAAGCTACAAGAACTAGAACAACAACAACAAACAAAGCCTAGGGCAAGAAGAAGGAAGGAAATCACCAAGATCAGAGCAGAATTAAATGACATAGAGACCAAACAAACAATCCAAAAGATCAATGAAACTAGGAGCTGGTTCTTCGAAAAAATAAACAAGATTGACAACCCTTTATCCAAGCTCATCAAGAAAAAGGGAGAGAAGACCCAAATAAACAAAATTAGATACAAAAAGGAGAAATGATGACTGATACCACAATACAAAGGACAGTAAGAAATTACTACAAACAATTGTATGGCAAGAAATTTGACAACCTAAAAGAAATGGACAAATTTCTAGAAACATATAACCTTCCAAAACTGAATCAAGAAGTAGAAAGTCTCAACAGACCAATAACAAAGAAGGAAATTGAAACAGTAATCAAAAATCTCCCTGCACACAAAAGCCCTGGACCGGATAGCTTCACAAGCGAATTTTACAAAACATTTAGGAAAGAACTAACTCCCACCCTTCTCAAACTATTTCAAAAAATCCAAGAAGAGGGAAAAATCCCAAACTCTTTCTATGAAGCCAGTATTACCCTAATTCCAAGTCCAGGTAAAGACACAACAAAGAAAGAAAATTATAGGCCAATATCAGTGATGAACATAGATACTAAAATCCTCAACAGAATATTGACAAACAGGATCCAGCAATGCATCAAAAAGATCATACACCACGATCAAGTAGGATTCATCCCAGGGATGCAAGGATGGTTTAATATTCACAAATCAACAAATACAATACATCACCTAAACAGAATGAAAGACAAAAATCACATGATCATATCAATAGATGCAGCAAAAGCATTTGATAAAGTACAACACCCATTTATGATGAAAACACTCAGCAAAATGGGAATAGAGGGAGAATACCTTAATACAATTATGGCTAAATATGAGAAGCCTGAAGCCAACATCATACTCAATAGACAAAAACTGAAAGCATTCCCCTGAAGTCAAGAACAAGACAAGGCTGCCCACTCTCTCCACTCCTGTTCAACATAGTGTTGGAAGTCCTAGCCACAGCAATCAGACAAGAAAAAATAAATAAAAGGCATCCAAATTGGGAAAGAAAAAGTAAAACTATCATTATATGCAGATGACATGATAGTGTACCTAGAAAAGCCTATAAACTCCACTAAAAGACTACTCGATATAACAAGTGAATTTGGCAATATAGCAAGGCACAAAATAAATATACAGAAATCGAAGGCATTTCTGTACACCAACAATAAAATATGAGACAGAGACAAAAAAAAATACCATTTTATAACAACAAGAATAATAAAGTACCTAGGAATAAAGTTAAAGAGATAAAAGAATTCTATTCTGAAAATTACATAACATTGAAGAAAGAAATTAAGGAAGATACAAATAAATGGAAGCAAATACCATGTTCTTGGATGGGAAGAATCAACATCATCAAAATGGCCATACTACCCAAAGCAATTTACAGATTCATTGCAATCCCTATTAAAATACTAATGACATATTTCACAGACCTAGAATAAATACTTCAGAAATTTATAAGGAACCAAAAAAGACCCCAAATAGCAAAAGCAACCTTGAGACAGAAGAACCTAGCTTGAGGAATCACAACACCAGTTATCAAACAATACTTTAAAGCCACTGTGATCAAAAGAGTCTGGTACTGGCATAAGAACAGACGTATAGATCAGTGGAACAGAATAGAGAGTCCAGAAATATAGCCAGGAATATACAGTCAACTAATATTTGATAAAAGTGGAAGACATAAAATGGAGTGAGCAGAGCCTCTTTAACAAATGGTGCTGGGAGAACTAGACAGGGACCTGCAAAAAAAATGAAACTAGACCACCAACTTACACCACACACGAGAATAAACTCAAGATAGATCAAATACTTAAATGTAAGTCGTGACACCATAAAAGTCCTAGAGGAAAACATAGGCAGGAAAATTTCAGATAACCACGTAACAATATTTTCACGAATACATCTTCTAAGGCAAGAGAAATAAAGGAAAAAATAAACAAATGGGACTACATCAAACTAAAGTGTTTCTGCTCAGCAAAAGAAAACATCAGCAAGATGAAAAGGAAACCAACCACAAATGAAAATATATTTGCCAATGATCTCTCAGACAGGGGACTGATCTCTAAAATATATAAAGAGCTTATGCGACTCAACATCAAGAAAACAGACAACCCAATTAAAAAATGGGCAAATGACCTGAACAAACACTTCTCCATAGACGACATACAGAAGGTCCATAGATACATGAAAAAATGCTCAACATCACTAGCCATCAGAGAGATGCAAATAAAAACCACAATGAGATACTACTTTACACCAGTCAGAATGGCCATCATCAACAAATCAACAAACAAGAAGTGTTGACGAGGATGTGGAGAAACGGGAACCCTACTGCACTGTTGGTGGGAATGCAGACTGGTGCAGTCACTCTGGAAAACAGTATGGGTTTACCTCAAAAAACTAAAAATGGAACTGCCTTTTGAACCAGCGATTCCACTGCTAGGATTACATCCAAAAAATCATAAAACCCTAATTCAGAACTTATGCACCCCTATGTTCATAACAGCACTGTTTACAATAGCTAAGTGCTAGAAACAGCATAAGTGCCCATCTGTAGATGAGTGGATCAAAAAACTGTGGTACATTTACACAATGGAATACTATTCAGCAGAGAGAAAGAAGGAACTCCTGCCATTTGCAACAACATGGATGGAACTAGAGAGAATTATGCTTAGTGAAATAAGCCAGGCAAAGAAAGAAAAATACTATATTATATCACCTAATACAGGAAACTAAAGAACAACATAAACAAATGAACTTAATAGGACAAGGAGCAGAATAGCAGTCAATAGAGGGTAGGGGGGAGGGAGAGAAGGGGGCTACTTAAGGGAATGATTTAGTCAAGGAACGTGTATAGGTGACTCATGGACATGGACAACGGGGAGGGTTATGATTATGGGAGAATGGGTGGGCTGGGTCGGTGAGAGCCATGGGGGGAAAATGGGACAACTGTAATTTTAAAACCAAAAAATAAAAATAAAAAAATAAGAAAATAGAAAAAAAGAAAAAGAAAAACCAAAAAATAAAATTAAAAGAAAAAGAAATTGTTGAAAGTGAAACCCATTTGTAGTGCTGGTGGAAATGCAGACTGGTGCAGCGACTGCTGAAAGCAGTATGGAAGTACCTCAAAAAATTAAAAATTGATCTTCCTTTTACTGAGAAATCCCACTTCTGGGAATATATTTGAAGGAACCCATAACACTAATACGAAGGAACATAAGCACCGCTATGTTCATTGCAGCTTTGTTTATGATCACCAAGATATGGAAGCAGCCCAAGTGTCCATGAGTAGATGAGTGGATAAAATAACTATGGGACATTTACACAATGAAATACTACTCAACTGTAGAAAAATAAGAAAATTTTACCCTTTGCAACAATATAGATGGATCTGGAGAACATTATGCTAAGTGACATAAGCCAGTCAGAGAAAGACAAATACCATGTGATTTCACTCATATTTGGAATTTAATGAACAAACTGAACTATCAAGAAAAATGGGAACAGACTCATAGATGGAGAACAGATGACAAATAATGGAAGGGGAGATTAAAGTGTGGAGGGATTGAACAAAATGGAAAAAGGACTCATAGACATGGACAACAGTGTGGTGAATGTTGAGGGGAGATGGATATAAATGGACTAAAATGTAATGTAAAAATAAGAAACTAGAGGGTTACTATGGCCAATAAATAATAATTTACATTCATTTACAGAATATCACTGCACAGTAATTTTAACGTCCACACCTGTTTTTTTCAGCATCACTAGGTAACCTCACATACTCTTACCAATTACAAGTTCAGAAGGAATTCAGACTAAGCAACATAAAAAGACTTAAGGAAAAAAAAAAAAAAAAAAAAAAAAACTCCAAAGCAAGTAGAAGAAAATAATAAAAGTAAGAGCAGAATTCAATACTATTTAAAACAGAAAAATAAAATATAATTAAAACCAAAAGCTGACTCTTTAAAAAGATAAACCTCTAGATCTAAAAAGACTGACAAAGATTAAAGAAGAGAAGACAGAGTTATCAATGTTGGGAATGAAAAAAAGGGTATCACTATAAACCCTGCAGACATTAAAAGAATAAGTTGGTAATATGAAAAACTTTATGACACTTAAAAGAAGTGGACCAATTCCTTGAAAACCATAAATTACCAAAATTCTCTCAAACTCAAATAGAGAACCTCTGTAAGACAAACTGACTTTGTAATTAAAAGCTTTTGAAAATAACTTGCCAGGCCCAGATGGTTTCACTGGAAAAATCTAAGTGTTTTTAAAAAGTAACACCAATTTTATACAATCTCTTCCAGAAAACAGAAGAAAGGGGGACTCATTTTATGGCAACCAACAAAACCTAAGTTTTTTGAGAGATGAACAAGAACTATATATATAATTTTTAAGCCATTTGTGTGTGTGTGGTAGTGGTGGCATTTTATTTTAATTGTGTGTATGCATTACTTTAACTATAATTATAATTAAATATAAGCACCCTAGTTGCAGGTCTCAGAGTCATCCAGTACAGAACTATCAGTAGTTAATCTTATGGACTCTACCATGGGAAGCCAGGTGACTTAGTTGCTGTTTCCCCTCTATAATATGTTATTTTTCTGAAACTGCAGAGCTTTCTCTGTGAACTTTCATTTGCAGGACATCTGACCTGGCTTATCTCAACTCTAATAAATCTAATTTCCCCTAAATGAGGTTTTGGGTCTCTTAAAATGGGGTGAGTTTAGGGTATTTTTCCATCATCAGCCTCAGGAGAACAATCAATGAGGTTCTCAGAAAAGAATGCACATCAAGGAAATACCCTTTGAGCTGACTGTGTCTGTGAACTTCAATTCTCTTTGTGGTTTCATATTTGCTGAGCACCCAGAGTGTTATCAGGGGACTTTTAGGGAGAGAGCATGGGAAGTACTCTATGGGGGGCGGGGGGGAGGGTCAGGGCACTATGGATTGTGAAACCGCGCTGGTTGGAAGTTTAGCTGACCGTGGGCAAACATCGATTTGGGGTGGGTGAGAGAGGCTGGGCCATGCTATGCAACCTACTTAGAGGAATTGTAAATGGCATGGGGGTAAATTGGAGTCAAAGGTTCATGGACATAAAATAATCCCATGGTCCTTGCATAACCTTGAATGGAAGCCAGGAAAAAGGAATCAAAACCACACAGAGTTGACCTAGGGGCTTTAAAGGGGGAGGATTAATTGACAAAATCCTGGTTTCTGTCAAGAACAAGATGTTTTGAAAACCACTCTGAGCTATTTGTTTAGACCAGATGTGTCTGGATGGAGCTCAGTTTTATTTCGTCCTAGCCTATTGCAGAGGCTTATCAGACATTTTGGGTGCTTAAATTGTTGACTTTTTTCTGATCACCTAAAATATGTAGTATAAAAACAGGGGGATCTTTTTGATTTCACTTCTGGAATCTAATTTCTCCCATATTTGGTCCAAAGTCAGCCATTAAGCATGATCAGAGGCACCTCAGATTTCCTTCTGTGAAAACACAACATCTGCTATGCCCACAAACACCCCTGTGGAGAAACTATAATATGACTGGACAGAAGCCCTCTTATGGGGTCTACTGTGAGCTACTACCGCTACTGAGAATTCAGAAGATACAGCATGGAGAGCAGCAGAACTAGGGCAAAACTTCTTTCCAAAGAACCTTTCTTGCCTAGATAAAAGAAAAATCACATCTGCAAAAACAGTAGATGGGTTCTGACAGAGTAGCAAAGACCTACAGAACCAACCTCCCTCTTCTTCCTGAAGCATAAGCAGATGGGAATAAGAAAACAAGCAATTATAATAGCAAATGCATATGTAGTACTTACATTGTGCCAGGTAATGTTCTCAGGGTGCTGTATATGCAGATCTATGGTCTTTGTAACTCTGTAAGTTGTTATAATCACCATCTGCTAGATAAGAAGACTAAGAAACACAGGGGTAAGTAATTTGCTGGTATGGTCACATAGCTGGTAAGTGACAGAGGCAGGATTCAAATCTGGGTGGGATTGCCCCAGAATCAGTGTATGTAACCTCCCATCTAAACATCCTCTTTCCTTCCATGAAGCAGAGCCCATAGATATATGTCCTGACCCCTCTCAGCTACTGACATGGTTCCTCTGTTGAATAGAATTATCACAGGTCCCAACTCAAATGGTGTGTGGGGTCTTTGGAAAACAATATATTTTTTTCCCAATTATGTGTCTCTGATGGTGCTCAGGAATATAGATAAAATTTTAATTTCAAGTGGCATTTAGCACCTTCATTTTTTTCCTGGAGACTCTGACTGAATACCTAATAAAATTTTGAAAATACACAAAGCAATACTGAAAGAATTAAGAGAGTAACAGATAAATTCACAATGATAGTATGGCACTATTTGAGACTGTACTCTGGTACTAGACAAAACAATAAGACAAAATGATAGGATACTTTGAACAACTTAGAAAACTCAACATACTTGATTTAATGCACTTTCACAGAATACTACATCTAACAACTTCAGAATACATAATTTTTAAAGTGCACATGAAACATTCATCAAAAGAGACATATATTTGACCATAAGTATCAATAAATTTATAAAATTTGGAGTGTTAAATATCTGATTACAAAATAAATTAGATAGAAGAAAATCTATAAATAGTTGACTATCAAACAGCACACTTCTAAATAGCTCATGGCTTAAAGAAGAAATCACAAGGGAAATTAGAGACTATAATGAAAATACAATGTATCAAACTGTGTGAAATGCCACAGCAGCAGTGACTAGAGAAAAATGTATAGCTTTCAATATTTTTGTTACAAAAGAAGATACTTTAACAAGCTAGAGAAAGAAGAGCAAAATACCCAAAGTGGTAAGAGGAAGAAAATAATAAAAGCAGAAATCAATGAAATCAAAGTAATTACATAATAAAGAAGATTAACACAGCCATAAGTTTGTCCTTTGAAAAAATTAATGAAATTGGTAAACCCTGGGCAAGACTAATCTAAAAAAATTATGAAAATCACAAATAATAAAAGACTATTGTTATAAATTCTAAAAATGTCAAAAGGAGAATAAAAGCACTTAATGAATAATTTTATAACATCAAATTTGACAACATTGATGAAATGGACAAATTCTATGAAAAATACAACTACACAAAACTGACAAGGGAACAAATAGAATATTTGAATATTCATATATGTTAAAGGAACTGAATTAATAGCAAAAATTAAAAAATTCCCACAAAGTAATTCCATGTCCAGGTACATTAACTGATAAATTCTATCTAACATTTAAGATCAAAATATCAATCTTACTGAAATTCTTCTAGAAAATCAATGTGGAAATATTTTCCAAATTATGATACTAAAACCATAGATATTACAAGAAAAGGAAATTATAATGTCTTTTAAGAACAGACATAAAATTTTAAACAAAATTGAACAAAATGAATCCAACAACATGTAAGAAAGATAATTATTGTTATCAAGTATTTGTGATGAGGGATTATAGGAAGATGATTTTTATAATTATAGCAATTTCTCAGTATCATAAAAAGAGTGCTGATAAAATAGATGTAAGATATGGCTGAAATACTGTAAGCTTATACAGGGCTGTCCAACTTTGGCTGCAGGGTCAAAGGGAAACAATATTGCTGAATGTCTACTAAAGTGCTACAGAGTCTTCATACATGAGTTCTAAGTGAGCCTGATGCAAATGTTAAGTGTAAATATTGTTATAACAATTTTGAAGGTGGTGGAAAGGGGACTCAGAGAAGTACCTTGGCAAAGTCACAGCCCATGAATTAGAAGAGATGTTTGTAAGGCAGACCTGTGGAATTCCTACTGTAACTGCACCATGAGTACAGAGTTCTCCCATTGGGTCCTCTTGTCAGCCCCTCACTTCTTCATGAAGGATCTGATGAATATGGTCAGGGAAGCTCCGAACAGTGGCCAGGCCCCATTCCTGCTCTGCTATCCTCTTGCTGTGTGGTCTTCAAAAACTTCTTGCTTCCTTGGCCTTCCCATCTGTTAAATGGGGATCAAATTTCATTGCAGCTTGCTTGTCTATTTGGTGAAGCCTTCATAATTAATTATATCATGGAAGAAGCATGTTGTGCCCCAGGGAAGACTCGTTTATTATGGAGCACAGACCATATTTCTTTTTTCTTTAATACACTGCAAAATTTTTCTTAAAGCAAAATTAAGGAAAAATTTTCCAGAATTTTTTAAATATAACATTTAAAAATTACAAGCTAACTTAAGCTAAAAACCTTTAATTTTTTTTCATTTTTTATTGTTGTTCTATCACAGATGTCCCATTTTCCCCCACTGCTCTCCAAATTTTTATAGATTTGATGCTAGCATAATTTTCAAGATTTTATTTACTTCCTAAATAAAATGGGTAATGCACAAAGTGACATTTCAAATTCCACAGTTCCAAACACCTGTAGGGCATTAAGATATAGTATTTTTTCTAGAGGGAGTCTAGAGAATAGCTTTAATAATTCCAAACCAACTCTCAGCGTGTTATGACTTTTCCAAACATTAAGATTTAATAAATTTCTACATGTTTCTTTTAAAAGTTAAAGCTAAGAGTTGAGGACACAGCAGGCTATCAGACTTTGAAAACATTATGACAAATACAGATTGCATACTTAGTCATGATTCTGTGTGGGATGTGGTAAATGGCGATTGCTTAGCATGGCTTAGAATCTTCAAGGACAAATATTTATGTAAACATATTTTTTTATTATTATTTATTTTTAGAGTGATGGGAAGCGAGGGAGAAATAGAGGGAGAGAAACATCAATGTGTGGTTGCCTCTCGTACACCCACAACTGGGGACATGGCTTGCAACCCAGGCATGTGCCCTGACTGGGAATCAAACCAGTGGCTCTGTGGTTCACAGGCCGGCACTCAGTCCACTGAACCACACCAGCCAGGGCCAAACAGACTATTTTAATACACAGCATATGTGACTAGAATTCAGGGACATTCTCATGTTCATGGGAATTTTTAGTATGAGAACATATCTTTGAAAGTTTCTGACACTCTCCTAGAAGATTTTTTTTATTCATTTAATACACTTGATGTGAGTTTGCCTCCGTGCCAGGGTATTTAGTAGGGGTGGATTGTAAAGATCAATGGGAATGAGATTTATGACTCCAATGCCTACAGAAAGGACAACAGTGGGTGCAGGTAAGATAAGGAATAATCCATCACTGACAGGTACTACATAAAAAAAAAAAAAAAAAAAAAAAAAAAAAAAGGCAGGAATTCTTTCAAGACATGACAGAGGTTTGGATTTTTATGTGCAACTTTTGTTTTTCTAAATATTGGTAATTAATTGCAAAACCATATTTTTAAAAATTGTTTTTCTATTACACTTGTCCCACTTTTCCCGCAATTTCTTTCCCCCACCCCATCCATTACTTTTCCCACAGTCAATCCCCACCCCATTGTCCATGTTCATGGGTCCTTTATACATGTTTGTTTACTAAAACCTTCCCCTTCTTACCCCACTTCTCTCCCGCCTCCTCACCCCCTTGGTAACTGTTAGTCTGCTCCTTAATTACATGTCTCTCATTCAATTTCCTTATTTGTTTGTGTTGTTCATTACTTTCCTGTATTAGGTGATATTATATGGTATTTGTCTTTTTTTGACGGCTTATTTTGCTAAGCATAATTCTCTCTAGTTCCATCTATGCTGTGGCAAATGGTAGCAGTTTCTTCTTTCTCTCTGCTACAATGCACTCCATTGTGTAAATGTACCAGTTTTTTGATCTACTCATCTACAGATGGCCCCTTAGGTTGCTTGCAGCACTTGGCTATTGTAAACAGAACTTCTATGAACATAGGAGTGTATAGATTCTTTCAAATTGGTGTTTCAGGATTCTCCTGGTATAATACTAGCAATGGAATCGCTGGTTCAAAAGGCAGTTCCATTTTTAGTTTTTTGAGGAAATTCCATACTGTTTTTCATAGTGGTTGCACCAGTCTGCATTCACACCAATAGGGCAGAGGGGTCCATTTCTTCCGCATTCTTGCCAGCATGTGTTGTTTTTTGATTTGTTGATGATGGCCATTCTGACTGGTGTGAGGTGGTATCTCATTGTGGTTTTCATTTGCATCTCTCTGATGGCTAGTGCTGTTGAGCATCCTTTTATATGCCTATGGGCCCTCTGTATATCTTCATTGGAGAAGTGTCTGTTAAGGTCATCTGCCAATTTTTTAATTGAGTTGTCTGTTCTTGGTGTTTAGTCATATAATTTCTTTATATATTTTGGAGGTCAATCACTTGTCTGAGGTATCATTAGCAAATATGTTTTCCCATACTGTTGGTTCCTTTTCATCTTGCTGATGTTTTCTTTTGCTGAGCAGAAACTCTTTAGTTTGATGTAGTCCCATTTGTTCATTCCTTTATTTCCTTGTCTTAAGAGATGTATCAGTGAAAATATTGCAAGGTGGGATATCTGAAATTTCCCTGCCTATGTTTACCTCTAGGACTTTTATGTTGTCACAGCTTACGTTTAAGGTTTTTATCCATATTGAGTTTATTATGGTGTGTGATGTAATTTTGTGGACTAGTTTCATTTTTTGCATGTCCCTGTCCAATTCTCCCATAACCATTTATAGAAGAGGCCCTTTTCACTGCATTTCATGTTTCTTCCCCCTTTGTCAAATATTAGTTGACAATATAGACCTGGGTTTATTTCTGAGCTCTCTATTCTGTTCCATTGATCTATATGTCTGCTTTCATACCAGCACCAGACTGTTTTGATTACAGTGGCTTTGTAGTATAGTTTGATGTCAGGTATGTGATTCCTCTGATTGTGATCTTCTGTCTCAAGATTCCTGTGGCTATTTGGGGTCATTTTTGGTTCCATAGAAATTTTTTAAGAATTTATTCTAGTTCTGTGAAATATGTCATTGGTATTTTAATAGGGATTGCATTGAATCTATAAATTGCTTTAGGTAGTATGGACATTTTAATGATGTTGATTCTTCCCATTCATGAACATGGTATTTGCTTCCATTTATAGGTATCTTCCTTAATTTTTTTCTTCGGTGTTATGTAGTTCTCTGAGTAGAGGTATTTTACTTTCTCAGTTAAGTTTATTCCTAGGTACTTTATTTTTCTTGTTGTTATAGTAAATGGGAATTTTTTCTAGTTTCTATCTCTGATATTTTATTGTTGGTATACAGAAATGCCTTTGATGTCTAAATATTGACTTTGTACCTGTTATTTTGCCAAATTCACTTATTAGGTTGAGTAGTTATTTGGTGGAGACTATAGGGTTTTCTACGTATACTATCATGTCACCTGCAAATAATGACAGTTTTATTTCCTCTTTTCCAATTTGGAGGCCTTTTATTTCTTTTTCTTATCTGATCGCTGTGGCTAGAACTTCCAAGACTATGATAAATAGGAGTAGAGAGAGTGGACAAGCTTGTTTTCTCCTGATCTCAAGGGAAATGTTTTCAGTTTTGGCCTTTTGAATATAATATTGGCTTCAGAATTTCTATATATGGCCTTTATTATGTTGAGGTATGCTCCCTCTATTCTCAGTTCGTTGAGTGTTTTCATCATAAATGGGTGTTTTACTTTATCAGATGTTTTTTCCATATTTATTGATATTATATAATTTTTGTCTTTCATTTTGGTTATGTGATATATTATGTTTATTAATTTGCAAATATTAAACCATCCTTGCATCCCTGTGGTGAATCTGACTTGACAGTGGTGTATAATTTTTTTAATGTTTTGCTGGATCCAGTTTGCCAATATTTGTGAGGATTTTAGCATCTGTGTTCATTAGTGATATTGGCCTGTAGTTTTCTTTCTTTGTTGTGTCTTGACCTTGTTTGTGAATTAGAGTAATAATGGTTTCATAGAAAGGAGTTTGGGAGTCTTCCCTCTTCCTGGAATTTTTGGAGTAGTTTGAGAAGGATAGGAGATATTTCTTTCTTAAATGTTTTGTAAAGTTCATCTGTGAAGCCATCCTGTCCAGGGCTTTTGTGTTCCTGGAGTTTTTTTTATTACTGCTCCAATTTCACTATTGTTATTGGTCTGTTCAAGCTTTCTGCTTCTTGACTTAGTTATGAGAGAATATATGTTTCCAGAAATTTGTCCATTTCATCAAGGTTGTCAAATTTCTTGTAATACAGTTGTTCATAATAATTTCTTACAATCCTTTGTATTTCTGTGGTATCGGTTGTGTTTCTCCTCATTCATTTCTGATTTTATTTATTTGGGTCCTCTCTCTTTTTTTTTTTGATTAGCCTGGTTAAAGGCTTGTTGATTTTGTTTATCTTTTCAAAGAACCAGCTCCTGGTTTTTTTGATCTTTTGAACTGTTTGTTTAGTCTCTATGTTACTCAATTCTGCTCTGATCTTGATGATTTCCTACCTTCTACTTGCCCTAGCTTTTGTTTGTTGTTGTTCCTGTAGTTATTGTTGCTGTAGGGTTATATTTTTTATTAGAGATTCTTCTATTCTTTTTAGGTAGGCACATTTGTTATGAACTTTCCTCTCAGGACTGCTCTCGCTATATCCCATAGGTTTTGGGTTGTTGTGTGTTCATTATCATTTGTATTCAGAAACTTTTTGATTTCTTTCTTGATGTCATTGTTAACCCATTCATTATTTAATAGCATGTTACTCATTCTCCATGAGTTTGAATGTCTTTGAGTTTTTTCCTTAAGGTTGATTTCCAGTTTCAAGGCATTGTGGTCTGAGAAGATGCTTGATATAATTTCAATTTTCTAGAATTTTTTTGAGGCTTGATTTGTGTCCTACCATGTGGTCTATCTTTGAAAATATTCCATGTGCACTTGAAAAGAACACATATTTTTCTTCTTTTGGGTTAAAAGTTATATATATATATCAAGTTTGTGTTGTTCTATGCCTCAATGTCTTCAGTGTTACTTTGTTTCCAAGATATGACCATTGTTGACAATTGGGTGTTGAATTCCCCTACTATGAGTGTGTTGCTGTTGATATCCTTCCTGAAGTCCTTCAAGATTTTTTTTATATAGTTGAGTGCTTCTATGTTGGATGCATGTATGTTTACAAGGGTTGTATCACCTTGATGGATATTTCCCTTAAGTATTATGAAAAGGCCTTCTTTGTCTCTCTTTATTGCCTTTGCTGTGAAATCTGTCTTGTTGGTATAAGTATTGCTACCGCAGCTTTTTCTCATGTCCATTTACTTGAGATTTGTTTTTTCATTTCTTCACTTTCAGTCTGTGTGGATCTTTTGTTCTGAGGTAGGTATCTTGCAGACAGCACAAATATGGGTCATGCTTTCTAATCCATTCTGCTACCCTATGTCTTTTGTTGTTGCACTTAATCCATTTACATTTAAGGTTATTATTGATAGGCGCTTATTCATCACCATTTTTCCCCTTTGTATTGTGTTCCTCTCTGCCTCTCTCTGTTCTTCATTGTCTTAAAGTAGACCCTTTAACTTCTCCTGCAATGCTGGTTTGATGGAGATGTATTCTTTTAACCTTCTTTTGTCTGGAAAACTCCTTATTTCACCTTGCATTTTTAATGAGAGCTTTGCTGGGTAGAGTGTTCTTGATTGTAAGCTTTTGTTTTTCATTGCCTACAATATTTTTGTTTTTCCCTTTTGGCTTTTAGTGTTTCTGTTGAAAAATCAACTGATAACCTTATCATAGCTCCCTTGTATATTATTAGCTGTTTCACTCTTGCTGCTTTTAGGATCTTTCTTTGTCTTTCAATGTTGCCATTTTAATTATAATGTCTTAGAATGGGCCTACTTGGGTTCATCTTCATTGAGACCCTCTGTGCTTCCTGGACTTGGATGAGCTTTTCTCTCATCAAGTTAAAGAAGTGTTCTGGCAGTACTTTTCCAAACAGGTTTTCTATCCCTTGTTCCTCTTCTTCTCCTTCTGGTATTCCTATAATACAGATATTATTATGTTTCATGTTGTCCTGTAGCTCTCTTAAAACCTCTTCATCCTTTTTCAGTCTTTTTCATTTTGTTGCACTGTATGGAAAATTTTCTACATTGTCTTCCAGCTTGCTGATCTGATCTTCTGCTTCTTCTAGGCTGATTTTTATTCCTTATTGCATGTTCTTCATTTCAAAAATTGTATTCTTCATTTCCTCCTGGCTCTTATTGATCTCTTCTATGTCCTTTTCAATGCTGGTGTAATTCTCAGTAAGTTCCTTGTAGTTTTCTTAAAGTTCTTTGTAGTTTTTTTTTGAGCTCGCTGAGCTCATTGAGCTTTCCTATAATCCATATTTTGAATTCCATGTCTGATAGTTTGCTTTCCTCTATTTCATTTAGCACTCTTTCTGGGGATTCCTCCTTTCTTTTTGATATGGGGTTGTTTCTCTGTCTCCCTATTTTTTGTAACTCTTCTTGTTTGTTGCTGCTTCTTAGATTGATCTGCACTTTCTGGATCTCCCCCTGGTGGCATAGATTTTGTACCAGTCTGGGCGTAGGCAGCCTGTTGGAGACTTCCATAGATCAACTGCCTTTGTCTGTCTCCTTTAGTTGTTAATTTATTCAATCTCTGATCAACCATCAGGCTTAAGTACTGAGGGCTGGGCATATTAATTCCTGTAGTCAGGGCTATTGCTTCCCTTCAGGCTGATGCTACTTGGAGAGGAGTGGTTTGCCAGTCATGCTGTGAGGAAGTGGCCCCCTCCGTCCACCCATGGCTACAAGGCCTCTCTCACAAAAATGTATTTTATTACACAGAGTGTTGTGCTGGGCCAAATGAAACAAGTTAGCAGTCTTTGCTTTAAAGGTTCTTTCTCTCCCCAAACACTCTATTTTCATCAACTCTTTCCATAATTACTCAAGGGTAATCAGACCTCTATTCTAGTAGGAATGTTGCATAAAACATCTAAAAATGTGAGGTCTAAATTTTTGTTTTATTTGGTGACATAGTTACCTCATTTCTCAAAGAGAGTACTTATTATTAAGAGGAAGTCTAACCAGAGTAATGCATGTATTAGGTGTTCAGTTAAGCATTCTTCTTCAGAAACTCTTTAGTTATTCATTTTTTTCTTGCACAGAAGCCCACTATGCAGTATTTAAAGTCTGTTGGTTATAAGACCCTTTAATTTATTCAAGAGTAGTTCAGAGAAGTTTTAGAAGCTAGATTCTTATATAATTCTGTTATTTCTTTCCCTTTTTAAGTAAAGCCCATAGAGAAAGCTAGAGAAGCTAAGGATACCCCATCAACAAATCATCAGTCCAGAATTAGGTATAAGTTCTGTAAATGTCAGAAAGGTCACTACCATGACAACTATGTGCTCCTGGTGGCCTTGTTTCATCATCTTTCAGTGACTGTGGTGGTCACACTGTGGCTAAGGTGGACAAATATGCCTAAGGACATTGAACACATCTGCCTAATTATTGACCTATTTAAGTCAACAATTGGCCTGAACTATTTTCTTGGTGAGGCAGAAAAAAAAATTAGTGTTATGATCAAGAAAAAAATCTTCCTCACTCTATTGTTTCTATTTGCATATGCTGAGCAAGATGACCTTGGAGATTATAGCAATCTTTCCTACAGCTCACAAGCTGATATAAACAGATGAATTTGAAGGGCTCCTCCACATCCACATTCCCAATTGCCAATTTGAGTGAGGTATAGACAAATAGAAGGCAGAGATGGTACCTTTTTTGGGATTAAAAGGCCACCCTTTCTCATGGGAAATGTGCATCAGTTACTGTTATGTGACTGCTGATTGGTGCTGTTTTTGAGTGAAGAATAGCAGTATACAAATGGCAGCATTGATGTTTGCAATTCCATTGAGGACAGATAGTAGCTGAACTCATTCTGTTTTTTTCTTTTTGAGAAACCCATCCCCTGCCTCAAAGAGAAATCATTGAGTGTATGAATTCATGATCTTGGTGTAAGTGAAACACAAGTGTACTTGCATTAAAGAACCATGAACCTGATGGGTGTCACCTTATTTTGAATTTCATAATCATCTGGGCACTCACTATACATAGCTGTAACTGAATGAAAGTATTGACAAGACACCTATGGAAGGAGAAATCAAGACTTTTCATTCTTAATACATAATATGACTTAATGAGAGTAAATAGGGATTTCCACCATCAGAAATTCCTTATGGTCTAAAGGACAATTTCTCTAAGAAAGTGAGATTTACTCAAATGGACTATGGATAATTAATTATTTGCTCAGATATCTTTTTTCTCTTTGCTTTAGCAGCCATAATTATTCTGTGGAAAATGCAATAATATTGATATTTTATTTACCAAATAGCTTTAGCCTCATTATGAGGAATCAACAAATTTAATCACAAAGCAGAGTATTAATTGTAAGCTTAAATTTTACTTACATGTTTACTTTAAAGTTTCTTAATACTTCTTATGTTTACTGTTACTTGGGTTAAAGAAAAAAAGAGTTAAAGGAAAAAAAGTGAGTCTCAAGGTCTTTGAAGAATGGATATAGGGACAGAATATGGAAAGATAGGTGCATATTTGTTTATTCCTGAATATAATTTAAAGAACAAATGTTTAATCTTTGGGAAAAATGGGAAAAACTTTTCTTTGAGGAAATTAAAAATGTTTGTGGTTTCAATTTCTCACATTCTACTGAACTATGTCCTCATTAGGACCTCAAGTTTCCTAGGCACCACACATCTATCCCAGCTCAGATTTAAACAGCAGCAGGCAACAATCAGGAAAAACAGAGGGCCATCTCTGCCTCCTCAGAGCCCTATCATTAATGAGATATTCACCAAGAAAACAGTGCCAGAATGCAAACAAACAATATTGACCACATCTTTGCTTCACTTCTAGCCCCTTATGATCTTTGGCTTCTGTTCAGCAATTGTATTTGTATTCATTTTTATTTCATTAAAAATGTGAAAGAATTTCACTTAGGCCTGAAGTTTAAAGATTTACAGCAGAGGGATGTTTCAGTAATTGTATTAGTTTCAGGTTGGAAGTCCTGGTCTCTTTAGAATGTTTTCCTGAAAATGTGGTGACAGAGTCCCTCATATTTTCTCAGCAATGTACAGTTTATAACATACTACCACAATCATTTTTTTCTCACCTGATCTCTCAGAAACTCTGTGAGTTAGGTGTGGTCACTTTCTTTTAACAGATCTCAAGTGACCTCATTTTCCCAGATTTGTGAGATTAGAGATAAAATTCTTCAGAGATATCCACAGATTGAAATAATCAGTTTATTTCATTCATAAATGTCTACATGCTCAAAGCATCCCTTTCCTGTGTCAAGCCCACAGTTCCAGGTCCACAAATATGAGTATGAGCCACAGTACAGGCAGTGTCACTTATAATACACATAAGAGAACACATTCACATTTTTACTGTTACAAATTAAATCATAAATCCAATTTTAAAGTAATAATTTACAAATTTATGTCACTAGATATTATTAAAAACTCTTCCATTATCAAAGTCTATTTGTCCCTATTCTCTATGCACCTAAGTCCACTGTCTGCAATGAAGCAAGGTCTTACTAAAGCTCTGTTATTTAATGGGTATCTTATCTCCATCCTGAGTCTTCACTGGCAGTATTCTATAAACCAAGGGGTGCCACTGATTTTGCCCTGGTAATACACTATTTTAAAAACTTACTGTACCATAAAACCACATAAAATATATTTAAAACTTCCAGAAAAAGATAAGCCAACTAAGATTTAGAGAGACTGTTATTTGCTAGTACATGATAAAAATTAAGGCGAATCAAGATTATGTGACCAAGAGTTCTCTTTTAGCTTAGTGATCAGCAGACTTGACTGATAAAGTCAACAGCAGCGTATAGAACATATGAGGACCAGGAGCAAGGCCAGTGCTGACCACAGACATATGGACTGAAGACACTGAGTCTAGCCAACATATATTGGAAATGGGAACATACATTGAGGAAGAAATGTGTCCCCAAAAGCTGTTGATACACAATCAACAAAAGTAAATATTATAAGCTGGTGTTTTGAGCATCTTGATACCTTTCGCTTTCAACAAAGTGCCTGGCTCAGAGGAGTACTTGATGATATTTACCAAGAGATAATACATTGCAGATGAGTTTCAGGACAACTAAAGTGAATCTAGATCAGAATATTTTATCAATAAGAAAAGTGCATTTTAATTTTTCAAGTGTTTACTCACTATGGAAGACTGACACACTAAATGATAGTCACTTAATATTGAAGATATTACTATTATACTCTTCAACACATTTTGTCTTTTTTCATTACAAAGTAAGAGCAAAGTCTCTAAAAGCCAAACCCACTGATTTTTCCTCATTCTCTCCTTTGATTAATGCCAAAAATGGCTCTGACATTCAACGCAGAGGAAATTCTTTTTCATTTCCTTTTCTTATTTTCATCAGATGAGGACAATTAAAAAAAGAAGTTCTCTGTTGTCCAGAACGTCATGGTATAAGCACCAATTTATAACTTTATCTTAATGTGTCCTATATTAAGAGAGACAGACCTCTAGCAGGTTTATGTTGTGTGAGACTTAAACAATGGTGTCAGCAATTTGTGGAGATTGTCAATGTCCATACCTATGAGGTCTCACGAATTTGAACCCATAGGCTTCAGTCACAGAGAAGTGGTTTTATTGTTTCTTTCTCACTTGATTCAATCTGACAATTCTTTTATCATCCCTATCATATAAGAACTTAAATAACAACTTAGGTGCAAGAGCTAGCACTTTAAAAAAACAATTTGACGGACTTCCGGCCAAGATGGAGGTGTATACAGACACATTGCATCTCCCTCCACAACTAAGAAGAAATACAACTACCTCAAAACTAGAAACAACCAGAAGTTCCAGAAAATTAAAGTTCATGGAAGTCCAGCAAACAAAGATATAAAGAAGAAATACTCATCCAGACAGGTAGGAGGGGCGGAGCCGGGACGGAGAAGACACTGTGTGGTGGTGGCAGCAGTGTCAACAGCAGCAGCAGCAGGCTGGCAGAAAGCACAGTTACACATTTCAAAAAGTCAGGAGGGACACCTGGGGAGCGTTCTGAGCTCCTCAGCGGGCCTTGCAGCTCATAATCCCAGCACCAAGGAAAATCAAGCCTCATTGCTTCTGACTGCGCAGACAAGTGGGGGTTGGGGTGGAGGCAGAAACCGCCGATCTCAGCAGAGTCCGCTTGTTTAAAGGGCCCCCACAGTTCTAGAAAGTCCACAGACCCACCACTCTGGGAACAACGGCCAGGGCAGCAGCTAGAGGGGTGTTAGTCCAGTGTGGAAGTGGGAGAGGTGCCTGGAAAGAGGCGAGTGCTGGGCAGGCGGCATTGTTCCCTCTAAGACCCCTCCCCCACATACAGTGCCACATCATGGTGAAACAGGTCACCCTGTACTGATGAATCCCTAAGGCTCTGCCCCTTACAATGTAACAGGAGCAACAGCTCTACCTGTGATGTGGAGGCAAACAAACAGGAGCCTGTCAAGATGAGAAGACAGAGAAGTATGGCCCAAAAGAAAAAATGGATCAAGGTTCTTGTGGGAGAAGTAAGCGATGAGGAGATAGACAACCTAACAGATACAGAATTCAAAACACTGGTGATAAAGATGCTCACAGGCTTGACAGATATGCTTGAGTACAGCAAATGCACAAGAGAAGAAGTGAAGGCTATGCTAAGTGAATCAAATGAAAATTCACACAAAACCAATGGTGAAGGGAAGGAAACTTGGGTTCAAACCAATGATTTGGAACATAAGGAAGGAAAGATAGTCAACCAGTGCAGAATGAGGAAGCAAGAATTGAAACAAATGAGAAAAACGTCCCAAATTTTGTGGACATACTGGTCTGGGAAGCATGTAGGGTCCTGGGCAAGCTGGACCTAGAGGGGATCACACCAGGTTGCACCGTGACTGAGATGCCAAAGGTGAAAGATAAAGACAGAGTCTTGGGGGCAGTAAGAGAGAGGCAGAGAGTTGCCTACAGGGGGCTGCCTATAGGACTATCAGCTGATATCTCAGAGGACACTGTGCAGGCAGGAAGGGACTGGCAAGAAGTATTCAATATGATGAAAAGCAACCTACAACCAAGATTACTCTATCCAGCAAAGCTATCATTTGGAATGGAAGGGCAGATGAAGTGCTTCCCAGACTAGGTGAAGCTAAAAGAGTTCATCATCACTCAGCCATTATTATATGAAATGTCTAAGGGACTTACTTAAGAAAAAGAAGATGAAAACTATGAACACTAAAATGACAACAAACTCACAACTATCAACAATTAAATCTAAAAAATAAAAACAAAATCCAACTAAGCAAACCAAAATAGGAACAGAATCTAGGTATGGAGATCACTTTGAGGATTATCAGCTGGGAGGGAGAAGGGGGAGAAATGGGGAAATGGTGCAGGGACTAAGAATGATAATTGGTTGGTACAAAATAGACAGTGGGGAAGTTAAGAATAATATGGGAAAGGATGAAGCCAAAGAACTTATATGCACAACCCATGGACATGAACTAAGGGGGATGGGATTGTTGGAGGGAAGAGGGGTACCGGGAAGAGGGGAACAAAGGGGAAAAAATTGGAACTACTGCAACAACATAATCAATAAAATATACTTAAAAAACAAAACAAAACAAATTAACCATGCTTATATTTGGCAAGTATGAAGAAAAAAATGAGAGAATGAATAAATATAAAAAAATAAGAATGAGAAAGTGTACCTAACCACAGTTATGGACTTCAAATTTTACAAGAAAACCTTAAGAATAAATCCACATTAGTATGCTTTAAAATATATATGAAATTAATTACTTCCCAGGAAAAGAGAAAATGCTAAAATTAAATAAAGGAACATAAAGCTTGAACAGACTCAGATTAGTAATGATAAGGTTGTTACAGAAAGGGGGTTGTCCAAACCCCCCCAGAGTTTGCAGCTGAGGATGGGGAGAAGGAAGCAGCTTTCAGGATGCCTTCACATGCCTGAGGCTACGGGCTAGTGTCTTTGTTATGCAAATGGATTTAATGCATCCAAGACCAGGGAAGATGCGAAGGGTCTTGGACTGGGGGATGGTATGGAAAGAGCACACAGAGCCTGCGTGAGGTCCTGTGAATGGTCAGAACTGTTTACCACACCCGCTGTGTCAGAGGACATAGTCAGGGGTTTAAAAATAGGTGGCAGACATTTTATCTTGGTTCTCCATGCTGTTTTAAGAGGGGAGACACACTGACCGTGTGGTTTTGAGAAGGGGTCTGACCATGCATTTTTGAGAAGTTCTCCATGCGATTACAAAGGAGGGTACACCATGCGGTTTTAAGAGGGTACACCATGCTGCTTTAAGAAGGGAAAACTTCAAGCAGCTTAAAAGGAGGCTGGGAATTCACAGGGTTCTGGATTGGAAGCTGGTGGGCACCACAACACAGAAAGACCTTCCCAATCAGAATTGAATGATTGGCAGCTACCGGTAAAGCTGAACTGTGTCTAGGAAGTAGGGAAATGGTTTCTCTAACTTTTCTAAAACTAGCCTGGTTTGGTAGGGGGAGGCATAAATATGTGTTTGTGGGTGTTTTGAGGAACATAAGACTTAAGGGCAGAAATCCGCAAATAATATAAATCTATATAACTGTTAAATAAACAATTCTTTTTCTTTTCACTAAACTCTGGTATTGAGAGTTATAATTCTGGCGGTGGGCAGTCGGGCCCCTAACTAAACAGCCCGTGCATGCTAGGTTTCAATTGGATCAGCCCAGGGGTTCTGTAACAATGTGACTGCAACATGGTACAATGTCCCTGTGGTGGTATTAGTTACAATTTTTTAAAGAAACTTTAAACACACAAATAATCTTTACATGATGTAAACTGTTCCAGAGACTATAGAAATGTTAAAACTTTCCCAAATCAATTTTCATGTTAGCCTAACAGTAGCACCAAATCTGAAAATCCTAAAACAAAAAAATGAAATTTCAGGCTTAGCTCAGTTATAAATAGCAAAACAAAAATATCTAAATTGAAGGCTAGAAAATAAAATTCAGTAGTATATTTAAGGACTAACTTTTCATGTCTAAGTTTTCCTCAGGAATGCTGATATGCTAAAAATATATCCTTTGGGAGGTTACCTAAAATATACTGGCCAAAGGGGAAATGAAATACATTAATTTTTTAAAAACATCAAAGGTCATTTAATAAATTTCTTCTGAAAACTATAGGTAAAACAGCAATGAGAATGACAAGGGATATCCAATGAAATTCAATAGCAGCCCTCATTTATGATAGTGAAATCTCTGAGATATTGCTATTAAAATCAGATGCAAGGTAGTTGTATGTATTATTTATCATCTTTCTGGAAGTTACAGTTACTACACTAAGATGTAGAGACAGAAATAAGAAATATAGCAATTACTATGTAAGTAAAGGTTAAAAGCGTCTGAATTGATTGTCTTATTGATCTCAATGGCTTTCTGGTACTATACAAAAATATGATACCTATCTTTGGAACACAAATCTATAATTTTAGCCCTTTTTTTATTATGGAGAAGAGAGCAAGCGGTGTCAAACCCTACTCTTTGTTATGGGCTGAATTGTGCTCCTCTCCCTAATTCATATGTTTAAGTTATAATGACCAGTACCTTAAAATGTGATTGTATTTGGAGACAGGACCATTAAAGAGGTACTTAAGGTAAAATGAAGTCATTAAGGTGAACTTTAATCTTATGTGACTGATGTCTCTATAAGAAGAGAAGATTAGGACAGAGACAAAACCACATAAACACATAAGCAGAAGGTGGTCAACTGCAAGCAAAGGAGAGAAGCCTTGGAGAAAACTAATCTTACCTATACCTTGATCACTTCGAGCCACCAGAAAAGTGAGAAATAAATTTTTGTTGTTTAAGCCACCAAGGTGGTGGTATTTTGTATGGCAGCCCTAACATATTAATATACAGTGAAACCTCATTTTTTGAACTTAGTTCTTTCCAGAAGGCTATTTTGAGATGGGAGATATTAGGAATGAGATTTGATTTTATTATTTTTCTCAAGTATGTTCATGTATTCTACTTCAGATCCTATGGCCCTTACTCCATTTGCCTAGCTCCCAGTAGTAATGCCAAATCTCTGTGACCCAATATCCATGAGATAAAGGTAGGAAGACCTTTGTGAATCTCAGTAACACCAAGTCCACCTGAAGAACCTGATGCACTCAAGTGTCAGAACTGCTGTAAGGAACCAATTAAACACTATTGATGCTACTTGGCTGAGACCACAACAGTGATTCCAGTGAAATGAAAGAAGCAGAATTTTCCTTTCCGAATTTACACTAACCTCTGTACTTCAAAATTATCTCTCAGATCCATTCATCTCATAAACTATAGCAAGCAGTTAATTCTTGGAGCACAGTTGTTTCTATATCCAAAGTCCATCTAATTCAGTCATTTGAATGAATGTCTGGTTAAATTCTGGATGGTCTGTCTTCTCCCTGACCCCATAAAGTGCCAGAACAAAGGTATTTCTTAGTTATGTGAGGCACTGAGAACTCCTCTCTAGGTGATACACAATGTTCTAATAAGGAACATTTGGAGGGCACAGAGCCTTAGAGAGAGGGCTAGAAAAGCTGAGAAAAGGGAAAGTACCAATATTGTTAAATCCATCTGAGTTGACAGTTCAAAAACATGTTTTATTCACCTATAGTTTGCACTTTGGTAATTCAATAATTATAGCATTTCCCCATTGAAAAGTTCAGAGTCATGTAGACTTTAAAAGAAAGAAATTTAATCGATTAACTACAATTTTTAGACCTATTCAACAGAAGGAATGTTTTGTGTTTAGAGTTTAAATCTCATCCTTTAAAAAATTGAAGTAACCCAAACCAAAACCAGTGATTAATTACCAGATTAATTTCAGATGAGTGGAAAAAAATATGATGTGGCAAGAAACAAACTGAGGGTGTGATGTTTTGATTTATACATCATGGATAGTGGCTTTCCATGAAGGCACTGAGCCATGTATTATGTACCAAATGTACACACAGCAGCCAATTCTTCCCCTTAGCTCTTCATTAAATGAGGTTTGTTTAGCCTCAAATCCTTGTGAGCACATTTTCTTGTGACTGGTTCTTATGGAAAAACCTATTAGCCATGTGGTATTACTGGAAAAAACTGATGATAACAAGAAAAACTACAAATATGAGAAGTTTCTTTTCCTCATCTTTTGGCTGTGCAGGAAACAGAGAGGAGGAAGGCAGTGCCTCTGGGAGCACTCAGGCTTGAATGGTGGAAAGGCATGTACAGACATTCCTGTAATATCAACCCAAATTTTCAGTCATTTTTTTCACAAAATGACAGAAGAGGAAGGGAAGGAGGAAAAAAGGGACATATCATAGGTCCTAGTATGGTGTTTTTGACTCCCTTTCTCATTCACCTATTTTTCTTCACTAGTATCTCTATCTCAATTCCCTGGCCCTGAATTCTGGAATTTTTCCAGAAGTCATTAAGTGAATTAAAAATATTCTTTAAGCATCTCTAAATGTTCCAGATCTTTTTCTCTATTTGTTTTATTAATTACAAATGAAAATCAAGTTTATTATACAATTAGAAAGTATAGAAAAGCAAAAGGACAACCACAGCAAACCTGCATAGCCCCACCCACCTTAGGACAAGCACCTGGGAGTATGTTCTTACATACGATTTTTATGAAAATTAAATAATATAAATTGCTATCATTTGTCTGAGAAGTTGTCCCAGATAAACTACTGTTGGATATTATTTGTTTCTTTTCACTAGTTTAAGTTCTACAGAGCAGAAACAGAAAGCTAAAATCTAATCCCATTTATGGACTTTAGAAAAGGTTTCTGAAAAACTGACTAAACCACTCAGAGATAAATCAAGGTTTATAAAACTACCTACGAGGATGCATCCAAAATGACCCAATAGGTAGATGTTTGTTTTTGACTCAGATGCTGTTTGACCAAATTGTCATGTTTTCCAACTTGAATAGGCCAGCTTACTTCAGGCCAGTTTACCTTAGGCCAGCAAAATGTAGCCAAAATCATCTGTAACAAGTCTAAGAGACTTTTTCAATTTTTTCTCAATATTCTCTTCCACTGAACTTGATACCTTTCCATTAATATTCTTGCCTTGTGTCTTCTCCTTCAACCTGTTTTAAACACCTTCTGGCTTTCCACCTGGCTCTCTTCCTAAATTCCTTTAATTTGTTTTATTTTGAGAGATAAAGAGAGAAATATCAACATGAGAGAGAAACATTGATTGGAACCTTCCCATATACCTCCTAATCAGGAATTGAACCCACAACCTAAGTACGTGCCCAACCTTTTGGTGGATGGAATGATGCTACAACCAACTGAGCCACACTGGCCAGGGCTCTTCCTAGATTTCTGATTGTTACTTCAAGGTTATTGATGCTGAGAAGCCCCAAATCTCTTGCAAGAAATCTATGTGTATATAAAGTGCATAGCACAGAGTAAATGTTTTTCATATCACCAAAATACCTATCATTATATTTCAGCATTTTATCAAAAAGCAAATATAACATGTACATTTGCAGTCTTTTAGAATTTATAAAAACTTGAGATGAGTTCTATTTCCCCAGCTTGAGTTGAAGACCCCAAAATACAGAGAATACATGTGATCCTCCCAAGAGCAGAGCTAGATTTTAAACAAAGGTATAACAATGAGAATGTTACTTTTTGTACCTCATTGTTTGCAGTATTTGAATATGAATGATAGTTTTGTATGAAGTTGAAGAAAATTTTAAATTTGAGAAACTGAACACAAAACTAAAAACTTGCTGAGTTTACAAATTCTATTAAGGCAAAAAATTTTCACAAACCTTAATATGTGAAAGTAAATAACATTCTTCCAGGCAATGCAGAACTATTACTTAGAAGTTACGAAAACAGGCTGCTGTAGCAATTGTTTTTGTGAACTTGGTTGGCACTGCAGTTTGTGTTTTGCATAGTCAAAACCAAATTATTTACAGGGGCCCTGTTGCTCAATGTGTCTTTGCTTGTCTTCGATCAAGTTTCACAGAACATAAAGTGCTCAGACTAGGACTCAAAGTGGTCAGCAAGGCTCTGCTTGACACAAATGGCTTTGGATCTGATCTAATACGGACTGGAAATCCATATTTCCTGAGTGTTTCCTCTGTGGTAGTCATTACTCTTGCCCTGGCTGGTTTAGCTCAGTGGATTGAGCGTCGGCCTGCGAGCTAAGTGTCGCTGGTTCGATCTTCCAGTCAGGGTACATCAGAGAAGGAAAACTCTGACTCCAAAAAACCTCCGCTGCCTTGCGGCATACCTCTTCAGGGGAAAGGCTAAGGGAGTAAACCCCGACAGAAAATCCGGAGCCGGAGTCCCTAAGGCGGTTTGACGTTGTAGTCAACACCGGCAACTCCTGCGGCGCACCTGAAGCCAAGCTGTATTGACTCCGTCTTTCCCTTGGACCCTTCAGCTGCGAAGAGAGGGGGGGTCTGCTGCATGGGCAACAGCAGACCCTCCATATTACCCTGCCCAGGCTCTGTAGCTTCAGCGTCATCACAAGATGTCGATTCAACACGGGAGGAGACAGATACCATGTCACTCCCGAGTCGGACTGCACAGCCATTCTCGGCGGTGCAGATAGACTCTTAAGAAGCTACACCATCGTCTCTCGAGACAGACGGCTGCCAACAACAAAAAGTCATTACTCTGAGCATTTACATAATCACTTAATCCTCACAACAAACCTGTGGGACTCACATTATTGTGATTTTATAGATGAACAAACTGTGGCAGAGGAAGTATTAAGTACCTTGTTCAAATCACCAGCTAATTGTGGGAGAACTTGGACCTGAGCCCAGCAGCCTGATTCAGAACTTCCCTGAGACTCTGCTTTTCCATGGTCTGTGTGGTCAGATCCAGTGCCCTGGGCATTAGGAGCACCACAAAAGCAACTCATACCATTCTTAAAAATAAAACAAAATGGTTTTGGCTGCTACAAAATACACTGCATTCAGTTCATGTCCATGTGGATTCATTGTTCAGTACCAGTTGCCCCCTTCCAATATTACAGTAGGTAGGAGGGAGAATGACGCTGTGGTTAGAGTTATAAATAGCACCTTCTTCCCATCCCACACTGCCTGTCTGTGATTTAATATCTGCATCCTGTGCTCCTCCACCCCATTTTAGAGCTCACTTCCACATCCCAGAGCAAAGGTCCTCACTGTGTTTACTTGCACTTAAACAGAAAACACTGGGGAATGCTGCTGTGGTTCAGGGGAAGAAGTTCAAATCTACTGGAGAGGGTCAGATAAAGCTGCAAGAATGAGGCAACTTGCACCTGAAATGCTGGGAGGATTTCTGTCAAGTAGAAGTGAGTGAAGAAAGGTTGATTCTAAGAAATGGAGAAGAATATTGCATGGGCAATAATGCAGAAAGGCCAAGACTTGAATTGCTGAGCCTAGCCATTGACTGGGAGAGTAGGCTCTTGGGAGCACAAGGAGGGTAGGAAAGGAGTAGAGAACCAGGAGGCCTTGAAAGGGTATGATTTGACACCTACCTTGCCTTTGTGTCCTTTATTCTCCAGGCCTACTAACCCCACTTTATAGGTGGCTTCCTTACTTGCTGTGAGATGGGAGAAACCCTCAACTCCCTTCCACCCATTCTAAAAGGCGATGAGTTGGTGGAAGGACTCAAATGCCAAACTGAAAGCTTTCAATGTCTTGTAATAGGGTAACGGAGACAGTTTAAAAATGCTTTATGCAAGAGACAGGCATGATAGAGCTAGATATTAGGATGGAAATGTTGTTGGATATTAAATTAATTGGGAAAGGAAGAGAAGGAGGGAGCAAGGAAGGAAGGAAAAAGAGGGAAGAAGGATTAAGGAGATGGGAACCCAGTGAAGAGGTAAAGTATGACTTCACACAGGCAGGGGCAGTGGAGATGGAATGGAAGGAGCCAGAAGGTTCTCCTTAGGATTCGTATACTGAATAAATCTAGAACTGCTGTGTGTCAGCATAGTCATGTTTACTTTCTATGTTCCTCTCAATATTTTGCGAGAGAAAGGGGAGATTTCCATTTTTATAAGAGAAGAAACTACCACATGGAAAAAAACATTAAAGTGAGTTTTTAAATTGGTACTAGATGGATACATTTTGGTACCCAAACAAATGCTTGGGTAGGAGGTAGGGGTGGGCAATTCTTTAGTTTACTTATGAGCCATCATGAATATAATGAGTTCAATTCATCTGATAGTATTCTTTGTGTTTTGTTGTGTCACAAGGTAAAATGGAAAAAATAATTAATATGTTGGACCTGTGCCCAGCCACTACTGTGTGTCAGGTGTCATGGTGGATATGACAGGAAGTATAGTGCTGAATAAGACAAAGACACTTGATCCATGTAGAAATGAGAGATGGGGGCAGTTGAATTGTGGGACAAAAAGTCCCCTCAAAGTATACCCATTTTTAATCCCCACTGAATTATCACTTTATTTGTGGTGTTATTTATTTGTGAGTAATAAGGAGCACAGGTCAGAGAACATTTAGAAATATTTACATAGGAGGGTCTGTGGCTTTGAAATCTTCACTTATGGGTATTTTCTAATGTTGGTCTGATTCTTGCATCAAAATAATTGCATGTCAAGCTCTCTGACAGGATCTAATGTTCATTGTTGGTTACACTTGACAAATGGAAAGAAACCTCAGCACACACACTGCACTTTCAGAGAATTTGGGGAACAATTATTCTGGCCAAACTAGGGATGTGTGTTGCAAGAGAGGATAGTGTTTGCAAGCCCAGCTGGCAATTCTAAAATCTCCTTCAAGAATTACATTAGTTTCTCATTTCACATCCTGACTCCAGGTCTGTGGCTTTTGTCTTTTAAAGAGAATGTCAGAGCCCAGGGGACTTTTTGCCCTATGCAGTCCACATGGCAGAGTTCAGTGTGAAATTGCAAGACACAGTTGCATTGGGGAATGAATATCACTTTGTTGAGACTCTTCTAGCTCTCTTCAGAGTTGGGAGAGGTATAGAATGGACCTTATTTCTAAATGATATTGCAGTGGAGAGTTGTTTAAAATCCCCCTTTCTCCATAGACATTATAAAGGGCTTTGGTTTTTTAATAATAAAAAGCTAGTTGTAACTATTCCAGGAACCCACTATGAAATTGTTCCTCCAAACAATAACAGTTTTGGCTATTGTGTATCTCAGGGTGACAGACTTGAGCTACTATGCAGGTGGGGCCTAGCCAGGAAGACTCTATCCTTTACAAGAACCTTGGACTAAGGAAATCCACATCAGGAGACAGGCCAAACCATTGACAATTTGCCAGCTCCTTGGATTACAAGAGGACCAACTCCCCCACAAAGTCAATATATCTACACACACATACACACAGGCATACCACACACACACACTCTTACATACTCATGCACACACACATGCAAACACAACCCTCATTCATACTGCCCACTCCATTGTATCTTGGTGTTGGGAAAGCAGCATGTCTTAGAGTCAGAGGAAAATACAGCATTGGTTGTCTTATTTGGAGCATCATTCTACCAATATTACCCATCAACAGAGGTTTTGTCTTGGAAGGAAAACTTAGCAAGAAAATGGCAAGGCTAGAGACATTGATTGATTCCCAGAGAGAGGTTTATGTAAAGTGTGGAGAGCCCTGACAGTCTCAAAAAGATTTCACAACCTGATAAGGTCACAGTTCTCAAAAAATATTTGTTCATCTGGACACCAGATGAATATTCCCAATAACTAAGGGACATCCTGGGGCCCAGTGTGTTGGTGGGTGCACGGTTTCTAAGAAATAGAATAGGGTCCTGTAGTTAGGGGCGCCTCAAACATTTCCAACTCTGACCCCAGCAGAGCCATTGGTATCCTCACACAGTAGGCATAAGCTTCTCTAGTTCAAAAACCACCTGCCTCCAGGAGACTTTTTTCCCATATGAGGACAATTTGGCACTTTGTCCAACTGTATACATAATCAGTCTCTCCAAATTGTGATCCACTTGTTCCTTTGTTTTTCTCATTAATCCATTTGTCCCTTTATTCAAGTTTTCATAGAGCATGATACTTTACCAACTGCTTAACTTCCCTCAGGAAATAATGAATAATCTGGAGACATTTGTATGTATTAAAGAAATTGAATTTGCAATGAGAAACTTTGCCATAAAAACCTCCACTTCAGATAGCTTCCCCAGTGAAATTTACCAAAGAAGAAATAAAACCCATTATATTAAACTACTGCAAAGAGTTAAAGAGGAGGAAACACTTCCTAACTCATTTTTAGAGGCCAGTATTACCCTGATACCAAGCTGGGCAGAGACATGACAAGAAAGAAAACTACAGACCAACATCTCTCCTGAAACAAGATGCAAGAAATCTAAGCAATTTTTTTCAAATTAAATTTAACAGTATATAAAAACAATGATACATCATGACCAAGTGAAATTTACATTAAGAATGCAAGGTTCATTTAACATTTGAAAATGTAGCATAGTAATTTACTGCACACACACACACACACAAACTATAAAGAAAAATCCATATGATTATATAAATAAATGCAAAAATATTTTGACAAAATCCAACATTCATTGCTAACAAAATTCCAGCAAATTAGAAATATCTTCAACCTGATCAAAAAAAAAAAATCTTCCAAAAACTTATAGCTTATATTATACTAATTGGTAAAAAACTGACCTCTTTTCTTCTGAGATTAGAAAAAGTCAAGGATGTCCAGTGTCATAAATTCTATTAACATTGTATTGAATTTCCAGCTAATGCATCCAGATTGAAAGGACGAAGAAACATGGTTTTCTTTTACAGATGATCTGTAAAAGACCTGCCTATGTATAAAATATAATAGACTCTATAAAAACAATTACTAGTAGTAATAAATTGGTTAATACAAAATAATATCAAAATCAATTGCATTACTTTTTATTTTTCTTCATTTGTTTATCCTCGCTCAAGGATATGCTTATTGATTTTAGAGAGAAGGGAAGGGAAGAGGGAGAGGGAGAGAAAATGAATGGGAGAGAAAAACATTGATTGGTTACCTGAACGGGGATCAAACCCACAACCTAGGCATGTGCTCTGACTGGAAATTGAGCTCACAACATTTTTTTTATGGGACAACACTCCAACCAAATGAGCCATACTGACCAGGGCTCAATTGCATTTCTTCATGCTGGCAATGAACGATAAAATATTAAAAGTTGAAGAGGGAAGATGGCAGAGGAGTGAGAGGAGGCTGCGCTTTCTAGCTCCCGAGACCCATCTGTGGTTTGGACTAATTGCAGACAGAACATATCAGTTAACATCTGGACACTGGTAGGAGTTGAGCCTTGGCACTGCTGGATCAGAGAAGACCATCTGAGAGCAACCTGTGTGGTGAGGATAGTGGAGGAGAAAGGGACGAGATGAGATTTCTGACTGGGTTGGCTTCCCAAGCTGCGGCTGGAAGTACACAAAGACTTTTTAGTGACCACAGGCTTCCCCAGAGAGGAATCGAAAGGATAGTGGGACTCTGCCTGCTGGCAGAGCCAGGAGTGAACCAGGTGGCATCTGGCACTGAGAGGCAAGAAACAGCGTGCTGCTGTGTAAGGAAGAATGTGTTTTTCCCTATTGTTTTTCTCTTGTATTCTGCAGAAAGAGGAGGAGAGGTTAGCGGTGGGAAGATATTCTTGAGGAGCGCAGGCGCAGATGTGTACTCGCCTACTCCCGAACCCTCCCCCTGAGTCACACCAGTGCACAGGGAGGTGCCCCCATCCACTGGACCAGGCATGCCACCAACTTGCTGTCCACCTTGTCCAGGTGCCCCTCGGGCCCGCCCCAACAGGCATAAAAGTAACACACCAGTGGACAGGCACAGACACCCATCTCCGCCATGCTCAGGTGCCTGTGGCCCCGCCCCAATGGGAACAAAATCAACTCACTGGGCACACAGGCAACCATGTGCAGGCACCCCTGGCCCGCCCCAATAGGCGCCAAACCAACCCACCGGCCACTTTCCCAGGCGCTAGTCACGCATGCCCAAGCGGGTGCAAGAACAATGAGAGGTCACAGCTAACAGACTCCCATCTCCACCATGCACAGGAATCTAGAGCCCTGCCCCAAGGGGCCAAAAACCAATTACCCAGCATGGCTCAGCAGGCATGAGGCTAGCGCGCTGGCCAACGTGTGCAAAAGCATGCCGGCCGGACACAACAGGCGCCAAACGAAGGCATCGGCCACCGCGCTTGGGTGTCACCCGGGCGTGCGACCCAGCAGCGGGTGCGAGGATAGTGTGCCCAACGCTGCACGCAGGCACACACCGCTGCCCTGCACCCAAGAACCTCTGGCCCACCTCAATAGGTGACAAACCAACGTGCCAGCCACTGCACCCAAGTGCCATCCAGGCACACCCCAGTGGGTGTGGAACCAATGCACCACCCACCCCAATAGGCCCACAACAAACCTGCACACTGGAGAATAGAAACTTCCCCCTCCGCTGGGACAAAAGAGCAACCAATCTGCTTTGGACCCACCCAACCTGGTGCGCAACAGGTCAACCCAACCCCAGCCTTCATGAGGGAAGGCACTCACCTCTGGCTGAGGACAAAGCACAGTGAAATGAACTAGAAGCACTCTGTAATAAGTTTTGGGTGCTGGCCCTTGAGAAAGAGCTGGGAGAGCAGCAGACTAGGTCCCAGTACAGAAGCATCCCAAGTGCTATGGGAGAAATCACTTAAGCAGACTGGTCCCCTCCAAGTGGCGTCAGCTGGAGACAGCAGTTCAACAACTGTATACAAGAAGTTCACACCATAAAGGCAGAAAATAAAAGCAAATCAATCTAAGAAGCAGAAACAAGACCAGTGCTCAAAATGGGGAGGTGTTATAACACCCCACCAAACTGAAACAACACACCACCAAAAAGAAAGGAGGAATTCCCAGAAGGAAGGATAGACAACATAGAAGCAAGCAAGCTATCAGACATGGAATTCAAAACAATAGTAATGAGGAAGCTCAATGAACTCGACTAACTCAAAGAAAATTATAACGAGCTCCAAGGGAGCTATATAGAGCAGTAAGGAGCTTACTGCAAACTACACTAGCATAAAAAAAGATATAGAAACTATCAACAGGAACTAGGAAGAAATGAAGAATACAATTTCTGAACCAAAGAACGCAGTGGAATCAATCAAAAGCAGGCTAAATGAAGCAGAGGACCAGATCACTGAGATAGAGGACAACGTAGAAAAAAATTCCCAAACAATACAATAAAACTTTAAAAGTCTGAAAAGGAGTGAAGAGGCTTTAAGAGAACTGCAGGACAACATGAGACAAAACAATATTCAGATAATAGGGATAAAATAAGAAGACGAAGAAAAACAAGGGATAGAAAGTCTGATTGAAAAAGTCATGAAAGAAAATTTTCCTAACTTGAAGAGAGAAAAAGTCATGCAAGTCCAGGAAGCACAGAGGGTCCCAACAAAAATGAATCCAAAAAGGCCTACTCCAAGGAACATCATAATTAAGACATCAATATTCAAAGACAAAGATAGAATCCTAAAAGCAGCAAGAGAAAAGCAGCAAAAAACATACAAGGGAGCTTCGATAAGGCTATCAACTGATTTCTCAACAGACACACTACAAGCCAGAAGGGAATGGCAAAAAATATTCCAAGCAATGAAAAACAAAGGCCTACAACCAAGAATACTCTACCCAGCAAGGCTCTCATTCAAAATGGAAGGTAAAATAAGGAGTTTCCCAGATGAAGGAAGACTAAAAGAATACATCTCCACAGAACCAGCACTGCAAGAGATGATAATGGGAATGTTTTAAGAACAAAAAGATAAAGAGAGGAGAGGAACAGAGGTACAAAGGGAAATGAATAAATACACGTCAATAATAACCTTAAATGTAAATGGAATAAATTCTCCAATTAAAAGATGTAGGGTAATGAAATGGAAAAGAAAACAGGACCCACATATTTGCTGTCTACAAAAAACACACCTCAGAACAAAAGATTTACATAGACTGAAAGTAAAGGGATATAAAAAAGTATTCCAAGGAAACAGACATGAAAAAAAAAGCTGGGGTATAAGTACTCATATCAGACAAAATGAATTTCAAAGCAATGGCAATAAAAAGAGACAAAGAAGGACATTTTACAATAGTTAAGGGAAGAATCCATCAAGAAGATATAACACTGATAATCATATATGCACCCAACATAGAAGCACCCAAACACATAAATAAAATACTAGAAGACCACAAGAAGGATATTAACAGTAACACACTTATAATGGGGGACTTTAACATTCCATTATCAACAACAGACAGATCTTGGAAGCAAAGAAACCCCAAGGATATACAGGCATTGAACAACATACTAAACCACATGGGCTTAACTGATATATATAGAACATTTCACTACCACCCCCCAAAAAATATACATTCTCTTCAAATGCACATGGGACATTTTCAAAGATAGACCATATGATAGGACACAAAACAAGCCTCAACAAATTCAAGAAAATTGAAATTATATCAAGCATCTTTTCAGATCACAATGCCTTGAAACTAAAAATCAACCTCAGAAAACAAAATCAAAGACATTCAAACTCATGGAGGATGAATAACATGCTATTAAATAATGAATGCGTTAACAATGACATCAAAGGAGAAATCAAGAAATTTCTGGAAACATGATAATGAACACACAACAGCCCAAAACCTATGGGACACAGCAAAAGCGGGCCTGAGGGAAATTCATAGCAATACAGGCATATCTGAAAAGGATAGCAGAATCTCAAATAAAAAATCTAACCCTAAAGCTAGAAGAACTAGAGCAACAACAACAATCAATACCTAGGGCAAGAAGAAGGAAGGAAATCATCAAGATCAGAGCAGAATTAAATGACATAGAGACTAAACAAACAATTCAAAAGACCAACAAAACTAGGAGCTGGTTCTTTGAAAAAATAAACAAAATCGACAAGCCTTTAGCCAGGCTCATCAAGAAAAAAAGAGAGAGACCTAAATAAATGAAATCAGAAATGAAAAAAGGAAAAATCATGACTGATACCACAGAAATACAAAGGATTTTAAGAAATTACTACAGACATGTGTAAGGCAAGAAATTTGACAACCTAGACGAAATGGACAAATTTCCAGAAATATATAACCTTCCAAACTGAATCAAGAAGAAGTAGAAAGTCTCAACAAACCAACAACAAAGAAGGAAATTGAAACAGTAATCAAAAATCTCCCTCCACACAAAAGCCCTGGACCAGATGGCTTTATAGGCAAATTTTACAAAACCTTTAGGGAAGAACTAATTTTTACCCTCCTCAAACTATTCCAAAAAATTTAAAAAGAGGGAAATATCTCAAACTCTTTCTATGAAGCCAGTATTACCCTAATTCCAAAACAAGGTCCAGACACAACAAAGAAAGAAAACTACAGGCCAATATCACTGATGAACATAGCTGCTAAAATCCTCAACAAAATATCAACAAACAGGATCCAGCAGTACATCAAAAAGATCATACACCATGATAAATTGGGATTCATCCCAGGGATGGATGGATGGTTTAATATTTGCAAATTAATAAATATAATACTTCACCTAAACAGAATGAAAGACAAAAATCACATGATCATATCAGTAGATGAAGAAAAAGCATTTGATAAAATGATGAAAACAGCAAAATGGGAACAGAAGGAGCATATCTAACATAATTAGGGCTGTATATGAGAAGTTTGAAGACAACATCATACTCAATGAATAAAAACTGAAAACATTCCCCCTGAAATCTGGAACTAGACAAGGCTGTTCACTCTCTCCACTCCTATTCAACATAGTGTTGGAAGTCCTAGCCACAGCAATCAGACAAGAAAAGAAATAAAAGGCATCCAAAATGGGAAAGAAGAAGTAAAACTATCATATGCAGATGACATGATAGTATACATAAAATACCCTATTACTCCAATAAAAGACTACTCGATAGAATACCTGAATTTGGCAAAATAGCAGTATTCAAAATAAATATACAAAAATCGAAGGCATTTCTGCACACCAACAATAAAATATCAGAGACAGAGAAAAAAAAGAAAATACTATTTATTATAGCAACAAGAAAAATAAAGTACCTAGGAATAAACTTAACCAAAGAGATAAAAGACCTGTACTCTGAAAATTACATAACATTGAAGAAAAAAATTAAAGAAGATACAAATAAATGGAAGCAAATATCATGTTCTAGGATCGGAAGAACCAACATCATCAAAACGCCCATATTACCCAAGGCAATTTACAGATTCAATGCAATCCCTATTAAAATACCAATGACATATTTCACAGACCTAGAACAAATGCTCCAAAAATTCATATGGAACCAAAAAAGACCCCAAATAACAAAAGCAATTTTGAGACAGAAGAACACAGCAGGAGGAGTCTCAATACCAGACATCAAACAATACTACAAAGCCACTGTGATCAAAACAGTCTGGCACTGGCATAAGAATAGACATATAGATCAATGGAACAGAATAGAGAGTCAAGAAATAAATCCAGGAATATACGGTCAACTAATATTTGGTAAAGGAGGAAGAAACATAAAATGATGTGAGAAGAGCCTCTTTAACAAATAATGCTGGGAAAATGGAACAGGGTAGTGCAAAAAAATGAAACTAGACCACCAACTACACCACAGACAAGAATAAACTCAAGATGGATTAAAGATTTAAATGTAAGCCATGACACCATAAAAGTCCCAGAGGAAAACATAGGCAGGAAAATTTCATATATCCCATGTAACAATATTTTCATGAATACATCTTCTAAGGCAAGAGAAATAAAGAAAAAATTAACAAATGGGACTACATCAAACTAAAGAGTTTCTGCTCAGCAAAAGAAAACATCAGCAAGATGATAAGGAAACCAACCATATGGAAAAACATATTTGCTAATGATATCTCAGACAAGGCAATGATCTCCAAAATATATACAGAACTTATACGACTCAACATCAAGAAAACAGACAACCGAATTAAAAAAATGGGCAAATGACCTGAACAAACACTTCTCCATAGACGACATACAGAAGGTCCATAGACACATGGAAAAATGCTCAGCATCATTAGCCATCAGAGAGATGCAAATAAAAACCACAATGAGATACCACTTTACACCAGTCAGAATGGCCATCATCAACAAATCAACAAACAAAAAATGCTGAGGAGGATGTGGAGAAAAGGGAAGCCTAGTGCATTGTTTGTGGGAAAGCAGACTGGTGCAGCCACTGTGGAAAAAAGTATGGAATTTCCTTTAAAAACTAAAAGTGAAATGACCTTTTCAACCAGTGATTCCTTTGCTAGGATTATAGCCAAAGAATCCTGTAACCCAAATTAAAAGAACATATGCACCCCTATATTCACAGGAGTGCTATTTACTGTAGCCAAATGCTGGAAACAGCCTAAGTGCCCATCTGTAGAGAAGTGGATCAAAAAACTGTGGTACATTTTCACAATGGAATACTATGCAGCAGAACAAAAACAGGATTCCTGCCATTTGAGATAACATGGATGGACCTAGAAAGAATTATACTTAGCAAAATAAGCCAGGCAATGAAAAGAAAAATACCACATGATATTACCTAATACAAGAGACATGAACAACACAAACAAATGAGAAAAATTGAACAGAGGCATATAAACAGGGAAGAGACTAACAGTTACCAGGGGCAGGGGGGAAGGGAGAGAAAGGGGTAAGTAGGGGAAAGGTTTAGTAAAGGAACTAGTATAAATAACCCATGAACATGTACAATGATGTGTGCATTGACTGTGGGAGAAGGGGTGGGCTGGGTGCAGGGGAACAATGGGGTAAAAACTGGGACAACTATAATAGTAAAACAATAAATAAATCAAAATTTAAAAAATAATGAATAAAGAAAACATACCATGCTAACAGTAATCAAAAGTAGTAGTTGTAGCTATATTAACTTCAGACAAAGCAAATTTCAAATAAAGTTATCAGGAATAAAGGGCTTTACATAATGATGAATGAGGAAATTTTCCAAGAATACTTAATAATTCTTAATGTGTATGCACCTAGCAACAGAATATCAAACTATATGTTACAAAATCTAATAGAAATCCAAGGAGAAATAAATCCACTATGAAAATTGGAGAATTTAACATCCCTTTCTCAAAAATTAACAGATCCAGAAGGAAAAAAATCGGTTAGGGGACAGTTTAACTCAACAGCGCCATCAATTAACTAAACTTAATTATCATCATTAGACTCCTTCACTGCAAAACAGCAGAATACATATTTTGTCAAGTTTATACAGAACATGGAACATTCACCAATATAGTGCACATTCTGGGTCATGAAACACACCTTAATAAATGTAAAAGAATATAAATCATGCAATGGTTGCTCTCAGTTCACAATGAAATCAGAGTAAAAATGAATAATAGGAAGATAACTGGAAATACACAAATATATGGAGATTAAACAATACAGATATAAATGACACATGGGTCAAAGAAGAAATCTCAAGAGGAATTTAAAAATATTTTTAATTAACTAAAAATAAAAACACAACCTATCAACATTTGTGAGATGCAGTAAAAGCAGTGCTTAAAAGGAAATTTATAGCAGTGAATGCATGTATTACAAAAAAGAAAGACCTAAAATCAGTAATCTAAGTTTTTATCTTAGGAAACAAACAAACAAAAAAGGAGATAATGGTAAATTCAAAGTAAGTAAAAGAAAAATAAATAAGAATTAGGGCAGAAAACAATAAGATTGAAAATATGAATCCATAGAGAAACTCAATGTACCAAAAGGTGGTTCTTTGAAAAAAAAAATCAGTAAGTTCAATAAGCCTTTAGCTAGCTAAAAAAGGATGAAAAGAGGACACAAATTTCTAAAAGTTGAAAGAATAATAATAGAGTACCATAAACAATGCTGTGCCCAGAAATTTTATAACCTAGCTGAAAGACACAATCTGGAAAAATTTACACAAGAAGAAATAGACTATATGAATAGGTATGTATTCATTAAAGAAATTGAATCAATTATTAGTGACCTTCCAAAACAGAAAGCTCAAGACCCAGATGGGTTAACTGGTGAATTCTACCAAACATTAAAGGAAGAACTTGCACAAATTATTTACAATCTCTATCAAAACATAGAAGCAGAGGGAATACTTCCTAACTTATTGTATAAGGTCAGCATTATCTCAATATTAAAACCAGATAAAGATATTATAAGAAATAAAACTACAGAACAATATTCATCATGAACATAGATACAAATATTTTCTAAAATATATTAGTAAATCAAACCCAAAAATGTGTAAAAAGAATTATACATCACCACAAGTGGGACTTATCCTAAGTATACAAGGCTGGTTTAACAATGAAAATCAATTAGTGTAATCAATCATATTAAAAAATTGAGAGAAAAATTACATAATTATGTATATATATGCAGAAAAGCACTTCACAAAATTCAACACCCATTTATCATAAAAACTCAGTAAACTAAAAAAAAAGAAACTTTCTCAACTTGATAAAGACAATCTATAAAAACTCTATGTCTGACATCATACTTAATGGTGAGAAACTTAAAGCTTTTCTGCTAAGATTAGGTACAAAGCAAGTATAGCTCTTCTCTTATTATTTCTTTTCAATATTATACCAAAACTCTGTGATATTCAGAAGGGCAAAAAAGGATATAAAAGATATACAGATTGGGACAGGAGACATAAAGCTGTCATTTGCAGATGACATAAGTATCTTACATGGAAAGTCCAAAAGGACAGTCTGAAAGAACAGCCAAAAATATCTCATTGACCTAAAAAGCCATAACAACAAGTATGAAGAATTTAAGGTCAATGTACAAATGTCCACTGTTTTTCTACATTTCAACAGTGAACAAATTATATGTAAAATTAAAATAATGTCATTTGCATCAGCAACTCCAAAAAATATTTTCTAGCAAAAAAAAGTAAAATATCTAATGAGGAAAACTACAAAACTATGATAACTGAAATCAAAAAACTAAGTAAATAGAGATAACTTTCACGTTCATGGATAGAAAGACCTGATATTATTAAGTTGTCAGTTTTTCCAAGCCTGACCTATAAATTCAATACAATCTCAATCAAAATACCAAGTTGCCATATGAATATTAACAATTCAATCCTAAATTTATAAGAAGCAGCAAAAACATCCCTTATAGTCAATGCAATATTGAAGAATAAAGTTGGTGGAGAGATGGTGTCTACCTTCAGGACTTACTATAAAGCTATAACAATCAAGATAGACAACTGTAATAGCATAATCAATAAAATATAATTTAAAGAAAGTGCGGTACTAGCAAGAGAATAAACAAATAGATCAATGGAAAAGAATAGAAATCCCTGGAATAGACCTGCATAAATACATGGAATATCATGTAACAAAGCTAATCTTGGTGTTAGAACAACTGAACATCCACACACAAAATAAATGAGTCTAGATAGACTTTATATCATTTTCACAAATTAACTCAAAAGGGATCATAGACATAAATATAAAATGTAAAACTATAAACCTCCTAGAAGATAACATAGGAGAAAAAGTTGAGCTTAGGTATGATCATGTCTTTTTAGACACAACACCAAAAATACAAACCATAAAGAAAATAACTAACCAACTGACTTCATTAAAATTTAAAACATTTGCTCTTCCAAAGACAATGTCAAGAGAATTAGAGGACAAGACACAGAATTGAAGAAAATATTTTTAAAGGACTATAGTCCAAAATGACAAAATACTCTTAAAACTCAAAAGTAAGAAAACAAACAAATTGATTTAAAAATTGCCAAAAACCTTAACAAACCCTGAACCAGAGAAGATATACAAATAGCAGAGAAGAATGTGAAATGATGTTCCACATCATATATAATCAGGAAAATTCAAACAATAATAAGATTCCGCTACACAGCTATAGTACAGTATTCCCTCACTTATTGCAGGTATTACCGTCTAGACCCCCCCCCCATGGAGTAGGAACCTTACATTTATTCTAGACTCTTAAACCTATGTAACTTTAACAACTTACATATACAGTACCACAAAATCCCAGGATATAGCAAAAAATCTGTGATAAATAATAAACATAATATTTTTTAAAATCCTGCGATATAGTGAGACCATGATAAGTGAACCGCGATATAGAGAGAGACTACTGTATTTAAATGGTCAAAATCTTGAACAGTGACAACACCAATTGGTAGTAAGGATGTGGAGCAACAGAACTCTCATTCATTTCTGGTGGGAATGAAAAATGGTACAGCAACTTTAGAACAGATTTTGCTCATTTCTTGAAAACTAAACATACTTATCATATGACTCAACAGTTGTGCTCCTTGGTATTCACTCAAAGGCCATATAAAAACCTACACATGGATGTTTATAGCAGTTCTATTCACAATTTCTAAAGCTTGGAAACAACTATGATGTCTCTCAATAGGTGAGTGTTATCATTAATTAAAATTTTGTTAATAAAATGGATCACAGACCTAAGTGTAAAATGTAAAACTGTATAATTCCTGGAAGATGAAATATGAGGTCTGTCCAGAAAAAGTCCAACCATTGTTAATATAATGAGAACAATTTGTGTGATATCAATGTATCCTTGCAGCTAAAGAGAGTAGACTGGAATGCTCATGCATGAACAATGATTACTTCACTGCCTTAGTCAGAGGGGGTGATGGATTCCATTAAGTGAGCATGTGTACTGTGTAGGCATCACATTCAAAATGATTGAGTGAGTAGAGCAATGAATCTGCATCAAATTTTGTGTTATGGGCCACTGGTGTTTGGCAACTTCATCATGACAATGAATTAACTCATACATCACATCTTGTGCACAGCTTTTTTTGTGAAACATCAAATCATCCAAATGTCTCAGCCCTGCTACACCCCACATTTGGTGCCATGCAACTTCTGGCTTTTCCTAAAACTAAAATCACCTTTGAAAGGGAAGAGATTTCAGACTGTCAATGAGATTCAGGAAAATACAATGGGACAGCTGATGGTGATTGGGAGGACTGTGTGAGGCCCCAAAATGCCTATTTTTAAGGGGACTGAGATGTTCTTGTGTAATGTACAATGTTTCTTTTATCTTGTATCTTCTCCAATAAATGTCTCTATTTTTTATATTACATAGCTGGATATTTTCTGGAGAGACATCATAAGGAAAAGTGTAGATGAACATAGGTATGATAGTGCCTTTTTAGACACAACACCACAAACATAATAAATAATAAAGTTAAAAGCATAAATTGATGAAATAGAAGATAAACTGCTGTTCATCTAGAAAATGGATATTATTCAGCACTAAAAAGAAATGCACTATAAGCTATAAAAAGACATCAAGGAGCTAAAAATTCATATTACTAAGTGAAAGAAGCCAATCTGAAAAGACTACATACTGTGTAATTCTAACTGTATGATATTCTGGAAAGGCAAAACTATGAAGACAGTAAAAATTAATAGTTACAGAGTTTGGTGGAGAGGGAGAGATAAATAGGCAGAACACAGTGAATATTTAGGACAGTGAAAATACTCTATATGACATTATAAAGAGGAGTATATGTCATTATTTATTTTTCAAAGCCATAAAATATACACTACCAAGAGTGAACCCTAAGGTAATCTGTAGTATTTAGGCAATTATGATGTGTCAATATAGGTTCACCCTTGGTAGAAATGTACCATTCCAATGAGTGACATTGATAATGAGAGAGGTTATGCATGTGTGGAAGCAGAAGGTATGTCTCACATAAAACTGCTCTAAAAATTAAAAAAAAAAAAAGATAAACAGAGGATCCTAAGACATTAGATAAAATGCAACACATTTCTACATACCTTATTGATAAAAGAATAAATCAATGCAAATTTGAAAATACTACACTGTACCCTGAATGAGATGTAGCTAAGACTATGCACAGAAGAAAGTGATTAGGGTTAACTATGTCTAGTTAAACAAGAGAGAAGCTAAAAATCAAGTATGTACTTCAAGAAGTCTGGAAAAGTTTAATAAATTAAATTCAAAGAAAGTAGAAACATTAAATAAGATTAAAAGCATAAATTGATGAAATTGGAAACAAATGAACTGGAAGAAAAAGAATTGCAAGGCCAAAGGCTGTTCTTCGAAGAGACTTAAAAAATAGTAAATCTCTAACATGACTGATCACAGAGAAAGAGAGATGTGGTTTCAGACCAAGATGAAGTAGATATATTTTGCCCTAGTCCTTATATCAGGCACAGTTCAAAACTGGACATTTTATAGAAAACAAACATAAGACCACTCTAAAAGGTTCTGGATATCAACCTGGAGTGTGATGGATACAACTTGGGACATGACTCCTATTTTATTTTTGTTTCTTTGTTTGTTTTGTTTTTTCTCATTATAGCTCAAAATGGATACTAGAAAAGTCAGCAACCTAGAATTATCAAAGGAAACAGAAAGAAGAGCCCCAAGAGAAGCCTTATTTTTCTATCCAAAAGTCCGTGAAAAGGACAGCTTAGCAAGACAGAAAACTTAAAAAAATTGTCTCTACTTTAGCCAAATGCCACAGAAAACACTAGCCCCACCCCTGTCAACAAAGGCAATGTGGGGACCCATATTTCCACTCATATGGATATAATGAGGTGGCCTTTCTCCTTCTTTCTATTGAAATGATATCAGAGAAGACTGACTGGTGGTCTGAGACTTTCATCTACACCCATTGGTAATGAGGTTTTTCTTATCCCTACCTACAGTGTCAGGGGAGGCCAATTTGAAATCCTGGACTTCCACCCCATTGTGATATTAAGAAAGCTCCTTCCCTTTTCACTAGGGTGGTATCAAGGAATATCAAGTGGGACCTGTATCTTTCACCACCACCAAGAGGTACTTCTTGTGTTGATGGAGGCCACATGGGGAATAGCAACAAGGCACCTGCCACCTCCTCCAAGCCAGACTGGTATCAGCAAATGTCTAGTGAGGAGACTAAAATCCCATATTTACCTAGCAGTAATAAAGCATCTCTTCTCTCTCAGATGTCAAAGAAGTTAGGATCGAATAGAGAATCTGAACTTTCATTATCATTTGACAGTAATGAGATAGCAGTCTTCCAGCCCTGCTGGTATAGTGTCAAAAGAGTCCTGATAAAACAAGGTTGAAATTAGACACAGAGTCTCATAACACAATAGTCAAATGTCTGAGATAAATTTAAAAATCCACTATATTTCAACTTGAATGAGAAAAGACAATTGATAAATACCAACACCAAGATGGCAAAGATATTCAAATATCTGACAAGGATTTTAAATGCTCAATGAGCAATTATAAACACACTTCACACAAACAGAGAGTAGAAAGTCTCAGTGAAAAAATAAAAAAGCAAAAAGTTTTAGAACTGAAAAATACAATAATCAAAATAACATAATGAATAGGGTTAATAGCAAAATGTGAAGAGCAGAAGAAAAGAGTCAGTAAACTCAAAGATGTAACTATAGATATTATCTAATCTAAATAATAGAGAAATAGGCCTGAAAAAAATAAATGGAATCTTGGGAATTTGTAGGATTATAACAAAATATCTAGCACGTATGTTAGAGAAAGATAGAAGAAGGAGCTTGAGGATGGAAATGCATTCAAAGAAATCATGCCAAAAAATTTCCCAAATATGGGGAAAAATTAATATACAGATTCAAAAACATGACTAACCCCAAACATAAATTAACCTGAAGAAATTCATGCCAATATACAATTAAACTTGAGAAAACTAAAGATAAAGAAAAAACACTTAAAAATATTGAGAGAGAAAGGATATCTTACCTATAGGGAAAATAATTCAAATAACAATGAACTTATCAAAAACCACAGAAGCCAGAATGAAGTGACAAATGTTTTTCAAGTGCTGAAAGAAAAGCATTGTCAACCCAAAATATATACCTCTTGAAAATAGACTTCAGAAATAAAGAGTCAATAAAGGCTTTCTCAGAAGAAAAAACAAACAAACCAGAAACCTATTTACCCTTGCTTTAAAGAACAGGTAAAGGAAATTATTGAAAAAGGAAGAAAATAATAACATAAGGCATTTTGAAATATTAAAAAAGAAGAAAATGGAAAGAACAAAAATATGGCTAAACAAAATAGATTTTTCTCTTCCTCTTCAGTTTACTAAATTATGCTTAAAGGTTGAAGCAAAATCATCACAGTGCTTAATGTGATTTGCAATAAATGTAGAGAACAAATTAAGAGAGTTGTAGTATCAGCAAAGAAGGGTAAAAGGACATAAATTTTCTACATTTCACTGGAGCTGGATTGCATCTAGGTAATGGCGGTGGGAACATAAGTATACACTTGTGATGAAATAGTATATTATTACAAACAAAAATTGCAAAAATATACATTTTCTTCTTTCTATACTGTACTATGGTTATATAAAATTTAATTATTGGGGGAAACTGGTGAAGATACACAGGACCTGTATTTTCTGTATTAACTTTACAACTTTCTATAAATCTAAAATTATTTCAAAATAAAAGTTTAAATAAAAACAAAAAGATGTAAAAAGGAAGCATTTGGAGATCAAAGATGATGGAGAAGTAGTGGAAGCTACACTAACCTCCTCCTAGGACCAATTTGGACTTACAACTTAATTGTGGAGAAATCATCTGGAATAACCAACTGAGCACTAGCTGGAGAGAAGTCTTATAACTACAGAGAGACAGAAAAGGCCACTTCATCACAATGTGACCAGTGTGGAGACATGAAAGTGTTACAGAGTGGGGGTCTCCAAAACTCCCCATAGCCTGTGGGTTAGGGGATGGGGAAAGGGGACAAGTTTCAAGATGCCTTTGCATATCTATGGCTGGTAACTAGTGTTTTAGTCATGCAAATGTCTTTGATTCTTCCAAGTTTTCAAAGAGATGGGTGGGGCAAGAGCATAAGTTAGAACTGCCTATCCTGCACACAGAATCACAGGCCATGGTCAGGGATTTAAAGATAAAGTGGTGGCCATTTACACAGAGAGCACCATGCAGTTTTAGGAGAAAGGAGAGATCCATGTAGCTTTAAAAGGGCAGAGGGAGACCCATGTGGTTTTGAAAGGGAAAAGAGAGAACCATGCATGATCCAGTGCAACATGGCACATGTTTTGCTGGACTGTTATATGGAGGCTAATGACATCATATCCCAGATCCTGAAGGAGAGAGCTGATAGATAAGGGATGGGGAACTTCTGGGCATGTTTTTTTTGCTTATAGCCTTCTGGGAAGTAAGGGAAGGGCTAGGTCATGTGGGAGAACAGGGCTCTGAGCTGAAGTGATCACTGCCCTCCCCAGGTTGAAATATTGTTAATAAAGACCTGTTTTCCTCAATACTAGTTGTTGGGTTTTACACCAAGGTGCCACGTGAAAAAAAACAAAACAAAAAAACCTTTTCCTCAGTAACAGTAAGACCTACATAAAATTTACATTAATAAGAACAGTCAGTTACTTTGAATCTTGGCTCTTGTTACTTATCATCTTGTGCCCTTTACTGAGTCATTTAACAGCATTATTCTTGGTTTCCAGATCAGTAAAATGGGGACAGTACCTTATTATATTGCCGTTGTTACAGTTTCTGGATAATAAACTTATAGTTCTTAGAAGACTGATTGTGTGACTTAATTTGTTGGTGCATCATCCTTTGGAACAAAGGGTCATGGGTTTGATTCCTGGTCAGGGTACATGCTCAGGTTACATTTTTTATCCCCAGTCAGGGTATGTGCAGGAGATTGCCAATAGATGTTTCTCTCACACATTGATATTTCTCTCTCTTCTCTCGCTCTCCCTCTCTCTCCTTCCTTCTCTCTGTGAAAAGAAATGAAAATATGTCCTCAGGCAAGGATTAAAAAAAAAAAAGTGCTTATACGGAGGCATCTGTAAATGGTGAAAAGTCACAGTGGCAATAACTGATTAAGACAACTCCTTAACACTGACTACTGGACATCATTTTCTTTGCTTCAGACATAAAGAAATCATAGTTTTTAGCTCTCAGTGATGTTATTGAAAGGGTGGATTTGATATTGTGACAATACTTATTAAGAATGAGTAGAAGGACCTTGAGGACATTATGCTAAGTTAAATAAGTCAGTAACAATGTATATATATAAGATAGAAGATAAAAGATAAGTTAAAATATAGAATTATGGTTATCAAGAGTTAAGGGGAGAGAAATGGGGAGTTATTGTTTAATAAATATGCAGTTACAGTTTTGCAGCATGACAAAGTTTTAGAGATTTTATGCAATGATGTACTAAACTGTACATTTAATATCAGAAACATAGTGAGCAAATTTGAGTAACTTTCAAGAGCAGAAAATTTCCAAGTGGCAGAAGCCAGTCTTGAACACAGACTTCATTCTAAACACTTTATTATAGCTTTATTGTAGCTCATGTCTCTCAAACTTGAACACAACAGGTAGAAAATGTATATTACAGTGTTCTGATGTATGGAAATATTTGAAACACTGTAAAGCACAATGCATATATACAAGATAAGACATTGCTTATAAACTCCTTATTAGCACAAGACCCTCCTCAGAAATAGAAATGCAAGTTGCAGAATGGTTTGTGGTCACACAGTTTGCATGCAACTTTCTATAAGGCTGCTGCTTTGACAAAAATACCAAGTGAAGAGTTTTTCTCCAATTAGGTTGTCCTGGATAGTGTGTGCAGAGGGGGATCTGTACATAAGTACTAGAGTACCCAGGGATCTTTTTTGTAGCCTCTAATTCATTTTAAACCCCTATCCTGGAATTGTAACACTACAAGCATTGTTCACAGCCTCACTTAGCACTCTGCTGTCTGACTGAGCTCTAGTCTTCCTTCATACCACCACACCTACTAGCATCCTCCCAGCTCTCTAGTGCATAAACTCAGTCCTGAATTTACTCTGCATTACTCAATTTTCTCTCTTATACTCTTTCTTAAATCTAGACATGGGTGCCCTAGGAGTCCTCCAACTCAGTGGGCTTAGGATCTCTGGTTGTTTTGTTAATCACACATAAGAAATATATATATTCAGCCATGTAGTACAAAAAATAGACACAGAAGAAGATACAAGATACAAGAAACATTGTAAATAGGGCAATGATGCCTCAGTCCCCTTCAACAGTCTCACACAGGTCTCCCAATTTGCATCACCTGTCCAGTCATAGTTTCCTGAGTCTCATTGACCATCTGAAATCTCTTCCCTTTTTTTTTTTCTGAAAATAAGTTTTATTTAAATAAGGGTTTAAATACATTACATAACATTAAAACTGAAGGTGAAAAACCCAAAAATCAGTTTGTTACTTCACATGGCATTGGGCAGCTGTTGCTAGTATGTTGTAAGCTCTATAGCTAGCTACATGACTGACACAACAGTTGGAAATTTGTTCCCTTGTCTGAAGTTTAACTCTGATAGAAGGTTGGCCTCAAATTCTCATGTTTGGACATCAGAGAGCTAGGATTTGTCTAATTAAAAAGACCTTGGTGGCAAACCAGATATCCTCATCACCTCGCGAGAGGGAAGGTGGCTGCTCTAAGCTCCATCCACCTGGTCAGGTTGGGGATCTTTGACTACCGCTGGTGCCCTCTAGTGGTAACAGATGCCATTACTGCCTTACCCCTCTCAGCTTCACCGCAACTGTTGAGGTGGTGACATTCTCTGAGGGCAGGGAACTCTAGCGAGGAGCTTCTGGCCAGCCTGTGATTTTGGGGCTCTGGGCTTGGCTGAAATATCACGTTATTGCTTTGTTTCAGGCTGGACACTGCCAGGTGCCTACTGCTTGCCCTCTGTTTAAATGAGGCACTTCAAGACTAGACAGCATGGCTCTTTTTAGTTTATTGCATGAAGGAGTTACACTAGTCCAAGTTAAAAGCAGACCCCAAATGGTTACATTATACAAGCTGTGTGGTTTTTAAACTTGTGACAAGGGACAGAAGGGAAATTCTACTCATTGCAAGAAAACCCTCACTTAAGCTTCAGTGAGCCAAAAGCACTTAAAACCCATGAACCTTCAGCTGGTCGTCCTTAGCCAGTCCAACCTCTACTAGGAACTGGCATATGTTCTTGCGCTGGTCACTCTGTAGCTGAATTACTTCTCCATATTCTGGATGCTCAATTACAGTACCATTGCAGGCAAATTTCTTCTTAAATGCCTTCACTAGTTTCTTTTTATCATAATCATCAGCGATCCGTTGGACAGTAGTAAGGGTCTTCCTGCCTTTTCTCTGTTGAATTCTTATGTAGATATAATCCTTAGTGCCAGCAGGAAGCAGATCATCGCCCTTACTTGCATCAGCAAAGGGGTCGAAAGAGAGGAGGTTCTGGATAGCGGACATAAGATACGATTCCTTTTCCTCAGTGGAAACGGCCCGTGGAAGGTTGCAGCGGGAGAAGGTGGGCAGGAGGGATGGAGTGTCGGGAAGCAAGGGGGGCTCAAGGGGAAGGTTTCTGAGTCCTCAAGAGCAGCTCAGTGACTGGGCTGAAATCTCCTCCCTTTCAACGGTGATTTTAAGACTTCCAGCCAAGATGGATGTATAAGTAGACATACTTTACCTCCTTGCACAGCCATAAGAAGGATTACATCTACCTCAAAACAAAATACAACCAGAACTACCAGAAAATAAACCTGCATGGAAGTCCAACAAACAAAGATATAAAAAAGTAATACACATCTTACAATTGTGGCTGGAAAAAAATGCTTGATATTATTTCAATATTCCTAAATTTATTGACTTGTTCTATAGGCTAAAAAGAATGTGTATTTTACACAAAACATGGGATGTTTTGTATGTATTTATTAAGTCCATCTAGTCTAATGTGCCATTTAAGGTCAATATTTCCTTGTTGATTTTGTCTGGGTGATCTATCCATTAATGTAAGTGTGGTGTTTATGTACCCTACTATTGTCTTATTATTGTCAAACTTTCACTTTATTTTTGTTAATATTTGCTGTATGTGTTTTGGTGCTCTTATATTGGATGTTTACAAGTATTTTATCCTCTTGTTGGATTGATACCTTTACCACTAAGACATACCCTTGTATCATGTTAAGGTCATTGTTTTAAAGTCTGTTTTGTCAAAGTATTGCTACCCAAGCTTTCATTTTATTTTCATTTGCATAAAATATATTTTTCCATTTGTTCACTTTCAGTCTGTGTGTGGTTTTAGATCTCAGCTAACTCTCATGTAGACAGCATATGTGTGCATCCTGTTTCTTTAATCCATTCAGCCACCTTATATCTTTTAAATGAAGCAGTTAGCCCATTTATATTAGAACTAATTACTGATAGCTATGTACTTATTGTCACTTTAATTGTATTCTTATTAGCTTCCTAAATAGTTGATAGTAAGAATTTTTTCTGTTATATAGTTTCTTATATCTAGTTTTGGCCTCTACTTTTCTGCTTAAAGAATTCACTTAACATTTCTTGTAATATCAATTTAGTGGTGTAAATATATGACAGTTCTTTTTTTCTTAATTCATTCATTTTCCGATGGGCACTTGTGCTATTTCCAGATCTTGGTTATTGCAAATAATGCTACAATGAACATAGAGGTGCATATATTCTTTTGAATTAGTGCTTTGGGATTCTTTGGGTAAATCTCCAGAAGTGTAAATGCTGGGTCATAAGGAAGTTTCATTTTTAATTTTATGAGGTAACCCTATGCTGTTTCCCACAGTGGCTGCACCAAACTGCATTTACAATGGTGCATGAGGATTTCTTTTTCTCCACATCCTGCCAAAACTTGTTTGTTGGTTTATTGATGATAGCCACTCTAAATGGTGTGATTCCTCCAACTTTGTTCCTCTTTCTCAAGATTGTTCTGGTTTTTCTGGGTCATTTGTGGTTTCATACAAATTTTTGGAATATTTATTCTAGTTCTGTGAAATACACCTTTGGTATTGTGTTGACTATAGATATCTTAGGGTAGAATGGACATTTTAATAATGTTAATTATTCCTATCTATGAAGATGATACGTGCTGAAACTTATTGGTGTCTTTTTGAGTTTATTTTTTTAAAGTCTTATAATTTTTCAGGTACAGGCATTTACATCCTTGGTTAAATTTATTTCTACATTTTCTGCACTATTGTAAATGGAATTGTTTTCTTAGTTTCTTTTTCTGATAGTTTACTATTGGTATGTAATTGGTATGTATAAATGCAACTGATTTCTGGATATTTTTTTATCCTGTTAGTAAATTGAATTCATTTATCAGTTTTAGTAGATTTTTGGTGAAATATTTAAGATTCTCTATATGCAGTTTCATATTACCTACAAATAATACCGATTTATTTCTTCCTCTCTAATTCGGGTGCCTTTTTTTCTTCTCTGCAATTCCAGTACTGTGTTGACAAAGAGTAGTGAATGTGTGCAGAGAGCAGGACCAATAAAATGGCAGTGGCCCAATCAAGATAGCGTAAAGTATATAAAATAAAGTGGAGTCACTCATGTCAACTAAAATGACTTTCAGTAAGCCATAACACTTTGGTTTAAGATGAGAACTGCTTAAGTCACTGGCAAGGGAACACACATAAGATATCTACTCATGTGGTCAGAAAAGGCACATCTGGCAAGGAAACCCAGCTAAGATGCCTACCCATGTGATCAGAACGGCCATGTTTGCAGAGTGGGACTACCCATAGATAGACTACTGGGGAAATTCCACTCTTGTTAGCAAGGGTGTCAAGCAAAAGAGCTATGTACCACCAATAGGTGCTTGGACAAATTCCAAACTTGGCATTAGGGGTGCCAAGACATTTGTCAAAAGGACCCAGAAGGGTGGAGTACACCACTTTTCATGTAAAACTGAGGCAGGTTTCAGATGACTCCTGAGAGAGCCAAGCTCCACACACCAGAGTGCTGCTCCACATCATGCTGATTTTCCTTAGCATTGGCCACCAGAGACTCTGCCCTGCTGGACTGAGGACTTCACCTGCCCTGCTGCCACCCTGGCTCCAGAGATCCTTCCTTGCAAGATGTCGACAGCTCCTATGCCCATCATGCTCTCTCTCAGACCTGCAGACCGAGACTCTGGGACAAAGGCTCGTTATCCCCCATTTATTGCTGTTTTGTATGTTACAATTCTCCTAGATTGTTAAAGTGTGAGTAGGATGTTAATGCATATGATGTTCTATTTTGAGTGAACCTGCATTCAATAAAAGCTGAGTTACTGTGTGTGACTCTTGTTCATTCCTTGGTGCTGGGCTGCTCAGCAGGCAGCTTGCCAAGCAGCTGCCTGGCTGACTTATAGGAAAGACTATCTCACAAACTTACACTTGTGACAGTGTGGACATACTTGCCTTGTTCCTGATTTTAATAGAAATGGTTTTAGTTTTTACCAATTGAGTATGATTTTAGCTGTGGGTTTATCATAAATGGCCTCTATTATGTTGAAGCTTGTTCTCTCTATTCCCATTTTGTTGAGAGTTTTTATGATAAATGTATACTAGATTTTATCAAATGTTTTTTAATCTATTGATATCATGTGATTTTTATCATTTATTTTGTTTATGTGGTGTATCACATTTATGATCTGCAGATACTGTACCAATCTTGAAGCCCTGTAATAAACCCCACTTGATCATTGTATATGAATTTTTAATGTATTGCTGGATCCAGTTGCTAATTTTTTGTGAGGATTTTTACATGTATCTTCATGTTTATTGGCCTATGATTTTCTTTCTTTTTTGTGTCTTTATCTGATTTTGGATTTTGGATGATGCTTGACTTGTAAAATAATGTTGGGTGTCTTCCCTCTTCCTAAATTTTGCAATAGTTTGAGTAGTATAGGTACTAGTTCTTCTTTGAATGTTCAGTTAAATTCACTTGTGAAGCCATCTGGACCAGGAGTTTTGTTTTCTGAAAGTTTTTAAAATTAAACTGCAAATTAATTAGTTATAATCTGTCTACCCAAACTTTCTGATTTATTTTTTTCTGATTCAGTTTTGGAAAGATTGTATATTTCTAGAAATGTATCCATTTGTCCAGGTTGTCCAATCTTTTGACATACAGATGTGGGTGATTTTTTAAAAATCTTTTATATTTCTGTAGTGTCAGTTGTTCTATTTTATTTCTGATTTATTTTGGGGGGGGTTTCACTCTTCTTCTCTTTATAAATCTGGTTAAAGTTTTGTCAATCTTATTTATCTTTTCAAGAAAAAAAATGCTTGGTTTCATTCTTCTTTTCTATTGCCTTGTTAGATATTTCATTTATTTATGCTCTGATCTTTTTATTTTTTTTTTCTTCTACTGACTTTGGGCTTTCCTTTTTTTTTTCTAGTTCCTTTAAATATGAAGTTAGAATGTTTATTTCAGATTTTTCTTGTCTCTTGAGGTAGGCCTGTAATACTATAAATTTTCCTCCAAGGACTGCTTTCACTATGTCTTATAGGTATTGGGTTGTTGTGTTCTCATTTTCAATTGTTTCAAGATATCCTTTGATTTGTTTCTTAATTTTTAAGTACATTTTATTGATTATGTTGTTACAGTAGTTCCATTTTTTTTTTCCATTTTGCTCCCTTCAACCAAGTATCCCCCTTCTCTCCAGCAATCCCACCCCTCTTAGTTTATGTCCATGGGTCATGCATATAAGTTCTTTGGCTTCACCCTTTCCTATATTTTTCTTAACATCCTCCTATCTATTTTGTACCAATCAATTATGCTTCTTAGTCCCTGAACCATTTCCCCATTTCCCTCCCTTCCAGCTGATAACTCTCCAAATGATCCCCATACCTATGATTCTGTTTCTATTCTGGTTTGCTAAGTTGGGTTTGTTTTTATTTTTTAGATTCAATTGTTGATAGTTGTGAGTTTGTTGTCATTTTAGTGTTCATAGTCTTGATCTTCTTTTTCTTAAGTAAGTCTTTTTTATATTTCATATAATAATGACTTGGTGATGATGAACTCCTTTAGCTTCACCTTGTCTGGGAAGCACTTCATCTGCCCTTCCATTCCAAATGATAGCTTTGTTGTATAGAGTAACCATGGTTGTAGGTTGCTTTTCATCACATTGAATATTGCTTGCCAGTCCCTTCCTGCCTGCAAAGTGTTCTCTAAGAAATCAGCTGATAGTCCTATAGGCACCCCTCCCCCCGTAGGCAACTCTCTGCCTCTCTCTTGCTGCCCCTAAACTCTGTCTTTATTTTTCACCTTTGGCATCTCAACCATGATGCGTCCTGGTGTGGTCCCCTCTGGTCCAGCTCACCCAGGACCCTCCGTGCCTCCCGGACCTGTATGCCCATCTCTTTCACAAAATTTGGGAAGTTTTTCTCGTTTTTCCAATTCTTGCTTCCTTATTCTGCACTGGTTGATTGATTTTATCTTTCTTATGTTCCAAATCATTGATTTGAACCCTGGTTTTCTTCCCTTCACCATTGATTTTGTGTGGATTTTCATTCATTTCACTTAGCATAGACTTTACTTCTTCTCTTATGCATTTGCTGTACTCAAGCATATCTGTCAAGCCTGTGAGCATCTTTATCACCAGTGTTTTGAATTCTTCATCTGTTAGGTTGTCTATATCCTTATCTGTTAGGTTCACTATCTCCTCATCGCTTAATTCTCCCACTGGAACCTTGATCTGTTTCCCCTACTGCGCGATACTTCTCGGTCTCCTCATTCTTATAGGTTCCTGTGTTTGTTTGCCTCCATGTCTCAGGTAGAGCTGTCACTCCTGTTACATTGTAAGGGGAAGAGCCTTAGGGATTCATCAGTACAGGGCGACCTGTTTCACACTGTTGTGGTGCTGTATGTGGGGGAGGGTTCCGAGAGGGAACAATGCCACCTGCCCAGCACTCGCCCCTTTTCCAGGCACCTCTCCCACTTCTGCACTGGAATGGCGCCCCTCTAGCTGATGCCCTGGCCATTGTTCCCAGAGTGGGTGGGTCTGCAGATGTTCTAGGACTGTGGAAGCCCTTTAAACAAGGAGATTCTGTTGAGAGACCGGCAGTTTCTGCCTCCACCCCAACCCCCACTGGCCTGCAGAGTCAGAAGCAATGAGGCTTGATTTTCCCTGGTGCTGGGACCCTGAGCTTCTATGTCTGGTGAGGAGCTGGGAATGCTCCCCAGGTGTCCCTCCTGACTTTAAAATGTGTGACTGTGCTTTCTTTCAGCCTGATGCTGCTGCCACTGCCGCTGCAATCACACCGCATCTTATGAAGAAGACCACGGTGGAACTTTTCTCAGTAGTATCAATTGTTTACCACTTTCTTCTCTTTTTGAATCTGCCCCTGGTGCTATTAGATGGTGTCCAAGATTGGGTCTAGGCAGTCTGTTCATGACTATCATGGATCCACAGTCTGTGGCTGTTTCCTTCAGTTGTTAATCTAGTCAATCTGTAATCAGCAGTCAGGCTTAAGTACCATAGAGTGGGCAGAGTAATTCCTGTGAATGGGGCTATTGATTCCCCGCAGGCTGATGTCACTTGGAGATAAGTGGTCTGCTTGAGCAAGATGGGTCCTGCAGTATGGAAGATTACTCAGCATGGGGACCCTATCTGCTGCTCCTTCAGTTCTCTCCCCAAAGACACCATCCCCAAACTCTTCTCAAGCAACCCCAGTATACTCTGTTTCCCCTTTGTTTGAGCCTAGGGTAATTTGGTGCAAATAAAGTTTTGTGTGTTAGCCCTTTAAGAGGTTCTCTGTGATTCCAGCTGTCTCTCTCTGACAGAGAGAACCCTGCCACTTTTCATCACTGGATGCTACCTGGGTTCATCTCTGGCTCTGATGCTCTAGGTTAGGGATCTCAGCTTGGAGTTTAGGCCCCTCGCTTCTCAGGGGGAACCTGAAATATTTCTCCTGACTTTCAGCTGCCACCTATGGGAACCCCACCAGCCCTTGAATCTCCTTTGAACTCTATACCAGTCATATTCTGGAAATTCATTCTGTCTGTTCATATTTATAAGTCTTCAGTTGGCTATTCTGGATGATTTCGCCACAGTTTAGTTGTAATTCCAGATTGGTCCTGGGAGGAAGATAATGTAGCTACCACTTAATCTGCCACCACCTTGGATTTCCTGTAATGAAGTTTTAAAGTCCCTTCTATTACTTTCTATCTCTCCCTTTATGTCCATCAATATTTGCTTTATATGTTTAAGTGCTCTTAGATTGGATGCATAAATGTTTACAAGTGATATATTCTCTAGTTAAAATTTTTTTCATCATTATGTAGTGTCCTTCTTTGTCTCTTAATATAGCCTGTGTTTTAAACTCTACTTTGTCAGATATAAGTATTGCTATTCCACCTTTTTTTTTATTTCCATTTCCATAAAATAGTTTTTTACCCCTTTATGTTTAGTCTATATACCTTTTGTTCTGAGGTTGATTTTTTGTAAAAAGCATATATATATAGGCCTTGTATTCTTATACACTTAGCTACCTTGTGTCTTTTGATTGAAGCATTTAAGCCATTTACACTTAAAGTGATCATTGATAGGTACATATTTATTACTGTTTTTTTCTTTTAACTATGTTCCTCTGTACTTTCCCTTTTCTTTTTCTTAAAACATTTCTTGCAATATTGGTTTTGTGATAATGAAGTCCTTTAGCTTTTGCTTTTCTGAGAAGCTCTTGTTTCTTTTCAATTTTAAATGACAGCTTTGCTAGATAAAGTAGTCTTTCTTGTAGATCCTTGATTTTCATCATTTTTGAATATTGCATGATAATTCCTTCAGGTATAAAATTTCCTGTTAATGAATCAGATGGTAGTCTTATGGGAACTCCCTTGTAGATAACTGGCTCTTTTTCTGTGGCTGCTTTAAAATTCTCTCTTCCGCGACTTCTGGCCAAGAGAGAAGCATAGGTAGACACGCTTTACCTCTCTCCACAACCATAAGAAGAATAACAGATACCTTAAAACTAAAAACAACCAGAACTATCAGAAAATTGAATTGCATGGAAGTCCAACAAATAAAGACATAAAGAAGTAATACTCATCCAGACTAGTAGAGACCCACACCAAGACACATTCTAATTAAAATGGCAAAGGTTAAAGATAAAGAGAAAATTTTATTTTTAAATGTATTTTATTAATTATGCTGTTACAGTTCCAATTTTTTCCTTTTGCTCCCCCGCAGCAGTATCCCTCTTCCCTCCAGCCATCCCATCCACCTTAGTTCATGTCCATGGGTCATTGAAGTTCTTTGGCTTCAACCTTTCCTATATTATTCTTAACACTTCCCTGTCTATTGTGTACTTACCAATTATGCTACTTAGCCCCTGCACCATTTCCCCACTTCTCCCCTTCCCCTCCCAGCTGATAACCCTCCAATGCTCTATCTGTTACGTTGCTTGTATCTACTTCTGGAGTTTTTTCCAGTTCTTTAGTGTGGACCATGTTTCTTTGTCTCATTATTTTACCTGGCTTTTTGTTTTTGTTCCTGTGTATTAGCTAGATTTGCTATGACTCTCAGTCTTGGTAGGGTTGTCTTTATGTAGTAGGTGTCATGTGGGACCTATGGTTGAATCGCTTTGATTCCCTGAGCTGGGTGCTCCTGGAATGTCTTTTGTCAGGCTATGTGAGTTCTTCTGCTTTAATTGATTCTTGATTACCATTGGACCATTTTTTAATAGGGTTGACCTTCAGTCTGGCTTACTGTGAAGCTTAACCTTGACCATGATGTTTGATCTGCTGTGCAGGTGCTGACCACATGAAGCAGAAATTTCACAGAAGATTCTGGTACCTGCTGAGATTCTTTTTGGATGTGCTTCTTGTGAAGCTTTTTGGATCCTGCTCTGAAGTTGTCTGAAGCTGGCAAATGAGTGTACTGTTTCTGGGACCTTTTGTGTGATACACTGTTGCAGGCAATATCAAACACTGCCTCGAATTTGTCCTGGACAACTCATAAGTATCTACAAAGTAATCCTCAATTTGTGGCTGCCTCTGCTGAGCCTGGGTATGCATGGGAAGGACCAAGGTGTGTACCAACCCTGACTTTTACCAGCATTAGGCCCAGGGGAAGGTCAGCAAAAGTCCCAAGGTACTCTGAGATCTACCCACATCTGCCTCTGTGTGCTGGATGCCTATTAGGCTGTCACTGAAAGAACCTCTGGAAACACTCAAATTGTATCAGATGGGTTCTCAGTGAGTCACCTGGTAAGAGTATGTGGTGTTGATGTGATTGATACAGGTTCAAATTCAGTACCAAAGCTGAATTTGATGCTACTCAGCAAATGCCCCATGGCATAGCAAGTCTAGCTACCACTCACGGTGTGCTCACATAACTTTGTGGTGGGTGTGGTGTCTCAGAGAGTCATCAAGGTGATGCCAGCAGAGTTTATCAGGCTCAAACAAACCAAGATTTTGTCATGTGAAAAGAGGGTTCTGCATCAATCAGGCATGAGAGGGAAAAATGGCCTCTGTCCTAGAGCCACATAACTCAGTCTGTCCCAGATTATTCCAGGAGTTTGACCTCTGAGTGCATGGTTGCCAGGAATCAAGAGGATGGGGCTAGTAAATTTCCCATGAAGTATGGGATAACAGTCTAGCTTGGGATAATGTTAGCAGAGTGACCCTTGCTCCAGAGCCACACAACTCAGTCTGTCATGGATTCTGCCCTGAACTTGGCAGGGTAGATCCACCAGAAGGCAGAAGATGGAAACTGCTAGGAACACAGAGAGTGGGGCCAGAAGATATACTGTGAGGAGTAGGCACCATCAGGTTCACAAGAAAGTAGGGGAAATGGCCCTCACACCAAAGCCACACAACTCATTCATTGACATTCTCTGAGTTTGTCCAGACCTCTACATGCTTCCCTAGGCAGCTGACTCCTCAGCAAGACACAAACTTGCAGGGTGGGGCAACAGGGAGTCCAGAGGATGGGGCTATTTCTTTCCCCCAGGCTGATTCTGTATGAACAAGAATGTTCACCCCCCAAAAATGGCATCTGTAGTGCCCAAGAGTGACTCAGCACTAGCATCTGATTCTGGTAGCTATTCCTTCATCTCCTTTCCCAGAGGCATAAATCCCAAACTCTCCTCATGTAACTCTAGTACGTTTCACCCTCCCTTTGCTGGAGCCCAGGATGAGTGGCTGCAAATGAGATTTTATGCATTGACTCTTTAAGAGGGTGCCTATGTCTCTAGCTGAATCCTGTCTCTGCCTGGCAGAAAGAATCCTCACTGATTTTTACAGGCAGATGTTATGAGAGTGCCTCTTTCTGGCTCTGGATCTCTGAGCTCGGAAGCCTGACTTGGGGTCAGGACCCCACACTTCTCATGGGGAATCTATTCAGCTGAGATATCCCACAGGATTCTTAACCACTTCATGTGGGGTTGGAGCCAGTTCTTTTTGCATCTCTGCCCTTCCTACCAGTCCCGAAGTAACCATTTTGTATCCCTGTTGGGTGCGTGCGTGCGTGCGTGCATCTGTGTGTGTGTGTCTGGGTGTGTATGTGTGTATTTTTGTTATTTGCAACATTTGCCTGATTGTGTCTATGTATTAGGTAGATCACGTACATTTCCTGGTCTTGAAAAGGTAACCTTATTATGTGTCTTGTGGGGCCCAGTGCTGGAATTCCACCCCCTTGTCACTGGAACTAGGTGCTCCAGAGGTGTTCCCCGGGTGGACTACTGTGGCCTACTGTTGTGGTTGGGTCACAGCTTCTAATGACACACTGGCAGGCAACGTTGGTCCCTGGCCAGGTTGGCAGTGAGGTATGTGCATTGGTGTGCAGAGCAGGACTTCTGTGTGTATGGCTGTGAGCCCCAGTCTAGACTATTTCAAACACATTAATGTGTGCCACTGCCAGCTGAGGCAGCCCATCAAGTGTGGCAGGGCAGGAGCCACTCTGAAAGGGTACTAGCCTGGGAAGGTCCTCAGGGAAATACCAGGGTTGGGTGGACAGTGTTAGTAAGGTAAATAAAGAGTGCCAGAAATGACACCAGCCAGCAACAGACCAACTTGGTAGAAAGAGAGTAAAGAAAGAAAATATGGCTCCCACCAGGACTTCTGTCCCTGGAGAATGTTCCAACTGTCCGTGTCCCCCTAGGACATGCCCTAAAATTAGTCAATGTGTAATCTTCATGTATGACCCAAGGGCTTTTCAAACTGCTCCCTCTTTGCTGGGCCTCAGAAAAAAGTACAACCTCAGTTTTCTACAGTCCTCTGTATGTCTCAGTTGTAGCCTCACTGGTTTTCAAAGCCAGATTTTGTGGGAGCTGCTCTTCCTGGTGCAGGTCCTGCTGACTGTGGGTTGAACCCTTTGCTATTCAGTGAGGGAGACCTCCAGCAATTGTGATATTTCTCCCAGTTATGGGCATAAGGACGGGGGTAGGGTGAGTCCTGACTAGACTGAGTCTCTGGCCCTACTACCTGTCTCAATATGGTTTTTTCTTTATACCTATAGTGCAGAAAATCTATTCTGCTGCTATTTAGGTCATCTCAGAGATAGGTGTTCTATATGTAGTTGTAGTTCTGGTGTCAATAAGAGGTGAGCTCAGGATCTTTCTACTACATCACTCTGAACCTGAATCCAGGAGCCTTGCTCTTGAATGCCAGTTTAGTTTGTTTGTAAAGTGTCATTCCTTGCAATTGGTACACTGTCCCTACAACAAACATGTTTCTGGATCACCAAGTCACATCCCTCTGTCTATTATGCTTCTTTTTTTTTAATCTTCACCCAAAAATATGCTTAATGATTGAGAAAGAGAGACATCAATGTGAGATAAAGTCATTGATTAGTTGCATCCTGTATGCACCCCAACTGGGATCAAGTCAGAACCTAGGTATGTGCCCTGACCAGGGATCAAACCCATATCATTTTGGTATATGGGATGATGCTCCAACCAATTGAGCCACCCAGCCAGGGCCCCCTGTTTCTTTTTTTTTTAAGTATATTTTATTGATTATGTTCTTAGAGTGGTCCCAATTTTTTCCCTTTGCTCCCCTTCACCAAGTGCCCCCCTCCCCTCCAGCAATTTCACCCCCCTTAGTTCATGTCCATGGGTCATGCATATAAGTTATTTGGCTTCACCCTTGTCCTATATTATTCTTAAAATGCCCCCTGTCTATTTTGTACCAACCAATTATGCTTCTTAATCCTTGCACCATTTCTCCATTTCTTCCCCTTCCCTCTCGCAGCTGAGAACCTTCCAAATGATCCCCATACCTATGATTCTGTTCCTATACTGATTTGCTTAGTTGGATTTTGTTTTTATTTTTTAGATTCAGTTTATAGTTGTGATTTTGTTGTCATTTTAATGTTCATAATTTTGATCTTCTTTTTCTAAAATAAGTCCATTTAATATATTATATAAGAGTGGCCTGGTGATGATGAACTCCTTTAACTTTACCTCATCTGGGAAGCACTTAATCTGGTTTTCCATTTTAAATGATAGCTTTGCTGGATAGAGTAATCCTGGTTGTAGATCCTTGCTTTTCGTCACATTGAATATTTCTTGCCAGTTTCTTCTTGCCTACAAAATTCCTTTTGAGAAATTAGCTGAGAGTTTTATAGGCACTTCTGTGTAGGTAACACTCTGCTTCTCTCTTGCTACTTTTAAGATTCTCTCTTTATCTTGAATCTTTGGCATTTTAATTATGATGTGTCTTGATGTGGTCCTCTTTGTATCTAGCTTGTTTGGGACTCTCTGTGCTTCCTGGAATTGTATGTCTATTTCCTTCGCCAAATTTGGGAAGTTATCCTTCATTATTTTTTCACATAAGCTTTTAATTTTTTGTTCTTCCTCTTCTTCTGACACTCCTATGTTTCAGATGTTGGCATGTTTAAATTTTTCCTAGAGGTTCCTAAGCCTTTCCTCAATTTTTTCAATTCTTGTTTTCTCATTCTGTACTGGTCAGCTGTTTATTTCTTCCTTATGTTCCAAATCATTGATATGAACCCCAGTTTTCTTCCTTTCACCATTGGTTTTGTATGGATTTTCCTTTATTTTATTTAGCATAGCCTTCATTTCTTCCCTTATGTTTTTGCCATACTTGGGCATATCTGTCAAGACTGTGAGAATATTTATCACCAGTGTTCTGAACTCTGAATCTGTTAGGTTGATTATCTCCTCATACATTAGGTTGGCTATCTTCTCATTGCTTAGTTATGCCACTGGAACCTTGATCCATTCCCTCTTTTGAGGCATACTTCTCTGTCTCCTCATTTTGACAGGCTGTTGTGTTTGTTTGCCTCTATGTCTTAATTATAGCTGTTGCACCTGTTACATTTAAGGTGCAGAGCCTTAGGTATTAATCAGTTTGGGCGACCCATTTCACCACATTGTGACACTTTGGGGGGAGGGATGGTTATGAGAGGGAATAATGACACTTGCTCAGCACTCACCTCTTTTCCAGACACTTCTCCCACTTCTATATAAGACTGGCACCCCTTTAGCTGTTGCCCTGGCCATTGTTCCCAGAGTGGGTGGGTCTGTGAATGTTCTAGGACCATGGAAACCCTTTAAACAAGAGGACTCTGCTAAGAGAAGATGCACAGTTTCTTCTTCTGCCCCAACCCCCACTGGTTTGCACAGTCAGAAGCAATGAGGCTTTATTTTCCCTGGCACCAGAACTATGAGCTGTGCTGTCTGGTCTGGTGCCGGGAGTGCTCCCCAGGTGTCCCTCCTGACTTTTTAAAATGTGTGACTGCACTTTCCATTGGCCTGCCACTGCTGATGCTGCTGCTGCCACCACACTGTATCCTTTCTGCCCCAGCTCCAGGTCTCCTACCTGTCTGGATGAGTATTTCTTATTTATATCTTTGTTTGTTGGACTTCCATGCAGCTTGATTTTCTGGAACTTCTGGTTTTCTCTAGTTTTGAGGTAGTTGTATTCCTTAGTTGTGGAGGGAAATGCAGCATGTCTGTCTAGGCTCCCATCTTGACTGGAAGTCCTACATTTTCTTCTGTGTCTATATCTCCAATGTTTCTTGCTGGCAAGGGTTGATACCAAGGAGTAGGCAGGAGCATGAGGGTGTGAGCTGTCCGTACCATAGCTGTATTGATGGTTCTTTTGATGAAGCTGACAAGGAGTCACAGGAGGCAAGGCCCTAGAATGAGAGCTAAAAGAAGTGTTAGCAAAGGTGCAAAAAGGTGTAGAACGATGGACTTCAGAGGGACAGTTAAGCCAAACTATGAATCCAATGAGCTGCTTATCTTATCCCTTAATTGGGCAGCTTGATCCATTAGCCTCTTAACTATGTCTTGTACTATTCCACATTGGTTAATGTAAAAACAGCAGTCTTCCCATAAAAGCACAGCTACCCCCTCTATGGGCAGTAATGAGGTCTAAAGTAATTTTATTCTGAAAGACAACTATGGTTAGGGAGTTTCCCTGATATTCAAGTTTGGAAACAGACTGTGTTGTATCCACTAGGCTTTGTTCAAGCCCTAGGGATAACTCCTGATGATATTTTAGGGAAGTTCCCAGCCCTACTGTTCCTGTTGCGATCCCAGTAGTAATGCCAAGGGCTTTCAGGATGGGGATTAGTACTGGAGCTCACCTTACCCTTATTGCTGTAGAAAGGAGAATAGGAAACTCCAAATCAGGTGTTATCACCTGTGTGGGAGGGGTGCTAGAAATGTGGTTGTGCAGATCCATGTCCAATTGGTAGGTAGACATAGGTAGGCTTGTGATCCACACAGGAAGACCACCTCAGAATGTTGAAGGCATACCTGAAGATGAAGGCAGTAGGCAAGTCTGAGAATTGCCGGAGATATGCCTGTATTGAGTGCCCCATTGATGTTCCAGGTATCTCCTAAAGGTAGTGTATGGTTTTGTTTTGTTTTTTCCAGAATGAGATACTCTCTTCCCAGGTCATTCCCAAGATGGGGTCAGGTACTGAGGAATTTGCTATAAAAAGATCTTATAGGTTAAGAGTAAGATTAGACCACTGGTGACAGTTGGTACTCACAGGGGAGTCAAGATTAGAGGTACCAAAGGGGAATAGCAGGGGATGTGGTTTTCCAGTACAAGAGGTATGGTTGGAAGTCTCAGCGAGTTTTAGTATGGAAGGGGTGGTGAACCAGAGAGGGTATGTAAATTTTGATGCCAGGTTCAGACGAGAGGTTGAGTGATTCTTATGTTGGTCCTGACATGTTATATTGATTGTAAAGTTGCACAGGAGAGCTGGCAGGTGACCTACCTGGCTAGAAGATCCTGAATGTTGAGCATGAGGAACAGAAATTGGTACTTGCTGGCCTTGGAGAATGGAAACCCTGGCGAAAATGGTCCTGCAACAGATAAGGACTTAGAAACATAAGTTGAGAGATTTTTCAGGTATTGGTTGACTAAGTAAGTGGGATTCACAGGGGACTGTGTGAACACAGAGGAGAGCTACAGGCAGCTAGTGGGACCAGGGTTCCCAGACCTGTAAAGCAAGCCAAGTTAAGTGGCTTTTAAGAAGCCCATTCATGCATTCTACCTTCCCCGAGGACTAAGGCCAGTAGGGACCATGCAGTTTCCAGGAAATGCCCAAAGTCATGCTGACCTGTGAAGTAATTTTAGAAACAAATGTCAAGCCATTATTAGATTGTGGGGATTGAGGCAGTCCAAACATAGGAATAACTTCTGTTAGTAAAACATGAACAACCTCATTTGCTCCTTCTGATGTAGTGGGAGAAGCTTCCTCCCAACCAGAAAAGGTATCCACTAACACTAGTAGATACTTGACCTTCTTAACTGGTGGTATGTGAGTGAAGTCAATCTGCCAATCTTGTCCTGAAATTTGTTCCCTGGCCTGGTGAGTAGGGAATGGTGGAGGTGTAACTCACCCTTGAGCTGCTTGCTTTTGGCACACTGAGCGTTGATGAATGATCTTGGTGAGAGTGCTAAGAATTAGGTGTTATATAGGGTGGGTGCTAACAGATTAATGAGAGCCTTAGGTCCCAGGAGTCTTATTAGTTTCATGCAAAGAAAAAACAGGAAGGAAAATTCTTGTCCTGCTAATACTCACTAAAATTGCAACTCCATGCCCTATACTTTCCATTACAAAAACCATCTAACAAAACTTCTATCACAAACCTTCTTCATTTCCATGCATTACACTTTCCCTTGCCCTGGAAAACCTCAATTTCCCTTCAAACTTTCACACCCTTTTCCATTTATTTTTACAAGTTTCCACAGACCTTCTGCCACATTAGCAAACTTTTAAAATACCTTTTACTCTTTCAGACTTAACCATATGCTTATTTTTCCTTCTTATTTCTTTTTCACTTTCCATGTCCTTCTTTCATTTGAGGGTGGTGGGAGTGATTGGGATAGTAATTTTATTGACTGCTTAAAGATCTTGGACTAGGCAAAAAAGACACATTGAGTTTCTTAATAGCTAGGATGGGAGAGTTTTCTGCTTGTAGGAGTCTGGCTTTGAGCAGGTGGTGAATGACTGGCTGTAGACCCTGAATAGCTTGTGCACTGAGAGGATACTAAGACCAACTGGGGATGAAGCCCCAGGCTTAAGGGTGACACATACTGGCTGGTGGTGTCTGGCTACTTCTGGGTTTTCAATATCCCAATAAGGGGGTTAACATTTACCCTACAATGGTGCAGCTGATGAGGGGTATCCCTCTGGAAAGCTTCTTGTACTAAAGTTAATGAAAACGGAGTCAGCTTAGCCCCTCTATCTAGATTAAGAGACACAGATGTCTCTAGTTTGGCCAGATCTCTTCCAAAGAGGGAAACTGGGCATTCAGGTATAACCAGGAAAGAATGTACAAAAGTTGAGGACCCTAATGTACACATGAGATATTTGGTAGCTAGGGTTTTAGTATGGACCCCATTAACTCCAATAACAGAGATGGGGGATGGGTGTCAAACACCCACATTTTCAATAAGGATGGAATAGGTCACTCCTATGTCCAGAAGAAAGGAGACCAGCATACCTGTCTCCACCATGATTACCCTGGGTTTAGCTGTCAAGATGGTCAGAGATGGGGGCTTTAAGCCTGGGCACCATCAGTCATCTGTGGCAAGCCCCAACAGATTGGGGATGCTGAAGTCTTCACCCCTTTGAGATTGAGCCAAACTGGACTGGAGTGGTCTACTGTCCCCTCTGTTAGAGGCCAGAGGACAGTCGACACACCAATCTCCCTTCTCTCTGCAGGATGTACAGGGACCTGGCAGGGACTGCGGTTGGGGGCATTGTCATGCCCAATGACCTATCTGCTTACACTAGAAGCATAGTCCTGGTGGAGGCTAAGGCAAGCCTTTGTTCCCTTGATCTTTCATGAGCTGTCCCTTAATGGCGGTAGCTAACATAAGATATTTCTGCTGGTCCCTTTTTAATTTCTTTGTTTTTCCTCCTTCTCTCTGTTATTAAATGTGGCAGACAGGCAGGCATGGTTCAAAAGACTGACCACTGTGTCGAGCCCCACTCTGGGTCTTAACCGGTTGGTTTTTTCTTTCATGATTGCTATGAATCCAACCCTCCAGGGGGTGAGGGTTAAAAATAGAATAGAAATACAAAGTGGCTTTTTAAGAAAAAGGGAACCTGCTGTTTTTCTCTGAATAGCCCCAAATTCCTGTCAGTAGAATGTGAAAAACAGAACAATTATGTAAGAGTAAACGTTTTTGAACTTGTGTAAAATACCTGAGTGTTTCAACCCTGTATTGATCTGCATTTCCCCTTTTTTATCATTCCCAACCATTTGGTGAAGGGCTGCATGTTTTTCTTATGCATTTCCCCATGTAGAAAGCAGATAAAAACCCTGGCTAATAAAGAAATGGGGTGATTTTCCTCAGAAAAAAAAAACCCTTCCCTTTCTTCCTCAGATGGTGAGTGTCTGAGTAGTTTCTTCATTGATTCTGAGGGACCCAGAATCTCTCTCAATTAAATACTTGGAAGGCAATCTGAATTAAGTCCCTTTGGGGAGTTTTGGGTCCATCTTCCAGCTTCTGTAACTTTCTTCTAATATCAGGGGCAGAGTGTGTAATAAAATGGGTATTAAGATTGACCTTGCCCTTTTCCAAGTTGGGGTCCAAGTTGGTATACTTGAGAATGGCCTCTGTAAGGTGGTTCATGAATGAAGTTGGGTTCTCAGAGGCCTCCTGTGTAATTTCTAGCATTTTGTCATAATTGACAGCCTTAAGGGCAGCCCTACACATGCCTTCAACTAGGTGTGTGAGAAAATGAGACATCTTAACCAAATTGGGGAACCCTCACTGATAGTTCCAGCAAGGATCTGCAGTTGGGACTACAATGGGTCCGGTTGGATTTCTATTGGTATTCTGGACATGTAAGGTGTCTGCAGATGTAGAGGCAGTGAACAGAATATGATCTTTTTCCTCTGGCGTGGTGGAGGAGGTTAGGATGACATAGACATCTTGGTATGTTAATGAATAGGTCTGAGTTATATATTGGAACATCTTACAAAAGTGGGTCAGATCTGCAGTACAAGACCCTAGACAGCGCTCAATTTGGGTTAAATCCATGAGGGAAAAGGGGACATGTACACAGACAATGCCCTCAGCTCCTGCCACCTTGCAAAGAGGGTATAGGCCCGAGGATGGTGGGGAAAAAGACCATGTGAGGGCAGCCCAGGAATGAGTGCAGGGAGGTGAAATGAGAGGGATAGAGTCCGGGGGCAGCAATGGCTTGTCTTTGGCTGATAAATCAGGAGTAAAAGGGGATGAGGCAGAAGGGTTTACTGTGGGGGAGCTGTTGACTAGAAGAGGGCATGTGGGGGGAGATAAGACAGTCCAAGGTCCGAGGGGTCTGCTTCTTTTAAAGATGAGGACTGAGGGGGGTCAGGGAAGTATGTTAACAGAGGAAAAGTAGGTGGAGGTCAGTTGAAGGAGAATAAGTTTGAGGGGGGAGCAGGAGAAGCAAAGGGATGGTCTTCTGTGAAGAATGAAAAGGCCTCTGTGTATGGATCTTCAGACCATTTGCTGTTACACCTGAGGTAGTTGTCAAAGTCAATAAGAATTTGGAGGTTAAATATTTCATGTGTTCTGGCCAATAGTATTTGTTATCAAGAAGATCTTGAGGCTACACAACAGTGGAGAGAGAAATTAGCTTTTTTAGCTTTACAAAGACAACCCAAAGGGGAGTCCTTCTGAGGTAGGGACTCATGTGCTCCCGTGGTACTAAGAGTAACACCAGAGGGTGAGCCTGAGATGAAATGAATCAGGAGGGTTAAGGGGTGTCCCCACTTAAACTGCTGATTCTATGAGGTGCAAAGGCCCCAAGTGAACTGTCCAGAGGGAGGGTGTCCCCAGCTGCCTCTGGAAGTTCAACCAAATGTGAAGTCTCTGAGGTGAAAAGGCCTCAAACAAACTGTCCATGGGGTGGGTGACCCCAACCGCCAGTGGAAGTTCAATGAGGCACAAGTCCCCAAGGAAGACCAACCTAGGCCTAGGATTTTTGAGCAGAGCCACAGGAGGTTCAGAAACAAGACGGTGAACCTGACGAGAGACTCACTCAATGAGACGAACCTTGATTATTTGGTGTCTGGTGTGGATGGAAGGCAGACCACCGCAAAGGATCCAGAGGTGGAGGTCATCAGATGCACAGATCTCTTGAGCAAGGTAGGGTAGAAGAGGAGAGTGTGGGAGGGTTCCGATAAACATGATCAGGGGGTAAGCCTGGGACGTGCTGCTGAAGCCTATTGCTCCCTTGCCTGCAAGCTGCCGTTGACTGCTCTCAGAGTGGGTGGGAGTCAGGCAGGCAGATCTCTCCAGCAAGGTGGGAGAGGAGGGGTGAGAGGGTTCTGATTGACAGGATCAGGGGGTAAGCCTGAGATGTGCTGCTGCAGCCCACTGCTCCCATGCCTGCAAGCTGCCATTGACCACTCTCAGAGCCCCTCCCACGTTTCAGCACCAAACTCTCAGGTAGTCTTGCTCTGAGAAATTTCCCAGAGACCACTCTAGGTTTGAACAACAGGTTAATTGAGGATAAAAAAAGGGGGGGGGGGGAGGGCAGTGGAGGAAAGAAGAAATTCCTGGACTGACTTGAGGGCCTGTAGGAGCAAGGGAAGGCAGGGAAAGGTAACTCCCAGTCCACTTCACGGGGTCTGGGGTCTGTAAGCGCAATGGGTAAGGGGCAAGGAAGGGGGTAGTAGAAACTCCCAGTCACTCAGGTGAGCCTGTAGAAATCACCTGCTTGTGCAGCTGCAGGCGCCATCTCCACACCTTTCCAAACTTTCATTTTGGTTAGGGTGAGTACCCATCAACACTTTTGGAAGGTTAATTTGCATATGGTTCATCTGTGTACATCAAAATTCTGGGCGGGCAGTCCAGCTGCAGCCATGATCTGGCAGTGTGAAGACCCTGAAGGAGAGGAAAGAGTTCAATTGGGTAGGGATTGGGGCTTCTCCAATCTCATGGATGGTGTCTGTGTATGGTGGAAAGAGAGTTTTAAAAGACAGATATAATTCTAGCCGAGAGACACAGGCTGGCCTCAGAATATTCAATGCAAATGCAAAGCAGAGTACAGTAAGGTGACATAGAGCCAGGGCTCAGGTTTCATCTCTGTTGGCTGATCTCCCTCTCTCTGAATATCTGGACGCTTAGCCTCATTTAGTCACAATAATGTGGAAAGGGACATTGTGGTTTTTTCACTGTTCTCAACTATTACTCAGACACTTGGAATAGTAAGTGGCTTTGACTCAGAACCTTCATTGTCTCTCCTGTGTTATAGGGGTTCAGCATCTACCTAACATCCCTCCCAATACCCCATTTCCATTCTGGGGCTCAGATTAGATTATGGAAGGGGATGTGCCTGTAATTCTGGCTGCAGGGCCCAGAGCATGTGCATCTCATTGCTACCCAATTATGAGGGGTGGGAAGAACAAGCCCCAGGCTGCATGAATCAGAAGAATGCAGGGCTCTCTTCACTTAAGCACTGGAACTCAGGCAGGTTTCCATCAGGCGAGTCAAATAATTGAACTCAGGTTAGATTAAATCCAGACACAGCCTGTTTAGTGCCAATTAGTCACTACAGAAGGGGCAGGTGAGGGGTCTGCACTGTGTCACACCAAGCCTTCTGGTGACTGACTGCTCATTTGAGCTCAAGGTGAACTGACCTGAAGTAATAATAGTCATGGTTTCAGGCTTTGTTTTGCCTACAACTGGCACTTTGGATCTGCTGCTGCTCAGGCAGATGGCTTCTCCTTGTTCTGTTTGCATTGGAGGATGGGCCACTCAGGACCTGCTGCCTCCCCTCTGTCCAGGCTGGACTGGCAGCAGATTCTCATGGGTAGAAAAGAGGGGAAGAAATTAATCCCACCCCTCCCCTTTTTACTCATTTGAGCGTAAGACAGGCTGGGCTGTCAAGAAAAAGAGATGCTGCGATGTGTCATCTAGCACTGACTTTATACTGTGGGAGGAAAACAACCTAGATTTCAGAGTATCACTTTCTACCTTGAAATAGATTATTTAGATGGAGCCATGGGTTTAAGCCAGGGACTGGTTAAGTCCCAGATGCACCCTCTTCAGGACCACCCAGAACTCCACATTTACACCACCTCAGCTCACTGCTGAAGCAAGAATGCACAGCAGTGGCATGGCCAGTGAGAGAAAAGTTGTCCAGAGGAAGGCCACTTAAAGTGGTGAGCATGATATTCAGAGTGGAAGAAGGTACTAATCAGAACCAAGAGAAAACCTTGGAATGAACCAGGAAGCAGCTAGGATCTAGGAAATGGAACTGGTGGTTTGGCAATGTGGCTTTTCATCCCTGCAGAGGAGGGCAGAAATCCAGTGGTGAGTACAGTGGAATTGAATATCTGGCTGGTGCAACAAAGATCTAGATGAGAGCTCTAATTTTGAGAATAAAAAGCAGTTTTGCTAGTATTCTTCTTCTCACTTTTCAATGCAACATTCTCCCACTGGTTTTAAATGTTCTCTTAGAGAATAAAGGCTGTGTATTAGTTATTAGTTAATAATTATTATTGTGTAACATGTTGCCTCAAAATATAGCATCTTAAAATATCAAACATTATAATATGCAAGTTTTGAGGGTAAGGATTCTGGGAGCAGTTCAGTTTGGTGGTTTTGGTTCAGGGTCTCTGAGAGGGTGAAGTTAGGATGTTGGCCATCAACATCTGCTGTCATCTGAAGGCTGGAAGATTTGCTTCCAGTAAGACTGTCCTTCATGGCTATTGGTTGCCGGGCCTGGGGTCTTGCTGACTGCTAACAAGAGAACTCATTTCCACCTGGTGGATCCCTTGAGTGTCCTCACTATATGGCAGCAGACTTTCTTCAACATGGGAGATTCCAGAGGGAGAGAGCAACACAAGCAGGAAACCATAGGGCTTTTTATGGCACAGAGTGATAGGCAGAATTTTGTGATGGTTCCTAGATTCTGCCCCATGGTACACATGCTCTGTGTAATACCCTCCTTCCTTTTAAGTGTAAGAAGGACTTATAAATATAATAGGATACCACTCCTATGATTATGTTACATTATAAGGCAGAAAGGATATTATAATTAAGACCTCTAATAAGTTGACTTTTAGTTCATCAGAGGGAAATGATCCAGGGTGGGCCTGATTTAATGAGATGAGGTGGTCCCTTAAAATGGATCAGAGATTTGAAGCCAGGGATTTTCCTGCTGGCTTTGAAGAAGCAAAGTGCCATATTATAGAGAGACCCATGTGTCAAGGACACAAGAGCAGCCTCTAGGAACTGAGAGTGGTTCCCAGCTTATAGGGGGAAAGATTATGGGAATCTAAGACCTCTATCTACAAGGAACTGAATTCTGCCAACAATCTGCATGAGCTTGGAAGAAGACCTTGGACTCAGACAAAATCTCATCCACACCTCATCTCAACCTTGTAAGACAGCCAGCACAAGGCCCTATTACATTATGCTCAGACTCCTGAACACCAGAGCTATGAGGTCATGAATTTGTATTGCTTAAGATAAGTTCCTGATAATTTGTTATGTGGCAATTAAAAAACTAATACATTTATTCTCTGAAGCTTAACAGCATTGCTTCTGCCTTCTTTCTGTTTGGAAAGTCATGGAGTCTACCACACTGAAGTGGGGATTGCTGATTGAAGGGGGTGTCCAATAACCTGTGGACATATTTCAAACCACCACAGGCCAACGAGTACATGTCAGGCCATGTTGATACATCCAACAGAGAGACAAACATGGCCTATGCTTTTAACATCTTGAGTCAACTCATGCAAGATGACTTTACAGGTTTAGGTGAGGTAAGTGAGAATTTTCTTCTAAGAAGTGACAATACCAGCTATAATGTGAGAGTCTGGTGCTTATTTTGATGTTCCCTTGTGAACAATATGTAGAGTAATTGTGTAGAAGCAGGATGAAGCTGAAGAATTCCTGTATTTAACTTGAAAGTTACAATGTGTTAATCTGCTCCAGCATGAACCTTGCTGTTGTGCTGAATTTGGGAAGTATTAGTATCGTAGACTTCTCAGATGGTGTAGGGTGAGGAGGAACAGGGTAGAGTACAGATGACAGCCCACGGGCAGCACCTTTTGAGACTCTTTCAGTAGGACAAAGACAATTGCTCCCCAAACTGCATTCCATTTCTCTGCTACAAAACAGCTCGTGGCTTTGGATGAAGCACTCTTCGATGTTGGCCATCCTGTCAGTCCTTGAAGTAATGGGGTGTTTTCCAGATTTGCTTGAACCATCAGAGATCAACAAGTAAAATCACATATGCTGCCTGAAAATTTATTTAATTCCTACAAAATTTCCTATTATATGCCTACGTAGATGAAATTTTAAAAAAATTTTGTTTACATTGTAGCTTTTTCCTCTTAACTGTTTGCTTTCTGTGTTCCTAAGGGTAAATGCTTCTAAGGTGTGGGTTAAAACAATAACTACAATGAATGGTGGTCTGGGTGGGGGACAATGGGCCAGAAAACCATCACTGTTATAAACAGACAAGGGCCACATGTGTGTGGCTTTATCTTCCCAAGAAGCAGAGAAGAAGGAGAAACAAAAGCTGGATAATTTTAAAACATGTCAGAAATTTGGCAAAAGTCACAGAAGTCAAAAAGCTATATGAGTTTACAAATAAGCCACAGATCCCACCTGGATTTACTAAAATCCCCTGAAGGCTTTGCCTATTGACAGCAGCTCCTAGTTTGATTTCACTTCATTTCAGCTGTGGTGGTGGCCAGTGTAGGCCTGGGTGGACGGACATGTGCGCATGTACAGATTGCCAAGTAGGGGGATCATGATGGAAACTCCAGAGGGCCTCAAAGCCTGAGATGCTAGTCAGGACCCCCTCCTGTGTGGTGTCTCCACAGAGTCTGTTAATGTAACTGTTACCATCAGATAATGATGGTGATAGCACAAATATGATGATCAAGACTCCCAAAAGAAGAGGATTTGGGGACTGGTTATAAACTTGGGCCCTTGAATATCTTTAAATCTCTCAATCTAAGCCTAGAGGGGGCAGAAAGAGAATGCTAGTGTTCCTGAAAACATCATGCTTTGACTATTTTTTTGTACATCTTAATGTCTTTGTGTATTAGAGAAGCAGGAAACAGAAAGAATAAATTATTTGGCATCACGGAGTGACTCTCTTCTGTCAAAAGTGAGTTTCTCTCCCTGCATGTAGAGACCTCTGGTCATTGCTACTTAGTTAGGTTGGAGGAAGGAAGGAGGGAGTTTCTTGCTGAATCTCTGAAATTTCTTGAACATACCTGGGAAACATACGGCAGAATGAAGGTTTAACTCAGGTTGATAGTAGATGTCAGGATGACCGGCAGCCTTCCTATGACCCTCCTCTCCTTGTTCAGGGCTACTCAATTCCCACCCCACCCCCATGTTGTGCTAAGAGTGGTTTTAATATAATTTTCTATTATTTATTCTTCACAAAATCCTTAAATGTAAAGATTATTGTTGTCTCTCTTTATAGACTGGAAACCAATAAGTCTTTTTCAAGAAGCCTCAGAGGTATAGTATATGGCAAAGCTAGGACTTCAGCAAAGTACTTCCCTGTAACACTATAGCACTCTCACATCCACACACTCCCCAAAATAGTGTTTCTCTCCATTTCCCTAAAAAAAAATCTCTGGGGCCAAATGCATAACTTGAATTAGCCCAGCAATGGAAAGAGAAGCACAGGAGAGTTGAGTTCATGCAACATAGCACTTGGCAAAGGGAACTCACCTTGCCTGGGTGCTGACTCACAGCTAGACTTGTTTACTAAAGGGTAATTGTTTGTGTGGGTTGTGCTTCTGACAACCCTTCAAAAACTGATATCTGACATCTGTCCCAGCACCATGAATATGAATGGGTGTGGTGGGATAGATGATGGCTCCTAAAAGATGGCTCTCACATCCTAATCCCCAGAACCTGTAAATATCACCTTATATGGAAAATGATGTAATTAAGTTAACCACCTTGAGACGATGAACTTATCCTAGGTTTTCTGAGTGGGCCCTAAATGCAATCATGTGTAAAACCATTATGAGAAAAACAAAAGGAATTCTGACACAGACCTACATAGAAAAGAACATCTCATAAAGATGATAGCAGAGACTGGAGTGACATTTCCATGAGTTAGGGCAGCCACCAGAAGGGGGAAGAGGCAGGAAGAATTCTCCCAGGTGAGGCTTTAGAGGGTATGGGCTCATGCTGACACCTTGATTTCAGACTTATGGCCTCCATAACTGTGAGAGAATAAATTTCCATTATTAAAAGCTGCAGAGTTTGTGGTATTTTTTACAAGAAACTAATACAGTGGGTAAGGCCTCCTCCTCAAAGCCCACCCCACCTGCAATTAACTTGACCCAGGGAAGAAAATGTCCCAGCTGGCTGCTGCTTGGTAAAGAAGTGAATGAGAAAATAAAGAAGCAGTCACCCAGGCCAGCCAGAAAGCCACCACCAGCCCAGCATCACAGCAAATTACCTAGTCAACACAAAAGCTTCATGGAGGTGCTACCTGAACTCCACACCCAGTAACTAAAAACCAAGACACCTAAATGTGGGGTCTGTGAGGAGAAAATGAGATTCATTTAAACATACTGTTCTCTAATCTTGTTTGTTTGTTTTTTTAATGTTTTTATTGATTATATTGTTACAATAGTTCCAATTTTCTCCCCCTTGCTCCCCTCCACCCAGCACCCCCCTCCCCCAGCAATCCCCCCCAAGTCCATACCCCTGGTTCGTAAAAATTAACTATCCCCCTCCTCTCAAATATTAGGACCCTTTGTAATCTTGTAAAGGACAATGGGCGAAGGTCTCAAGCTCCTCTAGCTGCTTCAAGCTGGACATGGTCGTCGTCCTACCTACCCTTGGGTCCAGAAAACCCTAATAAGAGTGGGGGTGTGGAGGGGAGGGTGGCCTTCCCACATGGGGAAGGATCATGCAGACTCCAGGTCAGTTGGCTGTCTCCGGTCAACGGCGTGCTTGGTTTAACAGGCTGGTGTCCTTGTTGTGTTCCAGCCATTTAGTTCAGCCAAACCGTTGAGTCTCAGGAGGCAGCGCTGCAGAGAGGATTAAGTGAGGCTTATGCGTACAGACAATCACTCAGGTAATGCGATCATAGCTTTTGTCCTTTGAAAACAGAAAACACGTGTTAATTTATGTAACATGACCCACAAACAAGTCTCTAAATCTGTAAGACTGTCTTATTGGGAAGACATCCAGTTGCAAGGCACTTGAAATTCTATTTGCCTGCAACTTGAATATCTTTGATGATATCACAGACATGGTTTAATTTTCAAGTGAAACCATATTTTAAATGAGAAGAAACTTTTAAGACGGTTAGTTGCCCTATTTTATACTCTACTACTGATCATTGTGATTTTCCTTGAATAATAATTTTTCTCCCTAAGGTTACCCTCCTTGTCTTTAAAGGGACTACATTAAGTCCATTTTTAATTTATCCTGTTCGTTTGCATAAACATAACAAGAGCAGCAAATGATCACTTATGATCTTCAGTTCTGCTTTGCTGGAACTTACCCAAGGAATATTTGGGGTGACCTTCAGTCTGTTCTTCAGGGCACAGAAGCTGAGCCAAATATCTGGCATTCATCCTTGCCTGTACACACCTGTTTTTTCCAAGTCTTTCTGGTTTTTCCTTGTGCCTTAAGGTCCCTTCTAGCCATCTTTCAGGAAAGCAACCTTTGTTCCTTCCCTGGAAAGATTGCTGTGGACCGCACAACCAACCATGGTACCAGGCCTTTTATCTCTCGTGCTTTTATTACCTTTGAAAGTCATTCCCAGTTCCTCAGGGCTTTTTGGTAACAATCTGAGCCTAAGTATGTTCCCTTTAGGCTTGACATTCCAGTCAAAGACTTGGTAAAAAAAAAAAGGAACCTCTATTAACAACTGGTCTTATTAGGTCTATGCAAAGAAACTTAAGTCATTACTTGTTTAAAATGCCAAACTCTGGAGGGATCAAATAGGGAGAAAAATATACAACGTGAAGGAAAATCTTTGTCCTAATATTCACTGAACTGGCATTTCCATTCTTCATATTTTCATTTTTCCCCCACTAAAAATATTATTTTGTTTGTTTTTCCATTACAGTTGTCTCACTTTTTTACCCCTCTTGCTTCCCTGCACCCTGTCCCTCCCTTCCCCCACATTTAGTCTCCACTCAGTTGCCCATATCCGTGGGTCATTCATTTTTTTTTTTTTTACTTGACCCTTCCCCTTCTTATACCCTTCTCTTTCTCCCCCCTTCCCCCCTTGTTACTCTTAATCTACTTCTTGTTTACATACCTCTGGTTCAATTTTGCTCATTTGTGTTGTTCATTAGTTTCCTGTAATAGGTGACAGCATAAGGTATTTTTCTTTTGTTGCCTGGCTTATTTCACTAAGCATAATTTTCTCTAGTTCCATGCATGTTGTTGCAAATGGTAGAAGTTCCTTCTTTCTTTCTGCTACATAGAATTCCATTGTTTAAATGTACCACAGTTTTTTGATCCACTCATCTACAGATGGGCATTTAGGTTGTTTCCAGCATTTGACTATTGTAAATAGTGCTGCTATGAACATTGGAGTGCATAGGTTCTTTTGAATTGGTGTTTTGGGATTTTTTGGATATAATCCTAGCAATGGAATTGCTGGTTCAAAAGGCAGTTCCATTTTTAGTTTTTTTAGGAAATTCCAAACTGTTTTCCATAGTGGCTGCACAACTCTGCATTCCCACCAGCAATGCACCAGGGTTCCCGTTTCTCCGCATCCTCTCCAGCACAAGTTGTTTGTTGATTTGTTGATGATGGCCATTCTGACTGGTGTGAGGTGGTATCTCATTGTGGTTTTTATTTGCATCTCTCTGATGGCTAGTGATGTTGAGCATACTTTCAAATGTCTATGAGCCCTTTGTATGTCTTCTTTGGAGAAGTGTTTGTTCAGGTCCTTTGCCCATTTTTTAATTGGGTTGTCTGTCTTCTTGGTGTTGAGTCGTATGAGTTTTTTTATATATTTTGGAGATCAATCCCTTGTCTGAGATGTCATTGGCGAATATATTTTCCCATGTGGTTGGTTTCCTTTGCATCTTGCTGATGTTTTCTTTAGCTGAGCAGAAACTTTTTAGTTTGATGTAGTCCCATTTGTTTATTCTTTCCTTTATTTCCCTTGCCTTAGGAGATATATCAGTGAAAATGTTGCTACGTGGGATATCTGAAATTTTCCTGCCTATTTTTTCCTCTAGGACTTTTATGGTATCACGGCTTACATTTAAATCTTTGATCCATTTTGAGTTTATTCTGGTGTATGGTGTGAGCTGGTGGTCTAGTTTCATTTTTTTGCATGTCCCTGTCCAGTTCTCCCAACACCATTTGTTGAAGAGGCTCTTTTCACTCCATTTGATGTTCTTTCCCCCTTTGTCAAATATTAGTTGACCATATGAACTTGGGTTTATTTCTGGGCTCTCTATTCTGTTCCATTGATCTATATGTCTTTTTTTATGCCAGTACCAGACTGTTTTGATTTCTAATCTTGTTTTTAAATGAACACTGTATCTGAACTTCTTTCTATTCAAAGTATGGGAAAATACATCTTATTTTTGGCACAGCCACATAGTATCTTATTGCAGGATGCTAAAGAAAGGGGAAAGATGAGGTTTGGGTTAATGTTATCATTAGCATTCAAAGTTAGAATTGAAATACAAAAATTGGCATAAAATATCAGAAGAATGGCCTTTGTCTAAGAAAACTGGAGAGAAACTGGAAAACTGAAGGCAACCTGATTTTCCCAAAGAAACACTAATTTAATCAATGCTGCATTCAAATAAAAATGAAGGCCCTGATCAGTATCGCTCAGTTGGTTGGGCATCATCCCACAAAGTAAAAGGTAACCAGTTCGATTCCCAGTCAAGGCACATGTCTGTGCTATGGGTCTGGTCCCCTGTTAAGGCATGTGCAAGAGACAACTGATCAATGTTTCTCTCTCAGATTGATGTTTATCTCCCTCTCTTTCTCCCTCCTTTCCTCTCTCTCTAAAAATAAATAAATAAAATCTTTTTAAAAAATAAAACAAGGGAGCTAAAAGAACCAAAGCCTTAAACCATGTGCAAAAAATGGTTACCCAAGAAGATACTGGGTTATAGGCCAAAGTGAGATCAAGAAGAGCATGCTAAGGAACTCTCATGGAGGGATTTTGAAATAACCCTCACCCTGACATGTGTCTAGGCCTGCACACAGATCTCAGGACGGGAGTAGAAGCTCAGAGATCCTACATGAGCTCAGGAATCCATGAGACCTGGGGGCATGGTGTCTTCACAGAACCCTGCAATGGCAGAAATAGAGCCTAGAGAGCTGGAGCCTATCCCTAAAGGTTCTGGGTGGAAGAGCTGCCTGGAGGAGCCCAGGGAGCATTCTTTCTCCATCAACAATGTGCTCTTCCAGTACCTGGCCACTAGGAGTCTCCCCAGCAGAGGGCCTGTACCTTCCTTGTCTGAGTGGGTTCTACAGTAGCTGGGCTGGAGGAGGGGGATGCTAAGGAGCTCAGATTTACTGCTCTGACTTGGCTTCTGAGAGCACCAGCTGTTGTGGGCCTCTCTTGCCCTTCCTGTGTGGAAGCTTTGGGTTCAGGGCCCGCACCTTTGCATCATGGCTCCAGAAGGCTGAACATGATTCACTTTGATGTCTGTGGTACCTTGAAAGCATCTTCTTAATGCATATGGGTCCAAAGAACAAAAAAGTGGTTTTGTGGAATCTTAGGCTGTTCTTCCTCCTCAAAAGGCCTCTGAGAATGAAGACCGAAAATAGCTGTAGTCTGGGAATCTGCTCAGTTGATTGGTACAACAGATACTAATTCTTGTCTTTTTAAAAAAAATTTCATTGTTTTTATATTACAGTTGTCCCATTTTTGCCCCCATTTATTCCCCCCACCAAGCCCACCCCTTCTCCCACAGTCATTCCCCACCCCGAGTTCCATGTCCATGGGTTATTTATACTAGTTCCTTTACTAGACCCTTCCACTATTTACCACCACCCCGATAACTGTTTTTCTGTTCCTTGTTCAATTTTGTTCATTTGTTTGTGTTATTCATTAGTTTCCTGTATGAGGTGATATCATATGGTATTTTTCTAACATTGCCTAGCTTATCTCACTAAGCATAATTCTCTCTGGTTCCATCATGTTGTCACAAATGGTAGGAGTTTCTTCTTTCTTTTGCTGCATAGTATTCCATTCTGTAAATGTACCACAGTTTTTTAATCCACTCATGTACAGGTGGACACTTAGGCTGTTTCCAGCACTTGGATATTGTAAACAGCGCTGTTATCAACCTAGGGTGCATAGGTTCTTCTGAACTGGGGTTTTAGGATTCTTCGGATATAGTCCTAGCAATGGAATTGCTGGTTCAAAAGGCAGTTCCATTTTTAGTTTTTTTGAGGTAATTCCATACTGTTTTCCATAGTGGTTGCACCAGTCTGCATTCCCACCAGCAGTGCAGTAGGGTTACTGTTTCTCCACATCCTCGCCAGCACTTGTTGTTTGTTGATTTGTTGATAATGGCAATTCTGACTGGTATAAAGTGGTATCTCATTGTGGTTTTTATTTGCATCTCTCTGATGGCTAGTGATGTTGAGCATTCTTTCATATGTCTATGGATCCTCTGTGTATCCTCTTTGGAGAAGTGTTTGTTCAGGCCCTTTGCCCAGTTTTTAATTGGGCTTTTTGTCTTCTTAGTGTTGAAATGTATAAGTTCTTTATATATTTTAGAAATCAATCTCTTTTCTGAGGTATCATTGGCAAATATATTTTTCCATACGGTTGATTCCCTTTTCATCATGTTGATGTTTTCTTTTGCTGAGCAGAAACTCTTTAGTTTGATGTAGTCCCATTTGTTTATTCTTTCCTTTATTTCTCTTGCCTTAGGAGATGGATCAGTGAAAATATTATTACATGGGATATCTGAAGTTTTCCTGCCTATGTTTTCCTCTAGGACTTTTATGGTACCTCAGTTCCATTTAAGTCTTTGATTCATCTTGAGTTTATTCTTGTGTGTGGTGTAAGTTGGTGGTCTAGTTTCATTTTTTTTCACATCCTTGTCCTGTTTTGCCAGCACCATTTGTTGAAGAGGGTCTTCTCATTCCATTTTATGTTCCTTCCCCCTTTGTCAAATATTAGTTGACCATATAGACCTGGGTTTATTTCTGGGCTCTCTATTCTGTTCCATTGATCTGTATGTCTGTTCTTATGCCAGTACCAGACTCTTTTGATCACAGTGGCCTTGTAGTACAGGTTGATGTCAGGTATTGGGATTCCTTCCACTGTGTTCTTCTGTCTCAAGATAGCTGTGGCTATTTGGCGTCTTTTTTGGTTCCATATAAATTTTTGAAATATTTGCTCTAGGTCTGTGAAATACATCACTGGTATTTTTATAGGGATTGCATTGAATATGTAAAATGCTTTGGGTAGTATGCACATTTTAATAATGTTGGTTCTTCCAATCCATGAACATGGAATTTGCTTCCATTTATTTGTATCTTCCTTAATTTCTTTCTTCAGAGCTATGTAGTTTTCCGAGTACAGGTCTTTTATTTCTTTGGTTAAGTTTATTCCTATGTACTTTATTTTTCTTGGTTGCTATAGTAAGTGTGATTTTTTTAGTTTCTGTCTCTGACATTTACTGTTGGTGTACAGAAATACCTTCAATTTTTGAATATTGACTTTGTACCTTGCTATTTTGCCAAATTCACTTATTAGGTTGACAGAGAAGGAAAACTCTGACTCCAAAAAACCTCCACTGCCTTGCGGCATACCTCTTCAGGGGAAAGGCTAAGGGAGTAAACCCCGACAGAAAATCCGGAGCCGGAGTCCCTAAGGCGGTTTGACGTTGTAGTCAACACCGGCAACTCCTGCGGTGCACCTGAAGCCAAGCTGTATTGACTCCGTCTTTCCCTTGGACCCTTCAGCTGCGAAGAGAGGGGGGGTCTGCTGCATGGGCAACAGCAGACCCTCCATATCACCCTGCCCAGGCTCTGTAGCTTCAGCTTCACTGGAGAGGACACTCCAGCGTCATCGCAAGATGTCGATTCAACACGGGAGGAGACAGATATCGTGTCACTCCCGAGTCGGACTGCACAGCCATTCTCGGCGGTGCAGATAGACTCTTAAGAAGCTACACCATCGTCTCTCGAGACGGACGGCTGCCGACGACGACGACTTATTAGGTTGAGTAGTTCTTTTATGGAGTCTATAGGGTTTTCTATGTACACTATCATGTCATCTCCAAATAATAACAGTTTTACTTCCTCTTTTCCAATTTGGATGCCTATTATTTCTTTTCCTGTCTGATAGCTGTGGCTGGAACCTCCAACACTATGTTGAATAGGAGTGGAGAGAGTGGACATCCTTGTCTTGTTCCTGATCTTAGGGGGAATGCTTTCAGTTTTTGTCCATTAAGTATGATGTTGCCTTCAGGTTTCTCATATAGACTTTATTATGTTGAGGTATGCTCCCTCTATTCCCGTTTTGCTGAGTGTTTTCATCATAAGTGTGTGTTTTACTTTATCAAATGCTTTTTGAGTATCTATGGATATAATCATGTGATTTTTGTCTTTCATTTTGTTTATGTGGTGTATTACATTTATTGATTTGTGAATATTAAACCATCCTTGCATCTCTGGGATGAATCCCATTTGATCGCGGTGTATGATCTTTTTAATGTGTTGCTGGATCCAGTTTGCCAATATTTTGTTAAGGATTTTAGCATCTATGTTCATCAGCAGTATTGGCCTGTAGTTTTATTTCTTTGTTGTGTCTTGACCTAGCTTTGGAATAGGAGTAATACTGGATTCATAGTAAGAGTATGGGAGTCTTCCCTCTTCTTAGATTTTTTGAAATAGTTTGAGAAGGGTTGTCATTAGTTCTTCCCTAATTGTTTTGTAAAATTTACCTGTGAAGCCTTCAGGTCCAGGTCTTTTGCGTGCTGGGAGTTTGTTGTTTACTGTTTCAATTCCACTCTTTGTTATCAGTCTATTCAGGCTTTCTACTTCTTTATTCAGTTTTGGAAGATTATATGTTTTTATAAATTTGTCCATTTCATTTTGGTTGTCATGTGTCTTGCTGTACAGTTGTTTGTAGTAATTTCTTACCATCTTTTGTATTTCTTTGATATTGGTCTTGATTTCTTCTTTCATTTCTGATTTTGTTTATTTGGATCCTCTCTCTTTTTTTCTTGATAAGTGTGGCTAAAAGCTTGTCTATTTTGTTTATCATTTCAACAAACCAGTTCCTACTCTTGTTAATCTTCTGAATTCTTTGTTTAGTCTCTATGTCATTTAATTCTGCTCTGATATTGATGATGTCCTTCCTTCTACTTGCCCTAGGCTTTCTTTCTTGTTGTTGTTCTCATTCTTGTAGCTGAAGGATTAGATTTTTTTATTTGAGATTCTTCTATTCCTTTCAGGTAGGCCTGTATTGCTATGAACTTTCCTCTCAGGACTGCTTTTGCTGTATCCCATAGGTTTTGGGTCATTTTGTTGTGTGTTCATTATCATTAGTTTCCAGAAACTTCTTGATTTCTTTTTTGATGTCGTTGTTAAACCATTTATTATTTAATATTAAGTTATTCATTCTACATGAGTTTGAATGTCTTTGAGTTTTTTCCCTGAGGTTGATTTCCAGTTTCAAGGCATTGTGATCTGAGAAGATGCTTGATATAATTTCAGTTTTCTTGAATTTCTTGTTTTGTGTCCTACCATGAGGTCTATCATTGAAAATGTCCCATGTGCATTTGACAAGAATGTATATTTTGCTTCTTTGGGGTGAAAAGTTCTATATATATATCAATTAAGTCCATTTGATCAAGTGTGTTTTTCAATGCCTCAATATCCTTGATGTTTCTTTGCTTTGAAAAACTGTCTATCATTGATAATGGGGAGTTAAAGTCCCTACTATATGTGTGTTGCTGTTGATATCCTTCTTGTAGTCTTCTAGCATTTTCCTTACATATTTGGGTGCTCCTAAATTGGGTGCATATGTGTTTACCAGGATTATATCTTCCTGATGGATTGTTCCCTTAAGTATTATAAAATGTCCTTCTTTGTCTCTTTTTATGGACTTTGCTGTGAAAGCTGTTTTGTGTGATATAAGTATTGCTATCACAGCTTATTTTTCGTGTCCATTTTCATAAAATATTTTTTTCCAAACCCTTCACTTTCAGTCTGTGTAGATCTTTTGTTTTGCAGTATGTCTCTTGTAGATAGCATATATGTGGGTCATATTTTTGTATCCATTCTGCTACCTCTTGTTTTTTGATTGGAGCATTTAATCCATTTACATTTAAGCTTATTATTGATAGTTATTTATTCATTTCCCTTTGTACTTGTGTTCTTCTCCCTCTCTTTTTTCTTCTTTTTCTTAAAGCATTCCCTTTAGCATGTCTTGCAATGCTGGTTTTATGAAGATGTATTATTTTAGCCTTCCTTTGTCTGAGAAACATCTTATTTCACCTTCCATTTTGATTGAGAGCCTTGCTGGGTAGAGTAGTCTTGGCTGTAGGCCTTTGTTTTTCATTACTTGAAATATTTTTTTGCCATTCCCTTATGGATTGTAGTGTTTCTGTTGAGAAATCAATTGATAGCCTTATCAGCAGTCCCTTGTATGTTATTTGCTGTTTTTCTCTTGCTGCTTTTAGGATTCTCTCTTTGTCTTTGAATGTTGCCATTTTAATTATGATGTTCCTTGGAGTGGGCCTTTTTGGGTTCATCTTCATTTGACCCTCTGTGTTTCCTGAACTTGCATGACTTTTTCTCTCATCAAGTTAGGAAAATTTTTTGTTATTATTTTTTCAATCAGGTTTTCTACCCCTTGCTCCTCTTTTTCTCCTTCTTATATCCCTATAACTCTAATGTTGCTTTATCTCATGTTGTCCTGTAGTTCTCTTAAACCCTTTTCATTCTTTTTAGTCTTTTTTCATTTTGTTGTATAGTCTGGAAATTTTTTTCTACATTGTCCTCTAACTCACTGATATGATCCTCTGCTTCATTTAGCCTGCTTTTGATTGATTCTACTGTGTTCTTCAGTTCAGAAATTGTATTCCTCATTTCTTTCTGGTTCTAATTGATAGTTTCTATGTCCTTTTTTATGCTGATGTAGTTCTCCATAAGTTCCTTGTAGCGTCCCTGGAGTTCTTTGTAGTTACCCTGGAGTTCGTTGTAGTTTCCTCTGAGTTTTTCAAGTTCATTGAGTTTTCTTGTAACCATTCTTTTGAATTCCATGTCTGATAGTTGGCTTACATCTGTTTCAGTTATTTCTCTTTTGGGGGGTTCCTCTTTTCCTTTCATTAGGAGGTTGTTTCTATCTCCCCATGTTGTATGCCTCTTGTTTGTTTTTGTTTCTTGGATTTTTCTGCTTTGATTTCCCACTTTTGTGGTATGAGATTCTGCATAGGAGACATGGGGGATTCAGTGATGCAGTCTCTTTGATCTCCTCAGCTTGATGCTTTTGGGATGCTTTTTATGCCATTTGTTTAAGCTGTCTGGTTATTTTTCAGTTACTCTTTGGTGTGACCTTCCCTCTGGCTAGTTGATTGAGAGTCACTCTGCCCACCTTGTCTTGAGTTCTTTTGTGGATATGCTGTTAAAATATAAACACACAACACAAGCAAGAAACTCACACCCTCAAAAACATCTCCCACCCACAATGACACTATTATTAGCAAATGAATTATTATTAGTATAGGTTTAAGAAGGTTGAGACTATTACAGTATGTAAAAAACTGATAAGAGTTATTTTAACTGATAGAGACATGATTTTTGAGAGGGAAGATGGTAGAATAATAGTAGTAGCAAGTATGGTCAAGGCTATGTGAGACAGTAACTAGTATTTACACTGTTGAAAAGGGGAGGGAAGAATGCAGAATGTAGTGAGAAAGTGGAAGTGTATAGTATTAGGTCTATATAACAGTTATATGCTATATATTTAGTGCAAGAGGGAGGATACACAAAACAGACAAACAAACAAAAAATTAAAGCAGAAGAATAGAAGGGAGAGAAGGTAGAAAACAAATTAAGAAAGAATTTTTTTCTCCAATACAACCTTTGGGTGCTGTCCTTCTTTTTCTGGATCCACCCCTGGTCAAAATTCCATGGGTTTCAAATCTTTTTTGGCTGGCCGGCTGTGAAGGGATCTAGCTGGATTCTTGTTCTGCTATATTCTCACTCATGGGCCTACCTTGACTCCCTGCTGTGAGCCGCACTGAGTTGGGTCTCTCCCCACTGGTCCTATGGCACCCTCCAGCAATCTTCAGGCTCGTCAAGCAACACTGCTCTGCTGGCAAGCCAGTGCACAAGCCCCGAGCCCTGCTCAGCCTTGGGTCCTGTCTCCATTCCTTCTCTAAAGAAGTCTCTGTGTTGCCTCCAAGCTGCAGCATTTGCCTGCGATCCTGGCTGGCAGTGCTTTATTGTGTGCCTATGCATACCACTTGCCTGTCTGGAGTCCCTACCGAGTTTGCATTTCTGCCACAGCTTTCCTGTATGGGCCCTTCTCCGTGGCTCAGTTCCATTTTTTGTTTGTTTGTTTGTTTGTTTGTTTGTTTGGTGGAGCTGTGATGCGAGCGCCTGCCTGGGGCACAGGGTTGTCGGCCCAGGGTTGCCAGCCCAGGGAGTCCCCATCTAGACTCAGTTCATACAGTTTCTCATGGTCCAGGCTGTTCACTGTCTTCCCACACCTGCTGCTGTTTCAACAAAACCTTCTTGATGACTCACTCCGGGACTTTGCCGGTCCTAGTGCCTATGGCAGGAGGTTGTTTCTAAGCAAATCCTGGCTAATGGGCTAGTCTGCAGCTTCCCCTTTTGGGTGCAGGTGGCAGAAGCGCAGAGCTGGGGGGCCCAGCAACTCCATTTTGAGAGCACAGTCTAAGCTTTCTTCCCTCTTTCATGCCACTCCCACACTCCCCTGTTCACGCTATCTGAAATTCACACTCACTCATTCATCTCCATGTTTATACTCCAAATTCCTGTGCAATGAGAGCAAGCAGACAACATTGCTACTTACTCCACTGCCATCTTCTCAGTCTCTCCTGTCTTTTTAAAATATTTATTTTGGGGGGTATTTTTTAATCTTTATGGAAATAAATCATAAAAATAATCACAACTTTATAGATAAAAATAAATTATTTACCCAAATTGCTTACCTTTCTTTTCAGTTTTATATTCTCCCCAATCAAGTATATGTATTGCATTAACAAAGAGATGTTATAAGGCAGATAAAAAGGAGAAGAGTTTTTCTGGACATAGTTATAAGAGCCAATGGAAAACAGTGGAACGAGAATGGAAATATCTTGCTGAATCATCCAAGTAGCAGCCCAAGATTTAAACACACTCTATTATTATGCATGGGAGGGCTCCTACCATGCCCTTTCCTCAGCCCAGACACACCATCAGCATTTGGGGTATATTCTTTCAGATTGTGCATATCCTATGTTTTATGCAGATGTTTATTATCCATGTTGTCTTTCTATTTAATTTTTCATTTAAGATCCTATTGGATCTATATAGAATTGTCTTAGTCTTTTCAATGGCAGCATATTAATACAGTTCTCTGTTATAGTTTAATTTATTTAATGAGTCACCCCTCAATGGAAAGTTTTCTTTTTTTGTAAACAAGTCTGCAATGTATCTCATCTGCATACATCTTTATGTACCTGTATACATGTTTCTGTATCATACATTCATAAAAGTAGAATTTCCCAAAGAGTAGAGTATATTTTATTATAAAAGATCTGATGATATCCCCCTGCATAAAGTTTGCACCAGTCTATAATTGCACTGATAAGTATGTAAGAAAAGTGTCAAACTGGCCTTTTCAGAAATTCAAAAACCCAATTTCAAGACTTATAAAGTTGCCCAGAGCAGATGAGGCCATCAAGATTCTAGGACAGTTTGTTTAATGGCGGATTTTCATAAGGGCACTGTAGGAGTTTAGGACTGAATGGAGATTGAGAAGCAGGCAAGGTTTGTGATTCAGGCCAGAAACTTCTAGTTAACTGTCATGACAGAAGTAAAGTATGCATTCAATGAAATTAATTAAGTCATACTGTAGTATTTTTCTTGGCATTCTTTGCTTCCCCTTTATAACTAATCTTTCTGGAAGGTGGCCTTCACTCTTTCCCTGTTAGAAAACTGATGTCTCATGTAGGAATTGGGCCTAGATTCCCCTTTTTCTCCTCAGTGGAGGATTTACCCACCAGATTCTTTGGTATTTTTTGTAACTTTTAAAATTTCATTTCACACATACTAAAGAGTTTTTGACTTTTTCATGTGTCTTTTATTAAAGTGATTTATGTAAAACTTGATGAGCTGTGGCTTTTGGAAACAACAGGGATGAGATACCACCTGCTCATAAAACCATAACCAAGACCATATTGATGACCAAAATGGCAGGGCTGACAAAGTGCATCCTCAGAGAGGGTCCTTTGGAGCAAGGCTGGATCACTCTTATTGAATGATGCAGTGTTAGTGAAGCACCAGCAAAACATTTATTTTCTCTTTTATGTACCTACCACTCCATCAAGAACCTAGTGACAGAAATTTCAAAACCTTGCAGTGTCCATACTACCTGGACTTGGAGAGTGTTCATTTTCCTCTTCTCTTCCATGAATATCTGTCAGTGATCAATAGAAACTGCTGAATGTAGCCAAGGTGCCTGGACCAGGCAGTCTTGGAAAGCCCAGGTTCTCCTACACAGAGGTACATACAGTGTCTCTGTGGAGGCCCAGATATGGCCAAGTTCCCTGCCTGGCTGGACTCTGAGGACCCTTAGAAAGTCCTCTGGGCCTATGTCAAGTTATCTAAAGCATGGCACCTCTTCTTGAGGCAAAGCAGGATAGATTGGTGGGAGGATGGGAGAATAGGTAGTGAGGTGAAGGAAGGGGATGGCTAACAGTGTCTTGTACTATCAACTGATGAAATAGAAAGAAAGGAAAAACATCTTGCTAGGTTTAGTGTTTAGGAGGTTACTAAAATTTTCCAAGACTAGTCTCAGTGCATAGGTCAAGTAGGAGCCAGGTGTCTCTCTGCTGCAGGCCACTCCTCTCTGGGTTTTCATGTCCTTTCTTCCTCCTTTCCCCCTCAGAGGCCTCCAGGAAATAACTTGGTTTCAGAAGAGGCTGGTTCATTGGCTGGTGTCATGATGAGCTATTGAGAACAAAAGTGCTAGGGGTCTATATCAATACTTTATCTACCCACTAGGATGGTTGGGGTGATGAAGGGGTATTTTGGTACATTACTTCTGGGATTTTTGTGTCTACAGGACTCTGTTGGGCTATGTCTCAGCTAGAGGTGAGGTTGGAATTTTAGGCAGGGGTAAGTTATGAGCTACCCAGTCAATGCCCTTCTCTCTGAAGCATGGTTCACCAATGACCTGTTTCCTTCTCTCTCATTTTTTTTTCCTCCATCACCCTCTGGTCTTACTGCAATGTAGGAGCATTTGAGGAGCCCACCCTTCCTAACTAGTTTAAACTCCATTGAGAGGCCTAGTTAGAAGGCAGAAGCTGCCAAAATACAGGGACCACTTTGAGGATGCAGCCTTGCCTACTGGTATTTAAACCATATTCCAAGGTTCTGAGGGCTTCCATGGCAAGTTGGGAAGCTGAGAACATTTAAATTCATCATCTCAGGGCCGTAAGGGAGGAAAACACTAATAATTGCTAAATTAATACAGTACTTGGTGCATACAGGGCTCTAAGATCTTTACACACAAGAGTAGCACAACAAAATTAAACTCACAATGGATATATAACAATCTCATATTTCTAAAAATGAGGAAACAGAGACACAAAAATAAAGGTGACTTGCTTAAGCTCTCCCAGCAGGTAAGTGGCTGGGTCTGTATTCTTCAGAACTTCACTCTGTTAAATAACATGAAGATGGGAAAGTCTTTGAAATCAAGCAGAAATGAGCCACCACCTGAACTCTATAATTTGCTATACATATTATAATATATATGTACGTATATGTATATATAAACACACATATGATATGAAACATATGTATGTTATAATGTAAAATGTAAAGATATATACATTCCAAAGTGTATATGCATTTCCATATGTAATCACAAATAGTTTGTTTCCCTTATCACCTTTTCATTGTACTTATAGTGAGCCTTTGCATGTGTGACCATGTGTGTGTTTGTGTGTGCATTTGTGTGTGAATGTGTATGTGTTTATAAGTATGTGAGTGTGTTTGTGTGTGTTTGTGTGTATGAGTGTGTTTGTGAGTATGCATGTTATTGTGTTTGAGTGTGATTGTATGTTTGTGTATGAATGTGTTTATGAGTATGTGTTTGCATGTGTTTCTATGTGAATGCATGAGTGTCTATGAGTTGTCTGTATGTTGTGTGCATGTGAGTATGTGAGTGTATGTGTGAGTGTTGTGAGTGTTCCTCTGGGAGAAACATCTGTAGCCCTCACTGCCACTCAAATGTAGGTGACACAGACTTGGGCTTTGGCTTCTAGCATCTCTCCTCTCTCAGACATAGGAAGAGTAGGAGAGACATTGACACATGTTGATAAAAATCAAGTCATTTCTCCAGAAAGCCTAACTTTCTTTCAATTTTCCAGGGCTGGTGTGTGTCTTTGAGGGTATGATTCTTTACTGCAAACTAAAACAAATACCTTAAGTCAGTCATGTTGTATCTCTCCTGGGGACCTAGGGATCCAAGAATTTAGAGAAGGCCATCCCATGGACCTGCTTCATATTTTAACAACAGTCACCCCACACACACATGCACATACTGCCTCATTCTCTCCATCCCTATGCTCTGGAGGACACCCCCTGTGTGGGTGTCCTCAGGGTACTGCAAGCCTCCCACCTTTAGCTCAGGCCTCTTTGAATGGCTATTGGCCTTCACACCCTCCCTTGGAAGGTGGTCTGTCTTCCTGGCACTTTTGATTCTGATATAGCTCTCTGTTCAGCTGCTCTAACTGTGACAGGTGATAACACAGTGTCTTTGGAATCAAAGGAAACATGCTTCATCCCTCTGAGCAGTCATATCACAAAGGGAAGCTCTAAGTTTCTGGGGAAGCTTTGTTGAATCAGTGGGCTTGGGTGAGTCAGGTCTGCAATGGCACCTACCCTGTGGGAGCAAGCAAACCCAGGAGGGAGTCAGCTGCTTCTGACCTCAGCTTTGCTACCAATCTGCCCTGTAACTTGATACAAACTATTTTTCTTCTAAATGTGGGTTTCCCCACCTGTGAAATTAAGGAGCTGAGCTACAACATAGTCCTATTTTTTAATGATGGCATTCCAGAGCAGCGGTTCTCAAAGTTGGGCATAGGTAGTAACCCAGACCCTCCTCTGAGCCTCTGATCAGTTAATCTGGGGTAGAGTTTGAGAACTTGTTTTTAAAACAACTTTCCAGGAGATGTTGAAGCTATGATGTCAGGAACATACTTCGAGGACCAATTCCAGGACAATATTACATACTTATAGAAAATTAGATTTTTTTTATGAATTATAAATTCAGGCATGGTATCCTTATTTGATATTTTTCAGTTTTCCACAGATTATATATATATATGAAATGTAAACAAAGTGACAAAATATTTTCTGGTAAAATATGACTTTGCTTCATTTTCAGAAAGTTACATATAGAATATTGTAACAAGATGCACAAATAACAGGGTTTTTCACAAATAAGCTAGGAGATATGTGTTAACAATGAGAAGACCAGCAATGGTTATTCAATCTTAAACACTATGACAAGTCTGAAATATAATTTAAAAATGGATATATGGAGAAATCACATTTTTTAAATTCTAAATTGTTATCTAAGTTTAGCAAAGCAAATTATTATCTAGACTTAAATTGTTTATTGTAACCTCAGTTAATATTCAGTGGTTAGTTACGGTACATTTATTTCATTCAATCTCTATGTCAGCTCCCTGAGGGAAACTATGTTATTTTGGTCTACTAGGATCCACAGTAAAGTGCATTGAGGTCCAAGATGGCCAGTCACTGCTCCAGCTGGAACAGTTAATGAGACAAGATAATAAGAAGCTAACAAAATTCCTTGGCAAATGGAATAGGAAAGCTGAGACAGAGAGTTGAACACAGTAGTTGAGCAATTTACACCCAGGTGCAGAGTCTCACCAGGCAGAAGGCCCAGAATGCCAGATAAGGAGCAAAATGAGAAAACAAGACCTCACCCCCAGAGCAACCTCTTCTCCCATGGCCCCTCCTCCCTGGAAATAATATGTATGCCTCAGGCATATTTCAGATCCAGGCCATGGTGCCAGCACCACCTGCAATGACTAAAGACTGTCACTGACCAATCACTGCAGACTATGATTGTAAAACAGAACACCTGGAAAACTGATAAATATTCTATTGAAATCCTCCCCTGAAAAACCTCCTCTAAGATTCCCACCTGTAAGAGAGAAAAAAACTTAAGATAATGGACCCCTTGTGTACACTCTCCTTCTGGGGAGCAGCCTGTGCCATCATCACCCCTAAAAGATTTTTGAAATGAAAGTCTCTCAGAAGGGAAATGAGACAGGATAGTAAAAAGCTTTAAAAATGTCTTGGCAAGTGAAATAAGGAAGCTGAGAAAGATAGCTGAACACGATGACCAAGCAATTTACATACAGCCAGCTGCAGATAGTCACCAGGGCAGAAGGCCCCTAGTGTCTGGCAGGGGGAGAAAACTAGGAAAACAAGAACTTCATCCCAAGGGTAACATTTCCTCCCCTGGCCTCTCCTCCTTGAAGATAACATCTAGGCCCCAGTGGTACTTTAGCTCCAGGCCCAAGAAAGCAGCAAACCCAGGTAGGCCATGCCAGGACCAACTGCAATGACTAAAGACCCCCTGCCCTGTCACTGACCAATCAGTGGAGATTATAACAGGGGGACTATGGATAAATCACTGAGGAGCAGGGGGATCCCCAGTCTGGCAAGGGAGGCTGCCCTGTGCAGCAGGAGAAGGCAAGGGGTGAGGAAAAATGCAGAGGTGGCAAATTGAAACAGAAACCTCAGCAGGAGAAGGCTGTCCCAAGGCAACTATGAACAAACCAGCATGCATTGCCCCAGAAACCAAGCAGGCTGTCCCTTTCCAATAGGATAGTGGCTGTGAGAGAAGGCTGCTGCCTAAGAAAACAATAAACAGTTACTGTATATGACCCAGCCAGAGGGAACTTGTACTAAGGGTGTGCAGGGCCAAAAGGTCAAAACACAGTTGTATGTTGAAGGTCATAAAGCTGCAGTTGGGCCAGGTGTTTGTGCACCTGTGCATGACTGGAGACGTTGCCCCCTTGCACAAAATAGCAACCAGATGAGGGGCAAAGGCAACTGCAGCAAACATGGCAGACATTAGTGCACATTGGTTGAAAAGCTGGACACTCCCTCAGTGCATGGGATTTGGGGAGGAGACTTTAAAACAGAATGTGGGCAGAAGCCTTTTTATCTTTCTTGCCTTGACTGGTTGGGAAACACTCATGGGACCAGCAGAAGCCAGGCTTGGTCAGGGCTTAGGCCTCACATAAGCAGGAGCCAGCTCTCAAAGGCAGTCCCACACTGGGACATGCCTCAACAGGTGCCAGCCCTTGGGCTTACCCTGAGAGAAGCACATGGAGCTGGGAGCACCCACAAAAACATGAGCTGGGAATATTTATGGGCCCCAGGGGTACAGGCTGCCTCAGATGCTTTGGACCCATGGATAGAGCACCCCGTGCATGACTGTCTGGAGTAATCTGGCAGAGCAACCCAGACCCCAGGAGAGAGAGAACTGCACGAGGTGATGGTGATGTTGAAACCCACAACTGTGTGCCAGAGAGAGAAAAGGAGAGCCTGAGGATGGAGACCTGTTTGTGTAGCCATCTTGGGGCTCCAAAAAGACAGATAGGCAATAATGGGGAATTTCTGGGCATGGATTTGAACTTTAGTTATTCTGGGAACATGGGAATTTCTGTGCTTTGTGGAAGAGGTTGGCTCAGAGCAGAAATGCTCCCAGCCCCCTCAAATTGGGAACCCTGTTAATAAAAACCTCTTTCCTTCCCTACATCTTCATGTTATACTTGTAAATGGTGGCAACCAGCTGAACTACAGGACCACAACTCTGAAACAGCATACCTGGAAAACTGATGAATATTCTGCTGAAACCCTCCCCTGAGAACTCCCCTAAGATTCCTACCTACAAAAAAGAGATAAAAGCCTCAAGACAAAGGACCCAGCATGAGCTCTCTCCCTCTGGGGATCTCTTCCCTTTCTCTTCTTACTGCACATTTTTTCCCCTAAAGTCTCCTAAAGTCTAAGGCAATGGGCAGCTGGTAGTTTGTCACAGGGTAATCCCCTGAAGCTGTCCCCAAGGCTGCCTTTTCTTTGACTTCCTAGTGAGCTAAGGCAGCCCAGCCTAGGCTCTCCTGCTGCCTTTTTATATTAAGTCCTTTCTTGTTTCATTATCTCCAACTTTAATAAATGTATCCTCATAGTCACCTGGACTTGTATTATGATCATTCCTACATGAAGTCAACAACCCACATGCTAGAGCTGGCTCTAGACAGACCCACTGAGAGCCAGACCTTCTCAGAGCCAGAGTCCTGTCCAGTAACATAATATGGCAACCTGAGATGGGACATTTCTTCCTGAGCCTACACAGCCAAGATGATCACTTGCAGTGTTCTTGGACTGTCGCATCATGGATTGAATGGAAGGATTCCAGAGAGGACCCCACCCAGGACCACCTTGCTGACCAGAACCATGCTAGATACCAGCAGATGCCCATTGTGCCCCAATAGCTTCTCAATTTGCATTGATAGGCTTGGGTGAGTTCCCTTAGAATTACAGGTCCCCTGTTATAAGATAAGAGGCTAAATTGTTTTGATCTGTCTTTAAAAAAAAATCCTTGAGTTAGAGCTAGAAGTTAAGGTTTGATAAGAACCCAGGCTAAGACAAGACAGGAGGAGAAAAATGGTGCCTAATTTTAATTTTGGCTTCCAGTTCATGTTGCTTTCTGGTTGTTACAGAAACAGGGGAGTCCAAAAAAACCCCAGAGTTTGCGGCTGGGGGATGGGGAGAAGGAAGCAGCTTTTGGAATGCCTCCACATGCCTGAGGCTGGTGGCTAGTGTCTTTCTTATGCAAATGGTTTAATGCATCCAAAGCCTCAGGTAGATGGGAGGAGTCTTGAACCAGGGGACGGTATGGAAGGCACACAGAGCCTACATAAGGGTCTGTGAATGGTCAGAACTGTTTGCAATGCCCACTGCGTCAGATGACGCAGTCAGGGATATATAAGCAGCTGCAGACATTTTAGCTCAGACTCTCTCTCTGGCTCTTGCTCGTGCTCTCTCTCTGAGACTCTCTCGCTCTCTGACTCGGGCTCTCACTCGCGCTCTCGCTCTGGCTCTGGCGCTCTGACTCTCTCTCTGGCGCACTCACGCTCTGGCGCTCTCTCTTGTGCGTGCTCCCAGGCTCTCGCTCTCAGGGTCTCGCTCTCTCGCTCCCTCCACGTGGCTTGGTGAAGGGGCCTTCTCCATGTGGCTTGGAGAAGGGGTCTCCAGGCTGCTTTAAGAGGCTCTCGCCATGCGGTTTTTGAGGAGAGGAGATCTGCGCGGTTTGCAGGAAGAAGGCAGTTTGCAAGGAAGCTGAGAATCCAGGTGGTTCTGCATTGAGAGCTGGAGGGCACCACAGCACAGAAAGGACCTCCCCAATCAGATTGAATGATTGGCAGCTGCTGGTAAAGCTGAACTGTGTTTGGAAAGTAGGGAAACAGTTTCTCTGACTTTCCTAAAACTAGCCTGGTTTGGAAGGGGGGGAGGCAAGGATATGTGTTTGTGGGTGTTTTAAAGAGCATAAGACTTAACAACAGAAATCCGCAAATAACTAAATCTATATAACTGTTAAATAAACAGTTCTTTTTCTTTTCACTAAACTCTGGTATTGAGAGTTATAATTTTGGCGGCGGGCAATCGGGCCCCTAACTAAAGAGCCCGTGGGTTTGTTTTCAACTGGAGCAGCCCAGGGGTTCTGTAACATGGTGGTCTTAACAAAACCTTTTTCTGACCATGGAACATGGTGGCCTAGGAAACATACCTCACCTCCTTGCACAACCATATCAAGGTTACAACTAAACTATAGAACAATTATCACTCAGAACCATCAGAAACTGAGATGAATGAAAGTCCCACAACTACAAAATTAAAGAACAAACAACATCCATCCATACTGATAGGAGGGGCAGAGATGTGGAATGGGATGGTCTGACACCCATTTGTGATGAACAAAAATCAGAAGGGATATCTTGAAAACAAGGGGTCTGAGCCCTACACCAGGCTTCCAGTGCCAGGAAGTTACGTCAATATAACTTCTGATTATAAAAACCAGTGGTGATTGAGTCAGTGGAAGAAACTGCTGGATTCCCAAGCAAAGACTTACCCAGACTCACTCCCTCTGAGCTCCAGCACTAAGCAGCAGCTTGAAAGGCACCAGTGGCATATGGAGAGGAACTAAAGTGTCTGGCATCAGGGTGAGATCTGGGGGACATTTTCCTCCCAGACAGAGCTGCTAACAGAAGCCATTTTTCCTTTTCTGGGCCCTCTCCCCACAGAGACACCATATCTGAGACTCCATTCACCTGGCTTGCACTGTTTGCCCCACTTTGGTGATTCTCTGATGCTTGCCACACCCAACTTACAGGCCCACCAAAGCTCTTAACAGTGGATTTTTCATACAAATGACTTGTCTTGGCTCATGCTTCAGATCTTCCAAAATCCTCTCATACAAATAGTAGCTGGCCTCCATGAGCCCTCAGGCCTCTTGCTAAATGACCCCAGGCCCAATACTAGAAGCAGCTGGATTTGGTTCACAACCTGGCCATGCTTGGGCACCTCCAAGCCCAACACAAAAAGCAGCAACTTGCAAATCACTTTATAGTTTATGCCAAGTAACCCAATATAGAACTCAGGCAGTTGCTGACCTTGGCCTACAGCTGCTAGGAAACCCCAGAGCCTGTGCACCCAGTAGACAGCTACAGACCACGTTGAGCACCACCACCAAATACCTTCACAATTGACACACTCAAGGATAGACTCAGTAGGCACCAGAACCCTTCTTAAGTAAGTCCTGCATTGTGGAGTGGGCCTTGGCACAACTTATTCTCCACAAAAGGTTAAGTTTGGTGGTCAGTGGTCACAGACTGACCTGGATAAATCCCTCCCATTGACCTTCCAACAGCAATCAAGACTCAAATACAAGAGGAGTGTATACCCAGCCCACAGGAGGATGCACCTCAACTACCTACCTTGGGTTATAGGGGAGGTTGTGCCACTAGATCCTATAGGACACCTACTAATCAGGCCATGCTACCAAGATAAGGAGTCATAGCAGTTGTACCTATAACATCAAATACAGGGAGGCTGGAAAAATTAGGAAACAAAGGAACAGGGCCCAAATGAAAGAACAGAACAAAACTCCAGAAAAAGAACTAAACAAAATGAAGATAAGCAATCTATTAGCTGAAGAGTTCAAAACACTGGTTATAAGGATGCTCAAAAAACTTAGTGAGGACCTCAAAAGCACAAAAGTAATCCAATGAGAAATGAAGAATACACTAATTAAAATAAAGAACAATTTATAGGGAATCAACAAGAGAGTGGACAAAGCCAAGAATTGAATCAATGATCTGGAACATAAGGAAACAAAAAACAACCAATAAGAACAGCAAGAAGAAAAATTAATAATAAAAAAATGAGGCTGATGTAAGGAGCCTTCAAGCACACCAAAATTTGCATCATAGGGATACCAGAAAGAGAAGAGAAAGAGCAAGAAATTGAAAACATTTTTGAAAAAATAATGGAAGAAAACTTCCCTAATTTGATGAAGGAAATAGACAAGTCCAGGAAGCACAGAGAGTCCCAAACAAGTTGGACCCAAAGAGGACCACACCAAGACACATCATAATTCAAATGCCGAAGGTTCAAGATAAAGAGAGAGTCTTAAAAGCAGCAAGAGAAACGCAGTTAGTTATCCACAAGGAAGTTCCCATAAGACTGTCAGCTGATATCTCAAAATAAACTTTGCAGGCTAGAAGGGATTGGCAAGAAATATTCAAAGTTATGAAAAGTGAAGACCTTCAACCAAGATTACTCTACCCAACAAAGCTATGATTCAGAATTGAAGGGCAGATCGAGAGCTTCCCAGACAAGAAAAAGCTAAAGAAGTTCATCATCACCAAACCATTATCATATGAAATGTTAAAGGACTTATTTTTTTTTTAAAGGTAAAAACTATGAACATTAAAATTGCAATAAATACATATCTATCAACAATTGCATCTATAAAACAAACTAATCAAACAAGCTGAATAGAAAGAGAAGCATACTGTGAGGTAGAAGCCTACCATTCTAAAGAAAAGCCATTCAAAAGCCTGCCTTTCCAAACAAAAGTCTGCCATGATGAAGCTCACCATCTTCCCCCCTACCCCTAGCTGCCCTAGACTCAGGCAGCTATAAGGAGATGGCAACTGTCCAATCACCAACCTGCTGACTGTACAAGGGGGTAACTTAGCCTATCCTGTACTACTTATGTATTCCAAGCCTCAGAACTTCTTAAAAACTCACTCTGCCCTGTTCCTAGCTGCTACTATCTGCCCCAACCCCAGCCTGCTGTGTTGCATATTCAATAAACCATTTTGTTCAACACTTGTCTGCTGGCATTCTCTACCTCCGCTGAGCCCCTAAAATCTAACACATAGATATGGAGAGTATTTTGATGGTTGTCAGAGGAGGAACGGAGGAAAAGGTGAAGGGATTAAGAAGTACAAATTGGTAGTCACAGAATAGTCAAGGGAATGTAAAATACAATACAGGAAAGGGAGCAGGGTGGAGGAGAGCAAAGAAAAGAATTGGGACAGCGGTAATAGCATAATCAATATAATATAATTTTTAAAAAAGATTAAATATGTGAATACAAATACTCTTGGATAAATAAAAGCCTAAACTCATTCGTATATGAGAACGAGGGCCCCTTATTTCCTCCAACTTGGATCTCAGACATTCTTAGGGTGGGGGTCCTCCCAAAAAGTCCCCACAGCCCATAGTTTTGGGGATGGGGAAAGGAAATAGTACACCTTTGAAGGTACTTTGCATATCTATGGCAGGCTGGTAGCTAGATAATAGTTCTGCTGTTACTCAAATAAAAGGCTGGTAAAGGGGTAGATGATATGGTTTAAGATACTTTGCATATCAATGACAAGGAGATAGCCCAGCCTTTCTTGAAGGGAGGCAATGCTGTCACCTGTGCAAAAGGGTGAATGATATAGCTTAAGATACTTTTCATAATGATGAGGTATGGTACTCTGGGTCAGCATTTAAAGTTAGGGTGACCAGCCATATGGCAGGGGAGCCATAAGGAAGGGGGTCATGCTGTTTGAAAAGATGAAGAAAGGCTCTCTTGTACACCATGAAGTCTGATGTAAAAAAGGAGTCAAGCTGTTTGAAAGCAACGGGGGACTCAAATGTTCGAAAATTTTAGTTTCATGTAACAGGTAATAAGCTTAGTAATCAATGTACATAAAAAGCTATTGTTTCAGGAACTGGAGGTATGACCCACCTTTACTCCAGGTAACCATAAGCAGTTCCACCTTTGGGCCTCAGGAGGACTGCAAGCAATCAAGATGTCTGAGCCATGGTATTCCAGGGTGAGATCGCCACTGACCAGGACACAAAGACCAGTACCCAAGGCAGAAGGACCACTATCCAGGACACAGATGAAGGAATGTTGCAGCTTTTATCCAATTAACCTTTTCCCCTGAATTCCAAACCCCTTACTTACACTTTTCTTCTCTGTATAAAAAGGGTCCATTTATAATGGAATTTAAGAAATCTGTTAGGGTACAAACTGACTGTCTTCTCAGATTGCCAACCATCTGAATAAATCACCCATAAATATTCAATCCCTGCCTGTACTTATTGGGTCTGGTAGATAACAAGTAGCACAAACACTGCCTTTTCGGATTTCAGAAGGATGAAGGAGGGCCCTGCAGTTCTCCATGAGAAGAAGCATGATGGAAGGTGTCAGGGTCTAGAGGCAGTGAGGGTAGAAAATTAACCTGGTCTGGGCAGCAGGATGTGGCTGCAGGAAACTGTTTAAGCAAACACTGGCCAAAATGTGCTAATGCTGACTTTTCAAAGGAACAGTTCTGTAACAGAACCGATGGGCTGTCCAAATTGAAGCAGAACCCACAGGATGTCCAGTTATTAGGGGCCCGATTGCCCGCTGCCAGAAACATAACTCTCAATACCAGAGTTTGGTGAAAAGAAAAATAATTGTTTCTTTAACTGTTAAGTCGTTGGCAGCCGTCCGTCTCGAGAGACGATGGTGTAGCTTCTTAAGAGTCTATCTGCACCGCCGAGAATGGTTGTGCAGTCCGACTCGGGAGTGACAAGGTATCTGTCTCCTCCCGTGTTGAATCGACATCTTGCGATGACGCTGGAATGTCCTCTCCAGTGAAGCTGAAGCTACAGAGCCTGGGCAGGGTGATATGGAGGGTCTGCTGTTGCCCATGCAGCAGACCCCCCTTCTCTTCGCAGCTGAAGGGTCCAAGGGAAAGACGGAGTCAATACAGCTTGGCTTCAGGTGCACCGCAGGAGTTGCCGGTGTTGACTACAACGTCAAACCGCCTTAGGGACTCCGGCTCCGGATTTTCTGTCGGGGTTTACTCCCTTAGCCTTTCCCCTGAAGAGGTATGCCGCAAGGCAGCGGAGGTTTTTTGGAGTCAGAGTTTTCCTTCTCTGATGTGCCCTGACTGGAAGATCGAACCAGCGACACTTAGCTCGCAGGCCAACGCTCAATCCACTGAGCCAAACCAGCCAGGGGTTAACTGTCAAGTAGACTTAGATTATTTGAGGATTTCTGCCGTTAAGTCTTATTTTCTTTAAAATCCCCACAAACACATAGTTCTGCGTCCCCCTACTAAACCAGGCTAGTTTTAGAAAAGTCAGAGATACAGTCTGCCTACTTCTCAGACACACTTAAGTTTTACCAGCAGCTCCCAATCATTCCATCCTGATAGGGTAGGTTTTGTCTCTGTTGCGGTGCTCTCCAGCTCTTAAAGCAGAACCACGTGGAGTTTTCAGCCTCCTTGTAAACCACATGGAGTTCTCCCTTTCCTTGCGAACTGCATGAATCTCCTCTCCTCCTCTCAAAGCCGAATGGAGATCTTAGCCAAAATGTCTGCTGCCTATTTTTAAATCCCTGACTGCGTCCTCTGACACAGTGGGTGTGGTAACCAGTTCTGACCATTTGCAGAACCTTGCGCAGGCTCTGTGCACTCTTTCTGCACCATTCCATGGTCAAAAACTCTCACATTTTCTTGGGGCCTTGGAAGAATCAAAGCCATTTGCATAATTAAGACACTACCTACTAGCCATAGTCATGCAAAGGTATCTTAAAAGCTGTTCCCTTTTCTCCATCCCTCAACCCACAGGCTCTGGGGATTTTTGGAGACCCCCCACTCATTAAGAGTTCCATTGCTAGCTTTGAAATGCACATCATGGCTAATGCGGCTTGCTAGCTTTGATATGCACACTGTGGCGCAGTGACTATAGTGACTATCTGGGCTTAAAAATGAGCCTACAAAAGACATTGGTGTATCTCCTTTGGGCCACGTGGAAGACAGGGAATCTCCATTCTTCCATTCCCTTGCTCCCCATTCTTCTTGCTCCTATGGGCCCTGGAGTCAGTCTGGGAGTAACCTGATAAACCGCTGATAAACCCATTGCTTGCTCTCACATTGGTCTCCAGGTGATTTCTTAGAGCAAGGCTGCTCAAACAGAAGGAGCATGCTAGAGGAACATGATGGATTAGCAGATTTTAACAGCCATATGAGAAGAAGTAGCTATGCATATTAATTATAGTCAGAATTTGGCCTTGAGGCCTGGGCCAGTAAGAAAGCAGGATTGCTGCTGCTTTGAGTGTGCCCACTCCAGCTGACTATGAAGCCATCAAGGACATTGCCTTGCAGATCTAGACTCTATCTGTACTCTTGGAACTCAGGACATGTGGAGAGGACACTTTCTAAGGATGTGTGCCTTTCCTGGACTTCACTATGATCCAGTGTAACACGGCATATGATTTCCTGGACTATTATATAGAAGCTGAAGACAACATACCCCAGATGCTGAAGGAGAGAGCTGACAGAAAAGGAATGAGGAACTATTGAGTTTGGTTTTGGTTTATAGCCTGCTGGGGAACGAAGGAAGTGCTGGATGTCATAGGAAAACAGGGCTCTGAGCAGGAGTGCTCCCAGCCTCCCTCCCCAAGGTTGGAATATTATAAATAAAGACTTATTTTTCTCAACACTAATTCACCACATGAATGAGTCCCATTTTGCTTGGTAACATTAGGTGACTGAGATTTTTTGTGGAGGGGAAAGGTGAGGTCCAGACACATGGGAGGGTTTGAGATGTGGACTAGGTACAGTCAGAGGTGGATTTAATGACGGGCCCACCAGGTGCACACCCTGAAGGACCCTGCAAAACCCCAACTTTACACTTTTTTCTAATGACACCAAGTTTGGTTTCATATGTGCAATTTTAATTATTGATTGTGATGAGATAGTTAATAAGTTTGCAAAGTGAAAAGAAAGAAAAAAACTTAAATATTTTCACATTTGTAATTTTAATTTCAAGTAAAATTCTATGATATTTTTTGTTCAAATTTCTGATTGTTACTTCTATTATATGTTTACTATTGTGAGAAACGCTCACAATAAAAACCGGGACACAGGACTTGAGCAGTAAAGCGAGGCCTTTATTCACGAGTCTGCAGAGCCGGGCGCACCCTCACAGCCAGGAGAATGTGCGCGCCAACTAGACAAAGGAGACTGGTTTTATAGTCTTAGCTTCCCCACCCTGAAATTGCCACCCTAAAGTGATTATCTTCCTTGCCCTAAAGTGAGAGCGATTAGCTTCCCTGCCCTAACACAATTAGCTTCCCCTCCCCTCTCCTTCTTCCCTGTTTCTCCATTACTGGTTACTCTGGAGTTACAATCTAACATGGTTATCTAAATGCCCCTTCTGTGATTCGTAGATATGCCAGTGCTGTCAGCTCCCTTCTCAGAGATCCTCTAAATATATTTGCCCTTAAGACCCTTTAATTACATTTGCCCTTTGTTACTAATGACTTTTTACTGGTTTGGGAGTCACTATGTCCTTATTTCTAACACTATCATTAAGTATAACTATACTTTTACATATGTTCAACTATTAGTTCAAAACTGTGATTATTATGCTATTATTAATTATATTATACATATATTCAAATTTTACACCCTGGCTGGTTTGGCTCAGTGGATTGAGCGTCGGCCTGCGAGCTAAGTGTCGCTGGTTCGATCTTCCAGTCAGGGCACATCAGAGAAGGAAAACTCTGACTCCAAAAAACCTCCGCTGCCTTGCGGCATACCTCTTCAGGGGAAAGGCTAAGGGAGTAAACCCCGACAGAAAATCCGGAGCCGGAGTCCCTAAGGCGGTTTGACGTTGTAGTCAACACCGGCAACTCCTGCGGCGCACCTGAAACCAAGCTGTATTGACTCCGTCTTTCCCTTGGGCCCTTCAGCTGCGAAGAGAGGGGGGGTCTGCTGCATGGGCAACAGCAGACCCTCCATATCACCCTACCCAGGCTCTGTAGCTTCAGCTTCACTGGAGAGGACACTCCAGCGTCATCGCAAGATGTCGATTCAACACGGGAGGAGACAGATACCGTGTCACTTCCGAGTCAGACTGCACAACCATTCTCGGCGGTGCAGATAGACTCTTAAGAAGCTACACCATTGTCTCTCGAGACGGACGGCTGCCGACGACGACGATAATCAAATTTTATTGGAAATAAAACATTAATAGTACATAATATTTTTTACTTATTTAAAATATTGTTAAGATGTGTTTTTATTTTCCCTGTCTCTCTCTTTTTAAGGGGCCCAATATTTTCTTCTGCGCCCAGGGCCTCACCTGACCTTAATCCGTCTCTGGGTACAGTTTCTAGATAGTCTTTACTTATTTGTCAGTACTTACAGAAATGTGAAGATTAAACTAGAAGTGATCAACTTAACATGGCTAAAATATATCTTTTAATGTCTAAATTAATTTTTGCATGCAAAATTAGAAAAACGCCATCTCTAAATAAATGGAATAAATGGAAAGATTATCTTGCTTGCAAATTAGAAGCCCCTAGGTGGAACATGGATCAATTAACACTAGAATAGAAAACCAGACAGACCAGTTTTCAGAACTGGCTCTTGCAGTAGCTGCCCCAGGATGTGTTTTCTTAAGTGACAGGCAAGCTGTTGTTTATGTGATCTGCCAATTGCCAACTGCCAACCTCCATGTTCTTTCCAGGACTGGTTTGGGCCTTCTTCCTGGATGATCCCTTTCCTGTACCTGCCAGGGTTCTGAGGCCTCTGCCTGGCCTGGTCCTTTTCCTGGGTTTTCCCAGGCTGTGTTCTCCCCTTTCTTATAGCTATTTTGGCTTTTGCTGCACGTGTACCCAGGGGAGGGTTTCTTCCTACTCCTCTTCCTTTTCTGATGCTCCTAGGGCCTGGCCTTGGTTGATTCCAAGGCAAATGCTTCTTGCCACCCTGGCGGATTGTCTCAAGAAGCTGCCATGGCAGCCTCTTGGAGTGTGTGAATAAACCTGTAAATGCTATGGTTTTCTAAGAAATCAGGCTTGGTGAAGTGCTGTGGCTTCCTAATGAAGCAAGCTTGGTGTCTGGTTCAGCTTCCCAGTTTGTTGAGCTTAATGTCTAATTCAACAGAAGTAATAAGTAGGGTTTGCTTTTGTTAGAGGGTGGGAGTGTCCAAAAAAATTCCCCAGAGCCTGCGGTTTGGGGAGTGTGGAAAAGGGAACAGCTTTTAAGATGCCTTTGCATGACTATGGCTAGAAGCTTAGTGTCTCAGTTATGCAAATGGCTTTGGTTCTTCCAAGGCCCCAAGAAGATAGGAGGGGTTTTGACCATGGAATGGTATGGAAAGAGCATACAGAGCCTGCGCAAGATTTTGTGAATGGTCAGAACTGGTTACCACAGCCACTGTGTCAGAGGACGCAGTCAGGGGTTTAAAAATAGACAGAAGACATTTTAGCTAGGTTCTCCATGCAGTTTTCATTGAGGGCAGAGATTCTCCATGCGGTTTTGAGAAGAGGAGATCTCCATGCAGCTTTGAGAGGAGGAAAGGAGATCCACACAGTTCGCAAGGAGGGCAGTGGAGAACTCCATGCGGCTTTGAAAGGGCAAAGAGAGAACCATGCGTGATCTAGTGCAACATGACACATGTTTTCCTGGACTGTTATATGGAGGCTGATGACATTGTACCCCAGATCCTAAAAGAGACAGCTGACAGATAAGGGATAGGGAACTTCCTGGCATGTTTTTGGTTTCTAGCTTTTTGGGGAGCAAGGGAAGTGCTGGGTACCATGGGAAAACAGGGCTCTGCGCTGAAGTGCTCACTGTCCTCCCCAGGTTGGAATATTGTAAATAAGGACCTGTTTTCCTCAAACCTTGTTGTTGGGTTTTACACCAAGGCACCACGTGAAAGAACCCCCTTTTACTCTATAATACTTTGAGGCTTTTATGGAGCAGTCTGTCTTTATTGAGGAAAGCTAGGTCACTTATGATGAATTGTAGGAGGCTGAAGTTGATTTGGAAAGAGAAGACAGGCATGGATGAGATTGTTGGGGAGCATTTCCCCTTATCCTTGATGATCATTTGGGAGGGGTTGAAATTATCATGAAGAAGGAAACTACCTAGGCCTTTATACATAGGTTACCTGTTCTTTTTATAATTATAGTTTACATTCAACATTACTTTGTATCAATTTTAGATGCACAACAATAGTGATTGGACAGTCATATGCTTTATAAAACAATCCCCACATTTCAAATACCCACCCAGCATGATATGTAGTTGTTATATTATTGACTATGTTTCTTATGCTGCACTACATATCCTTGTGACTATTTTTTGATTACGAATTTGTAATTCTTAACCCCTTCACTTTACTCACCTACTCTATCCTTTTCCTCTAGCAACTATTACCCTTTCTCAGAGTAAGCTTATGTACAAATGGTAGAGATAATTATCCAATGTCTGTTTTTAAATCAGCCTGTTCCCTCCCAATTAGGAAATGGTATGGGGCAACATATATTTTTAGCAATCAAATCTGCCCTAATTCACCTGGTAAGGTGAGACTTTCTTGAAACCAACCATGCCTAATATATTTTTCCAGAAGAATAAAATGCATTTAGAAAATAAACCAGATTCTTGACAAAAGTAAAAAATAATAATTTTAAAGGAACCTCCCATTAGAAAACTAATCTTGATACTGACTGAACATTTTCTAACTATCTTTTTTTCATTATTAACTTCCATAAGAGCCTCAAGGTCAGCTTAACAGGGTACCCACTCTACTCACAATGGCCCAAAACAGCCCAGAAACTTACAGGGATGCTTCTAATTTGCAGCTTGCTACATAGCTGTTTCTCCATAGATGGGGAACACTCCATAGTGTCTCAAAAATCCACTTTTGGGGTGCATACTCACCAACTGGGAGAAATTTGACCCTGAGTCTTTCAAGAAAAAAGCTAATATTTTGTAACATGGTCTGGTGCCAATATAAAGTGGACATTGGAGAAATTTGGCCAGTCAATGGCACCATTAATTTTAATATCTTGCAGCTGGACCTGTTTTACTATTCCCAAGGGAAATGAAAAAAGGTTTCATATGTCTAAACCTTTATGGCTCTCAGAGATGACCCTAAACTATGTGTTGTCTATAAACTAGAAAAATGTACCCAGATGGAAAATTTTTTTTTCAAAAATGAGTGAATGGATTTGTAAGTCCTTTACAAACACTTGAGGTGTTAAAAGTAACTTTTTGCTTTACATGTAAAATCTTTACAGGGCCAGCAGTGTCGCACCAGAACATTAAAGCTCACTAAATCCTCTTATCTTCCCAAAATGTCCTCTATTTTTTAAAACTTAAAGGTAATTGACTTTATGAAGCCAAAGTCCTTCTAAGAGGAGCTTTTCCCCCCTACATTTGTAAAATGCAGATACCTGGCCTTCTTCAAGAACTCTTCTCTGGACTATCTTTAAAATACAAATTTTGGGGAGATAATTCTTATAAAAAAGAAAAAAAAACTTAGCTATCTCTGAAAAAATCAATTTAACTTAGCTATTCTTTTCTAAATTAGTGAATTCTGTAAAACATTAAATATCTATTTACTTTTAAATAACATGAGATACTGAAACATTGATTGCTAGACAAGTCTTAAGGTCACTTGCTTTTGGCTGTTTTATTACAAAGAAGCCGTAGAGTAATTTGAAGCTGTAGATAAATATCTTGTGCTTTGTTGGAGGTATGTTTCTTGAAAATGAATGTGTTTGATAATAGAGGAACCTGTTTCTAAAGGTTATGAAATGTGTTCATAAAAGTCAATATAAGGAATCCTGGTTGCTTCCCTTTTTGTCTATCATTGGAAATTGAGGTTTCTAGGAGTTAAATGTCTTAATTAAGTTGGAGATTAATTGTGTAGTTTTAATAATAGAAGGTATAAGGCACAGAGATGCATTTCTGAAGTATAAAAATTGAAAGTGACTTGATCTAAAGATGCTTATTTCTGAATAGGTAAGAGAGTTTATGAAAGTTATAGAAAGGTTTATAAAAGATTTTGAAGGTCATAGAAGTTTGTAAAAGTTTTAAATTTGTAAAGAAAAACCTCAGTCAGGCTCTAGTACCTCCTCTTCCACCTAATGTCTCTCTGGTGACATTCTTTGAAGACTTTGGTAGATCCTGGAGTTATTTTTATTACACTTTCTCTTGCCTTTCTTAGTGTGGGGAAACCTGCCTGTCATATGTAGAATAAAGCATTCATCAAGATGCATTTCATCAACACTGAGTGAAAAGGTAAAACTGCCCTCTGGACACAGAGACACCCTGTTACAGAGTGGGGTCCCCAAAATTTCCTAGAGCCTGTGGTCTGGGGGTAGGGGAAAGGAAGAGCTTTCAAGATCCCTTTGCATATCTATGGCTGGTAGCTAATGTCTTAGTTATGCAAATTGCTTTGGTTCTTCCAAGGCTCCAAGGAGATAAGAGGGGTTTTGACCATAGAATGGTGAGGAAATAACATATAGGACCTGCACAAGGTTCTGTGAGTAGTCAGAACCAGTCACCTTGCTCATTGCATCACAGGCCACAGTCAGGGATATAAAAATAAGGCAATAGCCATTTTCAGGGAAATCACCATGCAGTTTTAGAAGGAAAGAGAGAGCCGTGTGGTTTTGAAAGGGCAGAGGGAGATCCATGTGGTTTTGAAAGGAAAAAGGAGAGAACCATGTGTGATCCAGTGCAACATAGCACATATTTTGCTAGACTGGTAAACAAAGGCTAATGACATCTTACTCCAGATCCTGAAGGAAAGAGCTGACAGATAAGGAATGGAGAAAGAGCAGACAGATAAGGAATGGCTTGGTTTTTGGTTATAGCCTTTTGGAGAGCAAGGAAAGTGCTGGGTCATGGGAGAAGAGGCCTCTGAGCAGGAATGCTCACAGCCCTCTCCAGGTTGGAATATTGTAAATAAACACCTGTTTTCCTCCACATTGATTGTTGGGTTTTACACCAAGGTGCTGTAACAGAACCCATGAGCTTTTCAGTTATGAGGGGGTCTGATTGCTTGCTGCCAGAAGCATAATTCTCAATACAGTAACAGAACCCATGGGCTGCCCTGATTGAAACAGAACCCACAGGCTGTTCAGTTATTAGGGGCCCGATTGCCCGCCGCCAGAAGCATAACTCTCAATACCAGAGTTTGGTGAAAAGAAAAAGAATAGTTTATTTAACATTTATATAGATTTAGATTATTTGCAAACTTCTGCCATTAAGTCTTATTTTCTTTAAAAACACCCGCAAACACATAGTTCTGCCTCCCGCTACCAAACCAGGTTAGTTTTATTTTATTTATTTTATCTTATGTTTTATTCTTATTTTTTAAATTTTTAAGTATATTTTATTGATTATATTGTTATAATAGTTTCACCCTTCTCCCTTTGCTCCACTCTACCTAGTACCCACCACTCCCAGCAATGCCACCGCCCCCAGTCCATGTCCATGGGTTGTGCATACAAGTTCTCAGGCTTCTCTCTTTCCTACATTATTATTTTTTAAAATAATTAATTAATTTCTTATAACCATAAAAAATAACAGTCCCCTTTTCTCAGACTTAAGACCATTTATAATGTTGTAAAGGACAATGGGTGATGGTCTCGTGCTCCTCTATCTGCTTCAGGCTGGGCATGGTCATTGCCCTACATACCCTTGGGTCCAGAAATCCCTAATAAGACTGGGGGTGTGGAGGGGAGGGTGGCTTTCCCACATGGGGAAGAATTTTCCAGACTCCAGGTTGGTTGCTGTCCCTGGACAATGGCGTGCTTGGTTTAACCGGCTGGATTCCTTGTCGTATTCTGGGGGCAACAGATTTGGCAACAGGGTTAAAAGGCATCATTCAATCCATAACCACTCGATGACAAAAGGCAGGTATTAATTTCTCAATGTCCCACATTAGGGAAAAAAAGGGGTTCTTTGGAGGAAGGTATGTCAGGCACATCACACCTGCCCCAAACCCTTTTGCCCATTATATTTAGTTTGTGCTGAGTGGAATATTTTAGGTTTCCCCCTCTCAGACTTCTGAGCCCTTTCTGTCTAAGCCATTAGGACAGAAAAGAGAAACTGGTTTTAAGGTGAAACCCACAGACCACCCCATTTTTCACCAACCCAGCCACTTAGTTCAGTCAAGCCATTGAGTCTTAGGAGGCGGTGATGCAGACAGCATTAAGTGAGGCCTGTATGTACAGACAGTCACTCAGGTAATGAGATCATAGGCTCATGCCTATTGAAAACAGAAAACACATGTTAATTTATGCAATATAACCCACAAATCAGTCTCTAAATATGCAAGACTGTCTTATTGGAAAGACATCCAGTTGCAAGGCATTTGACGTTCTTCTTGTCTGTAAAATAAGCATCTTTGATGATGCCACAGACCTAATTTAACTTACAAATAAGAAGAAACTTTAAATGAAAAGAAACTTTGAAGATGGTTATCTGCACTACTTTGTAGTCTACCACTGAGCATTGTGATTTTCCTTGAATCATGGTTTTTCTCCTTAAGATTACCCTTCTTGTCATTAAAGGGACTGCATTAGGTCCAGTTTTAATTTATCCTGTTCATTTGCATAAACACAACAAGAGCAGAAAATGATCACTGATGGTCTTTAAGTCTGCTTTGCTAGAATTTACACAAGGAACATTTACGGTGACCTTCAGTTTGACCTTCAGGGCACAGAAGCTGAGCCACATATGTGCTATTCAGCCTTGCCTGTAAACATCTGTTTTTCACAAGTCTTTCAGGTTTTCCATTGTGCCTTAAAGTCCCTTCTAGCCATCTTTCAGGAAAGCAACCTTCATTCCTTCCCTGGAAAGATTGCCATGGACCACTCATCCAACCTAGGTACAGGCCTTTTTTCCGTGGGCTTTTGTTACCCTCTAAAGTCAATCTTAGTTTCTCAAGGCTTTTTAATGACAACCAGAGCCCAAGCATGTCACCTTTAGGCATGACATTCCAGTCAAAGTCTTGGTAAACAAAACCTCTATTAATAACTGGTTTTATTAGTTTCATGGAAAGAACCTTATGGCACTACATACTACTTCAGAAAGCCAAATTCTGGAGGGATCAGGTAGGGAGTAAAATATGCAGTGTGAAGGAAAATCCTTGTCCTTCTAATATTCACTAGAATTTCATTTCCATTCTTTATATTTTCTTTTTTTCCCTCCACTAAAATTTTGTTTGTTTTTCTATTACAGTTGTCCCACATTTTTCCCTGTTGCTTCCCCACGCCCTGCCCTCCCCATCTCCCACAGTCAGTCCCCACCCAGTAGTCCTTGTCTATGGGTCATTTATATATGTTCTTTGACTAGACCCTTCCTCTTCTTTCCCCCTTCTCTCCCTCTCTCCTCCCATCTTGTCCCTGTTAGACTACCCCTTGTTTACATACTTCTGGTTCAATTTTGCTCATTTGTTTATGTTGTTCATTAGTCTCCTGAAATAGGTGATAGCATAAGGTATTTTTCTTTTGTTGCCTGGCTTATTTCACTAAGTATAATTCTCTCTAGTTCCATCCATGTTGTTGCAAATGGTAGAAGTTTCTTCTCTCTTTCTGCTAGATAGTACTCCATTGTGTAAATGTACCACAGTTTTTTAATCCACTCATCTACAGATGGGCACTTAGGTTATTTCCAGCACTCGCTATTGTAAATAGTGCTGCTGTGAACATAGGGGTGAAAAGGTTTTTTGAATTGGTGTTTCAGAACTCTTCAAATATAATCCTAGAAATGGAATTGCTGGTTCAAAAGACAGTTCCACTTTCAGTTTTTTGAGGAAATTTCAAACTGTTCTCCATAGTGGCTGCACCAGTCTGTATTCCCACCAGCACTGCGCCAGGGTTCCCTTTTCTCCGCATCCTCACCAGCACTTGTTGTTTGTTGATTTGTTGATTAAGGCCATTCTGATTGGTCTAAGGTGGTATGTCATTGTGGTTTTTATTTGCATCTCTCTGACGGCTAGTTATGTTGAGCATTCTTTCAAATGTCTATGGACCCACTGTCCTCTTTGGAGAAGTGTTTGTTCAGGTCCTTTGTGCATTTTATTTTATTGGGTTGTCTGTCATCTTGGTGTTGAGTCATGTAAGTTCTTTATATATTTTGGAGATCAATCCCTTGTCTGAGGTATCATTGACAAATATATATTCGCATATGTTTGATTTCCTTTCATCTTGCTGATGTTTTTTTTTGCTGAGCAGAAACTCTTTAGTTTGATGTAGTCCCATTTGTTTATTCTTTTCTTTATTTCCCTAGCCTTAGGAGATATATCAGTGAAAATGTTGCTACACAGAATATCTGAAATTTTTTTTTTAAGAGAATCTTTATTTATTTGTTTGTTTATTTACTTTATTTTTAGAGAGAGGGGAAAGGAGAAAGAGAGGGAGAGAAATATCAGTGTGTGGTTGCCTCTCACTTGCGCCCCCAACTGGGGACCTGACGTGCAACCTAGTCATGTGCCCTGACTGGGAATCGAACCAGCGACACTTGGCTCACAGGCCAATGCTCAATCCACTGAGCCACAGCAGCAGGGCTTGGATATCTGAAATTTTTTTGCCCATGTTTTCCTCTAGGACTTTTATGGTGCCTCGGCTTCCATTTAAGTCTTTAATCCATCTTGAGTTTATTCTGGTGTGTGGTGTAAGTTGGTGGTCTAGTTTAATTTTTTTGCATGTCCCTGTCCAGTTCGCCCTGAACCATTTGTTGAAGAGGGTCTTCTCACTCCATTTTATGTTTCTTCTCCCTTTGTTAAATATTAGTTGACCATATAAATCTGGGTTTATTTCTGGGCTCTCTATTCTGTTCCATTGGTCTCTATGTCTGTTCTTATGCCAGTACCAGAATGTTTTGATTACTGTGGCCTTGTAGTATAGTTTGTTATCAGGTATTGTGATTCCTCCTACTGTATTCTTCTTCCTCAAGATTGCTGTGGTTATTCAGGCATCCTTTTTGGTTCCGTATAAATTTTGAAGTATTTGTTTTAGGTCAGTGAAATATGTCATTGGTATTTTGATAGGGATTGCATTGAATCTATAAATTGATTTGGGTAGTATGGGCATTTTGATGATGTTGATTCTTCCCATCCATGAACATGATATATGCTTCCATTTATTTGTATCTTTCTTAATTTCTTTCTGCAGTGTTATGTAGTTTTCTGAATACAGGTTTTTTACCTCCTTGCTTAAGTTTATTCCTAGGTACTTTATTTTTCTTGTTGCTATGGTAAATGAAAATTTTATTTTAGCTTCTATCTCTGGTATTTTATTTTTGGTGTACAGAAATGCATTTGATTTCTTTATATTGACTTTGTACCCTGCTATTTTGCTGAATTCACTTAATAGGTCGAGTAGTTTTTCTGTGGCGTCTATAGGGTTTTGTACGTACACTATCACGTCCACAAATAATGGCAGTTTTACTTCTTCTTTTCCAATTTAGATGCCTATTATTTTCTTTATTGTCTGATTTCTGTGGCTAGAACTTCCAAGACTATGTTGAATAAGAGTGGAGAGAGTGGACATCCTAGCCCTGTTATTGACCTCAGGGAGAATGCTCTCAGTTTTTGCCCATTGAGCATGATTTTGGCCTCAGGCTTCTCATATATGGTCTTCATTATATTGAGGTATGCTCCCTCTATTCCCATTTTGCTGAGTGTTATTATCATAAATGGGTGTTGTACTTTATCAGATGATTTTTCTGTATCTATTGATATGATCATGTGATTTTTGTCTTTCATTTTGTTTATGTGGTGTATTATGTTTATTGATTTGCAAACATTAAACCATCCTTGCATCCCTGGTATGAATCTCACTTGATCGTGATGTATAATCTTTCTAATGTGTTGTTGGATATGACTTGCTAATATTTTGTTGAGGGTTTTAGAATCTATGTTCATCAGCGATATTGGCTGGTAGTTTTGTTTCTTTGTTGTTTTTTGACCTGGTTTTGGAATTAGGGTAATACTGGATTCATAGAACACGTTTGGGAGTCTTTCTCTTCTTGGATTTTCTGGAATAATCTAAGAAGGATAGGAGTTATTTCTCTCCTAAATGTTTTGTAAAATTTGCCTCTGAAGCCATCCAGTCCAGGGCTTTTGTGTACCAGGAATTTTTTGATTATTGATTCAATTACACTGGTTCTTATTGGTCTGTTCAGGCTTTCTGCTTCTTCTTGATTCAGTTTTGGAAGATTATATGTTTCCTGAAATTTGTCCATTTCATCTAGGTTGTCAAATTTCTTGTGATACAGTTGTTTGTAATAATTTCTTACTATTATTTGTATTTCTGTGGTATTGGTTGTGATATTTCCTCTTTCATTTCTGATTTTATTTACTTGAGTCCTTTCTCTTTTTTTCTTGATGAGCCTGGTTGAAGGCTTGTCAATTTTCTTTATCTCTTCAAAGAACCAGCTCCTACTTTTGGTATTTTGAATTGTTTGTTTGGTCTCTATGTCATTTAATTCTGCTCTGATCTTGATGATTTTCTCCCTTCTACTCGCTCTGAGCTTTGCTTTTGTTCTTCCCCTGGTTCTTGTAGCTGTAGGGTTAGATTTTTTATCAGAGATTCTTCTATCTTTTGTAGGTAGGCCTGTATTGCTATTAACTTTCCTCTCAGCACTGCTTTTGCTCTATTCCATAGGTTTTGGGTTATTGTGTGTCCATTATCATTTGTTTCCAGAAACTTTTTGATTTCTTTCTTGATGCCATTGTTAGCCCATTCATTATTGAATGGCATGTTATTCATTCTCCATAAGTTTAATGTTTTTTAGTTATTTTCCTTGAGATTGATTTCCAATTTTAAGCCATTGTGATCTGAGAAGATGCTTGATATAATTTCAATTTTCTTGAATTTGTTGAGGCTTCTTTTGTGTCCTATCATGTGATCTTTGGAAATGTTCCATGTGCACTTGAAAAGAATGTATATTTTGCTTCTTTGGGGTGAAAAATTATATATATATATATATATATATCAACTAGGTCCATTTGGTGCAGAGTGTTGTTCAATGCCTCAATATCTTTGGTGATTCTTCGCTTTGAAATCGGTCCATTGTTGACAACGAGGTGTTAAAGTCCCTTACTGTCAGTGTGTTGTTGTCTATATCCTTCTTGAAGTCTTTCAAAAATTTTCCTTACATATTTGGCTGCTTCTATACTGGGTGTATATATGTTTATAAAGGTTATATCTTGTTGATGGATTTTTCTTTTAAGTATTATGAAATGTCCTCCTTTGTTTTGTTTTTTTTTATGGCATTTGCTGTTAAATCTCTTTTGTCTGATATAAGTATTGCTACTCCAGCTTTTTTTTTAATGTCCATTTGCTTGAATTACTTTCTTCCATCCCTCTACTTTCAGTCTGTGTAAATCTTTTGTTTTGAGGTGTGTCTCTTGTACACAGCATATATGTGGGTCACATTTTTATATTCATTCCTCTAACCTATGTCTTTATTTTGAACATTTAATCCACTTACATTTAAGGTTATTATCGATAGGTACTTATTTATTTCCCTTTGTACTTGTGTTCCTCTCCCTCTCTTTTTTCCTTCATATTCTTTTTTTTTGGGGGGGGGGGGGTTTGGAGTGCTTTTCTTCTCATTTTATTTTATTTTATTTTATTTTTTAATGTTTTTTATTGATTATATTGTTACAATAGTTCCAATTTTCTCCCCCTTGCTCCCCTCCACCCAGCACCCCACTCCCCCAGCAATACCCCCCAGGTCCATACCCCTGGTTCGTAAAAATTAACTATACCCCCCTCTCAAATATTAGGATCCTTTGTAATCTTGTAAAGGACAATGGGCGAAGGTCTCAAGCTCCTCTAGCTGCTTCAAGCTGGACATGGTCATCGTCCTACCTACCCTTGGGTCCAGAAATCCCTAATAAGAGTGGGGGTGTGGAGGGGAGGGTGGCCTTCCCACATGGGGAAGGATCGTGCAGACTCCAGGTCAGTTGGCTGTCTCCGGTCAACGGCGTGCTTAGTTTAACAGGCTGGTGTCCTTGTTATGTTCTGGGGGCAACAGATTTTGCGAAAAGGGTTAAAAGACATCATTCAATCCATAACTACTAGATGACAAAAGGCAGGGATTAATTTTTCAATGTTCCATATTAGGGAAAAAAAAAAAAAAAAAAGCTTCTTTGTAAGAAGGTGTGCTAGGCACATCTCGCCTGTCCAAAACCCTTTTGCCCATTATACTTAGTTTGGGCTGAGGTAAATAGTTTAGGTTTTTCCCCCTCTCAGACCTCTGGGCCTTTTCTGTCCAAGCCATTAGGATAGAAAAGAGAAACCCGTTTTAAAGTGAAGCCCACAGACCACCCCATTCTTCCCCAACCCAGCCATTTAGTTCAGCCAAACCATTGAGTCTCAGGAGGCAGCGCTGCAGAGAGGATTAAGTGAGGCTTATGCATACAGATAATCACTCAGGTAATGCGATCATTGGCTTATGTCCTTTGAAAACAAAAAACACGTGTTAATTTATGTAACATAACCCGCAAACAGGTCTCTAAATCTGGAGAAGAAACTTTTAAGACGGTTAGTTGCCCTGTTTTATACTCTACTACTGATCATTGTGATTTTCCTTGAATAATAATTTTTCTCCCTAAGGTTACCCTCCTTGTCTTTAAAGGGACTACATTAAGTCCATTTTTAATTTATCCTGTTCGTTTGCATAAACATAACAAGAGCATCAAATGATCACTTATGATCTTTAGTTCTGCTTTGCTGGAACTTACCCAAGGAATATTTGGGGTGACCTTCAGTCTGTCCTTCAGGGCACAGAAGCTGAGCCACATATCTGGCATTCATCCTTGCCTGTACACACCTGTTTTTTCCAAGTCTTTCTGGTCTTTCCTTGTGCCTTAAGGTCCCTTCTAGCCATCTTTCAGGAAAACAACCTTCATTCCTTCCCTGGAAAGATTGCTGTGGACCACACAACCAACCATGGTACCAGGCCTTTTATCTCACGGGCTTTTATTACCTTTGAAAGTCATTCCCAGTTCCTCAGGGCTTTCTGGTAACAATCTGAACCCAACTATGTTTCCTTTAGACTTGACATTCCAGTCAAAGACTTGGTCAAAAAAAAAAAAAAAAAAAAGAACCTCTGTTGACAACTGGTCTTATTAGTTCTATGCAAAGGAACTTATGTCATTACTTACTTGTTTAGAATGCCAAACTCTGGAGGGATCAAATAGGGAGAAAAATATACAACGTGAAGGAAAATCTTTGTCCTAATATTCACTGAACTGGCATTTCCATTCTTCATATTTTCATTTTTCCCCCACTAAAAAATTTTTGTTTGTTTTTCCATTACAGTTGTCTCACTTTTTTAGCCCTCTTGTTTCCCTGCACCCTGTCCCTCCCCTCCCCCACATTTAATCCCCACTCAGTTGCACCTGTCTGTGGGTCATTCATATATATATATATTTTTTAACTTGACCCATCCCCTTACACCTTTCTTTTCCTCCCCCCCGCCCCCCTTGTTACTGTTAGTCTACTTCTTGTTTACATACCTCTGGTTCAATTTTGCTCATTTGTGTTGTTCATTAGTTTCCTGTAATAGGTGACAGCATAAGGTATTTTTCTTTTGTTGCCTGGCTTATTTCACTAAGCATAATTTTCTCTAGTTCCATCCATGTTGTTGCAAATGGTAGAAGTTCCTTCTTTCTTTCTGCTACATAGAATTCCATTGTGTAAATGTACCACAGTTTTTTGATCCACTCATCTACAGATGGGCATTTAGGTTGTTTCCAGCACTTGGCTATTGTAAATAGTGCTGCTATGAACATTGGAGTGCATAGGTTCTTTTGAATTGGTGTTTTGGGATTTTTTGGATATAATCCTAGCAATGGAATTGCTGGTTCAAAAGGCAGTTCCATTTTTAGTTTTTTTAGGAAATTCCAAACTGTTTTCCACAGTGGTTGCACCAATCTGCATTCCCACCAGCAATGCACCAGGGTTCCCATTTCTCCGCATCCTCTCCAGCACAAGTTGTTTGTTGATTTGTTGATGATTGCCATTTTGACTGGTGTGAGGTGGTATCTCATTGTGGTTTTAATTTGCATCTCTCTGATGGGTAGTGATGTTGAGCATACTTTCATATCTCTATGGACCCTCTGTATGTCTTCTTTGGAGAAGTGTTTGTTCAGGTCCTTTGCCCATTTTTTAATTGGGTTGTCTGTCTTCTTGGTGTTGAGTCGTATGAGTTCTTTATATATTTTGGAGATCAATCCCTTGTCTGAGATGTCATTGGCGAATATATTTTCCCATATGGTTCGTTTCCTTTGCATCTTGCTGATGTTTTCTTTAGCTGAGCAGAAACTTTTTAGTTTGATGTAGTCCCATTTGTTTATTCTTTCCTTTATTTCCCTTGCCTTAGGAGATATATCAGTGAAAATGTTGCTACGTGGGATATCTGAAATTTTCCTGCCTATTTTTTCCTCTAGGACTTTTATGGTGTCACGGATTACATTTAAGTCTTTGATCCATTTTGAGTTTATTCTGGTGTATGGTGTGAGCTGGTGGTCTAGTTTCATTTTTTTGCATGTCCCTGTCCAGTTCTCCCAACACCATTTGCTGAAGAGGCTCTTTTCACTCCATTTGATGTTCTTTCCCCCTTTGTCAAATATTAGTTGACCATATGAACTTGGGTTTATTTCTGGGCTCTCTATTCTGTTCCATTGATCTGTATGTCTGTTTTTATGCCAGTACCAGACTGTTTTGATTACCGTGGCCTTGTAGTATAGTTTGATATCGGGTATTGTGATTCCTCCTACTGTGTTCTCCCTCAAAATTGCTGTGGCTATTCGGTCTCTTTTTTGGTTCCATATAAATTTTTGAAGTATTTGTTCTAGGTCTGTGAAATATGTTGTTGGTATTTTAATAGGGATTGCATTGAATCTATAAATTGCTTTGGGTAGTATGGACATTTTAATGATGTTGATTTTTCCCATCCATGAGCATGGTATACGCTTCCATTTATTTGTATCTTCTTTAATTTCTTTCTTCAGTGTTATGTAGTTTTCTGTGTACAGGTCTTTTACCTCTTTGGTTAAGTTTATTCCTAGGTATTTTATTTTTCTTGTTGCTATGGTAAATGGGATTTTTCTTTCAGTTTCTATCTCTGAGTTTTTATTGTTGGTGTATAAAAATGCCTTCGATTTCTTAATATTGACTTTGTATCCTGCTATTTTGCCGAATTCACTTATTAGATTGAGTAGTTTTTTTGTGGAGTCTAAAGGATTTTCTATGTACACAATCATGTCATCTGCAAATAATGACAGTTTTCCTTCCTCTTTTCCAATTTGGATGCCTTTTATTTCTCTTTCTTGTCTGATTGCTGTGGCTAGAACTTCCAAGGTTATGTTGAATAGGAGTGGAGAGAGCGGACATCCTTGTCTTGTTCCTGATCTCAGGGGGAATGCTCTCAGTTTTTGCCCATTGAGTATGATGTTGGCTTCAGGTTTCTCATATATGGCCTCTATTATGTTGATGTATGCTCCTTCTATTCCCATTTTGCTGAGAGTTTTTATCATAAATGGGTGTTGTACTTTATCAAATGCTTTTTCCGCATCTATTGATATGATCATGTGGTTTTTGTCTTTCATTTTGTTTATGTGCTGTATCACGTTCATTGATTTGAGAATATTAAACCATCCTTGCATCCCTGGGATGAATCCTACTTGATCGTGGTGTATGATCTTTATAATGTGTTGCTGGATCCGGTTTGCCAATATTTTGTTGAGGATTTTAGCATCTATGTTCATCAGCGATATTGGTCTGTAGTTTTCTTTCTTTGTTGTGTCTTGACCTGGTTTTGGAATTAGGGTTATACTGGCTTCATAGAACGAGTTTGGGAGTCTTCCCTCTTCTTGTATCTTTTGGAATAGTCTGAGGAGGATAAGAGTTAGTTCTTTCCTAAATGTTTTGTAGAATTCACTTGTGAAGCCATCTGGTCCTGGGCTTTTGTGTGCTGGGAGTTTTTTGATTACTGCTTCAATTTCACTAGCTGTTATTGGTCTATTCAGACTTCCTGCTTCTTCTTGATTCAGTTTGGGCAGACTATAGTTTTCCAGGAATCTGTCCATTTCCTCTAGGTTGTCAAATTTCTTGCCATACAGTTGTTCGTAATAATTTCTTATAATTCTTTGTATTTCTGTGGTATCAGTTGTGATTTCTACTCTTTCATTTCTGATTTTATTTATTTGGGTTCTCTCTCTTTTTTTCTTGATGAGCCTGGCTAAAGGCTTGTCAGTTTTGTTTATCTTTTCAAAGAACCAGCTCCTACTCTTGTTGATCTTTTGAATTGTTACTTTAGACTCTATGTCATTTAATTCTGCTCTGATCTTGATGATTTCCTTCCTTCTACTTGATCTGGGTTTTGCTTGTTGTTCTTCCTCTAGTTCTTGTAGCTGTAGGGTTAAATTTTTTATTAGAGATTCTTCTAGCTTTTTTAGGTAGGCCTGTATTGCTATGAACTTTCCTCTTAAGACTGCTTTCGCTGTATCCCATAGGTTTTGGGTTGTTGTGTATTCATTATCATTGGTTTCCAGGAACTTTTTGATTTCTTCCTTGATGTCATTGTTAACCCATTCATTATTTAATAGCATGTTATTCATTCTCCATGAGTTTGAATGTTTTTGAGTTTTTTCCTTGAGGTTGATTTCCAATTTTAAGGCATTGTGATCTGAGAAGATGCTTGATATAATTTCAATTTTCTTGAATTTATTGAGGCTTGTTTTGTGTTGTACCATGTGGTCTATCTTTGAAAATGTTCCATGTGCACTTGAGAAATATGTATATTTTGCTTCTTTGGGGTGTAAACTTCTATATATATCGACTAAGTCCATTTGATCTAAAGTGTTGTTCAGTGCCTCAATATCTTTGGTGTTTCTTTGCTTTGAAGATCTGTCCATTGTTGACAATGGGGTGTTAAAGTCCCCTGCGATGAGTGTGTTGCTGCCTATATCTTTCTTGGAGTCTTTCAAAATTTTCCTTACATATTTGGGTGCCCCTAAGTTGGGTGCATATGTATTTATAAGGGTTATATCTTCTTGATGGATTTTTCCCTTAAGTATTATGAAATGCCCTTCTTTGTCTCTTTTTATGGACTTTGCTGTGAAATCTGTTTTGTCTGATATAAGTATTGCTACCCCGGCTTTTTTTTCATGTCCATTTGCTTGGAATACATTTTTCCATCCCTTTACTTTCAGTCTGTGTACATCTTTTGTTCTAAGGTGGGTCTCTTGTAGACAGCATATATGTGGGTCATTCTTTCTAATCCATTCAGCAACCCTGTGTCTTTTAATTGGAGCGTTTAATCCATTTACGTTTAAGGTTATTACTGATAAGTACTTATTCATTGTCATTTTCCCACTTTGTACTCGTGTTCTTCTCTGTTTCTCTCTGTTTCTTTATCTTCTTAGAGCAGACCCTTTAGCATCTCTTGCATTGCTGGTTTGGTGGAGATGTATTCTTTTAGGCTTCCTTTGTCTGAGAAACTCCTTATTTCGCCTTCCATTTTGAATGAGAGCCTTGCTGGGTAGAGTATTCTTGGTTGTAGGCCTTTGTTTTTCATTGCTTGGAATATTTTTTGCCATTCCCTTCTGGCTTGTAGTGTTTCTGCTGAGAAATCTGAGGATAGCCTTATTGGAGCTCCCTTGTATGTTATTAGTTGTTTCCCTCTTGCTGCTTTTAGGATTTTCTCTTTGTCTTTGAATGTTGCCATTTTAATTATGATGTGTCTTGAGGTGGGCCTGTTGGGGTTCATCTTCATTGGGACCCTCTGTGCCTCCTGGATTTGCGTGACTCTTTCTCTCCTCATGTGAGGAAAGTTTTCTGTCATTAGTTTTTCAAAGAGGTTTTCTATCCCTTGCTCTTCTTCTTCTCCTTCTGGAATTCCTATGATACGGATATTGTCACGTTTCATGTTGTCCTGCAGCTGTCTTAGAACCTCTTCAGTCTTGTTCAGTCTTTTTTCATTTTGTTGCATTGTCTGGGAGTTTTTGTGTACGTTGTCCTCCAGCTCGCTGATCCAATCTTCTGCTTCCTCTAGCCTGCTTTTAATTCCTTCTACTGTGTTCTTCAATTCAGAGATTGTATTCTTCATTTCCTCCTGGCTCTTATTGATAGCTTCCATGTCCTTTTTGATGCTGGTATAATTCTCAGTAAGTTCCTTATAGTTCTTCTGGAGTTCACTGTAGTTTTTCTGGAGTTCTTTGTAGGTTCTGCTGAGCTCATTTAGCTTCTCCATAATCCATGTTTTAAATTCTGTATCTGATATTTTGCTCCCCTCTATTTCATTTAGCACTCTTTCTGGGGATTCTACCTTTCCTTTTGATGGGGGGTTGTTTCTCTGTCTCCCCATTTTTGTGATTCCTTTTGTTTGTTGGTGCTTCTTGGAATGATCAGTTCTTCCTGGATCTGCCTCTGGTAGCGTCAGATCATGTACCAGACTGGCCCTAGGCAGCCTGTTGGAGACTTCCAGGGATCTACTGCCTTTGTCTCTCTTCTTTAGTTGTTACTATACTCAATCTGTGATCAGACGTCAGGCTTAAGGACCGTGGGTGTGGCAACTTAATTCCTCTAGGCAGGGCTTTTATTTCCCCTTAGTATGACACCACTTGGAGGGGGATGGTCTGTCTGCTGTACTGGGGCTGAGTCAGCACTGGCTGGTCCTGGGAGGGGGTTAGTGTAGCTTCCACTTACTCCTCCGCCCTCCTGGATCTCCGTCTGTGTTGTCCTTGATGATATTTCTTTAATCTGTCTGGTTGTATTTCAGCTACTTTTTGGTGGATCTTTTTCTCTGGTTAGTTGATTGAGAGTCACTCTGCCCACCTTGTCTTGAGATCTTTTGTGAAGGTGCTGCTAAAACATAATTACACAACCCAGGCAAGAAACCCACACCCTCCAATGTCTCCCCCAAATACAATCCCACTATAGGCTGCAAATGAGCCCGTGTTAATATACTTGTGGAGATACTGGGACTCTTATTTCGTAGGAGAAACAGAAAGGAGTTGTTTTAAATGAAGGAAGGGTAATTTTTGAGCTGGAAGTTGATAGAGTATTAATATTAGCAATTGGGATCAAGGATATGTAAGAGAGCAATTAACACTTACACTGTCTGTTTGAAAAGGAGGGGAGGGTTACAGTGTGGAGTGTGAAAGTGGAAGTGTATAGTATTAGGATTATATAATCGGTATATACTATATGATTAGCATGGGAGGTAGGGTAGACACAACAGACATCCAGGTAGACAGACAGCCAGAAATTGAAAGAGAGGGCTGGGGAGGTTAGAAGGTAGGAAATAGATTGAAAGAGAATTTTTTAAGGATAAAAATACAGAGTAGAAAATAGCAAGACAGGAAGGGAGAGGGGAAAGAGAGAGAGAAAGTAGAGAAGAGAAGGGTAGGAGAGAGAACAAAAGAAGAAGGGGAGGTAGAAGAGAGGGGACTGGATTAAAATTCTTTTTTAAATTATATGTTATAAAAAAGATTAGGAGATTAAAACATGATATAAAGTTGCAAGATAGAGAGAAAAGGTGAATATAGAGAGAGAGGAATAGGAGATAGGAAAGCAAGAGGATTTGGGAGGAAAAGAGCTCAGATGAGGGAAGGAAATCAGGAGGAAGAGGAGATATTAGGGAGGGGAGGATTGAAATTGAAGAGTTGGCAAAAGATAGGATGAAGGAGAGAAATACAAGAGGTAGGGAAAGAAGTGGGGGGGATGGGGTAGAAAAAGAGAAGGGGTAAGAATGGGAGAGTAAAGGGAGAGGGGGATAGATTAGAATTATAATTTGAATATTAAGAGATTAGAATATAAAGTGTAGTAGGGAGAGAGAGAGATTATGTATAGGGAGAGAAGGAAAATAAGGACAAGAGATGAAAGAAAAATGAATGTAGACTGAAGGGGGACAAAATAAAGAAAGAAATTTAATAAAGTTGAAGGTGCGTAGCACAGAGAAAGGAGAGGGTGAGAAAGGGAGAGAATTTAAAATTATAAAATTAACTGAGAATAGGATGCAGGGGAGAATGCTAAGGGGAGAGAAGGGAGGGAAGGGGAGGGGAGAAAAGGAGCGAGAATAAGAAGGGACTAACGGTAGGGGTAGTTAGAGAGAGTGAGAGATAAAAGAATGAGGATTTTAACTCAATTCAACTTTTATGCACAGTCTCTGGGTATTTTTGGTTTGTTTGTTTTTTGGTTTTTCCTTGCTTCCTTCCTGAGTCTGCTCCTATTCAAAATTCCATGAGTTTCAAATCTTTTCTGGTTGGTTGGCTGGCTGTGGGAGGGTTCTGCTTGATTCTGGGGTTGCTAGTCTTTTTTTCATGGGCCTACCACCGCTCTGCTGTGAGCTGCCTTTAGTTGTTCCCTCCTGAGGCAGCCTCAGCCCTCCTCAGGCTTGTCCAGCTACTCCTTCCCTCTGTTGGTCCAGCCTGTGCCTGCCAGCAATCCCCGCCCTGCCTCCAGTCCTGTCTCTATTCCCAGGCTACAGCTTCTGCTCTCTTCCCTGTCTATATGCCTGCGCACCCTACCTCTCTCCCTGTCTCAAGATCGTCCTTTTGTTCTGCAGGACTCTGGCATAGTCGGTCAAAGTGACGGGCCCAGTGGCCCTTTCCTGCCCAGGGCCTCTCCCCTAGTCTGAAGCTTTGCAGTGGCTTTCCTGCCTGTGCTCTTCTCCTTGCCCCGAAACTTTCTCTATTCCGAGCTACCGCTTCCGCTGGCTTCCCTGTCTATCGGCCTGCGTGCTCTATCTTTCTTCCCGCCACAGCACCGTCCCTTTGTTCTGTGGGACTCTAGTGTGGTCGGTCAGCGAAGCACTCTCCTTCCCCGGAGCTCTCTGCCGGTCTGGAGCTTCGCAGCAGCCCTTCCCTGCGGGTCCTTCTCCTTGCCCTAAAACCGTCTCCCCTCCAGAACCTCCGCCTCTGCTCTCTTCCCTACTTACACATCCTGCACATCCTATTTCTCTCTTAGCCCCAAACCTGCCTTTTGTTCTGTGGGATTCTAGCATGACTAAAGAGCAAACACTGATTTCAAGAACACGGTTCTCCCCCGGTCCGGAGTTCCGCAGCAGTTTTGCCCCAAAACTGCTCCTTTGTTCTGTAGGGCCCTAGCGCAAGTGCTGGGCGCGCCCGGGATGCCGAGCTTTCCGTCGGAGGTTGCAGCTGAGGATGTTTCTCTCTAGACTTAGGTCACACAGTTTCTCCCAGTCCTGGTTGTTCACTGTTCTCTCCCTCCTCTGGCTTTTTTGGCCAAATCCTCTCCCTAGCTCCCTACAAGAATTCACTCCCAGCTAGTGAGCTCTCCGGCTTGATACTGCAAATGCACGGAGTCTCAGAATGACTCAGCCTGCAGTTTTTGATAAACCCCTCCACCCCCCTCCACGCTGCTCCCACGATCTCCTCCCCATTCACGTTATCAGATATTCCCACTCACTCAGTCATTCCTCCCCGAGTTTGTTCCTCCTGGATTGTCTCCTTAACAGGAGCGAGCTGAGAACACTGTTCCTACTCCGTGGCCATCTTGGTCCCCCCTCCTTCGTATTCTTAAAGCATTCCCTTTAGCATCTCTTGCAATGCTGGTTTGGTGAAGATGTATTATTTCAGTCTTCCTATGTCTGGGAAACTCCTCATTTCACCTTCCATTTTGAAGGAGAGGCTTGCTGGGTAGAGTAGTCTTGGCTGTAGGCCTTTGTTTTTCATTGCTTGAAATATTTTTTGCCATGCCCTTCTGGCTTGTAGTGTTTCTGTGAGAAGTCAGTTGATGCCTTATTGGAGTTCCCTGTATGTTACTTGCTGTTTTTCTCTTGCTGCTTTTAGGATTTTCTCTTTGTCTTTGAATGTTGCCATTTTAATCAAGATGTGCCTTGGAGTGAACCTTTTTGGGTTCATCTTCATTTGACCCTCTGTGTTTCCTGGACTTGGATGACTTTTTCTCTTATCAGGTTAAGAAATTTTTCTGTCATTACTTTTGCGAGCAGGTTTTCTATCCCTTTTTCTTCCTCCTCTCCTTCTTGCATACCTGATTCTAATGTTTAGTCTCATGTTGTTCTGCAGTTCTCTTAAACTCTCTTCATTCTTTTTAAATATTTTTTTCATTTTGTTGTATTGTGTGGGAATTTTTTTCTACATTGCCTTCTAACTCACTGATCCAATCCTCTGCTTTGTTTAGCCTGCTTTTGATTGCTTCTGTTGTGTTCTTCAGTTCAGAAATTGTATTCTTCATTTCTTCCTGATTCTTGTTAATATTTTCTATGTCCTTTTTTATGCTGATTTAGTTCTCCATATGTTACTTGTAGCTTCCCTGCAATTCTTTGTAGTTTCCTTGGAGTTTCTGGTAATTTCCCTCAGTTTGTTGTAGTTTTCTTTGAGATTGTCAAGGTCATTGGTCTTCTTTATAACCATTCTTTTGAATTCCATGTCTGATAGTTGGCTTATGTCTATTCCATCTATCTCTCTTTCTGGGGATTCCTCTTTTCCTTTCATTTGGGAGTTTGTTTCTGTGTCTCCCCATGTTGAATTCTTCTTGTTTGTTTTTGTTTATTAGATTAGTCTGCTTTGATTTCCTGCTTTCATGATATGAGATTCTTTATAGGGACCCGGGGGATTCAGTGGTGCAGTCTCTTTGATATTCTGAGCCTGATGCTCTTGTGCTGCACTTTATGCCATTTGTTTAAGTTGTCTGGTTGTATTTCAGTTACTCTTTGGTGGATCCTTCCCTCTGGCTAGTTGATTAAGTGTCACTCTGCCCACCTTGTTTTGGGTTCTTTTGTGAGGATGTTGTTAAAATATAGGCATACAACCCAGGCAAGAAACCCACACCTTTCAGAATATCCTCCACCCATAATCCCAGTATCAGCAGCAAATGAGCCAGTGTTAATTTAAATGTAGAGAGGTTAGGACTGTTATATTATAGAAGAAACAGATAGGAGTTGTTTTAAATGAAAGATAGATCATTTTTTAGAGTGAAGGTGATAGAATAATAATAGTAGCAAGTAGGGTCAAGTCTATGTGAGACAGCAAGTAATATTTACATTGTATGTTTAGAGAGGAAGGGAAGAATGCAGAATGAAGTGGGAAAGTGGAAGGGTACAGTATTTGGTTTATATAACAGTTATATGCTATATGTTTATTGTGAGGGAGAGGATAAACAAAACAGACAAATAAACAAAAATTAAAGAAGGATAGGAGGGAGAGAAGGTAGGAAACAGATTAAAGAAAGAGTTCAAAAAATAGAAAGAAAGAAAGAGGAAAAACAAAGAGAGAGAAAGAAAAGAAAGGGAAAGGAAGAAAGAAAAGAAAAGGGAAGGAAAAGAAAAAGGAAAAAGAAAAGAAAAAAAGAGTTTTTACTCAGTTCAAATTTTAGGCACAATCTTCTTTTTTTCTGGATCCACCCCTGGTCAAAATTCCATGGGTTTAAATCTTTTCTGGTTGGCTGGCAGACTGTGGGGAGATCCAGCTTGATTCTGGGGTTGCTAGTCTCTTATTCGTGGGCTTGCCGCCACTCCGCTGTGAGCCGTGTTTAGTTGTCCCCTCCTGTGGCACCCTCAGCCCTCCTCAGGCTTGTCTAGCAATGTTGTTCTGCTGGTGGGGCAGTGTGCACTTGCCAGTAATCTCTGCTCTGCCTCCAGTCATGTCTATTCCCGAGCTACAGCATCCGCTCACGTCCTTGCCTATGTGCTACCTGCCAGCCTGTGGTCTCCACCGAGTCTGCAGTTCCACCACAGCTTTCCCATATGGGCCCCTCTCCGTGGCTCAGAATTGCCCTTTTATTTGGTAGGGCCCTGGTGCAAGCGCTCAAAGCACTGGGGTGTGCACCACCTGCCCGTCTGGGGTCCCCACCAAGTCTGCAGTTCCACGGCAGCTTTCCCACATGAGTCCCTCTCTGTGGCTCAGAATTGCTCCTTTGTTCAGTAGGGCCCTGGCGCGATCACCCAAAGCATTGGGGTGACCACCCCCTGCCCGCCTGGGGTCCCCACCAAATCTGCAGTTCCACCGTAGCTTTCCCATATGCCCCCCAATAGCTCAAATCTGCCCCTTTACTTAGTGGGGCCCTGGCATAAGCGTCGCGAGTGCCCAGAACGCAGAGTTTTCAGTCCTGGGTTGCAGCCAAGGGGGTACCCACCTAGACTCAGCTCACACAGCTTCTCCCAGTCTGGGTTGTTCACTGTCCTCCCACACCTCTGGCCTTTTCAGCCAAACCCTCTCACTGACTCCCTGCGAGACCTCTCTGGTCAGTGCATCCCTGGCAGGAGAAAGCCTCCAAGCAGCTCCTAGCTAACCAGCTGGACAGCAGCTGTCCCCCTCAGGTGTGGCACGGTAGATGCACTATTCCAGGAGGCCCAGCTACTGAGCCTGGAATGTGCAGCCAAACTTTCCACCCTCCTTCACGCTGCTCCCACACTCCCCTCCCTGCTCGCACCATCTGAAATCCGCACTCACTCACTCACTTCTCTCTGTTTTTGCACTCCAAGTCCTTCCGTGATGGGAGCAAGAAGACAATACCGCTACCTACTCCGCCACCATCTTCCAAGCTCCAGGCTAGTTTTAGAAAAGTCAGAGATACAGTCTTCCTACTTTCCAGGCACAGTTCAGTTTTACCAGCAGCTCCCAATCATTCGAACCTGATTGGGGAGGTTTTGTCTGTGTTGCGGTGCCCTCCAGCTCTTAATGCAGAACCACGTGGAGTTTCCAGCCTCCTTGTAAACCACATGGAGTTCTCCCTTTTCTTTCCAAGCCTCATAAAATTCTCTTCTTCTCAAAACTGCATGGAGATCCCCTTGCTAAAATGTCTGCCGCCTATTTTTAAACCCCTGACTGCGTCCTCTGACACAGTTGGTGTGGTACCCAGTTCTGACCATTCACAGAACCTTGCATGGGGTCTGTATGCTCTTTATGCACCATTCCATGGTCAAACCCCTCCCATCTTCTTGGAGCCTTGGAAGAACCAATGCCATTCACATAACTGAGAAACTAAGCTACTAGCCATAGTCATACAAAGGCATCTCAAAAGCTGTTCCTTTTTCCCCATCCCTGAACCCCCAACCTGCAGGCTCTGCAGATTTTTGGAGACCCCCACTTTGTAACAATACCAGAGTTTGGTGAAAAGAAAAAGAATTGTTTATTTAAAGGTATACAGTTTTAGATTATTAGTGGATTTCTGTCATCTTATTTTCTTTAAAACACACACAAACACATAGTTCTGCCTCCACCTACCAAACCAGGCTAGTTTTAGAAAAGTCAGAGATACAGTCTTCCTACTTCCCAGACACAGTTCAGTTTTACCAGCAACTCACAGTCATTCAATCCTGATTGGGGAGGTTTTGCCTCTGTTGCGGTGCCTCTCCAGCTCTTAAAGCAGAACCACGTGGAGTTTTCAGCCTCCTTGTAAACCACATGGAGTTTCCCTTGCCCTTTCAAAGTCTCATGGTATTTTCTCTGCCCTCCTTTCAAGCCCCATGGATCTCCTCTCCTTTCATTTTTAATCCCTGACTATGGCCTGTGATGCTGTGGGTATGGTAACTGGTTCTGACAATTCAGAGAAACTTGTGCAGGCTCTGTATGCTCTTTCCTCACTATTTCATAGTCAAAACACCTCCCATCTCATTGGGTGCCTTGGAAGAACCAAAGCATTTGCATAACTAAGACACTAGCTACCAGCCATAGTTATGCAAAGGCAGCTTAAAAGCTTTTCCTTTCTCCCCATCCCCCAATCTTCAGGTTCTGGTGATTTTGGGGGACCCCCATTTTGTAACAATGCCATGTGAAAGAACCTCCTTTCACTTGGTAACAACTCTACATGACCATTACCAGGTCACACCTGAGACTCTGGGCCTGGTGAGTCAGGAACTGATCACCCCTTACATATGATCACCCCTGACATCCAAAGGGACCCATTCCTTCCCCTTTGTTTGATGCTTTGGTCATTGGTAAGGCCACCCTCAGGGCACAGGGAAAACACATCTACAGGCAGGAATGAAATTGAGTCTCTTATCTTAGTGGGGTATATCTATTCCCAGAATATCTGGCTGGTGCCCTGGTGTTTGTTAAGGCCACTTTTATGGCACAGAGTAAACATGTCCACATGTCAAATGAGCTTTCTCTCTCAAATGGGCTTTCTCTCTCTTCCAGTGTGGTATTGAGTCCCCCTGTCTGAGTGGGTTACATCCATTTCCAGGGCATCTGACTAATGCCCTCTGGTAAGGCCATTTTCAGATTTTCAGGGCACAGGGTAAATATATCCATCCTTTTGTATTTCTCTGCTGGTATAGACTATAACTCTTAATTCTCTATTTGAAGCATTTATCTTCTGTCACCAGGTTTCTCCTCTGCGGGCTAAATCAGCCCCACCCAGGCTCTTTCCTGCTGCTTGATTCATTAGATTGAGCCAAGACTTTCTTTTTTCCTAATACTCATTCAGTTCTTGAAGCTTTCATTGAGAGTCTCAACAGGTCTTCTTGCTTGGTATTTAGGACCTTCCATCTCCTTCTCTAGCCTTCTTAAAAGTTGTCAAGAGCAAATAAGAAAAATATTGTGCTTTACAAAAATTAGTAATTCAAATTACGTGTATGGTCTTTATGTGATGTGTTCATGTGTTTATTACATGAGGTAAGTTTTCTGCCTCCAGATGGCATAACTAGGAATTTATTTTGGTATGAAGTCTGAACTTAGAACTACCTTCTCTTGAAATGGTTAGTAGCTTGTGACAACATATTCCATGGCTAATCCTCCTTTTCTCACAGATTTAAAGAGTTGCCTTTACACCTATGTATCCTTGTGTGCGCTCCTGTGGCAGTTCTCGTGGGTGCCTCCACATCTGATGAGAAGTGGTACATCTATTAAGGTAACCACTTGTTCCTCAACCCTTTACACAGCATTTGCATGGCTGGTTCAGATAGTAATTTTTCTAGATGAAAACTCGAATACATACTTTTGGGATGTTAATTGTCATTTGGTTATATTTGTAAGTTACTTTTCAGAGAATCATGGTAGTATAATCTAAACATAATAAACACTTGTCTTCCTTTTCAATTTTTATATGTTTTATTTATTTCTCCTTACTTCTGGAAGTAAGTAAATGTAGATTCAGAGAAATGCTAAGACATTATGCTGAAAGTGGACATCCTCATTTTACTCTACTATGATTTACCACTAAGTACTATGTGGGTGGGTATTTCTGATAAATACTCTTCCAAATGTGACGTTGTTGAATTTTATAATCTGCACTTAAGCAATAAATGAAATAATTTTTGGATTTTCTTAACAAATTACTGTTATAAATTATGTTAACATATTTCACAGAAAATAAACTTTTTCACATTCCTTGGGATAGATCTGGCTAGTTCATGACCTATTGTTCTTTGAATTTATTCCTGATTTTAATGAGTAAAATCTCAGTAATAAATGTTACATTTATACTCATAAGTGCTATTGATCTATAGATGCTTTTATTGTTATCTATAATGTCAGGCTTATATATTCAGTTAAGACTATGTCTAAAAAAGTCTATGCTTTGGAAACTTTAAAATAGCCTCACATTTAACTATCCTATCAAGATCTGATAAAAATCATCTATGATCTGTATTATGAAGAAGAGAGAGGCAGTAATTTGCATTTTAAAAAGGTCTCCCTCCCAGAGGTGGGTACCCTGATGGGAAGAGCAGCTTTATAATCTCCACGTGATAAGTATTGTTCTCCTGTGTCATGACTACTAATTTTATTACATTATGGTCAGAGAATAAGGCTTGTAGACTCGCTGCTTCATTTAAAATAGAAGAGCTGAAGGTTTTGGAGCCTAGTGTATGAACAATATTTATAAATGTTGCATTAATATATTATTTTAAAAGAATGTGCTTTATCTCCTTGTGGCTAACAAAATTTTCTTTGTAGTTAGTAGGTTAAGTTGGTTAATTATATTATTTAGACCTTCTATATTTACTTTTTATTTCTTTGATCTACAAAATTCTGTGCAATGTGTTAAAACTCCTTGAGGCCAAATAGTTTCATTATTTCCTTATGTTTTATATTTTTGCATTATTTATTCTGAAACTAATATTTGAATATTTATGACTATAATGTCTTAATTTTGGATATATATTTTATTAATAAAATAATTTTTTGGCTCTGAGTGGTATGGCTCAATTGGTTTGGCATCATACCCATTTGATTTCTGGTCAGGGCACATACCTGGGTTGCAGATTCTGTCCCAGATTGGGGCACATTTGGAAGGCAACCAGTCAATGTTTCTCTCTCACATCTATATTTCTCCTCCACGCTACCTTCCTTCCTTTCTCTTTCTCTCTCTCTAAAAAAAAAAAAAAAAAATCACTTCATTCACTATTTAAAAAAATTTTGATATTAATAGTTTCACTCTTGAATTGTTTGTATTTGAATTTATTTATTAGACCTTTGCCCATCCCTTAAGTGCCAAAGTATCAAACTTTTGTTCCATCTTGCTTTTTAAGTACTCCTAGGTTTTGCCTTCCTAAATGCTCTGAGATACTAAATCTTTGAGTAGGGAAGGTTGACCTACTTATTTTGTGTATATACCCTGATAACTGATAAGTCCAGTGACTCTTATTATTTTATATTTTATATTTATCCTGTTTCTAGTATTTCCTCTTTTTTCTTTTACTGGGTTGATCCAGTAATATTTTTCCATTTTGCTTGTTCAGAATTTGGCAAATTATACATCCAATTTATATTTTCCAGCGGTTACCTTTAAATTAAAAAATATAAACAAAATAAAAATAACCCTGATTGTATATTTTACTATAATTATTTTAAAAATAAAAAGATTTCCATGAAACATGCTTCAGAAGATAAAGACATGCCTTGTGTTTTCCTATTTTCTCTCATCTTCCCATATCAGATCTGGATATCCCATAGTTGGAAAGACAGCCAGGGAGAAGTCTGAGTTTATAATTACTTGGGAAAAAATTAGTTCAATGTGTCTTTGCCTATGCCACAGAAATCCTATGCAGGAAATAAAAATGATGAGCTGAACACTTAATAACATAAAAGGCTATTATTTAAGGGGGAGGGGCAAGTGAACCTGTTGAAATATTGTGCTTCTTTTAGAACCATTTTGTTCTTTTAACTAATGTAAATATACACTGAGTTATATATGAAAACTCCTTGTTTTTAGAAGTATGTGTGGTATGTGCATGTAAATGTGTTTCTGGTGTCTATAGTGTTTGGTGTGTGTGCTTTTTGGTGCATATGTAGTTTGTATATATGTATGGTAGATGTATGCTGTGTGTGTGGGTATACATGTGTGCACAATATGTATGTGTTGTGGGCATGTCTGTGATGAGTGTGGTGAGTGGGATACATACATATATATTTCCAAGTACTGTAATTGTTTCTTTACAATAACAGCTTATGCCTGCTTCAGGGGATAAATATCATCTCAGATCCTCTCAGAACGTAAATTACCCCAATACAAAATCTCATACCTCCTATTTGCTAACATGGGCTCCTCTCTTATTGGTACAAGCCTTGCTTGGGTGCCTGGTAATTCTTGGTATCTGCTCATCTTTGAAGTTGACATTCTTGAATGTTAGGACCTATTTTCTGTGACTGTAACAACAGAGGTTCAGGATAAGGCAACAGGCCACATGTCCATTTATTTCTCACTATTCTCCTGGGTGAGGACCTTCCCAGCAACTCTTGTTTCCAGATTCTCAGGTCATTACCCTGACTCTTGGACTCAATTATACACCTCACTCCCCTCAACTGATTGACGGAAGCAGAGGATGGGACAGAGAAAAGAGTCTGCACCCTTGATACAGCTTCTGTTGAGACCAACCAATGACTCTGTACATCTCTTCAACTCCTTTCTCGTTCAAAGATTCACTACCTTTGGGCTTCAAACAGTGAGGAAGCTGCATCCACCTCTTGTAAAAATTCTTTCCAGTGTGAATTTGGCTTATAGTTTCCTATTTCAAATTAATCCCATTTACTCATTGTCTTTTACAATTTCACATAGTTTCTAGTCCACTATAGAGATATATTTTTGTTTTCTGGCTCTGTTATAGATTTTATAAAATATCATTTCTGTAATCTTTCAGGTTTTGGAGTGGGATGTGGCAATGAGATTAAATATTAGTTCACCATCATTATCTATTTTTTTTTCTCTTGAAACTGGGTTCCTAATTAATTTCTGAGTCAGTCTATGCAATTTACTTTTGCAGTATCTACTCTGTTATAAGTTACTTTATCAATTTATCAATTGCCTTCAATAAATATTTTTAGTTTAATAATAAAGATGTATCTCTAATCACTTTTTTTTTTGCCTCAGATTGCATGTACTGTATGAGAGCCATATCAGGTTATAGATGGTTTTTAAATCTATAAATTAGACTGAAGGGTTGTACATATTATCTACAGTGACAAAGGTAAGTGTAATTCAAATACTCATCCTTGGAACTGAGCCCAGTGAAAAGAGTACTGAGTAAAGTCAATTTGTTGTTGGCAGGGCACAGAGGAGAGAATGTTTCATTTACCTGCTTGAGTGGGTACAAGAAGTCCATAACCCAGCATAACTGGCTTAGTCTTTTATTGCAATTTGCTCATGGATATAGCAGCTCAGTGTCTCATTAATTACCTTGACTAAGCATTATTTGACTTCCCACAGAGTTTGTGTATTTAGTGCTTAAATGCTCGATCTCCAGAACAACACTTCTCAAACTTCAGCAGGCACCAGAATCACCTGGAGGGCTTCTTGTTAAAACAGACTGCTGGGCTTCGCTCAAGAGTTTCTGATTTCATAGGTCTAGGTGATGCTTAAATATTTGCATTTCTAACAAATTTTCCAACGATATTGATGCTGCTGGTAAGAGGTACACTTTGAGGACCATTGATCCAGAGTCTGACAAACTTCGGGTTAAGGTCTTTCTCCATCACTTCAAGGGGCCTGGCCTTGAGTGGGGTCTGTCTAGGGCCAGCTATAGCATGCGGATTTTTGACTTTGTAGGAAAGATTTCATAACATGAGTCCAGATAATTATGAGGATTCATTTATTAAAGCTGGTGATAATAAAACAAGGAAAGGTTTAGCATAAAAGAAGTAATAGGAGAGGCTAGGCTGTGCTGCCTTTGCTCACTGGGAAGGTCAGAGAAATGGGGGGCTTTGGGAACAGGTTCCAGAGATTAGCCTGGGACAAGCTGCCATCTTCCCTTGCCTTAGAGTTTAGGAGACAGATGCATGTGAAAAAAGAATTGGGGAATGGAGAGGGCTACTCCCCAGAAAAAGAGCATGCATGCTGTGTTATTTGTCTTGAGGCTTTTATCTGTATCTTGCAGGCAGGAATTTTGGGGCGGTCTCAGGGGAGGGTTTCAGTAGAATATTCATCAGTTTTCCAGGTGTGGTTTTTTAGGGTCATGGTCACGTTGGTCAGTGATAGGGCAGGGAATCCTTAGTCATTGCAATTGGTCCTGGTATTGCCCACCTGGTTTTGCTGCTTTTCTGGGCCTGGAGCTGAAATACAACTGAGACCTAGATTTTATATCATAGATATTATCTCCAGGGAGAAAAGGTTACCCTGGGGATGAAGTCCTTGTTTCCCTAGTTTTGCCACTTGCCAGGCACTAGGGCTTTCTACCCTGGAAACCATCTGCACCTGTCTATAAATTGTTTGGCCAGTTAGTTTAGCTATCAGTCTCAGTTTCCTTATTTTCCTTGCCAATGAATTTTTCTAGCTTTTTACTATCCTGTCTCATTCCCTCCTGAGAGACTTTCATCTCTAAAACTGTTTAGGGGTGATAATGGAGCAATCTGCTTTCCAGAAGGAGAGCACATGTGCTGTGTCCTTTGTCCTGATAATTTTATTTTTCTATTGAAGGAAGGAATGTTAGGGAAGACCGCAGGGGATGGTTTCAGTACAATATTCATCAGTTTTTTAGGTGTGCTTTGTTAGGGTCATGGTCTCTGCTGATTGGTCCATAACAGGGCAGGGAGTCCTTAGTCATTGCAGTTGGTCCTGGTGTTGCCCACCTGCTTTTGCTGTTTTTCTGAGCTTGGACCTGAAATACAACTGAGGCCTACATATAATTTCCAGGGAGGAAAGATCAGGGGAGCAAATGTTACTCTGGGAGTGAGGTCCTTGTTTTCCCAATTTTTCCCTCAACCCAGCATTTGGGGGCTTCTTCCCTAGTGACCATCTGCACCTGGCTGTAAATTGCCTCTCCACCTCTGTTTTCTTACTGCACTTGCCAAGAGATTTTTTTAGTTTTTTACTATCCTGTCTCATTTTCACCTGAGAGACTTTAGAGGTGATAAGAGAGGAGGGTCTTTCTTCAGTAACTGCTTCCTGCTGACAAGGGTCATGGTTCCTGCCTGCATAAGGTATGGAAGTCCCCTTTTGTCTGATCTAAGAGAGACAAGTGAATGGTATCTGAGATTGAAACAGAGAGGCTGTTAGCTGATTCTTCCAAAGTAGGGATGTTCTGGAATCCCTGAAGAGTCATCATCTTGATATGGAATTGTTGTATCTAACATCTGACTCACCATCTAGTCCTGGCAACAACCAATCCAGTAAAATCAATGAATCTTATTTTGAAAGATGGTGATACAAGTGGGCTTCTTAACTGAGACATATACTGTGTTAATAAGCAATAAGGTAAATAAGGTCATAGGCATACACTTTATAGAAAGAGAAAGAACACAAAATTTAATGAACATAGGAAATTACAAACCAGTTTCTAAGTCTGCAACACAGTTGAGAAGACTTTCAAATGCAAGGGTTTTCCTGGAATAAAATTAAGCAATGACAATCTAATAGATCCTCTGTCTACAGTTTTTTGTTTGTTTGTTTCTTTGTTTGTTTGTAGTAGTATGTACTTTTTATTTTTGCTGTTTGGGTTTTTTTGTTTGTTTGTTTTTGTTTTTGTTTTTCAATTACAGTATTCCCACTTTCCCCCCATTGCTCTCCCCCACCCAGCCCACCCCCTCTCCCACAATCATACCACTCACCGTTGCACATCTCCATGAGTCATTTATACACATTCCTTGACTAAACCCTTTCCTTTCTTATCCCTCTTCTCTCCCTTCCCCTCCCCCTCCACCCTATTAACTGCTATTCTGCTCTTTGTCCTATTTAGTTCATTTGTTTGTATTGTTTTTTAGTTTCCTGTATTAGGTGATATCATATAGTATTTTTCTTTCTTTCCCTGGCTTATTTCACTTAACATAATTCTCTCTAGTTCCATCCATGTTGTTGCAAATGGCAGGAGTTCCTTCTTTCTTTCTGCTGCATAGTATTCCATTGTGTAAATGTACCACAGTTTTTTGATCCACTCATTTACAGATGGACATTTATGCTGTTTCCAGTACTTAGCTATTGTAAACAGTGCTGCTATGAACATAGGGGTGCATAAGTTCTTTTGAATTAGTGTTTTAGGATTTTGGGGGGTATAATCCTACCAGTGGAATATCTGGTTCAAAAGGCAGTTTCATTCTTAGTTTTTTAAGGTAATTCCATACTGTTTTCCATAGTGGCTGCACCCGTCTACATTCCCACCAACAGTGCAGTAGGGTTCCCATTTCTCCACATCCTCGCCAGCACTTGTTGTTTGTTGTTTCGTTGATGATGGATATTCTGACTGGTATAAAATGGTATCACATTGTGGATTTTATCTGCATCTCCCTGATGGCTAATGATGCTGAGCATTTTTCCATGTGTCTATGGACCTTCTGTATGTCCTCTTCAGAGATGTGTTTGTTAAGGTCCTTTGCCCATTTGTTAATTGGGTTCTTTGTTTTCTTGATGTTGAGTCATATAAGCTCTTTATATATTTTGGAGATCAGTCCCCTGTGTATGATGTCATTGGCAAATATGTTTTCCCATATGGTTGATTTCTTTTTCATCTTGGTGATGTTTTCTTTTGCTGAGCAGAAACTCTTCAGTTTGATGTAGTCCCATTTGTTTACTTTTTCCTTTATTTCTCTTGCTTTAGGAGATGTATCTGTGAAGATATTGTTACATGAGATATCTGAAATTTTCCTCCCTATGTTTTCATCTAGGACTTTTATGGTCTCATGGTTGATCCATCTTGAGTTTATTCTCATGTGTGGTGTAAGTTGGTGGTCTAGTTTCATTTTTTTGCAAGTCCCTGTCCAGTTCTCCCAGCACCATTTGTTAAAGAGGCTCTTCTCACTCCATTTTATGTTCCTTCCTCCTTTATCAAATATTAGTTGACCATAGAGGCCTGTGTTTATTTCTGGACTCTATTCTATTCCACTGATCTATATGTCTGTTCATATGCCAGTACCAGACTGTTTTGATCACAGTGGCTTTGTAGTATTGTTTGATGTCTGGTATTGAGATTCCTCCTGCTGTGTTCTTCTGTCTCAAGATTGCTTTTGCTATTCAGGGTCTTTTTTGGTTCCATATGAATTTTTGGAGTATTTGCTGTATGTCTCTGAAATATGTCATTGGTATTTTAATAGGGATTGCATTGAATCTGTAAATTGCTTTGCGTAGTATGGCCATTTTGATGATGTTGATTCTTCCCATCCAAAAACATGGTATTTGCTTTCATTTATTTGTATCTTCTTTAATTTCTTTCTTCAATGTTACATAATTTTCAGAGTACAGGTCTTTTATCTCTTTGATTAAGTTTATTCCTAGGTACTTTATTTTTCTTGTTGCTATAGTAAATGGTATTTACTTTTTTGTCTCTGTCTCTGATATTTTATTGTTGGTGTATAGAAATGCCTTCGATTTCTGTATATTTATTTTGTACCCTGCTATTTTGCCTAATTCACTTATTATATCGAGTAGTCTTTTATGGAGTTTGTAGGGTTTTCTAGGTATGCTATCATGTCTTCTGCATATAATGATAGTTTTACTTCTTCTTTCTCAACTTGGATGCCTTTTATTTCTTTTTCTTCTCTGATTGCTGTGGCTAGGACTTCCAACACTATGGATAGGAGTGAAGAGAGTGGACATCCTTGTCTAGTTCCGTTTTCAGGAAGAATGCTTTCAGTTTTTGTCCATTGAGTATGATGTTGGCTTCAGGCTTCTCATATATAGCCTTAATTATTTTAAGGTATGCTCCCTCTACACACAATTTCCTGAGTGTTTTCATCATAAATGGGTGTTGCACTTTATCAAATTTTTTTCTGCATCTATTGATATGATCATGTGATTTTTGTCTTTCATTCTGTTTAGGTGATGTATTATATTTATTGATTTGCAAATATTACACCATTCTTGCATCCCTGGGATGAATCCCACTTGATCGTGGTGTATGATCTTTTTGATGTAGTGCTAATTCTGGTTTGCCAATATTTTATTGAGGATTTTAGCGTCTATGTTCATCAGTGATATTGGCCTGTAATTTTCTTTCTTTTTTGTGTCTTGACCTGGTTTGGGGATTAAGGTAATACTGGCTTCATAGAAAGAGTTTGCGATTTTTCCTTCTTCAATTTTTTGAAATAGTCTGAGGAGGGTAGAAGTTAGTTCTTTTTTAAATGTTCTGTAAAATTCGCCTGTGAAGCCATCCGGTCCAGGGCTTTTGTGTGCAGGGATATTTTTGATTACTGTTTCAATTTCCTTCTTTGATATTGTTCTGTTGAGACTTTCCACTTCTTCTTGATTCAGTTTTGGAAGGTTATATGTTTCTAGAAATTTGTCCATTTCTTCTAGGTTGTCAAATTTCTTGCCATACAGTTGTTTGTAGTAATTTCTTACTATCATTTGTATTTCTGTGGTATCAGCTGTGACTTCTCCTCTTTCATTTCTGATTTTGTTTATTTGGATCTTCTCTCTTTTTTTCTTGATGAGCCTGGCTAGAGGCTTATTGATTTTGTTTATTTTTTTGAAGAACCAGCTCATAGTTTTGTTGATATTTTGAATTGTTTGTTTGGTTTCTATGTCATTTAATTCTGCTCTGATCTTGATGATTTCCTTCCTTCTTCTTGCCCTAGACTTTGTTTGTTGTTGTTGTTCTAGTTGTTGTAGGTTAAGGGTTAGATTTTTTATTTGAGATTCTTCTAGTCTTTTCAGATATGCCTGTATTGCTATGAACTTCTCTCTTAGGACTGCTTTGGCTGTGTGCCATAAATTTTGGGCTGTGGTGTGATCATTATTATGAGTTTCTAGAAATTTCTTGATTTCTCCTTTGATGTCATTGTTAATCCATTCATTATTTAATAATATGTTATTCATTCTCCATGAGTTTGGGTGTCTTTGATTTTTTTCCCTGGGGTTGATTTTTAGTTTCAAGGCATTGTGGTCTGAAATGATGCTTGATATGATTTCAATTTTTTTGAATTTGTTGAGGCTTGTTTTGTGTTTTATCATGTGGTCTATCTTTGAAAATGTTCCATGTGCATTTGAAAAGAATGTATATTTTGCTTATTTGGGGTGAAAAGTTATATATATATTAGTTAAGTCCATGTGGTTTAATGTGATGTTCAATGCCTCTATATCCTTGGTGTTTATTTGTTTCAAAGATCTGTCTGTTGTTGATAATGGAGGGTTGAAGTCCCCTACTATGAGTGTGTTGTTGTTAATATCCTCCTTGTGGTCTTATAGTATTTGTTTTATGTATTTGGGTGCTCGTATTTTGGGTGCATATATGTTTATCAGTGTTATATTTTCTTGATGGATTATTTTTTTAAGTATTATGACATGCCCTTCTTTGTCTCTTTTTATTGCCCTTGCTTTGAAATACGTTTTCTCTGATATGAGGGCTTCTACCCCAGCTTTTTTTTTAGGTTTGTTTGCTTGGAATATTTTTTTTATATCCCTTTACTTTCAGTCTATGTAAACCTTTTTGTTTAAGTGTGTTTCTTGTAAACAGCAAATATGTGGGTCTTGTTTGCTTATCCATTCCGTTACCCTATGACTTTTAATTGGAGTTTTTAATCCATTTTTGTATAAGGTTATTATTGACATGTATTTATTCATTTCCCTTTGTACCTGTGCTCCTCTCCTTTTTTTTTTTTCCTTTTTTTTCTTAAAATATTCCCTTCAGCATCTCTTGCAATGCTGGTTTGGTGGAGATGTATTCTTTTAGTCTTCCTTTGTCTGAGAAACTTCTTATTTCACCTTCCATTTTGAATAAGAGCCTTGCTGAGTAGAGTATTCTTGGTTGTAGGCCTTTGTTTTTCATTGCTTGAAATATTTTTGACCATTCCCTTCTGGCTTGTAGTGTTTCTGTTGAGAAATCGGTTGATAGCTTTATCGGAGCTCCCTTGTATGTTATTTGCTGTTTTTCTCTTGCTGCTTTTAGGATTTTCTCTTTGTCTTGGAACGTTGCCATTTTAATTATGATATGCCTCAGAGTCGGTTTTTTTGGGTTCCTCCTCATTGGAACTCTCTGTGCTTCCTGGACTTGTATAACTTTTTCTCTCATCAGGTTGGGAAAATTTTCTGGCACTCTTTCTCCTATCAGCTTTTTTATTCCTTGTTCTTCTGATCCCTCTTTAATTCCAATGATTCTGATATTGCTTTTTCTTATGCTATCCTGTAATTCCCTTACTTCTTCTTCATAATTTTTCAATCTTTTTTTGTTTTGTTGTATTGTCTTGTCTACAGTTTAAATGTCTCCGGTGGTGTCATTTGGTGCTCAGGTAAATTCTCCATGGTTTAAACTGTATCAGTAGTTCTCAATAATTTCAAGTCAAAGAATGGGAAATAGTTAAAACATTTACTTAGAAAAAAACTAGAAAAATTAATATTTAATTAGTTTGTGGGTGACAACTGGGCATTTTGATTTCCATTGAAACATAATTTCTCTCACTAAAATTGCACCCTTTTTTTATCACAGAGACTGAATTAAGTCTAATTTCAGTTGGCCTATTTGCATAAACACAGGAATAGCAAGTGGTCATATAGGTTTTTCAAATTTGCTTTGCTGGAATTTTACAAAGAATCCTCAGATTGAGCTTTAGGCAGCCCCTCAGGGTACAGAAGCCAAGTCACACAGTTGCGATCTGTCTTTGCTGCAATACCTTCAGATCCCCCAAATGTCTTCAGGTTCTTTCCTTGCCATCTTTCAGGAAAGCAAACTTCATTTTTTACCTGGAAAGAAAGTCATGAACCACATGACCAAGTAAGGTATCAGACCATTTCTCCAAGGGGCTCTTCTTGGCTTTGAAAGTTGATATTAATTCCTTACGGGTTTCCGGTTACATCCAGAGTCCAGGCATGGCTGTTTCTATCATGACATTCCAGATAAAGACTTGGTTAATAAAACCACAATAGAAAACTGGTCTTTTTATAAATAGAAAAGATTCTTATTGAATTTATGCAAACAAACATATTTGTATGAAAATAATACTCATTAAGAGCTGCCAAATTTTGGAGGGATTGGTTAGGTAAGAAATATATAAATGCTTCAATATTGCTTATGAGGGCATAATTTATCAAATTGCTCTGGAAAAAATACAAGTTTTCTTATATCTGGAAAACAAAGCAATTTAAAATTTGCAATATTTTGAACAAAATCTTAAGAATAATAATTATCTTTAATACACTCAATATCATATAACCAAATTTTGTTTGCCTTGATTATTTGATAATGTTTCCATGGATCTAGTTATTCCTTAGGGTTCTGTAAATCTTCATCTACTTCAAAGATATGATCTACTTAGATACCTGTAATTTAGTGTATGTCAGAGTTTGTTTCATGAACTTTTCCAAAGATGTAATATATTTGCAGATGCATCAGAGTAAAACAATGACTGTTTATAAGTGACAAAATTTAAAATGACATAGTTACAGACCTGATTATAGAGCACTTAATAAACAACTTTGCTTCTTTGTAAGATATAACATTCCAAGATAACAGTTTCTTGGTATGTAATAATTACTCTAAAATGACATAAAAGAAGAATACAAAGACCATGTTTTTAGATTTAACAACAATTTCAATATGTAAAGAACAAATAATATGTAAGATTTTAAAATGCTGTACATGATTCGTTGGAAGTGTGGCTTGAACATTGGAAACAATTAATAAACTCCCAAGGTGTAAACCACAAACACCTGGAGTACCAGTGTTTTATGTCCATATAGGGAACCACCACTCTTTCTTGGTATGGTGTTACTGACAGGATACCTGCTACCCCTGGGAGTTCCTTGTTTGAACTTGATTTTAAATTTTTTTCAAGTTTCTTCCTTGGGCAGGCTAAAATATTTAGAACATCCATTTTAATAAAAATACATGTATAAAAATAGAATGTAGTCATTATTGTTATTCTGTTTGGCAAAACTTCCCAAGTAATTTCAAGCATATTAAACAGTCCTAATAAGTTCAAAAACTTATCTTTTATAAGCAGAGAGAATAAATCCATGAGGTAGTACATGGGCTGATTGGAATAACTCAAAGTAATTTCTGAGTTCTTAAAATTTAAACTTTGGGAAGGTTGTCAAACAAATTTAAACAAAATATTATAACATAAACTTTTTGTGAAACAACACATTTTTATGGTAATAACTGTAAAAATATTAATTAAAATTAAAACTGGTTTTAATATCTAATATTTTTCCAGACCACAGGATCCTGCATAATTTATATAAGTATTTAATTAGGACATTCTTGAGGAGCACAGGCACAGAAGTGCCCTTGCTCACTCCCCAACCCTCCCCTTGGGTTGCGTGGGTGTGTATAGGGAAGTGCCCTCATTCATTGGCCCAGGTGCGCAGGGCGCACGTCCAGGAGCCCCTCGGACAAACTCCAACAGACATAAGATCAGCGCCCCAACGGGCACAGGGAGGGCCCATTGGACACGCGGAAGACCGTGTGCAGACACCCCTGGCCAGCTCCAGTGGGCGCCAGGCTGGAGCGCAGACCACTTGCTCAGGCTCTGCTCATGCCCACCCAGGCAGGTGAGGAAATGACAGGCAGCTGCAGCGTGGGAACAGCGGGCGGCAGCAACTCACAGATGCTCACTTTGACCGTGCACAAGTGTCCAGGGCCCTGCCTTAAGAGGAGAGAGACCAACTCCTGAAGCACGGCTCGGCAAGACTGAGGCTAGCTCTCAGGCCACATTGCATGCACACAGGTGCCCAAGCACAAGAGCACCTCAGTCCAGCTTCAATAGTTGCCAATTGCTTACTTCCACTGTGCACGACAGGAGCCCAGCCCTGGGAGGCAAGAGACCAACTCCCAGAGCATGGCTCAGCAGGCCTGAGGCGGGCTCTTGGGTCGCCCTGCGCGCGCATGGGGCACGCGTGTAAAGGCACCTTGGCTAGCTCCAACAGGCGCCAAAGGAACGCGCTGTGCTGCCCACCCTGGGTGCACACCACTGCTGCAAGGAATAGGAACCTCTGACCCCCCTCATTAGACCAGCTGTGGACACAGAAAAAGAAGACAACACACAAAGGCTGAACTGAGTAAAAACATTCCTTTTTTTTCTTTTTCTTTTTCTTCCTTAAAGGAGAAGGATAGAAAGGAAAAGGGGAAAAAAAACTATATCTCTAATTTGTCTCATACAATCTCTCCTTCTCATCCTTCCTCTTTAATTTTTGTTTATTTGTTTGTGTGTCTAGTTTAGCATCCCTTTCACTCAAAATAAATAGAATATGACTATTATATAAATCCAATACTATACAATCCCACTTTCCTACTATATTCTGCATTCTTCCCTCCTTTTCTTCTATAGTTAGTAACATACAATGTAAATATTACCTACTGTCTTGCACAGTCTCAACTATTATTAATCTATCATCCCCTCTCTCAAAAATCATATTTTTCCTCCCTAAAAACAACTCTTATCTATTCTTCCTATAGTATAAAAGCTCTAATCGCTCTACATTTATATTAATATTGGCTCGTTGGCTGACAATAGTGGAATAGAGGGTGGGGGTTATTTTTGAGGGTGCAGGTCTCCTGCCTGGGCTGTGTGTTTATGTTTTTAACAGCATCTCCACAAAAGAACTCAAGACAAAGTGGATAGAGTAACTTTCAATCAACTAGCCAGAAGGCAGATCCTACCAAAGAGCATCTGAAATATAACCAGACAGCATAAACAAATGACATAAAGGGTACCCCAAAAACATCACGCTCAGGAGATCAAAGAGACTGCACTATTGAAACCCACAGATCTCCTATAAAGAATCTCATACCACAAAGGTTGGAAGTCAAAGCAGACAACCCCCCCCCCAATAAAAACAAACAAGAAGAATCAAACATGGTATTGCGCAGAAACAACCTCTCAATGAAAAGAAAAGAAGAATCCCCAAAAGAGAGGTAGATGGAATAGACATAGCCCAAATGTCAGACATGAAATTCAAAACAATGGTGGTGAAGAAGCTCAATATACTCGACAACCTCAAAAACAACTATGACAACCTCCAAGGAAGTTACCAACAGCTCCAAGAAAATTACAGGGAACTTGCAGAGAACTAAACCAGCATTAAAAAAAGACATAGAAACTATTAACAAGAACCAGGAAGAAATGAAGAATTCAATCTCTGAACTGAAAAACACAGTAGAATCAGTCAAAAGCAGACTAAATGAAGCAGAGATCAGATTAGTGAGTTAAAAGATTTAAAAAGTATGAAGAAGAGGTAAGGGAATTATAGGATATCATAAGAAAAAACAACATCAGAGTCATTGGAATTAAAGAGGGTTCAGAAGAACAAGAGTGACAGAAAATTTTCCCAACCTGATGAGAGAAAAAGTTATACAAGTCCAGGAAGCACAGAGAGTTCCAATGAGGAGGAACCCAAAAAAACCCACTCCAAGGCACATCATAATTAAAATGGCAACATTCCAAGACAAAGAGAAAATCCTAAAAGCAGCAAGAGAAAAGCAGCAAATAACATACAAGGGAACTCTGATAAGGCTATCAACCGATTTCTCAACAGAAACACTACAAGCCAGAAGGGAATGGCCAAAAATATTTCAAGCAATGAAAAACAAAGGCCTACAACCAAGAATACTCTACCCAGCAAGGCTCTCATTCAAAATGGAAAGTGAAATAAGGAGTTTCTCAGACAAAGGAAGACTAAAAGAATACATCTCCACCAAACCATCATTGCAAGTGATGCTAAAGGGAATGTTCTAAGAAAAAAAAAAAAAGAGAAAAAGAAAAAAAAAAAAAAAAGAGGAGAGGAACAGCGGTACAAAGGGAAATGAATAAATACCTGTTAATAATAACCTTAAATGTAAATGGATTAAATGCTCCAATTAAAAGACATAGGGTAACGGAATGGATAAGAAAACAGGACCCACATTTTTGCTGTCTACAAGAAACACACTTCAAAACAAAAGATTTACATAGACTGTAAGTAAAGAGATATAAAAAAATATTCCAAGCAAATGGACCTGAAAAAAAAGCTGGGGTAGCAGTTCTCATTTCAGACAAAACGTATTTCAAAGCAAGGGCAATAAAAAGAGACAAAGAAGAATATTTCATAACACTTAGAGGAACAATCCCTCAAGAAGATTAACACTGATAAATATATATGCACCCAAAATACGAGCAGCCAAATACATAAAGCAAATACTAGAAGACAACAAGAAGGATATTAACAACAACACACTCATAGTAGGGGACTTCAACACTCCATTATCCAGTTTCAGATATCCTACGTAACAATATCTTCATGGATACATCTCCTAAGACAAGAGAAATAAAGGAAAAAATAAACAAATGGGACTACATCAAACGAAAGTGTTTCTGCTCAGCAAAAGAAAACATCAGCAAGATGAAAAGGAAATCAACCATATGGGAAAACATATTTGCCAATGATCACAGACAGGGGACTGATCTCCAAAATATATAAAGAGCTTATACGACTCAACATCAAGAAAACAAACAACCCAATTAGCAAATGGGCAAAGAACCTGAACAAACACTTCTTTGAAGAGGACATACAGAAGGTCCATAAACACATGGAAAAATGCTCAACATCATTAGCCATCAGAGAGCTGCAAATAAAAACCACAATGAGATACCACTTTACACCAGTCAGAATGGCCATCATTAACAAATCAACAAACAGCAAGTGCTGGCGAGGATGTGGAGAAATGGGAATCCTACTGCACTGTTGGTGGGAATGCAGACTGGTGCAGCCACTATGAAAAACAGTATGGAATTATCTCAAAAAACTAAAAATGGAATTGCCTTTTGAACCAGCGATTCCACCGCTAGGATTATACTAAAAAAATCCTAAAACACTAATTCAAAAGAATTTATGCACCCCTATGTTCATAGCAGTACTGTTCACAATAGCTCAGTGCTGGAAACAGCCTAAGTGCCCATGTGTAGATGAGTGGATCAAAAATAGTGGTACATTTACACAATGGAATACTATGTTGCAGAGAGAAAGAAGGAACTCTTGCCATTGCAACAACATGGATGGAACTAGAGAGAATTATGTTTAGTGAAATAAGCCAGGCAACGAAAGAAAAAATACCACACGATATCACCTAATATGGGAAACTAAAAAACAATACAAACAAATGAACTAAATAGGACAAAGTGTAGAATAGCAGTCAATAGGGGGAAGGGGGGGAGGGAGAGAAGGGGGATAAGTAAGGGAAGGGTTTAGTCAAGGAGCATGTATAAATGACTCATGGACATGGACAACGGAGAGGGATATGATTGTGGGAGAAGGGGTGGGCTGGGTGGGTGAGAGCAATGGGGGAAAAATGGGACAAGTGTAATTGAAAAACAAAAAAATAAAATAAAAATAATTAAAAATAAAGAAATGAAAATAAAATAAAATAAAACAAAAACCTGCCAGATACAAAGATAAAACATAAGGAGAACTGGGGCAAGGTGTAGTCTGAAATACATAGAGAAGGATTAGTATAGCTATTACATAGATAGTCTGATGAAACAGTAAGAAATTGGTAAACTAATTTTTAAAAGCCAGGAGAAAATAAAAACAGACAATTTAAATATAAAATGAAATGCAGATGACCAGTAAATATATAAAAGCCTTAGTGAGATATAATTTACAGCCTCAAATCAGCATAGATTAAAAAGAATATTTATGTTAACAAGGACTATGGATAGACATTCTTGCCTGTAAACTGCTGCTGGGAATAGTGTTACAATCTACACAGAGAGAATGAGCAGGAATTCAAAACATACCCCCTGATTCCAGCAATTCCAACTTCAGGAACCTGTTCTACAGAAACAATTGCACTGTGTCACCGCCATGTATTCAGGTACCCCTGATGGCACATTTTAATTTTATTAAAAAAGAAAAAGACAATTTTAAATATTCATTGGCATGGGATAAGAAAATTACATAACCTCTGTTCTATAAAATATAGAAAAAAGCATGTAATTTATAGAGTTATATTTACTAACATGGATATTTATTCATAATGACTATTAAGTAAAAAATCTGACCAAAGAATAGTGTGCATAATATAATGAATAATAAGGTGTGTGGGGTCTGACTGTCTGGAAAAGTATGACCCAAAATATTATCAATGTTTAAATTATGTTATACATATATTGACATAAGAAAATATTTATGTAATATAAAATAAGACAAATTGCCCTGACTAGTGTGACTCAGTGGTTTGGATACTGTCCCAAGAACCAAAAGCTCACTGATTAGATTCCCAGTCAGGGCACGTGCCTTGGTTGAGAGCCAGGTCTTCTGGGTGTGCGAGAGACAACTGATCAAAGTTTCTCTCACACATTGATGTTTCTCTCCCTCTCTTCTTCTCTCTCAAAAAATGAATAAAATATTTTAAAAATTAAAATAAAATGAGACAAATTGGATATAGAATATGATCCCTAGCCACCTTTCCACCCAAAATCTGTATACATAGGCATGGGGAAAATAGGTTTACAGTTGTGTGTATAGAAAATACAAGCAGGTCATGATAATTACAATAGCTTTATTAACTCAAAAGAATGTCATAATGGCAAAGGTATAATTTTGTAAGTGCTCAAATTGCTGACCTTCATTATTTACACATTTCTTATAGAGTCTACTTGCCATACTTTGTGTTTCACCTCCTCACAATTTTAGAACTAATTTTGCCCACCCCTGTACAATATGGATTTTAAAATTGGAAAAAAAAAATCACTAAAATATTAACTTCAATTTTGTCTGGTGGCATGATTTAGAAAACATGTTATTTTCTCCTTTTAAATTTGTCTCTAATTTTTCAGTTTTCCAAAGTGGGCATGTGCCAATTATATAACCTGAGGAAAATATTAAAACAAAGGGAGAGGGCAAGAGTAGAGGGTAGGGCTGGGGTGTCCTTCCTGGCATCAGTGCATGAGTCCATCTCCCAGTGTAGAATCATGGGCCTGGAAATCATGAGCAGGAGTACCCAAGTTAAGAGGGCAGTTGCATTGCTTTAGCCTGTATTATGATGGCATATACCTGGTGGCTTGTGCCAGGAAGACATATGACCAGAGGATTGACCCATACTTTCAGTCTTTTGCCAGAGAAGCCAAAGAAGTCATAGAAAATTCCTGAGGTATTGTTCATAGCAATTCAATTCTGAGAGGCCCAGCTCTTCAGAGACATGAGCATTCAGGGTAAAATCTTTCAGCTAATGACAACTTTTGCATTTTAATCCATCCTCAAATATTATTTTCTGTGCCACATTATACAACCGTATATTAAAATTACTTACTGGAATGTTCTGGACACAGGCTTTGCTGATATTGTGAGGTTTTGCTAAAGTAACTAACGTTTCTCCCTCAACCACCCTTGAAGGTCCACCTTCCAGCTTGGGTGATGTGATCTGTGGACAGAGATCTGCCTGAGTGGAGGCTATCTGCAGGCCTGCCCCCAACTTTGTGCCTGTCTCCTCTCCCTGAACAATATGCCTGACCTTACCCGACCAAGAGAAAGGAAACCAGGGTCTTATATTTTTCTGGAAGTCCTGGAAGAATACTGGTGTTGGTTAAATTAAGGCCATTCAACCTTGCCAGAGGTAAACAAATAAGTAATGGAGAGATAATGATAAATGTGAGGGAAGTGCTCCTCACTGTTCCTATCATATACATTTTTCCATCTCATTTCAATGAGGGCTGGGAATTCTTGTGGTATTATAATAGCGTCCCCCAGACACCCTGAATTCCTTAATGACAAGGACCATTGTTGTAACACAGTACCTAGCACAGAATTTTATTCCTCCTTTGAGCTTTAAAAATGTCCATTGAGTAAATGAATGAATTTGTACATAGATACATAAAGAAATAAATAGAAGTGTTTTTAGACCTGAGGATCACCACGTAAATCAATTATCACTGTTCATGTTGTTATTACTGGCAAACCTCACTAGATTTTTACCTGGCTTCCTTTTGCTTGAGCAAAATATGAATAATTTCTGGAAACAAAATGACTCAGTATCTTCCCAGCCTTAGTGACAGGCATGTTCTCAGTCTAGAAACTGCACTCTGCTCCCTGGAATTATATTGCAGTCAATGGTTTTCTCCAGAGCTGGTTTACTGACCTGTCCTTTGCTTGAGATGTAGCTAAACTAATTGCTTGTAATTACTGGCATTAAAATCCCTGCTGGCCATGATCTTTATGGGTCATGATGGTCATGATAACACTAGGAGTGGGCATGTGTATGCATTCTATCAGAAAGTGAAGCCAACAAATGGTTAAGTCACTCACAGCCACCTGCTTTCAGCTTTCCTGGACTGAATTAATTTCCCAGTGCAGAAATCTATTGGTCCTGAGCCCTCTGCAGGGGTATCTAGGCCAACTCAGTGAACCAGTTAGAGCAAGGAGCCAGGAACTAGCACCAGAGAGTCTAGCCTTGGATAATGAAAAGAGGGAGAAAAGGGGAGAGCCTGGATTGTTCCTAGACTCTTGGGCAGAGTCGTCGGCAGCCGTCCGTCTCAAGAGATGATGGTGTAGCTTCTTAAGAGTCTATCTGCACCACCGAGAATGCTTATGCAGTCCGACTCGGGAGTGACACGGTATCTGTCTCCTCCCGTGTTGAATCGACATCTTGCGATGACGCTGGGGTGTCCTCTCCAGTGAAGCTGAAGCTACAGAGCCTGGGCAGGGTGATATGGAGGGTCTGCTGTTGCCCATGCAGCAGACCCCCCCTCTCTTCGCAGCTGAAGGGCCCAAGGGAAAGACGGAGTCAATACAGCTTGGTTTCAGGTGCGCCGCAGGAGTTGCCGGTGTTGACTACGTCAAACCGCCTTAGGGACTCCGGCTCTGGATTTTCTGTCAGGGTTTACTCCCTTAGCCTTTCCCCTGAAGAGGTATGCCGCAAGGCAGCGGAGGTTTTTTGGAGTCAGAGTTTTCCTTCTCTGATGTGCCCTGACTGGAAGATCGAACCAGTGACACTTAGCTCGCAGGCCGACGCTCAATCCACTGAGCCAAACCAGCCAGGACTTCTTGGGCAGAGTAGCAAGTGATAAATAGGTGGTGATCATTGAGAGAAGAATAAACCCCAAGATTTTTTCACAGTCCCAATAAGGACACAACTATGCCAAAGAAGGTCATTATCATGTCAATGTTTAAAGTGGAAAATCTGGAGAAGGGAGCACTAGAGACACCCATTATTGTAGAGGTGCTCAGTGCTTCTAAGGGCATTGCAGATCCTTCTGGATCAAAGCATTCAATATGTCTATAATAGAGGGTTTTTTAAAAAATTCCTTTAATGTAGCATATTAAGATGAACATGGCATAAGAAAGTACACCAAGACAAAAATATCTATATTGTATGACACATGACTGCATGGCATTATTCCAGTTTTATTTATTACTCTCACCAAATAAATAGAAAAAACAACCAATGGAAATATTTCAGGGCGGTAAAAGCCGAAGTTCTGGAGGGGCAGTGGTAGCGTAAGCGCCTGCAAGCGATGCCAAGTTCCGCACTGAGCTCACCTCTCTTTCCCTCAGGCTTCTCCCTCATGCCTGGTCACCTAGTCGCCTACCGTGGGCATCTCCTGCCGCAAGTTTTCAGAGTGACTGCTGAAAAGAAGCTGTCGCCAACCTGCCTCATGACCAAGCGAGAGTGCCTGTCACACTATGTCATCCCCTGCGCTGCCCCTTGTCCCCAGTGATGGGCGCTCTTCTCGTTGGAAGCACACCCCCTAGATCCATGAATGGAAATCTGCTCCGCAAGACCCGTTTGGACCCTGCCCCTTCTCATGATGCTCAGAAGACCTGATTATGGCAACATGGGCAAACCCTTTAAATTGCTGGCTATTTTCAAGTTGAAATTCAAAGATTGATGTCTACCTCTATGAGGTAGATGGTGAACCAGACAAGAGTCCTAGGAGAGTAAATAGACAGGTGTTTGACTCAACGGTTCAACCTTTTAAAGTAACTATATTTGGGGACTGTAGACCAGTTTATGATGGAAGAAGAAGCCTTTACACTTCCTGTGGCAACTACTGGGGTAGATTTAGATGTAACTTTACCTGGAGAAGGTGGAAAAGATCAACCTTTCAAGGTGTCAATTAAGTTTGACTCTTGGGTGAGTTGGCACCTACTACATGATAGACAGGACAGACCTTGCCTGAGCCACTGGAATTAGACAAGCCAATCAGCACTAATCCTGTCCATGCTGTCGATGTGGTACTGACATCTGCCCTCCATGAAATACATCTGTGGGGGAATTCCTTTTTCTCTGCTGCAGAAGGATATGACCACCCTCTGGGAGGGGGCAGGGAAGTATGGTTTGGATTCCATCAATCTGTTTGGCCTGCCATGTGGAAAAGATGCTTAATATTGATGAAAGAGATCTCTGGCAGAAGTGTGGAGAATAGAGAGAAGAGAAAAAACTAATCTTGAGAAGGCGGTTAGGTTTTTTCAATTCAATCACTAGTTCAGGTTTCAGTCTACATGTTACTTCCTTGAGAAGCAGTATTTGACACCCTTCATCACCCAAGTCTCAGTTATGCATTTCTCTTATTTATTCCCATAGAACAGCGTACTTGCCCTGTAATGGCATGTGTCACCCTGAATGATAAGTTTTATTGTTCTGTGTCTCCTATTAGAATGAAAGCTTTATGAAGCTGATCTTCTTCACCAATTCCTAGCACAACTCTTGGTCATATTATGCAAAGAATAAATAAAACCAAGAACATGGAGAAAGAGCATCCAAATCAGCCTGGAGAATTAGAAAAATATTTGTAGAAGTAAGTGATGTCTTAGCTGAGCTCTAATAAATATGATGAGATCAATAGTTTGGATTGAAAAGGGGATAAACAGAAATAAATAATTTCTGAGAGGTCTCTAAAATGCAAAATTTTATTAAAAGACATAAGAGAAATACTAAGTGAATGAAATACATTAGGATTATTGAGAAGACTCAATTTGATAAAATGTTAGTTCTCCCAAAATCAATCTGTAAATGCAATTTTAAGTAAAATCCCAATGGAGATTTATTGATGTCAGTATGAAGATTTATATGAAAAAATTAATGACCAAGAAAAGCCAGTATATTTTTTTACTTTTGTAACCAGTTTAATGTAAGGTAAACTGATCGATATGATAGGCACATATCCCTATTCATCTGTCCTTGATGATATTAAAAGCATTTGTGAGAATCTGTTATACTTGTGAAAAATATGATCAAGATTGTATTAAAAGCCCGTATATTTTTTAAAAAGAATAAAGAGGGAGAAATTGCCCTCCTAATTTTAAAACAATAATAATTATTAGATACTTCTTTTACGTGAAGGGACAGACAAATGAATGAAGCAGAATACAGAGCCTAAAAAATAAACCACATTTGTAGTGTTAAGGTGGCATTTCAAATTGCTAATGAAAGTGTAGAGTACTTAATTGTGTTTATAGTGTTGTTAATTGAATTAAAAAATAATTAGACTCATCTCACATTATACCCCAAATTTATTTCTAGGTGGATTACAAATCCTAAAGTTGAAAGGCAGAACTTTGAAATTCTTTTAGGGAAAATAAGTCTATCTCTAACATTGAACAAAATATAAAATTATAAATCATAAAAGAAAATACTGATAAACTTGGCTATATTAAAATGGAAAACTTGTGTATCATTAATGACACAATAAAATTAAAAGGCCAGGAGAATATTTTCATAAGGACAGATCAGTAGAAAAGGACTTCCCAAAAGGCGAAACCCAAAGGGCTAATAAACACAAGAAAATAAAATGATCAGATCCACTAGTAATCAGGAAAATGCAAATGAAATTAATAGGTTATCATTTCATACCCATCAGATTTGTAAAAATTAAAAAGTTATATTAAATGTTGGTGAGAATAAAATAAAAGGAACTCTCATTTAAAAAAAAAAGGAAGAAAGAAAAGGAAAGAAAGAAAGACAGAGAAGAAAAGAATATTTTAAATAACCAAGCATTCACTTCTCTCCTTTCTCCCCCTCCCATCTCCCCACTGTGGTAGAAGCCATAACCCAGATACCTCTTCTGTTGTGAGGCTTAGAGGATTTCTGAGGCAGGGACAGGAGAGCACTAATCAGGTGATCTCTCAAAGTGATCACCTGCAAAGAGCAGTTATTTGTAGAGCTTCCAATTCAATCACCATCCAGCACAATCACTTGCTCTACATGGTGATATTGTTTTTATGAGGTATATTAAACCAAGTATCATTAAGTTGTTCCCATCCAAGGGCTTCCTTCCCCCTGACCCCACTTGTATGACAGCAGAAGAGATGTGAGAATGCATCCCACCAGAATCAGGATGTGGCTTTGGACACAGATTTAACCTCAAGCTGTTAAATCTCCCAAGTTTCTGCTCCTCAGCTGTAGAATGAGAATGGCAATGTAGTTACAGTTCAAGGAGCTAACAGTTGCAGATCCCTTAGCATGGTGCTTTCACTATTACTATTGTTCTTAGACTGTCATTCCTTGAATAGGGTAGTATTCAAAGTGACTAAATTAAATTTGTTTATTGACAATAAATATTTTGAAGGAAATAAAAACCTACTATAAAATTTTCTTAGCCAGGTGGATTAGAGTCCAAAAATAGAGAATAGTTTTCAGAGAGGGAAAATATTAGAAATAATGTGAGGGGAGTGCCATATATGAATAGATTGAGCTGTAGAACATTTTTTTCTAGGGTTAATCACTGCATCTCAAGGCCATGTATACATAACAATTCTGGGGTAATAGAAGCTTTACTACAAGACCAGTAAGGGGATTCAGATAGGACTACTAAGAATATTAAGGAAAGGAGTAGATTGAATTTTATTATCAGTGAATTAGAACACTACTCCTGAGAGGTGACTAATGATAAAACTACTTTGTCTTTTAAAAATAAAAAAATATATATCTTGAATTCATATATACACATCAAAACACATGAGAGTACAAAGATCTTTAAGCTGTGTGATGGGACTTAACATGGAAGAAATCCATACACTGTTCCTTTGCCAACCACAGGTCCAGAAGATATCAACTCATTCTTGGCAGTGACACTGATAATGTGATACCAGGGACAAGAGGGTCATACCCCACTCCTCAATGGACTTCTTGAATGACAGATTGGAATAATTGGCAGCCTTTCCAGTGGACAGGAGTATGGGAAGCATACATTTTTTTCCCCTGTGTAGTCTCATTTGATTGTAGTTTATCCCATTTTAAACCTATGAGAGAAACTGAATGAGGCCTTCAAGAAATTGGGTGGTTGACCCAGAACAGAGGAAGTCAATAGTGGAAGTTGGTTCCAGTTTCCTTCTCACAATCTCCTGGTCTGGCGGTTGCAGCACACTGTTAGTGGACTTGAAATGACTAGGGGAGTGTGAGTGATGTCACATTAATTGGCATAGTAAAAGCATAGCTGACTAAAGTCAGGATGGCTGAGATGACTTAAAGATTGGGGAGAGGGAGAAGAAAAGAAGAAAGTGCCAAGAAGTTAACATCCTCATTTTACAAAGTATAGTGTCAAGGGAGTCTGTTGAAAGAAAATGGAGCTGGAAGTAAAAAAATTGAGTGTGTTATTTAAAGTTAAAATATTACCAATATGTAGTGTACAGATATGATGTTAAATATGGCCGGAGACGGTGAGGTAATTCCAATAAGCAGGATGAATAGCCAGTACGCACGGAGGACTATGGCTCGCTCAGACCAACAGCGGAGAGTGGGAAGCCTCATCCTCCTTTTATTGGATTTTACAGATATGCTAATTAACAGGGAGGGTTCACGAAAGAGCTCACAGGCAGATCCTGGGAATGTTTACAAAATACTTGAAACTTACAACAGAGGAAGCTTAAAAGATTAACTAAAGAGAAGGCTTCCTGACCAACAAGTCTATATAGCATTCCTAGACAGAAAGATAGGAAAACAGAAATCTAATCACTTACTCTTTTAAGGCTAAGGAACGGATTCACTGTTCAGAAAGCAATTAAGGTTAAACACCATTTGTCAGAAAGCAATTAAGGTTAAACACCATTTGTACTTAATTTTGTCTGATTTCCTTATCAACATCAGGGAAGATGGAGTACTCAGCAAGATTCTGTTTAAGTCACAGGATGTCTTTAAGATCCTGAGTCCTGAGCAGTCAGAGACTGTCAGCAGCAGCAAGTCTAGCTCGCTGCTTGGATCATTAAACACCTGGACCAAGAGGCATGTAAACATACCTCAAATCAGAAGTCTTGATTTCCAGCATCACCAATAGAAGTGGTAGAAACAATAATATAATTCTTAAACATTTCAAAGGGCAGAAAAGTGAAGAGATTAATTGTAAGTCAGCCAAATCCTCTACATCTCCAGCAGAATGTGGATTGATGGGTGGATAAAGTATATTGGTAGTGACCCATAGCAATGAAGCACATTATTTGGAGTTATGGAGGCATCCCACAGAGCAATTACCAACAGAGAGAGTGCAAATTTTCTGTAGTATAATTCTGGGCTATGAAGGCATATGAGAAGAAACACACTTTGTATTATAAGTCTATCTTAATATTTAATTTGTTAACTATAAATGTGCATTACTTTAAAAAATGACAGAGAACCAACTTGCTGTTTTGTACAGAAATATTTCCTATTTTTTCATAAAGAACATTTTAAGGAAAAGACCTTACAGAAATTATAAATAATATGCTTGTCATTTCTGACTGCCAAGAACACCAATGCTCACACTTTTTAGTTTTAAAATATAGGTTTTATTATTATTTAGGTATAACAAGGCCAATAGATCAGGATATGACAGCCACTGAAGGGATAATTTGTTACAGTTCTCAGAGGAGGGGGCTCTCCCTACAGGGCCACATGGGGAAGCCCCAGGGTGGGTCAGAGTCAGGGAAGGATGGAAAAACATGGACAAGAGTCTTTCTTGTGGTTTCCATGGGAAGGGGATTTAAAGACAGGGTGAACAGATTTAGGATTGGCTAGGTTGAATAACTTCAGCAGGCTCTGGAGCATAGCGGCTGCCCATAGATTTCTGGTACCTGGCCCTGGGTGATTAGGGCAGGTGGATTGTGTCTCAGAGTGTAAGAGTGAAATAAAGTAAGTGGCTGGTGGTGTGGGCTCTGGATTTTACATTTGCATCATATTTCATTGGTTTGCATTTGACACGCATGTGCAAAGGTAAGATGTTTACTATTGTATCTCTAGGAATTGGCTTACTCTGGGAAGGGCAATGCTTCCGGAGTCAGAAAAGCCCTAAGATGTCAAAGCACCAGAATAAAGAAAATAAAGAAATGATTAACACATCTTTAAAAATAGCACTTTTTTTTAATGTCTAAAAGAAATATCAGTTTCCATTTCATGTATCACTAAAATAATATTTTAAAGAAATTACCAATTGTTCGATATTGCCACATGGGGTAGTGGCTAACAAAGGCCATTATCCTATTAACTGGCATTGATAAGTGGTGTTAAAATCTTCTGTTGACTTCCAGCTAAGATGGAGTCCAAGATAGACATGCTGTGTCTCCCTCCACAACTAAGAAGAAATACAACTACCTCAAAACTGGAGACAACCAGAAGTTCCAGAAAATTGAGCTGCATGGAAGTCCAACAAACAAAGATATAAAAAAAGAAATACTCATCCAGACAAGTAGGAGGGGTGGAGCCAGGGAGGAGAGGATGCAATGTGTTGGTGGCAGCAGCAGTGGCAGTGGCAGGCCAGTGGAAAACACAATCACACATTTTAAAAAGTAGGGAGGGACACCTGGGAAGTGCTCTGAGCATCAGACCAGACCACACAGCTCACAGTTCCAGCGTCAGGGAAAATAAAGCCTGATTACTTCTGACTGTGAAAACAAGTGGGGGGTGGGGAGGAGAAAGAAACTACCAGTCTCTCAGTAGAATCCACTTGTTTAAAGGGCCCCCATGGTCCTAGAACATCTGCAGACCCACCCACTCTGGGAACAGTGGCCAGGGCAACAGCTAGAGAGGCACCCGTCCCATATGGAAGTGGGAGAAGTGCTTGGAAAAGGGGTGAATGCTGAACAAGCAGCATTGTTCCCTCTCAGACCCCTCCTCCACATACAGCACCACAATGTGGTGAAATGGGTCACTAGTCCTGATGAACACCTAAGGCTCTGCCCCTTACAATGTAGCAGGTATGACAGCTTTACCTAAGACACAGAGGCAAACACAGGAGCCTGTCAAGATGAGGAGACAGAGAAGTATGGCACAAAAGAGGGGATGGCTCAAGGTTCCAGAGGGAGAACTAAGTGACATGGAGATAGCCAACCTAATAGACATAGAGTTCAAAACACTGGTGATAAAGATGCTCACAGGCTTGACAGATATGCTTAAGTATGGCAAAAGTATAAGAGAATAAGTGAAGGCTATGCTAAATGAAATGAAGGAAAATCTACACAAAACCAATGGTGAGGGAAGGAAACCAGGCTTCAAAGAAATGATTTGGAACATAAGGAAGAAAGAAATATTCAACCAGTACAGAATGAGGAAACAAGAATTGAAAAAAATGAGGAGAGGCTCTGGGACAACTTTAAACTTACAAATATCTGAACCATAGGGGTACCAGAGGAGAAGAGGAAGAGCAAGAATTTGAAAACTTATGTGAGAAAATAATGAAGGAAAACTTCCCAAATTTGGTGAAGGAAATAGACATACAAGTCCAGGAAGCACAGAGAGTCCCAAATAAGCTAGACACAAAGAGGACCACACCAAGACACATCACAGTTAAAATGTCAAAGTTTCAAGATAAAGAGAGAATCTTAAAAGCAGTAAGAGAAAAGCAGAGAGTTACCTACAAAGGGGTGCCTATAAGACTATCAACTGATTTCTCAAAAGAAACTTTGCTGGCAAGAAGTATTCAATGTGATGAAAAGCAAGGAGCTACAACCAAGATTACTCTATCCAGCAAACTGTTATTTAAAATGGAAGGGCAGATAAAGTGCTTCCCAGACAAGATAAAGCTAAGGAGTTCATCATCCCCAAACTATTATTATATAAAATGTTAAAGGGGCTTTTTTTGAAAAAAAGATCAAAACAATGAACATTAAAATTAAAACAGACTCACAACTATCAACAACTGAATCTAAAAAATAAAAACAAAACCCAACTAAACAAACAAGAATAAGAACAGAATCATAGGTATGAGGATAGTTTTTAGGGTTATCATCTGGGAGGGGGAAGGGGGAGAAATAGGGAAATGGTGCAGGGATTAAGAAGTATAATTGGTTGGTACGAATAGACAGGGGGATGTTAAGAATAATATAGGAAAGGGTAAAGCCAAAGAACTTATATGCATGACCCATGGACATGAACTAAGTGGGGTGGGGTTGCTGGAGGGGAAGGGGGTGCTGGGCAGAGGGGAGCGAATGGAAAAAAGTTGGGACTATTGTAACAACATAATCAATAAAATATACTTTAAAAAATCTTCTGTTGATTCTTTTGCCATTTGTCCAACATTTCCCATCCTGTCTGCCTCTGAGCCAAAATACACAGGGCACATCCAGTGTGCAATGTGTCCTCAAGATGAATAATGAACAGCAAGCAAAATTCTAGCTTGATATATGTAGTCAGCCCAGAAAAAAAAAAAATCATGCCAATGTTTGTTTAGGGAAGCATGAATCATCTCATATCATACTAACAATTGGTATTACAGTTATCTATCAACTTCTGTACTTTTCATTAGCATGATCAAAGTCCCACTTGCAACCCTTTTCAAGTTCTGTTTTTGGACCTCAAAGCAGTTGTCCCCATTAAGCTTCAGAGCCTGTACCATGTTTTATCTTTGTACTGTCATGTTAATAATTGTTTCAATCAGTTATTTGAAAGTAAGGTGAATATACAAATACTAGAAATAGAAAATAGAGAGTGAAGACCTCAACCAAGACTAGAAAAGAAGAGTGACAGCCTTTGCTTTGGGCCTATGTAGGTTGGCTAAATTCATAACAGAAACAAATAGAAGAGTCCTCTGCTGTTAAAAATATCTGGAACTTGCTATCACTCATCATTTTTCCCAGTGAATTGTTGGAAGAAATCTTCCACATTATTTACTTACTTGTTAAAAATTATAGTTTTACAGCTGAGTAATTTGATTACTTTCAGTTTTCTCTGAGAATCAAGTGTTGTAATCAGGGATTGCTAGTTCCGATGGAAGCCATGTGGATGATTTGGATTTTGATGAATGTCCCCTGATTCCAGTGTTCTCCATTTTGGAGCCTTAACCTGGCTCCATTTTCATTGGCTGTCATCTCCCCTCTCTGGTCCACTGTCTAATTTTCATGCTTCTGCCTTGGAAGAGTTTAAGGGTAGAACATGAAGAACTGTGAAGCTCTGTCAGGTACAAATGGGAATGGAAAGCTGTCATGTAGGGGGTGGTGGCTGTCTAGAAAACATGAAATAAAGTGAGTTTGTAACAAGCAAGTTCTAACAAATGGTGGCCTCTTCTAGTCATAAACAATTTATCCACTGAAAACATCATGTGGCCTAAAGAATCAGAGAACTTTTACACAAATAATCTATATAACTTTATATTAAAGAGAGAGAGGATTCTAAAAGGTAGCAGCAGAGTAGGTAGAAGCTACACTCACCTTCTCCTGTTGGCAGAATGGATTTACAGGTAAATTAAAGAGCAATCAATCTGAATGACCACTTAAAGACAGCTGAACAGGAGTATTATAGGACTTATAGAAAAAGCTACACAGAAACTGGTCAGAAGGGCAGAGACACTCAGAGGGTTGGCCCCTGTACACACATGCAGCAGCTGAGAAGCTGGAGGGATATCTCAGCTGCAAAACTCTCCCCAAGGAGATTGGGTCTCAACCCTATGCAGGGATCCTCAATCCAGAGCAATAGAGATGGGAAGAGTGGTCTGCATAGCATCTGATGCTAAAAAATCAGTGAAGATTTATCTGCCTGGAAGAGAAGGGTGTCTTCTAGAAACCCAGATGCTGCCTTCTTGGGGAATACACTGTCCTGTCCTCCAACTACTGGCAACACCATCCTGCTGTGTTTGGGTCCTGCAGAAGCTCTGCTGCTTGCACCCAGTAGGGAACTTTGGGGTGCTCTTTTACTAGAGAAACTTTTGGTGGAGACTCAGTCAGTGATTGACTGGTGTAGCTTTGGAAAGGAGACCATTCTTCCCCACCTCAAGCACACAGCTAGTGCTCCCTCCATCTGTTAAATCACATAGTATGATCTGCCACTCTGTGGCCCTGCCTAGCTAAATTCAGTTGTGCGGGGTGATCAGAGGACAGCACAGAGCTGAGACTTACAGAGGATCTCCTGAGTAGGCTTCTTTATGGGAATCAGACAGATGGGTTCTGGGTTGTGTGGCTATATCATGGCTATATCTATCCCTCCTGTGAGCTCATCCCATACTATCCCAAGAAGGGGAATAAGTGCTCACTCCCACTTCAGGTTTGCCAGCAACACCTCAGAGGGAGACTGTTTGGAGCTGCTCTCCCAACTGCTGGTGACCTGGATCTGCTAAGCTCTATTTCATGGAGTGAAGGGTGTGCTGCTTGGAGCTGAGCCATTCAGTGTGTATATCCCTCAGGCTATTGTCTAGGAGAAGGATGAAATGCTTGGCCACCACCTGTAGGCTTGGCCAGCACTACCCACAATGGGAGAATTTTTTGATCTGTCCTATCAAGCCCCAGTGGCTCCTTCCTATGGAGCTTGATCCTGCAGAGGGGACTACTGGCTTCACCCAACCTGAACTTGTAACATACTCCTCCTGGGAGAGTTAGAGTTGGAGAGTCTGGCAGAAACTGAGTGGTATGGCTCTGGAGTAGGGGCCACTTTCCTTTCACTGAGTATATGACCCACTAGCCCCATCATCCTGACACTGTTCACCTAACCCTATAGAGCTTGCCACTTGTGGAAGGGTCTGTGGGTTGCAGCTAGCCAGAACCCAATATACAGTATTTCTTTGAAAGGTTCTGGAGGAAGGTTGGTCAACAACAGGGGGAGGTAGAGTAGCTAATAGATGAAGGTGGACCTCAGAGAGCCTTGGACCTTTTATAGATGTACCCTCAGTTCGAATCTTGAGGAAGCTGGCCTTTGTACACAGACTGGTCCCTCCCATAAATATTCAGATCCAGTAGATGCAGCCAAAATCAGTGAACAGCATGATAGCTCCAGAAAGGTAGTCTAAGGCTTGTTACACATGATGGCTGATATAGACCTGAACCTGAACCTTGCCCAAGTGGACCCAGAACCAACACAATCAGTGGTGGGCTTTAAACCACACCAGAGCTCAACCCAAATAACCTGCTTTAAAAAAAAGAAGGAAAAATAATAATAGAAAAAGAAAGAAACAGATAGAAAGAAAAATGGCAATAAATAAGTACCTATTAATAATAACCTGAAATGCAAATAGACCAAATATTTTCTTCAAAAGACATAGGGTAGCTAAATGAATAAAAATATAACCCACATATATGCTGTCTACAGGAGACTTACCTCAGAACAAAAGCTACACACAGATCAAAGGTGAAGAGATGAAAAAAATGTTTTATGCAAATGACCATGAAAAAAGAAAGCTAGTGAGGCAATACTTATATCAGACAAAATGGACTTTAAAACAAAGGCCATAACAAGGGACAATAGGAATCAATCCAACAAGAAGATATAACACTTGTAAACATACATACACACAACATAGGAGCATCTAAATATATAAAGAAAGCCTTGGTGGCCATTAAGGGAGAGATAGACAGTAAGAGAGTCATAGTAGGGAATTTTAACACCCAACTGGCATCAATGAATAGATCTTGCAGACAAAAAATTGACAAGGCAACAATGATCTTAAATGAAAGATTGGATCAGATGGATTTAATTGATATTTATAGGACATTTCTTCCCAAAGCAGAAAAATATACATTATTCTCAAGTGTATATGGAACATTCTCAAAGATAGACAACATGTTAGGATGCAAAATAAGTCTTAATAAAGTCAAGAAGGTTGAAATTATATTAAGCATCTTCTGTGACCACATGGTATGAAACTAGAAATCAAATCAAATCAAATCAAAACCTGAAAAACATCCAAACACATAGAAGCTAAATAACATGTTATTAAAGATTAAATATCTTAATAATGAGATCAAGGAAGAAATCAAAACTCAAAAGTTACCTGGAAACAAATGAAAATGAACACACAACAAACCACACTCTATGGGACACAGTGAAAACAGCACTGAGTTCACATGGGTTGGAGGGGAAAGATGACGGAGGAGTGAGGGGAGGCTGCACTTTCTGGATCCCGAGACCTGTCTGTAGTTTGGACTAATTGCAGACAGAACATCTCAGTGAACAGCTGGACATTGGCAGGAGTCAAGCCTTGGCACTGCTGGAATAGAGAAAAACCATCTGGTAGCGACCTGTTTGGTGAGGAGAGTGGAAAAAAAGGGACGAGACAAGATTACTGACTGGGGTGGCTACCCAAGCTGTGGCTGGAAGTACACAAAGGCTTTTTGTTGACCACAGGCTTCCCCAGAGAGGAATTGGGAGGAGAGCAGAGCTAAGCCCGCTGGCAGAGACAGGACTTGACCAGGTGGTATTGGCGCTGAAAGACAAGAAACAGCGTACTGCTGTGCATGTGAGAACGTAATTTGTCTTTATACTTTTCTCTTGTGAACTGTGGAGAGGGTGGAAAGTTTGGGGGTGATAGGACATTCTTGAGGAGCGCAGGCGCAGAAGTGCAGTCGCCCACTCCCCAACCCTCCCCTTGGGTCGCACATAGGGAAGTGCCCTCATTTACTGGCCCAGGTGTGCAGGGCCACACATCCAGGTGCACATCGGACACACTCCAACAGACATAAGATCAGTGCCTCAACGGGTGCACGGAGGGCCTGCTGGACATGCAGAAGACCATGCACAGACACCCCTGGCCAGCTCCACTGGGTGCCAGGATGGAGCGCAGACCGCTTGCTCAGGCTCTGCTTGTGCCTGCCCAGGCAGGTGCGGGAATGGCGGGTGGCTGCGGCTCCAGAATAGCGGGCCACAGAGACTCACAGATGCTCACTTCCACTGTGCACAAGTATCCAGGACCCAGCCCTAAGAGACAAGAGACCAAATCCTGGAGTGGGGCTCCGCAGGCCTGAGGCTAGCGCTCAGGTAGCCTTGCACACACACACACACACACACACACACGCGCGCACAAAAGCACCTCACCTGCTCCAACAGGCGCCAAAAGAACTTGCTGAGCCAGCCACCGCGGGCGCACACTGCTGCTGCAAGGAACAGGAAACTCTGGCCCGCCTCATTAGACCAGCTGTGGACGCAGAAAAAGAAGACGATGCACAAAGGCTGAACTGAGTAAAAACATTTTCTTTCTTTAAAAAAACTGTATCTCTAATTTGTTTCATACAATCTCTCCGTCTTATCCTTCCTCTTTAATTTTTGTTTGTGTGTCTAGTTTAGCCTCCCTTTCACACTAAATAAATAGAATATAACTACTATATAAATCTAATACTATACAACCCCACTTTCTTACTATATTCTACATTCTTCCCTCCTTTTCTTCTATCATTAACATATAATATAAATATTACCTACTGTCTTGCACAGTCTCAACTATTATTAATCTATCATCCCCTCTCTCAAAAATCATATTTTTCCTCCCTAAAAACAACTCTTACATATTATTCCTATAGTATAAAAGCTCTAATCTCTCTACATTTATATTAATACTGGCTCATTGGCTGACGATAGCGGGATAAAGGGTGGGGATATTTTTCAGGGTGCGAGTCTCCTGCCTGGGCTGTGTGTTTATGTTTTTTAACAGCATCTCCACGAAAGAACTCAAGACAAAGTGGATAGAGTGACCCTCAATCAACGAGACAGAAGGAAGATCCTACCAAAGAGCATCTTAAATATAACCAGACAGCATAAACAAATGACATAAAGGGTAACCCAAGAACATCAGGCTCAGGAGATCAAAGAGACTGCACTAATGAAACCCCCAAATTTCCTATAAAGAATCTCATACCACAAAGGTGGGAAGTCAAAACAGACAACCGCCCCCCCCAAAGAAAAACAAACAAGAAGAATCAAACATAGTAAGACACAGAAACAACCTCTGAATGAAAAGAAAGGAGGAATCCCAAGAGAGGTAGATGAAATAGACAGCCCAAATGTCAGACACGAAATTCAAAACAATGGTGGTGAAGAAGCTCAATATACTCGACAACCTCAAAAACAACTCTGACAACCTCCAAGGAAGTTACCAACAGCTCCGAGAAAATTTCAGGAAACTTACAGAGAACTACACCAGCATTAGAAAGGACATAGAAACTATTAACAAGAACCAGGAAGAAATGAAGAATTCAATCTCTGAACTGAAAAACACAGTAGAATAAGTCAAAAGAAGACTAAACAAAGCAGAGGATTGGATTAGTGAGCTAGAAGATAATGTAGAAAAAAATTCCCACACAATACAACAAATTGAAAAAAGATTGAAAAAGTACGAAGAAGATGTTAGGGAATTACAGGATATCATAAGAAAAAACAACATCAGAGTCATTGGAATTAAAGAGGGTTCAGAAGAACAAGAAATAGAAAAACTGATAGGAGAAAGAGTGACAGAAAATTTTCCTAACCTGATGAGAGAAAAGGTTATGCAAGTCCAGGGAGCACAGAGAGTTCCAATGAAGAGGAACCCCAAAAAACCCACTCCGAGGCACATCATAATTAAAATGGCAACATTCCAAGACAAACAGAGAATCCTAAAGGCAGCAAGAGAAAAACAGCAAGTAACATACAAGGGAACTCTAATAAGGCTATCGACCGATTTCTCAACAGAAACACTACAAGCCAGAAGGGAATGGTCAAAAATATTTCAAGCAATGAAAAACAAAGGCCTACAATCAAGAATACTCTACCCAGCAAGGCTCTCATTCAAAATGGAAGGTGAAATAAGGAGTTTCTCAAAGGAAGACTAAAAGAATACATCTCCACCAAACCAGCATTGCAAGAGATGTTAAAGGGAATGTTCTAAAAAAAACAAAACAAAACAAAACAAAACAAAAAAGAAAAAGAAAAAAGAGGAGAAGAATAGAGGTACAAAGGGAAATGAATAAATACCTGTTAATAATGACCTTAAATGTAAATAGATTAAATGCTCCAATTAAAAGACATAGGGTAACGGAATGGATAAGACAACAGGACCCACATATTTGCTGTCTACAAGAAACACACCTCAAAACAAAAGATTTACATAGACTGAAAGTAAAGGGATATAAAAAAATATTCCAAGCAAACGGACCTGAAAAAAAAGCTGGGGTAACAGTTCTCATATCAGACAAAACGTATTTCAAAGCAAGGGCAATAAAAAGAGACAAAAAGAATATTTCATAATACTTAAAGGAACAATTCCTCAAGAGGATATAACACTGATAAGCATATATGCACCCAACATAGGAGCACCCAAATACTTAAAGAAAATACTAGAAGATCACAATAAGGATACTAACAACAACACACTCATAGTAGGGGACTTCAACACTCCATTATCAACAATAGAAAGATCATCCAAGGAAAGAAACACCAAGAATATAGAGGCATTGAACAACACACTAAACCACATGGACTTAACTGATATATATAAAACTTTTCACCCCAAAGAAGCAAAATGCACATTCTTTTCAAATGCACATGGGACATTTTCAAGATAGACCACATGATAGGACACAAAACAAGCCTCAACAAATTCAAGAAAATTGAAATAATATCAAGCATCTTTTCAGACCACAATGCCTTGAAACTAAAAATCAACCTCAGATAAAAAAAATCAAAGACACCCAAACTCATGGAGAATGAATAACATACTATTAAATAATGAACGTGTTAACAATGACATCAAAGAAAAAAATCAAGAAATTTTTGGAAACTAATGACAATGAACACACAAAAGCCCAAAATCTATGGCACACAGCCAAAGCAGTCCTAAGAGGGAAGTTCATAGCAATACGGGCATATCTGAAAAGGACAGAGGAATCTCAAATAAAAATATCTAATCCTAAAGCTACAAGAACTAGAACAACAACAATAAACAAAGCCTAGGGCAAAAAGAAGAAAGGAAGTCATCAAGATCAAAGCAGAATTAAATGACATAGAGACCAAATAAACATTTCAAAAGATCAATGAAACTAGGAACTGGTGCTTCAAAAAAATGAACAAAATTTACAAGCCTCTAGCCAGGCTCATCAAGAAAAAAAGAGAGAAGATCCAAATAAACAAAATCAGACATGAAAGAGGAGAAATCACGACTGATACCACAGAAATACAAATGATAGTAAGAAATTACTACAAACAACTGTATGGCAAGAAATTTGACAACCTAGAAGAAATGGACAAATTTCTAGAAACATATAACCTTCCAAAACTGAGTCGAAAAGAAGTAGAAAGTCTCGACATACCAATAACAAAGAAGAAAATTGAAACAGTAATCAAAAATCTCCCTGCACACAAAAGCCCTGGACCGGATGGCATCACAGGGGAATTTTACAAAACATTTAGGGAAGAACTAACTCCTACTCTCCTCAAACTATTCCAAAATATCCAAGAAGAGGGGAAAATCCCAAACTCTTTCTATGAAGCCAGTATTACCCTAATCCCAAAACCAGGTCAAGACACAACAAAGAAAGAAAACTACAGGCCAATATCACTGATGAACATAGATGCTAAAATCTTCAACAAAATATTGGCAAACCATATCCAGTAATACATCAAAAAGATATACACCACGATCAAGTGGGATTCATCCCAGGGATGCAAGGATGGTTTAATATTTGCAAATCAATAAATATAATACATCACCTAAACAGAATGAAAGACAAAAATCACATGATCATATCAATAGATGCAGAAAAAGCATTTGATAAAGTACAAAACCATTTATGATGAAAACACTCAGCAAAATGGGAATAGAGGGAGCATACCTTAACATAATTAAGGCTATATATGAGAAGCCTGAAGCCAACATCATACTCAATGGACAAAAACTGAAAGCATTCCCCCTGAAATCAGGAACTAGAAAAGGCTGGCCATTCTCCCCACTCCTATTCAACATAGTGTTGGAAGTCCTTGCCCCAGCAATCAGACAAGAAAAAAAAATAAAAGGCATCCAGATTGGGAAAGAAGAAGTAAAACTATCATTATATGCAGATGACATGATTGTATACCTAGAAAACCCTATAAACTCCACTAAAAGACTACTCGATATAATAAGTGAATTTGGCAAAATAGCAGGGTACAAAATAAATATACAGAAATCTAAGGCATTTCTGCACACCAACAATAAAATATCAGAGACAGAGTCATAAAGTAAATACCATTTACTACAGCAACAAGAAAAATAAAGTACCTAGGAATAAACTTAAGCAAAGAGATAAAAGACCTGTACTCTGAAAATTACATAACATTGAAGAAAGAAATTAAGGAAGATACAAATAAATGGGAACAAATACCATGTTCTTCGATGGGAAGAATCAACATCATCAAAATGGAGATACTGCCCAAAGCAATTTATAGATTCAATGCAATCCTTATTAAAATACCAATGACATATTTCACAGACCTACAACAAATACTCCAAAAATTCATATGGAACCAAAAAAGACCTCGAATAGCCAAAGCAATCTTGAGACAGAAGAGCACAGCAGGAGGAATCACAATATCAGACATCAAACAATTCTACAAAGCCACTGTGATCAAAACCGTCTGGTACTGGCATAAGAACAGACATATAGATCAGTGGAACAGAATAGAGTCCAGTTATAAACCCAGGCCTCTATGGTCAACTAATATTTGATAAAGGAGGAAGGAACATTAAATGGAGTGAGAAGAGCCTCTTCAACAAATGGTGCTGGGAGAACTGGACAGGGGCATGAAAAAAAAAAATAAAAAGAAACTAGACCACCAACTTACACCACACACGAGAATAAACTCAAGATGGATCAAAGACTTAAATGTAAGCCATGAGATTATAAAAGTCCTAGATGAAAACATAGGCAGGAAAATTTCAGCTATCTCATGTAACAATATCTTCATGGATACATCTCCTAAAGCAAGAGAAATAAAGGAAAAAGTAAACAAATGGGACTACATCAAACTAAAGAGTTTCTGCTCAGCAAAAGAAAACATCACCAAGATGAAAAGGAAACCAACCATATGGGAAAACATATTTGCCAATGATATCACACACAGGAGACTGATCTCCAAAATCTATAAAGAGCTTATACAACTCAACATCAAGAAAACAAACAACCCAATTAAGAAATGGGCAAAGGACCTGAACAAACACTTCTTTGAAGAGGACATACAGAAGGTCCATAGACACATGAAAAAATGCTCAACATCATTAGCCATCAGAGAGATGCAAATAAAATCCACAATGAGATACCATTTTACACCAGTCAGAATGGTCATTATCAACAGATCAACAAAGAACAAGTGCTGGTGAGGATGTGGAGAAATGGGAACCCTACTGCACTGTTGGTGGGAATGCAGACTGGTGCAGCCACTATGGAAAACAGTATGGAATTACCTCAAAAAACTAAAAGTGGAACTGCCTTTTGAACCAGCGATTCCACTGCTAAGATTATACCTGAAGGATCTTGAAACCTTAATTCAAAAGAAATTATGCACCCCTATGTTCATAGCAGCACTGTTTTAAATAGCAAAGTCTTGGAAACAGCCTAAGTGTGCATTTGTAGATGAGTGGATCAAAAAGCAGTGGTACATTTACACAATGGAATACTACATAGCAGAAATAAAGAAGGAACTCCTGCCATTTGCGATAACATGGATGTAACTAGAGAGAATTATGCTTAGTGAAATAAGCCAGGCAAAGAAAGAAAAATACCATATGATATCACCTAATACAGGAAACTAAAGAACAACACAAACAAATGAAATAAATAGGACAAAGAGCTGAATAGCAGTCAATGGGGGTGGGGGAGAAGGGGGATAAGTAAGGGAAGGGTCTAGTCAAAGAACGTGTATAAATGACTTATGGACATGGACAATGGGGAGGGATATGATTGTGGGAGAAGGGGTGGGCTGGGTGGAGGAGAGCAATGGTGGAAAAATGTGACAACTGTAATTGAAAAAAAAAGAGAGAAATAAAGAAGGAACTCTTACCTTTTGTGACAACATTGATGGAACTGGAGAATATTATGCTAAGTGAAATAAGCCAGTTGCTGGAAGACAAATAGTATATGATCTCACCCCTGAGAGCAATCTAATGAACAAAATAATGAGTGAAATAGAACCAGAGAAATGGAAACATGGAACAGAGTGACTGTGACCAAAGGGGAGGAGTGAGGGGGATAATGGTGGAATGAAGGGGAAGGGACTAAGCAAAGAACATGAATAAATGATACATGGACACAGATTACAGTGTGGGGATTTACTGTGGAGCAGGGGGTGGGCTGGGCGGAAGAGAGCAAAGGGGAAAAAACTGAGACAACTGTAAGAATAACAATAAAACATTTTTTAAAAAAAGAATATTATAAGATACTGAATAAAGAAATTGAGGAAGATACAAATAAGTGTAAGCATATACCATGGTAACAGGTAGAAAAAAATATCATTAAAATGTCCATACTAACTAAAACAATTTTTACAGTCAATGCATTTCCTATTAAAATACCAATGGCATCTCACAGTACTAGAAGAAATATTTCAAAATTTACATGAAGCCACGAAAGGACCTGAACAGCCTCAGCAAACCTGAGAAAGAAAAGCAAAATTGGTGTTATCACACTACCTAATGTTAATCTATACTACAAGTTAATTGTAATCAAAACTGCATGATATTGGTACAAGAAAACTCATATAGATTAATGGAATAGACTAAAGAACATAGAAATAAACCTACACTTTTATGATCAATTAATATTTGACAAAGTAGGCAAGAACATACAATGGAGTAAAAACAGTCTATTTAATAAATAATACTGGATAGATATATGCAAAAAATAAAGCTAGACCACCAACTTACACCATACAAAAGAATAAACTCAAAATAAATTAAATACTTAAATGTAAGCAGTGAAACCATAAAAATCTTAGAAGAAAACATAGACAGTAAAATTTTAGACATTTCTCATAGCAATATTTTATTTAGATATATCTTCTCAGACCAGGGAATCAATGGGAAAGAATACACAAATGAGGCTACATCAAACTGAAAAGCTTTAGCATAGAAAAAAATTAAATCAACAAAATGAAATAGGAACCCATGAACTGGAGAACTTATTTGCCAATGATACATTTGATAAGAGGTTAATTTTCAAAATATATAAAAAAACTAATACAACTCAAACCCAGGAAGACAAACAACCCAGTTAAAAAAATGGGCAAAGGATCTTAATAGGCACTTTTCCAAAGAGAACATATAGATGGCCAATAAAGATGTAAAAATATGTTCCTCATCACAAATCATCAGAGAGATGCAAATTAAAACCACAAAGAGATATCATCTCACATCTACCAGAATGGCTATCATCAGTAAATGAACAAACAAGTGTTGTCAAAGACTTGGAAAGATGAGAACTCCAGTGCCTTGTTGGTGGCAATGCAGACTGGTACAGACACTTTGGAAAATAGTATGGAGTTTCTTCAAAAAATTAAAAATGGAACTGCCTTTTGGCCAAGTGATTTCACTTCTGGTAATATATCCAAGGAAACCCAAAACATTGATTTGAAAAAAAAAATTATCCCTATGTTCATTGCAGCATTATTTATCATAGCCCAGAATCAAAAACAGCCCAAGTGCCCATCAGTACATGAGTGGATCAAAAAGCTGTGGTACATTTACACAGGAAATCTTATCTTTTGCAATAGCATAGATGGACCTCAAGACCATTACGCTAAGTAAAATAAACCAGTCAGAGAAAGACAAATGCCATATGATCTTACATGTGGAATCTAATGAACAGAATAAACTGATGAACAAAATGGAAACAGAGGCATGGATACATGGAATGGACTGACAGCTGACAAATAGGAGGGAGTTAGGGGGCTGGATGAGACTAGATGAAGGGATTAAGCAATACATATATTTTATACATATATATACATACATATATATATGTGTATGTATATATATGTATAAAACACATAGACACAGACAATAGTGTGATGATGGCCTGAGGAAAAATGGGTAGGGGTAAGTGGAGGTGAGCAAAGGGAAGAAAAATGGGGATGGAAAAAGACATTTTGCTTGGGGCAGTGGGTGCACAATGCAGTGTACAACTGATGGCTTGTTGAGTCACATACTTGAAAAATGTATGGTTTTGTGAACCAATGTCACTCCAATAAATGCAATTTTTTAAAACTTCATCTCTTTTTTAAAAATAATTTATTTATTTGTTTTGTTTACTTATTTATTTAGAGGGAGAGGAAAGGAGAAATAGAGGGAGAGAAACATCACTGTGTGGTTGCCTTTCACTTGCGACCCCAACTGAGGACCTCACATGCAACCTAGTCATGTGCCCTGACTGAGAATTGAACCAGTGACACTTGGCTTGCAGGCTGACACTCAATCCACTGAGCCACAGAAGCCAGGGCAATAAATGCAATTTTTAAAAAAGAGAGAGAGAGAAAGGGCATTAGCCAACTCCTTATTCCCCTGATCAAGTGAATTGGTATGCCTGGGAATTCCAGCTTTCTACCTCCCCATTCAGCCTTCTGGCCCCAGACAAAGGCAGTCCAGATTAACTTTGCAGATGTGGACTATTTACTGGTGGTTCTGGAAGGCATGGAAAAACCCTGTCTGGTTGCTCAGATCACAGATGAAAGCCTGGAGTTGGTCTGAACATTTTCAATACATGAACTCCCCCATGGGTTAAAGCATCAGTATAAATACCACCATTGCTGCCCAGTGGAGACATAATGGGGAGGAAATGTCCATGTTTCTTAAAGCAGAAACATGCCCAAGCAAGATCCAGATATCTCTGTAAAAAGCTGGCTGCTTGGTGTGACTGAGGGAGACAAAAGAGTTGACCCTGGAAGGCTGCCCCAGGGGCTTAATTTATTTCATTCCATTTTCTCTTGTGGGGAAGAGATTTCAGATTGCTGAATTTGCTAAACCTGAGGGAAGCAAGACACTTGAGTCTAACAGTGCAATCCAGGTATAACTTGGCTGAGCTCATGCCCATAAATACCTGAAGAGGAATTTTTGCCTTACGCTGTGCAAAGGTGAAAAGCCACTAAGGGAACAAGAGATAATTTTTGCCTCCAGGGATGACAGGCTTCTCTTTACCACTTAGCACCAGGTGTGTAGAGAGCCCCAGAAGGGTTCATTTCTGAACAACCAATTCCCAGAGGATGAGGGAAAGCAGCTTCTGTCACCCCAACCCCTCGTCATGCTCATCATGAGACCAGCAATGTACAGCATGTACACAGATCCCAACTGAGAAGGGAAAGGCAAGCCTGAAGAGCTATGACCTTCAGAAGGCCTAAGGAAACCCCCCAAACAGAATGGAAGTGAAAGAGAGCAAGAATTGTGATTGAGCCCCATTCCTGACAGCTGGACAGAGAAGACGGAGCAGGTGGGCTAGAGTGGACTGGTCCCAAGCAGTATATGTCCCAGCCCAGCCCACTTCACCCTGCAGTCTTTACATTCATGTCAATGGGAGAAACTCGTGGTTCTCTACCTCAGGTTTCTTCTCCCTGGGCCCTGCCTGCTTTAACAACTTCTCTCTGCAACCAGTGATCAGGCCCCAACCAGCAGCTTTCACTTCTTATTCCACCACTTTTCCTAACACCAACCAGTGGCCCTGGCAGCAACCATCTGTTCATAAGTGAGAGCACCCTCTGCTGGAAATGGTGTCTTTGGTCTGGGCCAGAAAGTTGGCTTCCTTTCTCTGGACTCAACCCTGGGTGGACACAAACCAGACTCTTGGTTCTCCCCTGCATAAACGGCCTTGTGCCAAACCTGGAAAGTAACTGTTCAGCCTCTGCTTGAATGATTTCAGTGGTAGGGAGGAAGCTCATTAGCAATCTATTCCATGTTGTCAACTTGGACCATTGGAAATATCTATGTTGAGCCAATATCTGCCCTTGTCACTCATTCCCCTTGCCCTAACTCTGCCCTCCCAAGTCACCCTGAGAAAATACAGTTCTGCTTCACATGACAAACCTTCATGTATTTGAACTAAACAGTCACCTAATTCCAGTTCTTCCCATCTTTCTAACCCTTCCTAGGTCCTTTAGCCATCACAGTGTGATGTGATTTCATCATTTGTATGCCTCAATTCTGGGAAAAATCCATTTCTCAAACCCCTACTTACATTATGGTGCCTGAAAGTGCATCCTATCCTGTAGGTAAGGTCTGAGGAGTGCAGAGATGAAATAGCATCTCCCAGAGTCTGATGGCTAAACTTGGAACATATAGGACAAGGTTTTACCAGTTGATGTGTTACAACTATTGCACATCTGATAAACTTTATAGTCAAATTTAGTTCATTTTTATATGTGCACACACACAAGGTCTTTCCAGAAATAGTCCAGCCATTGTTAATATACTGATAACAGTTTCATGAGATCAATGTAACCTGGCAGCTGAAGAGAGTGGACTGGAATGCACATGTGTGAACAATGACAACTGCTCTGTACTAGTCAGTGGGTGTGGTAGATGCCATTGAGTGAGCATATGTACTGTATGGCCATTGCATTCAAAGTGATTCAGTGAGTAGAGCAATGAATCTGCATCAGATTTTGCATTAAGCTTGAGCATTCCTCCATGGAAACTATCTGGATGATTCAGAAGACCATAGCTATGGGAAGCTGGTCATTGACAGCTTCATCACATCTCAAACTGAATGTTTTTTGTGAAATATCAAATCACCCAGATGACTCAGCCCAATTAGAGCCCAGATTTGGCACTTTGTGACCTCTGGCTTTTCCCAAAACTAAAATCACCTTTAAAAGGGAAGAGATTTCAATGTATGTTCATGCATGAACAGAAAGGAGCCGACGATAACTCTGGGAGCAGCCACTGACCCTAAGCTCCAGAAGAAGTAGGGCAGGGTGGACTAGAGATGCTTGAGAGTTTGGGTAAGGTAGCTTTGGGGAGAGAACTGAGGGAGCAGCTGATGGGATCCCCATGTTGATCATCCCTCATACTGCAGGAGCCATCTTGATAAGGCAGAGAAGTCCCCACCAAGTGGCATCAGCCTGAGGGGAAGCAATACCCCTGCCTGCAGGAATTACTCTGCCCCACCCTGTGGGTCTTCAGCCTAACTGCTGATTACAGATTGATTGGATTAAAACTGAATGAGACAGCCACAGGCTGTGGATCTTTGGTAGTCTGTAACAGGCTGTCTAGGCCCAGACTGGGACATGATCTGATACCACCAGGAAGAAAAGAAAGTGAACCTATACAATAGCATACAAGGTGGGGTGGGTGGAAAGTCTCTCAGTCATCTAGTCGGAGGAAATGACCCACCAAAGAGTGACCCAACAACAAAAACCCAATTACAACCAAACAGCCCAAATAAATGGCATAAGGACACCCAAGAGTATCAAGTTCAGGAGATCAAGAAGACTACACCACTGAAGCCCACAGGTATCCTACTACAGAAGGTCACATCACAAAGGCAAGGAGTCAAAACAGATCAATCTAAGAAGTAGAAACAAACAAGAACAGTCACCCAAAATGGCAAGACAAAGAAGCAACCCTCATTGAAAGGAAAGGAGGAATCCCCAGAAAGAATGCTAAAGGAAATGAGACTAAGTTCAAAATAATGTTTATAAGGAAGCTCAATGAGCTCAGTGAGAACTATAAGGAACTCTATGGAAGCTACAATGAACTTCCTGTGGACAACACAAGCGTTAGAAAGGACATAGAACCAGGAGGAAATAAATAATACAATTTCTGAATTGAAGAGCACAGTAGAAGAATTTAAATGCAAGCTAGATGAAACAGAGGATCAAATCAGCAAGCAAGGGTACAAGGAAAAAAAAAATTCCCACAAAGAAAAAAAATGAAAAAAGACTGAAAAAGAATGAAGAGGGTTTAAGAGAGATGTAGGACAACATTAAACATAAAAATATCAGTATCATAGGGATGCCAGAAGGGGAAGAAGAAGAGGAAAGGATATAAAAACTGTTGAAAAAAGTAATGAGAGAGGGGAAGATGGCAGCAGAGTAGGGGCAGTGTTCTCAGCTTGCTCCTGTTATGGAGAGACTCCAGGAATGAATGCGGAGAGGAGTGAGTGTGGATCTCCGATAGTGTGAACAGGGAGGAGAGTGTGGGAGCAGCATGGAGGGCGGTGGAGGGGTTTACCACACACTGCAGGCTGAGTCATTCCGGGATTCGGTGCATCTGCAGTACCAAACCGGAGAGCTCACTAGCTGATAGCTGCTTGGAGGTTCCCTCTGCTAGGGGCACACCAGTAAGTGAATCCTTGTAGGGAGTTAGGGAGAGGATTTGGCCGAAAAAGCCAGAGGAGGGAGAGAACAGTGAACAACCAGGACTGGGAGAAACTGTGATCTGAGTGTAGAGAGAAACCTCCTCAGCTGCAACCTCCAACCGAAAGCTCGGCATTCTGGGCGCACACAGCACTTGCGTTAGGGCCCTATAGAACAAAGGGACAATTTTGGGGCAAGGAGATGGGCCACACAGAAAAGCTGCTGTGGAACTCCGGACCAGGCGAGAGCTCCTGAGCAAGAGAGCAGTGCGTGCCCCCAGTGCTTTGAGTGATCGCGCTAGAATCCCACAGAACAAAAGGCGGGTTTGGGGCTAGGAGGGAAATAGGGCGTGCAGGGTGTGTAAGTAGGGAAGAGAGCAGAGGCTGTGGTTCTGGAGTGAGACGGTTTTAGGGCGAGGAGAAGGACCCGCAGGGAAAGGCTGCTGTGGAGCTCCAGATTGGTGGAGAGCTCCTGGGTAGGAGAGCGCTGCGCTGACCGACCACACTAGAATCCTGAAGAACAAAGGGATGGTGCGGGGGCAGGGAGAGAGATAGAGCGCGCAGGCCTATAGACAGGGAAGCCAGCGGAAGCTGTAGCTCGGAATAGAGACAGTTTTGGGGCAAGGAGAAGAGCCCACGCGGGAAAGCCGCTTCAGAGCTCCAGACTAGGGGACAGGTCCTGGGCAGGAGAGTGCCACTGGGCCTGGCGCTTTGACCGACTGTGCCAGAGTCTCCTGCAGAATAAAGAAACGGTCTTGAGACAGGGATAGAGGTAGGGTGTGCAGGCATATAGACAGGGAAGAGAGCAGAAGCTGTAGCCTGGGAATAGAGACATGACTGGAGGCAGGGCGGGGATTGCTAGCAGGCACAGGCTGGACCAACAGTGGGAAGGAGTAGCTGGACAAGCCTGAGGAGGGCTGAGGGTGCCATAGGAGGGGACAACTAAACACAGCTCACAGCAGAGTGGTGATAGGCCCACGAATAAAAGACTAGCAATCCAAGAATCAAGCAGGACCTTCTCACAGCTAGCCAACCAACCAGAAAAGATTAGAAAACCATGGAATTTTGAATAGGGTGGACTCAGGAAGGAAGGAAGGAAAAACAAAAAACAAACAAACCAAAAATACACAGACACTGTGCCTAAAAGTTGAATTGAGTTAAAATCCTCTCATTCCTTTATCTCTCACTCTCTCTCTAACTGCCCCTCCCATCCTTTCTTATTCTCTCTCCTGTTCTCCCCTCCTCTTCCCTCTCTTCTCTCCCTTTAGCATGTCTCCCCTTCATCCTATTCTCTGTTAATTTTTTAATTTTAAGTTCTCTCCCTTTCCTTCTTATTCCCTTCTTCTAATCCCCTTCCCTCCCTCTTATCCTCATCCTCCCTCCATTTCCTTTCTCTCTCTCTCCTTTCTCTGTGCTAAGCACTTTCAATTTTATTAAATTTCTTTCTTTATTTTATCCCCCTTCAGTCTCCATTCGTTTTTCTTTCTTCCTTTTCCCTGATTTTCCTTCTCTCCCTATAAATATTCTCTCTCTCTTTCTTTCTCTCTCCCTATTTCACTTTATATACTAATCTTTTAATGTTTAAATTTTAATTCTAATCTATTCCACTCCCTCTTCACCCTCCCCTTCTGAACCCTTCTCTCTTTCCTCCACATCCCCTCTCTTCTTTCTCTCCCTCTTGTATTTCTCTCCTTCATCCTATCTTTTGTCAACACTTCAATTTCAATTTTTCCCTCCCTAATATTTCCTCCTCCTATTGATTTCCTTCCCTCCCCCGTGTTCTTTCCCTCCCTCATCCTCTTCTTTCTTCCCTTATTTCTTTCTAAGTACTTTTAATTTTATTAATGTTTTTCTTTATCCTGCCCCCTGTTCCCTCTCCATTCAATTATTCTAGCTTTCCTTTCCCATCTCTTATTCCTCTCACTCTCTATTCTCTCTTTCTCTCTATCTTGCTATTTTATATCATGTTTTAATCTCCTAACTATTTATATAATATATATATTTTTAAAATTTTAATCCAGTCCCCCTCTTCTCCCTCCCCTTCTTCTTTCGTTCTCTCTCTTACCCTTCTCTTCCCTACTTTCTCTCTCTCTTTCCTCTCTCCCTTCCTGTCTTTCTATTTTCTACTCTGTATTGTTATTCTTGAAAAATTCTTTCTCAATCTGTTTCCTACCTTCTAACCTCTTCAGCCCTCTGCTTCAGTTTTTGGCTGTCTGTCTGCCTGCATGTCTGTTGTGTCTATCCTCCCTTCCACATTAAACATATAGCATATACCGATTATATAATTCTAATACTATACACTTCCACTATCACACTACACACTGTAACCCTCTCCTCCATTTCAAACATACAGTGTAAATGTTAATTGCTGTCTTACATAACCTTGATCCCAATTGCTAATATTATTACTCTATCAACTTCCCTCTCAAAAATTACCCTTCCTTCATTTAAAACAACTCCTATCTGTTTCTCCTATGAAATAAGAGTCTCAGTGTCTCCACAAGTATATTAATATGAGCTCATTTGCAACCTATAGTGAGATCGTAGTTGGGGGAGATATTGGAGGGTGTGGGTTTCTTGCCTGGGTTGTGTGATTACGTTTTAGGAGCACCTCCACAAAAGATCTCAAGATAAGGTGGGCAGAGTGACTCTCAATCAACTAACCAGAGAAAAAGACCCACCAAAGAGTAGCTGAAATACAACCAGACAGATTAAACAAATAACATCAAGGACAATACAGATGGAAATCCAAGATGGTGGAGGAGTAAGTGGAAGCTACACTAACCTCCTCCCAGGACCAGCCGGTGCTGACTCAGGCCCAGTACAGCAGACAAACCATTCCCTCCAAGTGGCGTCAGTCTAAGGGGAAATAAAATCCCTGCCTACAGAAATTAACCTGCCACATTCACGGTCCTTAAGCCTAACGGCTACTCACAGATTGAGTAAATTAACAACCAAAGAAGACAAACAAAGGCAGTAGATCCCTGGAAGTCTCCAATAGGCTGCCTAGGGTCAGTCTGGTACATTATCTGGCACTACCAGAGGCAGATCCAGGAAGTGCAGATCATTCTAAGGGGCACCAACAAACAATAGGAGTCACAAAAATGGGGAGACAGAGAAACAACCCCCCATCAAAAAGAAAGGTAGAATCCCCAGAGAGAGTGCTAAATGAAATAGACGGGAGCAAACTTTCAGATATGGAATTCAAAACATGGATTATGGAGAAGCTGAATGAGCTCAGCGGAAACTACAAAGAACTCCAGGAAAACTACAAGGAACTCCAGAAAAACTACAAGGAACTTATAGAGAATTACAAGAGCATGAAAAAGGACATAGAAGCTATCAATAAGAGCTAGGAGGAAATGAAGAATACGATCTCTGAATTAAAGAACACAGTAGAAGGAATTAAAAGCAGGCTAGAGGAAGCAGAAGATCGAATCAGCAAGCTAGAGGACAATGTACACAAAAACTCCCAGACAGTGCAACAAAATGAAAAAAGACTGAACAACATTGAAGAGGTTCAAAGGCAGCTGCAGGAAACATGAAACATAATAATATTCATATCATAGGAATTCCAGAAGAAGAAGAAGAGCAAGGGATAGAAAACCTCTTTGAAAAACTAATGAAGGAAAACTTCCCTAACATGAGGAGAGAAAGAGTCATGCAAGTCCAGGAAGAACAGAGGGTCCCAATGAAGATGAACCCCAACAGGCCCACCTCAAGACACATCATAATTAAAATGGCAACATTCAGAAGCAAAGAGAGAATCCTAAAAGCAGCAAGAGAGAAACAACTAATAACATACAAGGGAGCTCCAATAAAGCTATCATCAGATTTCTCAGCAGAAACACTACAAGCCAGAAGGGAATGGCAAACAATATTCGAAGCAATGAAAAACAAAGGCCTACAACCTAGAATACTCTACCCAGCAAAGTTCTCATTCAAAATGGAGGGTGAAATAAGGAGTTTCTCAGACAAAGGAAGACTAAAAGAATACATCTTCACCAAAACAGCAATGCAAGAGATGCTAAAGGGTCTGCTTTAAGAAGATAAAGAAACAGAGAGAGACAGAGAAGAACATGAGTACAAAGGGGAAAAATGACAATGAATAAGTACTTATCGGTAATAACCTTAAATGTAAATGGATTAAATGCTCCAATTAAAAGACATAGGGTAGCTGAATGGATTAGAAAGAATGACCCACATATATGCTGTCTACAAGAGACTCACCTTAGAACAAAAGATCTACACAGACTGAAAGTAAAGGGATGGAAAAAAACACTTCAAGCAAATGGACATGAAAAAAAAAGCTAGGGTAGCAATACTTATATCAAACAAAACAGATTTCACAGAAAAGGCCATAAAAAGAGACAAAGAAGAACATTTCCTAATATTTAAGGGAAAAATCCATCAAGAAGATATAACCCTTATAAATATATATGCACCCAACTTAGGAGCACCCAAATATATAAGGAAAATTTTGAAAGACTCCAGGAAAGACAGAGACAGCAAAACAGTCATAGTAGAGGACTTTAACACCCCATTGTCAACAATGGACAGATCTTCGAAGCAAAGAAACACCAAAGATATGGAGGCACTGAACAACACTCTAGATCAAATGGACTTAGTCAATATATATAGAAGTTTTAACGCCAAAGAAGCAAAATATACATTCTTCTCAAGTGCACATCGAAAACTTTCAAAGATAGACCACATGGTAGGACACAAAACAAGCCTTAACATATTCAAGAAAATTGAAATTATATCAAGCATCTTTTCAGATCACAATAGCTTAAAATTGGAAATCAACCTCAAGGAAAAAACTCAAAAACATTCAAACTCTTGGAGAATGAATTATATGCTATTAAATAATGAATGAGTTAACAATGACATCAAGGAAGAAATCAAAAAGTTTCTAGAAACTACTGATAATGAGCACACAACAACCAAAAACCTATGGGATACAGTGAAAGCAGCCATGAGAGGAAAGTTCATAGCAAGACAGGCCTACCTAAAAAAGCTAGAAGAATATCTAATAAAAAGTTTAACCCTATGGCTTCAAGAACTAGAGGAAGAACAACAAGCAAAGCCCAGATCAAGTAGAAGGAAGGAAATCATCAAGATCAGAGCACAATTAAATGACATGGGGACTAAATTAACAATTCAAAAGATCAACAAAAGTAGGAGGTGATTATTTGAAAAGACAAACAAAATTGACAAGCCTTTAACCAGACTCATGAAGAAAAAAAGAGAGAGGACCCAAATAAATAAAATCAGAAATGAAAGAGGAGAAATCACAACTGATACCACAGAAATACAAAGGATTGTAAGAAATTATTATGAACAAGTGTATGGCAAGAAATTTGACAACCTAGAGGAAATGGACAAATTCCTGGAAACCTATAGTCTTCCCAAACTGAATCAAGAAGAAGCAGAAAGTCTGAATAGACCAATAACAGCTAGTGAAATTGAAGCAGTAATCAAAAAACTCCCAGCACACAAAAGCCCTGGACCGGATGGCTTCACAAGTGAATTCTACAAAACATTTAGGAAAGAAATAACTCCTATCCTCCCCAGACTATTCCTAAAGATACAAGAAGAGGGAAGACTCCCAAACTTATTCTATGAAGCTAGTATAACCCTAATTCCAAAACCAGGTCAAGACACAACAAAGAAAGAAAACTACAGGCCAATATCGCTGATGAACATACATGCTAAAATCCTCAACAAAATATTGGAAAACTGGATCCAGCAACACATTAGAAAGATCATACACCACGATCAAGTGGGATTCATCGCAGGGATGCAAGGATGGTTTAATATTCACAAATCAATAAATGTAATACACCACCTAAACAGAATGAAAGACAAAAACCACATGATCATATCAGTAGATGCTGAAAAAGCATTTGATAAAGTACAACACCCATTTATGATGAAAACTCTCAGCAAAATGGGAATAGAGAGAGCCTACCTTAACATAATAAAGGCCACATATGAGAAATCTGAAGCCAACATCATACTCAATGGGCAAAAACTGAGAGCATTCCCCCTGAGATCAGGAACAAGACAAGGATGTCCGCTCTCTCCACTCCTATTCAACATAGTCTTGGAAGGTCTAGCCACAGCAATCAGACAAGAAAGAGAAATAAAAGGCATCCAAACTGGAAAAGAGGAAGTAAAACTCATTATTTGCAGATGACATGATAGTGTACATAGAAAACCCCATGGACTCCATAAAAAGACTACTCAATCTAATAAGTGAATTCAGCAAAATAACAGGATACAAAGTCAATATTAAGAAATCAAAGGCATTTTTGATACACCAACAATAAAAATTCAGAGATAGAAACTGAAAGAAAAATCCCATTTACCATAGCAACAAGAAAAATAAAATAGCTAGGAATAAACTTAAACAAGGAGGCAAAAGACCTGTACTCAGAAAACTACATAGCACTGAAGGAAGAATTTTAAAAAGATACAAATAAATGGAAGCATATACCATGCTCATGGATGGGAAGAATCAACATTATTAAAATGTCCATACTACCCAAAGTAATTTATAGATTCAATGCAATCCCTATTAAAATACCAGCAACATACTTCACAGACCTAGAACAAATACTTCAGAAATTTATATAGAATCAAAAAAGACCCCGAATAGCCACAGCAATTTTGAGGAAGAAGAACACAGTAAGAGGAATCATAATACCTGATATCAAACTATAGTACAAGGCCACGGTAATCAAAACAGTCTGGTACTAGCATAAAAACAGACATACAGATCAATGGAACAGAATAGAAAGCCCAGAAATAAACCCAGGTTCATATGGTCAACTAATATTTGACAAAGGGGGAAAAACATCAAATGGAGTGAAAAGAGCCTCTTCAACAAATGATGTTGGGAGAACTGGACAGGGACATGCAAAAATATGAAACTAGACCACCAACTTACACCATACACCAGAATAAACTCAAAATGGATCAAAGACTTAAATGTAAGCCGTGATACCATAAAAGTTCTAGAGGAAAAAATAGGCAGGAAAACTTCAGATATCCCATGTAGCAACATATTCACTGATATATCTCCTAAGGCAAGGGAAGTAAATGAACGAATAAACAAATGAGACTACATCAAACTAAAAAGTTCCTGCTCAGCTAAAGAAAACATCAGCAAGATTAAAAGGAAACCAACCATATGGGACAATATATTTGCCAATGACATCTCAGACAAGGGATTGATCTCCAAAATATATAAAGAACTCATACGACTCAACACCAAGAAGACAGACAACCAAATTTAAAAATGGGCAAACCACCTGAACAAACACTTCTCCGAAGAGGACATACAGAGGGCCCATAGACATATGAGAGAATGCTCAACATCACTAGCCATCAGAGAGATGCAAATAAAAACCACAATGTGATACCACCTCACACCAGTCAGAATGGCCATAATCAACAAATCATCAAACAACTTGTGCTGGAGAGGATGCGGAGAAATGGGAACCCTGGTGCATTGCTGGTGGGAATGCAGACTGGTTCAGCCACTATGAAAAAGAGTTTGGAATTTCCTCAAAAAACTAAAAGTGGAACTGCCTTTTGAACCAGCAATTCCACTGCTAGGATTATATATGAAAAATCCTGAAACACCAATTCAAAAGAACTTATGCACTCCAATGTTCATAGCAGCACTATTTACAATAGCCAAGTGCTAGAAACAACCTAAATGCCCATCTGTAGATGAGTGGATCAAAAAACTGTGGTACATTTACAAAATGAAGTACTATGTAGCAGAAAGAAAGAAGGAACTTCTACCATTTGCAACAACATGGATGGAACTAGAGAGAATTACACTTAGCGAAATAAGCCATGCAACGAAAGAAAAATACCTTATGCAGTCACCTATCACAGGAAACTAATGAAGAACACAAACAAATGAGCAAAATTGAATCAGAGCTATGTAAACAAGAAGTAGAATAACAGTTACAAGAGGGGAGGGGGGAGGGAGAGAAGAGGGTAAGAAGGGGAAGGGTCAAGTCAAAGAACATGTACAAATGACCCACGGGCATGGGCAACTGAGTGGGGACTGAATGTGGGGGAAGGGAGGGGCAGGGTGCAGGGAAGCAAGAGGGGTAAAAAAGTGAGACAACTATAGTGGAAAAACAAAAAAAATTTTTTTAGTGGGGGAAAAATGAAAATATGAAGAATGGAAATGCCAGTTCAGTGAATATTAGGACAAAGATTTTCCTTCACGTTGTATATTTTTCTCCCTATCTGATCCCACCAGAGTTTGGCATTCTAAACAAGTAAGTAATGACATAAGTTTCTTTGCATAAAACCAGTTGTTAATAGAGGTTCCTTTTTTATTTTTTTTTGGCCAAGTCTTTGACTGGAATTTCAAGCCTAAAGGAGACATGCTTTGGTGCAGATTTTTACCAAAAAGCCCTGAGGAACTGGAAATGACCTTCAAAGATAATATTAGCCCTCGAGATAAAAGTCCTGGTACCATTGTTGGTTGTGCGATCCACAGCAATCTTTCCAGGGAAGGAACGAAGGTTGTTTTCCTGAATGATGGCTAGAAGGGACCTTAAGGCACAATGAAAAACCAGAAAGACTTGGAAAGGACAGGTGTGTACAGGCAAGGATGAATGCCAGGTATGTGGCCCAGCTTCTGTGCCCTGAAGAGCAGACTGAGGGTCACCCTAAATGTTCCTTGGGTAAGTTCCAGAAAGCAGAACTAAAGATCATAAGTGATCATTTGCTGCTCTTGTTGTGTTTATGCAAATGAACAGGATAAATTTAAAATAGACTTAATATAGTCCCTTTAATGACAAGGAGGGTAATCATAGGGAGAAAAATCATTATTCAAGAAAGTCACAATGATCAGTGTAGACTATAAAGTAGTGCAGCTAACCATCTTAAAAGTTTCTTCTCATTTAAAATATGTTTTCACTTGAAAGTTAAACCATTTCTGTGATATCATCAAAGATATTTAAGTTGCAGGCAAGTAGAATGTCAAGTGCCTTGCAACTGGATGTCTTCCCAAAAAGGCAGTCTTACAGATTTAGAGACTTGTTTGTGGGTTATGTTACATAAATTAACATGTGTTTTCTGTTTTCAAAGGACATAAGCCTATGACCGCATTACCTGAGTGATTGTCTGTACGTATAAGCCTCACTTAATCCTCTCTGCAGCGCTGCCTCCTGAGACTCAATGGTTTGGCTGAACTAAATGGCTGGGTTGGGGAAGAATGGGGTGGTCTGTGGGCTTCACTTTAAAACTGGTTTCTCTTTTCTATCCTAATGTCTTGGACAGAAAGGACCCAGAGGTCTAAGAGGGGGGAAACCTAAAATATTTCCCTCAGCCCAAACTAAGTATAATGGGCAAAAGGGTTTTGGACAGTTGAGATGTGCCTAGCACACCTTCCTCCAAAGAAGCCCTTTTTTTCTTTTTCCTTTTCTTTTTTTCCCCATAATGTGGAACACTGAAAAATTAATCCCTGCCTTTTGTCATCTAGTAGTTATGGATTCAATGATGTCTTTTAACCCTTTTTGCCAAATCTGTTGCCCCCAGAACACAACCAGGATGCCAACCCATTAAACCAAGCACGCCGTTGTCTGGAGACAGCCAACTGACCTGGAGTCTGCATGATCCTTCCCCATGTGGGAAGACCATCCTCCCCTCCACATTCCCACTCTTATTAGGGATTTCTGGACCCAAGGGTAGGTAGAACGATGACCATGTCCAGCTTGAAGCAGGTAGAGGAGCTTGAGACCTTCGCCCATTGTCCTTTATAAGAGTACAAAGGGTCTTAATACCTGAGAGGGAGGGATTGTTATTTTTTATTGTTAAAATAATTAATTAATCACACATTTACTAAAAAAAGAGAGAGAGAGAAGAAGAAGAAGAATATATAAAAGCTTAAGCGGGAAAGCTTGTATGTACGAACCATGGATATGGACTTGGGGGGGATTGCTGGGGGAAGGAAATGCTGGGTGGAGGGGAGTAAAGGGGGGAAAATTGGAACTATTGCAACAATATCATCAATAAAATACATTTTAAAAAAAAGTAATGAGAGAATACTTCGCTAACTTGATGAGAGAAAAAGACACACAGGTCTAGGAAGCACAGAGTGCCCCAATGAAGATGAACCCAAAGAGGCCCACTCCAAGACACATCATAATTAAAACGGCAAAATTCAAAGACAAAGAGAATACTAAAGGCAGCAAGAGAGAAATAGCTAATAGCATACAAGTGAGCTCCCATAAGGCTATTAGCTGACTTCTCAACAGAAACACTACAAGCCAGGAGGGAATGGCAAGGAGTATTCCAAGTAATGAAAAGCAAAGGCCTTCAAGCAAGAATACCCTACCCAGCAGGGTTCTCATTCAAAATGGAAGGTGATATAAGGAGTTCCCCAGACAAAAGAATGCCAAAAGATATATCTCCACCAAACCAGCCATGTAAGAGAGGCTAAAGAGACTGCTTTAAGAAAATGCAGAAAAAGAAAGTTAGAGAAAGAACATAGGTGCAAAAGGAAAAATGGCAAAGAATATGTATTTATCCATAACAACTTTAAGTGTAAATGAATTAAATGTTCCAATCAAAAGACATAAGGTAGCTGAAGGAATAAGAAAACATGACCCACATATATGCTGTCTACAGAAGACCACCCTCAGAACAAAAGAGCTACAAAGACTGAAAGTGAAAGGATAGAAACAAAAATTACAAGCAAACATGAAAAGAAAAAAAGCTGGGCCACAGTACTTACATCAGGCAAAATAGATTTCACAGTAAAGGTCTTAAAAAGAGACAAAGAAGGACATTTCATAATACTTAAAGGAATGATCCATCAAGAAGATATAACCCTTGTAAACATATATGCACTAAACACAGGAGCACCTAAATATAAAAGAAAATCTTAGAGAACTTCAAGAAAGTTATTGACAACAACACAGTCATTGTAGGGCATTTTAACACCCCATTTTCAACAATACATAGATCTTCGAGGCAAAGGAAAAACAAGGATGTTGTGGCATTGAACAAACTCTAGATCAAATGGACTTAATATAATCTGAATCTTTCACCTTAAAGAATCAAACTGTACAATCTTTTCAAATGCACATGGGGCATTTTCAAAGACAGACCACATGGTAGGACACAAAACAATCCTCAACAAATTCAAGAAAATTAAAGTAAAATCAAGCATCTTCTCAGATCACAATGGCTTGAAAATAGAACCCAGCCTTAAGGAAAAAACTCAAAATTATTCAAATACAGGGAGACTAAATAACATGCTATAAAATAATGAATGGATTAACAGTGAGATCAAGGAAGATATCAAAAGGTTTCTGGAAACAAATGAAAATAAACACACAACAGCCAAAAAATCTGTGTGACACAACAAAGACAGTCCTGGGAGAGAAGTTCATAGCAATACAGGTCTACCTAAAAAAGATAGAAAAATTTCAAATAAACCACCTAATTCTACAACTACAAGAACTAAAAAAGCAATAACAAACATATCCCAGAGTGGGTAAAAGGAAGGAAAGAAACAAGATCAGAACACAATTAAATGACATCAAGACTAAAAGAACAATTCAAAAGAATAGTAAAAACAGAAGCTGGTCCTTTGAAAAGATAAATAAAATTGACAAGCCTTTAATAAGACTCAACAAAAAAAAAAAAAAAAAGAGAGAGAGAGAGAGAGAACCCAACTAAATAAAATGGAAATGAAATAGGATAAATCACAACTGATACTGCAGAAATATAAAGAATTGTAATAAATTACTACAAACAACTGTATGCCAAGAAATTTGACAACCTGTGCAAAATGGACACATTTCTAGAAATATATAATCATCCAAAACTGAATCAAGAGGAAGTACAAAGCCTGAATAAACTGATAATAACTAGTCAAATTGAAGTGGTAATCAAGAAACTCCCAGCACACAAAAGCCTTATATTGGATGCCCTCACAGGTGAATTTTACCAAACATTTAGGGAAGAGCTAACTCCTATCTGTCTCAAACTATTCCAAAAAGTTCAAGAAGGGGGAAGACTCCCCAACTCTTTCTATGAGGCCAATATTATTCTAATTCCAAAACCAAGTCAAAACACAACAAAGTAAACCATAGGTCAATATTGCTGATGAACATAGATGTTAAAATCCCCAACAAAATATTAGCAAACAGAAACCAGCAATACATTAGAAGGATCATACGCCATGATTAAGTGGGGTTCATCCTAGGGATGCAAAGATGGTACAATATTTGCAAATCAATAAATGTAATACACCACATAAACAAATTGAAAGAAAAAGTCATGTGATTATATTAACAGATGCTAAAAAAGCATTTGATACAGTACAGCACCCACTTATGATAAAAATGCCCAGCAAAGTGAGAATAGAGGGAGCATACCTCAACATTATAAAAGCCATATACAAGAAACCTACATCCAAAACCATAATCGATGGGCAAAAACTAAAAACTTTTCTTCTAACATCAGGAAGAAGAGAAGGATGCCCACTTTCTCCATTTCTGTCTAACATAGTTTGGAAGTTCTAGTCACAGTGAGTAGACAAGAAAAAGAAATAAAAGGCATCAAAAGTTGAAAGGAGGAAGTAAAACTGTCATTATTTGCAGATGACACGATATTGTACATAGAAAACCCTATAGGTTCCACAAAAAGACTACTCAACCTAATAAGTGAATTTGGTGAAATAGCAGGATAAAAAGTCAATATTTAGAAATCGAAGGAATTTTTGCACACCAACAATGAAATATCAGAAACAGAAACTAGGAAAAAAATCCCATTTACTATAGCAATAAGAAAAATAATGTACCTAGGAATAAATTTAACCAAGGATGTAAAAGCTCTGTACTTGAATAACTACAGAACAGTAAAGATCAAATAAGAAAGATACAAATAAATGGAAGTACATACCATGTTCATGGACTGGAACAATGAGCAGCATTAAAATGTCCAAAGCAATTTATAAATTCAATGCAATCTTTATTAAAATACCAATGACATATTTCACAGATCTAGAAAAAATATTTCAAAAATTTATATGAAATTAAAAATGACCCCAAATACTCTCAGCAATTTTGAGAAAGAAGAATACAGTAGAAGGAATCACAATATCTGATATCAAACTATATTAAAAGGCCATTGTAATAAAAGAGTCTGGTATTGGCATAAGAACAGAAATATAGATCAATGCAACAGAATATAGAGCTCAGAAATAAACCCAGTTCTCTATGGTAAATTAATATTTGACACAGGATTCAGGAACATAAAATGGAGTAAAAATAGCATTTTCAACAAATGGTGTTGGGAGATCTGGACATGTACATGCAAAAAAAATGAAACTAGATCGCCAACTTACACTATACACCAGAATAAACTCAAAATGGATCAAAGACTTAAATGTAAGCCGTGACAACATAAAAGTCCTACAGGAAAACATAAACAGGAAAATTTCAGATATCCCATGTAGCAATATTTTTGCCGATATATTTCCTAAGGCAAGGGAAATAAAGGAAAGAATAAACAAATAGGACTACATCAAATTAAAAAGCTTATGCATGACTAAATAATATATTAGCAAGATAAAAGGGAACTAACTCTATTTAAAAGCATATTTGCCAATGATACCTTGATAAGGGTTTCACCTCCAAAATATATAAAGAACTCATATAACTCAATACTAGGAAAACAAATAATCCAATAAAAAATGGGCATAGGACTTGAACAGACACTTCTCCAAGGAGGATATACAGAGGGCCCATAGGCATATGAAAGGATCCTCAATATCACAAACCATCAGAGAGATGAAAATTAAAATGGTGTGATACCACCTCACACCATTCAGAATGATCATCATTAAAAAATCAACAAACAACAAGTGCTGGTGAGGATGTCGGGAAAATCAAACCCTAGAGCATTGTTGGTGGAAATGCACATTGGTGCAGCCACTATGGAAAAGAGTATGGAACTTTCTCAAAAAACTAAAAGTGGAACTGCCTTTTTGATCCAGTGGTTCCACTGCTGGGAATATACCCCAAGAATTCTGAAACACCAATTCAAAAGATCCTATGAACCCCTATGTCCATAGCAGCACTATTTACAATACCCAAGTACTGGAAACAGCCTAAATGCTTATTAGTAGATGAGTGAATCAAAAAGCTGTGGTACACTTACACAATGGAATACTATGCACCAGAAAGAAAGAACTCCTACCTTTTGTGCCAGCTTAGATGGAACTGGAGAGTATTATGCTAAGTGAAATAATCCAGGTGGAGAAAAACAAATACCATATGATCTCATCTATATGAGGAACCTACTGAATGAAGAAAACAAATGGGCAAACGATAACAAGGACATGGAAACAAGGAACAGACTGACAGTGACCAGAGCAGAGGGGGGAGGAAGATAATAAAGGAAAGAAGAGGAAGGGTCTAGTCAGGGAACATGTATAAAGGACCCATGGACATGGATAACAGAGTGGGAATTGACTGTGGGAGTGGGATGGAAAGTTGAGGAGAGCAACAGAAGGATAATTGAGAGAACTGTAATAGAACAACAATTTTTTAAAAATGAATATAAACTGGCCCTGTTTTACAAAATATTTAGCCATCCTACACTTAGAGGAATTTCTCACTGAACACATTTCTCCTATGTTATCTATATGGCTCTCCCATCCTGCCTTCTCCCCCCTGTAAGATGCATCCAATCTTATTGCTAGCCTCCCTCCCACCCACATTCTCTTTGATTTCCTAAACAATGTCTTAATGTCTTTTGGCTATAGCTTCCATTGTTTTTTCCCAAATAATATCTTGGGAGCCTCCTCTTTCTCACTGCAGTAGTGTACCAAGGTATTTTTCTAAACAAAAGTCATCTAATCTGTAGCTAAGTTGTTCCACCAGTTAAGTTCAGAGGTCAACAAATGTATTGGGTGGGGGGGTGTTGTTTTGTTTGTTTTCATTCTGCTGCACACTCACATCACAAAGCAACGTTTTGCTCTGGACTGTATCTGGTAAGGTCTAGAGTGAAAATACCATTCAACATTTCCAGTCATATTTCCCACTGGTGTCACCTCCAGGGCTGACACAAGGGACATTGCTAGCTTAGTCCCAGTGCACCAAGAGTAGCCAACAAGGAAAAGCAAGGCTATCTGTCATTTGAAGCCATTGGCTGTTACTGTGCCAAGACCTTGAACATTTCACTTGGGTCATTGTTTTGAGTCTGGCCCCATTTTATAAACAAGAGAATTGTGAGGTTGTAATTAGAGTGACATGCCCCGGATGACTTCCTGATTACCTCTTATTTGGGGGACAGACAGGCATGGGGAGATGTAGGAAGCAGACAGGCTTGGTTCAAAAGACTCTGACCACTGTGTGGAGCCGCCCCCCACTGGGCCCTGAGCTGGCAGGTTGTCTTCCAGGCCTGCTCTGAATCCCACCCTCTGGGGGATTTTAAAGATAGAATAGAAATACAAAGCGGCTTTTAAGGAAAAGGGAACCTGCTCTTCTTTTTTCTGTAAAGCCTCAAATCCTTGTCAGTAAAATGTGAAGAACAGAATGATTAAGAGGAAATGCTTTTGACCTTGTGTAAAATACCTGGATATTTCAACCCTGTATTCATCTGCATTTCCCTTTCGCTCCCTACCATTTGGGGAAGGGCTACATACTTTCCTTAAGTACTTCCACATGTGGAAAGTGGATAAAAACCCTGGCTAATAAAGAAACGAGGGTGATTTTCCATTGGAGAAAACCCCCTCCCTTCCTTCCTCAGATGAAGAGTGTCTGAGTAGTTTCTTCATCCACTCCGATGGACCCAGAGTCTCTCTCACTCTTAAAATTTTTTTTTCAATTATGACTTCAGTTTATCATTTCATCATCAAATAACTTAGAAAAGGCTACATTTGGGTCCCATCATGGATAATTACTCTAAAAAAGGGTTTCATCCTGGGAAAGACTGAGGTCAAGAAAGGTCTTGATGAACTTAATGCTGGTGAAGTCAACTGCCTTGTCAGGTTGAGCAGCATACAGTCACCCTGGGACAACCTGGCCAGAAGGGGTCAGACCCTTCTTTCTCCACTTCCCTTTTTGTTGCCACCTGAGTCATGTGCCCTGCATCATCCAATGGCAAAGAAGTGCTTCCATTTTCCTTCCTTTCCAACTTGTGGCCTCACTGCACACTGCAATGGAAGCTGTGGAATAAAAGACCCTCAGGCCTTTAGGGGCTGTGGAGAATGTGCCCTTCATGCCTGCGGGTGTTAAGAAAAACAAACCTGTGAAGCCTTCTACTCAGCTCTTTCTCATTATTGTATTTTTGTCTTATTACACTCTCCTCTGCCCCAGAGAATGTTGTCCATTCTAGGTATACTTTATTTTACTTGTTGTCCTGTTTAGTTCACAGAGAAATTGGTCATATGCATTTTGCACCCAGAATGTAAAAGTCATAAATTGAGAGTATAGCTCCAGCATGTTTGGCCATATGGCAGAGGGCAAATAGCCTCTATATTTTCTACTTGATCTGTCTTCAACATCATCATCATTGCCTTCAGACACACAAGCACTCTAAGGTTACCATGAATTTTTACATCCATTCTTCTCATTTGATAATCATATACCTGGTTAGAAAGTAAATCCTGAAGCAAGTTTTCTGCTGTTATAGTGGAAAAAACGAATGCTGAGGTAAAAAAGATGCATCTGTCGAACAAGAAAGTGATAGGTTTTTAATATTTGGTCTGAACTATGGGAGAAAATATCTGAAAATCATATATCAGATAAAGGTCTAGTTTCCAGACAAATAACACTGGGGAACACAATTTTCGTTGAGTAAGATCTGACACTTGGTTTTCATTAATTTTTGGCATCTGAATCAAAAAATGACCTCAGTTTTTCCTTAACACGTCAACTTTTTAAGGTACAGGTTACCCTCTCTTTGTCCCCAAAATTATACAAAATATACAAACAAAGGAAAATAAAGAAAAATATTAACTAAATATACTGTTTATTTAGAGTTATTTTATTTGTATAAAGGCTATATATTGTTATTGTAAGTCAAATTGTGTACAAGTACTAAAGTTCTGCTACCAAACATATATATTAAGACATTTTATCTTTTCAAATGACAGACTAGAAAATGCCAAAATGAGATACTTGAAACAGTCTGCTTCAGTTGGCAAAGCTTTCATAAATTTCTTCATGAGACCCAGTTTTATGTGCACAAGCGAAAATATAATGTTCTTTCTGTCAACAAGTGGCTCATGTAGAATGTTTGGATCACCAGATTTGAGGTCAGATCTTGGAGGCCAATATGACTCTTCTCAATGCTTCTCTTGAGCTCTGCTGTCCCACATACACAAAAAACAGTGATACTTTGTGTATCCACATTGCTAACCAAGAAGGAAGCAGTCCATTTTAAGGTCAACACAGGTGATCCAATTGCGCTTGTGATATTACAACAGATCAATGACTCTCTTTATGTCTTCATATTCTTCATGAAAACAAACTGAATGGCCATTTGGTACTGCACCAAATAAATTGCCATTGTGGAGGAGGAAACACTTCAAGCTCCACTTTGAGCTATCGATGAACAGTAGCCACTCAGTTGCATTATAGATTGGAATTCCCAATTCCTCCATTAAACCATGTATGTTATGGCAAAACACAAAGCCACCATCACGTTGAAAGTACTGCAGAAATGCACTTTCTCTTGATAGAAAGTAGGATGCCTTCTCTCCTTTTCCAAACAAGTTTTTCTCATGCAGTCTTGATGCTAGGAGTTCTGAAGCCTTTTTGGATAGTCCCAAATCTCATGCCAAATCATTCAACTCATGCTGATCAAATCCCTTATGAACTGAGTCATCTTCAATGTTAAAATCTTCATCGTTGCTGTCACTTAGTTCTTCACCATACTACTGTTTTTCAAAAGAGGGTAGTTCAATGAAAATTGGCGCTGGGATTTCAGCTGGATGAGGCACTTGTTGTATAGCTGATGGTAGACTAGGATACTCTCTTTTACACTGATTTTTCTTGTTATATCCTGATGTTTCCACTATACAAAAGTAACAGTCACTTGAATGATCTCTGGGCTCTCACCAAACCATAGGTATACCAAATGGCAATTTATCACGTTTCCTCCATCCACATGCATAAATTCTTGACACACTGCTTGCACACCTTGCGAGGGGCCCAGGACTTATCTTGATCACCAAGTTTTACTTTAAAATATGCAAAATAGGCTTGCCTGACAAATGTGCTGATGTTTGCCCTTTGGTTGGGAAAAGTGAAACTGCCACAGATATAACAAAATGAATCAGGGTTGTTTAGGCACTTATGATGAGAAATAGCAGAGGCAGACGTGATCTGAAGGAAAGGAAATAAGTACATATGTAAATTAAAATATAAATTCTGCTAACTCCTTGTATACAGATGAGAACTCAAACTACACTTCAGAATACGAATCACTATATAGAGTGGCACACAACCTCTCACCACACTGACTTATGTGTAACTGAATAGCCTAGATAAGTATGAACCTATCGCTGGTCTCCAAAGTCATCCCCCACCCTCCCCACTCAATAGAGATTTGCTCTCAGCCAATAGGAGAGCACTACTGCTTCCCTCAATCCAGGCTGAATCCAGCCTAGAGTGGTTGCATTAAGATAAGCTGTACAGAAATATTTGATGTGTTAGGAGAAAACTAACTGCAGTTTTGAAATCAGCATGCCCATATAAGTCTAAAACAGCTGAAAAATTAAACTCAACAGGAATTATGTTAAAAATTGTTCCCCTGTGTAATTTTTTAAATGGGAAGAGAATTTAGATAGACATTTCTCTAAAGAAGAAATACAAATCACCAATGAGCACATGAAAGGATGCTCAACATGTTTAGGAAAATCCAAATCAAACCACTTTGCACACATTAGGGTGGCTATAATAAAAAAGACAGAGAATAACAAGTGGTGACAAAGATTTGAAGTTGGAGCCCTTATACATTGTTGGTAGGAATATAAGGTGGTACAGCCACTTTGGAAAACCATTTGGTAATTTCTGAAAAGTTTAAACATAAAGTTGCCATATAACTTAGCAATACCACTCTAGGATATATGTCTAAGAGAATTTAAAGCATATGTCCACACAAAAACTAGCACTCAAATATTTATAGCAGCATTGTCCACAATAGTCAGAAAGTAAAAACAACTCAATATTCACCAACTGATGAATGGAGAAACAATGTGGCATATCTATATAATGGAATATTACTTGACAATAAGGGAATGCAGTACTGATACATACTACAACACAGATGAACCTTAGAAGCATACTAAGTGAAATAAGCCAGACACAAAAGGCCACATATATAGAATTAACTTTACTGAAATGTCTAGAATAAGAATATCCATAAAGACAGAAAATCAATTACTTTTGCCAATGGTGGAGGTGGTTGAGGGTCAGGATGGGGGTAATTATTAATGGGTATGTGTTTTCTTTTGAGGATGATAAAATGTCCTGAAATTATATGGTGGTAGTAATTGCACAACCTTATTAATATATTGTAAATCACTTAATTGCACACTTTAAGAGGGTGAATTTATGATATATAAATTTTATGTCATAAAGCTGTTATTAAAAATCAGTTCATTATTTGTTAGTGTCACAAACCTTCACAGTGTGTTAAGGTTAAAATTGCTGTCTACTTATGAAAATTTGGCCTTGATCACCTTAGGAAAAAAATAACTTTTCAATATGATGATTGGATATCATATGCAAGGCTTGTGAGCAGAGTGTCATTTGTAAAATGTTATGCTTAAACTTTAGTGCCAAAGGAGAGCAAATGTTATGAGCATCATGGTTATGCAGCTGTTCTTGGGGGGAGCTTCCTTTGTGGAATGCTATGAAGTCCTAAGCCCCAAACAGGTTACCTTGAAGCAAAATAAAATGCATTTTCCAGAAGAGACTCTTTGGTCAAGTTAGAAAGCCCTTCCTCTTCTCTCCTCCCTCATACCATGGAAAGTTTATTATCTAGGTTTGGAGGTTAAACTTTGCCATGAGTGGATATGGACTGGCCTCCTAGAAGCCTAGCACCGTAAGCATCAGTTGACAGGAACATAGGTGGCTTTCTGATGAGATCGAGGCAGAGGCAGAGCCAAGGATAGGAGATGAAGAGCTGCATACCCACCTTCCAGCACAGCTTGTCATGTGTATGTGTGTATGTGTTGAGACCTCCTCGCCTTGCCTCTGGTATGGCCATTGTGGTGGCAGCTCACTGCATAAAGCACAGTTTCTGTCCACCTCACTAGTACTTCTTTTAGTTGCTCATTTCAGTTAGAGAATGCACCCTGGGGCAAATAATATGTGAGAATGGCACTGGCCTCATACAAACTCTGGTGTTTTGATGAGCAATGAATTGTATCATGCATATTAGTTAACACAGAATAAAGCATGCACAAGTGAGCACTTAACTAAAAAAGACTTTTTCAATTTTAATTTAGGTTCACAGAAAAATTGAACGGCTCATCCAGAGATTTCCCATATGCCGTTTACCCTTACACATACATAGTCTCTCTTATTATCAACATCCAGCACCTGAGTGTTATATTTATTAAAATCAGTGAACATATATTGACTTGTCATTATCACCCAATGTCCATATTTTATATCAGGGTTCATGCTTGATGTTGTACAGTCTATAGTTTTAGACAAATGTGCAATGTCATGTATCCACTGTTACAGCCTCATACAGAGTATTTTTGGTGCCCTAAATATCCTCTGGGCTCTGTAATCACATATCTTCAACTTGTAAATCAAAATTAATTTTAGGTTGTAATAAGAATAACAAGCATTTATTTGAGCAAAAGGAGCTGCAGACTGGGAAACAAAGATTCAGATAACCACTTGAATTGTGTTCTCCTGAGACAAAGTGGAAGCTGCTTTTTATAACAAAAGCTTCTGCCTGGATTCTCAATTAGGTTCATTTTATAGAAACAAGGTATTAAAATTGTGCAGTTCTGATTAGACCAGGGATGTCTTAGTTCATTAGTAAAAAGACCAAACCACGGAGTCCCTCCAGTTGTTGAGTCAGACAAAATATACAAGAAGGGCATGATGTGGGAAGCCAAGCATTATCTGGGGTCCTTCCCAGTATACAGAGTATAGGAGGAGCCCTTAAGTAAATGGCTGCTAAACTGTTATTATTTGTAAAATTTGGGCCCTTGGTTAACAATGATGAATCCATCTCAGCATATAAATTCCTTCTTGGGGTTCAAATCTAATGAATCTTTTTTCTCAAGATCCATGAACCCTTGGATACCACTGATGTTTTATTACATTTTTATAGTTTTGCCTTTTAAAGAATGTCATATAGTTGGAGTCATATACTATGTAGGCTTGTCATATTGGCTTTTTCATTTAGTATATTTATTTAAGTTTCCTCAATGTCCTTTTTGGCTTTGTAGCTCATTTATTTTTAGTACTGAATAATTTTCCATTGTCTGGATGTACCACAGTTTTTCTGTTCACCTACTACAGGACATCTTGGTTGTTTTAAAGTTTTGGCAATTATAAATAAATAGTTTTAGTACATAAGCTTATTGCCAATAATGACCCTCTCACTCCCCAATATCACCTAATAGAGCAAGATGCAGAGGCAGAACTAGACCCATGGACAAAGGTCTTGACTATTACCTGCCAGGTGGACCATGTTTGAAAAATATGGAGAAAATCAGCTATAGATAACTAATTCCTCCAGTTTTCTTCCTCTCTCTCTCTTTTTTCTTTAATCATTGGAATTATCATTGCCAATACATCCAATGCTGTTTCTTCTATAAGCAGAAAATGCATTTTTGTAGACTCTAATCAATGTGTGGCTGGGACAGTTGGCAGGAATACTCTAGCCCAATTCCTCTAGAAACCCCTGGAGCCCCAAACCTACCAAGAAAGTCAGAAGTTTCAGTAAAAATCTCCTTGCCCTCTCCTCAGCCTTGTTCTTCCTCTTTTTTCAATTCCTACCATGGTCTTACTCCAGCTGAGTTTGAATTTAATCTTGACCTCCCCACTGTAGCTGTCCCTGCTCAGATCTGTAGCTTCTCCAGTTTAGGAGGCTTTCTGTGGAAACTGCATTACCTGCCTCAGAGCTCCATATGATGGCCCCAGGCCTGTCCTACCTCCAGAGCAGTGGATGTATCCATTGACTCTCTGGGGCCCTAGTGCCAAATTGACAACATTCTGTCCAGAGATAGGGCACATGTCTTCAGGTCTGTCTGGTTTCCTGCTTTCTGAACAAAAATTAATTTTGCTGAGTGGGGTCACCTATGATGACAAGAAATAGGTGGTAGCCATCCTTTAATGACCCTCAACAGACATAAAGTTATTATGACTCAAAATCACTTTTGGCCCTTTGTTTCACTTGATTCTCCAAACTTATTTTGGATCAGGGATTATTGAACATCAGAAGTGTCAGATGACTACCCCAGTGTCACCTGGAAAGAGGGATTAATCTGGGATCGCTGCCATCACTTTTGGCCAGAACAATATCTTCTTGCATCCTTGCTATACAAAATTATGTTGAGTTGTTTTCCTCCACAATTGATATTACCACATTGCTGTGTCATTTTCATACCTTAAACTTTTTCCTCAACAATATACAGGGTGGGGAAAAAGTAGGTTTACAATTTTTTTGTACAAAAAGTAATACAATAATTAATAATGATAATACAAGAATATACCCTGTGTTTCACATATAACTGTAAACCTACTTTGCCCCACCCTGTATTTAATTTTCGCTTTAATCACTCACCTGTTTCTCTTAGCTCTAGTTCTACTTTCTCTCTAACTTTTGGAAAATATGAGGTAAAATAGTGAATGTCAGTTGAAGACTGATCCAAAACCAAGTACAGCTGGACTGGCACTTGGGAGAGTAATCACATCTGCTGAAGCAGCCATCTCTTTTAGGATGGAAGCTTTGGGTGTCTGGCTGGCTGTGTTTGCACATCTTGCATGGAAGTAAACACAGTTTCAGTTTTATTTCCAGATAATTGTTAGCCCTTACCATTTTGGCTCCTAGTTCTTGTTCCTGAGGTTTTCACAAAATCCAGGGCATTCATATCATCCCAAGAATGGAACATCCAGAGACTGCTCTGGCTTTCCCCTCTTTCTGAACAGTCCCCTCACATCTTCCTTTCTGTAGTATCCTGGAAGGTGGTTTAACACTGGCCTCAGTGCTGGCGGGAACGGGTGAATAATGGGTGGGTGGAGCAAGAGGAATGAGAAGAGCACAGACTTCTGAAGCAGAATTAATTCCTCAGGATCCAGTCCCAGCTTTCATCTGCCCCCATGATGTTGAGTGAGCAAATTAGTTTACTTGCCTGTAAAATTGGAATATTACTATTAGTAATAATTACCTTGGGAAATTGGTCACACACACACACACACACACACACACATATAACATACATACAGGCCTACAACTGTGTCCAGTACAAAATCATCATTAATGTTAATGACATAAATGAAGAAAATGTTTTCTCCTCCAAATGCTTAAAATCCCTGTGAAAAAACAGTCCTTGAAAGGGTGCTGGACATTTGTTTACTTTGAGAAAATATATTGAAGGAAAATAGGACATTGTTCTCATTTTTATAAACAGCTTTTGTAGATAACTTGAGCAAACCAATCAATCCCTTCCACATTTTCTGAAACTAACAAGATTATATTATTAAATACTTATGGATATGTACCATATTTGCTAAAATGTTCATTTTAGGAACCACATACATGAACTCTATGTGTTTACAAAGTATTTCACACATAATTTTAAAATAATTTGAGACAGTTTACAGTAAAAACCACATTTATAATTCCAATTAATGATACACTAAAGCTGGATATTTACATGGTGTTGATATTTTTAAAGTACATGGGGTTATCTTATATAATTAACACAGATTGTGTTCATCAATAACATAGGGAGGTGCAGTGTGAAAAATTATGTTCCTGCAAAAGAGTAAATGGGTATTATTTGCTCTGTACCTTTAAGCAACTCAGCAACTTCAGGAAAGCCTTACTATTCCAAACTTCAATTTCATCATTGCAAACCTAGGCATCTAAAACAATTCTGTGAGACTTGCAGCTAAGATGGAGGCATTAACAGACATGCTGCATCTCCCTCCACAGCTAAAAAGGAACACAACTACCTCAAAACTAGAGACAACCAGAAGTTCCAGAAATCAAGGTACATGGAAGTCCAACAAACAAAGATACAAAGAAGAAATACTCATCCAGACAGGTAGGAGGGGCAGAGCTGGGGAAGAGAGGATGAGGTGTGGTGTTGGCAACAGCAGTGGCAGGCCATCAAAAAATGCATTCACACATTTTGAAAAGTTGGGAGGGACACCTGGGAAGCGTTCCCAGCCTCAGACCAGGCCACACAGACCACAGTCCCAGTGCTGAGGAAAATAAGAGCCTTATTGCTTCTGACTGTGCAAACCAGTGGGGGTTGGAGCAGAGGAATAAACTGCTGGTCTCTCAGCAGAGTTTGCTTGTTTTAAGGACCCCTACAGTCCTAGAACATCCACAGAACGACCCACTCTGGGAATAACAGCCAAGGCAACAGCTAGAGAGGCACCAGTCCCATATGAAAGTGGGAGAGGTGTCTGGAAGAGGGGCAAGTGCTGAGTGGGTGGCATTATTCTCTCTCAGACCCCTCCCCAACACACAGTGCCACAGCATAGTAAAACAGGTCACCCTGTACTGACAAATAACCTTATGCTCCATCATAACAGGAGCAACAGCTTACCTAAGACACAGAGGCAAACAAACACAGGAGCTTGTCAAGGTGAGGAGACAGAGAAGTATGGCCCAAAAGATGGAATGGATCACGGTCCCAGTGCGATAACTAAGTGATGAGGAGATAACCAACTTAACAGATGCAAGTTCAAAAACACTGGTGATAAAGATGCTCACAAGCTTGACAGATATGCCTGAGTATGGCAAATGGATAAGGGAAGAAGTGAAGGCTACGCTTAGTGAAACAAGGAAAATCCACACAAAACCAATGGTGAAGGGAAGTAAGTCGGGATTCAAATCAGTGATCTGGAACATGAGGAAGAAAAAAACAATCAACCACCACAGAATGAGGAAATGAGAATTGAAAAAAATAAGGAGAGGCGTAGAAACCTCTGGGACAACTTTAAACATGCCGATATCTGAATCATAAGGGTGCCAGAAGGAGAAGAGAAAGAGCAAAAAATTGAAAGCTTATGTAAAAAATTATGAAGAAAATCTTCCCAAATTTGGCAAAGGAAATAGACATACAAGTTCAGGAAGCACAGAGAGTCCCAAACAAGCTAGACCCAAAGAGTACCACACCAAGACACATCATCATTAAAATGCGAATGGTTCAAGATAAAGAGAGAATCTAACTGCTTGTCTGTAGATGAATGGATCAAAAAACTGTGGTACGTTTACACAATGGAGTACTACGTAGCAGAAAGAAAGATGGAACTCCTACCATTTGCAACAACATGGATGGAACTGGAGAGAATTATGCTTAGCGAAATAAGCCAGGCAATGAGAGAAAAATACCTTATGCTATCACCTATTACAGGACACTAATGAACAACACGAGCAAATGAGCAAAATTAAAACAGAGGTATATGAACAAGGTGTAGACTAATAATGACAAGGGGGAAGAGGGGAAGGAGAGAAGGGGAAAAGATGGGGAAGGGTTTAGTCAAAGAACATGTATAAATGACTCATGGATATGGACAACTGGGTGGGGACTGACTGTGGGATAAGGGGTGGGCAAGGAGTGGGGAAGCAATAGGAAAAAAAACATGTGGGGCTAATTTAATAGATAAACAAACAAACAATTTTTTTCTTCTTTCTTTCCTCTTTCCCTCTCTAGTGGAGGGATGAGGGAGGAAGGAGAAAAAAAAAAAAAGAAAATATAAAGAATGGAAACACAACTTCAGTGAAAATTAGAAGGACAAAGATTTTCCTTCATGCTGTATATTTTTCTCCCTACCTGATCCCTCCAGAAATTGGTACCCTGAAGAAGTAAGTAATGACATAAGGTTCTTTGCATGAAAACAATAAGACCAGTGGTTAATAGAGGTCCTGTTGACCAAGACGTTGACTGGAGTGTCATGCCTAAAGGAGACATGCTTGGGCTCTGGGTTACCAAAATTCCTGAGGAACCAAGGGCGACCTTAGAAGATAATAAAAGCCCATGAGGAAAAAGGCCTGGTACCTAGGCTGGATGTGTGGTCCATGGCAATCTTTCCAGGGAAGGAATGAAGGTTGCTTTCCTGAGAGATGGCTAAAAAGGACCTTAAAGCACAACGGAAAACCTGAGGGACTTGGAAAAGACAGGTGTCTACAGACAAGGCTTAATGGCACGTACGTGGCCCAACTTCGGCGCCCTGAAGGGGCAGACTGAAGGTCACCCTAAGTGTTACATATATAAGTTCCAACAAAGCAGACTTAAAGATCATAAGTGATCATTTGCTGCTCTTGTTGAATTCATACAAATGAACAGGATAAATTAAAAATGGACATAATACAGTCCCTTTAATGACAGGAGGGGTAAGCTGAGGGAGAAAAATTGTGACCCAAGGAAAATCACAATGCCCATTGGTAGGCTATAAAGTAATACAGCTAACCGTCGTTAAAGTCTCTTCATTTAAAGTTATCTAGCATTTCTAAATCAAACTAGATCTGTGACATCATCAAAGATGATTAATTTACAGGCAAGAAGAATGTCAAATGCCTTGCAACTGGATGTCTTCCCATCAACACAGGCTTACAGAACTAGAGAATGGTTTGTGGGTTATACTACATAAATTAACATGTGTTTTCTGTTTTCAAAGGGTATAAGCCTAGGATCTCACTACCTGAGTGACTGTCTGTACATATAGGCCTCATTTAATCCTGTCTGCATCGTTGTCTCCGGAGACTGAACGGTTTGGCTGTACCAAGTGCCTGGGTTGGTGAAGAATGGGATGGTCTGTGGGCTTCACCTTAAAACAGGTTTCTCTTTTCTATTCCAATGGCTTGGACAGAAAAGACCCAGAGGTCTAAGAGGAGGGAAATCTAAAATATTTTCCCCAGCCCAAGCTAAATATAATGGACAAAAGGGTTCTGGACAGATATGATGTGCCTGGCACACCTTCCTCCAAAGAAGTCCCTCTTTTTTTTTTTCCCTAATTAGGGACATTGAAAAATTAATCCCTGCCTTTTGTCATCTAGTGGTTATGGATTGAATGATGCCTTCTAACCCTGTTGCCATATCTGTTGCCCCCAGAATACAACAAGGATGCCAGCCTGTTAAACCAAGCATGCCAAGATCTGGGGACAGACAGCTGACCTGGAGTCTGCACGACCCTTCCCCATGTGGGAAGACCACCCTCCACTCCACACCCCCACTCTTATTAGGGATTTCTGGGCCCAAGGGTAGGTAGGACGACGACCACGCCCAGCTTGAAGCAGCTAGAAGAGCAGGAGACTGTCGCCCACTCTCCTCTATAAGATTACAAAGGGTCTAAAGTCTGAAGGGAGGAATGATACTTTTTTTTATTATTATAAAAAAATAAATTAATGAAGTAATTCTAAAATAATGGTAACATAGGAAAGGGAGAAACTGGAGATATTGTATGCAGGAACCATGGACATGGACTGGGGAAGTGAAGGATTGCTGGGGGAGGAGGGTGCTGGGCAGGGGGTAACAAGGGAAAAAATGGAACTATTGTGACAATATAATCTATACAATGTAATAAAAAAGAAAATGGCCCTAATGCCACGGTGAGCCAGCCACAGAGCCCTAAGGTGATCAACAACAAATGCCTGTCCAAAGCAACACCTGAACAGGCACTCTGGGGACCCCATTAGAGGGATTTTGTTTAACTCAGACATCAGGTGGTGATATCTCTGTGCAGGAGAGAACTTTGAGTGATTACAGAAAACCAGACTGCAACTTTTCTGCCAACAGTAGTACAGACCTTGGCAGGAGGGCTTCATCACCACAGGAAGAACAAGTTGGGCCTCACACAGCAGAGGATCAACAGAATAAGGGCTGCAAATCATGAGAGGAGCCCACATTTGTCTGGGATAAATATTAGCTTCTTGCCACACTTGCTCTGTGAAAAAGACATTAGAAGTTTACTACACTCATTAATTGCTCTCTATATAAAAGAGCACTTGTATTGATAATTTTCTCTATGTTTTGAGCACCTACTGGGTGCCAATTTGCTAAACACTTAAAACATATTATCTCACGGAGTTCTCCCCACAGGTAAATATTCTGCCAATGACAAGGTTGGGACTTAAAGAGGTTAGGTGACTTATATAAGGTCACAACAGGATAAACCTGAACTGGATCCCAGGTCTACCTACCCCCAAAGCCTGGGCTTGGAGCCTCCAAGTTTGATGCAGATGCAGACTAAAGTTACAAGATTTTCACTCCAGAGTGTAAATTGAGTCCATCTCATTAAATTCTCTCTGCATCATTATAACTGACTGAGTTAACCCCCCTATCCCAACACACACACACACGGTATTTTTGTGCACAGATGCTGAAATGGGTCAGCTTTCTGTCCCTTTTGGGATTGAAACCAGGGTTCAGAGTAAGCCAGACCAGGGAGTAGCACCCTGCCTTTGAGTGTCTAAATGCTGCCTTTCTTTGTTCCTTATCTTAACTGTTTACTTTTTTTATAAGACATGCAGGCATTATGAAAAAATATAATCTGAAAATTAAAAATGAGTGTAGCAATCAGGGTCTCAACAGAAAGGAGATGGTCACTCAAGTTAGGGTCATTTCAGAAGAGTTTAATAAAGGAACTCTTTATAAAGGTGCAGGCAGGACACAGGGTTGTGTCCCTTTGAGAATTAGGAGCAGAGAAAGCAATCACTATATGCAAAGTCAGGGACCAGGGGCCACCTCTGGACAGCGCTCCAACCTTACATCAGCAGAAGCCTGAGTAACCTGGTCTGAAGAGTCCAGGGACTAAATATCCTGACCTCACCTTTCCTGCTGTTCTTAACTTCTGCTAGTGCTGGCCAGGTTGGCCTCCAGGGAAGAGGTCAGACCTAAGAGAGTGTGACTGGGTCTGAAGGGTGATAGAAGATACTCTGCACAGTCTCCCAGAATCCCATCCTAAAACGTACCCTCTTTTGGTAATGTTGTCTCTAAACACCATCTTAGGGACTAAGTCATCAGGATACTCATTAAATATGGATCCCCCACCACCACACACACACACCCCTAAGTCCTGGCAGCTGGCTGCCCTCAAGTTCTGCAGGGAATTGAGTGAATAGAATGAAGTTTGCTGACTACACACAGAGAATCACATTAGTTGGATGAGAGCAATGGGAACATTAGTGGGTAGTAAGAGACTGGGTTCACAGAGATGGGCTGGGAAATAGAGAGAAGGAGGGTGCCCAGTCTGGAAGCAGCAAATGGGCAGGACACCTACCCCATCAAAGCTCCAGAAATGGTCCCACCCTGTCTCTGGACACCCTTCCTATCCCTCTACTTGCCAACCCCACTTGCTCTCCCTACACCCACTGAAAGCTCCCTGTGCAGTCAAGTGAAACAGTAAGCAAGAGCAGATGTGATCAGGTGTGGAGGCCCAGAGGGCTCTGGGAAGCTTTTAGAGAATTTGAGCTTGATTTAGGTTATAAAAAAGCCCTAATGCTTTGTTGATGGGTTTAATGAGGGGTGGGGATATTTATCTGAGGAACCATAAGTGAATCTGGGTTTTTGGCTGTAGCACTTGTGTGATACCTTAGATAGGAAGACTAGGAGAATATCCTCAACCTGAGCAATAAGATTGTGAAAATCAAGATTTTAATTTTGTCCAAGCAAAGTTTAAGATGTTTTTGGTATCTAAGCAAGTAATTAAATAAATGAGTTTGAAACTCAGATGAAGATACATATGTGGGATTTTCAGCACCTGGACACCAGCAGCACCTAGACCTCAGAGGTGCCCACCTTGAGGGTTTCAGCAGCTGAGGTTTGGGTAAGTTCAGTTTCTTCCTCATCAAATAGAATCTCTAAATGTTCCCCCTCTCACCTTCTCTCCCTTCTCCCTCATTCCAGCAATCCCAGGACAAATAAGAAGCCTGAAAGAGGAGGACACACCAAATGGATCTAGGATGTTGTGGTTCTTGGTGTTTACAATGGAGAAAAGGGTGCAGAAATAAATCAGAAAGGAGACTGAGAGCAACTGCCAAGCCCCAAGACAGGGCAATCTGGACTGAGGCCCCTCACCAGACTTTTCAGGTCCAGCCTTGAGAAAGTATAGGGTAAGCCCCACCCAGCCCTACAAAGCATTTCATTCTATAAGGTGAGAAAAAATATACTTCAAGGAGCCAATGGGTCTGGGATGGCAGGTGGTTTCCTTCATTGGCAAGTGCCAGGGTTACCCCAGATTCTGGTTGCAAAGGCAATTGGATGTCTCTTGGGCTCAGGGCCAGGAAGGGGCTTTTACAAGGTCTCCCAGTTAGTGTCAGAAACAGCATCAAATTTTACCTACTTCCTGGTGCCTGACTAAATATGACCCTTCTTCCCACCCCAGTGCTATCATGTTTAGTTTGGTGGAGGGCTAGTTAGAAATGGAAGGAATCACAGAGCCTTTCCTCCTGGGGGACAAAACAGAGTTGGAGGAGAGGAAGCACTGAAGCATGATGAGGCTGAGCATAGGCCTCACGTGAGCCGGCATGGGCTGGGAACCAGGCAACACCACTGGCACTCCATCCAAAGAGGTATTGAGGAAATCTTTAAGTGAGAAACCAAGATGATAGCTCCCCTGGTCTTCACATCAGGTATGCTGAGACCAGTGAGTAGAAGGTGTGGCTAACGGAACTCAGCTCCATTTTAGAGAGGATTTCATGATAGTCAAATCTGGAAGAAATGTCCTGGACTCTGTGGGAAACCACTCCTCATGGTTTAAGGAATTGTAGCCCCGGCCTGAGCATGGCGAACCGCCAGCTTTCTGGCCATGCTTGCCTCTAAGTCTCAACATAAGGCTGTGTGCCAAACATGACTGACAACCACTCAGGGGGTTGCCATGGGAATTGGATCAAAGGATGCTCATTATGCTCATTATGCTTTAGAACTTGCTCTGCTTTCCTTATCAGCAATGTAGTGTAAGCTATCTTTGGCAGGGAGTATATGAAACCTTGCCCCTGGTCCGGATGTTTTATGGATCTTGACATAGACTGGTCACTGCAACCCCTATACTGGTATGTGTAATCTGTTACTGTCAAATGCCTAATGACTTGACAATTTATGAATTTTAGCCTTGTTATCCTCCTCAATAAAAGGCATAAGGGATGAAGGTTTGGCTGCTGGTCTCCACTAGAGAGGCAGTCACCTTCCTTCCCCCAGACACAATAAAGTGTCCTGGGTAAAAGTTTGTTCCGCCATGGTCACAAAGCCTCTGCTGGACAGAGCAACTTCCAACCAGCCTAGGGTGTGTGTGGCACCTCCGCCATAGGACTCCCCAGGGAGAAAGGGAGCTCCGTACACCAAAGCAAAGAACTGCATGTGGAGGGGTGACCAAGTGTTCAGATTAACACTCCAAAGGTTGAGTGTCACTTCCACTTCTGGAGTCTTGCGGTTCTCTTGCCCCATGGTCCACAGAACAGTACAAGGTCAATGCCTGTACACCATCCAAAACCTTTAGGAAGCCTGACTTCCTGAGTTCTGGAGCACAGGCTCTATCTCACCCAGCAGTCCTGGACCCAAAATATCATATCACCTGTTAGCAATACACCACCTGCTTCTGTTTTACCCAGACCTACTGAGCTGGAAGCTCTGGGAGTGGAGCCAAGGAATCTCTGTCCTAAGAAGCCCTTGGGCAATTCTGATAATCTCTAAAATTTGAAAACCACTGATCCAGAGCAGTGGCTTCCTACAGTGAGATTAATTACAGAGCAAAAAAAAAAAAAAAATGTTGGTAAGCAGATCCCTCCCTGAGACTCTGGTTTCATCAGCCACAGCCTGGAGATCAGGATTCTAAGGAGCAGTTCTGGCTGAGAGCCCCGCCTAGACCTCCATCAGGAGCAGAGCACACTGCTGCCTCCAGAGTGAGCTTCCATATCTCTGTTTTTCTGTATTTCTTTTACTAAATTCACTCTTTGTATTTGCTTTCTTCTCTTTTCTTTTATCTAGTCCCTGAAAATGAGTTAGGGTGATAATCTTCCCAAATATTTACAGGAAAAAAGAAGTGCTAAGCAGGATAAATAATTGTGAGCAAGCCTTTTGTGGGTTTTCATAAGTATATTAAAAATAGTATATTCCATTTTTCCTCATGCTTTTTAATCTGTAGTCCTGGGGAGTTACAGTGTGCTATATTAAACATGCTAAACTAAAAAAGTATTTTAAATAGAATGAATATGATAGTTTAGGTAAATAAAACATATATTAATATATAATGCAAATGTAACCACATGAAAGTGTTTAGAGAAATACTAGCTTGTCCTATTATTCTAATTATGATAATCTGACCAAGGCAAAATCCTCAGGATATATGGGCAACAACAAGAACCAGGCACCGCTTTGTAAATAGTTAACATGTGTTTGGTTTGCTGCCTTTCTTCTTGGGATAGTAAGTCAGGCTTTGACCAAAGAGAAGGCAGACAAACCTGGCCTTGACTACATCATCAGAGAAGACTTCCAGAGAGGAAAGATTGTAGAATTGTCAGCTGGCCTCAGAGGGTACCCTAACAGGAACAGCTGGGGTGTGGAATGGACAAAACTGTCTGCCTCTTGGGGCTTGCAACCAGTGGAGAGAGTGGACCACAGACAATTAACAAGGGAATAAAGATGGTGCAGAGGACTGTGGATTGTGAAAGAAATGGAGTGAGCAGAAAGGGTTATAAAAGGGACACCAGACAGGAGTCCAGCTGAAAGAAAAGGGGGAGTCATGGGACAGAAGGTCTGGGAAGAGGCCTTGGGCAAAGGAAAAGTGCATTTGAGGACCCTGGGGCAGACAGAAGAAAAACAGTATGATTGAGGGTGGGTGGGGAGGGGAAATGGGGCTGGAGAAGGGACCTGTGGAAAGTTCTTAGAAGGTTTCAAATAAGAGAATGGTAAGATCTATATAGAACATTTTTATTGATTGCCTACTATGAATTAACACTTTATTGGACAAGAAGACAAACAAGAAGCAAGGTGAAGCTGATCTTTCTGCTCCAGAATCTAATACCTTGCTACCTATGAGATACTTCTTAATCTTCTATGAGAAAATAAATTGATTGTATCCAAAATTCTAAGTAGTTCTAGACTATCCTAAATGTTTAATATTATTTTATAAATTCTATTTTCCACCCATTTCAACTTGGCATTTTCCCTTTGGACTCTCCTCAAATCTCTGAATATCTTCTCATGGGGGATGCAGATGACCTCTACTGGCCATGTCCAAGGAGTCATAAAGCTTCTGTATTTCTGTTTCTGGGTGCTGGGAAGTGCAAGGTTCTGAGAGCCTGTCTTTCATTGCACTGGACATCAAAGTCATGCCCAAAGAATCAATCACAAGTCAAAGCCAAAGCTGTTCCCAAAGGCTCGTGGCAGTAGCCCCCTGGCTCATCCCGTGTTTGGGTTTGGTTGGGTCTCCGAGATAGGATTTCTCATAAGTGTTGTTAGTTCCAGCCACAATTCTAAACCCAAACTTGCTGAATATGCTTCTTTCTGTATTGTTTTCTTTCACTTTGATACTGAATTGGGTGACCATGTGAAAATAAAAGGAGGGGAGAGGGAGGGAGCATTTCAGTACTAGGAACCTCACAAATTTGTTTCATTTTGATCTGATTCATGTAAAACAGCTCATGGTGTATTGGGAGAAGAGGAAATGGAAGTCCTATTTCCAAGATTTATAGACATTTATGTAGAGCTTTCTAAGCTATTTCTGGGTGGGAACCATACTAAGAGGTGAGGGGAACATTAGTGAGGGTTCTGTCTGTCATCTATTTTATTTTATTTGAAAATCAACATTTTGGGGTGGCCAGTGACAGGATAACATCTCTGGTTGCTCATAGAAGAGATCTCTGTTTTGATTACACTGGAGATTCCTGGCAGCACAGCTTTTGGAATGAATTGGCTGGAGCTGGAAGAATGAAAGTTGGGAATTTGAACTCCCAGAAACACTATGTTCAAAACTGTGGAGATCTGTAGTTTGTGAATCATCAGCAATATTAAAAAATAGTGAAATCCAGATGAAAGATTTTTAGTTCATAGATAAGAGAATAAAAATGAATTTCTAACCATGTCCTTGGAAGAAGACTTATAATTGGATTTGCCTTGTGTGCCAGAACCTCACAGGGATGGGTGACTATAAGGAGCTTCTGGGTCTGGCCCAGAGGTGCAATTGTCCCAACTTTTCAAAGCTGCAGTTTAGGAACCTGAAGTGGGTGGCAATTACATAACTTCAGGTGTTTGTTTAAATATTCAGTTCAACAAGTAATTAAATTTTCTTGCAACAAGTTAGTGGTGGCCCCAGTGTGGAGACTTAAGAGCTGGAAATTCCTGTGAATGTGGCAGAATTGGTGACTCTTGCTGATGGAACCAGGGCCAAGTGGAACAGCGTCCAAAGCCCTGGATGAGGAATCTGGGAAAAAGGCAGAGCTATCAGGGCCCTGTGACTCAAGCAGGAAAGGGAAACCATGGGTCCGTCCCACAGTGGTTGGACTCTAGGTCTGTGTTCTTTAAGGTCAAGGACAGACCTCTAACATTCCTGAATGCTGACTTCATGAAAATGTACTGCCCTTGGGTACTTCAAAAGTTCAGGCCAGCCCAGCAGGAGGGCACTGAGAGAAGGGTCTGAGGAAAAAGTAGAACTGAGGAGACTTCAATCCTTTGGCCCTCAAAAAAGACTGCTGAAGGGACAAACACCACCAAGAGTGCCTGACACTTTGTTGAGACATGGGTTTGATTACAAATGGAGGACACAGGAGACAGCTCTGAGAAATGAGGGACAGATCTGCAAGCTTTGAGGGACAAAGCCAAGTAGAGAACCCCAGCTTAGTACTGCACTTTCTGGAACTCAAGATATGTAGCTACAAAACCCCAAGCATTAGACCCAAACACAAACCTCACAGAGACATAGACTCAGGCCCAGATCTGATGCTGACTCTGGACACCTCTGAGAAGCCACTTGCTTCTCTTTGCTGTGTTAAGCTGACGATGTCCTGTATGCAGAGCAGACAGCCTGAGTTGGACACCTAATCAGGTCCTGGGGAAAATGAGCTGCCATCATTTTCATCTCTTTTACCCCTGTTACTCTCTCAGCTCCCTCCATGCTTCAGGGTCTGATTCTACCTTTTTTCAATTCAAGAATGCATTTCTTTTGCCCAGCCTCCTGAGCCCACAGCTGCTCACGACTGGGGGTGTGTCTGTCGCCACTGTCACATCCAGGAGAAACTTCCATGATACACTTCAATATAACCCCTGTGTGCTGACTCTGTGTGGGTATGATTCATGTCACCCTGGTATCTCAGGGCAGGATCCAGCAGAGAGCTACAGCTGAGACACACAGGAAGGGGGATTAACTGATGATATAGAGGACTCAATACAAAATGTAGACCCAAAGTTCTGATATTTGTACATACATGGTTTTGAAAAGTACTGTAACTTGACTGTTGTCTCATCAGCAAAACAGGAATACCACTGCCCTTACAGGGAACACAGAGTAACAGTGTGTCTTATATGCCTGGCTTGAGGAGGAGCCATGAACTCAAATTTGGTAGCCTCATGTGTGCAGTACAGGGCTGTCCTATCTCCCACCTCATGAACTGTGGATGAGGAAACACAGACAAGGACACCAGAGCTCAAGGAGGCTCAGAAACTTCTTTAGGTCTCAGGTGTCGTCTTATGACAGGGTGGGCATTGAGCACAGGCCTAATGATCCTTTTCAAACCCTATAGGTTCAGAACTTTCATTTTGCTGGACCAGGATCCCTGTCTTATATCTGGTAGGATTAGGGGTCCAGGGCCAATGTTGGAGATTCAGATGCCCTAGAAAGTGAGTCTAGGTTTGGCTAAAGAGAAGAGGTGAGGGCCAGGGGAGGAAGTGGACCATGGACTTGAGGTTGAGGTTCAGGCTCTCCTGGAGGGACAGGAGAGGACAAAGGAGGAAAAGGCAAGAAGGAGCAGGATCATTTGCCACTCCAGACATGAGCTCAGCAGACCTCAGAAATCCATTCATTCTTTAATAAGGTGGCCACAAAATTTATCATTCCAACTAGGACATTCTGAAAGAGAAAGGGCATTATTAGTCACTTTGGGAGGAAAACAGGCAGACATTGGGACGGTCTGGGCACATCAGGGTGAATGGTTACTGCATTCTTTAAGGACTGAAAAGGTATCTGAATAGCACCACTGATAGTCTTGTTTTCCCAGGGGATGATCCCCTCAGGGGGAATCCTGGGGTTCAAGTTCTGCACTTTCTGGGACCCCAAGGTCCAGGCCTTTGCCCCTTGTACCTTCCTGGGTACAAAGCCAGAACACAGGTTCATAGAGACCAGGCATGGTTAGGTCAGCAGGGACTCCATGAATCCTGCCCCATTACCACTGAGCTCCCTGAAGAGGCACCATAGTGGCTATGTGGCCCTTGGCTGCTGCCATCTGAGAACACAGGCCTTGGCAACTACAGATAAAGTGCCTTGTGGGTGAGATCTGTTTTGTTATTCTGGAAAAACCCAGAGCTAGGACTGCACTCTTCCTGTGGTGGCTCAAACACCAGCCTCTTCTAGAGAGCGCATAGATGAGCTATGGAGTCAGTGCTTGGATTCCATAGCTGCAGCTCTATGGCACTGGGTGTTGCCGTGGACCTTTCTGAGCCTCTAGTCCTTACCTGTGCCTTCTGTCAGTGGCATCTTTATAATGCATATTAGTCAGTTGCTCTACTCTTGAAGTATTAAGTTCAATAAGAGCACAAACCAGGATGCCCCAAATAGGGTAGCAATTGTAACTATGGTGTTTCGGTTTTGAAATATCATCATTTAATTATAAAGTCTAGAGAACTTCAAGAATGAAAATAATGACCATTAGATGTATACTATAATTATAAAATGTACCCTGATTTTAGAAATATTAGAACATTATTTAAATTATTGTTACATCCAGAAAATCTAGTGTTATAGTTTAACTTCTTTCCTTCTACACCAGAGCAGGACACTTTTTTTTTTTTTTTTTTTACCACAATATACACTAAAAATTGCACTCGACATTGAAATACACACACATGTGAAAATTGTTTTTTTCCGTTAGTAGGTGAGACATGTCAATATTTTCCATACTATTCTCTCCTCTTCTTATTTATTTATTTATTTTTTTGAGGGAAGAAGACATTTTAGTTTAATAAAGATCAAAGCAAGAGATACAATTCTATTTTTCAAAGTATATTTTATTGATTATATTGTTACAATAGTTCCAATTTTTTCCCCTTCACTCTCCTCTGCCCAGCACCACCCCTCCCCAGGCAATCCCACCCCCCACTTCAGTCCATGCCCATGGGTTATACATACAAGTTCTCTGGCTTCATCCTTTCTTATATTATTCTTTAAAAAAATAATTAATTAATAACAATCCTCCCCTCTCAGACTTAAGACCCTTTATAATCTTATAAAGGACAATAGGCAAAGGTCTTGAGCTCCTCTAGCTGCTTCTGGCTGGGCATGGTTGTCATCCTACCTACCCTTGGGTCCAGAAATCCCTAATAAGAATAGGAGTCTGGAGGGGAGGGTGGCCTTCCCACATGAAGAAGGAGCTTCCAGACTCCAGCTTGGCTGTCCCCAGACAACAGCATGCTTGGTTTAATAGGCTGGCATCTTTGTTGTATTCCGGGAGCAACAGATTTGGCAACAGGGTTAAAAGACATCATTCTATCCATACCCATTCAATGAAAAAAGACAGGTATTAATTTTACAATGTCCCACATTAGGGAAAAGAAGGGCTTCTTTGGAGGAAGGTGTGCCAGGTACATCTTACCTGTTCAAACCCTTTTGCCCATTATACTTCGTTTGGGATGAGGGAAATATTTTAGGTTTCCCCCCCTCTCAGACCTCTGGGCCCATTCTATCCAAGCCATTAGGATAGAAAAGAGAAACCAGTTTTAAAGTGAAGCCCACAGACCAGTCCATTCTTCACCAATTCAGCCACTTAGTTCAGCCAAATCATTCAGTCTCAGGAGGCAGCGATGCAGACAGGGTTAAGCGAGGCCTACACATACAGAAAATTATTCAGGTAATAAGATCATAGGCTTATGCCCTTTGAAAACAGAAAACAAATGTTAATTTATGCAACATAACCCACAAAGCAGTCTTTAAATCTGTAAGATGGTCTTATTGGAAAGACATCCAGTTACAAGGCATTTGATTCTTCTTGCCTGCAAATTAAACATCTTTGATGATGCCACAGACCTAGTTTAACTTTCAAATGAAAACAAAGTTTAACTGAAAATAAACTTTAAAGACAGTTAGCTGCACTACTTTATAGTCTACCACTGAGCATTGTGACTTTTCTTGAATCACGATTTTTCTCCTTAAGATTACCTTCCTTGTCATTAAAGGGACCGCATTAAGTCCAGTTTTAATTTATCCTGTTCATTTGCATAAACACAACAAGAGCAGCAAATCATCACATATGATTGTTACGCCTGCTTTGCTGGAACTTACACAAGGAACATTTAGGGTGACTTTCAGTCTGCCCTTAAGGGCACAGAAGCTGAGCCACATACCTGCCATTCAGTCTTGCCTGTAAATGACTGTCTTTTCCAAGTCCTTCAGGTTTTCCATTGTGCCTTAAATTCCCTTCTAGCCAAATTTCAGAAAAACAACCTTCATTCCTTCCCTGGAAAGATTGCCGTGGACCACACAACCAACCAAGGTACCAGGCCTTTTTTCTTGTGGGCTCTTATTACCTTTGAAAGTCAATCCTAGTTCCTCAGGGCTTTTTGGTAACAACCAGAGCCCAAGCAAGTCTCCTTTAGGCATGACATTCCAGTCAAAGTCTTGATAAAAAAGACCTCTATTAACAACTGGTCTTATTGGTTTTATGCAAAGAACTTTTTGTCATTACTTACCTCTTCAGAATGCCAATTTCTGGAGAGATCAGATAGGGAGAAAAAATATACAGTGTAAAGGAAAATCCTTGTCCTTCTAATATTCACTGAACTTGCATTTTCATTCTTTATATTTTCTTTTTTTCCCGCACTAAAATTTTTTTGTTTGTTTTTCCATTACAGTTGTCCCACTTTTTTTCCCTCTTACTTCCCCGCACCCTGCCCACCCTTTCTCCCACAGTCAGTCCCCACCTAGTTGTCCATGTCTGTGGGTCATTTATACATGTTTTCTGACCAGACCCTTCCCCTTCTTACCCCCTTTTCACCCTCCCTCTTCCCCCCTTGTCACTGTTAGGCTATTACTTGTTTACATACCTTTGGTTCAATTTGCACATTTGTTTGTATTGTTCATTAGTCTCTTGTAATAGGTGATAGCATAAGGTATTTTTATTTCATTGCCTGGCTCATTTCGCTAAGCATAATTCTCTCTAGTTCAATCCATGCTGTTCAAATAGTAGATGTTCCTTCTTTCTTTCTGCTACATAGTACTCCATCGTGCAAATGTACCACAGTTTTTTGATCCACTCATCTACAGATGGACACTTAGGTTGTTTCCAGCACTTAGCTATTGTAAATAGTGCTGCTATGAACATAGGCGTGCATAGGTTCTTTTGAATTGGTGTTATAGGATTCTTCGGATATAATCCTAGCAAAGGAATTGATGGTTCAAAAGGCAGTTCCATTTTTAGTTTTTGAGAAAATTCCAAACTGCTTTCCATAGTAGCTGCACCAGTCTGCATTCCCACCAGTAGTGCACCAGGGTTCCCTTTTCTCCACATCCTCGCCAGCACAAGTTGTTTGTTGATTTGTTGACGATGGCCATTTTGAATGGTGTGAGGTGGTATGTTATTTTGGTTTTGATTTGCATCTCTCTAATGGCTAGTGATGATGAGCATTCTTTGATATGTCTATGGACCCTCTGTATGTCCTCTTTGGAGAGGTGTTTGTTCAGGACCTTTGCCCATTTTATAATTGGGTTGTCTGTCTTCTTGGTGTTGAGTCATATAAGTTCTTTATATATTTGGGAAATCGATCCCATGTCTGAGGTATCATTGGCAAATATGTTTTCTCATATGGTTGGTTTCCTTTTCATCTTGCTGATGTTTTCTTTTGCTGAGCAGAAACTCTTTACTTTGATGTAGTCCCATTTGTTTATTCTTTCCTTTATTTCCCTTGCCTTAAGAGATATATCAGTAAAAATGTTGCTATGTGGGATATCTAAAATTTTCCTGCCTATGTTTTCCTCTAGGACTTTTATGGTGCCATGGCTTACATTTAAGTCTTTGATCTATCTTGAGTTTATTTTGGTGTACAGTGTAAGTTAGTGGTCTAGTTTCATTTTTTTGCATGTCCCTATCCAGTTCTCACAAGACCATTTGTTGAAGAGGTTCTTTTCACTTCATTTGATGTCCCTTCCCCCTCTGTCAAATATTAGTTGACTATACAGACCTGGGTTTATTTCTGGCCTCTCTATTCTGTTGCATTGATCTATATGTCTGTTCTTATGCGAGCATCAGGCTGTTTTGATTATCGTGGCCTTGTAGTATAGTTTGACATCAGGTATTGTGATTCCTCCTACTGTGTTCTTGTTCCTCAAGATTGCTGTGGCTATTGGGGCCCTTTGTGGTTCCATATAAATTTTTGAAGAATTTGTTCTAGGTCTGTGAAATATGTCAGTGGTATTTTAAAAGGTTTGCATTGAACCTATAAATTGCTTTGGGTAGTATGGACATTTTAATGATGTTGATTCTTCCTATCCATGAACATGGTATATGCTTCCATTTATTTGTATCTTCCTTAATTTTTTTCTTCAGTGTTATGTAGTTTTCTGAGTACAGGTCTTTTACCTCCTTGGTTAAGTTTATTCCTAGGTCCTTTATTTTTATTGTTGTTATGGTAAGTGGTATTTTTCTTTTAGTTTCTATCTCTGAAATTTTATTATTGATATACAGAAATGCCTTCAATTTCTGAACGGCGACTTCATACCCTGCTATTTTGCCAAATTCACTTATTAGGTCGAGTAGTTTTTTCGTGGATTCTATAGGGTTTTCTATGTACACTATCATGTCGTCTGCAAATAATGACAGTTTTACTTCCTCTTTTCCACTTGGATGCCTTTTATTTCTCTTTCTTGTCTGATTGCTGTCGCTTGAACTTCTAAGACTATGTTGAAAAGGTGTGGAGAGAGTGGACATCCTTGTCTTGTTTCTGATCTCAGGAGGAATGCTCTCTGTTTTTGCCCGTTGAGTATGAAGTTGGCTTCTGGTTTCTTATATATGGCCTTTTTTTATGTTGAGGTATGATCCCTCTATTCCCATTTTGCTGAGTGTTTTCATCATAAATGGGTGTTGTACTTTATCAAATGTTTTTTCTGCATTTATTGCTATGATCATGTTGTTTTTGTCTTTCATTTTGTTTAGGTGATGTATTATATATATTGATTTGTGAATATTAAATCATCCCTGCATCACTGGGATGAACCCCACTTGATCGTGGTGTTTAATCTTTCTAATGTGATGCTGTATCCGGTTTGCCAATATTTCGTTCAGGATTTTAGCATGTATGTTCATCAGTGATATGGGCTTATAGTTTTATTTCTTTGTTGTATCTTGATCTGGTTTTGGAATTAGGGTAATACTGGCTTCATAGAACAAGTTTGGGAGTCTTCCATCTTCTTGGATTTTTTGGCGTAGTCTGAGGAGGATAGGAGTTAGTTCTTTCCTAAATGTTTTGTGAAATTCACCTGTGAAGTCATCCGGTCCAGGACTTTTGTGTGCTGGGAGCTTTTTGATTACTGCTTCAATTTCACTAGTTGTTATTGGTCTGTTCGGGCTTTTTGCTTCTTCTTGATTTAGTTTTGGGAGATTATAAGTTTCCAGAAATTTGTCCATTTCATTAGGTTGTCAAATTTCTTCCCATAGTGGTGTTCATAATAATTTCTTACAATCTTTTGTATTTCTGTGCTATCAGGTGTGATTTCTCCTCTTTCATTTCTGATTTTATTTATTTGGGTCCTCTCTCTTTTTTTCTTGATGAGCCTGGTTAAAGGCTTGTGGATTTTGTTTACCTTTTCAAAAAACCAACTTCTACTTTTGTTGATCTTTTGAATTGTTTGTTTAGTCTCTATATCATTTAATTTTTCTCTTATCTTGATGATTTCCCTCCTTCTACTCACCCTGGGCTTTGTCTGTTGTTCTTCTTCTAGTTCTTGTCGCTGTGGGGTTAATTTTTTATTAAGGTATATTTTATTGATTATATTGTTACAATAGTGTCAATTTTTTCCCCTTTGCTCCCCTCTGCCCAGCACCCACCCTCCCCCAAATATCCCCCCCAAGTCCATGCCCATGGGTCGTACATACAAGCTCTCCTGCTTCACCCTTTCATATATTCTTGTACTTTTTAAAAAATAAATAAATGATTAATTAATTATTTTAACAATAAAAAATAACAATCCCTCCCTCTCAGATTTAAGACCCTTTATAATCTTATAAAGGACAATAGGTGAAGGTCTCGAGCTCCTCTAGCTGCTTCAAGCTGGACATGGTCGTCGTCCTACCTACCCTTGGGTCCACAAATTTATAATAAGAGTGGGGATGTGGAGGGGAAGGTGGTCTTCCCACATGCGGAAGGATCAAGCAGACTCCAGGTCAGTTGGCTGTCCCTGGACAACGGCGTGCTGGGTTTAACAGGTTGGCATCCTTGTTGTATTCTCTGGTTTAATTTTGCTCATTTGTTTGTGTTTTTCATTAGTTTCCTGTTATAGATGACAGCATAAGGTATTTTTCTTTTGTTGCATGGCTTATTTTGCTAAGCATAATTCTCGCTAGTTCCATTCATGTTGTTGCAAATGGTAGAAGTTCCTTGTTACTTTCTGCTACATAGTACTTCATTGTGTAGATGTACCACAGTTTTTTGATCCACTCATCTACAGATGGGCACTTAGGTTGTTTCCAGCACTTGGCTATTGTAAATAGTGCTGCTATGAACATAGGAGTGCATAGGTTCTCTTGAATTGGTGTTTCAGGATTTTTCAGATATAATGCTAGCAATGGAATTGCTGGTTCAAAAGGCAGTTCCATTTTTAGTTTTTTGAGGAAATTCCAAACTGTTTTCCCTGGTGGCTGCACCAGTCTGCATTCCCACCAGCAATGCAGTAAGGTTCCCATTTCTCCACATCCTCACCGGCACAAGTTGTTTGTTGATTTGTTGAAGATGGCCATTTTGACTGGTGTGAGGTGGTATCTCATTGTGGTTTTTATTTGCATCTCTCTGACGGCTAGTGATGTTGAGCATTCTTTCATATGTCTATGGACCCTCTGTATGTGATTGTTCAGGTCCTTTGCCCATTTTTTAATTGGGTTGTCTGTCTTCTTGGTGTTGAGTCATATGAGTTCTTTATATATTTTGGAGATCAATCCCTTGTCTGAGATATCATTGGCAAATATGTTTTCCCATAGGGTTGGTAATTTTTTATTATTCTTCTATCCTTTGTAGGTAGGCCTGTATTGCTATGAACTATCCTCTCAGGACTGCTTTTGCTGTATCCCATAGGTTTTTGGTTGTTGTGTGTTCATTATCATTCGTTTTCAGAATTTTTTAAAATTTTTTTCTTGATGTCATTGTTAATTCATTCATTATTTAATAGCATGTTATTCAATCTCCATGAGTTTGAATGTTCTTGAGTTTTTCCCTTGAGGTTGATTTCCAATTTTAAGCCATTTCGATCTGAGAAGATGCTTAACATAATTTCAATTTACTTGAATTTGCTGAAGCTTGTTTTGTGTCCTACCATGTCATCTACCTTTGAAAATGTTCCATATGCACTTGAAAAGAATGTACATTTTGCTTCTTTGGGGTGAAAAGTTCTATACATATCGACTAAGTCCATTTGATGTAGAGTGTTGTTCAATGCCTCAATATCTTTTCTGTTTCTTTGCTATGAAGATCTGTCCATTGTTGACAATGGGGTGTTAAAGTCTCCTACTATGAGTGTGTTGCTGTCTATATCCTTCCTGAAGTCTTTCAAAATTGTCTTTACATATTTGGGTACTCCTAAGTTGGGTGCATATATATTTACAAGGGTTATATCTTCTTGATGGATTTTTCCCTTAAGTATTATGAAATGTCCTTCTTTGTCTCTTTTTATGGCCTTTGCTGTGAACTCTGTTTTGTCTGATATAAGTATTGCTACTCCAGCTTTTTTTTCATGTCCATTTGTTTGAAATAGTTTTTCTATCCTTTCACTTTCATTCTGTGTAGATATTTTCTTTTGAGGTGTGTCTTTTGTAGACAGCATATATGTGGGTCATGTTTTCTAATCCATTGAGCTACCCATGTCTTTTGATTGGAGCATTTAATCCCTTTACATTTAAGGTTATTATTAATAGGTACTTATTCATTGCCATTTTCCCCCTTTGTACTTGTGCTCTTCTCTGTCTCTCCCTGTTTCTTCATCTTCTTAAAACAGACCCTTTAGCATCTCTTGCAATGCTGTTTTGGTGAAGATGTATTCTTTTAGCCTTCTTTTGTCTTGGAAACTCCTTATTTCACCTTTCATTTTGAATGAGAGCCTTGCAGGGTAGAGTATTCTTGGTTGTAGGCCTTTGTTTTTCATTGCTTGGAATAGTTTTTAGCATTCCCTTCTGGCTTGTAGTGTTTCTGTCGAGAAATCTGATGATCGCCTTATTGGAGCTCCCTTGTATGTTATTAGTTGTTTCTCTCTTGCTGCTTTTAGGATTCTGTCTTTGTCTTTGAATGCTGCCATTTTAATCATGATTTGTTTTGAAGTGGGCCTGTTTGGGTTCACCTTCATTGGGACCCTCTGTGCTTCCTAAACTTGCGTAACTCTTTCTCTCATCATGTTAGGGAAGTTTTATTTCATTAGTTTTTCAAACAGATTTTCTATCCCTTGCTCTTCTTCTTTTCCTTCTGGAATACATATTATATGGATATTATTATGTTTCATGTTGTCCTGCAGCTGTCTTAAAACCTCTTCTTTCTTGTTCAGTCTTTTTTCATTTTGTTGTACTGTCTGGGAGTTTTTTTCTACGTTGTCCTCCAGCTCACTGATCCGATTTTCTACTTCTTCTAGCCTGCTTTTAATTCTTTCTACTGTGCTCTTCGATTCAGAAATTGTATTATTCATTTCCTCTTGGCTCTTATTGATAGCTTCTATATCTTTTTTCATGCTGGTTTAATTATCAGTAAGTTCCTTGTAGTTTCCCTGGAGTTCGTTGTAGTTTTCCTTGAGCTCGCTGAGTTCATTGATCCTCCCCATAATCCATGTTTTGAATTCCATATCTGATAGTTTGCTTCCTTCTATTTCATTTAGCACTCTTTCTGAGGATTCTTCCTTTCCTTTCCATGGGGAGTTGTTTCTCTGCTCCCCATTTTTGTGACTCTTATTTTTTGTTGCTGCTTCTTAGATTGATCTGCACTTTCTGGATTTGTTCCTGGTGGTGTTAGATCGTGTACCAGCCTGGCCATAGGCAGCCTGTTGGAGACTACCAGGGATCTACTGCCTTTGTCTCTCTCCTTTAGTTGTTAGTCTATTCAATCTGTGATTAGCCATCAGGCTTAAGGACTGAGGGTTGAGCAGCTTAATTTCTGTAGGCAGGGCTTTGCTTCCCCTCAGGCTGATGCCACTCACCACTCAGAAGGAAATGGTCTGCCTGCAGTATTGGGAGTGAGTCAGCACTGGGACCTGGTCTGCCTCTCCCCCAGTTCTCCCCTCAAAGCCACCTCACCAAATTCTCCCCAAGTGTCTCTAGTCCTCTGTGCCTTCCCTCTGCTTGAGCCCAGAATAAGTGCAGGCCAAAATATTTTTGTATGTGATCTGCTTAAGAATGCCTTTTCTCCAGCTGTTTCTCTCAGGCTAGCAAGAAACCCGGTGATTTTTTTTTTTTTTTCACAGCTGGATACTATTTTACTTTCCACTCTGTTGCTGTAGACTGGGAAGCCCAGCTGGGGGTTTAGTCGCTGCCCTTCTCAGGGGGAACTCCCGGATGCTAAGCTGTTTCTCAGTCTCTTCAGCTGCCACCCATGAGAGTCCAGCCAGCCCTTTCACTCCCTACCGGTAAGGTTGTGATGTAGAGGCCTTTCCTGTCTCTCCATGGTTATAAGACTTCTCTCCAGCTATTGTTCAGTTGCTTATTCTAGGTGATTTCTCCAAAATTAAGTTGTAAATCCAGACTGGTCCTGGGAGGAGGTTAGTGTAGCTTCCACTTACTCCTCCACCATCTTGGATCACCCTCTTATTTTCTTAAGTCAATGCTATTTTATTTTTCTTAAGTTCCTGCTTCTGACAGGCTATACTGATTTCCCAGCCTGAGTTTTCCCAGCATTTCTAGATGGACCCTCATTTATACTCTAGAAATACCCTTGGGTGACACAGAGCTAATGGCAGCTTAGCCCACCTGTGCCCGGGACACCACTTTTCAAAGTGCAAGAAAAGTGGTTTAGTTCATTGGAACCTAACAGCCCAGGATCAGATCTGCCCCCCCCCCCATATGTCTGTGCTCTGAGACATGGAAGAGCCACAGATACCTTGACTTCAAGCTCTGTGTCTGTCACACCGGAGAGGGCTGGTCTTTCATGGGAGTGTTGGGAAGATGGAAAGCAACAACGCCTGGAAAGTACCTGAATGGGTCTGGCAGTCACAGGCTACCCTGGAAATATCAACCAAATGGGAAGTGCCTGACCAAGGTTTTTGCTGATTTAAGGAACTGTATAGGGAATGCATTAACCTCTAGTTCCCCTTGACTACTTGAGCGGGGGGTGGATGTTCTCTCAGAGGAAGGACTGCAGGAGTTGGTCCTTGGCAAACCTCATTCCTGGGTGCCAAGGCTCTGGGAACTCCAGGAGTGGCTTGAAGGAGAGCCACTTTTCCTGAACTCAGGAATGTGCAGAATGGTTGCTTCCTCATGGCCTACAAACCCATGTGACCCAGCTGGGAGTCCCATGTTCAGGTAAATGCCTGGGAAGAGGCCAGAACAAGGTGAGCCTGGGATTGCCTCTGGGGCCACAAGACCGGTCAATCCTTTTCCCAGGAAAATGCCCCAGCTGTCATGTGGAGCTCAGCTGTGACTCCAGAAAGTTGAGCACAGTCAACACTGCAACAGATCCTTCCTGAATTCTTGGCCCTTTCCTTTACCTCCTTTCCAGAGGGTTGGTCTTCGCTCCTAGGTCTGGCTGTCAGCTGGGTGAACTGAGGCCATCATTTTGGGCAGGGAAGTGGAAAAGGTATGAAGGACTCTAGAAGCAAGGAGGGGAACCCTAACAAGGAGAGTTCCTGTTTGAAGCTGAAAAGGCCTATGTTGGAATCCCTACTCTGCCACTTTCCAGTGCATCCATTTGTGGAAGAACACTGTCTTGGTTTCCAGAAGCTGATCTCTGTTGATTGCTCTTTATACTTGTCAGTATCTGTGGACTCATGCTCCTCAAAAGCCCAGGCTGTATTCTATGCCTGGCCAGCAGTCCATTGTCCCAAATCAGGCCTGTGATGGCAGTAGAGCTCTCCTCCTGGGGACCTGCTGTCATCCTCCTGGGGACCTGCTGTCATCCCCCTAGACTCCAGCCCAACACTGACCACCCTGTTGTCTTTAAAGGAAGTATGTCCAGGTCCTTACAGGAGGGTTGAGCACTCAGAAGGATGTGGCTCTGGGGAAAGGGATGATCCTTTTTTTCCAGTTTTATTGAGAAATAATTGAAATACATCACTATATAAGTTTAAGGGATACAGCATGATGATTATACATACAAATGATTTCCACAATAGGTACAGCTAACATCGTCTTCTCATATAAATACAATAAAAAGAAAAAAAGGAAAAGAAGAAAAAAGGAAAATAAAAAGTTCTGGTAAACTCATAGGATTTACACTCTTAACAACTTTCCTATATATCATACTGCAGTGTCAGCTATAGTCAAGCTGTAGTCATCATGTTGTACACTATATCCCAAGTAATTATTTATCTTGTTCTGGAAGTTTGAATCTTTTGACCATGTTCCTCCAATTTTCTCTCTCCCAACCTCTGCCTCTGATACCTAGGATTCTGACCTCTTTTTTCTATGAGTTTGTAGGGTGGGGGGTAGTTTTGCATTTGTCTTTCTCTGACTGACTTATTTTACCTAGCATAATGCCTCCAAGTTCCATCCATGTTGCAAATGTAAGATTTCCTCATTTTTGTATGGCTAAATAACATTCCATTGTACATATAGATACAACTTCTTAATCTATCCACTTATTCATGGACATTTAGGTTATTTCCACTTGTTATCTATTGTAAATAATAGTGCTATGAATATGGAATGCAGATAATTTTCTAGTGTATTCATTTCTTTTGAATACATTCCCAGAAGTAGAATTGCTGGATCACATGACAGTTCTGTTTTTAATTTTTGATGACCTTCTAAACTGTTTTCCATAGTGGCTGCACAAATTTACATTTCCACCAACAGTGCACCAGGTTTCTCTTTTCTCTACATCCACACTATCACTTGTTATTTCTTGTATTTTTGATGATGGCCATTCTAACAACATGAGGTGATATATCATTGTGATTTTAATTTGTATTTTCCTAATAATAAGTGATGTTGTGCATGTTTCATGAACCTGTTGATTTTTGTGTATCTTCTTTGGAGAAATATCTATCTAGGTCTTTTGCCCATTTTTAATTGGGTTATTTATTTATTTTGCTACTGAATTGTATGAGTTCTTTATATATTTTATATATTAACCCTTTATCAGATATATGGGTTGCAAATATATTTTCCTTCAACAGTTGGTATTTTAACTTTGTTGATTTCTTTTGTTGTGCAGAAGCTTTCTAGTTTTACTTATTTCCACTTGTTCATTTTTTATTTGTTGCTTGTGCTTTAGGTATCATTTAGGTGTGGATTTGAGTATGTCAATAAATGCACAACCCTGTGAGGTGAGTATTGCTTCCTTTATTTTTGAAATGAGCAAAGAAAGGTTTCAAAAAACCATCATCAAGATCCATATTATGGAGCTTTAGTCCTATGTTTTCTTCTAATAATTTCATGGTTTTAGGTCTTAAATTTAAGTATTTAATCCATTTAAATTTATTTTTATGAGTGGTGTAGGTAATGGGTCCTGTTTCATTCTTTCGTATGTGAATATTCAATTATTCTGGTATTATTTATTGAAAAGACTGTCCTTTCTCCATTGAGTGTCCTTGGCTCCCATGTCAAATTATTCATTGACTGTATACACTTGGGTTTATTTCTGAGCTCTCAATTCTGTTTCATTAATCTATGTGTTGCTTTTATGTCAGTATCATACTGTTTTGATGACTGTAGTTTTAAAGCACAGCTTGAAATCTAGAAGTTTGATGTTTCCTACTTTGCTCTTTTTTTCTCAGAATTTCTTTGGCTATTTGGGGTCTTTTGTGTTTTATATAAAGTCTAGGAGTGTTTTTCCTACTGTAAAAATACCATTGGAATCTTTTTTTAAAATTATTTTTATTGTTTTTCTATTACAATTGTCCCATTTTTCCCAAATTGCCCCCCCACCCAACCCACCCCTTCTCTCACAGTCATTCCCCACCCCGTTGTCCATGACCATGGGTTATTTATACTAGTTCCTTTACTAAACCCTTCCCCTACTTACCCCGCTTCTCTCCCTCCCATCTCCCTCCTGATAACTGTTACTCTGTTCCTTATTCAATTTTGTTCATTTGTTTGTGTTGTTCATTAGTCTCTTGTAACAGGTGATATCATATGGTATTTTTCTTTCATTGCCTGGCTTATTTCACTAACCATAATTCTCTAGTTCCATCCATGTTGTCGCGAATGGCAGGAGTTCCTTCTTTCTTTCTGCTGCATAGCATTCCATTGTATAAATGTACCACAGTCTTCCATTGGAATCTTGATAGAGATTACAATGATTCCATAGATGGCTTTCGGTAGTATTGATATTTTAACAATATTAATTCTTCCAATTTACAAACATGGGCTATCTTTCTATTTATTTGTGGCTTCAATTTCTTTCATCAATATCTTGTAGCATTCAGAGTAGAGATTTTTCATCTCCTTAGTTAAATTTATTCCTGATTTTATTGTTTTTGATGTTATTGTAAAATGGGATCAATTTCTTTATTAGAAAATTTGTTATTAGTGTATAAAAACACTACTTAATTTTGTATGTTAATTTTGCATCATGCAGCTTTACTGAATTTATTGATTATATCTAAGAGTTTTTGGGTGGAGTCTTTAGGATTTTCTACACATAAAATCATGTCATCTGCAAATAAAGACCATCTTATTTCTTCTTTCCCAATCCTGACAATTTTATTTATTTTCCTTGCCTAATTGCACTAACTAAGGCTTGTAGTACTATGTTGAATAATAGTGGTGAGAGTGGGCACCGTTGTCTTATTTATGATTTTAAAGGAAAAGTTATTAATCTTTCACCACTGAGTATGATGTGGAAGGGGTGATTCTTTAATTCTGGCTTAAGAGAAATGAACCATTATCATTTTTCATGTTCTGGTGATTCCCAGGGGAGGGGTCATAGGATTCAAGATAAGGTGCAGTGTGTTTGACCCTTTGATATATGAACACTGAAGTAAGATGAATTTGGGTCCAAGTAATGACTTATCAGTGTGACCTTGAGTATGTAAACAAAGTACAACTTTGTGAGATGAGCATAGCTATCTTTATTTCAGAGATTAGCAAAAAAAAAAAAAAAAAAAGTTTCCAATATGTTAACATCCTGTTGATTTATTAGGCAATAATTCAAACAATATTTCTATGTGCTAGCCACAAAGAAAAATTAGTGAGAAAACGAGACCAAGCCCCATTCTTCCTGCATTGGTATTAACCTTCTTATTTAAAAAAAAAATTCAACAAACAAGTAAACATGGCAGGTGGTGCTAGGCAGAACAGCAGAATAAGGTGGTCAAGGCATGCCAGCATGGGGAGGGGCTGCTGTACAGGACAGGGAAGTCTGGAATGACTTTTCTGAGAAGGTGGTGGTGAGAGTAGACTAAAGGAAGGTACAGGATAAACCACATGGTCTCTTGGTGGAGACCACCTAATGCAAAAGAACTCTGACAAGGGTAGGGCTTGTCTGTTCAAGGGAGAGGAGGCCAGTGTGGTAGGTGCAGAGAAAGCAGTGAAGTCAGATAGGTTACAGGGGCCAGTAAGTGTAACTTCTGTTGGCCACTGGATGGTTTGAGTAGGGTTACATGGCTGGTCATTGTGACAGGCCACTCTTGCTGCTATTGAGAGGATACTGCAGTATATGATAGTGAGCCAGTTCAGGGGCTAATGCAGTGATTTAAGTAGAAAACAGCTGTGGCTTGGACCAAGATGGTAGCAGTGAGAAGTGACTCCATTTTGGATACATTTTGAAGGTAACTAATTGGGTTTGTTAATGGTTTAGTTTGGAGTTATGAGAGAATAAAATAAATCGAAGATTACTATAAGGTCTTAGCCTGTGTAACTTGAAGAAATGGAATTATCATTTGCAGAAATAGGATAAACAGTTTGGAGAAAACAGTGAAAATTAGCCATTTAAATTTCCATATGAAAATTTCAGAGGAGGAGCTGGGTATTCTAGTCTGGAGTCCAAAAGGGAGATCACTCTGAATTCCTTAGCTTTTATGTGGTGTTCAAGGCCAAGAGAGTGAATGAGTCTACTTAGTGCTAGAGAGAAGAGCTTATGAGGGCTGAGCAATGGTGCTTTCTTTTGTTTAGATGTCTGGAAGATGAGGAGGAAGAAACAAAGAGAAATTAAATTGTATGAAGCCAAAGAAACAGTCAGGAGTGGTCTCCTGAGAGCCAACGATAATGTGTTTCTAGGATGGTGATCAATCATTCAAATGATGCTGAGAGACTGAATAAGCTGGGAATTGATAACTGATTATTGGATTTTCCTAAAGGACTTAGTGATGGCCTTGACAAAGAGCAGTTCTAGTGGAATGAGTGGTATGGTCAAATTCTGATTAGAGTGGGTTTAAGAATTAAAAAAGAGAGAGAGAGCAGGAGACTATGTGTACAACTCTTTTGAGAATCTTTGTGTGACAAAAAGCAGAGAAATGCTGCAGAAGCTATAGGGGAACATAGAGTAGAAGGATAGAGAATAGACTTTTTATTTTTGCTTTATTTTGTTTTTGATGGGAGATACGCCATGTCAGTGTGTTGATATAGAGAGTAAAAAAAAAAATAATAATTATGGTGCAGGAGAGAGGGGGAAGTCAGGAGAGATGTCCTTGGGAAGGTGAGAATCACTTCCCTGGGTAGAGTAGCCAGGAGCATGGTGCTCCGTGTGCATGACACAGAGACAGTGGGCAGATTGGTCAGGTGGTGGATGAGAAGTGAAGTCCAGGGAAATCCCCTTCTTATTGCTCCCTTTCATTTTGGCATCAAATACAGACCATCATCTGAGAGTGCAGAAGGAAAGAAAGATAAAGATTTAAAGAGAGAAGAATGAGTGGAATGAGCACCTGAAAAAAAGAGTACCAAATGGGACAGGGACTTATGATAGTAACCAGGCAACACTGAGTTACTGCCATGAATTCAAAAAGACCAGACAGCAGAAATGCACTTTTTCTGAGCTTTCATCAGCTGTGGAGGTGCAGGAGTAGAATGATTGAGTTGGATTTAACTGGGGATGGATGATATAGCAGTGAGCAGTTACTCACTTTCACTGCAAGTCCAGAGCTCCTCCCATTCAGCCCCTCAGTCCATAAGTATATTTTGCCAATCCACTCTCCCCATCCCAGTGTGTAAGAAGTTTCATCTAGGGCTTCACTCTACTTTATTTCTGTTCAGTTTCATGGGCCAAGAGTTAAATGCAACTCATTTGCTCTAAAATATGTCTCTCAACCTGAAACATCCACTTGCTCATCAAATGTTTAAGCAACCACTAAGACAAACACTCTTCAGGGTATTGGGGACAAAACTCCCCCATCCCCAATAAGAAATTATGCAGTTGGCAGTGGGTGTTCCAGGGATGGATGTACCTACAACTTTATTGTCCCAGTTCGCTTATCTCATGGGATGCGCAAGCTGTGGGGCAGACCCCCGTTACCCCTCCACAAACTTGAAGCTGGGCTGGAGTTCCCCACAGGCTATTGGGAAGACATCTCACAACTGATGTTGGGCAAGTTGGGTTGGTGCTGGTGGGTGCCTTCAGGGAGGGAAGAGCATCTAGGCCCTAAACTAAATCTGTGTACCTTTTATGGGGGTGTGGGTCTTAGGGGATGCCTCTGAATCATTTATCAATCCTAATAGGGCATCAGGTACAGGCCTGAATAGTCTTCCCTTGGAGATTAATTGAAACCAAGATAACAGGCCCAGAAAAGACCTCTGGGGAGGCTAGGCAGAGGAAAGTGGGGTTAAGAAATCTCCACAGCACCTAGTCCTGGTCTGGCATCACAGATACCAGCTGACTAATGAGGGCCAGCAGCCTTTAGCCTTGTGGAAGATGAAAGACCATGATCGTTTTTTAAAAAAATGCAACATTATTGTGAAGAGCCAACATCATGTTGAAAAATTACCCCAGAGATTGATAATTCCTAGTGTTAGAATAGTGGTAGGGTATGTGGAACCAGCATGTCCAGGAACTCAGGGAACCTAGAAGACCCCCTGAGAAGGCTTCTTTCCAGCTGTCAGCTGAGAGTGAGAAGCTCAAATGGAATCACTTGCAGCTCTGGGTGGTGTCTGAGCTTAGCTGCAGGTCTAAGTAGAGGCAGGTGTGAACTGATTCCAGCTCTGTGAACCCTAGGGAGCAGCAGGTTGGAAGAGACAAAAATGGCTCCTCAGTATACTCTTCCAGTCTAATCCTCATGTCTCCTGGTGATACTAAGCATCAAAGTCATAGCTGGGAAGATTCAGACTCAGGGTGTGTCTCAAATCCCAGAGTGAGCAGACAAACAAGAATTTAAGCCCTGGTTTCCTAATCTTCACACCCACACTTGTCTCAGGACACCACTATGCCTCTCATTTATAGCTTCCTCTAACCCTTCTCTCTTCCTCAAGCCCATCTGCAACTTAGCAATCACACAGTGGTCACCTTATCCATAATAGGGAGGTTCTGGGCACAGTGGTAGCCTGATCAGGTTTGAGACAGTGGGCAAGAGTCTGGGCAACAGAACAACCTGGACTCAGACATTTGTGGTATTTGTGCAGCTCTCTCCTTTCCAGAGTGGTTGACTGTGGATCAGAGAATGTGATAGAACATGTGAAAGGGCTATGTCTGTCTGTCCAGCTCACACTTGTTCACAGTATCCAGGACAGTGTGTGCAGGGGCAAGGAGGGGTAGCAGTTGAGAGAATTAGTGCCTGGCTTTCAGAAAGGCCCTTGTGCAAAACAGAAAGGTACATGGTGCTGGGTTCTCTGCACTTCTTTCAGCGACAGGGCCTTTGTTTGTCTTCCACTAAACCTGACAAGTACAGAGTGGAGGTCTCCTTCCCAACTGCTATAGGGCAAACACCCAGGCCCTTGCACAAAACCATCTTTTCTGAAGCAGAGGGCTGTCTTGTCTTTAAGAAGGGATTCCAGCAAAATCAAGGACATCTAGAAAAAAGGGTGTGTCTTTCTCAGCTCAGGATCAGTGAACTAGCAGAGGCAGCTATGGCCTTGGAATTCTTGCTCATGTTTAGCATTATAATATCCCGTTTTCCACAACCATTGAAGCTAGAATTACATATCCCTCTGTGATCTGAGGGAGAAAAAAAAAAACAAGTCTGGAAAAATTCCAAATGCTAATACTAATTTCAACCCGTTGGCTGCCATATTTGAATACACATCTTTATTAAAACAATTATAAGTGCATATACATATTTTCATTGATATGAAAGTAGAAATTGTTTCTCAAAAGAAGTTGTTACTTATTTAAAAAATAAAAATAAAAAAGTACACTGCATCAGGAAGCTGCCCTCTCCTGGACCATTTTCACATTATCTGGGAGATGCATTTTAAACAATACAAAATACAGTATTTATCACATTTAACACTGAACCATCACTGCTCAGAGACTGAGAGTCCAGTGAAGTTGTGAAATAACAAGTTTCCTGTGGGGTTTTTCAGTGTGGCTATGTCAGTGGTCTGCAGAGAGGACATGGATGTTCCTTGGGAGTGATTCCCAGGGTTGGGGTTCCCTCAGAATGGGTCAGGGGGGAGGTGTAGAGGATCAGGACCCCACAATTCTCATCTAGCTGCAAAGGGCACAATACCTGAGAAAGGTGATAAAGTCCCAGTAAGGGAGCTCATGGTGATCATACCAGGCAGTATGCAGAAAAGGAAGGTGAAATCAAATCCCCCTCTGGACTCACACAGGGGCACTTCAGCCTTTTGCTATGCGATCCCTCTACTCAAACAAGCAGAGAGCCCCTCCTGAGCCTCCTCTCTGAGGTCTCAGCACCTGGCCAGAGCAGGACAAAAACATTACAAACAACACATGTCACAGATTCAAATTCCAACACACAGTACACCTGTGAGTGCCAGTCCCCCAGTCCATCCCCGCTGTGTGATGCAAAGGCTGGCAGTGAAGGACTCCCTTGCAGGTTACACTGAGCCCAAAGAAAGGTCACAGGTAGAGGCAGCACTGGACCAGAAGGAACAGCTCAGTAACCCCTAATCACCTATTGCACTAGACTTATATTTTGAAAGCAACAGGGAAAGTCTTTTCTTTTGCTAATGAACTATTTAAATGAATATCTGCTTTAGTTGGGAAGTCTCCTTTTAGCAGCAGACGGCACAAAGAGAAATCTTTACACAAAAAATTTTCCCTGCAGTTTCTACTCTTACCTATTTTCCCCCCTATAGGGAAGAAACAGAAATAATTCTTTATTTAACTGTAGTCAAGATTTAGGGGCATGTTCATTTCCTTGGAGTAACAGATTTAATGGTTCTGGTTCACGGATTGCAGGGGAAGATGCTTCCACTTTTTCCATGAAATTTTTAAATATCTTGGATTACCTGGAAAATGAGACTCCCATCAAAAATTCAATAATTTCATGTATAATGCAGGAGCTGTGTAGCAACAGGTTAATTTTAAGGAGTGTTTTGAAACCATTTCCACATCCTTTATAACTAATAAAGGTTCCCCATACCTTATTTTTTTCAATATAGCATAACTGGTTGGAAGATGTGAATATCTGGTTGACAGAAGGCTTTCTAAACCATGAAGATTCAATTTTAAGAAATACTTATGGAAATGCCTAACATGTGTTACTGATAACCCAAAGATTATTAAATCTAAAAATACCTACAATTCAAGATCATTTTACTACAATATACTTTCTGTATGTTATTTGCAATGTTTCATTAATGGATACACATTTTTTGTTTCGTCCTTTTTTTCCACTGGATCTTTAATCAAAGGGGAAAGGTATTAGAGAGGCCAAATAAAAAACAAAACAAGCAAAAAACCTGCAGTGCCTTCCTTTTTAAAAAGTGAAAAATTTAAATTGTTTAATGTAACTCTACACATTGCCCTCAGTAAAGGGTTCTTAACCAAGAAGCACAAGGTAATAGCAGCAGCAGAGATGGTCCAGGAGCCACTGCCCAAGGTAAGAGATGGTGGGATTGCCAAATGGTGAAAAAGATGAGGTTAGATTTTAATTAGGAAAAAGAAATACACAGGGTTAATTATTTTACGGATTGGGTTTTCAAAACCAAAGGTAAAAAAAAGTTGAGAATTCTTTTCTTGTTATTCCTGTTAGTCCCGCAACAACGCTGGTCTTGACACCATAGAGAAAACTCTCTACAGTTCTAAGATAACAACATCTATGGAAACTTTGAAGGTCAGGGGTCCTCAGAGGTCAGTGCTGCTGCAAACTGAATTCCCGTGGGCTCTGTGGATCCACCACAGCTTTGTGATGTGTGGGGAAAACAAAATTATCACAGCCCTAATCAAGGCCCAGATCAAAGACCCAAGGGGCATCTCCTCACTCTCAGCCTCTGTATATGAAGAACTGACAATGCAGCACTGAGGACAAGTGGTTTTGAACAAAAAAAACAAAACAGGATTGGACAACAGACAATATCCCAAACTAGACACAGAGGTACACAGTGTTTCCTGGACCTGGTAACAGAATACATTTTGATTTCTTCTTGGTACCAGCTTAAATTAAAGCTTTTGTCTTGAGAGAGTCCATTTCCGGGGTCATGATGACAGTCTCAGATGCACATGATGATGGATGAGAGAGAGGATGACGAGAAGAACATGATGAGATGAAGAGGAGACCTTGGGATGACGTCTTACCCTGGCCTCACACTCCTACCTGCTTCAGCTCAGGGAAGCCTTGGGATGCTCACTTGGATGAAGGATGAGCCCCCTGCCTGGCCCTCTAGACCCTAATCTCCCAGTCCCTTGAGGCACAGGGCCGCCTTCACTAGGGTTTACCCATGCTGACTGGTCCCGACACCTCCTGGTGACTCCCCATCCCAGGATCTGATAATGTGGGCAAGAGTCCCCCAGTCTTGGGTCCCAGAATCTGCAGCTCAGAGGAATATAAAATTCAGGAACACCTAGTCAGACCAGGGGCTTCACGATAAAGATATTATAATAAAGCAAGTAAAATAAGTTTAGTCTAACTTCTTATCTGTCACCAGTGACATTGGATAATCAAACTAAATGAAAACAAAAAACAGAATATATTTGCTACATAATCAAATAGTGAAAGTAAGGCAAATTGTGCAAAACAAAGCCATGGGAAATGCCTTCTGCCCTGTCTGGGCTGCGCAAGGAAACCACTGGGGGTCCTTCCTAACATTGGCTTCAGACCCAGCCTTCTACAGTAAGGCTTCCTCAGGCGTCTGACCCAACCTGCGCTTCTCACATCTTGAACCTCCTGTTAACAAGAAGAGAGGGAGACACCATTAAGGCAGGTTCCCATGGTGGCCAGGCCTCACACTGAAACACCAAGCCTACTCCAGCAGGGCACCACTCCTGACTTCTGAATTCCAAACTACCAGGATGATGCATCTCCCTTCTGAGGCCCTGGGTAGGGGAGGTGAGTGAGAGAGACAGCATGGCCGAAGCAGAGAGGTGGATGGAAGGTGGGAAGTAGAGAGGACAGATTGGTGTAGTGAGCATGAGTCATGGTAAATGAAGGAGGGCACAGAGCCAGCCTGGCACAGTGGTCACATGACCGGACAGAGCACCCTGTCTTCCCCCAGTGCAGATGTTAGGCCCGGCTTCACGCAGAGATTGGAGAAGACTGCTGGCTCAACCAGGGCCTTGGCACCACCCACTGCTTCCACCTTCCACCCCCAGTCACCTCAGGGTTTCTCAGTGGACCAGCCAGGGTGGTCCTGGGGCTAGTGCAGAGGTGGCCTCACACACCTGGTGCAGATATGTGAACACTGCCCAGTGTTAACCCACAACAGCATTAAGGTCTGGCTCTTTGGCTCTTCCCCAGTGACCCAGGACACTTCAGTGGGGCTGGGGTTATGCCTGCTCATCAGACACAGTGAAGCCCAACGCCAGCTCTCTTAGTCCCATCAGCCCCCAGTTCCCCAGGACAGGTGGGAGGCACTGTCCTCCTGAGCGCTGCAGGAAACAGTTTGTCGCCTCAGTCAGCAACAGCTTGACCCACTCCTGCTGGAGGACAGTCAGCTCTCTGTGGTGCACAGGAGGGACCTGCCACCTCTCTATGTACAGAGATGGCTGCTCCCACAGTGTACAGAGTGAAGGACAGTACAGGGACATAGGTCTGACTTTTTCGCTGGTACATCTTTAAGTTAGGAATAGCCCAGCCAGGCTCTCACAGACTGGACATGCTGACGCTTCATCAGGAAGAACTGCAGCCCTGGGCCATCTAGCTAATATTCAGACGCCTTCAGAGGCAGGAGGGCAGAGCCATTGAAGTCCCCATTCACCCAGAGCAGACCTGCTGTCCCCAGTGCTGGAACAGGGGCCCAGGCTGGGAAAGTTAGCCTGCTAAAAGGGATGGCTGTGGAAACAAAATCTCGGCTGCAGGGCCCTAACAGGACACTTCTCCAGTGGAGAAAGGAGGGCTGTATGCTCTCTGCTGTATTCACAAAGGAGCACATTAGAGCAGGAGGGAGACACAGCACTGTGTGACACAGGTGAGTCTGACACCCAGGGACCTTGAGTTCCCTCCTCCTAAACTCCATCTTGCATGTCCTCCATTCCCTTGATCTTTTGGGATCCATGTATTAAAATTATGACCAGGGGCCTCTCTGGGGTGGAGGGTGTGTGTTTGTATGTTCTGGGGGCTAGGGAGAAAAGTAGATCTGCAAGGCATCCATTTTTCAAGGCACTACGGACATCAGGACTTGTTTTCCCCCATGATGCCCTCCTTCCCGTCCAAATGAGACTTGGCCAGGAATCTCAGACATAATTCTGTAGGGAGGGCAGTGAGAAAACTTCTGGAATTTAAACCTTGTCACTTTAAGCAGATATTTCCCATGAGTGAAACCTGAGGCAGCTCTGTCCTGCAAATAATCACACAGGGTCATGGAGACTTTTCCAGAAGGAGGGAGAGGGATAGGCTAGAACTCTCCAGAGATGCAGGCCCTTCACAGAGTTCCTCTACATCGTTGGGGACCCGTGTAAAGATTCTACAAGGTGAATTACCCTGCAAAGAGGCTCCCTGAGAAGTGCTTCCACATCTTCTCTCTGGAAACAGCTCACACCTGCTCTCCCTGCATGGTCTGCAGAAGCCCACCTGTGCTTGGAGGTAAAGTTACACAGCCCCAGGCTAAGGGAACAGGGGGATTGGAGAAGCCCCATCCTAAGGGCAGAGATGTGGAGGGCTGGCAAGAGGACTTGGAAAAACGAGTCAGTTATCACCTGCAAATGTAACGGCCATAGCCAGCTCTGCCCCAAGAAGGCCTGGATGGGCAGCACCAGTGACAGCAAATGAGAAGGCATAAGGCACGTGCCCTCTGCTGGGCTCTTGGAGGACTTTGTGTGGGGGCTAGGCAGTCACATGCTGGTCTCAGACAGGAAGGCAGATTCCGAGTGTGCAGATATGGGTGGGCTCCAGAGTAATCATGGGCTTTCTAAGAGACTGAGTGAAGGGCAGGATGGGAAGCTCAGAAATTTGGCGAGATGATGAAGACCCAGGTCACTCTAGATAGAATCCTGGGTCATTCTAGAGTCTTGAGCTGTTCTACATAGAGTTCTGAGCACAAAGTCTGCATTCCAGACCCCAACCCCAGTCTCTATATAACTACTTCATAATTTAGCAGACCAGGAAGGACCTTAATAAGCACATAAATATAGGAACCAGTGTGGCCACAGGGGCGGCAAAGCACTGCTCCCCCTTAGACTCTGAGAGGCTACCCAGGAGGCAAGGGTTCTGCTCTGCAGGAAGGTTAGAGCATATTTACAAAGTGCTAGGAGAGACAAGAACAGAGTGCACTGCAGTCCATCTCGAGGTGGTAGATAACTAGTTTTTCCTTTTCTGAGCAGCCTTTCTCTTCTTCTGTCGCTTCTTTTTTCCTATCTTTTCTTTTTTCCCCACTTTTTCTTCTCTGCGCCCCCTTCGACAAAATTAGTAGAACCATTAATAATGTTGAGATAAACAAGAGTCTGCTTCAGTCTGAACAATATTTAACACTGGCCCATGTATTGGTTTCACTCTGTCTTTAGACTCAGGCTTGGAGGCCCCTGGGCAAAGCATTGTCCATCAGTACCTCATTAAAATAAATTAGACATTCGCCTTGATTCAAAAAATTTTTAGACAGGCTTCTACAACACCTGTGAACTCATTCTAGCAATCGCCAATTTGCCAACTTGACCCTGACTCCCACTATTGCCTGAGGCTTCCAGTAAGAAAAGGAATTGTCATCCAAAACGGTATGAAGGCAAACCAGAGCCAGGTTGGACTTGACCATCTATTTCACCCCACCTACTCTCCCAAGGTTCCTTCTTTCTCTATGCAGAGCTGAATTCTAATTTATCTAAAAAATCTGTGCATTGTAAATCGAGGCCAGAGCCCAAGGTTCAGAAGGCCATCCAGGAGAGGAGAAAGAAGGCAGTTTCATTTCATGTTCTCCTTTCTTAATGCCTATGGAGACACCCTGGGAATGACTGAGATTGTTCAGAAAAATGAGGGAGAGAACTGGTTAGCAGAATTTTATTAGAGCAACTGGCTCATGACTGTCACATTAAAATGATTTAAGCTGAATGGTATTTAATGATTTATGAAATAAGGCTACCTGTTCCTGAGAAAGCTTGATATTAACCATGGGATGGAATTATGAGATTTTTACATGGGAAAATGTAAGAGCTATATATTATAAGGATCGAGTCTCTAGATATTACATGGGGATGTTAGGAGAACCAAGGAGAAGGAAGGGGAAGAGAAATTAGTGAGTCAAATATTACTCTTCAGAAAACTAGCACTGCTGCTTTCATTGGGTTAAAAAAAATGCAAAAACTTGAAGTGTAGATTTGCTCCTGAGCAAGGCCCATGTGCTATTACTCACGTGAACTGGTGAACTAGGCAGGAGGTACCTGACCAGTAGGCTAGCTTATCTTCACAAACTTAGGAAATGTGTAAGAGCTCCACATCTAACAGCTAATGGATTTTAGTTCAAGTAAATAAATTCCCACATACAGTAGGACATTTATACCACGAAACAATTTGCATTTTATTGCTAGTGCATATAATGTCACATTTGGTACATTTTTAGTACAAGTGAAAAAATACACTGGCCAAGATTAAAAAGTTGCAATCACATTTCTATGTATTTCTTTACAAATTGCCAGTAGTTTAAGATAATAGAGAAATGTATCTACTGACATTCATATGGCTCTACTTTAAATGTAGGAATTGTTTGACTATAAATATATTCTGAAATACATTTGTTTATAAAGGAAGGTTTAAAAAATTGTGCATGAAAATATATTTAAAAATGCCTTGCAAAAAGTTACAAATACCACCAGGCCCATCTGTGGATTATATTTATGTGTGGAAATTACACCTTGCCAACATTTCTGATTGTAGCTGTTGTGGTTTCAGGAGGAGTTAGTGGCAAGAGTCTCATTTATTCACTTAATTTTTCACTTCAGATTTCAGAAAACTTAGAATTTGTAGAGCCTCCATGGCACAAACCTGTTTCAGAGGCAATCCCAGAAACCATGTTTCTCAGAGAAAGCTCTCAGATTGAAATTGCATTTGATTTTGCAAAGATATGTTTTTCATGGCAAGGTGGGGACATGGTCTCCCATGCCCCAGGAGAAGGTCAGCCCCATTCTGGAGGAGACCAGAGCAGATTCTCATAGAGGGCCTGAGCAGGAGGGAGGGCAAAAGGAGGAGGAGGCTGCAGGGCTGGAGCTTTAGTGACCACTCTCCTCCCCTGAGCATATACAGAAATGAGAAGCATAAATGAGATGAAAGCATGCTCTTGCAGACAGGGAGAGGCCAGGAATGACTGGGAGAGGGTCTCTGAGCACAGTCCCCAGTGATGGTGGCTTCTACATGGAATCCATAGGTCTATTCACTGGGTTTGAAAGAGGAGGTATAGGTAGTGGCAGTTGTATAGCATGGTCAATATCTGAGAGCTACCCTGGACATTTATTCCAGGAGGGGTGTGTCCTGCAGGAGCCACCCAACAGTCTTTCTTCACACCTCAGCTTCTAAAGGAAGGACACTTTTTTGAGTTCCATGTTTGCCCATCACCTAACTGTGCCCAGACTCTCCAGGAGAGAAGAGAAAAAATCCAAAACAAACCAAATATTAAAGATATTAAAGTAATCATTGATTTAAAAAAGAATAATAAGAATGGTGATGATTGTGATGATCACAAGAGAAGTGACTGGTGGGAAATACTATAGGGATAATACAATGTCTTAGAAAAGCCCCAGTTATAAAATAGCCAGTGTGCAAGGCTTTGGGGTGTGAATGAATATATGCTGTGATATTGTACCATATGATATAAATGAAGATGTCTACATGCTGGGCAAACCTCCAGCCCATTCCCAGGTCAATGTGCTGTCCCATAAGCACATCTGGCCCTTGCCATTCAGGCCTTCTGATCCCCACATCTTTGCCCTTTCAGGACTTTCACACAGTTTTAGCTTTCCTCCAGTGGCTCTAGTGGAAAGTCCTTTCTGGATGTTGTGCTTACTTGTTTAAAGCTTTCTCCAGGTATTCTTGAATCCACTTCAATCTTGGGTCAATACACACTTGTCTGTTGTTGTTCTTCAGCCTTGCCCTGCAAAAACAGAAGAGACAACAGTGTACAGCTGCACAGGAGGAAGGACTGCTGCAACCTACGCATTTGATCATCCAACACCCATGTTATGATCCTTACTGGAGCCAGGTCTCTCCTTGGTAGGGAATTCCTATAGGAATCCTTTGAGTTGGCATTTGAAGGATAACAAGGAATTGGGCAAGGGTAGTAAAGGAGGAAGAAATAAGTGCAAATATACCAGAAGGTAAGAGAACATGGAGTCTGTGAAGGAACAGCAAGAGATGGAATGCTCAAGAAGCCTGTGGCCAGATGTACGGGGCAAAAAAGACTTTATCTGCAAGATTATGGGAACTTGTAAGGATTATAACTAGAGGGTAACAGAAGAAGATTTTTATTTTTCTGAATCATCTTGATGGTACATGGAAGACAGAGAGAAAAGTAAGCCTAGAGGAAGGGGCCTGCAATAATCTGGGGGATAAGGAGAGGTGACAGTGCAGTGAGAGAAGGCCAGTGCAGGAGAGGGATGAGAATGCAATGAGGGAGGGGCAGTGAAAGTGGGAGTTGAGAGTGTATTGAGCAAAGGGGCAGTGCAGGTGAAGGTTGAGAGTGAAATGAGGAAAAGGCAGTGCAGGTGGGGGTTGAGAGTGTAGTGAGTGAGAGGCAGTGCCGGTGGGGCAATGAGAGTGCAGTGTGGGAGGGGCAGTGCAGGGGAGGATGAGCATATAGTGAGGAAGAGGCAATGCAGGTGGTGGTTGAGAGTGTACTGGGGGAGGAGCAGTTAAGGCAGGAGGAGAATGCAATGATTGGGGAAGTCATAGTGTAGACAGTTTGCCAGAAAATGGTTTCCAGAGAGTTTTACAAGTTCAGTGAATCTTCCATGGTCTCACTTAAAAAAAAAAAAAAAATTAAAACCTCAACTCCCTCTCACTTCTCACCTCCACTTACAGCCACTCTACCTGAAAATTCCTAGAAGAGGGACCTGGACTCTTCTCTACACCCTTTTCCTTAAAGCTGTGGTTACCAGGTAACCTATGATATTGTACCACATGAAGCTTAGGATACTCCTGGCCAGTCACTCACGGGTCTATAAGGATAGCTAAGGCCAGCAAAATGGCTCCAGGACACCCACAGGAGTTTTCACAGTCTTCTTGAGGTGTGCAGAGGGATGTAGCTTGAAGCAAAGTAAATGGAAGTTCAAATCTGGGTACTACTGTTTATTAATTTTGTGTTTGCCCAGACCTGAGAATTATATTTGGCTTCTTCAACTTCAAGGTGCATTCCTAGGCAAGTAAACCAGCATAATCTGTACTATGAAGCAAGAGCATACAAGCTAAATTCAATACCTGATAAAATACCTCTTAAAGGACAAACAGTATTTTATTCTAAGCAAAATAATTAAAAACATTAATCTTTTAGGGCCCTAAAACATTTATAACTGGCAAACATATCAAGGCATCAAAGAGTAGGAAAAAAGACAAATAAAAATCAAACCTAAAAGCAGTTGGTGTTATGTAGAAAAGTCTTTAAGAAATTGCAGCTTTTATTCTAACTGCTTTACCCCCATCTGTTTTAGCACTGGGACTTCTCAGGAGGTGAGCTCTCCCCAGGATACCCCTAGCATCATCTCCCTGCAGTCTAGACACACTAGCATGCTTACTGTGTGCCAGCACAGGTACATAGGAACACTGAATGGCCAACCAACGGATAGTCAAGGGTGGCTTTCTTGCACACCTCATCCAGATGCTGGCACTGCAGGCCACAGATCTCTGTCTCATGTATGTGTTATTTTGGTTTGTCTCATTTCCCACATGAATGAAATCAAATGTTAGCACTGGTGAAACCAAAACCTCATGTGTTATATCTGAGGAAATGCAGTTAAATGAGCTGAAAATGGTTAAAGATGACTTCAGTTGAATTTGGAGTTTGTGCTATGTGAAAAAGGATTAATTTATAACACCAAAGCGCTGAAGCTGGCAGGACAGACAGAACCATTACCAGCAAAGGGCTGGATAAATTACTGAACTTGAGCACGAACTTTGGTGAAGCCAATGTTTCTCTAGTCTAGAAATGCATCCAAATGTGCTGCCATTTCCTGTGCTGAAGGGAGGAAGCTTGGAAAGAAGAGACAAGGACCACTAAAAGCACAGCAAGGCACTAGAGGGTAAGAGTGACTTTGGAAACTCCTGCCCGGTGGTATACTCAAAGTCCTTGTGGTAATAACAGCTACCTATAATTACGCCAAGTTCAAGGATGGACACTTGGCATGTGTCATTTCTCTAGCTTTGCCAGTGAGGTGTTACCATGCCCCTTACATGCAACATTCCTAGAGGATGATGCTCAGACTTACACAATCTGAAGGGCACAGTTTGGAGTGTTGAGGATTTTAAGATGCTTGATATTGGCTCTAGCAACATGGCTCTCGAAGAATCGGCAAGGACATCTGTAGCTCAGGCTGACTGGTTTCCCTGTAAGAGGAACAAGATGACTTGTTATTATCCTGCCAGACCTCAGAGACACACACATATCTGGGTCTGCGGCTGAGGGGAAAACATGGTAAAATGACAGTAGGATGGAGAGTGATGGGATGAGTCACTGGAGCATCCTGGCAAAAACATTCTCTTCGTACAGTACAGTGAGATCTGGTGGGCTCAGGCTCAATTTCTACAGGGCCAGAGGCCAAAAGGACCTGTGGAGAATCTGATCCTAGGAGGGAGGGAGGAAAATTAAAATAAGAAGTTCCTGCTCAAATTTCTTAAGATAAAGGATGTTAATTACAGAAGAAAACTATTTCAGTTAAAAGAACTGAGGTTCTCAGTTATTCTTTACAAAATTAAGTCCTCAGGGCCAATTGAGAAAGTCTTCCCTACTTAGAAAGGGGAAGGGGTAATAAGGAGTCTCTAAGCTCTCTTTTCTCTCTCCCTCCTCCCTCCTCAGGCACTGGCCTCATCCCAGAAGCCACCATAGACCTCCTGGGAATACTGCCCTCCCCCACCTGCAGTCTTCTTGCCTCATATTTACCTTAAGCCCAGGCAACCACAAAAGAATCTGGGCTGGCTTCCTAGCTGGGAGTCCCCAGAGGATAAGGCAAGGGCCCACTTTCTCCCCAGCACTTCCCAGAAGGCATGGAGAATATCAGGGCTGGAGTCAAATATGGTTTTCATTGCCAGTGCAGGGACCCTACAACCTCCTGGGTTGTATTACATCTTTGTTTGAAAATTCACCAATTTGCAAAATGCCATAATTGACACTCATTAGTGTAAATTAGCAAAGGGCTCTTGCAGAACCCACTCTTATTCTTTAAGTCTAGAATTGCAAGCCCTGGGAGGGTAGGATTTGTGAGGGTTTTTCCTGCAGATTTTATCCAAGCCCTACTTAATAACCCAAATTATTTGACTTCATGGATCCTTTCATCAGGAATTAAATGTATGTCTGAGAATATTTAGTCCAGAGACTTTTTTTAATTTTTTTTTTTAATGCTCTTGTTTACAAAGCTCCCAGAAACCTCCTGGGGGTTCTGAAGATCTGCACTTTTGGACAAGAGAGCTGGGGAAGCTGCACAAAACCTTGTCAATTAGGGACTTCTTAATTTTTTGTTTGCTAAAGACTGCATTCAGTTGAGAAATGGCATGGCCTAGGTACAGCAGCTTCCTGAACCGTCAAGTCCAGGGCACAGCAGACTGTCCTCTGCCCCCCACCCCCCCAGGATCAAACTCAACACCCTGAAAATAGGAGAAAAAAAGTCTGGTTCAGGAGTCCAAGTTGACTCACGGTGCAGGAGCACTGGAGCAACCTTCACATTACCCCTGATCTAACTCCAGAAAGTCTCTGTTGGGGCCTGGCTGTCAGCAACTGCAGAAACATCCCCTATCAGATCACCTGGGAAAGCAACCCAGGGCTGGGGGATAAGCAGCCTGGAAAAAGGAGGAGCCAAATCTGCCCTCTGAGTGTCCTGCCCCCAGGTTACCCTAGAATTCTCATGGGTGCTAGTTAGCTGAGCAGGAACTGGGGCCAGTGGTGAGCGAGGTCATGTCCCAGCCCTACAGCAACAGGGAGCTAGCTGGAAGGCAATTGTATGCACACTGTGGTGGATGGGGGCTGCTGCTCTCTAGTGTTCAAAAAGGCATTCTGGCTCTACACAGTGACAATCAGGCTAGTCTGGACTCAAAACACAGGCTTTCTCTTTTTCTCCTCTTCCCTCCTTCTTCCTCTGGGATTACCCATTCCTTTAAAGGCAATTCTTATTTCTGCTTCCTAGACCCAGTTACTTGCCTATCAAGTGGGGAATTTCAATATATTTTTTGGTTGTTGTTATTTATTGATTTCAGAAAGAGAAAGGGGGAGAGAGAGAAACATTGATTTGTTGTTCCACTTATTTATGCACTCATGGGTTGCTTCTTATATGTGCCCTGACTGGGAATCAAACCCAAAACCTTGGCATATGGGGATGATGCTCTAACCAACTGAGCTACCCAGCCAGGGCATAAATAGTTTTTTTAAAGTAACAGAGCCCAAGTGCCCTTTGCCAAGAGAACTCAGAATTCTGTCCACCTAGTGTCCTTTTCTACAGCTTTTTATCAATATTACTAACTTTTCCAATTGTTATAGATGTGACTCCATGTACAGGAAAGACACTTGATAAGCACCTGGTTACCTTGGCTTTATTTCAGAGCAGTTACTAGAGAACCTTCCACTCTAATGAAGAGACAGGCCCCAGCCAGACTCTTCAGCCAGGCCTGGGAATGAGGCCCATCTCAGGTTTAACCCCTGGAAGTTTCTGGTCTGAGGTCAGCCAGTAGAGGGAGGGCAGGGTCCTAAGCCTGAGCCTAAACAAGGGTATCTCCTCATGGAACTCAGTATGGGTACACTGGCCCCAGGAATTAAAAAAATACATCTGGCCTAAGCATGCAAGGAGAATCAGATCAACCTGGAGTCCAGGACCCTCAACTGGACACTTGGCTGCCAAGAGAGGTAAGCAATCAATCCTCCCAGGGTCAGCAGGAGTCTGTAGTTATGCTTCCTACAGGGTAAATATGTCCAGGACTCAGTGACCCAGGTCCCTGCATTCCAGTCCTTTCTTCAACTATGGGCAGGACCATTTATTCAGAGAGGTGTGTGATGACACCTCCACTCTCACCAGACCACTTAAGTGTTAATTCCCAAACTAGAGTGCCTCAAGGACCTCAGTAGTCAATGTGGAGACATGGAGACAGCCTAGTGTACATCTTCAGCCAGGAGAGAAACTTTAAATTGTCTTTGATCTAGTCCCTCTGTAGCTCTGACAAGCAACTTGCTACACTTTTAAAGAACACTTCCCAGGGGTCAGACAAAACACTGTTAACCCAGACCCCCCCTGCCTGGTCCAGTTGCACACCTGCTCACCTTACCTAACCTGGCTTCCCCACCATCTCCTGCCAGAATGCAGCAGGGGATCTCCCTCAACCTAGCCTAGTGTCCCATGAGCTAGGGCCCTGTACAGGCCTCTGCTATACCAAGAGCATTCAGAGTGTTCTTCAACGCCTTGCAGAGTTTGTTGCAAGCTTAGCAACCAAGAACAGAACAGGCTGCATGGCCTAACATGGTTTTTTATTTGCGACTGTTTGTTTTGGTTTGCAGCAGCAGTGGTGTCCTGTGACAGGACAGGGAGATTCTCTCAAGCTTCAAAAGAGAAAAAAGCTGTCACTCTCCCAGTGAAACTGGACACCACCTTGCACAATGGGCCAAGGTCCTGGTGATTGAATTCAGCTGCAGTGCTCACAGGAGGTGGCGAGCTCCCTTGGCTGTGACAAAGGCACATATCTGCAGGTGTGTTTTGGGGACTAGGGCATGCGCGACTCTGATGGCCCCAGGGCCTCTCTAGGGGGACCTCGGGAAGAGACAGGCAGGCCTTGGCCGAACGTGTGCCCAGATTCGTAGCGTCGCTTCGGACCTCTGGGCTGTGTAGATGCTCTCCTCGGTGGCGCAAACCCGACAGCTGTTCGGTACCACCCGCCAGCGGAGGCCTGCTTGGGTGGCAGCAGAGTGAGATCCGGCCTCTCGTGGAGGCGCCACCGCACTGCTGCATAAGATCGCACAGCCACCACAGGCGATTCGAATCTGGCTTGCAAAGAGCTCTTTTCTAAACCAGCCGCGGATCGCATCTCTAGCACCGTGGGCCCATACACCCTGGAAACTGAGCCTGGTGCGTGAAGGCACTAGCTGCGGGATGGACGGGCAAGGGTCGGAAACCCAAAGCTCCTAACTCGGTTCCCCACACCCTTCTCCAGCGCCCACTCACAACGAGCCCTCGGTGCACCCACCCAGTTATCCTGCGGGACCTTGCTCTGCAGCCAGCTGGAGGACTGGTGGCTGCTCCGCAGTCCCGGAACCCGAGCTGGGCTGAAAAGTGCAAAGCCTCAGTGCCTTGGCTCTGCTCGCGGGACTTTGGACTCCGTACCCCGAGGAAGCGCACCCCGCGAAATGGGCAAACCGGTGCTAATTGGATTCGCTCCAGGTAGTGTGGACAGGAGCGGAGGAGCCATGGCCCCACTCGGAGTCCGGAGTTAGGAAACCTGAGCCCGGAGCCTGGCGCCTGCCTTGGCCTCCGCCTCCAAGCACACTCACCGTCGCTGAGGCAGAGCGCGGCCAGCACAAGCGCCAAAACAGCGACGATCTTGGCGTCCATGGCACAGACGGGCGGCGGCGGCGGCGGCGGCGGGAGGACCGAAGCCAGACGCTGACCTGACGCGGTGGTGGAGAGGGAATGTGCGGCGGGCAGGGAAGGGCTCCCAACGCTTTAGAAGCAAAATTGCTGAGCCGAGAGGGGCGGAGAGGGGCGGGGAGGGGTGGGACCCGCGGCAATGGGCGGTCTTGGAACCAAATCCGCTCCACGGCCAGGGCCTCTGACAAGCGTCCGGTCCCACAAAGCCTCTCCCACTGACCTCTTCCTGCCACCTTTCCTCCTCCCCAGGGGTGCTCCATGGGCTGAGGTACACCCAGGACTTTGGCCTTTGAGGGGTCCACTGGGAGCTGCTCTATAAGTCTGACTTGCAGTATGGAACCAAGCCGCTCAGAGAGGCTGGCCAGAAGGGCTGATTATTGTTCCAATTGTTTAGATGGAGACACGGAGTCCTACAGGCAACATCGGAACGAAAACCAAGGAAAGACAAAGTCGGGCCTAGGTGTGCGGACCGTCTGGGCCAGCTGCATCAAATATAGTAGCTAAGAGTGTCTTTTTCTTCCAAGTGTAGGACAAGGAGGTGACCGCTGGTCCAGGCCCACTGCACGGTAGCCCCAAAGCTCAGCATAAAGAAAGTATGAGGCTGTTCTGTGCAGTCAGAGCAACTCCAGTTCCAAGCCAACACAATTGCTTACTAGCCAAGCCTAAGTTTCCTCAACTGTAAAGCTCGGGTTCTAAATAAGATGCTGTGCCACCGAAAGGAAGGACGCTTTTAGTAAAGTTCAGCAGCCCGTTGTACTTCTGTCCTCTCAATTGATAAATGGGCTAATCACAGTTCCTTGGGGTGAAACTGGTGGAATTGACAGAGACACCCCTTTGCACTCAGACGTGCTCAGTACTCAATACGTGAAAGCCAGGAATAATTGCGAAAACTTCAGTGTTTTCTCCCTCTTTCCAGTGAATGCTCTGCGGGATCCAAAGTGCTAAGAAGAGAGCTTATCTTCTTTCCTCCCCACCCTCCCTTGACAGTGCCCCTGGTGATGGCGTTTCTAGTTCGGAGAAGAGCACAGAGATGACTCTCCTGGCAGGCCACTGTACCCCACTCTGGACACCCTGAAACTGTTTCAGTGGAGCAGAAAGGGGTGCAGCAAGTGTCCCGGGAGGCTCAGAGGTGAGACGGGTGCCCTTTTTAGCATCCATAGTGACCACAGGCTGCTCCAGCCTCCTCTCTCTGCCCTTTCTTGCATAGCCAGACAGTCGTGTGGATTCTGTCACTGCGTCCATCCAGGGGAATCGGTCTCTGTCCCTGAGGAGTCCAGGAACCCCAAATACGGAGGGAGTGCGCACAGCACCTGGGGCATGGGCTCAGAGGCTGCAGCTATGCACCATCGGAGGGGGAGGCCAGCAGGAAGCTGCAAGAGCTCCGGGATTCCGTCCATAGGGATGAATGTCTTTTCTTCCAAAACTATTTTCCCGCCCAATTAGGGGCACTTCTGGGCACTGGGCGTAGAGCTGAAAACCCCATTTACTTGGTTCCTGCCGTGAAGACCTAACAATCCAACGGAGAAGAGAGTCTTCAGGGACCCGACCTCCATCTCCTTGAGGGAGAGCCAGAACGGGTCATTTCCGAGCTATTGAGCCCAGGCTGGCTGCCTACGCGACAGTGAGCCTCGGTTGGGCTCAGGCGCCCTCTGGTGACGAAGTCTCCCACCCCTCTTCCTCCCTCCCAACCCCCGACTCAGCCTTTTCCCCTGCCTCCTGTTGTGGGGATCTTAGAGGATCAAGGCTCAGGCTCTCCTCACATCCCTGCGCAGCCAGATAAATACGGTGGTGGGGGGTTGGGGGCACACCACGGAGTTGGGAAACTGGCGCGAGCTGTGGGGAGCCTCGCCTGCCAGTCTGCCCAAAGCAAACGTCAAAACCTCTTCTTTGCTTCCTTGTTGCCACAAAATTAGGTGGTCCCCCTCAGCCTGAAGGAGCCACGGGGAGAGGCCTGCGTGGCCTGGGGCAGAGGGCAACTAGGGCCTCCTGGGTGGCGGTGCCCTGAAACCCCAGGACCTACATCAGAACCCACCACCTCCACTATTCATTTCCTAAAATACTTATTAAGCATCTACTATGTGCCAGACACATATGTGAATAATGAAATGTTTTAGTAAAGGAAACATAAAGCCCCCCTCTCCCAAATTCTTGTCCTCCTGGAGTTTGCATTGGGAGGGGGCTTAGGAGAGGAAAATGGCCCTAAACCTAAGTAATTAAGCACAGAATTTACAGAAGGTCAAAGGTCTTTAAGTGCTATGGGAACATAGACCTGAGGGAAGGGGAGGCAATTAGGATCTTAAATAGGAAAGCCAAGGATCTGTATCTTAAGTAAAATCTGCACAATTTTTTCAGTTGGAAAACTATTCAAATTTTAAACTGTATAGTCTAATACTCTGGGAGCTAGGGGCCATCAGATTGTGCCTTTTAACGTGGGCAGCAGAGCCCAGCACCCCTTCTCTTGTCCTTTTCTTATGCCACTCACTGTTTCTACTTGAAACACTTCACCTTTTTTTTCTCTCTCTGCCAGGGAGCTCTGTTCACTGCTACTTTCCCTGTGAGATCTTCCAGATATTCCACACTCAGCATTAAGAGTTGCTGCTCCTCAGGGACACCTTAGTCATGTGGAGTTCAAGATGGTGGAAGGCAGAAGTCTGGCTGTTGAGGTAAAAGGCAGGTGCATTCTGTGTGTCACAATCTCTAAACCCCAGGTACCTGACTATGGCCCTCTGTCCAGCCAGAGCTCTTTGTTCCTTCAGGGTTCAATAGGTGTGCTTTTGAGGAAGGACACGTTAGGTGGTACTCTGAAAACATTATTTTTAAGAATATACATTTATATATTTGTTTTTTAAAATAATGAGAAAAAAGCTTAACTGACACAATAAAGCAAACTCTCAGGATTGATTTCATTTTTTTAAATATATGATTTAAGTTTTAAAAAGCAAGTAGATTTAAATTAACATGGCATGAAATAATATAGGTAGTTGAGGATATATCAAAAATCTGTGATACAAAAAGAGCTGAAATTTGAAAATGCTGCCTAAATAAAGGATTTTTTGTTGTTGTTGTTATTTGATGTTGGATTAGCCAAAAAGCTCCTTTGGTTTTTTCCATACAATGGCTCTAGTAATGCTTAGTTGTCTTTAACTTCATTAAAAACAGTTTTATTAAATTGAAGTTCACAGCTATCATATCAGCAAGCATTAAAAAAAAACCTCACAATTGGTGATTTTTTGTGTAGCCATTTTAATATTGAAGATGGAAGAAAATATGCAACATTTTTGGTATATTACACTTTAAATTTTAAGAAAGGTAAAAACCAAATATAAAAAAAATCAAAAAAAGATTTGTACAGGGTATGGAGAAAATGCTGTAATTGATCAAATGTGTCAAAGGTGTTTTGCAAAGTTTTGTGCTGGAGATTTATTGCTGGACGATGCTCCACTGTCAAGTAGACCAGTTGAAGCTGATAGCGATCAAATCGAGACATTAATTGAGAACAATGAACATGCAGGAGATAGCAGATATACTCAAAATATCAAAATAACTTTATTGAAAGTTATTGGTGAAAATGAAAAATGTGCCTTTTATTTTATGGAAAAAACTAAACAGACTTTTTGGCCAATGCAGTAATTTCTCCATTCCCCCCCCACCCCACTTTAAACAAATCATTTGTCCCCAGAGTAATAAAATAAAATCATATGAGGGAGGAATGGCATCTTCCTCATTCTCATCCAGCTAAGCCCAGAGAATACTCACTAAGGAGTGCTCAGGTCCTAGGAAGAGTGTGGAGACATCTGAGACCCTGGCCCGGGATACTCATGTTGCTTCCACCCCAACTAGGAGTATTCCTTTTCCCAGTTTGGAATGTGGCCAGGAAGGACACAGCCAAGAGAGAGCTGCACGGACTGTACCCAACCCACTCATCTCTGCTCTCCCACCTTTGACATCTTGCACTGGAGTTCAGGAGTAGGAGTCCTACTTTGGGAACCAGGAGGCCCCATGAGAAAGAATAATCCTCAGACCCTTAATGTTGTCATCTGTGATATAGGTATACTTGCTCAAAAACACTTGGCACAGAGAAGGCCCTCAAGAAGATATTTACATAGGACTTCAGCTTTCTTTCTTTGAATTTGTCACATTTGTTTCTTACAAAGACCAAACTCACAGAATAAGCCCTAATATCTCAGCTTTTTAAAAAATAATGTATTTATTTGTTTGTTTATTTTTAGAGAGAGGGGAAAGGAGAGAGGGAGAGAAACATCACTGTGTGGTTGCCTCTCACTCGTGCCCCCAACTGGGAACCTGACGTGCAACCTAGTTATGTGCCCTGACTGGGAATTGAACCAGTGACACTTGGTCCGCAGGTCGATGCTCAATCCTCTGAACCACAGTGGCCAGGGCTCTATTATCTCAGCTTTGAAGACAAGGAGGTCAAAGCTCAGAGTGGTGGAAGGTCTTGGTCAACATGGTAGAGCTGTTTGGGATTGGTGTCTTTGGATTCTGGAACATTAGCAAGGCCTTTGGAGCTTGTGCTGGGATGTATGTCACTTCCATGACAGAGGTTCAGGATGCCTCTTGGAATCCTGTATCTAGGACCACGGCTCAGCAGCTGTTGGGCTAGCTATGGGACTCCAAATTGACCTCAGGAGCAAGTTCCATGAGCCCTGGGCCATCACTAAGACAAGTACCCAGGGAGGCTGAGCCAAGGGTCCTGCATACAGAGCTCTGTGCTGGGTCCTGGCTGGCTTGGGAACATGGCTCACCCTAGCTGAATAAGCACATCTAGGAGGCCAGATCTTCTGTCTAAGGTGGGTGTGCTCAAAGACTCTTCCCTAAACTAACACTCCTAAAGCAGAGGCGGTATTTTCTGGGATGTCCTTCAGAAGTATGGACTATCAGGGCTAACGTTCCAGGACATATCAGACCGAAGGGCTCTGAGGGTTCAGGGCTGTGACTCCAGCCCCACACCAGCTTTCACACACTGACTCAACTCTTCTTGCACCCCATCACATAAACAGTGGAGTCAAGTCCAGATTTTCTCTGCCTTTCCTAACTTTACCCCTCTCTCCCATCACCCCTACCTCTGGACAGACTGATCTCAAAATATAGGGCTCCATGGAAGTTTCTAGAATTGAATCAGGCATCAACCCCTACCCATAAAGCCTATGTGATAGGAAGAGTGAGTCCTGAGAGGATATATAACATTTACACGGGAGTTACACTTCCACCTCCTTTATCTTCATATCTATATAGAGATGGATTTAATGTTAACCCCATTCCTTAGATTTGGGAGCTAAGATCACATAGCTACTCTTTGGTAGAGCTGGGATAGAAACGAACTGCCTGGCTCGCAGGTACGGCTGTTCCTGGTGAAAAATAGAAGAGTAAGTTTGTCACATAAAACACAGTACAACGAGTTAAATTTAAATTTCAAATAAATGAGAACTTTGTTTTTAATATAAATGTGTTCCAAATGTTACATGGGACATACTCATACTGAAAAGAATCATTTGTTGTTCATCTGAAATTAAAGTTTATCTAGGTGCCCAGGATTTTTATTTGCCGAGTCCGGCAAGCCTCCCCCAGGGTCTATGCTCTTCCCAACACAATGGAGTCCCTCTTTGTGGGCTTTATGTCTGGGCCTTCAGTATATGTGGACAGAGGTTGGGAAGAGGATTGGGAAGGCAAGTTTTGAAATCACCCACCTTCTCAGTAAGAGGATTTCTTAAGCTGTATTACAATAGTGTTGTTTTATGTTGGAAAGCAGTTCAATAAAGCAGTACAGGGATAATCTGTTTGTTTAATTTTCCTCTCTGATATCAGCATTTTAACCTCAGACCTTCAAGAAATAGTCCTGGTCATGCCTTTGGCAAGAAGAGGCATCTCTAAGCACCACCTGCCTTCTTGTCTCTGGTTGTGGAAGATGAATATGATGCCCAGCCTCTGACACCCCTTCCTTTTGTTTTAGGCAGCACACATGCTATGCATAGAAAAAGAGAAGTCGTCATCCTCAAATGAGTTAAGTGCAAAAGCTGGCCCCACTGGCAGTCTGGCCTAGGGAATGTAAATGGGAGATGAACTCAGGTAGGAAGGGTTGTTCAGCGCCTATAAGTGCCCGTTGATCCATCACAGGGCTCAAAAGCAGAGTGGGGAGGTTAAACAAATTGATTGTTAAAAGATATTTTTGAAGATGGAGACCTAGGCAGACATGCTGTGTCTCCCTCCACAACTAAGAAGGAATACAACTACCTCAAAACTAGAGATAACCAGAAGTTTCAGAAAATTGAGCTGCATGGAAGTCCAACAAAAAAAGATATAAACAAGAAATACTGGAGAGAAGATGGCGGAGGAGTGAGGAAAGGCTGCACTTCCTGGCTCCTGAGACTCGTCTGTAGTTTGGACTAATTGAAGACAGAACATCTCAGTGAGCAGCTGGACACTGGCAGGAGTTGAGGCCTGGAACTGCTGGATTAGAGAAAACCATCTGGGAATGACCTGTTTGGTGAGGATAATGGAGGAAAAAGGGATGAGATGGGATTTCTAACTCGGGTGACTCCCCAAGCTGCAGCTGGAAGTATACAAAGGCTATTTGGCAACCACAGGCTTCCCCAGAGAGGAGTCGGGAGGAGAGTGGATATCTGCCTGCTGGCAGAGACAGGACTGGACCAGGTGGCATTGGCGCTGAAAAACAAGAAACAGCATACTGCTGTGCATGTGAGAATGTGATTTTCCTTTACATTTGTCTCTTGTGAACTGCGGAGAGGGGAGGAAAGGTTGGGGGTGATAGGACATTCTTGAGGAGCACAGGTGCAGAAGTGCGCGCGCCCACTCCCCAACCCTCCCCTAGGGTTGTGTGGGCGCGCTCAGGGAAGTGCCCTCATTCACTGGCCCAGGTGGATGGGGCCGTGCGTCAAGGTGCCCCTTGGACACACCACAACAGACATAAGATCAGTGCCCCAACGGGCACAGGGATGGCCCACTGGGCATGCAGAAGACCATGTGCAGACACCCCTGGCCAGCCCCAGTGGGCACCAGGTCAGAGCGCAGACCACTTGCACGGTCTGTGCTCCTGTCTGCCCAGGCAGGTGCGGGAACAGCGGGCGGTTGTGGTGCGGGAACAGCAGGCAGCAGCGACTCACAGAGGGTCACTTCCACTGTGCACAAGTGTCTGGGGCCCAGCCCCAAGGGGTGAGAGACCAACTCCCGGGGCGCGGTTTGGCAGGCCTGAGGTAAGTGCATGCACAAGCTCCACAGCCGGCTCCAAACAGGCGCCAAACCTGCAAAGATCAGGAACATCTGGCCCGCCTCATTAGACCAGCTGTATACCCCAAAAAAGGAGATGACACACAAAGGCTGAACTGAGTAAAAACTTACCTTTTGTACATATATATTTTTAAATTTTTACTTCTCTTTTAGGTTTTTCATTTCTTTTTTATTTTCATTTTTTTTTAATTTCTAATTTTTTAATTTTAATTCTTACTTTTATTTAAAAAATTTATTTTAAAACTATCTCTTTAAATTGTTTCATATCATCTCTCCTTCTCATCCTTCCTCCTTAATTTCTGTTTATTTGTTTGTATGTTTTGTTTAGCCTCACTTTCACACTAAATAAATAGAACATGACTACTATATAAATCTAATACTATACAATTCCACTTTCTTACACTATTCTGCATTCTTCCCTCTTTTTCTTTTATTATTATTAACATACAATGTAAATATTACCTACTGTTTTGCATAGTCTCGACACTACTTGCTACTATTATTAACCTATCATCTCCTCTCTCAAAAAATCATATTATTCCTCTTTAAAAATAACTCTGATCTGTTCTTCCTATAGGATAAAACCCTTACCTCTCTACATTTATATTAATACTGGCTCATTTGCTGATGATAGTGGAATAGAGGGTGGGGGATATTTTTGAGGGTGCAAGTCTCCTGCCTGGGCTGTGTGTTTACATTTTTAACAGCATCTCCACAAAATAACTCAAGACAAAGTGGATAGAGTGACTCTCAATCAACGAGACAGAAGGAATGTTCTATAAAAGATCATCTGAAATATAACCAGACAGCATAAACAAATGACATAAAGGGTAACCCAAGGATATCGTGCTCAAGAGAGCAAAAAGACTACACCACTGAAACCCCCAAATCTCCTATAAAGAATCTTATACCACAAAGGTGGGAAGTCAAAGCAGACAAACGCAAAAAACAAAAACAAACAAGAAGTATCCAACATGGTGAGACGCAGAAACAACCTCTCAAAGAAAAAAAAAGAAAAAGAGGAATCCCCAGAAAGAGAGGTAGATGGAATAGAGATAGCCCAAATGTCAGACATGGAATTCAAAACAATGATGGTGAAGAAGCTCAATATACTCGACAACCTCAAAAACAACTATGACAGCCTCCAAGGAAGTTACCAACAGCTCCAAGAAAATTACAGGAAACTTATAGAGAACTACACCAGCATAAAAAAAGGACATAAAAGCTATTAACAAGAACCAGGAAGAAATGAAGAATGCAATCTCTAAACTGAAAAACACGGTAGAATCAATCAAAAGCAGACTAAATGAAGCAGAGGATTGGATCAGTTAGTTAGAGGACAATGTAGAAAAAAATTCCCAGACAATACAACAAAATGAAAAAAGATTGAAAAAGTATGAAGAAGATGTAAGGGAATTAAAGGATAACATGAGACAAAATACTATCCAGATCATCGGAATAAAAGAGGCAGAAGAAGAGGAATGAGGAATAGAGAACCTGATAGGAGAAGTAGTGACAGAAAATTTTTGCAACCTGATGAGTGAAAAAGTTATGCAAGTTTAAGAAGCACAGAGAGTCCAAATGAAGAGGAACCCCAAAAAACCCACTTCCAGGCACATCATAATTAAAATGGCAACAAAGATAAAGAGAGAATCCTAAAAGCAGCAAGAGAAAAACAGCAAATAATATACAAGGGAGCTCTGATAAGGCTATCAACCGATTTCTCAACAGAAACACTACAAGCGAGAAGGGAATGGTCAAAAATATTTCAAGCAATGAAAAACAAAGGCCTACAATCAAGAATACTCTACCCAGCAAGGCTCTCATTCAAAATGGAAGGTGAAATAGGGAGTTTCTCAGACAAAGGAAGACTAAAAGAATACATCTCCACCAAAGAAGCATTGCAAGAGATGCTAAAGGGAATGTTCTAAGAAAAAGAAAAAAGAAAAAAAGAGGAGAGGAACATGAGTACAAAGGGAAATGAATAAACACATGTCAATAATGACCTTAAATGTAAATGGATTAAATGCTCTAATTAAAAGACATAGGGTAATGGAACAGATAAGAAAACAGGACCCACATATTTGCTGTTTACAAGAAACACACCTCAAAATAAAATATTTACACAGACTGAAAGTAAAGGGATACAAAAAAGTATTCCAAGCAAACGGAAATGAAAAAAAAGCTGGGGTAGTTGTACTCATATCAGACAAACCAGATTTCAAAGCAAGGACAATAAAAAGAGACAAAGAAGGACTTTTCATAAAACTCAAGGGAACAATCCATCAAGAAGATATAACACTGATAAACATATATGCACCCAACATAGGAGCATCCAAATACATAAAGAAAATACTAGAAGACCACAAGAAGGATATTAGCAGTAACACACTCATAGTAGGGAAGTTTAACACTCCATTATCAACAATAGACAGATCTTCGAAGAAAAGAAACACCAAGGATATACAGGCATTAAACAACACACTAAACCACATGGACTTAACTGATATATGTAGAACCTTTCACTTCAAAGAAACAAAATATACATTCTTTTCAAACGCACATGAGACATTTTCAAAGATAGATCACATGATAGGACACAAAACAAGCCTCAACAAATTCATAAAAATTGAAATCATATCAAGCATCTTTTCAGATGACAATGCTTGGGAACTAAAAATTAACCTCTGAGGAAAAAATCAAAGACGCCCAAACTCATGCAGAATGAATAACATGCTATTAAGTAATAAATGGGTTAACAATGATATCGAGAACAAATCAAGAAATTTCTGGAAACTAATGATAATGAACACACAACAGCCCAAAACCTATGTGCCACAGCCAAAGCAGTCCTAAGAGGGAAGTTCATAGCAATACAGGCATAAATGAAAAGAATAAAAGAATCCGAAATAAAAAAGCTAACCCTACAGCCACAAGAGCTAGAACAACAACAACAAACAAAGCTTAGGGCAAGAAGAAGGAAGGAAATCATCAAGATCAGAGCAGAATTAAATAACATAGAGACCAAACAAACAATTCAAAGCTAGTTCTTTGAAAAAATAAACAAAATCGACATACCTTTAGCCAGGTTCATCATGAAAAAGAGAAAGAAGACCCGAATAAACAAAATCAAAAATGAAAAAGGAGAAATAACGACTGATACCACAGAAATACAAAGGATCATAAGAAATTACTATAAACAACTGGATGGCAAGAAATTTGACAACCTAGAAGAAATGGACAAATTTCTAGAAACATATAACCTTCCAAAACTGAATCAAGAAGTAGAAAGTCTTAACAGACTAATAACAAAGAAGGAAATTGAAACAGTAATTCAAAATCTCCCTGCACACAAAAGCCCTGGACTGGATGGCGTCACAGGCAAATTTTACAGAACATTTAGGGAAGAACTAACTCCTACCCTCCTCAAACTATTCCAAAAAATCCAAGAAGAAAAAAAAATCCTAAATTCTTTCCATGAAGCCAGTATTACCCTAATTCCTAAACCAGGTCAAGACACAACAAAGAAAGAAAACTACAGGCCAATATCACTGATGAACATAGATGCTAAAATACTCAACAAAATATTGGCAAACAGGATCCAGGAATACATCAAAAAGATCATACACCACGATCAAGTGAGACTCATCCCAGGGATGCAAGGATGGTTTAATATACGCAAATCAATAAATATAATATATCACCTAAACAAAATGAAAGACAAAAACCACATGATCATATCAGTAGATGCAGAAAAAGCGTTTGATAAAGTACAACACCCATTTATGATGAAAACACTCAGCAAAATGGGAATAGAGGGAGCATACCTTAACATAACTAAGGCTATATATGAGAAACCTGAAGCCAACATCATACTCAATGGACAAAAACTGAAGGTATTTCCCCTGAAATCAAGAACAAGACAAGGCTGGCCACTCTCTCCACTCCTATTCAAAATAGTGTTGGAAGTTCTAGCAACAGCAATCAGACAAGACAAAGAAATAAAAGGCATCCAAATTGAGAAATAAGAAGTAAAACTATCATTATATGCAGATGACATGACAGTATACCTAGAAAACACTATAAAGTCCACTAAAAGACTACTCAATATAATAAGCGAATTAGGCAAAATAGCAAGGTACAAAATAAATATACAGAAATCTAAGGCATTTCTGTACATCAACAATAAAATATCAGAGACAGAAACAAAAAAGAAAATACCATTTACTATAGCAACAAGAAAAATAAAGTACCTAGGAATAATTTTAATCAAAGAGATAAAAGACCTGTACTCTGAAAATTACATAACATTTAAGAAAGAAATTAAGGAAGATAGAAATAAATGGAAGCAAATATCATGTTCTTGTATGGGAAGAATCAACATCATCAAAATGGCCATACTACCCAAAGCAATTTACAGATTCAATGCAATCCCCATTAAAATACCAATGACATATTTCACAGACCTACAATAAATACTCCAAAAATTAATATGGAACTAAAAAAAAACCCCAAGTAGCAAAAGCAATCTTGAGACAGAAGAGCACAGCAGGAGGAATCACAATATCAGACATCAAACAATACTACAAAGCCACTGTGATCAAAACAGTCTGGTACTGGCAAAAGAACAGACATATAGATCAGTGGAACAGAATAGAGGGTCGAGAAATAAATCCAGAAATCTACAGTCAAGTAATATTTGATAAAGGAGGAGGGAACATAAAATGGAGTGAGAAGAGCCTCTTCAACAAACGGTGCTGGGAGAACTGAACAGGAACGTGCAAAAAAAATGAAACTAGACCACCAACTTACACCACACATGAGAATAAACTCAAGATGAATCAAAGACTTAACTGTAAGCTGCGACACCATAAAAGTACTAGAGGAAAACATAGGCAGGGAAATTTAAGATATCCCACGTAACAATATTTTTAGCGATACATCTCCTAAGGTAAGAGAAATAAAAGAAAAAATAAACAATTGGGACTATATCAAACTAAAAAGTTTCTGCTCAGCAAGAGAAAACATCAGCAAGATGAAAAGAAAACCAACCATATGGGAAAACATGTTTGCCAATGATATCTCAGACAGGGGACTGATCTCCAAAATATATAAAGAGCTTATATGACTCAACATCAAGAAAACAAACAACCCAATTAAAAAATGGGCAAAGGAACTGAACAAACACTTCTCTGAAGAGAACATACAGAAGGTCCATTGACACATGAAAAAATGCTTAACATCAATAGCCATCAGAGGGATCAAATAAAAACCACAATGAGATACCACTTTACACTAGTCAGAATGGCCATCATCAACAAATCAACAAACAACACGAGCTGGCAAGGGTGTGGAGAAATGGGAACCCTACTGCACTGTTGATGGGAATGCAGACTGGTGCAGCCACTATGGAAAACAGTATGGAATTACCTTAAAAAACTAAAAATAGAACTGCCTTTTGAACCAGCAATTCCACTGCTAGGATTATACCCGAAAAATCCTAAAACCCTAATTCAAAAGAACTTATGCACCCCTATGTTCATAGCAGCACTGTTTACAATAGTTAAGTGCTGGAAACAGCCTAAGTGCCCATTTGTAGATAAGTGGATCAAAAACCTGTGGTACATTTACACAATGGAATACTATGCAGCAGAGAGAAAGAAGAAACTCCTACCATTTGTGACAGTATGGATGGAACTAGAGAGAATTATGCTTAGTGAAATAAGCCAGGCAAAGAAAGCAAAATACCATATGATATCACCTAATACAGGAAACTAAAGAACAGCATAAAGAAACAAACTAAATAGGACAAGGAGCAGAATAATAGCCAATAGGGGGGAGGGGGAGGGAGAGAATGGTGATAAGTGAGGGAGGACTCATAGACATGGACAACGGGAAGGGATATCATTGTGGGAGAAGGGGTGGGCTGGGTGGGGGGGAGCAATGTGTGAAAAATGGAACAACTGTAATTGAAAATAAAAAATAAAATAAAATTAAAAGATAAAAAAATACTGATCGAGGCCGATAGGAGGGTCGGAGCCAGGGTATAGAGGACACACTGTGGTGGCAGCTGTAGCAGCAGTGGTAGCAGCAGGCCAGCGGAAAACTGAGTTACATGTTTTAAAAAGTAAGGGTGGATATCTGGGTAGCGCTCCCAGCACTAGACCAAACTGCTCAGCTCATGGTTTCAACACTGGAGAAAATAAGCCTCATTACTTCCGACTGTGCAAACCAGTGAGGTTTTGAGCAGAGGAAGAAACAGATGGTCTCTCAGTAGAGTCCACTTGTTTAAAGGACCCCCACAGTTGTAGAATGTCCACAGACCCACCCACTCTGGAAACAACAGCCAGGGTAACAGCTAGAGAGGCACCAGTCCAATAGGGGAAGTAGGAGAAATGCCTGGAAAGGGGGCGAGTGCTGAGCAAGTGGCATTGTTCCCTCTCAGACACCTCCCCCACATACAGCACTACAACGTGGTGAAATGGTTCACCTGTACTGATGAATACCTAAGGCTCCATCCCTTGCAACATAACAGGTGCAACAGCTCTATCTTAGACACTGTGGCAAACAAAGACAGGAGCCTGTCAAGATGAGGAGACAGAGAAGTAAGTCCCAAAAGAGGGAATGGATCAAGGTTCCAGTGGGAGAACTAAGCGATGAGGAGATAGTCAACATAACAGATGAGGAAATGGCCAACCTAACAGACACAGAGTTCAAAACAATGATTATAAAAATGCTCACAGGCTTGACAGATACGATTAAGTACAGCAAACGCATAAGAGAAGAAGTGAAGGCTATGCTAAATGAAACCAGGGAAATTACATAAAACCAATGGTGAAGGGAAGAAAACCAGGGTTCAAATAAATGACTTGGAACATAAGGAAGAAAAAAAGTCAACCAGTATGGAATGTGTAAACAAGAATTGAAGAAAATGAGGAGAGGCTTAGGAACCTCTGGGACAACTTTTAACATGCCAACATCTGATTCATAGGGGTGCCAGAAGGAGAAGAAGAAGAGCATGAAATTGAAAACTTATGTGAGGGGAATTAAAATGGTGGAGGAGAGAGGGGAGGCTGCTCTTGCTTGCTCCCGAGACCTGTCTGTAGTTTAGGCTAATTGTGGACAGAGCACCCCAGTTAACATCTGGATATTAGCAGGAGTAGAGCCTTGGCACTGCTGGCAGCAGAGGAGACTGCCTTGGAGTGACCTGTCTGGTGAGGATTGCAGAGGAGAAAGGGGTGAGATATGAGTTCTGGTTGGTTAGGCTCCCAGGGCTGCAGCTGGCAATGTGCAAAGATTTTTTTAGTGCCCTTAGGTTTCCTCTGAGAGGAGTCAGGGGTGGAGAGCAAGGCTCTTCCTGCTGGCAGAGCCAGGAGTGGGCCAGGTGCATCTGGCTCTGAGAGGCAAGGAGCAGCATATTTGTGTGTGTGTGTGTGTGTGTGTGTGTGTGTGTGTGTGTGTGTGTTTCTTTTTTCTTTTGATTGTTGCAGACCAGGGAGAAAAGGCTAGGGGAGGGCAAGATTCTTGAGAAATGCACGCACAGGAGTGCACTCGTCCACTCCCCACTCCCCCACCACCCCGGTCCACCCACTCTGGTGTGCAACCAGCCTTTCCAGGCCAGTTTGCAGAAGCGCCTGCAGTCTGATCTTCCCAAAGTGCAACAAATACACCCAAGCCGGCCCAGGCTGGTGTGCAGAAAAACCTACAACACACCCTCCCCTGTACATAACCAACTAGTGCCCACCCCAGAGCACAAATGGCCCATCCACCTCTGGCCTGTGCAAGGGAGCACACTTGCCCCTGGCTCTGGCCATAGGAGGGTGAAGTGAACTAGAGGTGTTTTGTAAAAGTTTTAGGCACTGGCTCTGTGAAAAGAGTTGGGAGGGCAGTGGACTAAATCCCAGTGCAGAAGTATCCCCAGTACTCCAGTAGAAATCTCTTAAGCAGACTATTCTCCTCCAAGTGACATCAGCTCAACAAGTGTATACAAGAAGGTCACACAACAAAGATAGGAAATAAAAGCAGGTCTATCTAAGAACAGAAACAACAAGAAGAGCCACCTAAAATGGGGAGAAGGAGAAATAACACCACAACAAAAGGAAAGCAGGAATTCCTAGAAGGAGGTATAAATGAAATAAAGGTAAGCAAACTATGAGACATGGAATTCAAAAAAATGGTAACGAGGAACTTCAATGAATTCAAAAACTCAGAGAAAATGACAAAAAACTCCAGAGGAAATACAAAGAAATCCAGGGAAACTACAAGAACTCCAGGAAAGCTACAAGGAACTTACAGAGAACTACACCAGCATCAAAAGGACATAGAAACTATCAATAAGAGCCAGGAAGAAATGAAGAATACAATTTCTAAACTGAAGAACACAGTAGAAGCAATCAAAAGCAGGTTAAATAAAGCAGATAATTGGATCAGTGAGCTAAAAAACAACGTAGAAAAAAATTCCCAGACAGTGCAACAAAATGAAAGAAGACTGAAAAGAATGAAGAAGGTTTAAGAGAGCTTCAGGACAATATGAAATGCAACAATAACCATATCACAGAAATATCAGAAGGAGAATGAGAAGAGCAAGGAATAGAAAACATTATTGAAAAGATAATGACAGAAAACTTCCCGAACACAAGGAGAGAAAATGTTTCACAAGTACAGGAAGCACAGAGGGTCCCAATGAAGATGAATTCAAGGAAGTCCACTTCAAGGCACATAATAATTAAAATGGCAACATTCAAAGACAAAGAAAGAATCGGAAAGGCAGCAAGAGAAAAACAGTAAATAACATACAAGAAAGCTCTCATAAGGCTACCATCTGATTTCTCAACAGAAACAGTAAAAGTCAGAAGAGTATGGCAAAAAGTATTTCAAGCAATGAAAAACAAAGGGATACAACCAAGACTACTCTACCCAGCAGGCTCTCATTCAAAATGGAAGGTGAAATAAGGAGTTTCCTGGCAAACGAAGACTAAAAGAATACATCTCCACTAAACCAGCATTGCAACAGATGCTAAAGGGCCTGCTTTAAGAAGAAGAAGAAGAAAAGAGAAAGGGAGAGGAACACAGGTACTGAAGGAAATGAATAATACTTATCAATAATAACCTTAAATATAAATGGATTAAATGCAGCAACAAAAAGACATAGGGTAGCAGAATGAATATGAAAACATGACCCACATATATGCTATCTACAAAAGACACACCTCAAAACAATAGATCTACACAGACTAAAAGTGAAGGAATGGAAAAAAGTATTCAAAGCAAATAGATATGAAAAAAAAGTATGGGATAGCAATACTTATATTAGACAAAACAGACTTCACAGCAAAGGCCATAAAAAGAGACAAAGAAGGACATTTCATGACACTTAAAGGAACAATTCATCAAGAACTAACCCTGGTAAACATATAACACCCAACATAGAAGCACCCAAATTTGTAAGGACAATTTTAAAAGACTTCTAAAAAAATACTAACAGCAACAGACTCATAGGAGGGGAATTTAACACCCCATTGTCAACAATGGACAGATCTTCAAAGCAAAGAAACATGAAGGATATTGAGGCCTTCAACAACACTAGATGAAATGGACTTAGTTGATATATGTAAAGCTTTTCACCACAAAGAAGCAAAATATACATTCTCTTCAAGTGCACATGGGACATTTTCAAAGATAGACCACATGGCAGGACACAAAACAAGCTTAATAAATTCAAGAAAGTTGAAATTACATCAAGCATCTTCTCAGATAACAATGGCTTGGAACTAGAAATCAACCTGTAAGAAAAAACTCAAATACATTCACATTCATGGAGAATGAATAATATGCTATTAAACAATGAATGGGTTAAAAATGACATCAAGGAAGAAATCAAAAAGTTTCTGGAAACAAATGATAATGAACACACAACAGCCCAAAATCTATGGGACACAGCAAAAGCAGTCCTGAGAGGAAAGTTTATAGTAATACAGGCCTACCTAAAAGGGAGAAAAGAAGCTCAAATAAAAAATCTAACCCTACTACAAAACTAGAAAAACAATGACAAACAAAGCTCAGAGCGAGTACAAAGAAGGAAATCATCAAGATCAGAGCAAAATTAAATGGCATAGGGACTAAACAAATAATTCAAAAGGGCTATAAAACTAGGAGCTGATTTTTTTTTAAAGATAAACAAAGTCAACAAGACTTTAGCCAAGCTCATCTAGCAAAAAAGAGACAGGACCCAAATAAACAAAATCAGAAATGAGAGAGGAGAAATCACAATTGATATCACAGAATACAAAGGATTGTAAGAAATTACTACCAACAACTGTTAGCAGGAAACTTGACAATCTAGATGAAATGACCAAATTTCGGGGAGCATATGATCTTCCAAACTGAATCAAGAAGAAGCAGAAAACCTGAATAGGCCAATAACAACTAATGAAATTGGAGCAGTAATCAAAAAACTTCTGACACACAAAAGCGCTGAACCAGAGGGCTTCATGGGCAAATTTTATAAAACATTTAGGAAAGAACAAACTCCTATCCTTCTCAAACCATTTCAAAAAATCCAAGAAGAGGGATGACTCCCAAGCTCTTTCTATGAAGCTAGTATTACACTAATTCCAAAACCAGATCAAGACACAACAAAGAAAGAAAACTACAGGTCAATATCGCTGATGAACATAGATTCTAAAATTCTCAGTGATATATTGGTAAACTGGATCCAGCAACACATGATCAAGTGGGATTCATCTGAGGAATGGAAAGATGCATTAATATTTGCAAATCAATAAACGTAATATACCACATAAACAAAATGAAAGACAAAACCACATGATCATATCAATAGATGCAGAAAAAGCATTTGATAAAGTACAACACCCATTTATGATGAAAACACTCAGCAAAATGGGAATAGAGGGAGCATACCTCAATATAATAAAAGCCATATTCAAGAAATATGAAGCCAACATCATACTTAATGAGCAAACTTGAAAGCATTCCCCCTGATATCAGGAACAAGACAAGGATGTCCACTCTCTCCACTCCTATTCAACATAGTGTTGAAAGTCCTAGCCACAGCAATCAGACAAGAAAAAGAAATAAAAGGCGTCCAAATTGGAAAAGAGGATGTAAAATTATCATTATTTGCAGATGACATGATAGTCTACCTAGAAACCTCTATAGACCCCACAAAAAAAACTACTTGATCTAATAAGTGAATTTGGAAAAGTAGCAGGGTACAAAGTCAATATTCAGAAATCGAAGGCATTTCTGTACACCAACAATAAAATATGAGAGATGGATACTAGAAAAAAATCTCATTTACTATAGCAACAAGGAAAATAAAGTACCTAGGACTAAACGAAGAAGGTAACAGACCTGTACTCAGAAAACTACACTGAAGAAAGAAATTAAGGAAGATACAAATAAATGGAAGCATATACCATCTCCATGGATGGGAAGAATCAACATCATTCAAATGTCCATACTACCCAACATAATTTATAGATCCAAGACAATTCCTATTAAAATACCAATGACATATTTTATAGACCTAGAACGAATACTTCAAAATTTATATGGAACCCAAAAAGACCCCGAATAACCACAGCAATCTTGAGGAAGAAGAACACGGTAGGAAGAATTACAATACCTGATGTCAAACTATACTACAAAGCCACTGTAATCAAAACAGCCTGGTACTGGCATAAGAACAGACATATAGACCAATGGAACAGAATAGAGAGCCCAGAAATAAACCCATGTCTATATGGTCAACTAATATTTGTCAAAGGGGAAGGAATATAAAATGTATTGAAAAGAGCCTCTACAGCAAATGGTGCTGGGAGACCTGGACAGGGATGTGCAAGAAAATGTGACTAGAAGACCAACTTATACTATACACCAGAATAAATTCAAGATGGATCAAAGACTTAAACATAAGCTGTGGTCCAATAAAAGTCCTAGAGGAAAACATAGGCAGGAAAATTTCAGATATCCCATGCAGCAATATTTTTGCCGAAATATCTCTAAGGCAAGGGAAATAAAGAAAAGAGTAAACAAAAAAGACTACAAGAATCTAAAGAGTTTCTGCTCAGCAAAAGAAAACATCAGCAAGATGAAAAGGGAACCAATTAAATGGGAAAACACATTTGCAAATGATACCTCAGACAAGGATTGATCTCCAAAATATATAAAGAACTTATATGACTGAACACCAAGAATACAGACAATCCAATTTTAAATGGGTCTGACAAAACACTTCTCCAAAGAGGACATACAGAAGGTGCATGGGCATATGAATAAATACTCAACCTCACTAGCCATCAGAGATGCAAATAAAAACCACAATGAGATACCACCTCACAGCAGTCAGAATGGCCATCATCACCAATCAGCAAACAACAAGTGCTGGTGAGGATGTGGAGAAAAGGGAACCCTAGTGTACTGCTGGCAGGAATACAGAATGGTGCAGCCACTATGGAAAACAATATTGAATTTCCTCAAAAAACTAAAAATGGAGCTGCCTTTTGAACCAGCAATTCCACTGCTAAGATTATACCCAAATAATCTTGAAACACCAATTCAAAAAAATTTATGCACACCTATGTTCATAGCAGTGCTAGAACCAGCCTAACTGTCCATCTGTAGATGAGTGTATCAAAAAACTGTGGTACATTTACACAATGGAATGCTATGCAGCAGAAAGAAAGAAGGAACTCCTACCATTAGCGACAACATGGATGCAAACAGAGAGTTTATGCTTAGTGAAATAAGCCAGGAAATGAAAAACAAATACCATATGGTATCACCCAATACAGGAAACTAATGAACAACACAAACGAAAGAGCAAAATTGAACCAGAGGCATATAAACCAGGAGCAGACTTACAGTTATCAGAAAGGAGGGGGGTGGGAGAGAAGGAGGGGTCTCATCAAGGTTCTAGTGTAAATGACCCATAGACATGGACAATGGAATGGGATTGACTGTAGGAGAAAGGGTGGGCTGTGTATGGGGGAGCAATGGGGGAAAGTGTGGGACAACTGTAATTGAAAAACGATAAATAAACTTAAAAAAAGAAAAGAAAACTTATGTGAAAAAACAATGAAGGAAAACTTCCCTAATTTGGTGAAGAAAATAGACTTGCAAGCCCAGAAAGCACAGAGAATCCCGAAACACAAAGAGGACCACACCAAGACACATCATAATTAAAACGCTAAAGTTTCAAGATAAAGAGAATCTTAAAAGCAGCAAGAGAAAAGAGGAGAGTTACCTACAAAGAGGTGCCTACAGGACTATCAACTCATTTCTGGAAAGAAACTGCAAACAAGAAGGGACTGGCAAGAAGTATTCAATGTGATTAAAAGCAAGAACCTACACCCAAGATTTCTCTATCCAGCAAAGGTATCATTTAGAATAAAGGGTAGATAAAGTACTTCCCAGACAAGGTAAAACTAATGGAGTTCATCATCAACAAGTCATTATTATATGAAATATTAAAGGGACTAATTTAAGAAAAAGAAGAGCAAAACTATGAATATTAAAATGACAACAAACTCACAACTATCAACAACTGAATGTAAAAATTAAAAACAAAATCCAACTAAGCAAAACAGAATAGGAACAGAATCATAGGTATGGGGATCATTTGGATAGTTATCAGCTGGGTGAGGAAAAGGGGAGAAATGGGGAAAAGGTCTAGGGATTAAGAAGCATAATTTGTTGGTACAAAATAGACAGGGAAAGTTAAGAATAATGTAGGAAAAGGTGAAGTCAGGGAACTTATATGCACTACTCATGAACATGAACTAAGGGGGGAGGGGGATTGCTGGAGGAGTGTTGGGTGGATGGGAGCAAAGGGAAAAGATATTGGGACTACTGTAACAACATAATCAGTAAAATATACTTAAATTATATTTTTTTGTTTGAGCATATTTTATCAAGTAAAAAACCTGAAAATTAAGGTCCTTTCCATCTCTCTCTCTCTCTCTCTCTCTCTCTCTCTCGCTCTCTCTCTCTCTCTCTCTCTCTCTCTCTCTCTCTCTCTCTCGCTCTCTCTCTCTCTCTCTCTCTCTCTCTCCTCTCTCTCTCTCTCTCTTCCTTCCTTCCTTCCTATACAATGCAATCCAGGATACTGACTGGGAGGTTGGGTGTCACACATACAGCCTAATCAGGTTTCATCTTCCAGCAATGTTTCTCTTCTTAGATTCTCAGGATGAAATTTCTGTGTTTGTAGTCAGGATGGTTGATTACTGCTACTCTCTATCTCTGTAAGAACACAAGTTTTGCCTCAGTGCTTCAGAGCCCTAGACTATGCCACCAAGAGATGCTATGCTTCCTTCATCAATATGCAGTCTAACCTTCCATCCATTCATTCATCCTTTTACTCATCCATTCACCCATCTAACCATTCTTCTATTTAACCCTCCATCCATTCATCCAGCCATCTACCTGTATATCCCTCTACCCATCTAGTTATCCATCCATCCATCCACCCACCTACCAATGCACTTGACTCTCTCCTCTAACCAAATCACATCAATCATCTCTAGGTTCTTTAGCCCTGAGACTTATTTTCGCCGGGAGCGGAGAGATATACTTTCTACTTTCTGGACCATAGGGGAAGAATAATTAAGCATCAGGGGCCAAAATTTGCAGATCACAAACAAAGCCTTACCTCAAAACAGACTGAAACCTGCACTGTTCTCCTCTCTGAAGTTATGGCCTCTATGTAGGGCAGGGGGAGATTCCTGAGGAATGACCAATCAGTCAAGAGCTGAGGATAACATCTGAGCACTTTTCATTCTCTATTACCCAACCCATTATTTTCTTTCATATGTTGCAAAAAGAAAAAAAAAATAGCAAAGAAACAAGACTTTCCTTCTCTGTTTAATGACCAGTTGTTAACATGACTGAAACCATCTGATGATTTTTGCCAAATGAAAAAATCTCCCTACAGGGGCAATAAAACAAATATTCAGGATGGAGGGAGGCAATTTTAAAATTCACTACCTGGTTGTAAACAGAGGCTGGTGGTGGTGATGTATTACCTTGTCTCAGCAGCTTTCAACAAAGTTCTGAGATTCCAGGAGGGAACCTGACCTGAGGCAATATTTACTCCCATATCTTCTTCAGCAGGTCAGTGTGGGTGTAATTCTGTTTACCAATTGACAGGGGTTGAGATCTTAAGCAGGAAGCCCAAACTCCAAATGCTCATAACTCAAGAGGAGTCAGGCACCCCTGCCAAGAAAAGCATATTGCACTGTCATGGCCAGATGAAGTGAGGGTCTTTGAACACCCAAGCCATTACCAAACCAGGTGGATGGCCTCAGTTTGCACCTGGGCCAACAGAACCACTGGTTGGTGCAGTTATTGGCTGCATTTTGTTCCAGAGCCAGAGTTCTCAAAGGCCCATTTTTTTGATATAACACATGCAAAGTTGGTAGTCATAGCTGCGTGGCTATCTCATGTAACTTTGGTAGAACAGCCAATTAGAACTGTCAAAGATCTTGAAGTCTGAAGGGAAAGAAAAGCTTAAACTTATGAGGAAAGGTGTCCTTCCCCAGGGACCAAGCACCAGGTTGTCTCTGATAGAGCCACAGTAAGTCTGAAGATACTGCATTCAGTGACAACTGAAATAGGGCCAAATGTCAAACTCTTTCCAGTGATTAGACAGCAGGAAACATCACCAGCTGATATGGCTCCCCAGCATCATTGTAGGGTAAGGGTACTCTACTCACCCCATTCTTCAAATGCAGAAGCCCAGACTTGGAGAGTAAATGGACTTCTCAACATGATATGAGCTGGCAGTGCAGACTAGACTCTGACCAGGGCTCATGATAGGGCCTGTGTGTTATATTAAATACACACACACACACACATATAATGTGAGATATATATATTATATATAAAATACATATTTATTATACAGGGTGGGGCAAACATAGGTTTACAGTTGTTTGTATGGAAAATAATACAATAACAAAATAATAATGTAAGAATAAACTGTTTTGTGTACATACAAATGTAAACCTACTCTTTCCCTATCTTTTACATATTTATTATATGTCGTCGTCGTCGGCAGCCGTTCGTCTCGAGAGACGATGGTGTAGCTTCCTCAGAGTCTATCTGCACCGCCAAGAATGGCTGTGCAGTCCGACTCGGGAGTGACATGGTATCTGTCTCCTCCCGTGTTGAATCGACATCTTGCGATGACGCTGAAGCTACAGAGCCTGGGCAGGGTAATATGGAGGGTCTGCTGTTGCCCATGCAGCAGACCCCCCCTCTCTTCGCAGCTGAAGGGTCCAAGGGAAAGACGGAGTCGATACAGCTTGGGTTCAGGTGCGCCGCAGGAGTTGCCGGTGTTGATTACAACGTCAAACCGCCTTAGGGACTCCGGCTCCGGATTTTCTGTCGGGGTTTACTCCCTTAGCCCTTCCCCTGAAGAGGTATGCCGCAAGGCAGCGGAGGTTTTTTGGAGTCAGAGTTTTCCTTCTCTGATGTACCCTGACTGGAAGATCGAACCAGCGACACTTAGCTCGCAGGCCGACGCTCAATCCACTGAGCTAAACCAGCCAGGGCATTATTATATGTATTAATTATATATTTGATTTTTTTAATTAAATTTATTGCAGTGACATTGGTGAATAACATTATATAGGCTTTTTCTTAAGTACATTTTATTGATTATATTGTTACAGTAGTTTTAATTTTTCCCCACTTTCCTCCCCTCTGCCCAGTACCCCCCTTTCCTCCAGCAATCCCACCCCCTTTAGTTCATGTCCATGGGTCATGCATATATGTTCTTTGGCTTCACCCTTTCCTATATTATTCTTAACTCCCTTTTGTCTATTTTGCATTTACCAATTATACTTCTTAATCCCTTCACCATTTCCCTATATCTCCCCCTTCTCCCCCCACCCCCGCCATCTGACAGCCCTCTGAATGATCCCTTATGTTCCACTTCTGGTTTGCTTAGTTGGATTTTGTTCTTTATTTTTTAGATTCAGTTGTTGATAGTTGTGTGTTTGTTGTCATTTTAATATTCATAATTTTGATCTTCTTTTTCTTAAGTAAGTCCCTTTGACATTTCATATAATATAGCTTGGTGATGATGCACTCCTTTAGCTTTACCTTGTCTGGGAAGCACTTTATCTGCCCTTCCATTCTAAATGATAGTTTTACAGGATAGAGTAATCTTGGTTGTAAGTCCTTGCTTTTCAACACCTTGAAAGTTCTTGGCAGTCCCTTCTTGTCTGCAAAATTTCTTTTGAGAAATCAGCTGTTAGTCTTATAGGAACCCTTTTGTAGGTAACTCTGCTTTTCTCTTCCTGCTTTTAGGATTCTCTCTTTATCTTTAACCTTTGGCATTTTAATTATGCTGTGTCTTGGTGTGGTCCTTTTTGGATCTAGCTTGTTTGGGACTCTGTGCTTCCTGGACTTGTATGTCTATTTCCTTCGCCAAATATGGGAAGTTTTCCTTCATTATTTTCTCACATAAGTTTTCAATTTCTTGCTCTTCCTCTTCTCCTTCTGGCACCCCTATAGTTTGGATGTTGGCATGCTTAAAGTTGTCCCAGAGGTTCCTAAGCCTCACCTCATTTTTTTCAATTCTTGTTTACTCATTCTGTTGTTTTCCTCCTTATGTTCCAAATAATTTATTTGAACCCCACTTTCCTTCCCTTCACCATTGGTTTTGTGTGGATTTTCCTTCATTCTGTTTAGCATAGCCTTCACTTCTTCCCTTATGCGTTTGCCATACTTAAACATAATTGTCAAGCCTGTGAGCATCTTTATCACCATTGTTTAGAACTCTAGGTCAGTTAGGTTGGCTATCTCCTCATTTGTTAGGTTGACTATCTCCTTGTTGCTTAGCTCTCCCACTGGAACCTTGATCCATTCCCCCATTTGGGCCATACTTCTCTGTCTCCTCATCTTAACAGGCTCCTGTGTTTGTTTTCCTCTGTGTCTTAGGTAGAGCTGTCATTCCTGTTACATTGTAAAAGGCAGGGCCTTAGGTTTTCTGGTCAGTAGAGGATGACCTGTTTCACCACATTGTGGTGTTGTATGTGGGGGAGGGGTTTGAGAGGGAACAATGCCACTTGCTCAGCACTCGCCCCTTTTCCAGGCATTTCTCCCACTTTATATGAGACTGGCGCCTCTCTGGTTGTTGTCCTGGCTGTTGTTCCCAGAGTGGGTTGGTCTGTGGGTGTTCTACGACTATAGGGGCCCTTTAAACAAGTGGACTCTGCTGAGAGACTGGAAGTTTCTTCCTCCACCCCAACCTCCACTGGTCTGCACAATCAGAAGTAGTGAGGCTTTATTTTCCCCAGCGCAGGGACCATGAGCTGTGTGCTCTGGTCTGGTGCTGGGAGTGCTTCCCAGATGTCCCTCCTGACTTTTTAAAATGTGTGACTGTGTTTTATGGCAGCCTGCTGTTGCCACCACTGCTGCCACACCACACCGTGTCCTCTCCGCCCCAGCTCTACCCCTCCAACCTGTCTGGATGAGTATTTCTTCTTCATATGTCTTTGTTTGTTGGACTTCCATGCAGCTTGATATTCTGAAACTTCTGGTTGTCTCTAGTTCTGAGGTAGTTGTATTCCTTCTTAGTTGTGGAGGGAGATGCAGCATGTCTGTCTAGGCCTCCATCTTGGCTGGAAGTCCCCTTAAGTAAGGTCTATATATGTTTTAAGTGTACAGTTCTATGATACGTCATGTGTATATTGCATTGTGTTCACCACCCAAAGTCACATCTTCTATGACCATATATCTGACCATCTTTACTCCTAACTTCTCCCACCTCCCTTTTCTCCACCATACTCTTGTCTATTAGTTTATGAGTTGTTTGCTTTTTTTGTTTGTGCACTTGTTGTTTTCAGTTTTATATCCCACATATAAGTACAATTATATGGTCTTGACTTTTCATTTCTGACTTTTTTCATTTAGCATGGTATTCTCCAGATCCAACCATGTTGTCACCAGTGGCAGTATTTCACCTTTTCTTATGGCTGAGTAGTATTCCATTGTGTAATTTCCTCAAGAAATCAAGAATAGAGTTACCATATGACCCATTTTTAAGTAGATACTCAGCAATCACTCTTCTGTGTATCTACCTAAAAAATTTGAAAACATTTATTCACAAAGATGTATGCACCCCTATGTGCATTGCGGCATTATTCAGGTAGGTCAAGGAATGGAGATAACCAAAATGTCCTTTGATAGTGATTGGATAAAGAAGATGAAGTATATATTATTATATATTTTTAAAATATGGGACCTCTTATCAATTTACAACTCTCATTGGTTTATCAGGCAGCAGTCGTGTAAATTTTTTCCTCTTATTGAACTGAAGAGAGGTGGAATTCTCATCCTCATTTTGCCCGTGAGAAATACAAGACTCCGAGATCCAGGAGGTTGCTCAGGTGGAGGTGCAGGTCCTGGGGGTTGTCAAGCTCTCAGCTGCATGATCTCTAAAGATTGGTGCAGATGTTGGGAAGACTGGGTGTGCCATGGGAAGAAGCAGCTTGTTCAGGGTTAGATTTGACCTTAGCAAGACATTAGAAAAACAATTCACTCCCAGCTGTCACTGCCTGTTCCTGTAGGCTCCTTGTGGTTATGAAGCCATCTTAGTCTCAACATTGACTTTTCAGGCAGGTATCTGCATATAACTTGCCTCAGGAGTCAAACCTACTATCAAGGAAACAGATTTTGAGCACCTACTGGTCACCCCTACTTACCCCCTTCCTGCTTTCAGCTTGTCTCCTTAACAGGTTCTTAAATGGGAGTTTGTTTCCTCTCAGCTACAACCTCTGGAATTTAGGTAATAATGGTTTCAGAGAGCACTAGCATGTCTGCAGGCCTATGATCCAGGGAGATGGAAGTGAAGATAAATGGGTTTATTTAACCAGGGTCTGCTCTCCATTAGCATTGAGGAAGGAGGAGAAAGTATAAAAAGACAGGAGGAAGGGCAGTATCTGAGAGGAGGTCCAGGGAAGAAATATTTTCCCAGGATCCTCATCTTGGTTGAAGGAAGAGAGTATCAGTCCACCTTGCTGGAGCAAGCCTCTGATGCCAGGACCCCAGGGAGAGCAGTGAAGACAGAGTCAGGCTTGAATAAGTGTAGTCATCTCCTTCCCAGGCCACAGAAATAAGACCCTTCTCTTCCCTTCCCCCACTCAGCCAGTTCAGGTGTGTGCCTGTTTTTGCCCCAGAGTATATCTGGAGCCAGGAGGTAGCCCAAGCTTTGAACAGCCAGAATGATTCTGGAAATGATGGGGGAGCAAGAAAACAAAAAACAAAGCAGAAAAGAAAGAAAGGAAAGGAAAGGAAAGGAAAGAAAAGAAACCTGTTTATTCAGGCAGAAATGCTCTGAGTGTGCAAAGTGCAAAATTTGACCTTTGTCTCCCAAGGTTACCAAATGGTAGATGTGTTTAGTTTGCAGATAAGGAAATGGAAGAATCTGCACTGGACAGGGACCCATCTGTCAGGTCTCACAGTGGCCTGCTCTCCATTCAGGCTCAGAAGGACATGGTCCATGCCCAGAGAGTAGGGACCCATGGCCAGAGATAGCACCCAGTGTACTTCAGGAAAGAGCCTTACCCTCCCTAGCATGGCCCACTCCATCTCCTCAACAGTACTGGGACTGCGGTGTCCACTTCATGACCCAGTGCCATATGCTGCGCCCCACACCTCTCTAGGTACCCATTTTCTAGCTACCAAGGCAGAAGCTGTGCTCTTCCATGTACAGAGGAGCAGGCCCTTCTTTCTCATCTGTGCCACACTCTGCTGAATGACATGTCCCACAGAGCTTCCATCTGCCTGGAGTAACCCTTTGGCAGTCTCAAACTCATGCAGAAGGGAACCAGAATGTCGCCTGCAGCCATCCCATCCCTCCACCTACAGCTAAATGTTACTTTTCTCTTTTCTCCAGACATCCTCTCAGCCCTCTGACTCCAGCCAGTCTAGCTCAGGCAAGAAATGTCAGGGGTGACTTGAACCCCCAGGGATAGTTTCATTGGACCATAGCTAGGAATTCTGCTGAGTTCTGGAGGCAAGAGAGAGCCCCTGAAAAAGTGTGGGCCCAGGACCATTGGGATCAGAGACTATGTCTTTTATCTGTGGATTTTTGTAACATGCACAAAGTAATCTCTCTTCAGCAGTAAGGAATAGGGAGGGGGAAAAAGTTAGTTGTGAGAGCCTAGCTCAGATTCCGAACTTGCATGAGGGCCCTGTTCCCTCAGGGTCATGGCTCCTATGGTCTTAACTAGGCCCCTTTTAAAGCTACATAGAAGTTCAACTTCTCCTTCTGCCCAATTTTAATTCCTTTCCTCCTTTCCTTATAAAGTCACAAGTCACAAGTCCAGAACCAAAGGGGAACTAGCAAGAGGAGGAAGGAAGGAAAGTACTTTCATTCAGACCTCAGCTACTGGAATGTGGTGGTGGTGTTAAAGTCCAACTAACTTTTCCCCCACCATATTCCTTACTGCTTAAATTTTTTGTTTAACAGAGTAGCTTACTCAGGATGCCCTTCCTCTGGGTCATATGACTTGGCAAGGCCCTGAATGGACAAAGCATGGCATTGGGGACTCACATGACTGCTTTGTGGGTTTTGGAATTCCAGGTCTATGTAGGCCCCTTAATCCTGAGCACATAGACAGTGTCAGACAAGGAGGGCATGAATGACACTGGCCATCAGGTGACTTAAGAGCCAAGGTCTGAGTATTGCCAGTACTCACCCAGACATGCCAGAAAGTCCATCGAGTGACGATTCTGTTCTTGTCACTACTGACTTTTACTATCAGTGGGATACTTTCATGCATGCAACACAGCAGAGGAAAGAAATAGGGAGCTGAATTTAGGTATATTGTACATGCACTATGTGTTGCCTGGGACATAGACATACATTACTTACTTTAATTGACAAACAACTCTATGAAGCAGGCAATTTTATTGCCATTTCCTAACCTTAGAAAGAAATGGGCTTAGAAATATCAACTGATGGTTGTTTGCACCAATGAAACACCAATAGGAATCCCTAACTCAGGGTGTGGTGAAGAAGGGTGCGATGAAGAAGGAAACTTTATTCAATGCAAACAGCTCAACAGTAATATAGCATGGCTATGAAAGCAGCACGGCCATGAGGCTGTCCCAGGCCAAGCCCTTCTTCAGCTAGGCAGCTCCATTCAACAATAGTGCTCTCCCCTCTGTCCTATGAGGCTAGTCTGCAACAGGTAGGATCCACAACATCTTTGGGTCTTTGGTGTTTCAACTCCAAAGAGTTTGGTGAAAGGCAGTCTTCAGTGTAAAGTGTGCTCTGGTTCCTGATTGGTCTGCCCTCATGCAAATGAGGCCACCAAATCCTCACAGTTTGATTGGTCCAAAGATACTGTCCTGATTGGTCAGAATGGAGCGGTTCTGATTGGTCATAACTGTGGAGCATCAGATTGGATGGGGAAAGTCTCAGTCCTATTGGTTGAAATAGGACTCCAGGAATTCCTTTATAAGGGCTTGCTCAGATAGCAGAAACACACTGCAGGCAGGCAGTAAGCACAGAGGCAGTCAGTGCAGTGGTACAGAGGCAGGTATCCAAGCACAGAGGTTTCTTTGCAAAGCATAGTTTGCTGAGAAGCCCCAGTGAAGAAATTATTGTTAGGCTCTTTCCTTCTTTCCTTCCTTCCTTCCTTCCTTCCTTCCTCCCTTCCTTCCTTCCTTCCTTTCTTTTCTTTCTTCCTTCCTTCCTTCCTTCCTTCCTTCCTTCCTTCCTTTCTTTCTTTCTTCTTTTCTTTCTTTCTTTCTTTCTTTCTTTCTTTCTTTCTTTCTTTCTTTCTTTCTTTCTTTCTCTTTCTTTCTTTCTTCCTTTCTTTTCTTCCTTCCTTCCTTCCTTCCTTCCTTCCTTTCTTCCTTTCTTTCTTTCTTTCTTCTTTCTTTCTTTCTTTCTTTCTTTCTTTCTTTCTTTCTTTCTTTCTTTCTTTCTTTCTTTCTTTCTTTCTTCTTCTTCCTTCCTTCCTTCCTTCCTTCCTACTTTCCTTCCTTCCTTCCTTTATTTATTTTTCTTTCTCTCTCTCTCTTTTTCTTTTTTCCTTTCTTAATTTTTTGAGCCTAGTTAGGCACTAGGAACCCCTCTTAGTAGGTGTCTTCTTCCACCTCCTTTCAGGTTTCACAGAAGACATTATTAACTTGTCCAACCCTAGAGCTGGTGAGTGGCCAGGATTAAAATCTGAACTTTCTGAAGCTTGTGAGGACAATACTACCTGTCTCTATTAGGCAGCAACTCCATGTGCTGTGCTCTAGGAAGTCACATCATAGTGCTGAAACTCCACGCCAGGGTCCTCTCTTACAAACAGGGTGAACCAAAGCCTTTTGCTGCAAGTAATAAGGACATGTGAAATTACTCTGTAAACTGTGAAGTGACATGCGTGATGCATATTGCACAATTCTTACTATCTCAGTGGGTTACCACATAGCACTATCAAAGTTTACCAGGGCAAATCTGTTTGCTTGTTTTCTACATATTTGCATAGTTAATGTGGACCATTGGTGTCTCATACCACTAATGCAGTGCTCATTTCATCTACAGGCTGGAATTTTGCAGAGGAAAGCTCTTAAAGTGAGGCTCAGAAGTGCATCAGAACTCACAATCACCGGAGTACAGCCTCTTCTCTCCTGAAATTCATATCCCAATGCCTAGGGGATGCAAAACATGGAGGAAACTTTTGTAATGCCACTCCAAGAAGCACTTGTTAAGCCCCGGCTGGAGTAGCTTGAGGGTTGTCTCTCACATTAATGTTTCTCTTGCTCTCTCTCTCTCTCCCCCTCCATATCCCTCTCTCTAAAAACAATAAATAAATAAATAAATAAATAATTTTTTTAAAGAAGTGCTTGTTAAATGGACTGAGGGATGGATGTGGGGAGAGAGTAAGTGACTTGTCAAAAGTTGGTAAGCCTGGGGAGTGGATCTAAGCCAGGTCTCTCAAGGTCCAGTGATTTGCCAGGAGAGCTGTTAAAATAGAAGGGGCTGAACCCCATGGCCTTTTGGTCAACCCTGGTGGGTCCAGCAATATAAAGACCTGAGCAGAAATCCTGCCTCTTATTCCAATATGCATATACTGAGAGCTCAGAGACCTTACAGGTGCCAGAGAGAGGCTTTTCTACCCCAATGGGGCCTGGTAAGCACACGTTGATTTATTTCTCTTTAAAGGAAGGCAGAGCCCAGATGCATTTCAAGGTAGTTATTTCTGTTTGTTTCTTCCCAAGAAACGCACAACTAAAGGTACCTAGACATTCCGCACCCTCTTTTCAAGGCTCATTAAGAAGGAGCCTAAGGCCAAATCATAAACATGGCAAAATATAACTGCTAAGGCCAGCACAGCAAGGGCTGCATTAAAAGAGAATTTCAGCAAATGTTTCATGGCTCCTAAATTCATACCAGATGGGTTCCAGAAGATTAAAATTATTACAATAAAGTCCCAGGGAATCAATCATACTCATGCACCTGAGCCAGGGTGACCTACAGTTTGGAAAACCCCAACAGTGAAGACACTCTGGCCTGGTGGCAGGGGTCTGGCATATGGCTTATTTTGAGACTTGTCATATTAGGGGTTAGGAGCACAGGAGGAGACTGGTGCATTCCCTAACTTGCCAGATTGACTGAGGCACGTCCCTCGGGGTGGTCATCTCTCCAAAGCTTGATAAGAAACAGGCTAAAAGCTGCAAAGAGGCTTGATAAGTTGTGAAACATGGTACAGTTCTCTTTGTCTTTTCATATGCTGCTTTAATGTTCTCATTTTTTATACTTTTTTTTCAAAGTGCCTTCCAGCTATCTAAGATAAATCTCTTGAATGTCAGATACTGTGAGCTCCTCCCCCACCTCCTAGCTCCAGCTCCAGGCTCCTGAATTGCGAATGACTCTGTTCCTTTTCCAAGGAGAGTTCTCGCTCCCCCAGGCCACTGTATTTACCCCACTGTTCTGCACCTCTGTTCTGGAGTGCAAACCCAGCTCTAATTCCCCACTCTACTCCTTAGAGCAGGGGCCTGCTCTTGCCTCCACTCACAACAGAGTTCCAGAACAATTCATAGAGTAGTTTCCAACCTCTCAGAGCCAGACCTGGAGTCTCTCTCTGCCTGGGCACCTGCATCTTGTTCCAGACCCTCTTTCACAAACATCCCCAGTGTGGCCAAAGTGGTGTTCAAGACCTGGGTCCTAGTACTCTCTCCTGAGTACTCAGTCCTGCTTCATGATATTGAGTGGGAATTTTCCAGCCCCTTCAGATAAGACCCTGCTCTCATCCTCAGAAGTAGAATTGGACTCAGTTACCAAGAAAGATACTCAGAATATTGGCTGACATTGGTGCATTGCCTCATATGTCATTTTTGCATTAAACAAATTATTATTAAATATTATTTAATAGTAAACTAATATTTAATTTAGCATTTAATGCTTAAATATTTGGGGTAGTTGTTTATAGTTTTTCTGTGTTCTTTTAGGTTTTGATGTCAAAATTGTATTAGCTTTTAAAAAATAATTGGGGAACTTTTATTTTTCTATTTCTATACTCTGGATTACTCTAAATTCAGTATTTGAAAAACTTATCTAGAAAAATTTTGAACAAAGTACTTTATAGCAGGGGTCCCCAACCCCTGTGCGATGGGCTGATACCTGGTAGGTGGCCTATTAGGAACCAGACTGCACATCAGGAGGTGAGCAGTGGTTGAGAGAGTAAAGCTTCATCTGTATTTACAGCTGTTCCCCATCATTTGCATTATTGCCTGAGCTCCGCCTCCTGTCATTTAAGTGGCAACATTAGATTCTTATAGGAATGTGAACCCTACTGTGAACTGTGCATGTGAGGGATCTAGGTTGTGTGTTTCTTATGAGAATCTAATGCCTGATGAGCTGAGGTGGAGCTGAGATGGTGATACTAGTGCTCAGGAGTTGCTGCAAATATAGATTATCATTAGTAGAGAGGTGTGACTGCACAGAGACTATAATAAATCAATTGCTTGCAGACTCATATCAAAACCCTATCAGTGAGTGGCAAGTGACAATTAAGCTGCATCTAGTGGCAGGTTTTATAGTGGCAAGTGAGTTGATGTACTTCAATTGTACAGCTGCATCTGGTGGTAGGCTTTAAGTCAGAATCTGACACTTATTTTAGTCTGTTCGTGGCCTGCCTATTATTTTATTTACCACTTTTGTCTGTGCCTCTTTTCCACACTGTGCACTTCCCTCAGTCATAGTTTTGGTAAGTCCATAAGCCAACCCTAGGCAAAATGAATAAAAAACAAATGTCATTGGAGTGCTAGAGGGAAAAAACCCAATGATGAGATAGCAGAAGACTCTAAGACTGCCAAGAAAAAGAAAGCTGAATTGAAAAGAAAATACCTAGAGGCCTACTTAATTTACAGGTTCATTGCAATAGGTGATTCACATTCTCCAAGCCCAATTTGTATAATATATAGTGACCAGCTATGCAACAAAGCTATGAAACCTTCAAAGCTACTTCACTACATGGAGACCAAGCACCTTGCATTGAAAGACAATCCTTTGGAGTTTTTCAAAAGAAAAAGAATATGAACACAGAGAATATTAGCAATTACTGAAGCCACCACTTTATCAAATTTGTCTGCATTGAGAGCATCATTCTTAGTGGCTAATCATATTGCTAAAACTAAAAAGCCCTTTACTATTGGTGAAAAGTTGATCCTGCCTGCTGCTTAAAACATTTGTCGTGAACTTTTAGGAGAGGTTGTAGTTTAAAAGGTGGTACATGTTCCTCTTCTGGCTAGCACCATAACTAGATAAACTGATGAAATAGCAGAGGATATCAAGGCATAATTGTTAGAGAGGATTAATGAGTCACTGTGGTATGCAATCCAGGTTGATAAGTATACTGATGTTGATAACAAGACAACAATGTTTGTTTTTGTGCATGAGTATATTCTACATGCACTTTTGTTGCTAACCAACACCACATCTGCAGAACTATTTAAGCCTTTGAGTGATTACATATCAGGAAATCTGAGTTGGTTATTTTGTGTTGGTATATACACAGATGGAGCAGCTGCCATGACGGGATGGCTTTCTGGTTTCACTACCCAGGTCAAAGAGGTCGCTTCTGAATGTGAGTTTACACACTGTGTCATCCATAGAGAAATGTTGGTTAGCTTAAAAAGGTCACCTGAACTTAACAACATTTTGTAGGACGTGATTAAAATTATCAACCACATTAAAGTACATGCCCTTATCTCATGTCTGTTCACGCAGCTCTGTGAGGAGATGGATGCAGAGCACACATATCTTCTCTTATACACAGAAGTGAAACGTCTAAAAGTGGATCACTGGTCAGAGTTTTTGAGTATGAGAGCCACTCCAGAAATTCCTTTTCAGTGAGACAGAATGGGTCACAAAACTTGCTTATTTGTGTGACATATTCAGCTTGCTCAATGAACTCAATCTATCACTTCAGGGGAGAATGAGTATTGTGTTCAAGTTGGCAGATAAAGTGGCTGCATTCAAAGCCAAACCAGAATTATGGGGGTGATGAGTGAACATTGGAATTTTTGATGTGCTACAAACATTAGCAGAGATTTTTTTTAAAGTATATTTTATTGATTATATTGTTACAATAGTTCCAATTGTTTCCCCTTTGCTTCTCTCCACCCAGCACCCACCCTCCACCCAAAATCCACCCCTAGTCCATGCCCATGGGTCGTATATACAAGCTCTCCTGCCTAACCCTCTCATATATTCTTTTTCTTCTTTTTTTAAAATTAATTAATTAATTAATTACTTATTTTAACAATAAAAAATAACAATCCCTCCCTCTCAGACTTTAGACTCTTTATAATCTTATAAAGGACAATGGGCGAAGGTCTCGAGCTCCTCTAGCTGCTTCAAGCTGGACATAGTCATTGTCCTATGTACCCTTGGGTCCAGAAATCCCTAATAAGAGTGGGGGTGTGGAGGGAAGGGTGGCCTTCCCACATGGGGAAGGATCGTGCAGACTCCAGGTCAGCTGGCTGTCCCTGGACAATGGCATGCTTGATTTAACAGGCTGGCATCCTTGTTGTATTCTGGAGGCAACAGATTTGGCAACAGGATTAAAGGACATCATTCAATCCATAACTACTAGATGACAAAAGATAGGGATTAATTTTTCAATGTCCCACATTAGGGAAAAGAAGGGCTTCTTTGGAGGAAGGTGTGCCAGGTACATCTCACCTGTCCAAAACCCTTTTGCCCATTATACTTAGTTTGGACTGAGGGAAATAATTTAGGTTTTCCCCCTCTCAGGCCTCTGGGCTCTTTCTGTCCAAGCCTTTAGGATAGAAAAGAGAAACCAGTTTTAAAGTGAAGCCCACAGACCACCCCATTCTTCACCAACCCAGCCACTTAGTTCAGCTAAACCATTGAGTCTCAGGAGGCAGCAATGCAGACAGGATTAAGTGAGGCCTATATGTACAGACAATCACTCAGGCAATGAGATCGTAAGCTTATGCCCTTTGAAAACAGAAAACACATGTTAATTTATGTAACATAACCCACATAAAAGTCTCTAAATCTGTAGGACTGTCTTATCAGAAAGACATCCAGTTGCAAGGCACTTGACAGTCTTCTTGCCTGTAAATTAAACATCCTTGATAATGCCACAGACACAGTTTAACTTTCAAATGAAAACAAATTTTAAATGAAAAGAAACCTTAAAGATGGTTAGCTGCACTACTTTACAGTCCACCGCTGAGCATTGTGATTTTCGTTGAATCGCGATTTTTCTCCCTGGGTTACCCTCCTTGTCATTAAAGGGACTGCATTAAGTCCATTTTTGATTTATCCTGTTTATTTGCATAAACACAACAAGAGCAGAAAATGATCACTATGATCTTTAGTTCCACTTTGCTGGAACTTACACAAGGAACATTTAGGGTGATCTTCAGTCTGCCCTTCCAGGCCCAGAGGCAGAACCACATACCTGGCATTCAGCCTTGCCTGTAATCACCTGTCTTTTCCAAGTCCTTCTGGTTTTCCATTGTGCCTTAAGGTCCCATCTAGCCATCTTTCAGTAAAACAATCTTCATTCCGTCCCTGGAAAGATTGCCATGGACCACTCATCCATCCAAGGTACCAGGCCTTTTATCTCGTGGACTTTTATTACCTTTGAAAGTCAATCCCAGTTTCTTAGGGCTTTTTGGTAACAACCAAAGCCCAAGCCTGTCTCCTTCAGGCATGATATTCCAGTCAAAGTCTTAGTTAAAAAAAAAAAAAAAAACCTCTATTAACAACTGGTCTTATTAGTTTTATGCAAAGAAACTTATGTCATTACTTACTTCTTTAGAATGCCAAAATCTGGAGGGATCAGATAGGGAGAAAAATATAGTGTGAAGGAAAATCCTTGTCCTTCTAATATTCACTGAACTTGCATTTCCATTCTTTATATTTTCATTTTTTCCCCACTAAAAATTTTTTTTCCATTACAGTTGTCCCACTTTTTTCTCCCTCTTGCTTCCCTGCACCCTGCCCCCCTCTTCTCCCACATTCAGTCCCCACTCAGTTGTCCATGTCCATGGGACATTTATACATGTTCTTTGACTACACCCTTCCCCTTCTTACCCCCTTCTCTTCCTCCCATATCCCCCTTTGTTTTTGTTTGTTTATTCCTTGTTTACATACCTCTGGTTCAATTTTGCTCATTTGTTTGTGTTGTTCATTAGTTTCCCATAATAGGTGATAGCATAAGGTATTTTTCTTTCGTTGCATGGCTTATTTCACTAAGCATAATTCTCTCTAGTTCCATCCATGTTGTTGCAAATGGTAGAAGAAGTTCCTTCTTTCTTTCAGTACTTATTCATTATCATTTTCCCCCTTTGTACTCGTGTTCCTCTCTGTTTCTTCATCTTCTTAAAGCAGACCCTTTAGCATCTCTTGCAATGCTGGTTAGGTGGAGATGTATTCTTTTCGCCTTCTTTTGTCTTGGAAACTCCTTATTTCACCTTCCATTTTGAATGAGAGCCTTGCTGGGTAGTTTCTTGGTTGTAGGCCCTTGTTTTTCATTGCTTGGAATATTTTTTGCCATTCCCTTCTGGCTTGTAGTGTTTCTGCTGAAAAATCTGATGATAGCCTTATTGGAGCTTCCTTGTATATTATTAGTTGTTTCTCTCTTGCTGCTTTTAGGATTCTCTCTTTGTCTTTGAATGTTGCCATTTTAATTATGATGTGTCCTGAAGTGGGCCTGCTGGGGTTCATCTTCATTGGGACCCTATGTGCTTCCTGGACTTGCATGACTCTTTCTCTCCTCATGTTGGGGAAGTTTTCTGTCATTAGTTTTTCAAAGAGGTTTTCTATTCCTTGCTCTTCTTCTTCTCCTTCTGGAATTCCTATGATACGGATATTATTACGTTTCATGTTGTCCTGCAGCTGTCTTAGAGCCTCTTCAGTCTTGTTCAGTCTTTTTTCATTTCGTTACACTTTCTGTGAGTTTTTGTCTACATTGTCCTCCAGCTCGCTGATCCAATCTTCTGCTTCCTCTAGCCTGCTTTTAATTCCTTCTACTGTGTTCCTCAATTCAGAGATTGTATTCTTCATTTCCTCCTGGCTCTTATTGATAGCTTCCATGTCCTTTTTCATGCTGGTGTAATTCTCAGTAAGTTCCTTGTAGTTTTTCTGCAGTTCTTTGTATTTTCCGCTGAGCTCACTGATCTTCTCCATAATCCATGTTTTGAATTCCATACCTGATAGTTTGCTCCCCTCTATTTCATTTAGCACTCTTTCTGGGGATTCTACCTTTTCTTTCGATGGGGGGTTGTTTCTCTGTCTCCTCATTTTTGTGACTTCTATTGTTTGTTGGAATGATCTGCACTTCCTGGATCTGCCCCTGGTGGCGTCAGATCCTGTACCAGTCTGGGCCTAGGCAGCCTGTTGCAGACTTCCAGGGATCTACTGTCTTTGTTTGGTTTCTTTAGTTGTTAATCTATTCCATCTGTGATTAGTCGTCAGTCTTAAGGACCACGGGTGTGGCAGCTTAATTCCTGTAGGCAGGGCTTTCGCTTCCCCTCAGGCTAACGCCACTTGGAGGGGAATGGTCTGCCTGCAGTACTGGGGATGAGTCAGCACTGGGAGCCAGCCGGCTGCTTCTCCAGCTCTCCCCTCAAAGCCACCACACCAAACTCTCCCCAAAAGTCTCTAGTCCACTCTGCCTTCTCTCCGCTTGAGCCCAGGGTAAGTGGGGGCCAAAATATTTTTGTATGTGATCTGCTTAAGAGCTCTTTTTCTCCAGCTGTTCCTCTCTGGCTAGCAAGAAACCCTGTGGCTTTTTGCTTTTCTCAGCTGGATACTATTTTACTTTCCACTCTGTTGCTGTAGGCTGGGAAGCTCAGCTGGGCTTTTAGACCCTGCCCTTCTCAGAGGGAACCCCTGGCTGCTGAGCTGTTTCTCAGTCCCTTCAGCTGCCACGCCTGGGAGCCCAGCCAGCCCTTCTGCATCTCTGCACTCCCTACCAGTCATGTTATGATGTAGAGGCCTTTTCTGTCTCTCCATGGTTATAAAGCTTCTCTCCAGCTTGTGTTCGGTTGGTTATTCCAGATGATTTCTCCAAAATTAAGTTGTAAATCCAGACTAGTTCTGGGAGGAGGTTAGTGTAGCTTCCACTTACTCCTCTGCCATCTTGTTTCTCCATTAGCAGAGATTTTGAAAGAGACTGAGCCAGAGCCTTCTTTCTTCCAACTGGCACATGATTACCTATCTCAGTTTTCAAGAGTTTGGGCATTATTTCTCAACCACAAAAGATCCCCAAACTGCGAAGAAATGGATCGACAACCCATTTGTGAATAAATCACGTGAATCGACTTTGTTCATGCTAGAAGAAGACCAACTGCTTAAGATCACAAATGATGATGGCCTTCAAAGTATATTTGAGACAACTTCAAATCTCCATACATTCTAGATTAAAGTCAAGGTGGAATATCATAAGCAGGATTTTCAGTGCTTTTGTGGCACTGGAAATCCTGCTTTCATTTCCAACATCCTATCTTTGTGAAGCAAGGTTTTCTGCAGTGACAACAATCAAAACAAGATTATGGAGTAGACTGGACATAAGCAACACACTTCACTGTCTCCCATCACCTCAGATGGGACTGTCTAGTTGCAGGAAAACAAGCTCAAGGATCCCACTGATTCTGCATTATGGTGAGTTGTATAATTATTTCATTATATATTACAATGTAATAATAATAGAAATAAAGTGCACAATAAACATAATATGCTTGAATCATCCCCAAAACATCTACCTAACCCAATGGAAGGAAAAATTGTCTTCCACAAAACTGCCCCCTGGTGCCAAAAAGTTTGGGGACTGATGGTTTACAGGGTGTAGTTCTTTGTAACTGTTTTGGTTTGCTCGGTAGGCTTTCTGATCTCTTCTTGGGTTCATTTTAATTGTTTGTATTTACTTAGAAAAGGTCTTCAGAGTCATTAATATAATTCTGTTCTTCTTTTTTATACTCATTATTTGGATATTTGTGCTTTCTTTTACTCTACTTTTCACGCTTCTCCGTTCCTTTTTCTTTTATTAGTTTATTTTTGTTTTCCTTTAATGGAGTAACGAATATCTTATCCTATCCTATCCTATCTTATCCTATCCTGTCTTTTGGTATCCTATCACATCCCATTCCATCTCATCCAATCCTATTCTACACCCCTCCTTTCCAAATAACCACCTTTTGCATCACAGGCAATTATATGCTGCTTTTTTTTTTTTAATATCCAAATGGTAATTATTTTATTAAACTAGAGCTGTTTCCTTCTTTTTTTTTTAAATTTTGTTTTTTGGTTTTTCAATTAACAGTTGTCTCATCTTTTACCCATTGCTCCCCCCCACCATCACCCAGCCCACCCCTTCTCCCACAATCATATACCTCCCTGTTGTCCATGTCCATGAGTCATTTATACATGTTCTTTGACTAAACCCTTCCCTTTCTTATCCCCCTTCTCTCTCTCCCCCTCCCCCCTATTGACTGCTATTCTGCTTTTTGTCCTATTTAGTTTGTTTGTTTGTGTTGTTCTTTAGCTTCCTCTATTAGGTGATATCATATGGTATTTTTCTTTCTTTGCCTGGCTTATTTCACTAAGCATAATTCTCTCTAGTTCCATCCATGTTGTTGCAAATGGCAGGAGTTCCTTCTTTCTTTCTGCTACATAGTATTCCATTGTGTAAATGTACCACAGGTTTTTGATCCACTCATCTACAGATGTGTATTTACACTGTTTCCAGCACTTAGCTATTGTAAACAGTGCTGTTATGAACATAGGGGTATATAAGTTCTTTTGAATTAATGTTTTAGGATTTTTCGGGTATAATCCTAGCAGTGGAATCGCTGGTTCAAAAGGCAGTTCCATTTTTAGTTTTTTGAGGTTATTCCATACTGTTTTCCATACTGGCTGCACCAGTCTGCATTCCGACCAACAGTGCAGTAGGGTTCCCATTTCTCCACATCCTCACCAGCACTTGTTTGTTGATTTGTTGATGATGGCCATTCTGACTGGTGTAAAGTGATATCTCATTGTGGTTTTTATTTGCATCTCTCTGATGGTTAGTGATGTTGTTGAACATTTTTTCATCTGTCTATGGACCTTCTGTATGTCCTCTTCAGAGAAGTGTTTGTTCAGTTCCTTTGCCCATTTTTTAATTGGGTTGCTTGTTTTCTTGATGTTGAGTCGTATAAGCTCTTTATATATTTTGGAGATCAGTCCCCTGTCTGAGATATCATTGGCAAATATGTTTTTCCATATGGTTGGTTTCCTTTTCATCTTGCTGATGTTTTCTTTTGCTGCGCAGAAACTCTTTAGTTGGAAGTAGTCCCATTTGTTTACTTTTTCCTTTATTTCTCTTGCCTTAGGAGATGTATCGGTAAAAATAATGTTACATGGAATATCTGAAACTTTTCTGCCTATGTTTTCTTCTAGGAATTTTATGGTGTCATGTCTTACATTTAAGCCTTTGATCCATCTTGAGCTTATTCTCATGTGTGGTGTAAGTTGGTGGTCTAGTTTCATCTTTTTGCAGGTCCCTATCCAGTTCTCCCAGCACCATTTGTTGAAGAGGATCTTCTCACTCCATTTTATGTTCCTTCCTCCTTTATCAAATATTAGTTGACCGTATAGTCCTGAATTTATTTCTGGACTCTCTATTCTGTTCCATTGATCTATATGTCTGTTCTTATGCCAGTACTACACTGTTTTAATTACAGTGGCCTTGTAGTATAGTTTGATGTCAGGTATTGTGATTCCTCCTATTGCGTTCCTATGTCTCAAGATTGCTTTGGCTATTCGGGGTCTTTTTTGGTTCCATATAGGTTTTTGGAGTATTTGTTGTAGGTCTGTGAAATATGTCGTTGGTATTTTAACAGGGATTGCATTGAATCTGTAAATTGCTTTGAGTAGTGTGGCCATTTTGATGATGATGATTCTTCACATCCAGGAATATGGGATTTGCATCCATTTATTTGTATCTTCCTTAATTTTTTTCTTCAATGTTATGTAATTTTCAGAGTACAGGTCTTCTATCTCTTTGATTAAGTTTATTCCTAGGTACTTTATTTTTCTTGTTGCTATCGTAAATGGTATTTTCTTTTTTGTTTCTGTCTCTGATATTTTATTGTTGGTGTACAGAAATGCCTTAGATTTCTGTGTATTCCTTTTCTACCCTGCTATTTTGCCAAATTTGCTTATTATATTGAGTAGTCTTTAGTAGAGTTTATAGGGTTTTCTATGTATACTATCATGTCAACTGCATGTAATGATTGTTTTACTTCTTCTTTCCCAATCTGGATGCTTTTTATTTCTTTTTCTTGTATGATTGCTGGGGCAAGGAATTCCAACACTATGTTGAATAGGAGTGGAGAAATTGGCCAGCCTTGTCTAGTTCCTGAGTTCAGGGGTAATGCTTTCAGTTTTTGTCCATTGAGTATGATGTTGGCTTCAGGCTTCTCATATATAGCCTTAATTATGTTAAGGTATGCTCCCTCTATTCCCATTTTGCTGAATGTTTTCATCATAAATGGGTGTTGTACTTTTTTAAATGTTTTTTCTGCATCTGTTGATATGATCATATGATTTTTGTCTTTCATTTTGTTTAGGTGATGTATTATATTTATTGATTTGCGAATATTAAACCATCCTTGTATCCCTGGGATGAATCCCACTTGATCGTGGTATATAATCTTTTTGATGTATTGCTGGATCCTGTTTGCCAATATTTTGCTGAAGATTTTGCCATCTGCGTTCATCAGTGATATTGGCCCATAGTTTTTTATTTTTGTTGTTGTTGTGTCTTGACCTGGTTTAGGAATTAGGCTAATACTGGCTTCATAGAAAGAGTTTGGAATATTTCCCTCTTCTTGGATGTTTTGGAATAGTTTGAGGAGGGTAAGAGTTAGTTCTTCCTTAAATGTTCTGTAAAATTTGCCTGTGAAGCCATCCAGTTTAGATCTTTTGTGTGCCGGGAGATTTTTGATTACTATTTCGATTTCCTTCCTTGTTGTTGGTCTGTTGAAACTTTCTACTTTTTCTTGATTCAGTTTTGGAAGGTTATATATTTCTAGAAATTTGTCCATTTTTTCTAGATTGTCAGATTTGTTGCCATACAGGTTCTTTTAGTGATTTCTTACTATGATTTGTAATTCTGTGGTATCTGTCGTGATTCTCCTCTTTCATGTCTGATTTTGTTTTTTGGGGTCTTCGATCTTTTTCCTGATAAGCTTGGCTAAAGACTTGTTGATTTTGTTTATTTGTCAAAGGACAAGCTCCTACTTTTCTTGATCTTTTTAATTGTTTGTTTGGTGTCTATGCCATTTAATTCTGCTCTGATTTTGATGATTTCCTACCTTCTTCTTGCCCTCGGCTTTGTTTGTTGTTGTTCTAGTTCTTGTAGCTTTAGGGTTAGATTTTTTTATTTGAGATTCTTCTATCCTTTTCAGATATGCCTGTATTGCTATGAACTTCCCTCTTAGGACTGCTTTTTCTGCGTCCCATAGGTTTTGGACTGTTGTGTGTTCATTATCATTAGTTTCCAGAAATTTCTTGATTTCTTCTTTGATGTCATTGGTAACCCATTCATTATTTAAATAGCATGTTATTCATTCTCAATGAGTTTGGATGTCTTTGATTTTTTTCTCTGAGGTTGATTTTTAGTTTCAAGGCACTGTAGTCTGAAAAGATGCTTGATATGATTTTAATTTTCTTGAATTTGTTGAGGCTTGTTTTGTGTATTATCATGTGGTCTGTCTTTGAAAATGTCCCATGTTCATTTGAAAAGATTTTATATTTTGCTTCTTTGGGTGAAAAGTTCTATATATATGAACTGAGTCCATTTGATCTAGAGTGTTGTTCAATGCCTGTATATCCTTGGTGTTTCTTTGTTTTGAAGGTCTGTGTTTTGCTGATAATAGAGTGTTAAAGTTTCCTACTATGAGTGTGTTGCTGTTAATAACCTTCTTGTGGTCTTCTAGTATTTTCATTATGTATTTGGGTGCTCCTATGTTGGGTGCATATATATCAGTGTTATATCTTCTTGATAGATTGTTCCCTTAAGTATTATAAAATGTTCTTTTTTTATCTCTTTTTATTGCCCTTGCTTTTAATTTGTTTTTTCTTATATGAGAACTGCTACCCCAGCTTTTTTTTCAGGTCCGTTTGCCTCGAATACTTTTTTATATCCCTTTACTTTCAGTCTGTGTAAATCTTTTATTTTGAGGTGTGTTTCTTGTAGACAGCAAATATGAAATGTGTGGGTCTTGTTTTCTTATCCATTCCATTACCCTATGTCTTTTAATTGGAGTTTTTAATCCATTTTTGTATAAGGTTATTATTGACATTTATTTATTCATTTCCCTTTGTACCTGTGCTCCTCTCCTTTTTTTTTTTCTTCTTTTTCTTAAAATATTTCCTTCAGCATCTCTTTCAATGCTAGTTTAGTGGAGATGTATTCTTTTAGTCTTCCTTTGTCTGAGAAACTCCTTATTTCACCTTCCATTTTGAATGAGAGCCTTGCTGGGTAGAGTATTTTTAGTTGTGGATCTTTGTTTTTCATTGCTTAAAATATTTTTGACCATTCCCTTCTGGCTTGTAGTGTTTCTGTTGAGAAATCGGTCGATAGCCTGATTAGAACTTTCTTGTATGTTATTTGCTGTTTTTCTCTTGCTGCTTTTAGGATTCTCTCTTTGTCTTTGAATGTTGTCATTTTAATTATGCTGTGCCTTGTTGTGGGTTTTTTGGGGTTCCTCTTCATTGGGACTCTCTGTGCTTCTTGAACTTACATAACTTTTTCACTCATCAGGTTGGGAAAATTTTCTGTCATTACTTCTTCTATCAGGTTCTCTATTCCTCGTTCTTCTACTTCTCCCTCTTTTATTCTGATCATCCGGATATTATTTTTTCGCATGCTATCCTGTAATTCTCTTACATCTTCTTCATATTTTTTCAATCTTTTTTCATTTTGTTGTATTGTCTGGGAATTTTTTTCTACATTGTCCTCTAACTAACTGATCCAATCCTCTGCTTCGTTTAGCCTGCTTTTGATTGATTCTGCTGTGTTTTTCAGTTCAGAGATTTTATTCTTCATTTTTTCCTGGTTCTTGTTAATAGTTTTGATGTCCTTTTTTATGCTGATGTAATTCTCTGTAGGTTCCCTGTAATTTTCTTGGAGCTGTTGGTAACTTCCTTGGAGGTTGTCATAATTGTTTTTGAGGTTGTCGAGTATATTGAGCTTCTTCACCACCATAGTTTTGAATTCCATGTCTGACATTTGGGCTATGTCTATTCCATATACCTCTCTTTCTGGGGATTCCTCTTTTCTTTTCATCGAGAAGATTTTTCTGCATCTTACCATGTTGGATGTTGGATTTTTTTGTTTGTTTGTTTTGTTTGTTTTTTGCGTTTGTCTGCTTTGACCTCCCACCTTTGTGGTATGAGATTCTTTATAGAAGATATGGGGGTTTCAGTGATGCAGTCTCTTTTATCTCCTGAGCCTGATGTTTTGGGATACCCTTTATGTCATTTGTTTATGCTGTCTTTTTATATTTCAGATGCTCTTTGGTGGGATCTTCCCTCTGGCTACTTGTTTGAGAGTCACTCTGTCCACTTTGTCTTGAGTTCTTTTGTGGAGATGCTCTTAAAAACATAAACACACAGCACAAGCAGGAAACCCACACCCTCAAAAATATCCCCCACTCTATCCCGCTATCATCAACAAATGAGCCAGTATTAATATAAATGTATAGAGATTATGACTTTTATACTATAGGAAAAATAGATAAGAGTTGTTTTTAGGGAAGAAAAATATTATTTTTGAGAGAGGGGATGATAGATTAATAATAGTAGCAAGTAGTGTTTAGACTATGCAAGACAGTAGGTAATATTTACATTGTATGTTAATAATACTAAAAGAAAAAGAGGGAAGAATGCAGAAAATAGTAATAAAGTGGAATTGTATAATGTTAGATTTATATAGTAGTTATATTCTATTTATTTAGTGTGAAAGGGAGTCTATACAAAACAGACAAATAAATAAACCAAAATTAAAGAGGAAGGATGAGAGGGAGAGATGGTATGAAACAAATTAAAGAGATAGTTTAAAAATGTTTTTAAATAAAAGTAAAAATTAAACTTAATATTAAAAATTAGAAATTAAAATAAAATACAAATAAAAAACTAAAATAGAAAAAACATTTTTTTAAAAATAGAAAAGGAAAAATTTTACTCAGTTCAGCCTTTGTGTGTCATCTTTTTCTGGATCCACAGTTCATCTAATGAGGCAGGCCAGAGGTTTCTCATTCTTGCAGCAGCAGTGTTCGCCTGTGTGCGGTGTTGGTCACGCGCCCGGGTTACTCCTTCATGTCCGCGGTGGCCGGTGCATTTGTTTGGCGCCTGTTGGAGTCGGCCAGGGTGCTTGTGCAAGTGCGCACATGGGCGCCCACTACCTCAGGCCTGCCGAGCTGTGCCCCAGGAATCGGTCTCTCACCTTTTGAGCTGGGGCCCCAGACACTTGTACACGGTGGAAGTGAGTGTCTGTGACTTGCCGCCGCCCACTGTTCCTGCACCGGAGCCACCCGCTGGTCCCACCACCATCTGGGCGGGCATGAGAAGAGCTAGCGCAGGTGGGCTGTGCTTTGGCTTGGCGCCCACTGGGGCTAGCCAGCGGTGTCTGTGCACGGTCCTCTGTGTGCCCAGCAAGCCTTCCCTGTGTCTGTTGGGGCAATGATCTTATGTCTTTTGGGGTGCACGCCTGGGCCAGTGGATGAGGGCACTTCCTTGTGCGTGCCCGCGCAACCCAAGGGGGGGGTTGGGGAGTTGGCAAGTGCACTTCTGTGCCTATGCTCCTCAAGAATGTCCTATCACCCTCAACCTTTCCTCCCCTTTCTGCAGTACACAAGAGAAAAATGTAAAGGAAAATCACATTCTCACGTGCACAGCAGTACACTGTTACTTGTCTTTCAGAGCCTGGTGCCACCTGGCCCACTCTTGGCTCTCCCAGCGGGCAGAGACCCGCTCTCCTCCCAATTCCTCTCTGGGGGTGCCTGTGGTCACTAAAAAGTCTTTGTGTACTTCCAGCTGCAGCTCGGGGAGCCAACATAGTCAGAAATCCCATCTCGTCCCTTTTTCCTCCGCTATCCTCACCAAACAGGTTGTTCCCAGAAGGTTTTCTCTAATCCAGCAGTGCCAAAGCTCAACACCTGCCAGTGTCCAGATGCTTACTGAGATGCTCTGTCTGCAATTAGTCCAAACTACAGACGGGTCTTGGGATCCAGAAAGCACAGCCTCTCCTCACTCCTCTGCCATCTTCTTCCTCCTCTTAGCTTCTTAATTCACTTATGATTTTATGTTTAATGTTCTTTTTAGTGACTTTAATTTTAAAAAATTGTTGAGTAGAATTCTTATTTCACTTATATTTATTTTTTCATTTTTATTAATAAAAGTATTTATAGCTAAACATTTTTCTATGATCGTAGCTATAACACTATCACACAGATTCTGATGAGAATTGTTTTAAAGAAGTTCCATTAACTATCTTAAGTATTTTTGTGACCAAGGTATTGTTTAGAGGAGAATTTTTATAATTCCAAAATTGTTCTTTGTTGTTATTGGCAATGACTAACCTTTTGTTATGTATTTCTAGTTTGACTCTATCAATGTTAGAGAAAGTAGTTTCTGCTATTTTCATTTTCTTTTTTTTTAAAGTTAAGATTTTCTTTGTGAACTTATATAAAAAAGTAGACAATAAAAAAGAATATAAACTTTCTGTTTGTAAGACATGAAGACATTCGTATATAAACCTATGTTTATATATATGTAAGTGATCAATCTAATTAATTATATTGTTTAGAGTCTCTGTATTTTACTCATCCTTAATTCCTTGACATTGAGAATTGAGTGAGACATCTATATTAAGTCCTCTAATGATTTTGTGTTTTGCCAAATTTATTATTTTTACTTATCCTGGCTTTTGCTTTATTTATTAATGTTATGCTGTTTTAATAAATGAAAGTTCTTGACAGCTATATCTTTACTGTTTTGCTTACTAACAATTGAACAGAATATACAATATTTTATATTGAATATTTATGTTCAGTAGAATATTTTTATATTGAATACAATTCAATATTATTATATAATCCCCCTTTTATGTCCTGAATGTACCTATGCATGGTACTAATACCCATATTTCTGTTGTGTACATTGAAATGGAATACTTTTACTCCTTTTACTTTTAGCGTTCCTAAATTCCTTTATTTTAATTAAATATTTTTGTGGATTGCATGTGATTTGGTTTTGCATTCTTTTCTTTTTATTCTGACTGATAGCCTTCCTTTTATGGGTTAGGTTTATACATTTATATTTATTACATGATATACGTTGTAAGACATAGCCTTGGTGTTCTTTTAGTGCTTCCTTTATTTTTTTTCCCCTACTCTTTGGATTATGGTATGTGTTTTCCCACCTCAAAAACCATTGCTGGGGATTTGGAAAAAAATTGCTGATTTTTAGTATTATTATTTTATAACTTAAAATAATTAAATTAGGCATATTAACATGTCATAAGGTTTGAAATATTGGTGCAAAATCAGATTACAAAAAAGGCCTTGTGACTCAAAAACTTTCTGTGATTCAACTTCAACGTGTTTCTTTTTTTCTCTATTAGAATCATCTGCAGTCCATTGTTATAGTTAGATGTGTCTTGACATCACCCCTTCTGTCTGTGAAACAAACACATAAATTAAAATCTTTAGTATTGAGTCCTTTTGTTGACAGTGACAATGGGGTGCTTGAGGTGTCACTAGAAAAACAGGTTGGGGCATGGTGGTAAGATTTACTGTAGCTGGAGCAAACACAAAAGACTTCCCCAGGTTCAGCTTTGTTCCACTGTGAAAGAAGTCCAGCCTTGTCTTCATCAAGCCTAGAAGAAAGGCCAGTGTCCAGAGAGTTCAGCTTTTGTTCCCGTCTGGCTAACATAGTGTCTATTCCCACCCGTGCTTTGGATTATGCTTGGAGATGCGCTTAGAGCTGTGCTTGGAGCTTACTTGTCTGCTGACCCCCACGTGGCTGTTAGACCTGCATGGCTGCTATGAAAAGGAAATGGGTGAAAAAGTAGGGTGAGCGTGTATTACTGAGTAGGAGAGAGCTTTGTTAAGCTTGGATTATATTATTTGGGGCTTGGGCAGGACCAGGCACTCTTTCAAATTAACCAATCAATTTCCAACTCTTTCACAGGCTGGTGTTGAGTCCTTCCCTTAACCAATCCATTTCTTAAATATTCCAGATTTTTGTGTCCCTTATCCAATCTGATTCATTTTCCAGGCTAGAGTGATATGCCTCTATAATCACCATCTTAGTTTCTACTGTGCATGCTTCATAGTAGAAGCACCTTCCCGTGCTCCATCTTGGCTTCTACTGCAAAAGTGTTCAGGAGAGGAATTTCCTATTTATTGTTTTATTCCTCACCCTTCCTCATGTCAAGTGAACTGGTTGTACCCTGCGGAGATTGGAAAGTTGGTCCTTCCTCCCTACATGGGGAGGGAAGGGTGTTATCCCCTTGACAAAGCAATGCTGTAATCCATGGGGTGTGTATTAAGCTGTAATTTTTATATTTAATCAGGCTTATTTTTCAATTCATTTCCTTAGTTGATTAAGTTTCTTAGTGTCTGATTCCCTTTGCCCCATTTATTTATTAATACTAACTAACTACCTACACTAACACTTCTGTCTATGCTGTTTGGCATAGGCTGGGAAAAACTAAAATGGGGTTTTACTCTCCAGTTTCATGGGAACATCAGCCACTGGTCCTCACCCCTTCATGCTGGAGAGCATTGGGGACATTCAGGATTCTTTCCCTCATTCAGACAACTCTGCCCTAAAGTGGCTTGTTTTTTGAAGATCCTTGTCCCTGACCAAAGTCTTACCTGTGGTCTATCTGAGGACTAGTTTACCAAGGTTGTGGAATGAGGCGAAATGCTGTGTAGATGATTATTTTTCTTTATTTCTAGTTTGAGTTATTTTGATTCATTTGAGAATTTAGTAGGCAGAAGACTTGGCAACAGTTTCTTGAAATGACATTTTTAATTTCCTCCAAATCTGTCTGTCTTCTTCTCCAGAATATGATTATTTGAAGCAGATGGAGTGTCTTTGTCTTTTGCATGTTAGGGGCTCTAGCACCTAGCCTAATATTCTTCAGGGTAGAAAGGCTCAGGGTGTCTTTCTGAAGCAATGTGCAGCACAGAAAATTCATGGTAAGGTTCTGAATTCCTGTCATGGTTGCTAGCAGCCAGGTCATATGTACTTTCTTTATTATAAATACCCAATTCAGACACTGAGAACCTTTGTCTAACTTTAATCATTATTTAGTACTGTTTTGAGATAAGAACCTGGAGGTTGTTATATTAAGTGAAATAAGCCAGACACAGAAAGACAAATACTGCATGATCTCACTTGTGTTTGGAATATTTTTTAAAAGTTGAATTCATAGAAGTAGAGAATAGAATGGTGGTTGCCAAGAGCTGCGGAGGTGGGGGATGTGAGGAAAAATTGGCTAAAGAAAGCAAAGTGTCAGTCATGTAGAATAACTAAGTTCTAGAGATGTAATGTACTAAATGATAATTATGGTGAATAATGCAACATTAAATACTTGAAATTTGCTGAAAGTAGATCTCAGGTGTTCTCTTCACAGATAGAGGCACACAAAATGGTAACTGTGTGAGGAAGTTGGATATGGTAATTACCTTGACTATATCCCTTCACTATGAATATGTATATCAAAACATAATGTACATCTTAAATATATACAACTTTTATTAAAAATAAATAAAAATGAAAAATACATTACAATAAAAAGCTTAATCAAAACAGAAAAGATTTACTTTTTGAAAGCAAACACTTAAAAACATTTAGGGCACATTTTCTTACAATTTTGATTTTGTTATGAGAAAGTTCAGAAACTCCTTGGGAAAAATAATTATTAGACAATAACTGTATTCAGAATGGAAAGTTTAATTTTTATTGAAGAACAATTTTAGGTTCATACAGACAGTAAATTAACCTCTGGAGCAATAGCACTGTTCTCAAGAGCCTCAACCATCTGAATAGGAAGTTTTCATATAAAATTTACAGTTTCATGATTATATTTTATTTATTTTTTGTTTATTTTAAAGAGAGAGAGAGGAAGGGGAGAGAGATTTGTTGTTCTTCATATTTATGCACTTATTGGCTGATTCTTATATGTATCCTGACGGAACACCAAACCTGTAACTTTGGCATATCAAGATGGTGCTCCAACCAACTGAACTATCTGACCAGGGCCTACATAATTGTATTTTAGTGTTTCAGTTTGATTTCTCATGAGAAATTGTGTTCTTTTGGTGAAGTTGTTTAAATTTTGATACAGCTTGCATGGTGACTAGATTTCCAAATTCTCATTGCAAGAGAGTCAGTGCCTTGCCGATATATAGACAGTCCCTCCTGTTGATGGAATTTAATCTCCTGAAAATGGATATACATTTTTTTTCTAAAATAAATTGATATTCTAAATTCAAGAGACTACTTCTAGATTCTGGTATAAAAATTACTTTTGTTTTTCATTTTCTTCTCTTTTTCTCTTTCTTTTTGCAGTTATGAATGATAAGTGGATTAATGAATTTAAATAATTTACTGTTTCAGAGGGGGGAAAGATGGTGGCGGAGTAGGTAGCAGTTTGTCTGCTCGCTCCCACTGTGGAAGAACTTGGAGTACAAACACAGAGCAGAGTGAATGAGTGTGGATTTCAAATAGGGTGAACAGGGATGAGAGCATGGGAGCACCGTAAGAGAGGGCAGAAAGCTCGGCCTGCACTCTCCAAGCTGAGTCACTGGACTTCCCAGCTTGGCATCCATGTCACATCAAAAGGGGCAACTGCTTACCAGCTCATTAGCTGGGATCTGCTTGGAAACTACTCCCTACCATAGGGGCCCTGATCAGCAAAGTCCTGGAGGGAGTCAGTGAGGTTTGGTTGAAACAACTGGAGGCTTGAGAAGACAGAGAACAGCCCAGACTGTGAGAAACTGTGTGAATTGAGTCTTGGTGTGAACCCCCTGGGCTGGCAAACCTGTGCTTGTGAGTGTGTGCACCAAGCTCCACTAAATAAAAACACAAAACTGAGCCCCAGAGAGGGGCCCACAAGGGAAAGCTGCAGCAGAACCCCAGACTTGGTGGGGACCCTGGTCAGGCAATCCTGCACCCGCATGTGTGTGTGCACCAAGGCTCCAATAAACAAAAATGCAGAACTGAGCCATGGAGAGGGGCCCACACATGAAAGCTGTGGTGGAACCCCAGACTCAGTAGGGGCCCCAGGCAGGCAATTCTGCATGCACGCTGCACCAAGGCTTTGCCAGGCAGGGACGTGAGGCCAGTGCTGCAGCTTGGAGGCAATACAGAAACTTTTTTGGAGAAGGATCAGAGACAGGACCTGAGACTGGACAGAGACCTATGGGCATGTTCACTGGCTCACCAACAGAGTAGCATTGCTAGACAAGCATGAGAAGTACTGGAGGATGCCGCAGGACCAGTAGGGGTGACTCAACTCAGTGCAGCTCACAGCAGAGCTGTGGAAGGCCCATGGGTGACAGAATAGCAGTCTCAGAATCCAGCTAGATCTCCTCACAGACAGACAGCCAGAAAAGAAGATTTGAAACCCATGAACTTTTGACCAGGGGTTAATGCGGAAAACGAAGACAGTGCCCAAAGGTTGTACTGGGGAAAAGCTCTTTCTTTAATCTGTTCCCTACCTTCTCTTCCCCTTATTTCCCTTCTTCATTAATTTTTTTGTTTGTCTATTTTGTTTATCCCCCCTCTTGCACTAAATCTATAACATGTAACTGCTATATAAACCTAAAACTATATACTTCCACTTTCTCACTTCATTATGCTTTCTTCCCTTCCCTTTTTAACATACAATGTAAATATTACTTACTATATTACATTGCCTTGATGCTACTTGCTACTATTATTATTCTACCACAGTCCCTCTCAAAAATCATCTTACTTTCAGTTATCCAACTCTTATCTGTTTTCTCTTTAGTGTAATAGTCTTAACCTCTTTACATCTATATTAATACTGGCTCATTTGCTGCTGATAGTGTGATTATGGGTGGGGATATTTTTGAGGGTGTGGGTTTCTTCCTTGGGTTATATGTTTATGTTTTCCACAAAGAATAACACAATGACAACAAAACTGAAATGCAACCAGACAGCTTAAACAAATGGCATAAAGGGCATCCCAAGAGCATAAAGCTCAGGAGATCAAAAGCACTGCACCACTGAATACCCCAGGTCTTCTATTATAGAAAGTAATACCACAAAGGCAGGAAATCAAAGCAGATAAATCTAAGAAACAAAAGCAAACAATAAGAAGCATCTAAAATGGAGAGACACAGGAACAACCTCCCAATGAAAGGAAAAGAGGAATCCCCAGAAAGAGTGCTAAATAAAAAAGAGGTAAACAAACTATCAGACATGGAATTCAAAAGAATGGTTATATGAAAGCTCAGTATTTGACAAACCCAGAGAAAACTACATGAACTCCAGGCGAATTACAGAAAACTCCAAGGAAACTACAAGGAACTCCAGGGAAACTACAAAGAACTACAGGGAAGCTACAAGGAACTTAATGATAACTACACCAACATTAAAAAGGACATAGAAACTATCAATAAGAGCCAGGAGGAAATGAAGAATGCAATTTCTGAACTGAAGAACACAGTAGAAGCAATCAAAAAGAGGCTAAATGAAACAGAGGATCAAATCACTAGCTAAAGGACAATGTAGAAAAAAAATTCCCAGACAGTGCAACAAAATAAAAAAAATATTGAAAAAGAATGAAGAGGGTTTAAGAGAGCTTCAGGACAACATGAAATGAAATAATATCCTATTATAGGGATACTGGAAGGAGAAGAAGAGAAGCAAGAGATAGAAAACCTGATGAAAAAGTAATGCCAGGCAACTTCCTGAAATGAGAAGAGAAAAAGTCTCACAGGTACAGGAAGCACAGAGGGTTCCAATGAAGGTGAACCCAAGGAGGCCCATTCCAAGGAACATCATAAATAAAATGGCAACATTGAAAGACAAAGAGAAAATCCTAAAGGCAGCAAGACAAAAACAGAAAATAATATACAAGGGAGCTCTGATAAGTCTATCACCTTATTTCTCAACACAAACACTACAAGTCAGAAGAGAATGACAAAAAATATTCTAAGCGATGAAAAACAAAGGCCTACAACCAAGACTACTATAACCAGCAAGGCTCTCCTTCAAAATGGAAGGTGAAATAAGGAGTTTCCCAGACAAAGGTAGACTAAAAAAATACATCTCCACCAAACCAGCATTGCAAGAGATGTTAATGGACCTACCTTAAGAAGAAGTAAAATAGAGAGGGAGAGAAACACAGATATAAAAGGAAATAAATAAATACCTGTCAATCATAACCTTAAATGTAAATGAATTAAATGGTCCAATCAAAAGACATAGGGTAGGAGATCCAAGATGGCTGAGGAGTAAGTGGAAGCTACACTAACCTCCTCCCAAGACCAATCTTGAATTACAACATAATTGTGGAGAAATCATCTGGAATAACCAACTGAACAATAGCTGGAGAGAAGTCTTATAACAATGGAGAGTCAGAAAAGGCCTCTTCATCACAACGTGACCAGTAGGAAGTGCAAAGATGTGAAAGGGCTGGCTGGACTCCCAAGGGTGTCAGCTGAAGGGACTGAGAAACAGCTCAGCAGCTGGGGCTTCCCCCTGAGAAGGACAGGGTCTAAACCCCCAGCTGGGCTTCCCAGCCTACAGCAACAGAGTGAGTATAAAATAGCATCCAGCTGTGAAAATCAAAAAACCACAGGGATTTTTGCTGGCCTGAAAGAAACAGATGGAGACAAGGAGCTCTTAAATGGATCACATACAAAAATATTTTGGCACCCATTTACCCTGGGATCAAGCAGAGGAAGGTCAGAGAGGATTAGAGACAATTGGGGAGAATTTGGGATGGTCACTTTGAGGAGAAAACTAATGGAGCAGACAACCATGTCCCAGTACTGACTCAATCCCCATATGGCAGGCAGACCATTCCCTTCCAAGTGGCATCAGCCTGAGGGGAAGCAAAAGCCCAATCTGCAGGAATTAATCTGCCCCATCCTCGGTGCTTAACCTGACAGCTGATCACAGATTGAATAGATTAACAACTAAAGGAGACAGAAAAGGCAGTAGATCTATAGTAGTCTCCAACAGGCTGCCTAGGCCCAGACTGGTACACAATTTGATGCCACCAGGAGCAGATCCAGGAAGTGCAGATCAATGTAAGAAGCAGTACCAAAAAAGAAGAGTCATATATATGGGAGTCAGAGAAACAACACCCCATCAAAAGGAAAGGAGGAACCTCAGAAAGAGTGCTAAGTGAAATAGAGGAAAGCAAACTATCAGATATGAATTTAAAACATGGATTATAGGGAAGCTTAATGAGCTCAGCAAGCTCAAAGAAAACTACAAAGAACTCCAGGGAAACTACAAGGAACTCCAGGAAAACTATGAGGAACTTACCGAGAATTACACCAGCATGAAAAAGGACATAGAAGGTATCAATAAGAGCCAGGAGGAAATGAACAATACAATTTCTGAATTGAAGAACACAGTAGAAGGTATTAAAATCAGGCTATAGGAAGGAGAAAATGGGATCAGTGAGGTGGAAGACAATGTAGAATAAAATTCCCAGATAGTGCAACAAAATGAAAAAAGACTGAAAAAGAATGAAGAGGTTTTAAGACAGCTGCAGGACAACATGAAACAATAATATCTGTACCATAGGAATACCAGATGGAGAGGAAGTGGAGTAAGGGATAGAAAACTTGTTTGAAAAAGTAATGACAGAAAACTTCCCTAACTTGACGAGAGAATAATTCACACTAGTCCAGGAAGCACAGAGAGTTCCAAAGAAGATGAACACCAAAAGGCCCAGTTTAAGACACATCATAAGTAAAATGACAACATTGAAAGACAAAGAGAGAATCCTAAAAGCAGCAAGAGAGAAACAGCTAATAAATATAAGGGAGCTTCAATAAGGCTATCATCAGATTTCTCAACAGACATACTACAAGCCAGAAGGGAATGGGAAAAAAATATTCCAATCAAAAAAAAAAAAAAAAAAACAAAGACCTACAACCAAGACTTCTCTACCCAGCAACGTTTTCATTCAAAATGGAAGGTAAAATAAGGAGTTTCTCAGACAAAAGAAGGGAAAAAGAATACATCTCCATCAAACAGCATTGCAAGAAATGCTAAAGGGTCTACTTTAAGAAGATAAGAAACAGAGAGAGACAGAGAGGAACACAGGTACAAAGGGAAAAAATGACAATGATAAGTACCTATCGATAATAAACTGAAATGTAAATGGATTAAAAGCTCCAATCAAAAGACATAGGGTAGCTGAATGTATTAGAAAGCATGACCCACTTGTATGCTGTCTACAAGAAACCCACCTTAGAATAGAAGATCTACACAGACTGAAATTGAAGGGGTGAAAGAAAATATTACAAGCAAATGAACATGAAAAAAAGCTGGAGTAGCAATACTTATATCAGACAAAATAGATTTCACAGCAAAGGTCATGAAAAGAGACAAAGAAGGACATTTCATAATACTTACAAGAACAATTCATCAAGAAGATATAACCCTTATAAACATATATACACCCAATATAGGAGCACCCAAATATATAAGGAAAATCTTGGAAGACTATAATAAGGATATCAACAGCAACACACCCATAGTAGGGGACTTTAACACCTCATTGCGAATAAAGGACAGATCTTGAAGCAAAGAAACACCAAGGATATTGAGGCGTTGAACTACACTCTATGATCAAATGAACTTAGATGACCATTAGTGAATTAGTGAATAGAACTATTCACTCCAGAGTAGCAAAATATACATTCTTTTCAAGTGTACATGGAACATTTTAAAAGATAGACCACACAATAGGACACAAAACAAGCCACAACAAATTTAAGAAAACATAAAGTATATCAAGCATCTTCTCAAATCACAATTGGAAATCAACCTCAAGGAAAAAACTCAAAGACATCCAAACTCATGAAGAATTAATAACATGCTACTAAATAATGAATGGGTAAACAATGACATCAAGGAAGAAATCAAGAATTTTCTGGAAATAAATGATAATGAGGACACAACATCCCAAAACCTATGGGATGCAGCAAAAGAGGTCCTGAGAGGATAGTTCATAGCGATACAGGCCTACCTAAAAAAGACAGAAGAATCTCAAATAAAAAATCTAACCCTACAGCTACAAGAACTAGAAAAACATCAACAAACAAAGCCCAGATTAAGTAGAAGGAAGGAATTCATCAAGATCAGAACCCAATTAAATGACACAGAGACTAAACAAAGAATTCAAAAGATCAATAAACCTAGGAGTTGGCCCTTTGAAAAAATAAAAAAATTGACAAGCCTTATTCAGGCTCATCAAAAGAAAAAAGAGAGAGAGAGAGAGAGGACCCCAAATAAAATCAGAAATGAAAGAGGAGAAATCACTATCGATATCACAGAAATACAAAGGATTGTAAGAAATTACTACAAACAACTGTATGGCAAGAAACTTGACAATCTAGATGAAATTGACAAATTTCTATAAACACATAGTCTTCCAAAACTGAATTAAGAAGAAGCAGAAAGCCTGAATAGACCAATAACAAAGAGTGAAATTGAAGTAGTAATCAAAAAACTCCTGGCACACAAAAGCCCTGGACCAGATGGCTTCACAGGCAAATATTACAAAACTTTAGGGAAGAACTAACTCCTACACTCCTCAAACTTTTCCAAAAAATCCAAGAAGAGGGAATATTCCCAAATTCTTTCTATGAAGCTAGTATTACCCTAATTCCAAAACCAGGTCAAGACAAAGCAAAGAAAGAAAACTACAGGCCAATATTGATATAAACATAGATGCTAAAATCCTTAACGCAATATTGGCAAACCGGATCCAGCAACACATTAGAAGATCATACACCATGATCAAGTGGGATTCAACCCAGAGATGCAAGGATGGTTTAAAATTCTCAAATCAATAAACATAATATATCACATAAACAAAATGAAAGACAAAACTCACATGATCATATCAATAGATGCAGGAAAAGCATTTGATAAAGTACAACACCTATATATGATGAAAACAGTCAGCATAATGGGAACAGACGAAGCATACCTCAACATAATAAAGGCCATATTCGAGAAAACTGAAGCCAACATCATACTCAATGGACAAAATGAAAGCATTTTTCCTGAAATGAAAAAGACAAGGATGTCCACTCTCTCCACTCCCTTCACATAGTCTTGGGAGTTATAGCCACAGCAATCAGAAAAGAAATAGAAATAAAAGACATCCAAATTGGAAAAGAGTAAGTAAAACTTTCATTGTTTGAGGATGACATGAAAACCCTATAGACTCCACTAAAAAACTACTTGACCTAATAAGTGAATTTGTAAAAATAGCAGGGTACAAAGTCAATATTCAGATATCGAAGGCATTTCTGTACACCAAAAATAAAAAATCAGAGATAGAAACTAGAAAAAAATTCCATTTACTGTAGCAACAAGAAAAATAATGCACCTAGGAATAAATTTAACCAAAGTGATAAAAGACTTGTGCTCAGAAAATTACATAACATGGAAGAAAGTAATAAAGGAAGATAGAAATAAATGGAAGCATATACCATATTCGTGGATGGGAAGAACCAACATCATTAAAATGTCTGTACTACCCAAAGAAATTTATAGATTTAATACAATCCCTATTAAGATACCAGTGACATATTTCACAGACCTAGCACAAATACTTCAAAAATTCATATGGAACCAAAAAAGACCCCGAACAGCCAAAGCAATCTTGAGACATAAGAACACAATAGGAGAAATCACAATACCTGACATCAAACTATACTACAAGGCCACTGTAATTAAAACAGTGTTGTACTGGCGTAAGAACAGACATATAGGTCAATGGAACAGAATAGAGAGCCCAGAAATAAACCCAGATCTCTATGGTCAACTAATATTTAACAAAGGGGGAAGGAACATAAAATGGAGAGAAAATAGCCTCTTCAACAAATAGTGCTTGGAGAACTAAACAGGGATGTGCAAATAAAAGAAAAGAAAAAGAGACTAGACCACTAACTTACACCACACACCAGAATAAACTCACATTGGATGAAAGACTTAAATGTCAGCCACAACACCATAAAAGTCCTAGAGGAAAACATAGGCAGGAAAATCTAAGATATCCCATGTAACAATATTTTTGCAGATATATTTCCTAGAGCAAATAAAATAAAGGAAAGAATAAAGAGATGGGACTACATCAAACTAAAGAGTTACTGCTCAGCAAAAAAAAAAAAAAAAAAAAAAAAGTAAAAGAAAAAAGCATCAGCAAGTTGAAAAGGGAACCAACAGTATGGGAAAACATATTTGCCAATGAAACCTCAGACAAGGGTTTGATATCCAAGATATATAAAGAACTTATAAGACTCAACACCAAGAAGACAGACAATTCAATTAAAGAATGGGTGAAGGACCTGAAAAAACACTTCTCCAAAGAGGTCATTCAGAGAGTCCATAGGCATATGAAATAATGCTCAACATCACTAGCCATCAGAGAGATGCAAATTAAAACCACAATGACGTACTACCTCACACCAGTCAGAATGGCCATTATCAACATATCAACAAACAAGTGCTGACAAGGATGTGGAGAAAGAGAACCCTCATGCCCTGTTGGTGGGAATGCAGACTGGTGCAGTCACTGTGGGAAAAAAGTATGGAATTTCCTCAAAAAACTAAAAATGGTTCTGCATCTTGATTCAGCAATCCCCTTGCTAGAATTTTACTCAAATAATCCTGAAACACCAGTTCAAAAAAGTCTATGCACCCGTATGTTCATTGCAGTACTATTCACAATAGCCAAGTGCTGGAAACAACCTAAATGCCCATCTGTAGATGAGTGGTACAAAAAACTGTGGTACATTTACACAATGTAATACTATGCAGCAGAAAGAAGAAACTCCTACCATTTGTGACAACATGGATTGAACTGGAGAATATTATGCTTAGCTAAATAAGCCAGGCAGAAAAAGACAAATACTATATGATATCACTTAACACAGGACACTAATGAACAACACAAACAAATAAGCAAAATAGAACCAGAAGCTAGTAAACACAGAGCAGACTGACAGTGACCAGGGGGGAGGGTGAGAGGGGGTTAAGGGGAGAAAGAAGGAGAAGGGTCTAGTTAAAGAACTATTATGAATGACCCATGGACATAGACAATGGGATAACGGGGTGGGGATGGACTGTGGAAGAAGTAGTGTGTAGTGTGGAGGGGGTGATCAATGGGGGAAAACATCAAACAACTGTAATAGAAAAACAAGAAAGTATCTACTGTTCCATTAATAAGAAGATGTTTTTGTACAAGACTATTTCCTTATTTGGTAATTTTTCATTGCTTAGATAGAAGCAAAAATGGATTATAAAGATAAAAGCCACACATCTAATATGCAATGTTAAGATTAACATAACTTGTTATTAATCGTTATTCCACACCATGCAGATTTTGCTTTGGTCAACAGAGTTTTAGAAAGTATCTCTTGTATTTTTGTTGTAACCACTTGACCACTATTCACTTGAAGGACTAAATACAGAACTGAAACATAAGTGCAATTATTCTGAAAAATTATTCTATGAGTAAACAACTTCTAGAGTAAAAGAGGGAAGTACTGATTTTTGCATAAGTTAAGGGAAAAAAAGGACAGTAGTGGACATTAGTTACAAGAAACACACTTATATATAACCAAGTGGTCCCTGACTTCCATGTCTGCTTAGACTAAGTTAAAAGAAATTTTTACCTAGTCTATTTTGCCATTCTATCTCTTTGATCGAAATATATATTTAAAACAAAAGATTTTTAAAATCCTTTAGTGCTTGCATTAGGGTTTACAATATATATTTTAAAATAATCTGAATTCACTTTAAATAGTATTAAATACCTCACATGTTGTGTAAGGATCTTTATTCCAAATATTTTCTCCTATTCTTTTCATATATTTTACTTTTACGTAATCTATACATACACAGTACATTGTTACTATTATTGCTTTAAATATTTGATTATCTTTTACAGAAATTAAAAATAAGAAAATAAATTTTATTTTACATTTATTTGTTCTATTTTCAATGCCCTTTATTTCTTTGTGAATATCCCAATTTTCTAACCTATATCATATTATTCTCTTTCTTCCTGAAGAAATTACTTTAACATTTCCTCTGGAGGAGGTCTGTTAGGTTAAACTATCTCAGTTTTGTTTGTCTGAGAAAATCTTTAATTTTCATTCCTTTTTGTAGGATGTTTTTACTAGCTATAGAATCCTGTGCTGTTTTTTAAAATAACATTTAAAGAATATCACTCCATTGTAATTGTTTCTGATAAGTCTGTTGTAATTTTTATCCTTGCTCCTCTGTAGGTTATGTGAATTTTCCTCTCTCTTCCAACTTTTTCCTTTGGTTTTGGTTTTCAGCAATTTGAATAAATCTAGATGTTTTTGTTTGTTTCTTTTGTGTTGTTTTGATGTTTATCCTGCTTGATGTTTTGTGAGCTTTTGGATCTGATGATGTGATTTGATGTCTGTCATTAATTTGCGAAAATGCTTGTTCTTTGATGCTATATCCTTAAATATTTCTTCTACTCCATTGTCTTTCTCTGCTTGTCTTAGAATATTTAATATTTAATATTTAATATTGTTCCACACAACTCTTGAGTGTACTTTTTTTTAACTCTTTATTTCTCTTTGACTGGGTACATCAGTCAAGGTCAGGGTACATCAGAGAAGGAAAACTCTGACTCCAAAAAACCTCCGCTGCCTTGCGGCATACCTCTTCTGGGGAAAGGCTAAGGGAGTAAACCCCGACAGAAAATCCGGAGCCGGAGTCCCTAAGGCGGTTTGACGTTGTAGTCAACACCGGCAACTCCTGCGGCGCACCTGAAGCCAAGCTGTATCGACTCCGTCTTTCCCTTGGACCCTTCAGCTGCGAAGAGAGGTGGGGTCTGCTGCATGGGCAACAGCAGACCCTCCATATCACCCTGCCCAGGCTCTGTAGCTTCAGCTCCACTGGAGAGGACACTCCAGCGTCATCGCAAGATGTCGATTCAACACGGGAGGAGACAGATGCCGTGTCACTCCCGAGTCGGACTGCACAGCCATTCTCGGCGGTGCAGATAGACACTTAAGAAGCTACACCATCGTCTCTCGAGACGGACGGCTGCCGACGACGACGATTTCTCTTTGCATTTCAACTTCAGTAACTTCTATTAGCTTATCTTTGAATTCACTGATTCTTTCATCAGCTGTGTTATAGCCATTGATACCTTACCCATGTTGAAAGAATTTTTCATTTCTTACATTCTCCTTGATTCTCTCTTAGAACTTCTATCTCTTTAGTGAAATTACCTATCCATTCTTGCATGTCATACCTTTTGTATTAGAAACTTGAACATATTAATCATAGTAATTTTAAATCACTTGTCTGACAGTTTCAACTTTGGGTCATACCTAATTCTAGTTCTTATATTTGCTTTGTCTTCTGTAGTATATTTTTCTTGCTTATTCAATATGCTTCCTATTTTTGTTGTTGTTAGTAATAAATATATTTTTATGCTTGGATATGAGCATGTCTTCTTTTTGGCTTGGCCTTTAGTGTGGGGATTTGTGTTAATATAGTCAGAAGTCAGATTGGGCTCAAAGTTTGTTGTTGGTCTGGTTACAACAGTGATCCACAGACTTCAGACTCCTTTGATAATGCTTTGTGTTTGGAGCATAGGCTAATCTTCCTAAGGTTTTTTTCCCACTGTACGTACCCTATTTGGTTTGATATCTAGTTGTTGTTTGGAGTTTGCTTTGTGTTGCTCCCCAGAGACAATGTGTTTGTTGTCATTCTCCCAGATATAGTTTACTGTTACTCTTACTCAGTGTTTGTTAGGATGGTGGTGGGCAATGGAGAAAAGGGTTATCCTTGATGTTCTCGTTAAGCCTTAGTCTCATGTAGGTACAGTGAAGCTGGGTGTTGGGAGTATGACCTTAATAAGTGTTCCTTTACTTGCTTCAGCAGTAATGCTGGATCTAGCCTATTTTCCTGGCCTTCTCTATGGATAGAGATTTGCTTTTGCTGTTCCACTTTCCCAACTGCAATGGGTTTCTACCCATTCCCAAGGTGCCAGTGCATGTTGTTCTTGCTCTGAAGATTAAGGCTACTATTACCCTTCTCTATCCAGCATGGTGAGTGAGATTATTTCAGGATTCTTCAAACTTTCCCAATCCCTGGTTGGGTTCATGTAGGAAAATCCTGCAAGAGGCTATTACCCCTATATCTCCATTCACTTCTTCCTCTCCAGGGGTTTCACTTTCTCCTGCTATCTCAGATATGGTATTTATTAACTCATTAAATTTTTTTTAAATCTTCTTGCCAGTTTATCTGGCACCTGGTGGTGTCTACACATATCGGTTTCTCCCCACATGTCGACTTGTGCCCTCAGCTCTCAGATTGTCTTAATTCAAGAAATGTCATTAATTTTTTATTTGTCTAGTTGTTTTCTTCCTTTAAGGGAGATATTTTTTTCAGCTCTGTACATTTCTTGAGCTGTGCACCACTCTCTCAGATACCTGTGCCAGAATTACTGCTTTCTTCTTTTTCCTAGAGAGAAGGCCTAAGAGAACTGGCTTGTGAGGCCCTGCTCTTGTTTTGAAAAACACATCTGCACATATTTGTATTTGCCAGAAACCTCAGGTTGTTCAACCAGTCTCCAGAGCACTATAGTTTTCTTGCTTTGAAAAACTTTAGAAAGTAAGAATGAAGATTGAGTTGTGCTTTAACCAGAGATAATTTATTCTGATGTGAGGGGTGCTGACTGGAAGAATCATCATGGATGGAATGGGGCCAATGCAGAAACCAAGCTGGGCCATTGGTATTGTCAAGGTGAGTCCAGGAGGGGTTTGTTATTGCCCTATTGCTCTGAGCAAGGGCTCAGAGTTCCCTGGAGAAGTTCATGCAATGGTGGTTTGAGAAAGGAAGTAAAAGCTTCCTCTTTTAAGCTGTGTCTTAAATTCCCTCAGTAAAGTTATTTGTAGGCAGTGACAGAAAAAATACTTAAGCAACAGTGTAGAAAGCTCTCTGTCAGTCGACTTGGAGGTCAACCGGAGAATCGCCAGGGCAGCCACAGTTATGGCCAGACTGAACCGGCGAGCGTGGAACAATTCCAGCCTCACTGAGAAAACCAGACTGCGCATCTACCAAGCCTGCGTACTCAGCACTCTCCTCTATGGCAGCGAGACGTGGACCACCTACGCAAGGCACGAAAGGAAACTCAACAGCTTCCACATGAGGTGCCTGCGACGCGTCCTGCATGTCGCCTGGCAGGATAAGGTCCCCAACACCGAGGTGCTGAAGCGAGCCAATATGAGCAGTTTGCATGCAGTTCTTAGCGAGAGACGCCTCAGGTGGCTCGGCCATGTCAAAAGAATGGATGCAGGCCGTATCCCCAAAGACCTCCTCTACGGCGAGCTAGCAGAAGGCAAGAGGATGACAGGGCGCCCAAAACTGCGGTTCAAAGACATCTGCAAAAAGGACATGACACAATGCTCCATCAATCTCAACACATGGGAAGTTCAAGCAGACGACCGCCTAGCCTGGAGGCTCGCGGTCAGGCAAGGTACGTCACGCGCGGAGGCTGCGCGCAACGAGGAGGCGGCCCAGAAAAGATCGAGGCGGAAGCAGCGTCTACAGCAGCAACAACGGCCATCTGCCTTCACCTGTAACAAGTGTGGCAGGGATTGTCACTCCCGAATCGGACTGCACAGCCATTCTCGGCGGTGCAGATAGACTCTCAAGAAGCTACGCCATCGTCTCTCGAGACGGACGGCTGCCGACGACGAGAAAGATTAGGACTCTGTCCAGCCCAAAATTTTAATTTGAAATGAGGGAAGTGAATTTGTCCAGTTGCGGAAGAATGTTAAATAAGCCAGCTCAGGAAGAGACCTGAGCCTGTTTTCCACATGCCCTCACCAAAGGAATGATGGAAAGTGCCCTTCCCAGAGAACTAGGGTAAGGCAGAAAGTGGGGGCTCATAGGAGATAAATTTGGAGATCATCTTATCCATTCTTTTTATTAGTTTGTTAAGGTTGTGTAACAAAGTACTGCAGACTGGTGGCTTGAACAACTGAAATCAGTTGTCTCGGTTTTGGAAGCTGGGAGTATGAAATCAAAGTGTCAGCAGGGTGGTTCCTTCTGAGAGTTGTGAGGGAAGAATCTGTCCCTTGATTTGAAGATGGCCATCTTCTCTCTATATCTTCACACTGTCTTCCCTCTGTACCTGTTTTAGTGTCCAAATTTCATCTTTTTATAAGGACTCCACTCATACATAGTTAGAGTCTATTCTACTGTAGTATGACCTCATGCTGACTTAAGTATTTCTATCTGTAAAACCTGATTTCCAAATAAGATCACATACTGAGATACTGAAATTAAGACTTTTTATAAAAGCACATTTCAAACCATAACACTCCTCACTTTAGGCATGGGCTGTTGAGATTCAAAAGGAAAGTTAAGATGAAGGGGAGCACTTAACTACAGATATTTATTGAGGACCAGCCATCTGGGGTTGGCACCATGATTAAATCTAAAGTGATTTATGTTTTGTTCACATTCTAGTGAGGAGACAGTGACAATCACAAGAAAACAAAGGCAATTCCAGGGAGGGGTAGGTATTTTGAGAAACCTAAAGAAGGTGATGCCCTACATCTAGATATTGCTGATGTGTATGCTTGGGGGAACACCTCCAGCTAAGGTAGATGGGGATAACTTGGAGGTAGGGGTGTATCAGCTGAGACCCAAATAATGATGAGGAAGCAGTCACAAAACGATGTAGCAGAAAAGTGTTTCAGAGAGTGGGAACATCTTGTGCAAAGGCCTTAAGGTAGGAACATGCTTGGTGTGTTGGAGAAAAACTAAGAAAAGGAACCTTGTTGCTGTGGACACAGAGGGTTTATTGAGATAAGGCTGGAGAGGTAGCCAGGATCCCTTACAAGCTTCTGTGACTCTCAGATGAGGCGATGGATGTGGGCACTTCACCTTTCCTTCCTCTTCCCATCCCGTTGGACAGGCCTGCCTGTACCCACAGGGACACCAGTGTGGATGAGCAGGACATTGATATATTGCTGGAAATGCATGCAGAGCCACTCCTAGTAGCACTATGGGCAGGTAACATTCCTTGGCTCCTTGCAAAAGGCTTGGCACTTTAGCAAATGAATGAGAAATGTTTGTTCTCTTCTTGTCTGAGTGCCAGCTGTCCTCCACTGTGATCCTTCTTGGACAGGACATGTTCTTCTGTCTCATCCTGATCCTTTGATGCTGAGGCACCTTGCTCTCTTGGGGTGAGCCTGTGAGTGGTGGGGCACTGAGCCCACCTGCCATGACTCACAGAAACATGTGGTACTATGCACCTGTGGAAACAGTTCCAGGCCTCTGTGGCATGTGCTTAGGTCACTGCTTAAGCCAGTGGCCTCATGGATAGATATAAATTATCCCTTTGTTAAGTCTGGGCTGCACATTGTTGGGTGGTTGGGGTTATGAAGGAGTCCAGTTTTCCTGGATCTCCAGGCACTAGCAGCTGTGAGAGGCTGTCAGCTGGGGGCGCACCTCCTTAGTAGATAAGGATAGAAAGCTGGCAGCTTCAGGCTAAGCATGAGGAATGACTGAGGAAGAATGTGTCTCTCTGCTTAAGTAAAACAAAGCAGGGTGGTGGGAAAAGAGGCCCCCAGTTGAAGGATACAAGCTGGAGAGGGTCTCTGACACCCCAAAAGGCTTATGGGAAGGGAGAAAATAGTGGGCTCTGTTGGAGGCTTCTGGAAGGCTGACAAAGAATGTATCTGAAGAACCGAAAGAATTAGGCCACACCAACCCAGCTAAACAGGAGCATTGGCGCATGGCTAACATTCTTGGGCAGCGGGGTGCTAGAGGTAGGAAAGGGTTTGCAAGAATGGCCAGGAGTTCTACATAGAAGCTAATGCATGCTAGAAGTTAACATCCTGTTTAGAAAAAGTACAAATGATTTCAGGGAAAGTAAACAAACTTTGCAGTCTGAGGTTGAGTTACTCAAGTAATCTACACACTTAATATCTGCTTTGTATAGTATAGCAGTATCTGGTTAGCCAACCCTTTATTTAACTTTGCAGGAGAGATCTTTATTCATTCAATCTGAGAACTACCCGAAAGAGATGGAATTGTGGTGATGGTGATCATATTCCACCTTGCAATATTATGTAAAATAGTTATCACAGGGAGATTTCATGAAAATTGCAATCGCTACAGTGTTCCATAGAGTCTACCTATATCTGGACGGTGGCTCCAAAATACACAACACTTCATTTCAGCATGGTCATTTCCCACGCCTTTTATTCACTGGTGCTTTTCTGCAACCTATTTTCTCGAGGTCTTTTCAGACTTCTTTAACCAATTGTTCCCTGTCGACATGTACAGTACCATAAAGCACTTTGTGACAAAATAATAATAATACCTATAACTACTATTCAATGGGAACTATAATATGGTGAACACTATTCTAAGGAGTTTACATGTATCTTAATTCTCAGAGTAACCCTTTAAAATAAGCACAATTGTTATTCCCATTTTATAGATGAGGAAACTGAGAGGCTAAGCAGGTTTCCCAAAATCACACAGCTACTAAGTAAATGGCAGAACCAAGACTTGTACCAAGGTCTGATCTGCTCTGTCACCAGACTGAAAAACTATGTATCTCTAGCTTGGCATAATCCAGGGCTGCTGGTAAGACTGGAGGGAGTCTATGCTACAAACACCCCCATCATCTCAACTTTAAAGAAGACATTATTAATTATGATTCCAAGGGAAGCATTTGAGAGTCCAAAGTACTACCATATTGTAAAACCAGGTAACAGTCATGCTGGACTTTCTATGGGTCCAGGAGAAAGGGGTTCAGGAATCTTATTACCTAAATGCACAATTAAGGGCTCCATTTGTGCACCTACACAAGTGGGGATGCACACATTGAGAGGTGATGGGAGCCCTTAACATTTTTAATGTTGCACTTATCTTCCTACTATTCTGGTCCATGGTTGATTTACAGCCCTGAAAATCTTCCTGCCAATCACTTGCATTTACAAAAACATCAGCACATTTTTAGAATCATATGGCTGTTAACCCAGCCACCGACCAGGCTCTAATTCCCTCTACATGTTAACTGGGTTTAGGTAACTAGGTGGGAAACACTAAGAAAATATAATTGTTTATATATATATATAAAACTAAATTCAAATCAGATATTATTTAGTCAGAAAACTGGAAGAAAAATGGAGATCTAAGGCCACTGTCAGAGACATTTTTTCCTGGGATGTCTTATCTGGTGTCTGGATGGTTGAGATTCTCCTGCTCAGCTAATGGGAATGTCATCAGGGGGACACCAAACATCAAGGAGCTAAACAAAGCATCTCCTCATCTGTCCTGCTCCATGGTAGCAATGCCCACCTTTAGGATGCCTGTTTGTTTTAGAAGATCGTCGTCATCGTCGGCAGCCGTCCGTCTCGAGAGACGATGGTGTAGCTTCTTAAGAGTCTATCTGCACCGCCGAGAATGGCTGTGCAGTCCGACTCGGGAGTGACACGGTATCTGTCTCCTCCCGTGTTGAATCGACATCTTACAATGACACTGGAGTGTCCTCTCCAGTGAAGCTGAAGCTACAGAGCCTGGGCAGGGTGATATGGAGGGTCTGCTGTTGCCCATGCACCAGACCCCCCCCCCCCCTTCACAGCTGAAGGGTCCAAGGGAAAGACGGAGTCAATACAGCTTGGCTTCAGGTGCGCCGCAGGAGTTGCCGGTGTTGACTGCAACGTCAAACCGCCTTAGGGACTCCGGCTCTGGATTTTCTGTCGGGGTTTACTCCCTTAGCCTTTCCCCTGAAGAGGTATGCCGCAAGGCAGCGGAGGTTTTTTGAAGTCAGAGTTTTCCTTCTCTGATGTACCCTGACTGGAAGATCGAGCCAGCGACACTTAGCTCGCAGGCCGACGCTCAATCCACTGAGCCAAACCAGCCAGGGCTAGTTTTAGAAGATACAGATGTGTTTTATGGGCTTCAGTCATTAGTAGCCCCAAAGTGACAAATACAGGAACACCACATTAACTTTCCCCAGATTAGTTTATCTGGTTGATTGCCTGGGTAGTACTGCTGTTCTCTATAATAACATTGTTTTCTAAAAATATTTTATCTATACACATCTTGTCTATGTTATTAGATTTAGTTTGATAAAAGGAATGAAAAAAAAATAGATGCCTGATTATTGATAAGAAGTTGTGCACTGATTTTGGGGAGGACAGAACCAGTGTTTGGGACAGCTGGTGGATCATGCATACTAGTCAGGAAAAGGAACAACTTCTGCCTAAGCCAAGCCAGGGTTAGTTAGATAAACAAGATGAGGCATTTTGGGGCTTCTTGAGCATGGCCCAAGTCCAAGCTGTCAGTGCTGCACCAGTAGTTTCTTCACCACAGGAAAGTCCAGGGTCTCTAAAAATCAGTTGGTAGACTGGCCTCAGAGTCCACAGATCGGGGCATTGTCCAGAGACAGTCAGGCCTTGTCTCTTGGACTACAACTTTTGTGATTTAGGCTCTGTTTCCTCTCTTTGCATTTCTTTTGTTCCTTTGAGTCTCTCTCTTAATATTCTCCCTTGGGGTCAGACAACATAACTTTTCATGTTTTTCCTGAAAACATGAAGTTCCACAATTTCCCATCTTTGACAGTAGTCTCAACAGCTCCCTGGGATCTCTTGCTTTAATATTTGCCATCTAGATGGAAGCACTGTTGAAATGGGCCCCTTCCCTCTGGATGGAGTCACTCAGACCCCAGGTATACTAGGTCCCTTAATCTTTAATTGAGAATTTCCTCCATGGAAGAGCAGCAAAATAGGCCTACCCTCCTTTATCTAGGCCTTTTAAAAATAATTTGAGAATGATTCTGTCCCTTTCATGGCTCCTTCTTGGGATACACACAGGTATATGCATTTGTGTAAGTCACCACTGTCTCAATACCTTTTAAAGGATGAGAAAGTCCAACAGAGAAAGTTAAAACCTAGATAACAAAAGTAATCCAGCACACAAAAGGAGAGAGGGGAAAAGCAGTAAGAGTTACACAGTTGAGGGACAATAATTACAAGTGTGGATCCCAAAAAGAAAGTTTCACTTAATGTGAACCCCAATAAAGAATTGATCTGCTGAGATGGATTTCCATGGTAAAGCAAGGACCCGAATTTGATGAATAGTAAGAGTCTAGCAGCCATGGGCTCCTCCTGTACTCTGGATACCGGAAAGAACCTTAGACTGAACTCTCAGATTCCAGCACTATGTTCTGCTTGTATATGCTGTCTGAGTCGACAACTGCAGGGAAACCCTGGTTTCATCTTCTGACTAATAGACTGAGAGCTGCCCCATCCAATCAGAAATGCACAATTGGTATCTTTTTAAAATTTTTATTTTTTTCTATTATAGTTGTCCCACTTTTTCCCCCATTGCTCCCCACCCACCCAGCTCACCCCTTCCCCCACAGTCAATCCCCATCTCATTGTACATGTCCATGGGTTATTTATACTAGTTCCTTTACTAAACCCTTACCCTAATTACCTTCCTTCTCTCCATACCCCCTTCCTCCTGGTAACTGTTATTCTGTTCCTAGTTTACATGCCTCTGGTTCAATTTCGCTCATTTGTTTGTGTTGTTCATTAGTTTCCTGTATTATCATACCATATAATAATATGGTATTTTTCTTTTCATTGCCTGGCTTATTTTGCTAAACATAATTCTCTCTAGTTCTATACTGACCAGTCAGAACTGCACAATTTGGATGCCTCATTTACATAAAATGGGAAGTTTCATTATAAAATGTGCCCCCACCTTTGTCTTGGAAGAACACAATTTAGGTTGCTACCTGAGTCTGTGTCTCCCAGACTGCTGCTCCTTTTGTGCAAATAAATGCTTTTAATTTTTTCGTACAGTTTAAAATTAATCTTGGTTTACATATGCAACCCTGGTATATGAAGAGTAAAACATACTTACCTTTCAAAGAGTCCCAGTCTTTTAGGGCCTTCCTGACCTCTGTGACCCTAAAAAGCCATTGTATGTGTGTGGGGGGGGGGATCTTATAGAAGAAAGAGAACTTTGGGGTCCATCCAATGCTTCAGTCAAGTTCAAATGTGCTGTTCATGCTCACAGCAGACCCTGGTTCAGTATGTCTCCAAACAGACATTGAAATTTCATGTTATCAAGTTTAATAGTTCTTGTCTAAATTTCAAAATCTAAGTCATTATTAAGTTTAAAGTAAAGGGTGTTTTCTCTTCCTAATAAGCAATCCTCAACCCTTCTCATATTCTCACATCCACTAGCTACAGTGAGAGCTACTGCAGGAGAATTTTGTGAGCAAACCACATGGTCTGTGGGGAGGGGACAAGAAGAGGCCTCTTTGGGGGACAGATAATTTGCAAATCAAATCATAAGACATGCTCGTGCTTATTGTGGCATTTTCCCACTGGATTTTTCTATGCTTTCCATGGGAGACACCAAGCTATTTTTTACTCAAGTCATTTATTTAATCCAGTTGAAGACGGAGATTACAAAGAGACCTGAACATCATTATTTTCTTTTTTATTCACAGTTTCACAATCAGGGGTGCTCAGGTAAATGAATAAGTCAAAGCCCACAGTCTCTTTCCCACTGACCTGCTGGGGCCAGCTCTCCAGCCACTGCTCATTTCTTATTCATTTATTCATTAATTCACCCACTCATTCTTCCACAAGCATGACTGAGACCCTAATTCATATGGACCCAGCAATAGGCATATATAAATTAATATGAGTTGATGCCTGTCAATTAGATGATCCCAGCAGAATGGACAGAAGCTCAATAGACAGACAAGGGTGCTAAGGACTTGATGAGGGGCCACTTATGGCTCAGGGTACATGGGAAGGGGCCTGGAGCTTGTTTGGAGACTACCCAAGGGTGAGGTGTCTGGACATTGTCTAACAAAGAGGGTGGGTTATTCCGAGCTGAAGGTCAGCATGAGCAAAAACAAAGAAGGCAGCACAACTGGTGCTTCAGTGCAATGGTGCAAGACCATGAAGAAGGACCCCCTCACCACCTTCTCTTTAGGCATCACAGTGCGATGAAACAGACTAACACTGTTCTACAGAGCTCCCCACTCCATCACCCTGCTGAAAGTACATCTGGAGCTTGGATGGCTTGCTATCTCAGCCTTTTCTGACAGCCCTCCCTCCCATAGCTGCCTTAATGCCTGATGACACCTTCTTGCTTCCCTGCACTTAATCTCCTCACATACTGGCTACTGAATATTTTTTTCCAATACAAAAAACATTTATTCCGTAAAGCAAAAAAGACACAAAGTGAGTGAAATTCCAACATGCTTCAAAGGACAGTGTTTCACTGTCCTTTGGTTAAAGAAAATTACTAAAACTCATAGTAGATTAGGCAGAATATATGATCAGGCATTTTACCAAAGATACAGAAATAGAAAATATACTTCTGAGGAAGGGCTCACCATGAAGCCTTAGAAAAATACAAAAAAAAAAAAAAAAAAAAAAAAAAAAATGACCAATGAGGTAGCACAACAAAGTTATAAAAAAGTTTAAATAAGGAGTTGACCAAAATCAATATCCTCTAGAATGTGGAGGAATGGGGTCCCTTATATACTGCTGGAGGAATGCAAAAGGTACAATCAGTTTAGATCACAACTTGTGAATCTCTTTAAGTCAAACATTTACCTACCCTTCAACTTGGATGTTGCATTATGAGTTATTGTCAAAGGTAAACGAAACATATATCCATATAAAGAATTATACACAATGTTTTTACAAGCTTTGTTTTCAATAGTCAAACATTTTAATTTCATTCTTAGATTTCTGCTTTTTGTCCATAAGCTGGCATGAGAGGTAGACTCCCTAAATCTCTAAATATTCTAGTCCACCCTCACACTCTTGACAAGCCCAGCACATGCCCCATAATGTCCAGGACACAAGCATCCCTTAATATGTATATTGTAATTAATTGAAAGGAAGAATCTTTGCTTGGGAGCTCATTTAGTACTCAAAAATTCTCTTCTCCTGAGAGTGATCAAAAGCATGATTAAATGAAGTACAGTTTCTATAAGCTGATCAGGAGATTTGTGTACTGGTGGTGCTAACAGACAGTTTTCTTTTAATATTTTGATAATAAAGATCCCATAAGACATCTGACCCTAATGTTTACCTGGGACTCACTGTTGCAACCTCACTGCTTATTAAGAAAACAAGGCTGGGTGTCAACTCTGAACAACCCCTGGGTGTCCATGTCAGAAATGGGTCTCTGTTAGGCTCTGGTGCTGATGGATTGCAGAGCAGGAATTCCTCAGCATGCCCACCACTCCCTTGGTGGCCCATGGCTACTCCCCTTCATCAGGAGCAATTTGAGAAATGATTTTTACTTTGGCCAACAGCCCAGCAACACATGTAGCTTTTGTCCAAGAGCCCACAGGCCAAAGTTTGTTATTTCATTTTCACTCAGATGCCATAAAGTGGTAAAATGGATATTGTGGACAAAACCAAACCTGATTTTATATCTGTGCTTGGCTCACAAATGACACCCTGAGAAAAGCTACTGGAGCCCCACCCTGAGGCTCCCACAGAAGAAAGCGTCCACAGACAGACATGGTGGGACTGAGTTTCAGGGAAGTGGTAACAGGGATAACACCACTGGTAAACCTCAATGAGTTCACCCTAAGCCCCTTCCTGAGGGTGCTAGTGGGGAGGGGCAGAGCATGGCTTCGTCGCAGTGGTTCCAGAGATGAGCCATGGCTCAGCTTCTCATCAGCTTCCTTCTCCTGGATGAAAGCATTCAGGCTCTTCTGGGAACAGTGTGAGGTGGTGCTCCTTTTGCAGCAGACATAAGGGATGGTATGACGACACCTACGGTGAGACCCAGCAGTGTCTTTTGAGCACACAAGAAGTGTGAGGCAGATGAACTCAAGCCTCTCCGTATTCATTTCCACCCAGCCCTTTGTTTGTGTCTTGTGTCATCTATGCTGTAAGTTGACTTGTGTGTCTCTCTGGACCGTGTGGACTTCCTCTGACAGCCCCACCCTGAAGTCGACCTTGACCACCATCACAGAGGGACCTAGCCCCTTCATAGACTAGAGGATAGGGCCAGGATTTCAGAGCAATCAGAGCAATCCTGGAGGTACTCCCACATCTGAGTTATCTTGTGCATGAGGATGGTCTGTTCATAAGTATAATCAGTTGGACAGTTAGGACCATGCCTGGAGCCCACATGGGACTTTATCCTGTCCTGGTACTGAATAGGTGAAGCAGAATAAGGGTGTTTGATGCCCAGGGTGTGGGTCCATACCGATTTGATTTCCATTTTTCTTGAGAAGAGACAAGAGTGTTCCTGGTGAAACATCAGAGCCTGGGGAGCCTCCCATGCCCAGCCAAGATAGTGGCAGGGGGAGGTTCTTATAGTGAGTGCTTGAAAAGCCCTTCCCTCCCCACCCCACTGCTCTTCCAGTACCAGATTGAGAGTGGGATCAGGGGAAGGCAAACACATGTGCCATAGAAGTCAAAATGACAGTGGGGGGATGGTTCTTGACCAAAGAAGCCTGTCAGTCAGTCTAGCCTGGGGAAAGAAGGGACCCAGCCAAAGTGCCAGAAAGTTTGGGAAGTTGATTGGTCATTTTAGAAAGCACCTGGTCCATCTCCTACCCAAGCTAATATAAAATCAGGGAAACAAAGAAGGCTTTCTCTCTCTTGCTCATGGCTTGATGGCTCATGACTTGCACTTGGATGGTCAAACCACATGTTACTTTCATGGGTCACGTGGCCCATGGCCTCCAGGTGGAAACCTATCTTGCTCTCTTGCCAACCAGGTGATGCACTTGCCAGTGAGTCTATGCACATTCTCCCAGGAGCACACGACCTTGCAACTTGGTGGACCTAGCAGCCACAGGGCCCATGACTTCCAAGAGGGAGCCTGAAATAAACACCAGCTAAAAACAAACTAAGCTACAGGGATCACAACTTATCAGCCACCTGTGGGATTCAACAAACTGTATTTTAAATTCGAGCAGAAACTCTGGCCATTGTCTTTCGTCTTGGTCTTGCTGAGGAGTTGGGTTTTGAGACAAGAGTTCACCATTCTCTGAGATCACCCAACACCCAAATAAAACCTCTTTCCTTTTACATCAGCATCTGCCTCATGTGTTTGGCTTTTGTGGTGGCAGGCAGATGAACTTTTTTTCCCCCTTTTGTTGTTGTTGTTCAGTAACTAGAGGATCCTAGGGATTGTTCATGGCTCTTGTGTTTCTGCTCATGCAGATTCCACAGCAAAAAGGTCCAAGTGTTCTGATTGGATAGTAGGCCTGTCTCTCTCAGGGCCTTCCATGATGCTCTAGGAAGAATGAGGTTAAGGTTTCAGGCAGGGCTGTGGAAAGGAGTGGTAAACACAGAAGCTTGAGCAGACAGAGAAAGGGCACCATTTGTCAGAAACGAATATCAGCAAGCTTTGGGGCACGGTGGGGCTAACTGAACTTTGGGGTCAAAGAGGTGGCACCATCCTGCTGGCTTTCAGAATTTGAGCCCAGGGCCTTTCACCTGGGGCCCTTATACATCTGGTCCTGTCCTAAAAGTGTCTCTGGTCTCTGGTCTTGATCTTGGCAGATGGTAGGTGCCTCTCCTCTCACTCTTCCCTTCCTCCCATTAGGAATTGGGCCACAACAGACCACCATACCTGGGGTGGGCTGTCTTGGGTTGTGGGCTAAGGAGCCCCAGGAGCCCACTGGCCCCATGCCTGTCTTCAAAATCTGATCACCCTTGTCTTAAGTTGGGACCGCAGTTTGGAAGTGGATCACAGGAGACCAATCGCACTGAGCTGGGTTTTTAGGGAGGGGATATTGTCTAGAGGAGGAATGTGGGGAATCAGGCAGGGGTAACGCAAATCCTCACGCAGGGAGTCAGGGTAGGGGGAGCTAATGTTGGCCCTGACTAGTGGGAAAAGGCCATAATGGTGTTCTCCGATCAGCCCTGAGTACACACCAAGGAGTTATTGTCCTTTATCTAGAAAATGCTGTGCAATCAGTTGGATACCTGGCCTTCATGGATATATGTCATGATTACCTGCTGAAGACAATCAGGCACCCTGGGGATTTGGGGACCAGTCGATTCCCCTGGCCCTTCCTGTGTGGTTCTGACCACAGGACCCTCAGTACCTTACTTGGCCTGCTGTTGGGGAGTCCAGGCCAGGTTCTGACAGAGATGGGTCTTTCTGAGAACTGTTATATCTTAGCCAAGAACAAATAATGGCTTTCTGGGTCTGCCTTGTTCATGGGCTTCAAGTTCCAGGTGTGTTGTCTGGAGCCTGGCAGTCAGAGAAGCTGGCTGCAGTCTGAAGTTTGGCTAGGGCCATTTACTGCAGGATAGATTGGGAGATGTAGGGGTACCCTGAGAAATCCAGTCTTAGGAGCCCCTGGGTGGGAGGAATCCTTAGAATGATAATTCCATTAGAAATGGCTTCTCACCCTGGCCCGGGTGGTCCCCATCTCTGGGGGATGAGGGTGAAAGATGAATGTTGCTCTGCTCCAAACTCTAGGCCTTGGAGTATCCCTGCTGCCTGCATTGCTGAGCCAGGGGAAGAGGGCCAGGTGTTTCATGAACTGTTGGAGGTCAGGCTCTAGGTACCCTTACAGGCTTGTTGCAGGACAGCATCGGGGAAGTCACAAGGAAGTTGCTCTGGGATGTGGGACAATTGTGGGATAAAATACAGATAGGCACAAGGACTGGAGGCACAGGTGACTTGGAGCCACACCTTAGGCCTTGAATGCTCCCAGTCAGCCTCTCTGATGAGTTCCTAGATCTTCCTCCCAGCCCTTTCCTGGGACATAGGACCTGAGTTTACCACTGGGTCTTGAACTGGATACTACCTACTGTGATGCAGTTTGCGATCATCCCTTTCCATGGAACCATTTTGTTTTCCTTCAATGTCAGCAGCCTCCTTAACTCCTTTCCTGAAGCATTTATTCTGTGATTCACTGTGAAAAATGAAGTGGTGCAAAGAGAGATAGGTGTGACCCTGATCACATGGGTTAGGGTACCTCCTTGTAGCCACTCCTGGAGAAGATGGTCAGGCCACCCTGGGCCCATGGCCTTGTGTGGATTTCCTGTATGACACTCAGCAAGCTATAAAACCAAAAAAGTAATTGTAGAGATGATACTAACTAGCATCTATGATATTTGCTCAGTACAATTTCTGTCCCCAGCTCTGAATGTTTATTGAATCTTCACAGCCTATCAACCAGCTGTGTGTTGTCACTCCCTCCTCAACATTTCCTTAGAGGAAAACTGAAGTTCCAGGCAGGGAAAGTGCCAGGATGCCAGTAAACAGATGAGACCCCGTCCACCTGACTCCAGCTCCAATTGATATCTCCTGGATTGGTGAGAACCTTCCATAAGAGGAGAAGCCCTCACTCATAGGAAAAATGGATTAAGGATTATGGGAGGGGTCTAAAGACCAGAATCCAACCCATGTGTGAGAGAGTGAGTAACCAAAGCGTAGAGGCATCCATGGGTACTTCCAGCCTTTGCCAATTCTCCCCATTTGTCTAAAATGGGTGCACCATCTTATTTTTTCATAAAAATGGAGTTGTGGTCATTTTTGTGATTTTAATTTGCCATCCCCAAATCTCACGAATGCACACAAGTGACATCATCTGATGTCTCTCCTTTCAAATGCATACTCTCAGCCTGGAAAGTAGTGAACAGGAGCTGAAATGGGACTCAGGCAGATATGAGTTCAAAATCCAGCATTGCCATTTTCAAGGTTTTCAACCTCCAGTAAATTACATAACTTTCTGGAGTCAGTTACCACACCATAAATTGGAGATGATCGAAATAAACATGATCCTGGCTTATTATAAGGTTTGAAATAATAGAAGTCTTTTATATACCATAAACATAAACTGGGACTAATTTTACACACCTGTTTGGTGAGCCTTGCTGTGGGCCGTGGTGGCACAACAATGAACATCTGGGACCCATCCCTGCCTTCCAGAAACTCAGTGTATTGGGTAGAAAGCAGGGGAAGAGGAAAGGGACCAGCATATGTCTGAAGGCTTGTGCACTGCAAGCACAGGGGAGAGGCTGCATTCATGAGCCAGGAGAGATCCCTTGGTGAGCAAAGTGCACCCTGGAGCTCATTTTTCTGAGTGCCAACACCATGGAGCCTGGGGCACTGTACCTTATGTCTCAGATGACAGAGGAGGAGGAAGTGTGGGAGCCCTAAAACCTTGAGTTAGAAACATGTTCTCCTTGCCATGTGGCCCTCTGTATTTCCAGAGATATCTAGGCCTTAGTTTCCCCTTGCTCTCCAGGACACTTGAGTGACAGAAAAGTAGTGCTGGATTGCTATGGGATGCCTGGAGGACCACCTGGCCTGTCTATCCTGAATGATCCTGAAGGATGGAGAGACCCTTTTGTGCTCTGGCACTCATAAACTCACCTTAAGGGAAACCTGGCATTTCCCACTGCAGGTTCAGACTTCCAGAAGTACCCTGACCTCAGCAGAGTATTCAGATAATGCTCTTCGCTACCCAGGGTAACATTTAGTGTCAGGGCCCAGAATTTGGTCTCCTGTATGCCTGAGGCACACTTGTACCCTCTCTTCCTACTCCTGAGACTTACCCCTAGTCTGTATGTTTATTCCAATCCAGATCCCTGGGCTCAGAGCCCTCACTCAGAAAGGGCCACATTCTCTGCCCTCTGCCCATTGTAGGTGCCTTGTCCTGTGCACTACAGGTAGTGGCCAAGGTCCTGCTCCTCAAAAACTGATCGGTGTGTGTCTGTGATTGATCATCCTATGGCATTATGAATCTCTGGTTCACTGGTCATCTGCTCCTGGAACCATATAATAGGGCTCTGGATGGGACCATGAGCATCCCCACCCCAGAGGCCCTAGGGGTGAGTGATCTTCCCAAAGTTCTGGACCTCGGAGCATGTCTGTTAGAAAATGTAGCAGGGCTCTTTCCATGGTGCCTGGGACCTGAGGTCAGTGTTCATTTTTGTAGAGGGGAAGTGTGTGTACTGATGTGCAGTTTTGTTGACTAGGTCTCTCATTCTTTGTAGCTTTGGGCCAATTAAGCTGAAGTCAGAGAGGAACCTCAGCCCTGCCTGCTCTCTGTCCAGCTTCTGGGCAGCGCTCCAAGGCCTGTTGCTCTGAAGCAGCTCTGAGTGCCTCAGCTTCCTGCCTGCACAGCTGACATCAGCACCTCCTTCTATTGTAATGTCCCAAATATTACAACCCCCCTGAGTGGGAAATCAGCTCAAGAAGTGAGGAGAATTGTTTCTCTTTCCACTTATTTTGCTTTCCAGTGTTCCCAATGCATCAATGGATCCGGGGTAAGATCTCTGTGGATTCAGGGAGCAGCCAGTGACCCATGGCCCAAGCAGTCAGGGGCTGAGCTAGTCCTGCCAGCTCTATCCAGAATGTATTTACTCATCAGCTTTTGCTTTGCACAGGTCTGGTAAGCCATTGGGATGTTTGGAACTCACAGAACACAAGTACTGGTGCTTTTGGCTCTCTCCTCTTTCTATTGCCTCTTGTTTGCCACATCCTGATCATGCCCCCTTCACCATAGTAAAAGCCCTGTCCAACTTCACTGCCCACTGCCCTCTCCCTGGTTTAGATTTTCTGGTCTCCCTCCTGGACTGTTTAACAACCTCTCATCAGACCCTGGTCTACAGGCTCCTTTCACCTTCCTTAGCAGGCAGAATGATGCTCCTAAAGCACAGCTGAGTGCATACCCTCTAGAAAACAGAGAACCATGCCTTTCACCACTGTTATAGACTGGAGAGGAGCAGTACATAGAGCAGCCCTGCAGTAACCTTAGCAGGGAAGCTCTTCCTCCCTCACCATCAACCCCTTCCCTCACCACCTTGGCCCCTTGCTCTTCCCACTAAGCCTGTGGAATCTCATCTAAGGCATTCAGGGCTCTGCCTCCAACCTTGGCATTGAGGCCCTGGTACATTCCTTTCTCATCATGTTCTTGTTCTCAACGGACAGTTCTGTCCATCCAGTGAGAACCTTGACCGACCCTTAGCTGCATCCTCCCTCCTTACCCACGTTAGTAAACCAGTCTCCAGGTCCAGTTAACCAGCTCTCTGATGACCCTTTTGTCCTTACACTTGTCTCCTGGCCCAAGTCATCATTACCTCTGGACTGCTGGAGCTGCCTCTCAAAGGCCTCCTCTCTCACCAGAGTTTGCATACCCCTCAAGTTATTCTCTCTATTGTTGCTGGGGCAATGGTCAGTTAGTGACACAATTCAGTCCATGAACATGACTTGTGAGCCCTGCTCAGACCTCCTCCCCACCTCAGCTCCTCCAATCCCTGCACATCTCATGGCTAAACATGCCTAGCTCTTTCCCAGGCATCCTGGCCTTTGCACATGATATTGTCTTTGCCTGAAACAATCTTACCCGACAAGCTGCTTCTGGCCCTTCATTTATCAGCATAGCACTGTGCTGACTTTTCTAGGAAGTTAATGTGGTTCTTAGTCCAGGTCAGATGTGCTTACTCTTGCTTCCTCAGTACTTTGTCCTTAGTTTTATGTGCTGGAAAAATAAAGAAGAATTAAGCAGAATCTCTCTTTTCAAGGTATCTAGTCCAGAACTCTGACTGCTCTGACAATGATCACTTCTATCACCTGCATCCACCACTAGATCGTTCTCACTGGATCATTTCAACAGCACATAAACTTGCAGTGAAAACTTGATATTTAAAATGCAAAGTTTCTACTTGGACTAGGGAAGGCACAAGGGATGGAAAGTGGACTACACAGTGCTGCACTCAGGGGATGGTGACCATGATGAGTTGGCTATTCTCCCCAGCCAGGCCCAGAGCAGGGGGCAGCAGGATGCTTAGGTTAGTGCACCTGGCATTGCAACCCAACTCCTGGTAATCATATGGAGACTTTGCAAAAAATCTGGAGGCAGAAAAGCTGTGACACTTTTGACAGAGGAGGTGGGAGGTTGGGGGCAGGAGGAGCACTGTGAGTGGGGGTGAACAGACCCAGCAGGACACTAGCTGCCTGGTGGGGGAGGCAATGATATGAGCTGGATGCCTGCCCCAGAGGAGTCTAGACTGAATCTCCTCAGAGAGTTGCCACCTGTACCAAAGACAAGAACATTTGGATACACTGAGGAGAGTTAAATGTGTATGAAAACAAAGGTTGCTGCCCATGGGTGAACCAAAATGAATCTTTCTGGCCTTGAGTTCTTGTCGCTGGTAATCATGCATCATCCATTATTATGGCTGTTTCTCTGACAGCTCCTCAGGGGAATACAAACTGAAAGAAACACGGCCTGCCATAGAAGTGCTCAGTCTCTTGAATGACACATAAGCAGCCACCACTCCCAGTGATTTGGAAGATGGTGGTGATTAGGTAGAAGCTGAATCCACTTGCTTGTGCCCCCAGCAGAGATTTTTGTCTGGTCTGATAAGAGACCTGAATTATCAACAGAATCTCAGCTGATAGAAAATTTTGAAGCCAAGGAGTACAGAGTATGCTTTGCGCCATCTGCACCTGTACAACAGCATACAAGATATGGTGGGTGGAGTGACTCTTAGCTAGTCAGCTGAAGGGAAGAACTCACCAAAGAATGACCCAATAACAACCAAAATCCAATTGCAAGAGATCCCACATGAATGGCATAAATGGCATCCTAAAAACATCCAGCTCAGGAGATCAGGGAGACTATACCACTGAGTACCACTGGTCTCCTATCATAGATGGTCATGCCATGAAGACTGGCAGTCAAAGCATATTAACCTAATACACAGAAACAGACAAGAAGAGTCACCTAAAATGGGGATACAGAAAAACAACCTCCACTGAAAGAAAAGGAGAGATCCCCAGAAAGAGTGCTAAATGAAATTGAGGAAAGCATTCTATCAGATATTGAGTTTAAAATAATGGCTATAAGGATGCTCAAGGAATTCATTGAGAACTCCAAGGAACTCTATGGAAGCTATAAGGAACTTATCAGGAACTATATCAGTATGAAAAAGGACATGGAAACTATCGATACAAGCCAAGAGGAAATGAAGAAGACAATATCTAAAATGAAGAACATGGTAGAAGGAATTAAAAGTAGGCTCAATGAAGCAGTGGATCGAATCAGTGATCTAGAGGACACAATAGAAAAAAATTCCCAGAGTAACAAAATTAAAAAAGACTGGAAAAAAAAAAAAAACTAAACTAAAAAGGCTTAAGGGAGATGCAGGACAATACAAAACATAACAATATCCATATCATAGGAGAAGAAGAGGAGGAAGAGACAGAAAACTTGTTGGAAAAAGTAATGACAGAAAACTTTCCTAACTTGATGAGACAAAATGTCATGCAAGTCCAGGAGGCAGAGAGGGTCCCAATGAAGGTGAACCTAAAAGGTCTACTCCAAGGCACTTCATAATTAAACTGGCAAAAAATTTAAAGACAAAGAGAGAGTCTTAAAGGCAGCAAGGGGAAAGAGCTAGTAACATACATGGGAGCTCCAACAAAGCTATCAGCAGTTTTCTCAACAGAAACACTACAAGCCAGAACGGAATGGCACAAAAACATTTTAAGCAATGAAAAGCGAACTCCTACAACCAACACTACCATACCCAGCAAGGATCTTATTTAAATAGAAGGTGAAATAAGGAGATTCACAGACAAAAAGTGCTAAAGGAATACATCTCCATCAAATCAGCATTGCAAAGATGCTAAAGGGAATGCTTCAAGAAGATGAAGAAAAAGAGAGAGAGGAACACTAGTACAAAGGGAAAAAATGACAATGAATAAGTACTTATCAGTAATAAGCTCACATGTAAATGGATTAAGTATTCTAATCAAAAGCCATAGGATAGCTGAATGGGTAAGAAAACGTAACCCGGGAGGGAGAAAGATGGCAGCGGAGTAAGTAGCAGTATTGTCTGCTTGCTCCTATTGTGAAAAGCTTGGGATACGGACAGAGAGATGAATGAGTACAAACTACAGACAGCTTGAGTGCGGAAGGGAGAGCGAGAGCGGAGTGGAAAAGGGCAGAAGGCTCACCAGCGCTCTCGGGAGGAGTCGCTGGATCCACCAAGCCCCACGCTCCTACCAGACCACAAAGAGGGACAGCTGCAGACCAGCTCACCACCCAGAATCTGCTTGGAGACTGCTGCCTACTGTGGGTGCGGGGACCAGCAGAGTCCCATAGGGAAACCATAGAAAGGTTTCTGTGAAGCAGCCAGAGGTGTGGGAGGACAGCGAGCAGCCCAGTCTGTGGGAAGCTGTATGATCTGAATCTGGGTGGAGATCCCCTGGTGGGCTGGCGACCCCACGACTGGGGTGCGCACATCGAGGCACCACTTAAAAGAGAGAAGCAGAACTGGGCCGGGAGAGCTGTGTTAGAAACACGGTCAGGGCCCAAAGCAGGCAGACAGAATGCACAGGTGAACTGTGAGGCGCTGCCACCCAGGGACAGTCACAGCCTGGTGCTGCAGCTTAGAGACTTCTTGGAAGGAGGAGCGAAGACAGGATCCAAAGCAAGGCAGGGACTAGGAACATGCACACTGGCTTGCCAACAAAACAGTGTAACTAGAGAAGCCCAAGGACTGATGGAGGGTGCCGCAGGACAAGTGGGAAAAGAGAGCCACTCTGCGGCTCACAGCAGAGAGTTACAACAGGCCCTTGAGGGAGAGAAAAGCAGCCATAGAAACCAGCCAGAGCTCCTCACAGCCAACCAACAAGGAAAAAATTTGAAACACATGGAATTTTGACAAGGTGTAGATCCAGAAAAAGAAGACTGCACACAAAGGCTGAACTGAGTAAAAACTTTCTTTTTAATTTTAATTTTTTTCCTTTTTTTAATAATATTTTTCTCTTTCCTTTTCTCTTTGAATTATCTCTTTAATCTGTTTCATACCATGTCTCCTTCCCATCCTTCATCATTAATTTTGTTTGTCTGTTTTGTTTAGCCTCCCTTTCACACTAAATACATAGCATATAACTACTATATAAATCTAATACTATACACTACCACTTTCTTACTGTACCTGCATTCTTCCCTCTCTCTTTTTTCTTTTTTTATTAACATAAAATTTAAATATTACTTACTGTCTTGCACAGTCTTTTTTTTTTTTTTTTTTTGGATTTTCAATTACAGTTGTCCCATTTTTCCCCCATTTCTCTCCCCCACCCAGCCCACCCCTTCTCCCACAATCATATCCCTGCCCGTTGTCTATGTCCATGAGTCATTTATACATATTCTTTGACTAAACCCTTCCCTTTCTTATCCCCCTTCTCTCTCTCCCCCCGCCCCCCTATTGACTGCTATTCTGCTATTTGTCCTATTTAGTTCGTTTGTTTGTGTTGTTCTTTAGCTTCCTGTATTAGGTGATATCATATGGTATTTTTCTTTCTTTGCCTGGCTTATTTCACTAAGCATAATTCTCTCTAGTTCCATCCATGTTGTTGCAAATGGCAGGAGTTCCTTCTTTCTTTCTGCTACATAGTATTCCATTGTGTAAATGTACCACAGGTTTTTGATCCACTCATCTACAGATGTGTATTTACACTGTTTCCAGCACTTAGCTATTGTAAACAGTGCTGTTATGAACATAGGGGTGTATAAGTTCTTTTGAATTAGTGTTTTAGGATTTTTTGGATATAATCCTAGCAGTGGAATCGCTGGTTCAAAAGGCAGTTCCATTTTTAGTTTTTTGAGGTAATTCCATACTGCTTTCCATAGTGGCTGTACCACTCTGCATTCCCACCAGCAGTACACCAGGGTTCCCATTTCTCCACATCCTCACCAGCACTTGTTTGTTGATTTGTTGATGATGGCCATTCTGACTGGTGTAAAATGGTATGTCATTGTGGTTTTTATTTGCATCTCCATGATGGCTAATGATGTTGAGCATTTTTTTATGTGTCTATGGACCTTCTGTATGTCCTCTTCAGAGAAGTGTTTGTTTAGTTCCTTTGCCCATTTTTTAATTGGGTTGCTTGTTTTCTTGATGTTGAGTCCTATAAGCTCTTTATATATTTTGGAGATCAGTCCCCTGTCTGTGATGTCATTGGCAAATATGTTTTCCCATATGGTTGGTTTCCTTTTCATCTTGCTGATGTTCTCTTTATCTGAGCAGAAACTCTTTGGTTTGATGTAGTCCCAATTGTTAATTTTTTCCTTTATTTCTCTTGCCTTAAGAGATGTATCCATGAAGATATTGTTATGTGGGATATCTGAAATTTTCCTGCCTATGTTTTCTTGTAAGACTTTTATGGGTCATGACTTATATTTAAATCTTTGATCCAATTTGAGTTTATTCACATGTGTGGTGTAAGTTGGTGGTCTAGTTTCATTTTTTTGCAAGTCCCTATCCAGTTCTCCCAGCACTATTTGTTAAAGAGGCTCTTCTCACTCCATTTTATGTTCCTTCCTCCTTTATCAAATATTAGTTGAACATAGAGGCCTGGTTTTATTTCTGGACTAACTATTCTGTTCCACTGATCTATATGTCTGTTCTTATGCCAGTACCAGACTGTTTTGATCACAGTGGCTTTGTAGTATTGTTTGAAATCTGATGATGTGATTCCCCCTGCTGTGTTCTTCTGTCTCAAGATTGCTTTTGCTATTCGAGCTCTTTTTTGGTTCCATATGAATTTTTGGAGTATTTGCTGTAGGTCTGTGAAATATGTCATTAGTATTTTAATAGGGATTGCATTGAGTCTGTAAATTGCTTTGGGTAGTATGGTCATTTTGATGATGTTGATTCTTCCCATCCAAGAACATGGTATTTGTTCCCATTTATTTGTATCTTCCTTAATTTCTTTCTTCAATGTTATGTAATTTTCAGAGTACAGGTCTTTTATCTCTTCGGTTAAGTTTACTTCTAGGTACCTTATTTTTCTTGTTGCTATAGTAAATGGTGTTTTCTTTTTTGTTTCTGTCTCTGATATTTTATCATTGGTGTACAGAAATGCCCTAGATTTATGTATATTTTGAACCAGGCTATTTTGCCAAATTCATTTATTATGTCAAGTAATTTATTAGTGGAGTCTATAGGGTCGTCTATGTACACTATCATGTCATCTACAAATAATGGCAGTTTTACTTCTTCTTTCCGAATTTGAATGCCTTTTATTTCTTTTATTCCTTTTCCTGTCTGATTGCTGTGGCTAGGACTTCCAACACTATGTTGAATAGGAGTGGAGAGAGTGGACATCCTTGTCCTGTTCCTGATCTCAGGGGGAATGCTTTCAGTTTTTGTCCATTGAGTATGATGTTAGCTTCAGGTTTCTCATATATAGCCTTTATTATGTTGAGGTATGCTCCCTCTATTCCCATTTTACTGAGAGTTTTCATCATAGATGGATGTTGTACTTTATCAATTTTTTTTTCAGCATCTATGGATACCATCATGTGGTTTCAATTGTCTTTCAATTTGTTTATGTGGTGAATTACATTTATTGATTTGTGAATATTCAACCATCCTTGCATCCCTGGGGTGTTCCCACTTAATTGTGGTGTATGATCTTTTTAATGTGTTGCTGGATCCGGTTTGCCAATATTTTGTTGAGAATTTTAGCATCTATGTTGATCAGCCATATTGGCCTGTAATTTTCTTTCTTTGTTGTGTCTTGAACCTGTTTTGGAATTAGAGTAATACTGGCTTCATAAAAAGAGTTTTGGAGTTTTCCCTCTTCTTGGGTCTTTGGAATAGTTTGAGGAGGGTAGGAGTTAGTTCTTTCCTAAATGTTTTGTAAAATTCACCTGTGAAGCCATCCAGTCCAGGAATTTTGTGTGCTTGAAATTTTTTGATTACTGTTCCAATTTCACTCTTTGTTATCAGTCTGTTCAGACTTTCTACTTCTTCTTGATTCAGTTTTGGAAGTTTATATGTGTCTGGAAATATTTCCATTTCATCTAGATTTTCATGTTTATTGACGTACAGTGGTTTGCAGTAATTTCTTACAATCCTTTGTATTTCTTTGATATCAGCTGTGATTTCTCCTCTTTCATTCCTGATTTTATTTATTTGGGTCTTCTCTCCTTTTTTCTTTATGAGCCTGGATAAAGGCTTTTTGATTTTGTTTATCTTTTCAAAGAACCAGCTCCTACTTTTGTTGATCTTTTGAATTTTTGTTTAGTCTCTATGTCATTTAATTCTGTTCTGATATTGATGATTTCCTTCTTTCTACTTATCCTGTGCTTTGTTTGCTGTTGTTCCAGTTCTTGTAACTTTAGGGTCAGATTTTTTATTTGAGATTCTTTTACCCCTTTCAAGTAGGCTTGTATTGCTATGAGCCTTCCTCTCAGGACTGCTTTTGCTGTGCCCATAGGTTTTGGGTTGTTGTGTGTTCATTGTCATTAGTTTCCAGAAACTTCTTGATTTCTTCCTTTGTGTCATTGTTAACCCATTTATTATTTAATAGTATATTACTCATTCTCCATGAGTTTGAATGTCTTTGCATTTTTCCTTAAGGTTGAGTTCTAGCTTCAAGGCATTGTGGTCTGAGAAGATGCTTGGTATAATTTCAATTTTTTTGAAATTTTGAAGCTTGTTTTGTGTCCTACCATGTGGCCTATCATTGAAAATGTCTCATGTGCATTTGAAAAGAATGTATATTTTGCTTCATTTGGGTAAAAGTTTTTATATATATCAATTAAGTCTGTTTTGTCTAGTGTGCTGTTCAATGCAGCAATATTCTTGGTGTTTCTTTGCTTTGAAGATCTGTCTATTGTTGATAATGGGGTGTTGAATTCTCCTACTATGAGTGTGTCGCTGTTGATATCCTTATTGCAGTCTTTTAGTATTTCCCTTATATATTTGGAAGTTCCTATGTTGGGTGCATATATGTTTACCAGGGTTATATTATCTTGAAGGATTGTTCCCTTAAGTATTATGAAAAGTCCTTCTTTGTCTTTTTCTATGGCCTTTGCTGCAAAATCTGTTTTTTTCTCATATACGTATTGCTACCCCAGATTTTTTTTTTCATGTCTATTTGCCTGAAATCCTTTTTCCATCCCTTCATTTTCCGTCTATGTAAATCTTTTGTTTTGATGTGTGTTTCTTGTAAACAGAATATGTGTGGGCCATGTTTTTGTATCCATTCTACTACTCTATGTCTTTTGATAGGAGCATTTAATCCGTTTACATTTTTGTATGTGTTTTATTGATTATAATGTTACATTTGTCCCAATTTCCCTTCCCTCTTCTCCCCTCCACCCAATGGCACCCCTCCCTCCAGTTGTCCCCCCCTTTTAGACCATGTCCATTAGTTGTGCATATAATTCTTCTCAACCTCTGTCTATTCCATTCCCTCCTACCATGCTCCTTAATTCCTATATCATCTCCCTCCCTCTCCCCCTTCCCCCTCCCTGCTGACCTCCCCCCAATATGCTCCCCATACCTATAATTCTTTTTCCACTCTCATTGCCTGTTTAGTTTGCCTTTGTTTCAATTCCCTAGCTTCTGTTGTTGTTTCTTGTGATGCAGTTTTCATTTTAGTGTTCATAGTTTTGATCCTCATTTTTCTAAACCAGTCCCTTTAACATCTCATATAACAGTGGTTTGGATCTAATGAACTCTTTCAGTTTTATTTTGTCCTGGAAACACTTTCTCTGCCCTTCTATTCTGAATGACAATTTCGCTGGATAGAGTATTCGTGGTTGTAGGTTTTGGATTTTCATTACTTTGAATATTTCTTGCCAGTCCCTTCTTGCCTGCAGGCTCTCCCTTGAGAAGTCAGCTGATAGTCTAATTGGGACCCCTTTGTACATGATTCTTTTCTTCTCTCTTGCTGCTTTTAAGATTCTCTCTTTATCTTTAACTTTTGACATTTTGATTATAATGTGTCTTGGAGTGGTTCTCCCTGGGTCCAGTTTTTTTTTGAATTCTCTGTGCTTCCTGGACCTGTAAGTCTATTTCCTTCCCCAAGTTTGGGAAGTTCTGCTTTATTATATTTTCACTTAATTTTTCAATTTCTAGTTCATATTCTTTGCCCTCTGGCAAACCAATGATTCTTATGTTGGGCCCTTTATAGCTGTCCCAGAGGTTTCTGATCCTTCATCATTTTCCTTGCTTCCAGTTTTTTCTCTCTGCACTGGTTGACTGTTCCTTCTTTGTGTTCTGGTTTGTTGATTTGAACTCTGGATTTTATTTCCTCACCATCTGTCTCGTATGTGGTTTTGTTCCTTTCAGTATGAGTGTTTTTCGATTCTTTCTCATCTTTTTCCAGATCTTTTGTTAATTCTGTAAGCCACCTGATAACAATGGCCCTGAACTGAGCCTCTGACAGGTTTCTTATTTGTTCATCTATCAGATTCTTCATCTGTTGCCTGGTGAGCTGCGCCACCGGGATTTCTATAGTTGTCTGCCTCATTTTGACAGATGCGTTTTGTTTTCTTGGGCCGGCTATAGGGGGCAGTGCCTGTGTACTCGTCACGACCCAGCTACCGGCGCCAATCAGCAACCTTTCTCGCCTGTGCTTTGTCGTCACTGCCCAGCAACCAGTGGCGATCCGCAACCTATTTTGCAGCCCTGTGGCGGTTTGTGTGGGGGTGGGGGTCCAAGATGGATTCATACAGTTATTCAGCTAGGAGACCGGGATCTGTCCTCCCTCCCTCTGGGCCTCACTGTTCGAGGTGATGTGGTGGCTGCTTCTCCCAGCGTTGGGGTCGTGAGCCGCCAGGGTTTGACTGCAGCTGGGATTGTCCTCCCTGCCGCTGGGATTGCTCTCCCTGCCACTGTCCCTGGTGCGAACCGCAAACAGCACCACCCACTTTTGCTCTTCCTACTTGCCCAAAGAGTGCCGCTGGTTTATAACTTCATACGTTGGGCTTCAGTGTAGTTTTATTTTCTGGAATTTCTAGTTATCTTTTGTTTTGAAGTAGTTGTATTCCTCTCTAGTTGTAGAGGGAGGCCGAGCATGTCCGTCTAAGCCTCCATCTTGGCTGGAATTTAATCCGTTTACATTTGACGTTATTATTGACAAGAATTTATTCATTTCCCTTTGCACCTGTGTTCTTCTTTCTCTTTTTATTTCTTCTTTTCCTTCTTTTCCTTCTTTTCATTAAAGCAACCCCTTTAGCATGTCTTGCAATGCTGGTTTGGTGGAGGTATATTATTTTAGTCTTCCTTTGTCTAGGAAACTCCTTATTTCACCTTTCATTTTGAATGAGAGCCTTGCTGAATAGAGTATTCTTGGTTGTAGTCCTTTGTTTTTCATCGCTTGAAATATTTTTTGCCATTCCCTTCTGGCCTGTAGTGTTTCTGTCAAAAAATCAGTTGATAGCCTTATTAGAGCTCCCTTGTATGTTATCTGCTGTTTTTATCTTGTTGCTTTTAGGATTCTCGCTTTGTCTTTTTATGTTGCCATTTTAATTATGATGTGCCTTGCAGTGGGCCTTTTTGCATTAATCTTCATTGGGACCCTCTGTGCTTCCTGGACTTGCATGACTTTTTCTCTCATCAAGTTAGGAAGTATTTTTGTTATTACTTTTTCAATCAGGTTTTCTATCCCTTGCTCCTAATCTTCTCCTTCTTATATCCCTATGATTCTAATATTGTTTTTTTTTAATGTTGTTCTGCAGTTCTCTTAAACCCTCTTCATTCTTTTTAACTTTTTTTTCATTTTGTTGTATTGTCTGGGACTTTTTATATACATTGTCCTCTAGCTCACTGATCCAATCCTCTGCTACATTTAGCCTGCTTTTGATCGATTCTACTGTGTTCTTCAGTTCATAACTTGTATTCTTCATTTCTTCCTGGTTCTTATTGATAGTTTCTATGTCCTTTTTTATGCTGGTGTAGTTCTCCATAAGTTTCTTGTAGCTTCTCTGGAGTTCTTTGTAGTTCCCTTGTAGTTCATTGTAGTTTTCTCTGAGTTTATCAAGTTCATTGAACTTCCGATAACCATTCTTTTGAATCCCATGTCTGATAGATTGCTTGCCTCTGTTTCATGTATCTCTCTCTGGGGAATCCTCTTTTCCTTTTATTGGGAGGTTGTTTCTGTGTCTCCCCATGTTGTATGCTTCTTGTTTGCTTCTGTTTCTTAGATTTTTCTTCTTTGATTTTCCACTTTTGTGGTATGAGATTCTGTGTGGGAGACCTGGGGGGTATAGTTGTGTAGTCTCTTTGATCTCCTGAGCTTGATGCTCTTGGGATGCCCTTTATATTGTTTGCTTAAGCTGTCTGGTTCTATTTCTTTTCTTTTTTTTTTTTTTTTTTTTTACACATCAGGGCTTTATTAGATTGGGATGCAACTCCATTTACCAAAATGTGTTTGAGTTGAAACTATAGGTTGGCTGTGGATACAAGAGTCCATCAAAAATCAGTGAAAACATTCTGTGAGAATCATTTAGCCACGTGGAATCTACAGTAAAGAGTACTTGTATATTTCATTATTTGTATGTTACGTGCTACATATTCTTTATAGTATGGGAAATTTATAACAAACTATGTACATGTACACTTACACATTTTTCCCTAGACAGCTAGTTGTTAAACATTTATCAACAAATCACAGGTGGTGATCCAGTCCACACATAAATATATATATATATGTAGCATGTAGATGAATATGTATGCTAATAGATATATAGATATAGCTATAAATATAGCTTTATGACAGTTTATGACAGAATTTGCCTGTACTCTGTATAAGGCACTCTGATATTTTCTTTTTTTTTTTTTTTTCAGATTTAATGTGTTTTATTGATTAAAATATTACATTTGTGCCCCTTTCCCTTCCCTCTGCTCCCCTCCACCCGGTGGCCCCCTCCCTCCAGTTGTCCCCCCCTTTTAGATTATGTCCATTAGTTGTGCTTACAGTTCCTCCCAACCTCTCTCCGTCTATTCCATTCCCTCCTACCATGATCCCCAATTCCTATATCATCTCCCTCCCTCTCCCCACTCCCCCTCCCTGTTGGCCTCCCCCCACTATGTTTCCCTTACCCACAGTTCCTTTTCCACTCTCGTTGCCTGTTTCGTTTGCCTTTGTTTCATCTCCCTAGCTTCTGTTTTTTAAACCAGTCCCTTTAACTTCTCATATAACAGTGGTTTGGATCTAATGAACTCTTTCAGTTTTATTTTGTCCTGGAAACACTTTCTCTGTCCTTCTATTCTGAATGACAATTTCGCTGGATAGAGTATTCGTGGTTGTAGGTTTTGGATTTTCATTACTTTGAATATTTCTTGCCAGTCCCTTCTTGTCTGTAGGGTTTCCCTTGAGAAGTCAGCTGATAGTCTAATTGGGACCCCTTTGTACATAATTCTTTTCTTCTCTCTTGCTGCTTTTAAGATTCTCTCTTTATCTTTAACTTTTGACATTTTGATTATAATGTGTCTTGGAGTGGTTCTCCCTGGGTCCAGTCTCTTGGGAACTCTCCTTGCTTCCTGGATCTGCAAGTCTATTCCCTTCCCCAAGTCTGGGAAATTCTCCTTTATTATATTTTCACTCAATTTTTCAAGTTCTAGTTCATCTTCCTCATTCTCTGGTAAACCAATGATTCTTATGTTGGGCCTTTTATAGCTGTCCCAGAGGTTTCTGATCCTCTCATTGTTGCTTGCCATTTCCTCTCGCTGCATTGGTTGACTGCTTGTTCCTTCTCCATATTCCAGTTTGTTGAAATGGACTCTGGATTCCTCACCATCTGTCTCGTATGTGGTTTTGTTCCTTTCGTTATGAAAGTTTTTCGCTTCTTTCATATCTTTTTCCTGCTCTTTTGTGAATTCTGTAAGCCACCTGATAACAATGGCCCAGAACTGAGCCTCTGACAGGTTTCTTATCTGTTCATCTGTCAGGTTCTCTATCTGCTGCCTGGTGAGTTGTGTTACCGGGATCTCTATAGTTGCCTGCCTCATTTTGACAGATGCGTTTTGTTTTCCTGGGCCGGCTGTCGGGGGCAGGGGGCAGTGCCTGCGTACGCGTCACAAATCAGCGACCGCCGGCGCCTGCCTGTCCGCGACCTATTTCGCCGCCCTGTGGTGCTTTCTGTGGGGGCGGGGGTCCAAGATGGATTCACACAGTTATTCAGCTAGGAGACCGGGATCCGTCCTCCCGCCCCCCTGGGCCTCACTGTTCAAGGCGATGCTGCGGCTGCTCCCCAGCGCCCGGAGTCGCGCAAGCCAGGGGCTTGATTGGAGTCGCGCACGCCAGGGGCTTGATTGCCTCCAGGATTTTTCGCCGCCCCGCCCCGCCGCTCCGCAAACAGCTTTGCCTTCTTTAACTCTTACCTGCCCAAATGGCACCGCTGGTTTATAACTTCATATGTTGGGCTTCCGTGTAGCTTTATTTTCTGGAATTTCTAGTTATCCTTTGTTTTAAAGTAGTTGTATTCCACTATAGTTGTAGAGGGAGACCTAGCGTGTCCGTCTAAGCCTCCATCTTGGCCGGAAGTGTCTGGTTCTATTTCAGTTACTTCTTGGTGGAAACTTCCCTCTTGCTAGTTCATTGAGAGTCACTCTTCCCACCTTGTCTTGAGTTCTTTTGTGGAGATGCTGTTAAAACAAAAACACAGAACCCAGGCAAGAAACCCACACCCTCGAAATATCTCCCATCCACAATCACACTATCAGTAGCAAATGAGCCAGTATTAATGTAGATGTACAGTGGTTAAGGCTATTATACTATATGAAGAACTGATAAGAGTTGTTCTATCTGATAGAGAGATGAGAAGATGGTAGAATAGTAGTACTATCATGTAGGGTCAAGGCTGTGTGAGACAGTAAGTAGTATCTACATTGTATGTTGAAAAAGGGAGGGAAGAATGCAGAATGAAGTGAGAAAGTGAAGGTGTATAGTATTAAGTTTATATAACAGTTGTATGCTGTATATTTAGTGCAAGAGGGAGAATACACAAAACAGACAAACAAAATAATTAAAGAAGAAGAATAGGAGGGAGAGAAGGTAGGAAACAGATTAAAGAAAGTTTTTTTCTCCATTACAAGCTTTGAGCAATGTCATTCTTTTTCTCGATCCACCCGTTGTCAAAATTCCATTGGTTTCAAATCTTCTTTTCTGGCCAGTTGACTGTGAGGAGATATAGTCTGATTCTGTGGCTGCTATTCTCTCACTCGTGGGCCTGCTGCAGCTTCCTGAATTGGGTCTCTCTCCATTTGTCCTGTGGCACCCTCCTGCACACTCCTCAGGCTTGTCTAGCAACGCTGTTCTGCTGGCAAGCAAGTACACATGCCAATAGTCCTTGCCAAGCCTTGGGTCCTGTCTGCACTCCTCCTCCATAAAAGTCTCTGTGTTGCCTCAAACCTGCAGCACCGGTCTGTGTCTCCACCTGGAAGAGCCTTTTTGTGTGCCTGTGTTGCCTGCCTGGGGTCCCTACTGAGTCTGCAGTTCCACTGTAGCTTTCCCATATGGACCCTTCTCCACAGCTCAGTTCTGCATTTTTGTTTGGTGGAGCTTGATGTGAGCGCCCAGGGCACAGGGTTGCCAGCCCAGGGAGTCTCCACCTAGACTCAGTTCATACAGTTTTTCACAGTCCAGGCTGTTCACTGTCTTCCCACATCTCCAGCTGTTTCAATGAAATCTTCTCGTTGACTCCCTCTGGGACTTTGGTGGTTCCATGACCTATGGAAGGAGGAAGTTTCTAAGCAGATACCAGCTAATGAGCCATTCTGCAACTGTCCCTCTTTGGTGCGGTACAGCAAAAGCACCAGGCTGGAAGGCCCAGCGACTCTGCTTGGATAGTGCAGGCCGAGCTTTCTGCCCTCTTTCACGTCACTCCCACACTCCCATTCCTGTTCGCACTATCTGAAATCCATACTCACTCACTCCTCTCCGTGTTTGTACTCCAAGTTCTTCTGTGATGGGGGCAAGCAGACAACACTACTACCTACTCCGCCACCATCTTCTCCCCACCATACTCTTTCTATGAGGCCAGTGTTATCTTAAAACCAAAACCAGGTGAAGACACAACAAAGAAAGAAAACTACAGGCCAATATCTCTGATGAACATAGATTTTAAAATCCTCAACAAAATAATGATAACCTGGATCCAGCAATACATTAAAAAGATCATACACTATGATCAAGTGGAATTCATCCCAGGGATGCAAGGATGGTACAATATTTGCAAATCAATAAATGTAATATACAAATAAACAAAATGAAAAACAAAAAATCACATGATCATATCAATAGATGCTGAAAAAGCAATTGATGAAACCCAGCATCCATTTATGATAAAAATACTCAGCAAAGTGAGAATAGAGAGAGCATAACTCAACATAATAAAGGCCGTATACAAGAAACCCATGGCCATCAGTATACTCAATGTGCAAAAGCTAAAAGTTCTCCCCTTAATATCAGGGACAAGACAAGGATGTCCATTTTCACCACTTTTATTTAACATAGTATTGGACGTTCTATCCACAGCAATCAGTCAAGAAAAAGAAATAAAGGCAACCAAATTGGGAAGAAGGGAATAGATCTGTCTTTATTCACAGATGACATGATAGTACTCATAGAAAACCCTATAGTCTCCACTAAAAACTACTCAACGTTAATAAGCAAATTTGGCAATATAACAGAATACGAAGAAAATATTCAGAAATAGATGGCATTTTTGTACACCAATAATGAACCACTAGAAAGAGAAACTAGAAAAAAATCTCATTTATTATAGAAACAAGGTAGTAAAGCACCTAGGAATAAATTTCACCGAGGAGGTAAAAGACCTGTACTCAGAAAACTATAGAACACTGAAGAAAGAAATCGAGGAAGATACAAATTAATGGAAGCATATACCATATCCTGGATTGGAAGAATTAGCATCATTAAAATGTCCATACTACCCAAAGGAACCTATAGATTCGATGCAATTTCTATTAAAATACCAATGGCATATTTCACAAATCTAGAACAAATATTTCAAAAATTTATATGGCACCCAAAATGACCTTGAATAGCTTCAGCAATCTTGAGAAAGAAGAATAAAGTGGGACGGATCACAGTACCTAATAACAAACTATACTACAAGTTCCCTGTAATCAAAACAGTCTGGTACTGGCATAAGAACAGACATATAGATCAGTGAAACAGAATAGAGCCTAGATATAAACCCAGGTCTCTAAAGCAAATTAATATTTGACAAAGGGGGAAGAAGCATAAAATGGAGTAAAAAGACCCTCTTCAATAAATGGTTTTTGGAGAACTAGACTGGTACAAACAATAAATAAATAAAACTAGACCACCAACTTATACTATGTACCAGAATAAACTCAAGATGGGTAAAAGACTTAAATGTAAGTTGTAAAACCATAAAAGTCCTGGAGAAAAACATAAGCAGTAAAATTTCAGATATCCTACGTAGTAATATTTTTGCTGACATATCTCCTATGGGAAGGGAAATAAAGGAAAAACATTTTAATGGAACTACATCAAATTAAAAAACTTCTACATGGCTAAAGAAACCATCATCAAAATGAAAGGGAATCAACTGCATTGGAAAACATATTTGCCAATGATACATTGGACAACGGTTTAATCTCCAAAATATATAAAAAACTCATACAACTCTACACCAGGAAGACAAACAATCCAATTAAAAAATGGGCAAAGACCCTGGCTGGTGTGGCTCAGTGGATTGAGTGCTGGCCTGAGAACCCAGGGATCATCGGTTTGATTCCCAGTCAGGCCACATGCCTGGGTTGCGGGCTGGGCCCCCCATTGGGGCATGTGAGAGGCAACCACATATTGATGGTTCTCCTCTCTCTAAAAATAAATAAATAAATACTTTTAAAAAATAGGCAAAGAACCTAAATAGACACTTTTCCAAGGAGGACATACAGATGGCCCACAGACATGAAAAAATGCTCAGCATCACTAGCTATCAGAGAGATGCAAATTGATACCACAGTGAGATACCACCTCACGCCAGTCAGACTGGCCATGATTAAGAAATCAACAACCAACAAGTGCTGGTGAGGATGTAGAGAAAAGAGAACCTTACTGTACTGTTGGTGGGAATGCAGATTGGTGCAGCCACTTTGGAAAACAGTATGAAGTTTCCTTAAAAAATTAGAAATGGAACTGCCTTTTGCCCCAGAGAGTCCACTGCTGAGACTATACCCTAAGAATCCTGTATCAGAAATTCAAAAGGACTTCAGCATCTCTACGTTCATAGTAGCACTATTTATGATATAATAGCCAGGTGCTGGAAATAGCCTAAGTGCCCATTAGTAAATGAGTGGATCAAAAAACTGTGATTCATTTAAACAATGAAATACTACACAGCAGAAAGAAAGAAGGAACTTCTATGTTTTTAACAGTATGGATGAAACTGGAGAGTATTATGATAAGTTAAATACACCAGTCAGTAAAAGACAAATATCATATGATCTCACATGTAAGGAGAATCTAATGAACAAAATAAAGTAATGAACAAAATAGAATCGCAGGCACGGCAACATGGAACAGAATGACAGTGACCAGAGAGGGTGTGTGTGGGGATAATGGTGGAAAGAAGGAGAAGGGACTAATCAAAGAACTTGCATGAATGAGCCATGGACATGGAAAATTTGTGGGGAATGACTATGTGAGTGATGGGTGGGTTGGGAGGAGGAGGGCAATGGGGGTGGGGGGGCGGGTTGGGACAACTATAATAGAATTACAAAAATAAAAAACCCATGAAGTTTATTTCCTACCCCATGGCCTTCACACTGGCACTTTTTCCTGAGTTGGCTTTCCATAGGTCTTCTCAGGATGTGTCTTGACCCCACATCTCTCCTTCAGTTACCACCCCACTTCTCTGTTCCTTTTTAAAGGAACCTTTTCAGAAGAACTATATCTGATATCAAACTTTTGATTTCCTCCACTGCTGCTCTGTCCCATAACTCTCCTCCACTGCAGGAGGGGTTGTCATCTCACTAAGGGCACCATCATTCCTCCTGTTATCTGAGTCCCACACTTAGGAGCTCACACTGCTGTCTGGTCCAAATCCCATGCAGTGCCTGTGGTGATGGTTTCCACGTTGTGATCATACTCAAACTACCAATGACTTCCTATTCCTTCTAGAATAAAATCCAGATCCCAAATTATGACCCATATGGTCCTCACCATCTCCTGATCTGCCCTCATTCACCCCATTTCTCACCTACCCTTGCTATTTTTGCAATACAACGCTTGTTTTTACCCCAGAACATTTGCAGTGACCATTCTTTCCTGGATGGTCTTCCTTTTGGTTTTCTCAGGTGCAAACCTCACAACACTCAGCACGCTCCCTCAGAAAAGCCTTTTCTCAACTGGAAACTTGATTTTCTCCCTGAACTCACTCACTCCCTGACCACAGACAGCTTCATTTTATTCATATCAGTTTTCAGGATTTGAAATGATTTATTTGTTCACTTGTTTGTTATCTGCCTCTCCTTCTGGAAATGTAAACTTCCCAGTCAGGCGTCTCACCTGCTTTAGTAATCACCTAACTCTCATGCCTGGCAGGTAATAAGCACTTATGGTTTTCAGCTATGAGTGAGGAAACTGATGAACACCTGGGATTGCAGGTGCATAGTTGTTTCTTCCTATTTCAGGGCATGGCCCACCATCAACTTTCTGCAGCTAGAGCTTGGGGATATTGTAATCATTCTGCAATAGATAGAGAGAGAAGGAGAACCTGTAAATGTCTGTTTTTTCTACATCCTTATATTTTTCTTACATATCAGTTTTTAACCAGTGGTTTGCACACTGGTTTAATCTAAACAAGCATGTGCAGGATATTTTGCCAAATGTTTATTCAGAGCTACATGTTTGGAGAACCATGTCAGGAGCATCCTGCAGGGAGAGCAGCATTTCTCTGAGCACTCTGAAGGCCTGTGAACTTGGTAGGCCAGGATCCTGTCCCATTGGGGCCCATGTGAAGGGCCTGGCGTCACACAGCTTCTAGGTTGTTATGGAATTGTCTTCAATTTAACTAAATATCAAGGACAGATACAACATATACTAAATAACCCATACTGAGGCAGCCACTTGAAGGTTTCAACACTCAAGATATTTGTAGATCTTTGGGGAAGAAAATATTTTCATATACTCAAAAAGTAAAGGATGGATCACCCTAAAATAAGTCCTGGAAGCTGAATAATTTTTCCCCTGTTGGGCTAAAAAGAGTGATGATAGCTGGGAGCTGTTTATTCCCAGTGCATGCTGTGAGATGCCCCACAATATTCTGATACTTTTTGTTATTTTTATTTTTGTTGCAAGGTTATTTACTTTCCAATTGAAAGCAGGAGTACTTGCTGCTTTGTCAGCCCTTTTTTGGTAAGGATTTTTACTTGTAATTTTTTTTAAATAGCATTTATCTTTTTATAATTGAAGGATTATTAACTTTTTTTATTTTTTAGGGCTTTTTATTTCTTTTTTTTTAAATTGTTGTTCTATTACAGTTGTCCCATTTTTCCCTCATTGTTCTCCCTGCTCTGTCCACCCCCATCCCTCTCCCACAGTCAATCCCCACCCTGTTGTCCATGTCCATGGGTCATTTATACTAGTTTCTTGGCTAGACCCTGCCCCTTCTTTCCCCTTTTCTCCCCCTTCTCTGGTCACTGCCAAAAAAAAAATGTTCTTACAACATTTAGGAAATGACACTCTACACTTTCAGTTTGCTGAAATGCAACTTTCACTTTCATGGTTCACTTTCACAGGCCCTGAGATCCCTGTGGGGGTCCTGCTTAACCTTTTCTGGAACCAAATCTGTCACCTAGGTGGCTTGGCATCAGCACACTTGCAGGGATTGTCTCTGTGTCATCCAGAGGTGTTCAGCTTCTTGGCTTGTCAATTGCTTTCAACCATAGGGAAAGACTTTTTTTTTCCTTTTTTTTTTTTTTTTTTTTTTTAACCTCCAAGTTGCTCTTTCATTTCTATAAATGCAACAGAAGAAAAAACATTACAGAGACATGATGAACTTCAGGGACAGTATTTCTTCAATTTGGAATTTTTTATTTTATTTCTAACAGGGTTTTGTGTGTGTGTGTGTGTGTGTGTGTGTGTATTTTGTTTGTTTGTTTGTTTTTACTTTTCTTTTTTTAGTTAACTACTAATCCCCAAAGCATGTGATACTTACACTCAGGCAGATGCTGTGCTCGGAGCCCAGTGAGCTCTGTAGGAGAGTAGGCTGGCAGAGCTTGTGTGTGCTGGCAGCAGATCAGGGCCTGGAATCAGAGAGAACTTGGCCTCAGGTCTGCTGCTAAGTGACTTATTCACTGACTCATAGCTTTTTCATTCATAGTGTAGAGGTAAACTATAGTGTCTATCACAGGGTTTGGGGACAATTAAATAAGATGTGTGTAAGTCATTAGACACAGCTCTTGGCACAGAACAGGTGCTCAGTGAATGTGAGATGCAATTCCTCTCACTCTGGGAGAGCTTGTCATGGTGGAGGGAGAAATGGGTGCTTGTTAAGTGGGGGACCCTTACTTGCGTCTGGTGCAACAATGTGGATTTGAACACTATGGGCTCCTTCTTCTAAAGCCTCCAGGGATAGAATGAGGCATTGCATTTGCAGATGTGACTCCAGCAGGCCTGACCCAGTGTCCAGAATGCTGGGAGGGAGCAGAGACACCTGGAGACTGCTGATAGGGAGTCTGCCAGGTGCCTGGGTTCCCACCCCTCACCTCCCCTGCTAAGAAAGCATTGCATATGAGGTGGGTGGGCAGTAGAGGCTTCTGGGGTCAGTCAGTCCTGGCCTCTGAACAACCAGCCCTTCTAGGAGCTGTTAGGGTGCAAATGCATTATCATAAAAGTCCACAGAGATGGGTTAGTGCTGAGTAGGAGAGTGGACCAAACAGTAATGATGGGGCAGGAAGTACTGGGGACAAAGCTGCAAGCTCTCACTCTGATGGCAGGCAGGGAATGTTGCTAGGGATAGTAAACAACTGTGTGGCCACCTACCTGCCTGGCATCTGTGACTGGCCTGTGGTCTGGTCTCCGGGTTCTTGAACTTCCCCACTGACCCTCAATCTCAACACACAACCAACACCCAAGATGTGCAGACTGCCTGGTGTCTCTCAGGCGTCACTGGAGAGCCCTAGGCTGGTCCACAGTGCCAGATGCCATCCTTGGAAGGACCACTCGTGCAGGGCTTGCCTCATGGGTGGTCTAAAATATTTACCCCTGGCTGGTATTTGGGTCAGCTGCACCCTCTTCCATATGATATTTCTGGCAAAGGGATTCTGGAAGCCTCTGGACATTATTAGCCCTCAGAATGGGAAGCACTAGGCCCAAACATGGGTTATTACTTGGATCTGTGGGCTTACCTTGAGGCCTTGGGACCTTTGTCCAGGTGGCCCAGATTCAGGGGCTTGGATAGTTCCAGGCCTGGGAGGAAGCTGAAGCTGGTGCTCTCTGCTCATCCCCTGATATTAAGTGATATGGTAGCAGTTATATCAGGCGTGTTGTGTAAGGGATACCATGGGGACAGATTTTGGAGGTAGTCAGGAGGGGTTCAAGCCTCAGCTTTTCCAAAATTCTGTAGCCTTGAAAAAACTTCTATCTCTTTGAGCCTCAGTCTCCTTCTTTGTCCCCTAAGAATAGAACATAAGTCATAAGGAAGACCTAGTACTCACCTAGCACAATGCTAGACAAAAATGATCCTCAGTAAATCACAGCTAAAATTATAGATACTGTAGATATCGAAGACACAGAAATCAGGAACATTTATTAATTTGAGTTTAACAAACTAAAGTAATAATAGTAATTTAGTTCCTGTTCTGCTTACCAAACCTCAGCCAGCACACACTCTTCCTTTTACAATCCATTGTGTCCCCGGTCCCTCACTGAGGCATTTACCATCATGGAGGTGTGGACTGTCTTACACACTGAACCCTTACTCTATGTTTGGTGAAGTAGTGAGCACTGTATGAGCACTTTCTAGGCCTTCAGTGCCCTGGAGCTCTGGCAATCTTGGGTTTTATTAGTTAAATGGCAGAGGGAGAGAATTAAGCTTTTTCTAAACCTCCATTTCATCTTCTGTAGAAAGTTATAATGATTGTCCACATCAAAGCTACTTAGAGAATTCAAATAATATTGTATATGCAGTGTACTTTTGCAGAGTGCCTAGCACATGACTAGTCCTCAAGGGAGAGAGAAGGGAGGAATTGGGAATATCTTGCTATAAGCTGCCTGTACTACACATGAAGTAATACAGTGTTATATGAATTTGAACTTAGATTGTAATCATGTGTATTGTAACCTCTGAGATAATTACAAATAAAAATTTTGAAAGAAATTATTAACAATATACTTAAAAAAGCTTTAAAATGGAATAATATAAGATGCACAATTAAAATCAGAGAAAGCATAAATATAAGGGGAAAAACTAAACAAAAATACAAAGAATACAAAATAGTTACAAATAAGGTAGATATGAAACCAACTATATAAAATCATTTTAAATATGAATGATCTAAATACATCAATTAAAATACAGTTCATAATACTAGGTTAAAAAAAATAAGTTCCTGTCATCTACAGGAAACCCTCTATAATTATAAAGGCTCAGACTTGCAAAAAGTAAAGTGATGGAGAAAAGACATACAATAATAATACTAATAAAAAGAAATATGGGTTAGCTATATTTATTTTAGACAAGAACTTCAGAACAAGGGAGATAATTATGAATAAAAAGGAAACTACATGACAATAAAGGAGTTTATTCTCCAAAAGACATAATAACACTAAACATGCATGCATATAACAACAAAGCATCAAAATGCATGAAGCAAAAAATAGATAAAATTAAAAGGAGAAATAGACAAACCCACTATTATAGTTTGAAATTTCAGCACCCCTCTGTCATTAATTGATAACTCAAGCAAACAGAAAGTCAATACCTCTGTCATTAATTAATAGACCAGGCAGACAGGAAACCAACAAAGATAAAATCAATGAGGTGACCTAAACAAGAACTATGAGTCCATTTAATCTAATTGACATTTTTAGAATAAACTCCATTCAACAATAGAATATGTATAATTCTTAAACTCAGATGTGATATTCATAAATACAAACAAATTCTAGCCATCAAATACACTTTTAAAAATTTTAAACAATAAAATTTATACAAAGAATGTCCTCATACTACAATAGTTTTAAAGTAGAAATCAGTAACGGAAATAGCTGAAAGATTCCCAACTAATTGAGACTTAAACAGCATACTTCTAAATAACCAATGAGTGAAACAAGAAGTCTCAAATATTAAAAAAATATTTTTTGAATTAAATAAACATTAAACTACAACTTATTAATATTTTGAAGATATAAGTAAAATGGTTATTACAGAAAATTTTATAACATTAAAAGCACATATTTAAAAAGAAGAAGGATCTAAAATCAATATGCTAAGCTACCTCAGGAAACTAGACAATAAGAGTAAATTATACCTAAAGCAAGCATAAAGAAAATATTAAAAATTAGAGTAAATATCAATAAAATTGAAAAATAGAAAACCAATAAACAAAATCAACAAAATTAAATCTGTTCTTATCAAGAAAATTGATAAACCTCTAGCCAATATAGCCAAGAAATAGAGAGGAGATACAAATTATTAATAGAAATTAAAGAGACATCACTATGGATCTCATAGACATTTAATGAATAATAATGAATAAACAACACTTTGTTCACAAATTTGATTACTTTGATGAAATTAATGGTTACCTGAAAGACACAAAATACCTAAATTAAAAGAGGAATAGATATGATTTATTAAATAATTTAAATTACTAGTTTTAGAAATTCTCCCTACCCCCCAAAGAACATTTTGGGACAGCATGATTGACCGGGAGACTATATACTAAGTGAAATGAACCAGTCAAAGAAAGACAAATACCATATGATCTCACTTATATGTGGAATCTAATGAACAAAATAAACTAATAAAATATAAACAGAAACATAGATATGTGGAACAGACTGACAGCTTTCAGAGGGGCTGGGGGGCTGGGGACTGAATGGAAGAAGGTGAATAGATTAGACAAAGAACATATATGCATGACCCATGGACATGGACAATGAACAGTATGAAGATTGCCTGAGGGAGTGGGGTGTGCTGGGACAACTGTAATGGCATAAACAATAATACACATACACACACACAAAACCAGAAAGTATCAGGCCTAATGGTTTTATTAGTAAATTCTACCAAATACTTTAGATATAATATTACTTTTCCAGAATCCTTTTTATAAATTAGAAGCAGAGGGAATTCTTCTTAACACATTTATATGAAGTCAGCTTTATACTAATACAAAAACTAGAGAAAAATATTACAAGAGAACAGACCAATATTTCTAAAGAACATAGTTGCAAAAATCCTTAACAAAATATTAGAAAATAGATTAAGCAATGTATAAGAAGGATTACACAGAGAAACCAAATGGCACTCAATTCAGCAATCAAGGCTAATTTAATATTCATAAATCAATCAATGGAATTAATCAGATTAACATACTGAGTAAGAAAAACATGTAATCATATCAACTGATGCAAAAAACTATGTGACAAAATTTAATACCCATTCATGATAAAAAAAATAACTCCCAACAAATTAGAAATAAAAGAAGACTTCCTTAACTTAATAGAGGGTACATATGAAAAACTTTCACTAAATACCACATTTAATTTTGAGATACTGTTTCCCCCCAAACTGGAAACAAGGCAAAAATGTTCTCTCAGCATTCCGATTAACCAGCATACTAAAATTTCTAGCTAATGCAATAATTCAAGGAAAATAATAAATATCATACAGATTTGAAAGATAGTGATAGAACTGTCTTTATTCATATATGGCATGATTGTGTAGGTAGAAAACACCAAAGAATCTACCAAAAAATACAAAGAAGACAAGAGCCTAGAATGAATTATCAAGTATAAGAAAGTAGCAGGATAAAGGTCAATATACAAAGATCAATTTTCTTTCTTTCCTACATACCATCAATGAACAATTCAAATCTGAAATAAAATTAAAATACTCTTTACAACAGCACCAGAAAGTTAATATTTAGTTATAAATTTAACAAATAGGCAAACAATCTGTATGGGAAGAACTATAAAAAATTATAAAAGAAATAAAAGCTAAATAAATGGGAGTAATTTATATTCACATATTGGAAGACCCAATATTGTCAAGAAGTTAATTCTTCCTAACATTATCTTTAGATTGAATGTAATTCCAATCAAAGTTTTGGCAAACCATTATGTAGATGTAAACAAACTGATTCTAAAATGTATAAAGAAAAAATATTTAGACTAGCTTAAACAATATTAAAGAAGAACAAAGTTGGAGGACTCATGCCCCCTTATTTCAAGTCTTACTATAAAGCTACAGAAATCAAGATAATTGAGTAGTGATAAAATAATAGACACATGGATCAATGGAACATAATAGAAATCCTAGAAATAGACCCAACAAATATAGTTGACTGATCTTTGACAAAGAAATTTAAGGAGAAAAGGGTAGTCTTTTCAATACATGGTCTGGAACAAACAAATGTCTGTATGTGATAATTAACCTAGATACACACTGTATACCTTACACTTGACCCAATAATTAATTTAAATGGATCATTGATCTTGTATTACTGTAGAAAATTATCACAAATTTAGTGGCTTAAGGCACACACGTTTACTATCTTACAATTCTGGATGTTAGAAGTCCAAAAGAATTCTCACTGTGATAAAAATCAAGGTGTTGTAAGAGCTTTATTTTTCCTGGAAGCTCTATGGGAGAATTCTTTTATTTATTTATTTTTTCTTTTTTGGCTTTATAGGCTTCATAGATTCTTTGGTCCATGATCCCCTGCCATTTTTTAAAATCAGAAATGGTTGAGACTTTTCAATATCTTATCACTCTGATCTGATTCCCCCGACTCCTTCTTTCACTTATAAAAACAATCGTGCAGAGAGGTAAGATGGCGGAGGAGTGAGGAGAGGCTGCGGCAGGCTCCCAAGACCTGTCTGCAGTTTGGGCTAATTGCAGACAGAACATCTCAGTGAGCAGCTGGACATTGGCGGGAGTTGAGCCAAGGCACTGCTGGATTAGAGAAAATCCATCTGGAAACAACCTGTTTAGTGAGGATAGCGGAGAAAAAGGGGACGAAACGGGATTCCTGACTGGGGCGGCTGCCCGAGCTGCTGCGGGAAGCACACAAAGGATTTTTGGCGAACACAGGCTGCCCCGGAGAGGAGACGGGAGGAGAGCAGATCTCTGCCGCCTGGCAGAGACTGGACTCGACCAAGTGGCATTGGCGCTGAAGGACAGGAGACAGCGTGCTGCTAGGCAAGTGAGAACATAATTCTCCTTTATATTTTTCTCTAGTGGATGGTGGAGAGGGGAGGAAAGTTTGGGAGTGGTAGGCCGTTCTGGAGGAGCCCAGGCGCAGAGGCCCGCTCATCCACTCCCCAACCCTACCCTTGGGTCGCGGGGGCGCACCTAGGGAAGTGCTCTCACTCACTGGCCCAGGTGCGCGGGGCCGTGAGTCCAGGTGTCCCTCGGACACTCCCCAACGGGCATAAGATCAGTGCCCCTACGGGCACAGGGAGGGCCCACTGAACAGGCAGAGAACCGTACACAGACACCCCTAGACAGCTCCCGTGGGCGCAGGGCCCCAGGCCGGAAAGCAGACCACTAGCACAGGCTCTGTTTGTGCCCGCCCAGACGGGTGAGGGAAGGCGGACGGCTGCAGCACAGGAACAGCGGGAGGCGGCGACTCACAGACACTCACTTCCACTGAGCACAAGTGTCCCCGGCCCTGCCCTAAGAGGCGAGAGACCAACTCTGGGAGCTCGGCTCAGCGGGACTAAGGGCATGGGGCCGTGCGCAAGCGCGAAAACACCTCAGCCCGGGGATAATAGGCGCCAATCCCGGGGAAAGCTCTCGGGCTGCCCGCGCGGGCAGGGACACCTCGGGGCGAACGCGGAACCAGCGGCCCAGCAACAATAGGCTACAACCGCGGGGCAAACTCTTGGGCCGCCCGAGTGCACAGAGGCTCACGCGCAAGGGCACCTCAACTGGCTCCAGCGGGCAGCAAGGGAACGCGCCGTGCCAGCAACCGCGGGCGCGTACCATAGCGGCAACCGGGGGCGCACACCAGTCCTTCAAAAAACAAGAACCTCTGACCTGCCACACCAGACCAGCTGCGGACCCAGAAAAAGAAGGCAACACACCAAGGCTAAAACGGAGTAAAAACATCGCTTTTTTTTTCCCCATTTTTTTTTCCAATTTTTTTCTCCCTTGTTCTTTCTTTCTTCTTAATTATTTCTTTTCTTTCCTTCTTTCTTTATTCTTTTCCTGGGGTTTTTTGGGGGGGGTCTTGGGGGGTATATATTTTTTTTCAATTTTTTTCTCTCTTTTTTCTTTCTTCTTTATTCTTTCTTTTCTATCTTTCCTTCTTCCTTTCTTTCTTCCCTTTTGGGGTTTTTTTGGGGGGGTTTTGTGGTAAATATTTTATTTTCTTCTCTTTCTCTCTTGTTTTCTTTCTTCTATTTTCTTGGGGATTTTTTGGGGGGATGTTTTTCCTTCTCCTCTTCCAATAATAACAAACTTTATCTCTAACGTGTTGCATATAGCCTCTCCTTCTCATCCTTTCTCTTTAATCATTGTTTATTCATTTGTGTGTCTAGCTTAGCCCCCCCTATCACTCTAAATAATATAATATAATTACTATATAAACCCAAATATAATACAATCCCACTTTCTTACTATATTATGTATTTTTCTATCCTTTTCTTCTATTTTTATTAACATACAATGTAAATATTACTGGCTTGCACAGTCTCAACTATTATTAATCTATCACCCCCTCTATCAAAAATTATATTTTTCCTCCCCAAAAACAACTCATATATTCTTCTTATAGTATAAAAGCTCAAATCTCTTTACATTTATATTAATATGGGATCGTTGGCTAATGATAGCAGGATAGAGTGGGGGATATTTGTTGAGGGTGTGGGTCTCCTGCCTGGGCTGTGTGTTTATGTCTTTAACATCATATCCACAAAAGAACTCAAGACAAAGAGGATAGAGTGACTCTCAACCAACTAGCCAGAAGGAAGATCCTATCAAGAAACATCTGAAATATAACCGAACAGCATAAACAAATGACATAAAGGGTAACTCAAGAACATCAGGCTCAGGATATCCAAGAGACTGCACCACTGAAACTCCCAGACCTTCAATAAAGAATATTACACCACAAAGAAGGGAAGTCAAAGCAGAATACCGCCCCCCCCCAAAAAAAAAACCCAAATAAATAAATAAATAAATAAATAAAAACAAAAAGAATCCAACATGGCAAGATGCAAAAATAACCCCTCAATGAAAAGAAAGGAGGAATCCCAAGAGAGGTAGATGAAATAGACAGCCCAAATGTCACACACGAAATTCAAAACAATGGTGGTAAAGAAGCTCAATATACTCGACATCCTTAAAATCAACTATGACAACCTTCAAGGAAGTTACCAGCAGCTCCAAGAAAATTGCAGGGAACTTGCAGAGAACTACACCAGCATAAAAAAAGACATAGAAACTGTTAACAAGAACCAGGAAGAACTTAAGAATACAATCTCTGAACTGAAAAACACAGTAGAATCAGTCAAAAGCAGACTAAACGAAGCAGAGGATCAGATTAGTGAGTTAGAAGATAATGTAGAGAAAAACTCCCAGACAGTACAGCAAAATTAAAAACGATTGAAAAAATATGAACAAAATGTAAGGGAATTACAGGATAGCATTAGAAAAATAATTTAAGGATCGTTGGAATACGAGAGGGAGAAGAAAAGGAACATGGAATTGAAAATCTGATAGGAGAAATAGTGACAGAAAATTTTCCGAACCTGATGAGAGAAAAAGCTATGCAAGTCCAAGAAGCACTGAGAGTTCCAATAAAAAGGAACCCCCAAAAACCCACTCCAAGGCACATCATAGTTAAAATGGCAACATTCAAAGACAAAGAGAGAATCCTAAAAGCAGCAAGAGAAAAGCAGCAAATAACATACAAGGGAGCTCCGATAAGGCTATCAACTGATTTCTCAACAGAAACATTACAAGACAGAAAGGAGTGGTCAAAAATATTTGAAGCAATGAAAAACAAAGGCCTACAACCAAGAATACTCTACCGAGCAAGGCTCTCATTCAAAATAGAAGGTGAAATAAGGAGTTTCTCAGACAAAGGAAGACTGAAAGAATACATATCCACCAAAAAAGCATTGCAAGAGATGCTAAAGGGAGTGTTCTAAGAAAAAAGAAGAAAAAAACAAGAGAGGAGAGGAACAGAGGTACAAAGGGAAATGAATAAATACACGTCAATAATAACCTTAAATGTAAATGGATTCAATGCTCCAATTAAAAGACATAGGGTAGTGGAATGGATAAGAAAACAGGACCCACATATTTGCTGTCTACAAGAAACACACCTCAAAACAAAAGATTTACACAGACTGAAAGGAAAGGGATATAAAAAAATATTCCAAGCAAACGGACCGGAAAAAAAAGCTGGGGTAGCAGTTCTCATATCAGACAAAATGGATTTCAAAGCAAGGACAATAAAAAGAGACAAAGAAGGACATTTCATAATACTTAAAGGAACAATCCATCAAGAAGATATGACTTTGATAAACATATATGCACCCAACATAGGAGCACCCAAATACATAAAGAAAATACTAGAAGACCACAACAAGGATATCAACAACAACACACTCATAGTAGGGGACTTCAACACTCCATTATCGACAATAGACAGATCATCAAAGCAAAGAAACACCAAGGATATACAGCCATTGAACAACACACTAAACCACATGGATCTAACAGATATATATAGAACTTTTCACCCCAAAGAAGCAAAATATACATTCTTTTCAAGTGCACATGGGACATTTTCAAAGATAGACCACATGATAGGTCACAAAACAAGCCTCAACAAATTCAAGAAAATTGAAATCCTATCAAGCATCTTTTCAGATCACAATGCCCTGAAACTAGAAATCAACCTCAGAGAAAAAAATCAAAGACACCCAAACTCATGGAGATTGAATAACATGCTTTAAATAATGAATGGGTTAACAATGACATCAAAGAGGAAATCAAGAAATTCCTAGAAACTAATGACAATGAACACACAACAGCCCAAAACCTGTGGGACACAGCAAAAGCAGTCCTGAGAGGGAAGTTTATAGCAATACAGGCATATCTGAAAAGACTAGAAGAATCTCAAATAAAAAACTTAACCACAATGCTACAAGAACTAGAACAACAACAACAAACAAAGCCTAGGGCAAGAAGAAGGAATGAAATCATCAAGATCAGAGCAGAACTAAATGATATAGAGACTAAACAAATAATCCAAAACATCAACAAAACTAGGAGCTGGTTCTTCGAAAAAATCAACAAAATCAACAAGCCTCTAGCCAGTCTAATCAAGAAAAAAGAGAGAAGACACAAATAAACAAAATCAGAAATGAAAGAGGAGAAATCACGACTGATACCTCAGAAATACAAATGATAGTTAGAAATTACTTCAGACAACTGTATGACAAGAAATTTGACAATCTAGAAGAAATGGACAAATTTCTAGAAACATACAACCTTCCAAAACTGAATCAAGAAGAAGTGGAAAGTCTCAACAAACCAATAACAAAAAAGGAAATTGAAACAGTAATCCAAAATCTCCCGGCACACAAAAGCCCTGGACCGGATGGCTTCACAGGCGAATTCTACAAAACATTCAGGGAAGAACTAACTCCTATCCTCCTCAAACTGTTCCAAAAAATCCAAGAAGAGGGGAAAATCCCAAACTCTTTCTATAAAGCCAGTATTATCCTAATCCCCAAACCAGGTCAAGACACAACAAAGAAAGAAAACTACAGGCCAATATCACTGATGAACATCGATGCTAAAATCCTCAATAAAATATTGGCAAACAGGATCCAGCAAAACATCAAAAAGATCATACATCATGATCAAGTGGGCTTCATTCCAGGGATGCAAGGATGGTTTAATATTCGCAAATCAATAAATATAATACATCACCTAAACAGAATGAAAGACAAAAATCACATGATCATATCAATAGATGCAGAAAAAGCATTTGATAAGGTACAACACCCATTTATGATGAAAACACTCAACAAAATGGGAATAAAGGGAGCATATCTTAAAATAATTAAGGCTATATATGAGAAGCCTGAGGCCAACATCATACTCAATGGACAAAAACTGAAAGCATTCCCCCTGAACTCAGGAACTAGACAAGGTTGTCCACTCTCTCCACTCCTTTTCAACATAGTGTTGGAAGTCCTAGCCACAGCAATCAGACAAGAAAAAGAAATAAAAGGCATCCAAATTGGGAAAGAGGAAGTAAAACTTTCATTATATGCAGATGACATGATAGTATACCTAGAAAATCCTATAAACTCCACTAAAAGACTACTCGATATAATAAGTGAATTTGGCAAAATCACAGGGTACAAAATAAATATACAGAAATCTAAGGCATTTCTGTACACCAACAATAAAATAGCAGAGACAGAGACAAAAAAGAAAATACCATTTACTATAGCAACAAGAAAAATAAAGTACCTAGGAGTAAACTTAACCAAAGAGATAAAAGACCTGTACTCTGAAAATTACATAACATTGAAGAAAGAAATTAAGGAAGAAACAAATAAATGGAAGCAAATACCATGTTCTTGGATGGGAAGAATCAACATCATCAAAATGGCCATACTACCCAAAGCAATTTACAGGTTCAATGCAATCCTTATTAAAATACCAATGACATATTTCACAGACCTACAGCAAATACTCCATAAATTCATATGGAACAAAAAAAGACCCCAAATAGCAAAAGCAATCTTGAGACAGAAGAACACAGCAGGAGGAATCACAACACCAGATATCAAACAATACTACAAAGCCACTGTAATCAAAACAGTATGGTACTGGCATAAGAACAGACATATAGATCAGTGGAACAGAATAGACAGTCCAGAAATAAACCCAGGCCTCTATGGTCAACTAATCTTTGATAAAGGAGGAAGGAACATAAAATGGAATGAGAACAGCCTCTTTAACAAATGGTGCTGGGAGAACTGGATAGGGACCTGCAAAAAAGATGAAACTAGACCACCAACTTACACCACACACAAGAATAAACTCAAGATGGATCAAAGACTTAAATGTAAGCTGTGACACCATAAAAGTCCTAGAGGAAAACATAGGCAAGAAAATATCAGATATCTTACGTAACAATCTCTTCATGGATACATCTCCTAAAGCAAGAGAAATAAAGGAAAAAATAAATAAATGGGATTACATCAAACTGAAGAGTTTCTGCTCAGCAAAAGAAAACATCAGCAAGATGTAAAGGAAACCAACCATATGGGAAAACATATTTGCCAATGACATCACAGACAGGGGACTGATTTCCAAAATATATAAAGAACTGATACGACTCAACATCAAGAAAACAGACAACCCAATTAAAGAATGGGCAAAGGACCTGAACAAACACTTCTACGAAGAGGACATACAGAAGGTCCATAGACACATGAAAAAATGCTCAACATCATTAGCCATCAGGGAGATGCAAATAAAAACCACAATGAGATACCATTTTACACCAGTCAGAATGGCCATCATCAACAAATCAACAAGCAACAAGTGCTAGCGAGGATGTGGAGAAACGGGAACCCTACTGCACTGTTGGTGGGAATGCAGACTGGTGCAGCCACTATGGAGAACAGTATGGAATTACCTCAAAAGATTAAAAATGGAACTGCCTTTTGAACCAGCGACTCCACTACTAGGATTATACCCGAAGAATCTTGAAACACCAATTCAGAAAAACTTATGCACTCCTATGTTCATTGCAGCACTGTTTACAATAGTTAAGTGCTGGAAACAACCTAAGTGCCCATCTGTAGATGAGTGGATCAAAAAACTGTGGTACATTTACACAATGGAATACTATGTAGCAGAAAGGAAGAAGGAACTCCTGCCATTTGCAACAACATGGATGGAACTAGAGAGAATTATGCTTAGTGAAATAAGCCAGGCAAAGAAAGAAAAATACCATATGATATCACCTAATACAGGAAACTAAAGAAAAACACAATCAAAGGAACTAAATAGAACAAAGAGCAGAAAAGCAGTCAATAGGGGGGAGGGGAGAGGGAGAGAAGGGGGATAAGTAAGGGAAGGCTTTAATTAAAGAGCCTGTATAAAAGACTCATGGACATGGACAACGGGGAGGGATATGATTGCGGGAGAGGGGGTGGGTTGGGTGGGGGAGAGAAATTAGGGGAAAAGAGGACAACTGTAATTGAAAAACCAAAATAAAAAAATAAAAAATAAAAATAAAAATAAAAACAATTGTGATTATATATGACCCACCTTGATATCCTGATAATCTGTGAAAATCTATTGCTCTCAATACCCTATCTAATCATATTTACAAGTCCCTTATTCCATGTAAAGTAACATATTTAAAAATTTTATGGTCCTTAAGAGATATTATTTTGGCCATCACAGTTCAACTTCTGGCCCCAAAGCATCTTCATCTCACATGCAAAATACATTTGTTCATTTGTCCCATTCCAAGGTTCCTACAATCTCAGTCCACTGTAGCTTCAACCCAAGTTCAATACATTATCTAAATCTCCCAAATCTCACCTAAACCATCTGTCACATATGGCTCAGAGTCTAGGTGTACTCAATATTTGGACAAAATTATCTCTATTGTTGTCTAAAAATTTAAATTTCATTTTCAAGATACTCTGGAAAAAGCAAAAACAGTTTGAGAAGGCAGACGATCGAATAGGCAATGCACAGAAATATTTTAGGATGGTGATTCTATCTTTATGATATTGGGTTGGACAAAAAGTCTATCATTTTTTTTCTGTAAAATAAAGGACACTTCTTTTTTATTTTCACAATGAACTTTATCGATTTGAATATTTTGAGTATGTTGGTTACCTCTCACATGGTATAATGTTGTTTGTTTTCAATTAATGTCTCAATTTGAGCATTATCAACTTCAATTGGTCTATCCGACTGTGGAGCATTACCTAGAGAGAAATCTCCAGCACTGAACTTTGCAAATCACTTTTGATACATTTGATCAGCCATAGCACCTTACCTATACACTATACAAATCTTTGTGTGTGTGTTTGTGTGTGTGTGTATGTCTTTCAGTTGGATTTTTACCTTTCTTGAAATAATAAAGTATAATATGCCAAAAATGTGCATTTTCTTTCATCTTTAATATTAAAATTGCTATACAAAAAAATTCAGCAATTTTACTGTTATTTTTAAATGCATGCTGATTTGATCACTGTATTTTTTTTGTGTATGTGGCTTTCCAAGACATTTTATTTTTTATTTTTTTGATTTTATTTTTTGGTTTATCAATTACAGTTGTCCCATTTTCCCCCCATTGCTCTCCCCCAACCAGCCCACCCCTTCTCCCAAAATCATATTCCTCCCCATTGTCCATGTCCATGAGTCATTTATACACAATCCTTGACTAAACCCTCCCTTACTTATCCACCTTCTCTCCCTCCCCCCTAATCCTTATTGACTACTATTCTGCTCCTTGTCCTATTTAGTTCGTTTGTTTACATTGTTCTTTAGTTTTCTATATTAGCTGATATCATATGGTATTTTTCTTTCTTTGCCTGGCTTATTTCACTAAGCATAATTCTCTCTAGTTCCATCCACGTTGTCACAAATGGCAGGAGTTCCTTCTTTCTCTCTGCTGCATAGTATTCCATTGTGTAAATGTACCACTATATTTGATCCACTCATCTACAGATGGGCATTTAGGTTGTTTCCAGCACTTAGCTATTGTAAACAGTACTATTATAAACATAGGGGTGCATAAGTTCTTTGAATTAGGGTTTTAGGATTTTTTGGGGTATAACTATAGCAGTGAAATGGCTGGTTCAAAAGACAGTTCCATTTTTAGTTTTTGAGGTAATTCCATACTGTTTTCCATAGTGGCTGCACCAGTCTGCATTCCTACCAACTTTGCAGTAGGGTTTCCATTTCTCCACATCCTCGCCAGCACTTGTTGTTTGTTATTTCATTGATGATGGCCATTCTGACTGGTGTAAAGTGGTATCTCATTGTGGTTTTTATTTGCATCTCTCTGATGGCTAGTGATGTTGAGCATTTTTTCATGTGTCTATGGACCTTCTGTATGTCCTCTTCTGAGAAGTGTTTGTTCAGTTCCTTTGCTCATTTTTTAATTGGGTTGTCTGTTTTTTTGATGTTGAGTTGTATAAGCTCTTTATATATTTTGGAGATCAGTCTTTTGTCTGAGATATCATTGGCAAATGTGTTTTCCCATATGGTTGGTTTCCTTTTCATCTTGTTGATGTTTTCTTTTGCTGAGCAGAAACTCTTTAGTTTGATGTAGTCCCAATTGTTTATTTTTTCCTTTATTTCTCTTGCCTAAGGAGAGGTATCCATAAAAATATTGTTACGTGGGATATCTGAACTTTTCCTGCCTATGTTTTCCTCTAGGACATTTATGGTGTCACGGCTTACATTTAAGTCTTTGATTTATCTTGAGTTTATTCTTGTGTGCGGTGTAAGTTGGTGGTCTAATTTCACTTTTTTGCACGTCCCTGTCCAATTCTTCCAGCACCATTTGTTAAAGAAGCTCTTCTCACTCCATTTTATGTTTCTTCCTTTTTTATCAAATATTAGTTGACCTTAGATTCCTGGATTTATTTCTGGGCTCTCTATTCTGTTCCACTGATCTATATGTCTGTTCTTATGCCAGTACCAGACTGTTTTGATCACAGTGGCTTTGTAGTATTGTTTGATATATGGTGTTGTGATTCCTCCTGCTGTGTTCTTCCGTCTCAAGATTGCTTTGGCTATTCGGGGTCTTTTTTGATTCCATATGAATTTTTGGAGTATTTGTTCTAGGTCTGTGAAATACGTCATTGGTATTTTAATAGGAATTGCGTTGAATCTGTAAATTGCTTTGGGTAATATGGCAATTTTGATGATGTTGATTCTTCCTATCCAAGAATATGGGATTTGCTTCCATTTATTTCTATCTTCCTTAATTTCTTTCTTCAATGTTATGTAATTTTCAGAGTACAGGTCTTTTATCTCTTTGGTTAAGTTTATTCCTAGGTACTTTATTTTTCCTGTTACTATAGTAAATGGTATTTTCTTTATTGTCTCTGTCTCTGGTATTTTATTGTTGGTGTACAGAAATGCCTTAGATTTCTGTACATTTATTTTGTATCCTGCTATTTTGCCAAGTTCACTTATTATATTGAGTAATCTTTTAGTGGAGTTTATAGGGTTTTCTCTGTATACTATTATGTCAGCTGCATATAATGATAGTTTTACTTCTTTCCCAATTTGGATGCCTTTTATTTCTTTTTCTTGTCTGAATGCTGTTGCTAGGACTTCCAACACTATGTTGAATAGGAGTGGAGAGAGTGAGCAGCCTTGTCTTGTTCCTGATTTCAGGGAGAATGCTTTCAGTTTTTGTCCACTGAGTATTATGTTAGCTTCGGGTTTCTCATATATAGCCTTAATTATGCTAAGGTATGATCCCTCTATTCCCATTTGCTGAGTGTATTTATTATAAATAGGTGTTGTACTTTATCAAATGCTTTTTCTGCATCTATTGATATGATCATGTGATTTTTGTCTTTCAATTTGTTTAGGAGGTGTATTATATTTATTGATTTGCGAATATTAAACCATCCTTGCATCCCTGGAATATAACCCACTTGATCGTGGTGTATGATCTTTTTGATGTATTGCTGAACCCTGTTTGCCAATATTTTATTGAGAATTTTAGCATCTATGTTCATCAGTTATATTGGCCTGTAATTTTCTTTCTTTGTTGTGTCTTGACCTGGTTTAGAAATTAGAATAATACTAGCTTTATAGAAAGAGTTTGGGATTTTTCCCTCTTCTTGGATTTTTTTGGAATAGTTTGAGGAGAATAGGAGTTAGTTCTTCCCTAAATGTTTTGTAAAATTTGCCTGTGAAGCCATCCGGTCTAGGGCTTTTGTTTGCCAGGACACTTTTGATTACTGTTTCAATTTCCTTCTTTGTTATTGGTCTGTTGAGACTTTCTACTTCTCTTGATTCAGTTTTTGAAGGTTATATGTTTCTAGAAATTTGTTCATTGCTTCTAGGTTGTCAAATTTCTTGCCATACAGTTGTTTGTAGTAATTTCTTACAATCCTTTTTATTTCTGTGGTATCAGTAGTGATTCCTGTATTTCATTTCTGATTTTGTTTATTTGGGTCTCCTTTTTTTTCTTGATGAGCCTGGCTAGAGGCTTGTCAATTTTGTTTATATTTTCGAAGAACCAGCTTCTAGTTTCGTTGATCTTTTGAATTGTTTGTTTACTCTCTATGTCATTTAATTCTGCTCTGATCTGATGATTTTCTTCCTTCTACTTATCCTGGGTTTTTTTTGCTGTTGTTGTTCTAGTTCTTGTAGCTTCAGGGTAAGGTTTTTTATTTGAGATTCTTATATCCTTTTCAGATATGCCTGTATTGCTATGAACTTCCCTCTTAGTACTGCTTTTGCTGTGTCCCATAGGTTTTGGGCTGTTGTGTGTTCATTATCATTAGTTTCCAGAAACTTCTTGATTTCTTCTTTGATGTCATTGTTACCCCATTCATTATTTAATAATATGTTATTCATTCTCCATGTGTTTGTATGTCTGATTTTTTTACTCTGAGGTTGATTTTTAGTTTCAAGGCATTGTGGTCTGAAAAGATGCTTGATAGGATTTCAATTTTCTTAAATTCGTTGAGGCTTGTTTTGTGTCCTATCATGTAGCCTATCTTTGAACATGTCCCATGTGCATTTGAAAAGAATGTATATTTTGCTTTTTGGGGGTGAAACGTTCTATATATATCAATTAAGTCCATGTGCTTTAGTGTGTTGTTCAATACCTGTATATCCTTAGTGTTTCTTTGCTTCAAAGAGCTGTTTATTGTTGATAACGGAGTGGTAAAGTCCCTTACTCTGAGTGTGTTGTTGTTAATATCCTTCTTGTGGTCTTCTAGTATTTTCTTTATGTATTTTGGTACTCTTATGTTGGGTGCATATATGTTTATCAGTGTTATATTTTCTTGATGGGTTATTTCCTTAAGTATTATGAAATGTTTTTCTTTGTGTCTTTTTATTGCCCTTGCTTTGAAATCTGTTTTATCTGATATGAGTACTGCTACACCAGCTTTTTTTTCATGTCCATTTGCTTGGAATACTTTTTTATATCCCTTTACTTTCAGTCAATATAAATCTTTTGCTTTGAGGTGTGTTTCTTGTAGACAGCAAATATGTGGGTCCTGTATTCTTATCCATTTCGTTACCCTATGTCTTTTAATAGTAGCATTGAATTCATTTACATTTTTGGTTATTATTGACATGTATTTATTCATTTCCCTTTGTACCTGTGTTTCTCTCATCTTTTTTTCTTCTTTTTCTTAAAGCATTTTCTTTAGCATCTCTTGCAATGCTGGTTTGGTGGAGATGTATTCTTTTAGTCTTCCTTTGTCTGGGAAACTCCTTATTTCATCTTCCATTTTGAATGAGAGTCTTGCTGGGTAGAGTAGTCTTGGTTGTAGGCCTTTGCTTTTCATTGCTTGAAATATTTTTGACCGTTCCCTTCTGTCTTGTACTGTTTCTATTGAGAAATCGGTCGATAGCCTTATCGGAGCTCCCTTGTATGTTATTTGCTGTTTTTCTATTGCTGCTTTTAGGATTTTCTCTTTGTCTTTTTATGTTCCCATTTTAATTATGATGTGTCTTGCAGTGGGTTTTTTTGGGTTCCTCTTCATTGGGACTCTGAGCTTTTTGGACTTGCATAACCTTTTCTCTCATCAGGTTGGGAAATTTTTCTGTCAATATTTATCCTATCAGTTTCTCTATTCCATGCCCCTCTTCTCCCTCTCTTATTCTGATGATCCTGATATTGTTACTTCTCATGCTATCCTGTAATTCCCTTACATCTTGTTCATATTTTTTAAATCTTTTTTCATTTTGTTGTATTGTCTGGGAATTTTTTTCTACATTGTCCTCTAACTCACTGATCTGATCCTCTGGTTCGTTTAGTCTGCTTTTGATTGATTCTACGATGTTGTTCAGTTCAGAAGTTGTATTCTTCATTCTTTCCGGTTCTTGTTAATAGTTTCTATGTCCTTTTTTATGCTGGTGTAGTTCTCTGTAAGTTCCCTGTAATTTTCTTGGAGCTGTTGGTAACTTCTTTGGAGGTTGTCATAGTTGTTTTTGAGGTTGTCGAGTATATTGAGCTTCTTCACCACCATTGTTTTGAATTCCATGTCTGACATTTGGGCTATGTCTATTCCATCTACGTCTCTTTCTGGGGATTCCGTTTTCTTTTCATTGAGAGGTTGTTTCTGCATCTTACCATGTTGGATTCTTCTTGTTTGTTTTTGTGTGTTGGATTTGTCTGCTTTGACTTCCCACCTTTGTGGTATGAGGTTCTTTATAGGAGATCTGGGGGTTTCAGTGATGCAGTCTCTTTGATCTCCTGAGCCTGATGTTCTTGGGTTACCCTTTATGTCATTCGTTTATGCTGTCTGGTTATATTTCAGATGTTCTCCCCTCTTGCTAGTTGATTGAGAGTCACTTTACCCACTTTGTCTTGAGCTCTTATGTGGAGATGCTGTTAAAAACATAAACACACAGCCCCGGGCAGGAAACTCACAACCTCAAAAATACACCCCCCAATCCCACTATCATTAGCCAATGAGCCAGCATTAATATAAATGTAGAGAGATTAGAGCTTTTATACTGTAGGAAGAATAGATGAGTTGTTTTTAAGGAGGGAAAATATGATTTTAGAGAGAGGGGATGATAGATTAATAATAGTAGCAAGCAGTGTTGAGACTATGCAAGACCATAGGTAATATTACATTGTATGTTAATAATAAAAAAGAAAAGGAGGGAAGAATGCAGAATATAGTAAAAAAGTGGGATTATATAGTATTAGATTTATATAGTACTTATATTCTATTTATTTAGTGTGAAAGGGAAGCTAAACAAGACAGACAAATAATTAAACAAAAATTTAAGAGAAAGGATGAGAAGGAGAGATGGTATGAAACAAATTAAAGATATGGTTTTTTAAGGAAAAGAAAAATTAAAAAGTAAAATTAAATTTAAAATTAAAAATAAGATATTTCAAAATTAAAGTAAAATAAAATACAAATAAAAAAACTAAAATAGAAATAAAAATTTTAAAATATATATAAAAGGAAAGTTTTTACTCAGTTCATCCTTTGTGTGTCGTCTTCCTTTTCTCGATCCATATCTGGTCTAATGAGGTGGGCCAGACGTTCCTGTTCTTTGTAGCAGTGGTGTACGCCAGCGGTGGCCAGCATGTTCCTTTGGCTCCTGTTGGAGTCGGCCCTGGTGCATTTGCACGTGCGCCCATGCATGCGCAATGCAGCCTGAGCACTAGCCTCAGGCCTGCCCAGCTGCACTCCGAAAGTTGGTCTCTCGCCTCTTGGGGTGGGGCCCCTGAAACTTGTCCACAGTCAAAGTGAGTGTCTATGAGTCGTCCCTGCCTGCCGTTCCTGCGCTGCAGCTGCCTGCTGTTCCCACACCTGCCTCAGCGGGCACAAGCAGAGCCCAAGCAAGTGGTCTGCGCTCTGACATGGCACCCACTGGAGCTGACCAGGGGTGTCTGCACATGGTCTTCTGCCTGCCCAGTGGGCCCTCCCTGCACCCGTTAGGGCACTGATCTTATGCCTGTTGGGGTGTGTCCTAGGGGCACCTGGACGAGCACCTGGGCCAGTGAATGAGGGTACTTCCCTGTGCACGCCCACGCAACCCTAGGGTAGGGTTGGGGAGTGGGTGAGCACACTTCTGCGCCTGCGCTTCTCAAGAGTGTCCTATCACCCCCAACCTTTCCTCCCCTCTCTGCAGTTCACAAGGGAAAAATATAAAGAAAAATAGCGTTCTCACATGCACAGCAGTACGCTGTTTCTTGTCTTTCAGCACCGATGCCATCTGGTCCAGTCCTGTCTCTGCCAGTGGGCAGAGATCCGCTCTCCTCCTAATTTCTCTTTGGGGAAGCCTGTGGTCACCAAAAAGCCTTTGAGTACTTCCAGCCACAGCTTGGGGAGCAAACACAGTCAGAAATCCCGTCTCTTCCCTTTTTCCTCTGCTATCCTCAGCAAACAAGTTGTTCTCAGATGGTCTTCTCTGATACAGCAGTGCCAAGGCTCAACTCCTGCCAGTGTCTAGCTGCTCAATGAAATGTTCTTTCTGCGATTAGTCCAAACTACAGATGGGTCTCGGGAGCCAAAAAGCGCAACCTCTCCTTACTCCTCTGCCATCTTCTCCTCTGATCACTCTTACAATACAATCTACAAAAATTGTTTGGAGTGAAGTTAAAAACAACTAAGTGCTACTAGAGCCATCTTACAGAAAAAAATCAAGTGAACTTTTTGGCCAACCTTATACTTTAATAATGGGTATATAGCACTATACATTTGTCAAAACCCATCAATATTTACAGAATAAAAACTAAACCTTAATATATGCAAATTTTTTAAAAATTCAGTAGAAGCTCAGTGGGTGCTAGGATGGGCTGCATACTGACAAAAATCTACTGTAAATGCATTATAAATATATGAGATAAGTTTGGTGAACAGGCTAGGGAAAAGAAGTACTAACTTAAGTAGCTATGGAAATAAATGTGAATTATAACACTAAAGGGAAAATAATCTGTATGGAAGCACTTTTCTCTAGCTCTTAAGTTTTTCCCACTTTGGTATGGGTTAACAGTTCTGAAAACCACTACACATGTATACTAGAATCAAACATAAATGGATGACAGCTAGTGGGAGTCAGGTTTCTCACTGTTGGAGGGGTAGGCCAAAGGAAAGCAAGGGAAGGGTATTATTATCCATGTGGCACTGGATTAGAGTTGGAGATATTAGTATTGACTCATATTTAACTTATTATAGATGCAGAAAGATACACAGAAATAGTTGTAGATCTATGTATATACAGGGGTTAGTATGCTCACACATATTTCTTTGCTGTCAGCTGACAGAGCCTAGAAATAATAGCATCCTAGTGGCAACAAGCACACACAACACCAAATCTTGTTTCTAATGTTACTCTCTAACAATAGGAACTTGGGCTCCTTGGACATGTGGTTGATTGTGGGGCTCGAACATGGTGTATTATAATTAGAGACTGGAATATCTCACAGAGCCAGAATGAGGTATGTTTGCAGTCATGCACACATGCACACACTCAACAATGGAGTTCTGTCAAGGGGCACGAGGGCCACTGAAGGAGTTCAGAATGGCACAACAATCTATGCAAAAAAATACATGAAGTAATATTGGATTATAACCTAAACTATAAAATATACACCCATGTGGTCATGCTGATATTAATACATGATTAAATAAACAAGTAAAAATATTAGAAAATAGAGAAATGTCTCATGCAGGTATCCAAATAATTTATGTAGATTCTCCTTACTCAAAGAGATGGAACATAACTCCCACCTCTTACCTTAAGAATAGGGTGTGCATAGTGACTTACCTCTAAAAAGTACAATATGAAAAGGGGAGAAAAGAGTAACTTAACAGAAGAGAGACCTGACTGACAAAACACCTCAGCCAGTGATTGGGCAAATAAGGCTGTCATGTTGATAGAATGCTCCTTTAATATGATGTAACAAGAATGTCACTTTACCTCTGGTTTTCTTCTTCTCAAAAACCCATAATCTCAATCTAATCATGAGAAAAATAACAGACAAAGCCCATTTGATGGTGATTATACATAAAACCTGATTAGTCCTCCTTAAAACTTAAATTTTTAAGGTCATCAAAAACAGGGAAAATATGAGAAACTGTCACACTCAAGAGGAGCCTAAAGAGACATGATGACTGAATGTGATGTGAAATTCTGGGTGAAATCCTGGAATGGAAAAAGGATATTAGGTAAAAACTAAGAAAATCTGAGTAAAGTATAGGCTTCAGCTGGTAACAATGTATGAACATTGGTTTATTTCTGTGACGTATGAGGTATACCAACATAATATGTTAACATTAGGGGAGACTACAAATCCAAAACTCTTCTTAAAGTAAAGATTTATCTTTAAAAAGTGAATATGATGAAACAGTGAAGGAGTGGGTATGGGATGTTCTAGGCAGAAACAGCTGTGTATATGAAGGCCTAGGTGAAAGAGATGGAGAGAGAAGGAGAGAAAGAACAACTGGCCCATAGATGTTCTTCAAAAACATGAATTTCAGAAGTGGTTAGGGGCTGATCTCAAAATTACTTATTGCTACTGCTCTTTAAAATGTTAACCATATTAACTGCCTTTTCTTACAATGCAAAATTTTTTAGCTAAGCAAACACAAGCAGGTGTGTGTTTTCAACTAGCAACATCTTTGTGTCGTCTGTTGATAATGGAAGCTAGCTTAAACACACAGGTGAGATTTGGGAGAGGATATCTGTCCAGGTGGAAGATGGAATTTGTGAGCCCAGAGGTACTGAAAAGCAGAGAACACCAACAAAACCTGCTGAGAGGCCACCTCTCTGTATTGCTCTCTCTTGCACAGTGAGAACAAACATAAGGACACAACAACAGCCCCAACAGATGGAAGGGGCCACCTTTCTGACTCTGGTGGCTCACAGGCCCACCACCCTTCTCAAAGGGACCACTAAAGTCTGAGCTTCTGCTCTCCATCCAGCTATGACCTCCTTATAACCAGCCACTGCAAAGCTTGGTTCTTGGGCAGCCACAGCAGAGTCTGATCTATGGCGGACTCCTGGTGTTAATCTGGCCATGGCTACAGAGGGTTCCCAGATACACCAGCTGCCTCCTATCAAGACCTACAGGGTGAAAATGACTGTGTACAAATTCTTTTCTGCTCCTATGAAGCAAACAAAGACACATGCCCTGTAGCTTAACATAAATGTCATGCGTTTATATTGTGGATGGGCACATCAGGTGAACAATGAGAGGAGAGCTGGTCCAAGGTCTGAGGTCATTTTGACAACCTGCACTTCCTGGAAGTCCTTGGTGCAGGCACATAACATAGTCTCAGTGGCTCACAGACACCCCCAGGCCCAACTGGTGAAGACTGGCATTCGTCATCATATTTCTCTCAACTTTTGGCTTCACTTTGCTAGTACAGACCTTGGCTTTTATTACAGCTTAAAAATGTCTTTTAAAATTTTAAACATTTTCAATTTTCAGCAGCTGTTTATGAGGTTAGATTTTCAGGAAGCATAGGCTAATTATTGTGTGATCATAAAAAAAATCACATACCAATCTTGTTAAATTAATATATATGTTTCTGGGTCCCATACTAAAGGACAGTCCTGGGTAACTATTCTAAAAAGACTTCTTGAGAGATCTTGTTATGCAGATTAAGTGTCTAGGAAATGATAGTGAAAGTTATGCAAAATATTTTCCCCCCCTAAAATATAGATCCAACACTTAAAAAAAAATAGAATGGGGAAGAAAGAGAGGATGGGAATCTGAAACTAATGTTACAAAATGTCAGTTAAAAGGCACCTAAGAGATCAAGTACTCAAACCCACTCTTCACAGAGAAGGGAGATGTGTCCATTGGGGTGAGGGCTTTGATTGAGGTTATTTGACTACAGAACTCCAGAGAACAACTTGCGGCAGCAAGCCCCAGCCTCCAGCTTATGACATCAAGTCTCAAAGACTTCCCTTAGCAGATAATATTGGAAATAATTCTTCTTTGAATTAAAACAAGGACTTCCCAATTCTCTAAGACACTGAGCAGTTTGCTGTACTTTGTAGGCCTTCTTGTATACATTTTTTACAAACATGTCAAAATGAAAATTTCATTTCACAGTTGGTTGACTTGCTCTCTCCTTTTCCAAACTCTTCTTTGCTCCAAACCATAGCCCTCCCCCATCTTGTTGGCCCCCTGGGTTCTTTTTGAGTTTGATTTCAACCCTTTTTAGTCTTCCTCACTTCTTCCAAGACAGCTCTCACTGTGGAGTTTGCAGCCCCAGCTTGTCTGTGATCCAGACTGAGCCCAGAGAACCTGCCTTAGTCAGGCAGAACAAATGAGTAGAGGCCTGTTGGGGTACAAGAACTAAAGGGACACTCCTTTACAAAGAGGGAGGTCCAGACATGTTCTCTTAGGCTATAAAGCTCACTCCTGTCTTTAGGGAGAGACAGGCCGAGGCTGTCAGAGGGCTGATTTTACCACTAAGTATTAACTACTGAGGTGCTCTGAGGCCTCTGTCCACCCTAATCATGATCTTCATAATTACAGAAAAACAGAGGCACTCTTTACTGAGTGGTTACTGTCCATTGCACACATTGTTGGTTAATTTTTATATTTTCATTCTAGTTCTTACAACAGCCCCGTGAAAAGGCTGAGACAATGAGTGTCAGAGAGGGTAAGCAACTTGTTCCAAATATCACAGCCCACAAGAGATGGAGCCAGAACTTGATTGGAAGACAGCATCTTAGGCTCTTTCCACTGAGTCTATCTTTCATCCAGGCTATGAATTGTAAAGCAAGATGCTCAGCTCCTACATGAGTTTTCTGGGCACATTTTTGGTGCTATACTTTTCTTGGAGGTTTCCTCCAGAAATAGCCGATCTTCATGTCCTAATGTCTCATGGTTTCTTAACACCTAAACCATAAAGAATGAGGGAAAACCATGTATGCTTTTCTTAATTGCACTGTAATTTTGTATTCATCTTGGGGTAAGAGCATGATGGAGGGGGCTAGAGCTACACGGACTCACATATCTCTTTAGTCTGTTCTCAGGAGGGGAACTAGCCAGCAGATGACCTGGGTGTCCTCAGAAGACTAACCACAGTTACCAGCCTCATAAAAGACATGGTGGGAGGAGTGACTCTCAGTCAGCTAGCTGAAGCGAGGGACCCTCCAAAGAGCAACAAAACAAAAACCAAAAGCCAAGTACAGCCAAACAGCAAAGAAAAAAAAAAAAACAGCATAAAGGGAATCCCAAGAGCATCAAGTTCTGGAGATCAAGGAGACTGCACCACTGAATCCCACAGATCTCCTACCACAAAAGGTCACAACATTAAGACAGGAAGTCAAAGCAGATCAGTCTAAGAAGCAGAAACAAACAATAACAGTCACAAAAAAATGGGGAGACAAAGAAACAACCCCCCATTTAAATGAAAGGAGGAATCCCCAGAAAGAGTGCTAAATGAAGTAAAGGCAAGCAAACTATAAGACATGGAATTCAAAATAATGATTATAGGAAAGCTCAATGAGCTCAGCAAACTCAAAGAAAACTACAAAGAACTCCAGGGGAACTACAGAGAACTCCAGGGAAGCTACAAGGAACTTACTGAAAACTACACCAGCATTAAAAAGAACAAAGGACTTATGGCTAAGATGGAGGCGTAGACAGATACGCTGCATCTCCCTCCACAACTAAGAAGGAATACAACTACCTCAAAACTAGAAACAACCAGAAGTTCCAGAAAATCAAACTTCATGGAAGTCCAGCAAACAAAGATATAAAGAAGAAATACTCATGCAGACAGGTAGGAGGGGTGAAACCGGGGCAGAGAGAATGCAGTGTGATTGCAGCGGCAGTGGCAGCAGCATCAGGCTGAAAGAAAGCACAGTCACACATTTTAAAGTCAGGAGGGACACCTGGGGAGCATTCCCAGCTCCTCACCAGACATAGAAGCTCAGGGTCCCAGCACCAGGGAAAATCAAGCCTCATTGCTTCTGACTCTGCAGGCCAGTGGGGGTTGGGGTGGAGGCAGAAACTGCCGGTCTCTCAACAGAATCTCCTTGTTTAAAGGGCTTCCACAGTCCTAGAACATCTGCAGACCCACCCACTCTGGGAACAATGGCCAGGGCAGCAGCTAGAGGGGCGCTATTCCAGTGCAGAAGTGGGAGAGGTGACTGGAAAAGGGGCAAGTGCTGGGAAGGCAGCATTGTTCCCTCTTGGACCCCTCCCCCACATACAGTGCCACAAGATGGTGAAACAGGTTGCCCTGTACTGACGAATACTTAAGGTTCCTCCCCTTATAACGTAACAGGAGTGACAGCTCTACCTGGGACATGGAGGCAAACAAACACAGGAGCCTGTCAGAATGAGGAGATGGAGGAGTATGGCCCAAAAGGGGAAACATATCAAGGTTCCCATGGGAGAACTAAGCAACGAAGAGATAGACAACCTAACAGACACAGAATTCAAAACCCTGGTGATAAAGATGCTCACAGGCTTGACAGATATGCTTGAGTATGGCAAATGCATAAGAGAAGAAGTGAAGGCTATGTTAAGTGAAACAAAGGAAAATCCACACAAAACCAATGGTGAAGGGAATGAAACCGGGGTTCAAATCAATGATTTGGAACATAAGGAAGAAAAAAAACAGTCAACCAGTGCAGAATGAGGAAGCAATAATTGAAAAAAATGAGGGAAACTTCCCAAATGTTGTGAAAGAGATGAACATACAGGTCTGGGAAGCACGGAGGGTCTGGGAGAGCTGGACCCAGAGGGGACCACACCAGGATGCATCATGATTGAGATGACAAAGGTGAAAGATAAAGACAGAGTCCTGGGGACAGCAACAGAGAGGTGGAGAGTTGTCTACAGGGGTGTGCCTATAGGACTATAGGCTGATTTCCCAGAGGATACTTTGAAGTAAGGGACCAGTAAACAGTATTCAAGGTGATGAAAGGCAACCTGCAACCAGGACTACTCTATCCAGCAAGGCTATCATTTGAAATGGAAGGGTAGATGAAGTGCTTTTCAGACAAGGTAAAGCTAAAGGAGTTCATCATCACCAAGTCATTATTATATGAAATGTCAGAATGACTTACTTAAGAAAAAGAAGATCAAAACTATGAACACTAAAATGACAACAAACTCACAACTATCAACAAATGAATCTAAAAATAAAAACAAAATCCAACTAAGCAAACCAGAATAGAAACAGAATCATAGGTATGGGAATCATTTGGAGGGTTATCATCTGGGAGGGGTAGGGGGAGAAATGGGGATATTGTGCAGGGATTAAGAAGCATAATCGATTGGTACAAAATAGACAGGGGAAAGTTAAGAATAATGTAGGAAAGGATGAAGCCAAAGAACTTATATGCACGACCCATGGACATGAACTAAGGGGTGTGGGATTGATGGAGGGAAGGGGGTACTGTCAGAGAGGGGGAAAATTAGAACTACTGTAAGAACATAATCAATAAAACATACTTTAAAAAAAGTATAGAAACTATCAATAAAAGTCAGGAGGAAATGAAGTGCATAATTTCTGAATTGAAGAACACAGTAGAAGGAATCAAAGGCAGGCTAGAGAAAGCAGAAGATTGGATCAGTGAGCTGGAGGACAACATAGAAAAAAATTATCACAGAGTGCAAGAAAATGAAAAAAAGGCTGAAAAAGAATGAAGAGATTTTAAGAGTGCTGCAGGATAAAATGAAACATAATAATATCCATATCATACGAATACCAGGAGAAGAAGAGAAGCAAGAAATAGAAAACCTGTTTGAAAAAGTAATGACAGAAAACTTCCATAAATTGATGATAGAAAGAGTCACACAAGTCCTGTAAGCACAGAGAGTTCCAATGAAGATTAACCCAAACAGGCTCACTCCAAGACACATGATAATTAAAATGGCAAAACTGAAAGACAAAGAGAGAATCCTAAAAGAAGCAAGAGAGAAACAGCAAATAACATACGAGAGAGCTCTGATAAGGCTATCAGCTGATTCCTCAACAGAAACACTATGAGACAGAAGGGAATGCCAAAAAATATTCCAAGCAATGAAAAACAAAGGCTTACAACTAATACTACTCTACCCAGCAAGGCTCTCATTCAAAATGGAAGGTGAAATAAGGAGTTTCCCAGACAGAAGAAGGCTAAAACAATTCATCTTCACCAAACCAGCATTGTAAAAGATGCTAAAGGGTCTGCTTTAAGAAGATGAAGAAACAGAGAGAGACAGAGAGGAACACAGGTACAAATGGGGAAAATAACCATGAATAAGTACCTATCAATAATAATCTTAAATTTACAAAAAATAATAATAATAACCAGCCTTATTGGATGTCAGGCAGTAAACAAGATGCTTTCCACCTGTGATCTCACTAAATTGTCATGGCAGCCCTATTGTTCTGATCTCCATTTTGAAGCAAGAAAATTAGGCTTAGCGAGTTTAAAACATTCTTGCAAGTGAGTAGACAGAGCTGTTGAGTATCAGAGCTAGCAGTCACATGGCTGGGCACTTGATCCCTGCAGCTTATCCAGCAACTTTGTTTGAGAAACCCATAGAATTTACTTTTTTTCAGCAAGTATTTCTTAAGCATCTACTCTGGACAAACACTATGAATTTTTGGAGATATAAAGGTGAGTAAAACATTAACCTTGTAATCTGTTTACTCTAGCGGTGAAATAGACACACAATGACAATAAATGGGCATGACAAACATAGGTGCTGATTAGACTTAGAATGTTATTCCAAGGGTGACATGTGGGAAGAGGAATGTAATTCCACAGTTTTGGGCACATCTTCCTCTGGGGCCACACCCTGCTTTTTCTCACCCCACATCCCTGTTGTCCTTGCTGTTCTAGATGTACACAGAGAGACACAAGACACTGACCATCTTCAAGTAGTGAAGCTCTTGGAATGTGCTTTAGGAAAAAAGTGAACTAATGAAGAGAATAACTATCTGGTGTGTTTGGATTGGTGGGTGGACAGAGGCAGGGGTGTGAGAGATAAGGTTGGAGAGAGAAGTGTGAACCAGACTTGGGTGATCTTGCATGTCCAAATTATATATTGGCATTTTATCTCATAGAATATAAATTTTTCTTTTGTCATTTTAAAAAGTAGAGAATTGACACCATTACTGCCAACACTTTTGCTTCAAGTTAGAAAAACAAGCTTGGCAAAATTACAGTGTCCTACCACCTCTTACCCTTCTCTTCCCATACTAATCCTCTTCCTTTGCTACCCCACCAAATCTCAGCTGGACACCAGGGACACTGCTGCCCAGCTCTCAAGTCCCATCATTTAGCCTACCCAGTTCTATTTCCTGGTCAACTTTTCTCCATGTCTGCACTCATCATTTCTCAGATAGTAAATTGCAGCTGTCTACTTGGTCTTTTTGTGGGTTGAATTGTCGTCGGCAGCCGTCCGTCTCGAGAGACGATGGCGTAGCTTCTTGAGAGTCTATCTGCACCGTCGAGAATGGCTGTGCAGTCCGACTCGGGAGTGACAATCCCTGCTGCACTTGTTACAGGTGAAGGCAGATGACTGTTGTTGCTGCTGTTGATGCTGCTTCCGCCTCGATCTTTTCTGGACCGCCTCCTCGTTGCGCGCAGCCTCTGCGCGTGACGTACCTTGCCTGACCGCGAGCCTCCAGGCTAGGCGGTCGTCTGCTTGAACTTCCCATGTGTTGAGATTGATGGAGCATTGTGTCATGTCCTTTTTGCAGATGTCTTTGAACCGCAGTTTTGGGCGCCCAGTCATCCTCTGGCCTTCTGCTAGCTCGCCGTAGAGGAGGTCTTTGGGAATACGGCCTGCATCCATTCTTTTGACATGGCCGAGCCACCTGAGGTGTCTCTCACTAAGAACTGCATGCAAACTGCTCATGTTGGCTCGCTTCAGCACCTCGGTGTTGGGGACCTTATCCTGCTAGGCGACATGCAGGACGCGTCGCAGACACCTCATGTGGAAGCTGTTGAGTTTCCTTTCGTGCCTTGCGTAGGTGGTCCACGTCTCGCTGCCATAGAGGAGAGTGCTGAGTACGCAGGCTTGGTAGATGCGCAGTCTGGTTTTCTCAGTGAGGCTGGAATTGTTCCACGCTCGCCGGTTCAGTTTGGCCATAACCGTGGCTGCCCTGGCGATTCTCCGATTGACCTCCAAGTCGACTGACAGAGAGCTCGAGATGGTGGACCCGAGGTAAGTGAAATCATTGACAACCTCCAGGGTGTATCCGTCGATGGTGATGCATGGGGGAGTCCCCGTGCCTTGAGCCATAACGTTCGTCTTCGTCAGGCTGATGGCTAGTCCGAACTCCTTGCATGCGTGGGAAAGGCAAGTGACAAACTGCTGGAGTCCCTCTTCGGAGTGTGATGTCAAGGCTGCGTCGTCGGCGAAGAGCATCTCACGGATGAGCACCTCCTTGACTTTGGTCTTGGCTCGTAGACGGGCCAGGTTGTAGAGCTTGCCATCGGATCTGGTGTGAATGAAGACACCCTCGCTGCAGTCCTTAAAGGGGTATTGGAGGAGCATGGAGAAGAAGATTCCAAACAGCGTAGGCGCGAGGACGCAGCCCTGCTTTACTCCGCTGCTGACTGGGAAGGCCTCAGAGGTTGCACCGTTGTAGGACACCGTGCTGTGCATGTTGTCGTGAAAGGACATGACCACAGCAAGCAGATGTGGTGAACAGCCAATCTTCCGTAGCAAGCTGAAGAGTCCGCTTTGACTGACCAGATCAAATGCCTTCGTGAGGTTGATAAAGGCGAGGTAGAGTGGTTTATGCTGCTCGTGACACTTCTCCTGCAGCTGGCGTAGGGAGAAGATCATGTCCACTGTTGATCGGCCAGCTCTGAAGCCACACTGGGACTCTGGGTAGACGCGGGAAGCAAGGGTCTGCAGGTGGGCAAGAGCGACCCGGGCGAATACTTTGCCAACGACGCTGAGGAGAGAGATGCCCCGGTAGTTGTTGCAGTCGCTGCGGTCTCCTTTGTTCTTGTACATGGTGATAATGTTGGCGTCTCTCATATCCTGGGGGATGTAACCCTCCTTCCAGCAGAGACAGAGTAGATGGTGGAGCGGCTGTAGCAGGACTGGTTTCCCACTCTTTAGGATTTCTGGAGGGATTCCATCGCTTCCTGGTGCTTTCCCGCAAGCGAGGCGGTTGATGGCTTTGCCGAGCTCTGCCACAGTAGGTGGGGTGTCTAGCTCCTCCATGACTGGTAGGTCTGGGATGGCGTTAAGAGCAGTGTCTGTTACGGTGTTCCTCGTTGCGTATAGCTCGAGGTAGTGCTCGGTCCACCGCCACATTTGCTGTTCCTGGTCAGTGATGACCTCACCTGTCTTGGACTTAAGGGGGGCGATCTTGGAGGGGATTGGGCCTGTTGCCTTCTTGATACCCTCATACATTCCTCGTGCATTGCCTATATCGGCGGCTTCCTGGATGCTTCTGCACAGGTTTAGCCAATAGGTGTTGGCACAGTGGCGGGCGGTCTTCTGGACTTTGTTCCTGGCAGCCCGTAGAGCTTGAAGTGTACTGGGAGTGGGCGTGGCCTTGTAAGCCAGTAGGGCCTTCCTCTTAGCCTCGATCACGGGTTCCATTTCTTCCCAGTGAGCCTCGTACCAGTCAGCGTTCTTCCGCTCCTTCTTCCCGTAAGCAATAATGGCGGAGTTGTATATGGCGTCGCGGAGACGTGACCAATTGGATTCGATAATGTCATCTGCCGCCATTCCCTCGCCGAGTGCATCTTCCATCCTGTTGATGAACGCTGGGTCTTAACTGGGTTGCTGGCACAACTGGTGTTGATGCGTGGACGACCCTTCATCTTGGAGTGCTGCAACCTCTTCGACGTTACGCGCACCTTGCTTACCACGAGGGCATGGTCTGTGTCGCAGTCTGCACTGTGGTAGCTGCGGGTGAGGAGGGTGCTGCTAATATCCGTTCTTCTGGTGATGACGAGGTCAAGCTGGTGCCAGTGGCGGGAGCGGGGGTGCCTCCATGACACCTGGTGGATCTCTTTGCACTTGAAAAATGTGTTTGTCACGCACAGGCCGTGGTGACATGAAAGCTCAAGCAGCCGCTGACCATTCTCATTGATCTTTCCTCTCCCAAAGTTTCCGAGGCAGGTGGGCCAGGCCATGTGGTCGGCTCCTACTCTTGCGTTGAAGTCTCCAAGGAGATAAAGAGCGTTACTTCTGGGGATCTTGGATAACGCTTCGTCCAGTGCATGGTAGAACTGTTCTTTCTCTTCGGTGGTGGCGCAGAGGGTTGGGGCGTATGCGCTAAGAATGCTGACTGGGCCGAAAGTTGTTGACAATCGGAGGGTAAGTAATCTCTCTGTGCCTCCTGTGGGTGGCTCTATGGAGTTAACAAGCGTGTTCTTCACAGCGAACCCAACACCGTGCTGTCTTGGTTGGTCCGGAGACTTCCCTTGCCAGTAGAAGGTATAGTTGGTTTCTCTTATAGTTCCGTTGTCGGCCAACCGGGTCTCCTGTAGAGCCGCAATGTCGATGTTTAGTCGTGCCAGTTCCCTGTCGATGACGGCGGTTTTCCTGGCATCATTGATCCATGGAAGGTCTGCAGTAAGTCCGGGACACATGGTCCTGATGTTCCAGCTAGCGAGGCGAAGAGCTGGAGGCTTCTTTCTTGTTCTTTGCTTGGAATTGCCTGGTGCGAGTGTTTTGTGGCCCACTTTTCGAGAGACGCCTCTCTGATCCCCACGCACCCAGTAGGGCAGGCGAGCCATGGCGAGACGGCACCTAATTGGCTGGGGGCTGCCCAGCTTGAGGCAGGCGGTAGCTGTCCAGTGAGGTGCGATGACCTCTCCCACCGTCATAGGAGACCCCTGGCGCTCGTTTCCTTCGCCAATCGGATGAGCTTATAACCGGTATCTGTCTCCTCCCGTGTTGAGTCGACATCTTGCGATGATGCTGGAGTGTCCTCTCCAGTGAAGCTACAAAGCCTGGGCAGGGTGATATGGAGGGCCAGCTGTTGCCCATGCAGCAGACCCCCCCTCTCTTCGCAGCTGAAGGATCCAAGGGGAAAGACAGAGTCAATACAGCTTGGCTTCAGGTGCGCCGCAGGAGTTGCCGGTGTTGACTACAACGTCAAACCGCCTTAGGGACTCCGGCTCCAGATTTTCTGTCGGGGTTTACTCCCTTAGCCTTTCCCCTGAAGAGGTATGTCGCAAGGCAGCGGAGGTTTTTTGGAATCAGAGTTTTCCTTCTCTGATGTGCCCTGACTGGAAGATCGAACCAGCGACACTTAGCTCGCAGGCCGACGCTCAATCCACTGAGCCAAACCAGCCAGGGGGAGGATGGACGTGGATAACATTATGCTAAGTGAAATAAGCCAGTCAGAGAGAGACAAATACCATATGATTTCACTCATATGTGGAGTCTAATGAACAAGCTGAACTAACAAGCAAAACAGAGACAGACTCATAGACAGAGAGCAGGCTGATAGCCCTGGGGGCTGGGAGTTAGGGGATGGAGGGATCGAGCAAAACAGAAAAAGGACTCATGGACATGGACAACGGTGTGGGGATCGTGGAAGGGGGTGTTATAAGGGAGACAAATGGCAATGAAAAAAATACAATAAAGAAATGTCTAAAAACATAATCAGAATAGGACCACTGTTACCTTTAAGGAAACTTTATATTTATTGGCTGTGAAAAAGAGGTTACACTTATGGACCCTGAAGACAACAGGTCTCATTGAGTTGTATCCTAATTAAGGATTTCTAAGTTTCACCATCCTTGTCTATGAAAAAAAAAAAAAAAAGGGTGTGAGGGACTCAGCTCAAAAAGATCTAGTATAGTATTAGCTATATCCTTTGTTACTTCATCTTTCAATGAAGGTCTCTCTGTACCTTGTGTATTAATCAAAAAAAAAAAAACAAAACCAAACACTAAGATGAAATGAACTGTGCAACAGATTTATTGAGGAAAATTTCAGAAAAGACTGAGAGAGATGTCACTCCGCAGTGCAAGTCTGAATTTCGTGATGGGCAGAGGGCGTTACTGAACCTAGTAATTCCTGAAAAGAACCAATTTTAAAGAGAAGGGGACATAATGAATTCAGTTTTGACATATTGAGTTCAACATGTTTTTTTTAGACCTTAATTCTGAAATCTCAAAGGGAACTCTGGGTCTCGAGTGTGCTGTATTGCACATTTGTAAGTCATCTACATAGAGGTGGTAACGAAAGCCAGAGGCATAACGAGTGAGTCTGGGAACAGAGTATTAAGTGAAGAGAAAAGGGCCTCATGCATTGGAGAACTCTGATATTTAAAGTCAGATATTTAAAGACTGAAGGTCGAGCCTGTGAAGATAATTCCACAAGGAGGTAGAAAGTAAGCCGAAAAGGGTTGTGTCCACAGCCAAGGGAAGTAAGAAATGATCAATAGTAAGAAACACCACAGGCAAGTTAGGTAAGAAGCAGCCTAAAAACGTCCATTGGATTTAGATTCATAGAGGCCAGTGTTAATCTTAAAAACTGTCACAGTTCAGTAATGGGGATAGGCCAAACTCCCTACATAGTGGTGGTGAGAGGAGGATAGGGAGACAGAGATGGAGAGTAAGGGAGCAGATTGGCTTTGAGAGGAGGCAAACAGCCTCTCTTTTAAACAGGAGGAAATGAGAATAGATTAGATACAGATGTAGGCAGAGATATGTTTGGAAATGAGAAGATGAGAGATCACAATCTTACCTACTAGTTTTCATTTTCTCTGTGAAAATATTATCTTCTGAGAGCAGTGGAAAGAATAAAGAAGTTGGAGGATTATGGAGAAGAGAGCATTGGAAGTGTTTTAAGAAAATGGTGCTAGGGATGAACCAAAACCATACAGTAATTAAAGGCCCATTTGCAATTGCAGATTATACGTTTGTAATAGATCCAATGAGCCCTTCTGTATGACCTCCTATAGCCATGTTGAGCTGCTAGATGCAAGCACAGAAGGGCAGATCTTTGGGTAAATTTGGGGCTGACTTTACGCCTGATCAGTGCAATGAAAAGCCTAGGATGAATGTATTTAGTGGTGTTGGCCATAGTGTTACTGAAATAACATGTGAACATGGTTGAGGAAGGAAGGAAAGAAAAGATAGGAATGATGGATTAAGAGAATGCAGGATTCATGGAGAGAACCCCAGCACCTGAACATTTTTGTCCTCCAACTTGAAATAGCTCTTCGGAAACCAATCTGTTTGGTTCCCAGGAAAAATCATGTTATAAATCTTACATTTGAAAAATCAACTGCATTTATGTCAGCAAACACAACCAAAGAAATTTGTTTGCCTTCATGAAATTTGTATTCTAGAAAAGTCAGACTAACAATATTTATTCTAGAGCAATACTATCCAATGGAAATATCATGGGAGCCATATAGGTCATTTCAAAGAAGTCACATGAAAAGAAGTAAAGAAGACAAGTAGACTTACCAAGTAAAAAATAGGAATATACTTATATAAAAAATTATTCCTTGTTTTTCTGAAATCCAAACTTAACTGAGCATCTTATTCTTTTAGTTTCTAAATCTGTTCACCAAAGGGGTAAAATAAATCTTAAAATTCTGTTTCCTTTTTTTTATCATTACAACCCATAATCAATGTTTTAAAAATTGTTATATTTTAGATTTTAATTAATTAAAAGTAAGTAAAACTAAAAATTCAACTTTTCATTCACACAGCCATACTTTAAGTGTGCAGGAGCCACATGTGGCTGGCGACTACTACGTGGGACAGCACAGTTCCCGACTATAAACTCCTGAAGTCATAGCAGTCTCCCCATTGGCTAGCATAATAGCAAGGCTCCATAATTACCACCAACAGAAGGAGATATATTTGGATAGAAAAATGGTACAAAAGGTATAAAATAATGAACAGAGAAGGAAAATATTACATGTATTGAACAAAAGAGCCTTCCAGAAACCATAGAAATTTTACCCTTTGGACAGAAACTTATATAAAAAAGATGGTCCTTAGAGAAAGAGTTTCATAACCTATCTGGTCTCTAATTTAAAAAAAAAAAATATATATATATGTATGTATATTTTGTCTATTTCAGCAATAAATACAGAGAACAGGAAAAGGTATCTTTTAAGAAAGTTTCTATCCCCACATGTACCAGACATTTGTTTCTCTGCATTTGACATGGAGCTTAATTCCTAACATTAGTATATGTTCCACGGAAACAGAGTAAGACACTCCACTGTTGTTAAGACCGCAAAGAAAAAGTGTCTCTAAGAAAAAACACAGAGAAAAGAGGGGAAGTTGGGTATGTCTGATGAGCATGGCTATTTTCTCTAAATCCTCTCAGGGTGTTTTCTGTTTTCCAAAATGAAAGCAACCTGGAAATTATTTACTTCATGGTGGAGACCCAGAAGAAAAGGAGTGGCAGGCTGGGAGCTCACAGAAGAGAAGGCTGAAGCTCTCCTTTTCCTCAGGGAAAAATCACCTAAGTCTGAGACAATGCAGTCATTCCTTCCCCGCCATTGTTTCTGCCTGCTGGAGCTCTGCTCTCCTGGCTCATTCACTAGGCAGGTCTCTTTCTTGGCTAGCAGAGAGAATTCTAACCCTACAACTGATCCATCTTGTAGAGAGGAGAACATAATGAAAGAGGAGGGGAGAGAGTACTTGTATTGATATTTAAATTTCCCAGAATTTATGAAACTATCATTTAAAATTAATCGCTCACCAGCCCAGGATCCCACTGAAAAGATGTCTTTATTGGGTTTTGTTTTTGTTTTAGTTTTTTTCTTTCAGGGAGGAAACTGACCTGTAGCCCCTTTGCATCAGAGACGCTATTTTAATTATTCTCCTGTCTTCACTCCTCAAATGAGCCACCCACTAATAATTCAATTTGTGAAAGTTCCCCTCCTTTGTATTTTTATGAAGTTTAGAACTTCTTAGATCTTTTTTCATTAGTTAAAAAGTTGATTTTATGAACTTCTGAACTGACAAAACAGTTAATTGCTTTCCAATATATAAATGGATTTTTTTCAGTGACATTTACAGGACCAATTTTTAAAGTTAGAATCTACCTGTAGTGGTAAGATTAATATCCCGATTTGTGAGGGGGGCGGGGCGGGGGGATGATTTTGCAACAGCATGGATGGAACTGGAGAGTACAATGCTAAGTGAAATAAGCCAGGCGGCAAATACCATATGATCCCACCTAATACAGGAACCTAATGAATAAAACAAACAAATGAGCAAAATAGAACCAGAGTCATGGACAAGAAACAGACTGACAGTGACCAGAGGGGAGGGGTGGGGGAGGGGTGAGGGAAAGGGTCTAGTAAAGGAACAAGTGTACATATATGACCCATGGACAACAGGGTGGGGATTGACTGGGTGCAGGGAGGCAGTGGAGAGCAATGGGGAAAAATTGGGACAACTCTAATAGAACAACAATAAAAAATAAATTAAAAAGATTTTAATGATCTTACAGTGACTGGGTAAGGGTTAAATGTTGGAGAGATGACACCTAGGTACACTACCCACTGGTAGTTTATTGAGGCATGAACTCAGAAACAAGAAGCTGAAAAGAAAGGTCACCATTTAGCAGAGAATCATTTATTCCCACTACTAAGCATTTACTAAGACCTGACTAATTATGGGTTCTTGAGTACCTTTAGCACTCAAGAACGACTCTTCTTTCATTTCTCTTATCTTTAATTTCCCAAATCAGTATAACAACCCTACAGAAAGATAACATGGAATTAGAGTTCTGACTGAAGATAATTTAACTCTCCTTTATCTCAAAGTTATGCATTACCAGCTCTGTTGTATATGTACAAAATTGTTGGCAGATGAATCTCTGTGGGTCTCACATTTCTGCACATTTTGCAGCAGAAGCACTAATTGCTCTTTTATTCTGGACTAGGTTTTTAAGGCTGTTTCTACAGCAAACAGCCTTGGGAAAAAGGATAGTCTGTCCCTGTGGGACAAAGGGAGATATTTTGCATGCTTATCATCAAGTGAAATTAAGATAATGCCTCCCTGAGAGCAAACAGAGGAATGCTTATGGCCCAATGTGAAATATTTGGGTTCCCTAAATTCAGGGTTCCTCTCCTGTAATGCAACCTCTTGCATGTGCAGGTGTGTCATTTGACCCTTTTTGTTTTGCATCATCCTATAGGGCTCAGGGAACTGGCAAAATGCTTGCCTGTACTCTGACCATTGCTATTTCGATGAGTAAAAAACACTCCTTTGTTACCCAGGAATCTCTGTCTTCTCCTAGTCTTCATGAATCTGGCTGTCTTACTTGTTAGTTTGTGAGCAGGGTAAAATATCAAACCCTTCACAGTTCTTCACAAGGATACGCTAGGTAAAGATGCACAGTGATACAGGCTTTTACCACTCAAATGTCTGCTCCTGCTGTACCAATGCACCACAAGTAGTTGAGAAGCTGTACTCCAGAAGTCCTCACTTTCTGGCCCTCTCCAGCCTCAACTTGAAGGAACACAGCAGGAACACAGCAGGGTTGAATTGTGCCCCCAAATATATTCACAACCTGAGCTCTGATACCTGTGAATGTGACTTAATATGGAAATAAAGTCTGTAGATGTTATCAAGTTAAGATGAGATCATATTGAGGTAGAGTGGGCCCTAATGCAAAGTGACTATAATTCTTACAAGAAGAGAAGGGACACAGGCTACAGGAGGATGCTACCAGTGATATGCCTACAAACCAGGGAACACGAAGGATTGCTGGCAACAGCGGAGTCTAAGAGAAAGTCATGGAACAGATAGTGCCCTAGAGCCATCAGAGAGAGTTTGGCTCTACCAACACCTTGATTTTGGACCTTTAACCTTCAGCACTGTGGCAGAATAAACTTCTGTTGTTTTGATCCTCCCCATTTGTGGTGATTTGTTATGCAGCCCTAGGAAACTAATAGTCTCCTTAGTTCTGTATTTGCCTGCCACTCATCTCTTCACCCCCATAAAATTATCAATCTTTCTAAGTTGCAAATTTGCTCTTGTCATTTAAAAAAATTCTACGGCCCTGGCTGATTGTTGCTCAGTAGATTGAGTGCCTGCCTGCAAAGCACATGCTTGGGTTGTGGGCTGGGTTTCCAGGTGGGGACACATGAGAGGCAACCACACACTGATGTTTCTCTCCCTCTCTTTCTTCCTCCATTCCCCACTCTCTAAAATTAAATAAATAAAATCCTTTTAAAAATTATTCAAATATAGTTGACATAGAAGAATGGGGAGGGTCTAGTCAAGGAACAAGTATAAAGGACCAATGGACATGGACAACAGGGCGGAAATTGAATATGGGAGTAGAGTGTGTGAGAAGGGTAGGGGAGAGCCATGGGGGGAGAATTGTGACAACTGAAATAGAACAACAATAAAAATATCACATTAGTTTCAGGTGTACATTATAGCGAGTAGAGATGTATATACCTTACAAAATAATAACCTGATAAGTCTAGTATTTGTTTGTCATTTTCTCATTTACATATGTCAGTGGCTCCCTTTTCACTGTTCATTGCTGTCAAATCTAAACTCCTTACCAAGTTGATTGTCCCACTCTTATTGCTCCAAGTATACTACAGGGAATTGTTGGTTCTTTTTCTGTGATTGAAATGACTGTTCTTCATTTTTCTGTTTCTTAACTTTTTCTCATCCTTACATTAACTGCGAAGTGCCCTGGGTTATTCTGCCTCCTCTGTACTCTCCTACTTGTGCATACCTCTGTATCAGCACAGAAGCCAAGTGCTTTACCGTGATTCTCCCAGTCACTAACATTAAGCTTTTAGAGGAAGCAAGACTATTTCATGTCTCTATCCCCAGAACCTAAAACTGGAATATAAGAAGTGAAAAACGATTAATTGTTGGTTGAGTGAATAAATAACCAAATAAATAAATAATTATTATTTAGAAAACGTCAATGTTTCTATTGCCTGCCATGTGCAAGAAAGCAGTTTTCATTCTTCCATTTACTATCTGTATGACTGAAAGAAAATTACTTAACCTCACTGAGATTTATTTATAAAGAAAAATATAACACAATATATTATGGAATTACTAATAAAATTAAGTGACATGGTGTGGGTAAATAACAGACTGGTGCATGGCTAGAGCATGCTTCAAAACTGTTTCTTTCCTTTTCCAGTTAAAACTATGTGTTCATGATATAACTGTGGATTGAAATAGTCCAAGTCTAGAATTTCATTAAATTCTGAACAGAAATTGCTCTTTGTTTTTTCTTGATGAGAACATGCACAAGAATGACCTCTGCAGTGAAACTGCCCTAATTACTAGTGCAGAACAATAGCAAAAAACCACTAGGAGATCCATTTAAACACAGGCGTGGCAATTAATCACAGCTCTTTGGAATATTGCTTTTGGTCTTGAACTCAATTTGCCTTATATACAGGAAATGAAATGCAGTAATTACGGCAGTCACTTGAGACTCCAGAGTCCTGGCTTCAATTCCCAAATCCTTCATCATTTTATTTTGGCTATGTCTACATGATGCCAAAACATCTGTATAAAAATTGAAAAATGCCATCAATCTTTCAGCTGATGACTCATGGAATATTCTACCTTTCCTTTTTTTTATTGTGGTAAATATACATGACATGAACTTTACCTTTAACTATTTTTAAGTATACATTTCAGTGGCATTTAGTACATTCACATTGTTGCCCAACCATCACCACCATCCAGTTCAAGAACTTTTCAAATTGAAACTCTGCACTCATTAAACATTTACTCCCCATTCTCAATCCCCTAGCCTGAGACCACCACCATTCAATTTTCTGTCTAAATGAACTTGATGACTCTAGGTATCTCATATAAGTAATCATACAATATTTATCCTTTTGTGTCTGCCTTATTTTGCTTAGTATAATATTTTCAAGCTTCATCCATGTTGTAGCATGTGTCAGAATTCGCTTTCTTTTGGAGGTTAAATAATATTCATATATATCACATTTTGTTTATCCTTTCATTTGTTGATGGACATTTGGGTTGTTTTCACCTTTTGGCTATTGTCAATGGTGCTGATGTGAACATTGGTGTACAAATATTTGTTAAAGTTCTCCTTTCACTACTTTTGGATATCTTACCCAGAAGTGGAATTGATGGGTCATATGCTAATTCTATGTTTATATTTTGGGGTAACTGTCATACTGTCTTCTACAGCAGCTGCAGCATTTTACATTCCCACTAGCAATACACAAGTGTTCCAATTTTTCCACATCCTTACCAACACTTCTCCTCCTTCTCCCTCCTTTATAAAAGTCATCCTTCATATGCGTTCATTTTATCTTTCATTTTTTATGTATTACAAGAAATGACATTGTTCGTGATTCATCCATTCATTCATTCAATCCTTCTCTTAATTTCTTCACATATTATAAATATAGGAGATTTGACTGAATATCTTGCCCAAACTTTGTTTAATACTCTGAGTATGTCAAGCAATGCTGGATTTCTATGGTTTTTGGCTAGTTTGCCCTAAAGTTTTTCTCTAGCCCAAGTGAATGCAGCACAGTCAGGAACAGAAGAAGAAGGAGGCACTAAAGATGAGAAACAAGGATGAAGGGAATTGTTCCTACACTGATAGGATAAAGTCAGTGTCCCTTTGTTTATGAGTCAGATCTGACTCCACCCATACCTCTGGCACCTTCTTCTCTACCCCATGGCTGCCCCTTTAGAGGACTGCATTGCTACAAGAACTCTGAGCTTCCCAATGAAACAAAGAGCCACTTACCTCTCTGTGCATCCTCAGCACTTAGTCAGGAACAATTAATAGGAAACATGCAACATTTTTTTTCCAAAAATTTACAAACATTTAATTAAACTAAGTAATGTGAGTAATTAATACTACACAAACAGGTGAAGCAGTAAGAAAAACAAACTAAATTCTTGGTCAAAATAATTTCATCTGCAAATTTTGTAAAACTATATTCTCTGTAATTCTAATTCATATGATTTTCTTGATAATAGCTTACTTGGTCTCCCACAGAAACTTTCCCCAAGGCTGCTATAAATGTTGACTTTAATCTGAACACCTAATTGTTGGTCTCTGTCTGGAGTTGTGATTCCAGTGGCTGGACATGCTAACTCCTGCCAGAGCTGCCTGTCAGTTATGGATTGAGCTGCTTGCTGGTCCAAGCAGCTAGGGGCCAATGACTTCCAAAAGAAACTGCCCATTGAGTAAGAATGTGACAAACTCCCAAGTCTTACCTACATTTTGTATTTGGGCCCAGTTTTGTTTATTTCTGAGGCAGTACCAGAGACATACTACTTAGGCCTTAATCATCTCCTCAGGCTCCCTTTCTTTGCTCAAGCCCGGCTTCAGTTAACTTTCATTCAGACCTCCAGGTCCTTGGATCAGAAGTAGACCCAGATATTGTGCAAACTTTTTGTAGTGCAAAGGGGGCTGGGGCCTGAAGAGTTATTTGGTGAATAGCTTCAGTATTGTGGCTGGAAGAGAATAAACCTCTCTACAAGCCACTAACTCTGACCCTCCACATGACATCAGACCACATAGGATGAAGAGTATAGAACCCCTCCCAGCCTCAGTTTCTCCCTCTTGTGCATGGAAATACTCATTTCTGTTCTTTCAATCTCACTGTTTCATTGAGTTACCAAATGAATAGGCACATGAGGATTTTGAAAACTGCTAATTTCTGTCTAACAAGAGAAATTCCTAGAAAATAGATTTAAATGTGGGGGCCGGTGTGAAGTCAAGGCTATGAGAAGGGAAGAAGCCTGTATGTCTGGTCTACTACTATGGAGGACAGAGGGCTTGCAAGTGCTCTTTGATTTCTTCTGCTGCATCTTCATGGAGGTCCCTAAACAACAAATCCCCAAGAGAGAAGGTAAGGCATTTGTGTTTGTCTAGTGTTTTGTAGTTTCCAAAATGTTTTTCAAGACATTTTCCCCTTTGCCTCTTAATCATGCGATTGACACATAGAGAGTTTACTGAATTCAAAGAACAGGTCGTTCCAAACAATTTCTATTTGAATTAAGAACATTGCCCCATTTCTTAAAAATTTTTAATGCTTTGTTTAAAGCTAATGTATAAAAAAATATTCCTGGATGCTGTGGCTCAGTGGATTGAGCACCAGCCTTTGAATCAAAAGGTTGTCAGTTCAGTTTCCAGTCAGGGCACATGCCTGGGTTGCAGGTCAGATCCCCAGTTGGGGACATGCAAGAGGCAACCACAGATTGATGTTTTTCTCCCTCTCTTTCTCCCTCCCTTCCCCTCTTTCTAAAAATAAATAAATAAAGTCTTAAAGAGAGAGAGAGAAAACATTGTAAATATGCTCTGCAAAAAGAGGTTACTATGGAGTTCCAAAGCTGCAGACATTGTTGTGTCTAGTGTACTAAGCTGCAGTACCTTATAACTTCCAGCTGTTCTTAGGGGCTCCAAGACCCCAAAGGACATGCATACCCTATGTGGGTTCTTATATTAGCTTAATGCCACAAATATTCTCTGTATGAAGACAGTGTATATCTCTTACTTACTTAGTATATTTCCTAAGCCTTTAACCTCTAATAAAAATTTCACTTCTCTTTGCTGTTTTTATCATGCGATAGACAAGGACAGAGGGTTTTAGAAAAGCCAGCTCCCAAATTTAATTTCTATTCTTCAGTTCTGTCCTCCCCAACCCAAGGGCACCTGTGGAGAGAACAGCTCTAGTGAATTTCCCAGACCTCTGTTCAGTCTTGCTTTCTTCCATTTCAAAGATAGGGTTGTCACCATTTTCTACAGGAGATATGGCCCCACTTTGTCATCTCTGACTTTTATAGCAGGAAGATTCGAGTCTTTGGTAATCTGGGTGGGAAAATGGGGCTGGCTTATTTGCACAGAGAGACTTACAAGGCAAGTGGAAAAGTTCCAAGCAACTCAATACCCAGAAGGTATCCAAGAATCAATAAAGCAGTAATCACAGCTAAACTTTGTGGAAGGGGCACACCATACCTGAGGCTGCGGGGTGCATTTTTACAAAGCTATTCCTCTGATTACCTGGAATTTATGTCAGTCCTTGTTTCAGAAGAGGCTCCAAAATCAGAGGTATGTGGCTCTCAAGAATACTGACAACTTGCCCTTGGGGATATAGGGGCAGTCGCCCAGTCTTGTCTCCTGACATTGACTGTCTTCCTCCCTCTTTCTTTCCCTCTATCTCTTCTTTCTTTCTTTCTTTCTTTCTTTTTGAAAGATTTTATTTATTTATTTTAAGAGAGAGGGGAAGGGAGGGAGTAAGAGGGAGAGAAACATCAATGTATGTTTGCCTCTTCAGCACCCCCAACTGGGGACCTGGTCTGCAACCCATGCATGTACCCTGATTGGAATTGAACCAGCGACTCTTTGAGTCACAGGCCGGTGGCAGCCAGGGCTTTTTTCTATTTAAATAACAGCCTTATTTAAATATAATTTCCATATGAAACAATTCCTATCTAAAGTGTATAAGTCAATGGTTTTTAGTATGTTTGCAGATATTTGCCACCATCATCACTACAGTCAATTTTAAAATATTTTCATCACATTCAAAGTCACCCTTCCCCAATTCTGACTGGATCATTAAGAAACCACTAATTTACATTTTTCTGTATGTATTTTCTTATTGTGAATATTTTATATAAATAAAACCATACAATATGTGATCTTTTGTTATTGGTTTCTTTCACTGAGTATAATGTTCTTGATGTTCATCCATGTTGCAGCATGAGTCAGTACATTCCAAATGAGTCAGCAATTCCATACCTAGGCATATACTCAAGAGAAATTAAAATGTACACCCAAACAAAAGCTGGCATATTAATGTTTTAGCAGCATTGTTCATAAAAGCCAAAAGATGGAAACAACTTAAGTATTCAAGTGATAAATGGATAAACTAAATGTGGTTATTTATTTAATGGCATATTATTTTCAAATGAAATGAATGAAGTTCTGATACATTGCATCACATGGGTGGACATTATACAAAGAGAAAGAAGGCAGTCATAAAACACTACTTATTGTATAATTCCATTTATGTGAAATGTTCAGAAAAGGAAAATCTCTATAGGTAGAAGGTAGATTAGTGGTTGCCAGGGGTTGAGTGGAGAGGGGAATGAGGTCCAGAGACTGCTAATAAGTATAGGGTTTCCTTCTGGGGTGATAAAAATGTTATGGAACTAAATAGTGGCATTGGTTGCACAACCTGGTGACTACGTTAAAAATCACTGATGTGTATCTTAGATAGAGGAAAAAGAGAAAATAAAGGAGATGAAGGAGGGCGCTTATCTTTCAAACAAAATGGAATACATCCATATTTACTTGCTCCTCTTTCTTAAGTACAACTTTAGACACTGGAACTAACATAGCAGGGAGCCACAATGGAACTCTGAAAGGTTATAAGGAGAATGGTTTGAGACCTAGGGCTGGAAGAAGGATACAGCAGCAGAATGTCTTAGGTCCTCCTACCCAACGGAAGGACATCCAGACCCGGTGTTTCCCAGCCCTGACTTAACAAGAGAAGACAGCTAGTTAGGCTCTTTGCTTTCTACATCGAACAAAGATTCATATGATAACACCACATGCTAGGGTGGTCACTGAGAAGCCTACTATGAGTAAATAAACAGGGGCAGAGTGCCGTACACCAGGCCTGAGATTTTCTCCTTCACTGAGAGGCTTTATGGACCTGGGGGCTTAGGAAAGAAGGTCCCCCACCCCTATAGTTAGCCTCTTTGTCCCCATGGGTCTGAGACCCTATTTTCCCACTAGAGACAGACACTGGGACAGGCTAGGTAGGACTATTAAGGGGATCTTGTCACAACAAGCATCTGGGAGAGAAGCCTCTTATTCCCTCAGGCCTGAACTTCTCTACTGCCAGAAGACATGCAGTGCCCCACTTGGAGATACATCATCTACACCTCAGGTAGCAGTAACAGGGCCTACAGTAAGATTCCAAAGCACCAGGTAAGTGAGCCAGGCAAAAGCCCTGGGAATTAAATTGTCATTGCCACCACAGCCCACAAAATAGTCCAGTAGACCTTTTCTAAAACTAGTCTGGATGACTGTCTGCTAAAAGATTTTAATAGGACCCAGAGTCTCCTAACACCCACCATTAGCCCACTTCTATATAGCATGACTGAGTCCTACACTGTCTCTGAGCACCTAGAGAGCAAAAAGGCTGTACTTTTTATTATATTTTAAAATGTCTCTTTAATATGCAAAATAATACATGCATATTGCACAACAGAAAACCTAGAAAATATAAATAAAGAGAAATTATAAACTCCTGGAATCCCACCACTCAGAGAGAATATATGAGGTCTATCCAAAAAGAGTCCACCCATTGTGAATATAATGAGAACAGTTTGTGCGATATCGATATAACCTGACAAAGACAGTGGACTGGAATGCCCATGTGTGAACAATGATGACTTCACTGTACCAGACAGTGGGGATGGTAGATGCCATTGAATTAGCATGTGTACAGTGTAGCTGTTGCATTCAAAATGACTGAATGAGTAGAGCAACAAATCTGCATTAAATTTTGTGTTATGCTTGAACATTTCTCCTCAGAAACTATTCTGGTGATTCAGAAGGCTTTGGGGGATGATGGAATGAATGCAGCACAGATAAGAGTGTGGCACAAATGCTTCAAAGATGGTTGAGATTCTATTGAAAGTTATCCACATTCTGAGAGGCCAGCAACAAGCAGAACACCTGAGAATGTTGTATGTGTACAGGCTGTAATCAACAAAAATTGGTGACTGACAGTGCAAGAACTAGAAGGTGATCTGAGGATTACAAAAACTACTGTGCCCAAAATTTTGACAAAGGATCTTGGCATGAACTGTGTCATGGCAGAATTAGTTCTGCAGCTTCTACTAGCAGAGCAGAAGAAACATTGTGCTGCAGTTGCTAATGACTTGATTCAAACTGCTACCAATGAACCAGATTTCCTCAAGAAGGTCATAACTGTATGTGAATCATGGGTAGCTACTTTGAAGGGGACTGAGGTGTCATGGTTCTATGTACAATGTTTCTTGAATTTTGTGTCTTCCCCAATAATTGTCTCTGTTTATCATAGTAAATGGCTGGATACTTTCTGGACAGGTCTTGTATGTATGTGTGTGCGTGTATGTATTTTTAGCCCTTGTATGTATTTAGTATGTATGTGTATGTATCTATATCCATATATCCTTCCTGTCTCTATTACTTTATATATTTTTTCTCTTATAGAAAATAACATAATTCTGTTTATAAAATATATGTAACTTGCCTTTTTAAAATTTAATCTTTATTGTATTTTTTCCATTACCATTTAGGGCTTCCATACCTCCTTCCCCCCGGCAATTACCACACTGCTGTCCATGTCCATGAATTTTTATTTTTCCTTATTGCGCCATCCCTCCACCCCCTAACCTCCCCCCAGCTGTCATAACTTGCTTTTTTTTATATATAAAATATATCTCTTCTCTAAATAATTAAATGTTCTTTCTACATCACTTTATGTGACTGCATAATATTTAATCACACTCTTATAAAGAGTGTATATGAATTATGTTTGGGGCACTTGCTCTTGGCACAGTATACCATAGGTGTTCAATAAAAGTTGGATGAATGAATGGATAGAGCTCTGTCCTCAGACTGAGGTCCACAGAGCCTGGCAATTCTCTTCTTTGGGCAGTTGACATGTCCCAGTTTGGCTATAAAGGAAGAAAGGACCTGTGGCCCTGCTTGTAGGGAATTATGAAGACCAGCTAGGAGCATGGCTTCCATGTTGAAGGTTCTCTTTGGGGAAGAAGGTCCCTTCAGTGCTTCTGAGTGGAGACTCATCCTTGGTCTCCCAATCTCATCAGGAAGGAAGGTCTACTTCTGGCCCACTCAGCAAAGGTTTGCTGCAATTGCAAGACAACTTGCAATTCTGCTTTTCCATGCCAACTCCTTCATGCATCTTCAGGTCATTATTCACTTGTTCATGTTGTTTTTAGTCTAAAACATCCACTCTGCATTTCTCATTGGCAAACCCCCATCTGATATCAAGGCCCAGTTCTAGGGATATATCCTCAGTGGATCTTCTTTGACCCATCTGGTAGCTCCACTGTACTCCTCTTTATCCCTTTCAGTTGGTGCAAAATCAAGCAGAAGCCTTGGCCACCTCTTGAGCAAATGTGTTTTTGTATCTATTGCCCATGTTAGATTGCAAATCCCCAGCCCAGACTCTGCCTTAAGTAAATGTTTGTTGTATGAATTAATTGGTAGGATGTGACTGGTTTTGCCTCTGCTGAAAGGCAGAGAGTGTCACACTGAAGAGCACCTCACTCCCAGGTCTAGAGATTGAGAGGCAATGCAATGACAGCTGCCTGGAGTAAGGCTGGTGCTGCCCCAGGAATATGTGCCCTTGCTCTGCTGTGCCTAGGATACCTGAGAGATACAGAGCAGGAAGAAAATGAGTATCCTTTGGCATGTTTCCTAACCAGGCTTCATGAAAGGGAAAATCATCTTTATTGCATTTATTTAAAGAAGGGGTTATAGGCACTTCATCTAGTGTGCACTTCAGCACAGCTGTTCAGTATTACTGAGGAGAAATATAAGTGACTCATGCTCCTTGTTTCAAGCCAGAGAATCCAAATCAACAGACACAATGGCGTCTCTCATGACAGGCAGAATTCCTGGAGCCAGGAAATTTTCTACCAAATTCTCTAAGTTTAAGTTGCAAGAGTTCTTTTTCTTTTACCCCAAGTCTTTACTTAGCAACAAACATTTCCTGGTGCTGATTCTGAGCTTGGTTCAGGGCTGGGACTTGGGGATGCAGCTGAGAGATGCATCAGATGGAAGCTGCGATGTTGCAATGTATTTTTCACTGTGAGAGACAGAACAGGGCAGGAGGTTTGTTTGCAAGTAACAGATACAGATTCTGGACAGCTTTAGCAGCAGAAGAATTTATTGGATGTGCATAGGGATGCTCCAAGAATTCATGGGAAACCTGGCAAACAAAACTTGGAGAACTGATTAGAACCAAGAGAGGACAGATAATAGAATGCACAGGCAAGATCAGCCAATGGAGCAGTTTTTTGGATGACACTTCTAGGCCTTTGGCTGTCCTGAATATTTTCTCAAGTGTCTCTGAATGTTTGTGTCACTCTCTCAAGACTCAAGGTACTAAACTGGAGCAACAGATTGGCTAAATTTAGGTCACCTATTGGAACAAGAAAAAATAGTTGATCTTTTGTGCTTGTTAGGGAGTGACAGGCAGGAGAGAACCTGTCCACAGCCAGCACTTCTATCAAGATTTCCTGCATTATAAATGATGTTCTGGTTATAGAGGAGGGGTATCTGGGATCTTTAGAGGTAAGGGTAATGTTCTATTTTTTAAGTGAGGTGCTAATTTTAGTAGGATAATATCCAAATCAGTACAGTGGGACAAAAAAATACATTACTATCAAGTCTCACTAGAAATAAGCCTTGACAAGCCTTGATAAGCCTTGGGCACAAGCTGTGGGAGAGTTAGGCTGCAAATTCCAGATCCTGGAGACATAAGCCTTATACAGGTGTTTTTGTTTTGAATCTTTTATTTTTCCAATGGCTTCATTTTAAATTCAAATAGAAAGTTCCCAGTGGTCAAGTTATCTGGTTTTCTAGATATTGTTAAAGCAATGTTTGCTCAAGTCTTGCAAAGAAATGCTTCCACCTGCCAGTAACTGTAAAAACACATTTCTACTCTCAAGAAAACTGAAATCACATCTCTGTGGATCTTCTAGCTAAGTAACAAGAATTTGGAGTCCAAGAAACAAAATGGCTGCCCCAAGCGCTCTAGCCACATCTTTTCTTAAATTACAGCTGAACCACAAAACTACTCTGCAGAGTAAATAACTGGAAAGTTTTTCATGTTGTTCTCATCTCCTTTCTTTGATGAGACTCCTCAAAAGTACATATCTGATTAATGTTAGAAGTGTTTTCAGTGTTACTATTTGTTTTTATTAACTACAGTTCATTTTTTTCTGGGGAGCCACACTTACAATTTGAGATGAACATCATTAGTGTTCCAGTTGCTGTTACAAATATTTACTTATTCAATATACATTTTTGAGTGCCTACTACATGCCATAGCCAAGGGGAAAGAAATTAGACCTGATCTTTTCCTGATGATTATCTGAGGTGAAAGGTAGATCAGCAAAGGGTAACTAAAATTCAGAGTGGTAAAAGCTCTAAGTGGGTTGATTATAGGACACCACAAGAGTGCATGCCAAGAGTGTTTCTATTTCAGTCTGGGAAATTGAGGCAAGTAACCTAGTCTGGGGCAATGAGAGTCTGGATAGAGAATAAAGTCATAACTGCTTAAACCCTCAAATACATGGATGTGGAGTGGCAGTGATGTAGAAGGAGAAGGCACAGGGAAACAATGTTTGGACTGCCTTGCAGAGGAGAATCACGAGTTTCAGATATTTACAGAAGCAGTACAGGGAAGAGAATGAGTTCAGTTCTAGAAATATTTTTTTATTGTTGTGGCTGTTGATGCTGCTGGAAGGATTTTCAAGAATTTTCCATTTAAAAACTTAAATCTTCACAGTGCTGGAAGGGAGATTTATATGTCAAAGTCATCAGAGTATACATGATCCACAAATAGATGAGTGTATTCAAAGAAACTTAAATCCAGTGTGACAAAAGTTCATCCTAAGACAGGACCAATGGCACACTTATTGCTAAACAGGTGAGTTGGGGAGAAAAAGCCTTCAAGGGAGACAGAGAGGAATTAGTCTCCAGAGGACAGTCAGTATTTTGTCAGAACTTGCAGATCCCTGATGAATCTCTGTTCACAGAATGTGGTGGCTATTTTATTTGACTCAGAGCTCATATAAGCTCAGATGGGCATAAAAATTGGGGAAGCAGAAAAGAAAACTTCCAACAATGTTAATGAACCAATACCAAACTAATGGCAACATCTCAGCTGTCTAAGGCTGTAATTCTAGAGAACACTAGAACTGGACTAAAAAGTTAAAAGGAAATCCTGGAGAACTGGACTCCCACAGGAGACTGGAAAGCTCTGACATATTCCTCTGGATCTAAAAGGCTGTATATATGCCTAAGGCTGTGCACATACACAGAAAAGACATGAAAAGGAGAAGTCATCAGTCCAGTTTACCAAAGATTTTGAGACAGTCAATGAAGCAAGAAAGCAAACCACATACACAAGGGAAAAAATCTGGCAACAAAAAATATCCTTGAGGGGGCACACAGTTTGTACTTTCTGTACAATAACTTTAAACCAGTTCTTATAAATATGTTCAACTAACTAAAAGAGCACATGTTCAAGGAAATAAAATAAAGCATAACAATAATGTCTCATAAAATACAGAATGCAAATGAAGAGAAAAATTACATATATAAAAAAAATCTAAAAAGTAAAAAAAGGTCACTAAAGGATTTGAGCTAGGAAAAAAAAAGAGCCAATGAACTTAAAGATAGGTTAATAGAGATTATTTGGTTTGAGGAACATGTAGAGCAAATAATAAATAAAAGTTATAGGATCTCAAAGATTTGTGGAACAACATATGAATATTGGGAGTCCCAGAGGGCACTGAGAAAAGAGAATAAAAGGACCTAATAAAATAATGTCTAAAAACTTCACAAATTTGATAAAAACATAATTATACAAATCCAAGTAGAATAAACTCCAGAAGTTTCACACACAGACATAGTAGACAAATTGATGAAATTCAAAAATGAAGAAGATTTTTTAAAAATGCATTGGGGTTTACTTGTTAATAACATTACATGTTTCAAGTGTACAAATCTAAAATACATAAACTGTGCTCACCACCCAAAGTCTAATCTCCTACTATCATCATATATTAAATTTTCTCTATCCTCTTGAACTTCCCTCCCTCCACTCCCTTTACCATTCTGTTGTCTATGTTAATTAGATTTATGTTTTTGTTTGTTGCTTTTTGTTTTATGTCCCACATACAAGTGAAACCACTTGGTTTTAGGTATTTTCTGACTAATTTCATTTAGTGTGATATTCTCAAGATCCACCCATGTTGTTGCAAATGGTGGTATTTCATCTTTCTTAAGGCTTAGTAGTATTCCAGTATATATAAATGTACCGCATTTTATTTATCCAGTCATCCATCAAAAATGCTTAGGTTGTTTTCATGTCTTGGCTATTATAAATAATGTTTCAATGAACATAGTGGCACATATATTTTTACAAATCAATGTTTTCAAATTTTCTTGGATCTTATGATAAATCTATTCTTAATTTTTGAGTAATATCTATATTGTTTTCCATAGTGATTGTATCAATATACATTCCCACTTGTAGTATACAAAGGTTCCTTTTTCTCCACATCTTCAACACTTGTTATTTTTTGTGTTATTGACAATAGCCATTATACCAGGTGTGAGGTGGTATCTCAGTTTGGTTTTGATTTGTATTTCACTTATAGCTTGTTAAGTTGAGAATTTTTAAAATATATCTGTTGGCTGTTTTTATCTCTTCTTTGGAAAAGTGTCTATTCAGGCTCTCTGCCCATTCCTTTATTGGATTGTTTGATTTTTGTTGAGTTGTTTGAGTTCTTTATATATTTTGGAAATTACCCCCTTACTAGAGGTATTGTTTACAAATATATTCCATTTGGTTGGTTGTCTTTTTGTTTTGCATAAGCTTTTTAATTTAATGTAGTCTCATTCATTTATTTTTTTCTTTTACTTCACTTGCCTTTCGGGTCAAATTCATAAAATCTCTCTGACACCAAAGTTAACAAGTTTAGTACCTATTTTTTTCTATAAACTTTCCTGTTCCAGGTTTTATATTTTGATCCATTTTTGTGTTTGGTGTCAAAGAGTAGTCTAGTATCATTCTTTGAAGGTAGCATTCCATTCTCTCAGCACCATTTATTTTTTCTTTTTTAAATTTTATTTTGTTGATTATGCTATATAGTTTTCACAATATTCCCCCCTCTTGCTTTCCACCCAGCACTCTCTACTCCCTCAGATAATCCCTACACCATATTCATGTCCATGGGTCATGTATGTATGTTATTTGGCTACTCCATTTCTTATACTGTACTTTACATCCCCATGGCTATTCTGTAACTACCTATTTGTACTTCTTTTTTTTTAATTGTTTTACTAATAAAGTTGTTCCATTTTTTCCCCAATTGTTCTCCCATGCCTGCCCACCTCCTCTCTCCTCTCACACAATCAATCCCCATTTAGTTGTCCATGTACACAGGTCACTTATACTAGTTCCTTGACTAGAACCTTGCCCATTATTCACCTTTATCCCGTCTCTCCTCCTCTCTGGTCACTGTCAGTTTGTCCCTTGTTTACATGCCTTTGGTTCTATTTTGCTTGCTTGTTTGTTTTGTTCATTAGTTTCCTGTATTTGGTGATATCACATGGTACTTGTCTTTCACCACTTGACTTATTTCACTAAGCATAATTCTCTCTAGTTCCATCCATGTTGTTACAAATAATAGAAGTCCTTCTTTCTCTGGCATAGCATTCCATAGTGTAAAAGTACCACAGTTTTTTGATACACTCACCTACAGATGGGCACATAGGTTGTTTCCAGCACTTGGCTATAGTAAATAGTGCTGCTATGAACCTAGGGGTGCCTAAGTTCTTTTGAATTGCAGTTTCAGGATTTTTTGGGTATAATCCTAAAAATGAAATTTATGGTTCAAAAGGCAATTCCATTTTTAGTTTTTTGAGGAAATTCAATACTGTTTTCCATAGTGGCTGTACCAATCTGCATTCCCCAAAACAGGGCAGTACGGTTCCCTTTTTCCACATCCTCACCAGCACTTGTTATTTGTTGATTTGTTGATGATGGCCATTCTAATCAGTGTGAAGTGGTACCTCATTGTGGCTTTAATTTTCATCTCTCTGATGGCTAGTGATGTTGAGCATTCTTTCATATGCCTATGGACTTTCTGTAAGTCATTGTTGCAGAAGTGTTTGCTCAGGTCCTTTTCCCATTTTTTAATTGGGTTGTCTGTCTTCTTGGTGTTGAGATGTATAAGCTCTTTATGTATTTTGGAGATCAATCCCTTGTCTGAGGTATCATTAGCCAATATGGTTTCCCATATCGTTAGTTTCCTTTCTATATTGCCAATGTTTTCTTTTGCTGAGCAGAAATTCTTTAGTTTGATGTAGTCCCATTTGTTTATTCTTTCCTTTATTCCCCTTGACGTAGGAGATGTATCAATGAAAATATTGCTGTGTGGGATATCTGAAAGTTTCTTGCCTATATTTTCCTCTAAGACTTTTATGGCATCACAGCTTACATTTACGTCTTTATCCAACTTGAGTTTATTATGGTGTACGGTGTAAGTTGGTGGTCTAGTTTCTTTTTTTCTTTCTTTTTTTTTTTTTTTTTTTTTGCATGTTACTGTCCAGTTTTCCCAGCACCATTTGTAGGAGAGGCTCTTTTCACTACATTTTATGTTCCTTCCCTACTTATCAAATATTAGTTGGCCATATAGACCTGGGTTTATTTCTGGGCTCTCTATTCTGTTCTATTGATCTATATGTCTGCTCTTATGCTGAAGAGGAAAGCCAAATGGCATCCACAGGAGGGCTTGCATGCAAGCCCTATCTCCCAGGTGGTCTGTGACTCAGCCTGTGAGAACTTGCAAACGAGTCTCGCTGACGCCAGCAGCTGCATGGAGCTCCTGGTGGCCAGGTCACAAGCCCCTGGGAATAAAGGAGTCCTATGGGACAGTGTCTCCTTTCCCATAGTGATAACATCTGAGGTGGAACAGACCCTTGTCACTTATTACCTTACTTTGTAGTTTATAGATAAAATGTAGTTTAGTATTGTAAGCCTAATAGTTTAATCTCTAACCTATTCACAGAAGCTATGCTGCTCCATAATCACATAAAGAATGTACACGTATACCCTATCAATTCTATTTTTAGCAACTTTTGTAACCCAATAAAAGGAATGGCTGGACTGCTAGTCTTGGCTAGAGTGAGCTACAGACCTCCGTCTGTTGTGATCATTCTATCTGCTGGAATTTCCTCTGCGTCTCCGATCCACGAATTACGGTAACATATGCCAGTACCATACTGTTTTGATTACAGTGGCTTTGTAGTATAGTATGATATCAGGTCTTGTGATTCCTCCTACTGTGTTCTTTTTCCTCAAGATTCCTGTGACTATTCAGGGTCTTTCCTGGTTCCATACAAATTGTTAAAGTATTTGTTCTAGGTCTCTGAAATATGCCATTAATATTTTCATGCGGATTGCATTGAATCTATAAATTGCTTGGAGTACTATGGACCTTTTAATGATGTGATTTCTCCCATCCATGAACATGTTATATACTTCCATTTATTTGTATCTTCCTTGATTTCTTTCTTCAATGTTCTATTGTTTTCCGAATACAGGTCTTTAACCTCCATGGTTAAGTTTGTTCCTAGGTACTTTATTTTTCTTGTTGCTATGGTAAATGGGATTTTTTTCTAGCTTCTACCTCTGATATTTTATTGTTGGAGTACAAAAAAGACTTCACTTTCTGAATATTGACTTTGTACCTTGCGATTTTGCCAAATTCACTTATTACGTCAAGTAGTTTTCTAGTGGAATCTATAGGGTTATCTACAGGGTTTTCTATAGGGCACACTATCATGTCATCTGCAAATAATGACAGTTTTACTTGCTCTTTTCCAATTTGGATGCCTCTTATTTCTTTTTCTTGTCTGATTGTTGTGGTTAGGACTTCCAACACTATGTTGAATAGGAGTGGAGAGAGTAGACATCCTTGTCTTGTTCACGATCTCAGGGGGAATGCTTTCAGTTTTTGTCCATTGAGTATGACGTTGGCTTCAGGTTTCTCATATATAGCCTTAATTATGTTAGGGTATACTCCCTCTATTCTTATTTTCCTTAGTGTTTTCAGCATAAATGGGTGTTGTACTTTATCAAATGTTTTTTGAGCATCTATTGATATGATCATGTGGTTTTTGTTTTTCAGTTTGTTTATGTGGTATATTATGTTTATTGATTATGAATTTTATACCATCCTTGCGACCCTGGGATGAATCTCACTTGATCGTGGTGTATGATCTTTTTAATGTGTTTCTGGATCCTGTTTGCCAATATTTTGTTGAGGATTTTAGTATCTATGTTCATCAGCGATATTGGCCTGTAGTTTTCTTTCTTTGTTGTGTCTTGACCTGGTTTTGGAATTAGGGTAATATTGGCTACATAGAAAGATTTTGGGATTTTTTTCTTCTTCTTGGATTTTTTGGAATAGTTTGAGAAGGGTAGACATTAGTACTTTCCTAAATGTTTTGTAAAATTCGCCTGTGAAGCCATCCATCCAGGGGTTTTGTATGCCAGCATTTTTTGATAACTGCTTCAATTTCATCAGTTGTTATTGATGTGTAGGCTTTCTGCTTCTTCTTGGTTGAGTTTTGGAAAATTATATGTTTCCAGAATTTTATCCACTTAATCTAGGTTGTCAAGTTTTTGTGATATAGTTGTTCGTAATAATTTTTTACAATTCTTTGTATTTCTGTGGTATAGGCTGTGATTTCTCCTCTTTCATTTCTGATTCTGTTTATTTGGATCCTTTCTCTTTTTTTCTTGAAGAGCCTGGTTAATGGCCTGTCAATTTTGTTTAACATTTCAAAGAACCAGGTACTGGTTTTATTGAATTTTTGAATTTTTTTGTTTAGTCTCTATGTCATTTAATTCTGCTCTGATCTTGATTATTTTCTTCCATCTACTTGCTTGAGGCTTTGTTTGTTGCTGTTTTCTATTTCTTGTAGGTGTAGGGTTAGATTTTTATTACAAGTTCTTCTATCCTTTTTAGGTAGGCTTGTATTACTATAAACTTTCCTCTCAGGACTACTTTTGCTGTATCCCATAGGTTTTCGGCTGTTGTCTGATCATTATGATTTGCTTCCAGAAACTTTATTATTCCTTCTTTGATATCATTGTTAATTCATTCATTATTTAATAGCATGTTATTCATTCTCCATGAGTTTGAATGTTTTTGAGTTTTTTCCTTGAGGTTGTATTCCAGTTTTAAGCCATTGTGATCTGAGAACATGCTTGATATAAATTCAGTTTTCTTGTATTTATGGAGGTTTGTTTTGTGTCCTACCATGTGGTCTATCTTTGAAAATGTTCCATGTGCACTTGTAAAGAATGTATATTTTGTGTCTTTCAGGTGAAAATTTCTATATATATCAATTAAGTTCATTTCATCTAGAGTGTTGTTAAATGCCACATTATCCTTGTTTCTTTGCTTGGAAGATCTGTCCATTGTTCAGAATCAGGTGTTAAGTCCCCTACTATGAGTGTGTTGCTGTCAATTACCTTCTTGAAGTTCTTCAAGGTTTTTTCTTATATTTGGGTGCTCCTATATTGCATGCATATATGTTTATAAGGGTATATCTTCTTGATGGACTTTTCCCTTAAGTATTATGAAGTGTCCTTCTTTGTCTTTTTTTATGGCCTTTGCTGTGAAATTTGTTTAGTCTGATATAAGTATTGCTACACCGGCTTTTTTTCATGTCCACTTGCTTCAAATACTTTTTTCAAGCCCTTCATTTTCAGTCTGTTTAGACCTTTTGGTCTAAGGTGGGTCTCTTGTACACAGCAGATATGTGCATCATGCTTTCTAATACATTCAGCTACCCTCTGTCTTTTGATTGGTGGATTTAATCCAGTTATATTTAAGATTATTATCGATAGGTACTTATTCATTGTAATTTTCCCCCTTTGTAGCTGTGTTCCTCTCTGTCTCTCTGTTTCTTCATCTTAAAGCAGATCCTTTAGTGTCTTTTGCAATGCTGGTTTGGTGGCAATGTGTTCTTTTAGCCTTCTTTTTTTTATCTGAGAAACACCTTATTTCACTTCCATTTTGAAAGAGAGCCTTGCTGGGTAGAGTAGTCTTGGTTGTAGACCTTTGTTTTTCATTGCTTGGAATATTTTTTGCCACTCCCTTCTAGCTTGTAGTGTTTCTGTTGAGAAATCTGATGATAGCCTTATCAGAGCTCTCTTGTATGTTATTAGCTGTTTCTCTCCTGCTTCTTTTAGGATTCTCTCTTTTTCTCTCAATGTTGCCATTTTAATTATGATGTTTCTTGGAGTATGTCTGTTTTAGTTCATCTTGATTGGGACCCTCTGTGCTTCCTGGACTTGCGTGACTTTTTCTCTCATCAATTTATGGAAGTATTCTGTAATTACTTTTCCAAACAGGTTTTCTCTCCCTTGCTCCTCTTTTTCTCCTTCTGTTATTCCAATGATATGGATATTATCATGTTTCATGGTGTTCTGCAGCTCTCTTAAAACATCTTCATTCTTTTTCAGTCTTTTTTCATTTTGTTGCACTGTCTGGAAATTTTTTTCTATGTTGTATTCCAGCTCGCTGATTCGATCTTCTACTTCCTCTAGCCTGCCTTTAATTCCTTTTACTGTGTTCTTCAATTCAGAAATTATATTCTTCATTTCCTCCTGGCTCTTATTGATAGCTTCTATGTCCTTTTTCATGCTGGTGTAATTCTCAGTAAGTTCCTTGTAGTTTCATTGGAGCTCTTTGTAGTTTTCTTTGAGCTCGCTGAGCTAATTGAGCTTCCCTATAATCCATGATTTGAAATTCTTTTCTGATAGTTTGCTTTCCTCTATTTCATTTAGCACTCTTTGATGGGATTTCTATTTTCCTTTTGATAAGGGGTTGTTTCTCTGTCTCCTCATATATGTGATTGTTCTTGTTTGTTTCCACTTCTTAGATTGATCTACACTTCCTGGGTCTGCCCTTGGTGGTCTAGATCATGTACTAGTCTGGACCTAGACAGCCTATTGGAGACTACCAGAGATCTACTGCCTTTCTCTGGAGGGATAGGAGGTGGCTAATCTCTGTAGAGAATTAGAGAAGTTCTTTCTCTTGCACCGTTTATTGAGGAGGGGATTTGGGAGATACGAGGTCAAGACTTATGAATCATCAGTAAGATTTCAGACACTTAGGTTACAGTTGACAGTTACTGATTCTAGATATCAATATAGAGACCACAGTGACCAGTCTGTGTCAGAGTTTGTTAAACATGCTGATGGTATGCTAATATCAGGTGGAAGGCTTCATACATTTTTATCTACAGATTGTTTATAGTTAACTAAGAGATAAGAAAACTGGAGAAAGCTCTAAAGCATAATACGGATTCTTTTTTTTTAAATGTGTTTTATTGATTATATTGTTACAATAGTTCCAATTTTCTCCACTTTACAACCCTCCACCCAGTATCTCCCTCCCTCAGCAATCCTCCCCAAGTCCATACCCATGGTTCGTGAAAAATAACTATCCCTCCCTCTCAGATATTAAGACCCTTTGTGACTTCCGGCCAAGATGGAGGCTTAGACGGACACGCTAAGTCTCCCTCTACAACTAGAGAGGAATACAACTACTTCAAAACAAAGGATAACTAGAAATTCCAGAAAATAAAACTACACGGAAGCCCAACATATGAAGTTATAAATCAGCGGTGCCATTCGGGCAGGTAAGAGTTAAAGAGGGCAAAGCTGTCTGCGGAGCGGCGGGGGGCGAAAAATCCCGGAGGCAGTCAAGCCCCTGGCAGAGCACGACCCCAGCGCTGGGGAGAGCGGCCACCGCATCGCCTTGAACAGTGAGGCCCAGGGGGGCGGGAGGACGGATCCCGGTCTCCTAGCTGAATAACTGTGTGAATCCATTTTGGACCCCCGCCCCCAAAGAAAGAAAGCACCACAGGGCTGTGAAATAGGTCGCAGACAGGCGCCGGACGCTGACTTGTGACGCCAAACGGCGCCGGTCGCTGGGTCATTACGAGTACACAGGCACTGCCCCCGACAGCCGGCCCAAGAAAACAAAACGCATCTGTCAAAATGTGGCAGACAACTATAGAAATCCCGGTGACACAGCTCACCAGGCAGCAGATAGAGAACCTGACAGATGAACAGATAAGAAACCTGTCAGAGGCTCAGTTCTGGGCCATTGTTATCAGGTGGCTTACAGAATTCACAAAAGAGCAGGAAAAAGATAAGAAAGAAGCGAAAAACTTTCATGACGAAAGGAACAAAACCACATACGAGACAGATGGTGAGGAAAAAAACTCCAGAGTTCATTTCAACAAACTGGAATATGGAGAAGGAACAAGCAGTCAACCAATGCAGCGAGAGGAAATGGCAAGCAACAATGAGAGGATCAGAAACCTCTGGGACAGCTATAAAAGGCCCAACATAAGAATCATTGGTTTGCCAGAGAATGAGGAAGATGAACTAGAACTTGAAAAATTGAGTGAAAATATAATAAAGGAGAACTTCCCAGACTTGGGGAAGGGAATAGACTTGCAGGTCCAGGAAGCAAGGAGAGTTCCCAAGAGACTGGACCCAGGGAGAACCACTCCAAGACACATTATAATCAAAATGTCAAAAATTAAAGATAAAGAGAGAATCTTAAAAGCAGCAAGAGAGAAGAAAAGAGTTATGTACAAAGGGGTCCCAATTAGACTATCAGCAGACTTCTCAAGGGAAACCCTACAGGCAAGAAGGGACTGGCAAGAAATATTCAAAGTAATGAAAATCCAAAACCTACAACCACGAATACTCTATCCAGCGAAATTGTCATTCAGAATAGAAGGACAGAGAAAGTGTTTCCAGGACAAAATAAAACTGAAAGAGTTCATTAGATCCAAACCACTGTTATATGAGATGTTAAAGGGACTGGTTTAAAAAACAGAAGCTAAGGAGATGAAACAAAGGCAAACTAAACAGGCAACGATAGTGGAAAAGGAACTGTGGGTATGGGAAGCATATTGGGGGGAGGTCAACAGGGAGGGGGAATGGGGAAAGGGAGGGAGATGATATAGGAATTGGGGATCAAGGTAGGAGGGAATGGAATAGACGGAGAGAGGTTGGGAGGAACTGTATGCACAACTAATGGACATAATCTAAAAGGGGGGGACAACTGGAGGGAGGGGGGCCACCGGGTGGAGGGGAGCAGAGGGAAGGGAAATTGGCACAAATGTAATATTTTAATCAATAAAACACATTAAATCTGAAAAAAAAAAAAAGACCCTTTGTAATCTTATAAAGGACAATGGGCGAAGGTCTCAAGCTCCTCTAGCTGCTTCAAGCTGGACATGGTCATCGTCCTACCTACCCTTGGGTCCAGAAATCCCTAATAAGAGTGGGGGTGTGGAGGGGAGGGTGGCCTTCCCACATGGGGAAGGATCGTGCAGAGTCCAGGTCAGTTGGCTGTCTCCAGACAACGGTGTGCTTGATTTAACAGGCTGGCATCCTTGTTGTGTTCTGGGGGCAACAGATTTGGCAAAAAGGGTTAAAAGACATCATTCAATCCATAACTACTAAATGACAAAAGGCAGGGATTAATTTTCCAATGTTCCACATTAGGAGAGAAAAAGAAAAAGAAAAAAGGGCTTCTTTGGAGGAAGGTGTGCTGGGCACATCCCACCTATCCAAAGCCCTTTTGCCCATTATACTTAGTTTGGGCTGAGGGAAATAGTTTAGGTTTCCCCCCTCTCAGAACTCTGGGTCCTTTCTGTACAAGCCATTAGGATAGAAAAGAGAAACCCGTTTTAAAGTGAAGCCCACAGACCATCCCATTCTTCACCAACCCAGCCATTTAGTTCAGCCAAACCTTTGAGTCTCAGGAGGCAGCACTGCAGAGAGGATTAAGTGAGGCTTATGCATACAGTCACTCATCTACTGCGGTCATAGGCTTATGCCCTTTGAAAACAGAAAACACATGTTAATTTATGTAACGTAACCCACAAAAAAGTCTCTAAATCTGTAAGACTGTCTTATTGGGAAGACATCCAGTTGCAAGGCACTTGACATTCTACTTGCCTGCAACTTGAATCTCTTTGATGATATCACAGACATTGCTTAATTTTAAAGTGAAACCATATTTTAAATGAGAAGAAACTTTTAAGACGGTTAGCTGCACTACTTTATAGTCTACTACTGATCATTATGATTTTCCTTGAATAATGATTTTTCTCCCTAAGGTTACCCTCCTTTTCTTTAAAGGGACTACATTAGGTCCATTTTTAACTTATCTTGTTCATTTGCATAAACATAACAAGAGCAGCAAATGATCACTTATGATCTTTAGTTCTGCTTTGCTGGAACTTACCCAAGGAACATTTAGGGTGACCCTCAGTCTGCTCTTCAGGGCACAGAAGCTGGGCCACATACCTGGCATTCATCCTTGCCTGTACTCACCTGTCCTTTCCAAGTCTTTCTGGTTTTTCATTGTGCCTTAAGGTCCCTTCTAGCCATCTTTCAGGAAAACAACCTTCGTTCCTTCCCTGGAAAGATTGCTGTGGACCGCACAACCAACCATGGTACCAGGCCTTTTATCTTGTGGACTTTTATTACCTTTGAAAGCCATTCCCAGTTCCTCAGGGTTTTTTGGTAACAACCTGAGCCCAAGCATGTCTCCTTTAGGCTTGACATTCCAGTCAAAGACTTGGTCAAAAAAAGAAGAAGAAAAAAAAAAGGAACCTCTATTACTAACTGGTCTTATTAGGTCTATGCAAAGAAACTTATGTGATTACTTACTTGTTTAGAAGGCCAAACTCTGGAGGGATCAAATAAGGAGAAAAATATACAACGTGAAGGAAAATCTTTGTCCTAATATTCACTGAACTGGCATTTCCATTCTTCATATTTTCATTTTTAACCCAATAAAAAAATTTTTTTGTTTGTTTTCCCATTACAGTTGTCTCACTTTTTTCCCCCTCTTGCTTCCCTGCACCCTGCCCCTCCCTTCCCCCAAATTCAGTCGCCACTCAGTTGCCCATGTCAATGGGTCATTTATACATGTTCTTTGACTTGACACTTCCCCTTCTTACCTGCTTCTCTCCCTCCCACCTCCCCCCTTGTTACTGTTAGTCTACTTCTTGTTTACAATGCTCTGGTTCAATTTTGCTCATTTGTTTGTGTTGTTCATTAGTTTCCTGTAATAGGTGACAGCATAAGGTATTTTTCTTTCGTTGCCTGGCTTATTTCGCTAAGCATAATTCTCTCTAGTTCCATCCCTGTTGTTGCGAATGGTAGAAGTTCCTTCTTTCTTTCTGCTACATAGTACTCCATTGTGTAAATATACCACAGTTTTTTAATCCACTCATCTACAGATGGGCATTTAGGTTGTTTCCAGCACTTGGCTATTGTAAATAGTGCTGTTATGAACATAGGGGTGCATAGGTTTTTTTGAATTGGTGTTTCAGGATTTTTCGGATATAATCCTAGCAATGTAATTGTTGGTTCAAAAGACAGTTCCATTTTTAGTTTTTTGAGGAAATTCCAAACTGTTTTCCATAGTGGCTGCACGAGCCTGCATTCCCACCAGCAACGCACCAGTGTCCCCATTTCTCCGCATCCTCTCCATCACAAATTTTTTGTTGATTTGTTGATGATGGCCATTTCGACTGGTGTGAGGTGGTATCTCATTGTGGTTTTTATTTGCATCTCTCTGATGGCTAGGGATGTTGAGCATAGTTTCATATGTCTATGGGCCCTCTGTATGTCTTCTTTGGAGAAGTGTTTGTTCAGGTCCTTTGACCATTTTTTAATTGGGTGGTCTGTCTTCTTGGTGTTGAGTCGTATGATTTCTTTATATATTTTGAAGATCAATTCCTTGTCTGAGATGTCATTGGCGAATATATTTTCCCATATGGTTCGTTTCCTTTGCATCTTGCTGATGTTTTCTTTAGCTGAGCATAAACTCTTTAGTTTTATGTAGTAGTCTCATTTGTTTATTCTTTCCTTTATTTCCCTTGCCTTAGGAGATATATCAGTGAAAATGTTGCTACGTGGGATATCTGAAATTTTCCTGCCTATTTTTTCCTCTAGGACTTTTATGGTATCACAGCTTACATTTAAGTCTTTGATCCATTTTGAGTTTATTCTGGTGTATGGTGTAAGTTTGTGGTCTAGTTTCATTTTTTTGCATGTCCCTGTCCAGTTCTCCCAACACCATTTGTTGAAGAGGCTCTTTTCACTCCATTTGATGTTCTTTCCCCCTTTGTCAAATATTAGTTGACCATATGAACCTGGGTTTATTTCTGGGCTCTCTATTCTGTTCCATTGATCTATATGTCTGTTTTTATTCCAGTACCAGACTGTTTTGATTACCGTGGTCTTGTAGTATAGTTTGATATCAGGTATTGCGATTCCTCCTACTGTGTTTTTCTGTCTCAAAATTGCTGTGGCTTTTCGGGCTCTTTTTTGGTTCCATATAAATTTTTGAAGTATTTGTTCTAGGTCTGTGAAATATGTTGCTGGTATTTTAATAAGGATTGCATTGAATCTCTAAATTGCTTTGGGTAGTATGGACATTTTAATGATGTTGATTTTTCCCATCCATGAGCATGGTATATGGTTCCATTTATTTGTATCTTCCTTAATTTCTTTCTTCAGTGTTATGTAGTTTTCTGAGTAGAGGTCTGTTACCTCCTTGGTTAAGTTTATTCCTAGGTATTTCATTTTTCTTGTTGCTATGGTAAATGGGATTTTTCTTTCAGTTTCTATCTCTGAGTTTTTATTGTTGGTGTATAAAAATGCCTTCGATTTCTTAATATTGACTTTGTATCCTGTTATTTTGCTGAATTCACTTATTAGGTTAAGTAGTTTTTTTCATGGAGTCTATAGGGTTTTCTATGTACACTATCATGTCATCTGCAAATAATGACAGATTTACTTCCTCTTTTCCAATTTGGATGCCTTTTATTTCTCTTTCTTTTCTGATTGCTGTGGATAGAACTTCCAAGACTATGTTGAATAGGAGTGGAGAGTGCGGACATCTTTGTCTTGTTCTTGATCTCAGGGGGAATGCTCTCAGTTTTTGCCCATTGAGTATGATGTTGGCCTCAGGTTTCTCATATACGGCCTTTATTATGTTGAGGTATGCTCCCTCTATTCCCATTTTGCTAAGAGTTTTTATCATAAATGGGTGTTGTACTTTATCAAATGTTTTTTCTGCATCTATTGATATGATCATGTGGTTTTTGTTTTTTATTTTGTATGTTGTATTACGTTTATTGATTTGTGAATATTAAGCCATCCTTGCATCCCTGGGATGAATCCCACTTGATCGTGGTGTATAATCTTTCTAATGTGTTGCTGGATCCGGTTTGCCAATATTTTGTTGAGGATTTTAGCATCTATGTTCATCAGCTTTATTGGCCTGTAGTTTTCTTTCTTTGTTGTGTCTTGACCTGGTTTTGGAATTAGGGTTATACTGGCTTTATAGAACAAGTTTGGGAGTCTTCCCTCTTCTTGTATCTTTTGGAATAGTCTGAGGAGGATAGGAGTTAGTTCTTTCCTAAATGTTTTGTAGAATTCACTTGTGAAGCCATCCGGTCCAGGGCTTGTGTGTGCTGGGACTTTTTAAATTACTGCTTCAATTTCACTAGCTGTTATCGGTCTGTTGAGACTTTCTGCTTCTTCTTGATTCAGTTTGGGAAGACTATAGGTTTCCAGGTATTTGTCCATTTCCTCTAGGTTGTCAAATTTCTTGCCATACAGTTGTTCGTAATAATTTCTTATAATCCTTTGTATTTCTGTTGTATTAGTTGTGATTTCTCCTCTTTCGTTTCTGATTTTATTTATTTGGGTCCTCTCTCTTTTTTTCTTGATGAGCCTGGTGTAAGGCTTGTCAATTTTGTTTATCTTTTCAAAGAACCACCTCCTACTTTTGTTGATCTTTTGAATTGTTAGTTTAGTCTCTATGTCATTTAATTGTGCTCTGATCTTGATGATTTCCTTCCTTCTACTTGATCTGGGCTTAGCTTGTTGTTCTTCCTCTAGTTCTTGTAGCTGTAGGGTTAAATGTTTTATTAGAGATCCTTATAGCTTTTTTAGGTAAGCCTGTATTGCTATGAACTTTGCTCTTAGGACTGCTTTTGCTGTATCCCATAGGTTTTGGATTGTTGTGTGTTCATTATCATAATATGCATTCTTTAAATCCAATTTCCATGGGAACCCTCTGAGTCGTCTTTGGTACTGTCTGCTGCATAGCCTTTCTGTTTTCTCCTGAGGCTTAGAGGCCTTCCCCAGTGGGGATCTGGCTCATGGTTTGGGCTACAATTTCAAAAATGACAAGGACAGGTCCCCTACATAAGCTAAGTCACTTACTTAGGTAGTCACATTAAATCCTTAAAAAATCCTATGAAAACATTTCACCCTTGTACACACATGGAAATTAAGGTTCAGAGAGGAGAAAAAAAATTCCAGGCTAGGTGACACAGAAAACCAATAGATGAAAGCATAATAAGGATGGTCATAAAGATATGAACAGACATCACTGAGAAATAATTATTGAATATTAGATGGGTAAGATTGAATTATCTTTCAGGAATTGATTCCTTAAAGACTCCTGAGTAGATTAGGAAGAAGATGGCAGAGGAGTGAGAGGAGGCTGCGCTTTCAGGCTCCCAACACCTGTCTGTAGTTTGGACTGATTGCAGACAGAACATCTCAGTGAGCAGTTGGACACTGGCAGGAGTTGAGCCTTGGCACTGCTGGATTAGAGAAAAACCATCTGGAAACAACCTGCTTGGTGAGGATAGTGGAGGAAAAAGGGATGAGGTAGGATTGCTGACTGGGGTGGCTGCCCTAGCTGTGGCTGGAATTACACAAAGGTTTTTTGGTGACCACAGGCTTCCCCAGAGAGGAGTCAGGAGGAGAGCAAATCTCTGCCTAATGGAAGAGACAGGATTTGACCAGGTGGCATTGGCGCTGAAGGACAGGAGACAGCATACTGCCGTGCAAGTGAGAATGTAATTTTCCTTTATATTTTTCTCTTGTGGACTGAGGAGAGGGGTGGAAAGTTTGGGGGTGGTAGGACATTCTTGAGGAGCACAGGCACAGAGGCACACTCGATCACTCCCCATCCCTCCCCTTGGGTCGCTTGAGCACAAATAGGGAAATGCCCTCATTCACTGGCCCAGGTGCATGGAGCCGCAAGTACAGGTGCCCCTTGGACATGCCCCAACATACGTGGAGTCAGTGCCTCAATGGACTCAGGGAGGGCCCACTGGACACATAGAAGACCCTGCGCAAACACCCCTGGCCAGCTCCAATGGGTACCAGGCCAGAGCGCAGACCACTTGCTCAGGTTCTGCTTGTACCCACACAGGTGCGTGTGGGAATAGCAGGCGGTTGCGGTGTGGGAACACTGGGTGACAGCAACTCTCAGATGCTCACTTCCACTGTGCAAATGTGTCCGGGGCCCTGCCCTGGGAGGCAAGAGACCAGCTCCTGGAGCGCGGCTTGGCAGTCCCGAGGTAAGCTCTTGGGCACCAAGGGAGTGCACCGTGCCAGCCATCGTGGGCATACACCGCTGCTGCAAGGAACAAGAACCTCTGACCTGCCACATTAGACCAGCTGGGGACGCAGAAAAAGAAGACGACACATGAAGGCTGAAGTGGGTAAAAGCATTTTTTTGTTTTTCCGTTCCTTAAAAAAGGGAAAAAAGAAGAGAAGAGAGGAAGGGAAAAAAAGAAAAAACTATATCTCTAATTTATTTTATACAATCTCTCCATCTCATCCTTCCTCTTTAATAAGTGTTTATTTGTTTGTGTGTCTGGTTTAGCCTCCCTTTCACTCTAAATAAATAGAATATAATTACTATATAAATCCAATACTATACAATCCCACTTTCTTACTATATGCAGCATTTTTCCATTCTTTTCTTTCATTGTTATTAACATACAATGTGAATATTACCTACTGTCTTACATAGTCTAACTAGTATTAATCTATCATGCCCTCTCTCAAAAATCATATTTTTCCTCCCTAAAAATAACTCTTATCTATTCTTCCTATAGTATAAAAGCACTAATCTGTCAACATTTATATTAATACTGGCTCGTTGGCTGACGATAGTGGGATAGAGGGTGGAGGATATTTTTGTGGGTGTGAGTCTCCTGCCTGGGCTGTGTGTTTATGTTTTTAACAGCACCTCCACAAAAGAACTCAAGACAAAATGGATAGAGTGACTCTCAATCAACTAGCCAGAAGGCAGATCCTACCAAATGGCATATGAAATATAACCAGACAGCATAAACAAATGACATAAAAGGTAATCCAAGAACATCAGGATCAGTAGATCAAAGAGACTGCACCACTGAAACCCCCAGATCTACCATAAAGAATCTCATACCACAAAAGTGGGAAGTCAAAGCAGACAACACCCCCCAAAAAAACCCAAGAATAATCCAACATGGTAAGATGCAGAAATAACCTCTCAATGAAAAGAAAAAAGAAATCCCCAGAAAAAGAGGTAAATGAAATAGACATAGCCCAAATGTCAGAAATGGAATTCAAAACAATTGTGAAGAACCAGAATATACTCGACAACCTTAAAAACAACTATGAAAACCTCCAAGGAAGTTACCAAAAGCTCCAAGAAAATTACAGGGAACTTACAGAGAACAACACAAGCATAAAAAAAGACATAGAAACTATTAACAAGAACCAGGAAGAAATGAAGAATTAAATCTCTGAACTGAAAAACCCAGTAGAATCAGTCAAAAGCATACTAAACGAAGCAGAGGATCAAATTAGTGAGTTAGAAGATAATGTAGAGAAAAATTCCCAGACAATACAGCAAAATGAAAAAGACTGAAAAAGTATGAAGAAGAAATAAGGGAACTACAGGATAGCATAAGGAAAAAACAATATCAGAATCATTGAAATTAAAGAGGGATCAGAAGAACAAGGAATAAAAAAACTGATAGGAGAAATAGCGACAGAAATTTCCCAACCTTATTAGAGAACAAGTTATACAAGTTCAGGAAGCACAGAGAGTTCCAATGAAGAGGAACCCAAAAAAAACCCACTCTAAGGCAAATCATAATTAAAATTGCAACATTCCAAGAAAAAGAGAGAATCCTAAAAGCAGCAAGAGAAAAACAGCAAATAACATACAAGGGAGCTCCAATAAGGCTATCAATTGATTTCTCAACAGAAACACTACAAGCCAGAAGGGAACGGTTAAAAATATTTCAAGCAATGAAAAACAAAGGCCTACAACCAAGGCTACTCTACCCAGTAAAGCTCTCATTAAAATGGAAGGTGAAATAAGGAGTTTCCCAGACAAAGAAAGACTAAAAGAATACATCTCCACCAAACCAGCATTGCAACAGATTCTAAAGAAAATGCTTTAAGAAAAAGAAGAAAAAAAGAGGAGAGAAACATAGGTACAAAGGGAAATGATTAAATACATGTCAATAATAACCATATATGTAAATGGATTAAATTATCCAATTAAAAGACATAGGGTAACGGAATGGATAAGAAAACAGGACCCACGTATTTTCTGTCTACAAGAAACACACCTCAAAAAAAAAAAGATTTACATAGACTGAAAGTAAAGGGATATCAAAAAATATTTGAAGCAAACGGACTTGAAAAAAAAGCCGAGGTAGCAGTCCTTATATCAGACAAAACCGATTCAAAGCAAGGGCCGTAAAAGAGACAAAGAGGGACATTTCATAATACTTAAACCATTCATCAAGGAGATATAACACTGATAAACATATATGCACCCAACATAGGAGCAACCAAATACATAAAGCAAATACTAGAAGACCACAAGAAGGATATTAACAACAACACACTCATAGTAGGGGACTTCAACACTGCATTATCAACAATAGACAGATCATCGAAGCAAAGAAACACCAAGGATATTCAGGCATTAAACAACACACTAAACCATATGGACATAACTGATAGATATAGACCTTTTCACCCAAGGGAAGCAAAATATACATTCTTTTCAAATGCACATGGGACATGTCCAAAGATAGGCTACATGATAGGACACAAAACAAGCCTCAACAAATTCAAGAACATTGGAATTATATCAGGCATCTTTTCAGACCACAATGCCTTGAAACTTAAAACCAACCTCAGAGAAAAAAAATCAAAGACACCCAAACTCATGAAGAATGAATAACACGCTATGAAATAATGAATTGGTTAACGATGACATCAAAGAAGTAATCAAGAATTTCTAGAAACTAATGATAATGAACACAACAGCCCAAATCCTATGGGACACAGCAAAAGCAGTTCTAAGTGGGAAGTTCATAGCAATAGAGGCATATCTGAAAAAACTAGAAGAATCTCAAATAAAATATCTAACCCTAAAGCTACAAGAACTAGAACAACAACAAACAAAGCCTAGGGTAAAAAGGAGGAAGGAAACCATCAAGATCGAAGCAAAATTAAATGACATGAAGACTAAACAAACAATACAAAAGATAAACAAAACTAGGAGCTCGTTCTTTGAAAAAATAAACAAAATCGACAAGCCTCTAGCCAGGCTCATCAAGAAAAACAGAGAGAAGACCCAAGTAAACAAAATCAGACATGAAAGAGGAGAAATCACGACTGATACCACAGAAATACAAAGGATTGTAAGAAATTACTACAAACAACTGTATGGCAAGAAATCTGACAACCTAGAAGAAATGGACAAATTTCTAGAAACATATAACCTTCCCAAACTGAATCAAGAAGAAGTAGAAAGTCTCAACAGACCAATAACAAAGAAGGAAATTGAGACAGTAATCAAAAATCTTCCTGCACACAAAATCCCTGGACCGGATGGCTTCACAGGTAAATTTTACAAAACTTTTAGGGAAGAACTAATTCCTACCCTCCTCAGACTATTCCAAAAAATCCAAGAAGAGGGGAAAATCTCAAACTCTTTCTATAAGCCAGTATTACCCTAATTTCTTCCGAGGTCAGACGAGATCGGGCGCGTTCAGGGTGGTATGGCCGTAGACTGTATTACCCTAATTTCTAAACCAGGTCGAGACATAGCAAAGAAAAAAAACTACAGGCCAATATCACTGACCAACATAGATGCTAAAATCCTCAATAAAATATTGCAAATCGGATCCAGTAATACATCAAAAAGATCATACACCACGATCAAATGGATTCATCCCAAGGATGCAAGGATGGTTTAATATTCACAAGTCAATAAATATAATACATCACTTAAACAAAATGAAAAACAAAAATCACATGATCATATCAATAGATGCAGAAAAGGCATTTGATAAAGTACAAAACCCATTTTTGATGAAAACAATCAGCAAAATGGGAATAGAGGGAGCCTATCTTAACATAATTAAGGCTATATGTGAGAAGTATGAAGCCAACATCATAGTCAATGGACAAAAACTGAAAGCATTCCCCCTGAAATCAGGAACTAGACAAAGATGTCCACTCTCTCCACTCCTATTCAACATATTGTTGGAAGTCCTAGCCACAGCAATCAGACAAGAAAAAGAAAAAACAGCATCCAAATTGGAAAGGAAGTAGTAAAACTATCATTATATGCAGATGACATGATAGTATACCTAGAAAACACTGTAAAGTCCACTAAAAGACTACTCGATATAATAAGTGAATTTGGCAAAATAGAAGAGTACAAAATAAATATACTAAAATCTAAGGCATTTCTGTACACCAACAATAAAATATCAGAGACAGAGACAAAAAAGAAAATACCATTTACTATAGCAACAAGAAAAATAAAGTACCTAGGAGTAAACTTAACCAAAGAGATAAAAGACCTGTACTCTGAAAAATACATAACATTCAAGAAAGAAATTAAGGAAGATACAAGTAAATGGAAGCAAATACCATGTTCTTGGATGGGAAAAATCAACATCATCAAAATGGCCATACTACCCAAAGCAATTTACAGATTCAATGCAATCCCTATTAAAATACCAGTGACATATTTCACAGACCTACAACAAAGACTCCAAAAATTTATATGGAACAAAAAAAAAAAAAACCCGAATAGCAAAAGCAATCTTGAGACAGAATAACATAGCAGAAGGAATCACAACACCAGACATCAAACAATACTACAAAGCCACTGTGATCAAAACAGTCTGGTACTAGCATAAGAACAGACATATAGATCAGTGGAACAGAATAGAGAGTCCAGAAATTAACACAGGCCTCTATGGTCAACTAATATTTAATAAAGAAGGAAGGAACATAAAATGGAGTGAGAAGAGCCTCTTTAACAAATGGTGCTGGGAGAACTGGTTAGGGACTTGCAAAAAAAATGAAACTAGACCACCAACTTACACCACACATGAGAATAAACTCAAGATGGATCAAAGACTTAAATGTAAGCCATGAAACCATAAAAGTCCTAATGGAAAACATAGGCAAGAAAATTTCAGATATCTCACGTAACAATATCTTCATGGATACATATCCTAAGGCAAGAGAAATAGAGGAAAAAATAAACAAATGGGATTACATCAAACTAAAGAGTTTCTGTTCAGCAAAAGAAAACATCAGCAAGATGAAAAGGAAACCAACCATATGGGAAAACATATTTGCCAATGACATCACAGACAGGGGACTGATTTCCAAAATATATAAAGAGCTTATATGACTCAACATCAAGAAAACAAACAAACCAATTAAAAAATGGGCAAAAGAATTGAACAAACACTTCTCTGAAGAGGACATAGAGAAGGTCCATGGACACATGAAAAAATGCTCAACATCATTAGCCATCAGGGAGATACAAATAAAAACCACAATGAGATACCATTTTACACCAATCAGAATGGCCATCATCAACAAATCAACAAAGAACAAGTGCTGGCGAGGATGTGAAGAAACCGGAACCCTATTGCAAAGTTGGTGGGAATGCAGACTCGTGCAGCCACTGTGGAAAACAGTATGGAATTACCTCAAAAAAAAAAAAACTAAAAATGGAACTGCCTTTTGAACCAGCAATTGCACTGCATGGTTATACCTGAAAATCCTAAAACACTAATTCAAAAGAAATTATGCACTCCTATGTTTTTAGCAGCATTGTTTACAATAGCTAAGTGCTAGAAACAACCTAAGTGCCCATCTGTAGATGAGTGGATCAAAATACTGTGGTACACTTACACAATGGAATACTATGTAGCAGAGAGAAAGAAGGAACTCCTGCCATTTGCAACAACATGGATGGAACTAGAGATAATTATGCTTAGTAAAATAAGCCAGGCAAAGAAAGCAAAATACCATATGATATCACCTAATACAGGAAACTAAAGAACAACACAAACAAAAGAACTAAATAGAACAAAGAGCAGAATAGCAGTCAATAATGGGGAGGGGGGTGGGAGAGAATGGGGATAAGTAAGGGAAGGGTTTAGTCAAACATGTATAAATGACTCATGGACATGGACAACGGGGAGGGATATGATCGTGAGAGAAGAGATGGGCTGGGTGGGGGAGAGAAATGGGAGAAAAATGGGACAAGTGTAATTGAAAAACCAAAAAATATAAAATAAAAAATAAAAAAAGACTCCTGAGTAGGAAGGTTACATCATAAAAGCAGAATTTATAGGCAGTTATTTCTCTTTACAATGTTAGTGTTAGACTGTTACTGACTGGTCAGCTACACCTTCATAGAGGCTTTCTGAATGTCCTTCTCTTTGTAAGACACAGGATTAATATTTAAAAAATCATCTGAGAACAAGGCTTTGCCATACAACATTCAATGACTGCCCAACACTTGTTGCTGAGAGTTGGCTATGATCCTATGTCCTTGAGGCTACTTAGCTTCAACCCTCCAGATAGCCATATCCCATTTGTCTCTGGGTTCATGAAGACTGCTATTAGAAGCATAAGAAAGAAAGAGGAAGCTCCACATACTTTAAAATTATTAATTTTTTATTGGTAATTTTCAATTTTAAGCTTCAGGTTTGTGTTTTGCCTGGCCGTAGGTCTTGTATAGGTCTATGGGTCTCCCAAAATTGAGAAAAATAAAGCAGTAAAAATTCTAGATGCTTTTTCTAGACAAAGTAAAACATCTGGCTTTTTAAAAATCAAGATGTTTAATGAAGCTTTTCAGTTTTCTCAGGGATATTTGGCCTCTTATAAGCACAAATGTGAATGAAAGTTGAGAAATAATATGTGGATTTACACTGTAAGTTCAGTGGACACTGAGCTGAAACTGTCAAAGTAGAGTTCACACCAGCCCAAGTTAACATCTTGGTTTTGCATTATTACAAGATGATGACAGCATTTGTGTGTTATATTACATCAATCTGCCATGGTACTAATAGTTCTGGTGTGTGATAGGTGCAGCAGATCCCCAAGGAAGTTTATGCAGAGGTTAACTCTACCCAAACAAGTTTTATATAGCTTTCGTCTCACTAAATTCTAGCAAGTCACCTTTTACTTTCAAATACCACCATGGTTGGAACAATATTTTGGTTAAACGTTGTCTACGTGATGAGTGTTTCTAGTGCAGGATTTATGTTTCCCTGGATGACATGTCCTGCAATGCTGAGGGTAACTAGGAGTAAATGCATAGCAAGCCTGTCTCTGCACATGTGTCCCTTGGAGATGATTACATCAAAGCTATGGAATGGATAAAGCTATGGAATGGATGAACCTAATGAGGCTCAATCTGGGAGAAAATTTTGGATTGTCTCCAAGGCAGGAAGAATATAAAGTGATCTACAGAAGAGAACACACACAGATTCCTTCATGCTCATTGACACGAGGCCATTGGGCTCAATGCCAATTGCTGAGAATAGGAAGACGAATATACTATAGAGCTCAGGGCAGAGTGGGAGATTCAAAGCGTGTAGACAAGGCTCGAGAAAAGAGCAATGAGTCAAAGCCCCATTCTGGGCTTACGCTGCCACTTGGTACACTCCTGCAAGTTATCCCTGAGCATCCCCACAGCAAGATCTATGCAAAATATTGCTAGAATATCTCCCCAAATGTTCCTTCCTTGTAACCATTGCTTCTATATTCTTTGTTTGGACAAGTAAAAGAAAATGTTTTGTAACCCAAAGGACCTGTGTTTGAAGTAATTATTTGTGGTTTCCTAGACTGAATGGGTTCGGAGTGAAATGCAAGTTAGTGGATCATCATATATGTGAAGTTAGATAGGCAACTCTAGCAAGGATGGTGGTCGGTACTAAGGTATGGAGGAAGCTCACTTTTCTGCAGAAATAACTGCTGTCATTCCAATGTTTCCTATGTCACAAGCATTGGTCAAAATGCTTCATGTGTGTTATGTCATTTCACCCTCACAAAAAATCTAAGAGGCAGATGACATTTTTCAGATTCATTTTAACCGATGGGGAAACTGAGAAACAGAGAGGTTATGCAAGGTGCCACAAGTCACACAGCTATGAACTGGAACCTGGACTGCTTCCTCTGGGCATTGTGCTGTGACTGGGAGGACATACCAGGAAACAGAAAAAATCAGGAGCAGCTGTGAAATGGATATCTTCATGGAGAAATCCAATATCAGAGCCTAACTTGAATCTGGCTAACAAGAAAATAAGGACATAGAGAGTATGTATGAGTTTGCAAGAGCAAGGAGGGCAGCTGCTTATTCAAGTAATTTGGTGTTTTGACATATCTTCATATGGCTGGCAACAAGGTCTGACACTCCACTTTCAGAAATAGATAAGACAAAATAGAGTGAATATTTGAATATCATTTTATATTATTTAAGATCACCTTAGAAAGAGTATCCATCATTTCTATACTGGTACAGATCAGTCTTTTTGTTTAATTTTATTATTATTGTTTTTCTATTACAGTTGTCCCCCTTTTTTTTTTCCCTCATTACTCCCCTCCACACAGCCCACCCCTTCTCCCACAGTCAATCCCTGCTCCGTTGTCCATGTCCATGGGTTATTTATACTAGTTCTATTACTAAACTCTTCCCCTACTTACCCACATTCTCTCCCTCCCTCCCATCTTCTGATAACTGTTACTTTGTTCCGTGTCCAATTTTGTTCATTTGTTTGTATTGTACATTAGTCTCCAGCCCAGGCTCTGTAGCTTCAGCTTCACTGGAGAGGACACTCCAGCGTCATCGCAAGATGTCGATTCAACACGGGAGGAGACAGATACCGTGTCACTCCCGAGTCGGACTGCACAGCCATTCTCGGCGGTGCAGATAGACTCTTAAGAAGCTACACCATCGTCTCTCGAGACGGACGGCTGCCGATACATTAGTCTCCTGTATCAGGTGATATATGGCATTTTTCTTTCATTGCCTGGCTTATTACACTGAGCATAATTCTCTCTAGTTCCATCCATATTGTTGCAAATGGCAGGAGTTCCTTCTTTCTTTCTGCTGCATTGTGTAAATCTACCACAGTGTTTTAATCCATTTCTCTACAGGTGGGCACTTAGGTTGTTTCCAGCACTTGGCTATTATAAATAGAGCTGCTATGAACACAGGGGTGCATAAGTTCCTTTGAAGTGGTGTTTCAGTGTTTTTCATGTATATTCCTAACATTGGAATTACTGTATCAAAAGGCAGTTCCATGTTTAATTTTTTGAGGAAATTCCATGCTGTTTTCCATGGTGGCTGCGCCAGTCTGCATTCCCACCAAGAGTGCACTAGGGTTTCCTTTTTCCACACCCTCACCAGCATTTGTTGTTTGTTGATTTGTTGATGACAGCCATTCTGACTGATGTGCGTTGGTACCTCATTGTGGTTTTTATTTGCATCTCTTTAATGGCTAGTGATGTTGAACATTCTTTCATATGCTTATGGACCCTCAGATTAACTTCTTTGGAGAAGTGTTTGTTCAGGTCGTTTGCCCATTTTTTAATTGGGTTGTCTGTCTTTTTGGTGTTGAGTCATGTAAGTTCTTTATATATTTTGGAGATCAATCCTTTGTCTGAAATATCATTGGCAAATATGTTTTCCCATATGATTGGGACCCTTTTCATTTTGCTGATGTTTTCTTTTGCTGAGCAGAAACTCTTTAGTTTTATGTAGTAGTCTCATTTGTTTATTCTTTCCTTTATTTCCCTTGCCTTAGGAGATATATCAGTGAAAATATTTCTACGTGGAATATCTGAAATTTTCCTGTGTATGTTTTCCTCTAGGACTTTTATGGTGTCATGGCTTACATTTAATTTTTTGATCCATCTTGGGTTTATTCTGGTGTAATGGTGTAAGTTGGTAGTCTAGTTTCATTTTTTTGCATGTGCCTGTCAAGTTCTCCCAAGACCATTTTTTGAAGAGACTCTTTTCACTCCATTTAATGTTCCATCCCCTTTTGTCAAATATGTGTTTACCATATAAACCTGGGTTTATTTCTGGGCTCTCTATTCTGTTCTATTGATATATATGCCAGTTCTTATGCCAGTACCAAACTGTTTTGATTACCATGGCCTTATAGTATAGTGTGGTCTAGGTATTGTGATTCCTCCTACTGTGTTTTTCTGTCTCAAAATTGCTGTGGCTTTTCGGGCTCTTTTTTGGTTCGATATAAATTTTTGAAGTATTTGTTCTAGGTCTGTGAAATATGTCATTGGTATTCTAATAGAGATTATATTGAATATATAAATTTCTTTGGGTAGTATGGACATTTTAATAATGTTGATTCTTCCCATCCATGGAAATGGTATATGCTTCCATTTATTTGTATCTTCCTTAATTTCTTTCTTCAGTTTTATGTAGTTTTCTGAGTAGAGGTCTTTTACCTCCTTGGTTAAGTTTATTCCTAGGAACTTTATTTTTTTTGTTGCTATAGTAAATCAAAATTCTTTTCCAGTTCCTATCTCTGATATTTTATTGTTGGTGTACAAAAATGCCTTTGATTTCTGAATATTTACTTTGTACCGTGCTATTTTGCAAAATTCACTGATTAGGTTGAGTAGTTTTTTCATGGAGTGTATAGGGGTCTCTATGTTCACTATCATGTCATCTGCAAATAATGACAGTTTTATTTCCTCTTTTCCAATTTGGATGCCTTTTAATTTTTTCTTGTCTAATTGCTGTAACTTTCAACACTATATTGAATAAGAGTGTAGAAAGTGGACATCCTTGTGTTGTTCCTGATTTCAGGGGGAATGCTCTCAGTTTTTGTCCATTGAGTATGATATTGGCTGAATGTTTCTTGTCTTTGGCCTTTATTGTGTTGAGGTATGCTCCCTCTATTCCCATTTTGCTGAGAATTTTCATCATAAATGGGTTTTGTACTTTATCAAATGCTTTTGCTGCATCTATTGATATGATGGTGTGGTTTTAATATTTCATTTTGTTTATGTGGTGTATAATGTTTATTGATTTGTGAATATTAAACCATCCTTGCATTCCTGGTATGAATCCCACTTGATCTTGGTGTATGATCTTTCTAATGTGTTGCTGGATCCGGTTTGCCAATATTTTGTTGAGGATTTTAGCATCTATGTTCATCAGCGATATTGGCCTGCAGTTTTCTTTCTTTGATCTAGTTTAGAAATTAGGGTAATACTGGCTTCATAGAACGAGTTTGGGAGTCTTCCTTCTTCTTGGATTTTTTGGAGTAGTCTGAGGAGGATAGGCATTAGTTCTTTCCTAAATGTTTTGTAAAATTCACCTGTGAAGCCATCCGATCCAGGGCTTTTGTATGATGAGAGTTTTTTGATTACTGCTTCTATTTCACTAGTTGTTGTTGGTCTGTTCAGGCTTTCTGCTTCTTCTTGATTCAGTTTTGGGAGATTATATGTTTCCAGAAATTTGTCCATTTCATCTAGGTTGTCAAATTTCTTGTCATACAGTTGTTTGTAATAATTTCTTACAATCCTTTGTATGTCTGTGTTATCGGTTGTGATTTCTCTCTTTCATGGCTGACTTTTTTCACTTGAGTCCTCTTTTTTTCTAGATGAGCCTGATTAATGGCTTGTCAATTCTGTTTTCATTTTAAAGAACCAGCTCTTGGTCTTATTAATCTTTTAAATTGTTTGTTTAGTATCTATGTCATTTAATTATGTTCTGATATTGATGATTTTCTTCCTTCTGCTTTATCTGGGCTTTGTTTCTTTTTGTTCTTCTAGTTCTTATAGTGGTAGGGTTATATTTTTATTAGAGATTCTTGTGTCCTTTTCAGGTAGGCTTGTATTGCTATAAACTATCTATCCTCTCAGGACTGCTTTTGCTGTATCCCATAGGTTTTGAGTTGTTTTATATTCGTTATCATTTGTTTCCAGAAATTTGTGATTTATTCCTTGATGCCATTGTTAACCCATTCATTATTTAATAGCATGTTATTCATTCTCCATGAGTTTGAATATTTTTGAGTTTTTCTTTGAGGTTGATTTCCAGTTTCAGGCCAATGTAATCTGAGAAGATTATTGATATAATTTAAATTTTCTTGAATTTGTTGAGGCTTGTGTTGTGTCCTACCATGTGGTCTATTGTTGAAAATGTTCCATATGCACTTGAGAAGAATGTATATTTTGCTCCTCTGGATTGAAAAGTTCTATATATATCAACTAATTTCATTTTGTCTAGAGTGTTGTTTAATGCCTCAATATCTCTGGTGTTTCTTCGCTTTGAAGATCTGTCCATTGTGGACATTGGGGTGTTAAGGTTCTTTACTATGAGTGTTTTGTTGTTGATATCCTTCCTCAAGTCTTACACAATTTTCCTTACATACATGGGTGCTCCTATATTGGGTGCAAATATGTTCACAAGGGTTATATCTTCTTGATGGATTTTTCCCTTAAGTATTATGAAATATCCTTCTTTGTCTCTTTTTCTGGCCTTTGCTGAGAAATCTATTTGTCTGATATAAGTATTGCTACACCAGCTTTATTTTTTATGTCCTTTCGCTTGAAATATTTTTTTCCATCTTCACTTTCAGTCCGTGTAAATCTTTTGTTTAAGCTGGTCTCTTGTAGACAGCATATATGTGGGTCATGCTTTCTAGTCCATTCAGCTACCGTATGTCTTTTGATTGGTGCTTTTAATCCATTTACATTTAAAGTTATTATTGATAGGTACTTATTCATTGTCATTTTTCCCCTTTGTAGCTGTGATCCTTTCTAGCTCTCTCTGTTTCTTCATCTTCTTAAAGCAGACCCTTTTTTATTTCTTTCAATGCTGGTTTGGTGGAGATGTATTGTTTTAGCCTTCTTTTCTCTGTGAAACTTCTTATTTCACCTTCCATTTTTAATGAGAGCCTTGCCAGATAGAGTATTCTTGGCAGTAGGCTTGTTTTTCATTGCTTGGAATATTTTTTGCCATTCCCTTCTGGCTTGTAGTGTTTCTGCTGAGAAATCTGATGATAGCCTTATTGGAGCTCCTTTATAATTATTAGCTGTTTCTCTCTTGCTGCTTTTAGAATTCTCTCTTTGTCTTTCAATGTTGCCATTTTAATTATAATGTGTCTTGAAGTGAGCCTGTCGGGGTTCATCTTCATTTGGACCCTCTGTGCTTCCTGGACTTGTGTAACTTTTTCTTTCCTTAAATTAGCAAAGTTTTCTCTCATTAATTTTTCAATCATACTTTTTATCCCATTCTCCTCTTCTTCTCCTTCTTTTATGCGTGTGATATGGATATTACTTCACTTCATGTTGTCCTACCGTTCTCTTTAACTCTCTTCATTCTTTTTATGTTTTTTTTTTTTTTTTTTTCTATTTGGTTGTATTGTCTGGGAATTTTTTTCTACGTTGTCCTCTAACTCACTGATCTGATCCTCTGCTTTGTTTAACCTGCTTTTGATTGATTATACTGTGTTCTTCAGTTCATAAATTGTATTCTTCATTTATTCCTAGTTCTTATTGATATTTTCTATGTCTTTTTTTTTATGCTATTGTCATTCTCAGTAAGTTCCTTGTAGCTTCCCTTAAGTTTTTTGTAGTTTTCCTGGAGTTATTTGTAGTTCTTCTGGAGTTTGTTGTAGTTTTCTTTTAGTTTGTTGAGTTCATTGAGCTTTCTCATTACTATTGTTTTGAATTCCATGTCTGATAGTTTGCTTGCTTCTATTTCACCCACCACTCCTTCTGGAAATTCCTCCTTTCCTTTTGGTTCAGTGTTGTTTCTGTCTGGTGGGGTATTATTCTGCCTCCCCATTTTTGGTTCTGGTCTTGTTTCTGCTTCTTAGATTGATCTCCTTTTATTTTCTGCCTTTGTGGTGTGACCTGCTGTGGTAGGAGTCTGTGTTATTCAGTGTGCAGACTCCTTGATCTCCTTAACTTGATGCTCTTCGGATGCCTTTTATGTCTTTTATTTGGACTCTAGTAGTATTTTGGTTTTGTTTGTTGTGTTGCTCTTTGGTGGGTCCTTCCTTTAAATTAGCTGACTGTGAGTCACTCTGCCCACTTCAGACAGTCATTGAGCTGCCTCTGTCTGATGCCTCTTGGAGTGGAGTAGTCTGCTTGTGAGATTTCTCCCATAGCACTGAGGTTGAGTCTGCCCTGGGATCTGGTCTGCTGCTCCCCCATTTTTTCCTCCAGAACAAGCACCCAAAGTTTTGCAAAGCTCCTTTAGTTCATTTCACCTTCTTTCTGCTGCAGTCCAGGTTGAGTGTAGGAAGTGTGATTTTTGTCTGCCACCTGGCAGGCGGGCCAGGGCGGTTAGCACTGTGAGGCATGCAGGAACATTCTCCCATGCTGACAAGGGCATTCTCTTGCACTGGCTGGCATGTGCATGGCCTGGTAGCTATTCCCTGTTCTGGTGGGTGTACAGGTTGGTGGTGTTGCACTGCTCTGACTGTCATGTGCGCAGGTTGGCAGCAATCCCCCACTCTGGCATGTGGGCAGGTCAGAAATGCTCCACAGTGCTGGCCAGCATGTGCAGAGCTGTCAGTAATCCCTGCTCTGACGTGTGGGCTGGCCGGAAACATTCCACTGCACTGGCTGGCATGCACATGGTCAGCAGCAATCCCGTGCTCTGGCATGTAGGTGGGCCAGGAATGCTTCACAGCACTGGCTGGCAGTGGCTGTGGGAGCCAAGTGCACCCCTGCAAGTGGTCTCTTGTGTCCACATTCCTCAAGCATCTCTCCCCACCCCTAGTCTTTCCTCCCCATCTGCAAAAAACAATCAATAAATTTTAAAAAATAAAAAAGGAAAACACACACACACACACACAAACCAGAAAAAAAAACTGCTGCTCCAAGCCTCCCAGAGCCAGACATCACCTGGCCAACTCCTGGCTCTGTTGGCAGGCACAGCCTAGATCTCTACCTCCTACTGCTCTCATGGGAGACCCAGGGGCATTGAGAAAAATTTGTGCTCCTCTGGGGGCTGTCTGGTGAGCCAAGCCAACCAGAACTCATGCCTCTCCTGTGTATCCTCCATGCACCTCACCAGACATGTCACTCAAAGGTGGCCTCCTCCACTGCCCGCAGCACCAAGGCTCAACTCCTGCCAGCATCCAGATGTCAGCAGAGGCTCTGTCCACATTCAGGTGAAACTATAGACCAGTCTCAGGAGTATGCAAGGGCAGTCTCTCCTCACTCATCTGCCGTCTTCTCTACATCTTATAATTTTATCATCCGGGTCAGTCTTTGTGTCATCATGTTTATTATTTCTAGCTGAAGGCAGAGGTTGGGAGGAAACAGGATGAAAAATCAGAGGGTCCTTATTTAAAGCTCACCAGGCTTTCTGCACAATCTTCCCTGGTCATAAGAAGAGGCAGCCAGGAGATACAGGTCCTGTGAATCCAGGAGAACTTGCAAAAGCCAGAGGGTTCTAGAGACCCTGGGGTGGAGAGCTCCCCAACATCTCTGAGCTATTTGCATCTAGCCCTCTTCCATTTGGTCCATCCCCACAAATCCAACACATATGGATGCAGGGTGGGTAACAGCTGCTCTTTAATGGCCAGGAAAAAAATCGGGCATACACTCTGCCTCAGGGATATCTGAAGGATGCACTCGGCAAGGTAAGATGGACAAATGGGTAGGTGTGTCCCCTAGAAGGTGACACACAATAGAAGCTCTATCAGTGCTGGCCTTTCCCCTGGCCCTCTTTCCACACACCTGCATCCTGGGCCTCAGCGTGATGTCTCAAGTCACTTTTGTCTTATGCCTTCTGGTATTAGTACCAGAATTTGCATGGCCAAGACAATGTAGACTGGCTTCATCATCATTACTGCAACTGATATAAGGGGAAAACCTGAAACATGCTCTTTTTCTCATGGTTTTTGAAAGTGCTATTGTTAAACATTCCCAGACTTTTCATCTTCCCAGGCCCAAGCTCTGTGCATACATCCCAAAGCTGAGCAAGGGGTTACCATCCTGCCAGACTGCTGACAGATTTATCCCTCAGAGCTCAGGGGTTCTAGCCAAGCTGCGGCGATCCTCTGTGCAGTGCGCAGACCTCCTCACTGGAACAGGAACTGTCAGGACCTGTGAATTAAACATAAAGCAGAGGTCTGAAATGTTAACAGAGATTTATGGAGTATTTCAGACCACAGAGCTCTATAAAGTAAGATTTAAAAGCCTGTCTGAGTGAAGCAATAGAATTGGCTGTCAGAAACAGCTCTTCAAGAACTGATTTCTTGATTGATTTTATCTCCTCCACATTATTTTTTATGTGCCCTGGGCAACCTCTGTTAGCCAGTGTCCTCATTCCCTCTGCCCCTACCTCCCCAAGTCCAGCCTTTCAGGTAGCTGAGTGACTGAAAGGAACACAGCTGACCTCAGGCAGAGGGGCATTTATAGTCCACAATACAGGCAGCAAAATTTGCCAGGTGATCAGTTTCAATGAAGCTAGAGAGAGAAGGTCAACACGGGCTTCAAATATGACCAGGATATAAGGATTGCTGGCTTCAAGTCATATAGGCCATGATGGCTGTGAGTGAGGGTGTCCTTCAGTTTTGAAGAAAAAAGTTGTCTGGACACCAGGAACAGGATTCAAAGGCTTTGCTGTCATTAGAGGAGTAGCTTTTTATTAGTAGTCCTGGAGCTACTGAGAGATAAGAGGTTTATTATTAAATTTTGATACTTTCCCCTGGAGGAACACACAAGCACATACACACTCACCCTTCTCTCTTGCCCTGACTGGGATTCTTTCACCGTTGGATCCCTAGAGGTACTAAATAAGTTAACTATAAACCTAAGAAACTTGCTTTTCTATAACCAACTCCCCAAAAATTTGGGCTCAAGATAACAACCATTTTATTATATACCACAATGTTGCAAGTAAGATATTTGCTCACAGTTTAGCTGGCAATTCTACTTTACATGGTACTGACTGAGTTCACTTGGTGGTCCTCAGATTGTGGCTGGATTGTCAAAAGTATCCAGATTAATGTGCCTAGTGCCTTGGAGAATAAATATGGAAGGTTGAGTCCAGCTGGATCCCTCTTATTCTCCAAAAGTGTAGATAAATTACTCACATAGTGGGTTAGAGTTCCCAGAACTGTCTTGTGTCATATGATACTTAATGGTCAAAGTAGTCACAGGTTAGCCCAGATCCAAGGAAGGAAACAAAGAGCCCTCTCTCAAAAGAAAAATGTGTCAAAGAAATTTCAAGCATCCTAAAACTGCTACACCCCACTTTATACCCATTACTTATTTATTCAGGGCTTAGTGAGTCCTTACTATATATCTGACACTGAGCTGGATGATAGGCAAAATAATAACACTAGTATTTACTGAGTGTTTATTATGTGCCAGTCACTGATCTAAGTGCTTTCTATATATTGATTCAATTCATTCTTGCTATAACCTGTTTTACAGATGCAAAAACTAAGATATAGATAGGTTAAAGACCTACTCAAGTTAAATTACTGGTAAATTGTAGAACCTAACTTTGACCCAGGTCATCTGACTTAATTGCCTGTACTTTTACCTATAACTTACAGCACCTGTAGTATCTAATTTGACACAGGTTCAGTTCTAGGTAGCTCATATTTTGTGACTGAAGTAATGTTCATAAACAAATACCTATAATATAGCAGTAAATGATAAGTGCACCAATCATTAAAACAATGCACCATGATATAGGAGAGATATTGCCAGTTATAAATATCAGAGAAGGTTTTATAGAAGAGCATGTCAGTTATTTATTTCTGGGTTAACAATAAACTTAATGGCTTAAAACACCATTTGATTATCTCTTACTACTCTGTGGGCTGACCTGGTGGCTCTTCTCTCCCGAGTAGTGTTGGATGAGGTGCCAGAACAGCATGACCAGTAGTTTATTTGGGGTTGTCAGCTTAGGCTCTAAGTTCTCTGCATGGCTGCTTGGGCTCTCTCACAGCATGGCAGCTGTGTTCTAAGGAGAAGTTTTCCAAGAGGAGGAAGCATTAGCTTCCAGGCCAAATAAGTACCTTCCTCAGAACTGGCACAGCATCACTTCTTTTAAATTCTAGTAGTCAAAGCAGTCACAGGCCCAGTCACACAACAACATAGAGGGAAATTTTGCAAAAGCATAAATACCAGGAGGTGTGACCACTGGAGGCTTTGAAGTAATAGTCTAGTACAAGGAGAAAGAATGTAGATTGGTATTTGAAAGACAGTATTTTTATTTGTTTCTGTTTATATTTTCCTTCCCAACATAACTATTTCTTTGATAATTTTTTGGCATATGTATGTTAAAAATAAATAGAACTGCGTATAAATACTAGAATGAAAATAGAGGTAAACATAAAGAAGATTCTACTGCAAGACAAGCAGGGTTTTAACAGTCAGACATCAGACAGTTTGAATTGTCTCTGTTTGTCAATAAAGAGCTGACCAGAGGCAGTGAAATTGTTTTTCATAGAAAAGCTGTGTTCATTCATAGAAGGAAGCAATGAGAAAGATGACAGAGGCCTGAATTAAAATGCAAATAAATAAATATATATAATACATATAATTATATTTTGCTTATGTCACAAGTTGTTTCAGGTCAAGCAGCTCTCCTAAGCAGCTTCTCTCCAATGATGGCTCAGAATCTAGGAATAGTCCATCATATAATGTTGTCATCTTCAATTCATTGTCTCCAGAGTTGCCATAGAAAAGGAACAGATAGGTTGTAGGATTGTGCATGCACTTTACAGCAAGGCTGGGTGATAGTATACCTCATTTCTGCCTATATTCCACTGTCCAGAACCCATTTACTTGGCCTCAAACCACCTGCAATGTAGGATGGAAAATGTATGCCCAGGGATATAAATTGTAATGGGTAAAAACACAGCTCATCTAGGTGCACTAACTGCACTCTTGGACAAGTTGCTTAATATCTGAGTCCCAGTTTTCTCATTTGCAAATTGGATCTGGTAACATCTGTGTTTTGTTGTTTATTGTTGTGGAATTAAATAAGATGCTTTACATGAAAAGAGACCTGGTTGAAATATATTTCCATAGCGCTGTCACAGAACATGTTGGCATTAATATATATACAAAGAAGATTAATTACAAATGTCATAATAAAAAAAGATGAAAACTTTAAAATTATTAAATTATTTTAAATTAAGCACAGTGCTTAGCGCCTTACATAAATTTTCACATGCAATTCCATTGAAAAATTCTCAAAATAGGTACAGACTATCCCCAAATTATGCTTGTTTGACTTAATGAAGGTACATAAGTGATATGAATGATAAATCACATGAGATAGTCAACATTTTATTA